>NC_140028.1:145571032-146888532 GCF_963513975.1 Fringilla coelebs
GTGAATTTTTTTCCCCTTTCTTTCATGGTAACTAGAATCCATTTCATCAAAGGCAGGTCAGGACCAAGGACCAACCACAACCCAACCTGCACGAGCACTGGCATTTTTCCTTACCCTTGTGCCTCTCTGCTTGGCTTCTGCTTAGAAAGTTTAACCAAGAAGTCAAAAATCCCCCCCTTTGAGACAGCAACTCTGCTGTTTATCTGCATTTTTCCAGTCCCAGCAACACTCACAATGCTGACCAGGCCATGGCTGTAACCACGTGCTGGAGGGGCCTCTTTCTGTCCAGAGAGATTTGGGGGATGGCTCTGTCCATCACCTTCCCCCTACTCCAGAGGACAGGAGTCCTGTGGTGGGCTCAGTGCCAGGGTCTTCCTTCCAAGCCTTGCTCCTGAAGCTGCCATAGCTCCTCCATGGACTTCCAGCTGGACACTGCCTCTGCAGAGCAGGCTCAGGGGCTGCTCTACAAACTCAACTCATGATCAAGACCTTGTCTTGCACAGGGAGACACCACAGGGATGCTCGTGGTGCTCACCTGGGCCAGGGCTGCCCTACCTGTGCTTCCCAGAGCTCTTTTCCTTCAGACAGTGCCTTTGAGCAGCACCCTAAAGTGGGATCCCCATGGCTTTTCCTGCCCCACTCTTCAAAATAACAGCTGTGTCCTTGGAAGGCTTTTCTCCACTCAAAGAAACCCCATTTTATCCTCTTTTGCTCCCCCACAGCTGTGGCTCTGAGCTCTGGCAGCTGCAGGACTGAGCAGGACCACAGGGCAGGAGTGTTTGCACCCACTGGCACCAAGCCCAATGGACCCTGGAGCCTCTGCTGAGGCACATCCAGGGGCTGTTCTCTCTCTCTGCATCTTAAAGATGTGCTTGAAAATAAAATAAACACTGCCTGTGGTGTTCCAGAGAGACAGATGCTGGAGAAAGTCCCCTGCTGATTTCAGGCAAGCAGGATGACTTGAAAAATTGTTTCCAGCTTTTCCAGAAGCAAAAGATCCAAAAGAAGCATTTTCTGAGGAGGGAGGCTCAGCTTCCTCTCACAGTCTGCTCATCCTCACAGCTTCCCTTGCACCAAAACCCCTCAAACCTGGCAAGGACAGTGGATAAACAGAGCAGCAACATTGGGTGTCTGGGTTTCAGGCTCCTGCATTTTTCTTTCCCCTGTCTCACCTATTGTTCTCCAGCAAGGAGAACATTCCTATCAGCCACATTTATCTGCCTCCTGCACTTCTTTTTTCACCCAGTCTCAAAAGCTGCCAAGCAGATGGAAAGCTCTGAAGGGTTCAATGACCTTGAGCAGGTTTTGGGTCGTGCCCATCGTGGGCTGTAGCACTGGAGACTGTTTTGAACATGGCCCTGCTGTAACCTGCTCACCCCAAACTTCCCAGGGCAGCTCAGCCTAGGTATCCCTGCCTTTGAACATAGTACAGGAATGCTTTAACCTAACAGGGAGATTTCCCAACTTCCCAGGGGTGGGAGCTCCCAGTGCTGTGGGATGTGTGTGCAGAGACCTTCACAGGACCCACGGTGTCCTCCTGCAGCCTCCCAAACCAGGCTCCTCAGGGAGGTTCAGGGAGGAAAGAGGCACTCACAGAAACTCCTTCGAGTCCTCCTCTGCCCCAGAGGTGTGTCCATCCTGTGTCACTGGCTCTGGGTCTCGTTCCAGTGATTTTTGCCCATGGGCAGCAGCAGCCTGACCTGGAGAAAGGGGTTTTTCAGTCACGTAGGGATTTTGGGGTTCAGCGTCTGTGAAGCTGCAGGTGCTCCAAAACAATGCTGGAAATGTTGAAACAATAAACAGCAGGGTTGGTGTTCTCCTTGTGCTAATTAAACCAGCCCCTCTGAGTGCTTCCCCAGCCCTGGGGGCTGTGCTCCAGCCAGGAAGGGCCGTGCTGGGGTTATCCAGCAGCTCCAGGAGCTCTGCAGAGGACAAGGGGGACACTGACACCTTATCCTGGATAACACCATCCATCAGTGCCTGATGAAATGAGCAGAAATGTTTCTTCTTTCTCTGCAGCAGAAGAGCTCTCTTATGCAGAAGGTGCTTCCCTTAATTACCACTCTGTGAACCCTCAGTGAGACACAGCATCAGCATTGTGGCTTAATTCCTCTCTGTGGTGATAACCTTCTCATTTCATAAGTGCATAAAGCAGGATAATACCTATGGGTTTTAATCCCTTTCCTTTCCTTTTTCCTTTCCTTTTCCCTTTCCCCTTTCCTTTTCCCTTTTCCCTTTCCTTTTCCCTTTTCCCTTTCCTTTCCTTTCCTTTCCTTTCCTTTCCTTTCCTTTCCTTTCCTTTCCTTTCCTTTCCTTTCCTTTCCTTTCCTTTCCTTTCCTTTCCTTTCCTTTCCTTTCCTTTCCTTTCCTTTCCTTTCCTTTCCTTTCCTTTCCTTTCCTTTCCTTTCCCCTTTCCTTTCCCCTTTCCTTTCCCCTTTCCTTTCCCCTTTCCTTTCCCCTTTCCTTTCCCCTTTCCTTTCCCCTTTCCTTTCCCCTTTCCTTTCCCCTTTCCTTTCCCCTTTCCTTTCCCCTTTCCTTTCCCCTTTCCTTTCCCCTTTCCTTTCCCCTTTCCTTTCCCCTTTCCTTTCCCCTTTCCTTTCCCCTTTCCTTTCCCCTTTCCTTTCCCCTTTCCTTTCCCCTTTCCTTTCCCCTTTCCTTTCCCCTTTCCTTTCCCCTTTCCTTTCCCCTTTCCTTTCCCCTTTCCTTTCCCCTTTCCCCTTTTTTTCCCTTTATCATTTGTATCAGAGGTGTCCTTGTTTCAGTGATGGCACAGCAGAAAATGCAATAGCATGGCAATTCCTACAGCCCTTAGAGGCAGAGCCCTGCTGTAACCCTCACATGGGGCAGGGGAGTTCAGGCTGAGATTGCAGATTCAGCTTTCACAGCTGGCTCATTTTTATTATCTGCTCATCTGTGCTCTCAGATGCTGGGTGAAACCCCAGCTTGGCTGACATCAGGGACAAACTCCCATTTGCTTCAGTAAGTTTGATATCTTATCCACTTTATTTGTTTTAATGCCATTACATACTTCCTTTAAATAGATAAAGTTGTGTTTTAAAGTGTTTTAAAGCACAGGTACCTCAGCCACTTAGAGAAGAGCATCAGTGGGCTTGTGAGAAGTGTGAAACTTCATTGTGAAACCTGATTGTGCCAACAAACCCCCCCAAAAGCTTGGACATAGCTGGCACTCATGCACAGCAACAACAGCAGAAGGGCACATGTTGAATAGGGGTGTGTGCCTAATCCTGGCTGGTGAGATTTGGACAGGATCCTGTGAGGCAGAGAAAGGGATGAACAGATGTGCCTGGGAAGATGCTATAGCCCAGAAATGCTGGCAAGCCAGCACTCCCAAAAAAGCACTGTGGAATTTTTTGGAAATCAGAGCAAAAAGTGATTTTTGGCTGGAATAAATGCAAGAGAGTGAAGGTGAAATATAAAACAAATGCAAGAACAGGTGGGTAAATATCAAACAATGCCAGTCACAGGAGGGGCTGTGAGGCAGGCACAGGGAGAGGAGCAAGAGTCACCCTGTGTGCGCCCTTTGCCCTGCTGGCACCTGTAGAAAGTGAGAAGAAAACCTTTATAAAGGTTTTCCAGCTGCCTGCTGGGTTAAGAAGGGATTGTTCCAGCTGAGCACATAGGCTGGTGTGATGGCAGAATGGAAAAATGCCATGGCTCCTTGCACCTCAGCAGGGATATGCTGTACCCAGCCCCTCCCCAAACATCAGGGCAAAACGCAGCCTGTGCAGCCAGAAAATGCCTTTTGCACTTTGAATTGTGCTTTTCTTTGCCTTCCATGGAGAGCAGCACAAAGCTGTGTGGTTCTACAAGTGAAGGGCACAGAGCAGAGGTGAGCTGAGGCAGGGGGAGGGATGGCAGCTCAGCAGGCACAGTGGGGATGTGGTGGTGCAGGGGGTGCCCAGAGCCTGTGCTGGGTGATGGGAGGCTGGAGAGCCCTGAGGGAGGCAGGGATAAATGCTGAACAAACCCTGGGCTGTCACAATCAGCAATTTGAGCTTTCCTGTGCTGTTGCTACAAGGGGAGAGGAAAGCCTGTGTGTGCCAAAGTGGTTTCATGAGGTGGCTTTGGCAAGGAGAATCAGCTCTCCATGTAGTGGGCAGCAGAAAGTGGCCATGGAATATGGGAAAAGCAGGGCAAACCCAACAAAGGGAGGAATGGTGCACCTGACTCTATTGATATCAGAAGGATAAATAATTACTTTATTATACTATATTAGTCTATACTATATCACACTGAATTTGCACAAGCATTCAACTCAAATACTTGTGATTGTCAGCTGACAGTCCCAACACACAAACATGGATTCAATTGGCCAATGAATCAAAACACACCAAAATCCAATTATCAATTCCCTTCAGGTAAACAATCTTCCACAATGCATTCTACTTGTGAACAACACAGGAGCAGTAAATGAGATGAGAATTGTTTTTTCTTTCTCTGAGGTTCAGAGAATGGGAATCCCAGAGAATCCTTGGGAAGTTGTGCTTTGCTTTTCTCCGTGAAGAGAAATGTGGCCACAATGGAAACCCAAAAATTCCGGAGCAAAGCTATAAGCTTCACCTGGTTACCTGAATTACAGTCCAAAAAAACCCAAACCCAACTTTTTGCTTCATGTTTTTGGAGCTTTTCAGACAGCAAACAAACCCTGTTCCCAAGCAGGGAAATGGGGCAATCTTTGAGCACCTGTCAAAGTCCCAGTCTGCAGAGCCACAACCCCTTCCCCAGCCTGGTTCCAGGTCTGCTCCTGGCAGTGAGAAGCAGAGCAGCTCCTGGCAGCACAGGGGAGCAGCTGTGGGGTTTGCTGTGTTGATCTTCATCAGTTCTTTAGCCCTGCAAATGCCCTTTCTCTTGCCTGGTGCACCCAAGATATTGACTTCTCCCTAAGGAAGAAAGGGATTTTTTTCTTGTTTCCAAAGGGGCCTCTCTGGAGTCTGCACCAGCACACCCAACACACAAACAGTGCCAGAGGTGGGGACAGCCTGGGCTCTGAGCTTTGCTCACCCTGAAGGTCCTGAACAAATGACCAAATTGACAGCCTGGAAAAAAGCAAAGCCCTGAAATGACTCTGCAAATCAGTTTCACCCAATTCTGGCACAACCACATCCTGGTCAGCCCTGTATGAGACATGAGAGACTCAACATTCCCAGGAAGACAAAGCAAATTGTAATCCCCAGAGGAAGAACAGGCTGTTTCAGCCTGATAGGAAATGTGGCTCTCCTGGGAGATGCCTGGGGGCAGGACTGTTCTCCAAGTGGCGTGTCTGGCTTACCACAGCATCAAAATGTAAAGGTTGCCAAAAGTTTTAATGGCTCCACAGCCCAAATAATGGATAATTGGGGTCCTCTGTAGGTTTTTGATTGCTGATTCTGATTAGCAAATACAAACACCTCAGAAATCCCACAAATTCACAGGGGCAAACATTAATTCTTATATGCCTTGCCCAAGACAGCTTACCTCA
This sequence comes from Fringilla coelebs, assembly GCF_963513975.1. NCBI lineage: Eukaryota > Metazoa > Chordata > Aves > Passeriformes > Fringillidae > Fringilla > Fringilla coelebs. The sequence continues at coordinate 145,576,512 of NC_140028.1, forward strand.
CCCTCTGCCTTCTTCCCTTCTCTTCTCTCCAGCATCTCTGTATCATTGACATTTGAAAAACTTCCAGCAAGAATTTTCCTGTCTTTCCTTGTTCTTCACCCTCATTTCTAGACATAGCATTTTTTTCACACCTGCTTGTTCTAATTGCCTAATTTCCTGTCTCACACAATCGTGATTCACAGCTGTAAAATGCTCTTTATCTTCTGGATGAACGTCTCACTCAGTTCCTCTCTTGGAAAGCAAGGTGAAGTTGTTTTGCTTGGAGGGAAGGATGCCCAGAAGCCAGAACACCATCTCCCACTGCAAACCCAGCTGGATTTGGTTTCTGTGCCCATGCAGATGTCCCCAGGACCTCACAGGCCACATCTGTGTGTTCCACCTCTGCAGGCTGATGGAAGTGAGCAGCAGGGAAAGTGCAAAATGCAGGAGACAACCTCAGCATTCCTTTTTTCCCCTGGCAGAGCCAGATCTCCATGTGCAGTGTTTTGGGGTTCTGCTGTTTGGGGCTTCTCAGGGCTTAAGGTCCTGGAGGAAGCAATTCCAGAGGTGAAATGACATGAAAGCAGGCAGAGCTGATACCTGTCCTTCCCCTGCCTTTTGAATAAACTCAGTGTCCATCTAAATACCCAGTGCTGCTCTTCAGCAGCTCCTGAGGGCTCCATTAGCTGTTTGAGAGACTGTACTCACACAACTCAACCTCTTCCAGTGTTTGAGTCACAACTTCTGCACCATGGCACAGTGAGATAAGTCAGGGTGGTGCTTTTGCAAAAGCAGTGACAGTGCCTGAATCTGTAATGTTTTGGGGACTTTTTGCTAACTCCAGAAGTTCCTATCCTGAAGAAAGCATTGATGGGGGACGTTGGAAAGCGGGGTGTCAGCAGCACAAACCACAGCAGCACTGTGGAATGCTGGACAAGGCTTGTCCCAGCACAGGTATCCATGGGATACTCTGAAACAAGTTCAACCCAGCAGCCAGGGATCAGCCTCTTTCCCTCTGTTGAAGTTAAAGCTGTCAGAGGTGTGCACAGAAATGTTTGTTTATACCACTCTGCAGAGTGAGAAAGTGATGCAGTTTAAAGAGCAGACAACTGCCATATGTTCATAGACTGACTGAAACCTGGGAGCTGCCAGTCTGTGTTTGTTTTCCACAGTTGTGTTTTCCTCAACAGCAGCTAGACACTGTGGGTATGCATTGGGTTTACCAAGCTTGGGCAGCAAAGAAGGTGCTGAGAACCTCTGGCTCACATTTGTGGGGTTTAAAGCGAGTGGCAGAGACAGGGTGGCAGGTGACAGCGAATGTCCCTCTGGAAGTGTGAGCAAGGGTGGGGACACAGGCAGGTGGGCTTGTTTGTCTGTGTTCTCCAAGAACAATATTACTGGTGAGTTAAATAACCTACAGCACAAGCACAATAAGACTCTGCCTCGTGGCTTCTGTGCACACCAAGCTCAGTGTACAAAACATGAGGAAATTTAAAGCTGTCCTCTGAGTGACAGTGAGTTCATTTGGAGGATTTGAAATTCCAGCAAGGATTTCCCTGGCAATGCCCATGCCTTAAAGCAGGCTGGTTTCCTGTGCAAATGCAGTTCTGGAGCACTGACCTGCCTTTCCCTGGGGTGTGTGGGGATGGGAAGGCTGCACAAGAAGACTTTTGCTTCAACACTGGCACTTCCTTGCTGCTTGGGAATATGCTGGATGGTTTCTTGGACACGTCATATGTCTGCCCACCCTTTGGGAGAGCCAGGCCCATTCATATCCAGGAGCACCAGAGCTCTGCTCTTGAGCTGTGGTATTTGCTGGGTCCCCGGGACGAAGGAGGAATTGAGAATCTGACTCCATGTTCCTAGAATGCTAATTTATTATTATATTATATCATATCACATATTATATTATATTATATTATATTATATTATATTATATTATATTATATTATATTATATTATATTATATTATATTATATTATATTATATTATATTATATTATATTATATTATATTATATTATATTATATTATATTATATTATATTATATTATATTATATTATATTATATTATATTATATTATATTATATTATATTATATTATATTATATTATATTATATTATATTATATTATATTATATTTACATTACTAGACTAAAACTATACTAAAGAATAGAGAAAGGATACCTACAGAAGGTTTAACAAGATAATGAAAATTTGTGACTCTCCAGAGCCTCAACACAGCTGGCTGTGATTGGTCATTGAGTCACAACAATTCACATGAAACCAATCAAACAACCACCTGCTGGTAAACAGGGTCCAAACCACATTCCAAAGCAGCAAAACAGAGGAGAAGCAATTAGATAATTATTGTTTTCATTTTTCTCTGAGGCTTCTCAGCTTCCCAGGAGAAGAAATCCTGGCTAAGGGCATTTTCAGAGAATATGATGGTGACATTGAACCTGCACCACTGATGCTGCTCCTCCCTCTCCTTACAGACCCATGCTAGGACTGAGCTCACTTGTCAGGTGTGGAGCCAAGGCTGGATTTGGAGCTGGAACTCTTGCTGCCACATCCAAATTGCCTGGTTAGGAGAATAAACACCCAGATGCTCTGTCATGTGGGTGAGCCCCAGAAAGTCAATTTTTTATTTTATTAAAGAGGAAGGAGGGAGAAGACAGAGCCAGATGTAATTGGGTACCCTCATGGGCATCAGGGGGGTGACAGGATTCCCGTCTCAGTGATGCCCTCCTGCTCTGTGCAGCATCTCTGGCCCTGTTTGTGGAGCTCCCTGGAGCGTGCCACAGCTCACTCTGGGCTGTGTGGCATTCTTGGGATGTGTTTTATGGAAATGCTTGAGCTGCTGGCCTTGCACAACTCCCCAGGACACACCTGTGCACAGGACACTGACCAGAACACCTCTCTAGCAGCACATCTGCCCCAGCAGCTCATATATACTGATAGATACATATTTCTATAAAGGGACCCTTTTCAGAGCCCCTTTGTTGCTGCTGCTATGCAAAAGCCCCTCCAGACATACATTAAAGAGCTTCACTGCTTTTGAAATGGCTTGTTTGCCTACTAAGGGAGGGAAAACCATCTCTGAAGTTGGTGCCTGAGCAGCACTTATATCTCAATTATCTGCACATTGCTTCTCTGTGTGTGAGATTATGAGCTAACACGGTTTTCATGGCTTCATCAGCACCATTTAAGAGCAATATTTATCCCTGGTCATGTCAATCCTTTGGTCAGCTCAGCAACAAAGGTGATGCTTGCTGCCCTCTTGCCAGAGACTCCACTAACGAGCTGAGTGATTTATTCATTAAGGGCAGGGAAATCTGGAGCTTTATTCCAGAGGCCCTGGTGGGAAATTTGCATGAAAATTTCATGCTGTTCACTTGCAGGAGCCCTTCCCTGCTGTGCTGCCCTTCCCCTCACTGCAGGAAAAGGTCCTGCTGTGCTCCAGCAAACCCTTTAATAGAAATACTGAATCCAAAGGGGGTTTTTCTGTTGTTGTTGTTTTGAAAAAGTCATGGGACCAGGAAGTTGTCTGTTAAAAAAAGAAAAAGTTGGGCTTTGGAGTCCTGGGTGGCTTTTTGAAACATCAGAAGTTTGCTCTGATCCTGTTAAAGATCAGAGAGACAATCCCTTTAAAAATCTTTGGACATGCAGGAAAGCAGATTCCCACCTCTGGAGCAAAGGGGAGGACCAAACTGTGTCAGCAGGTCTCCAGTACCTGGACATGAAATTAAATTTGAGTTTATTTTAGAAGCCAGGCTTCATATCCTCAAATGGGATTTGCTGCAATCTAGTCACACTTGCATTTTGACTTTGTCCTGCTTGCTTAACTGCAGGCATTGCAGGCATTGGCCAGGCTATCCAATATCAAATGCAGATAAAATTCTTTGTGTTGTTTCATGCTGGATGTGGGGATCCCAAACCCGTGGGTGCATCCAGGCTGTGTGCTGCTCTGTGCTGGGCTGAGCCCCTGATGGCTGCTGGCCCCTGGGACTTTGCAGGAGAAAGGAACAGGAAAGAAATAAAAATTAAACCAACATTTTATTTTTTCTTTTCAGAGGAGAAATGAATTGAGCCACAAAACACAACCAGCAACTTTCACATGGTGGAAACCCATTGGAGGATATGAAGCCTGGCTTCTGATGTTTCAACATGCTCCAGCCTGGAAACCTGGCTTTAAAGAGAGGGGATTTGATGTATGGAGCCCAGAGGAGGGGGAGGATGGACAGGGGTGATGTGAGTGGGAGCTGATGCTGCTGTCCCATCTGGTCACTGTAACCCTGACCTCAAACCAGCCAGCAGCTGGACACAGCCTCAGGTCCTGTCTCTGGCACTCAAACACCATTGGGAGAGGGAGATACCTTCAGGGGAAAAGCCTAGGGTGGCTTCAGGTGGGGTTCTGTGGTGGAGATGTGACTTGGTCTGCTGGGCTTGATCCTTCAAGTCTGGCTCTGTCTGCAGGGAGGGTTCTGTCCTGCATGAAGGGTGACTTTGGGGTTGTTGATTTCATGACCATTTGGGCAGCCCTCAGAGGGAGATGCTGAAGCAGAAATGTCTCTGAAGGCTCTCAGGACCACACACAACCCCTCTGAGTGCCGCCACCGAGCCCCTGCAGCCCTTCCTGCGTGGGGCTCGAGGCTTTAGGCTATTTTTGGGGGAAAGGCAATTTTGTCCTCTTATTGTTGGTGCTCCCAGCACTCCCTGTACCGACTGCCTCAGGGACCTGGGTGGCAACTGCTCTGCTGAGACTCCCAAGCAACAGATACCTTCTGTAATTGCACCTTCAGAGCAGTCGACTGGCTCCTGCAATGAGCTCTTGAATAATTGAAGCAATATTTGCAGGCTTTGCACTGAAGTACTAACAGCTGTGGTATGTTTTGATATTTATGAAGCCAAATAAATTATGGATTAGTCAGTGCAGTGAGCCCAGCATGATACTTATTACTTCTGGAGTGCCAGAGCTGATGGAGTGCTATTCATCCCCTTTTACTTCCATTGTGTGGCTGAGTATGACTGGTGTCTATTACTGGACTTAATAGAGCTTGCTTGCAGGTTTAAGTTCCAGTCCCTGAGAGCTGTTGGGGTGTTTTAATTTGCTCTTCACTCTACAGGCTTCAGAAAGCCCTGCTGGGGCCATATCTCAGGGTCACAGGCCATCACACCGGCTCACAGATGTGCAGGTGATTGTTTCTGTGGTAATGGGGATGGGTGCTGACAGAATTAGCAGCAATTCTTGGCACTAAACTGGAAATTATACAAAATCCAATCTTCTTGGCAAGCTGGTCTGTGGGTAAATATTGTGTGTCTTCTCTAGGATGCCTTGTTGATTGCACAAACTTTTCTCCATAACTGAGCCAGCGCTCGTGAGATTAAACTCTCCATTCCATTTTCTATTATCTGAGAATGTATTTTTTTTTAATGGATGAAAAAATTTTCACTTCACAAATGTTCTGAATATATTTCAAATGTCTCCTATTAGTGGGAGCTGCCCACTGTGAAGGGATAAGGAGGGAGCAAGTAAGCCATTGGAGCAGCAGATGGCATCCTACCCCTCCAAAGCTTCCCAGCACTGGAAAGTGTAATAAACACAGAACAGCAAGTGCCTGTGCCCTGCTCATTGCTGCACTCAGCAACTTGCTAGAAAACTGAGGGGTTAGGAATCATTCCTTTACAAATCAAACACTTTCTCTGTTTGCTGGCCCTGTTTTCTGGGATGAAAAGAGATTTCTGCAGCTGGTCTGCTCACCCCGATCTGCCTGGCCCCTGCAGCCCACAGAGTGTGCCCTCAGGAAGGGGGCAGGGGGAGCTGGCTGGATAAATTTGGGTTGGAATGGGTGCTGGAACTAGGTGAGTTTTAAGATCCCTTACAACTTGTCCTGGAGCAAATTTGGGAGGAAACTTCCAAAGGGGTCCCTCTAGAAAGTTGACTCAAGTGGCCCTTCCTCCAGCTGGTTCGAGAAAAGATTTCCTTGGAGAAAAGTGGAAAAAAAGGCATTTATTTAACAATCAAAGTATTCAAAAGCATAAAAAATGAATAGTATTAAGCAATAAAACCTCTTGCTGTTCTGAAGAGATGGCAAATTCAGAAAGTTCTTATCATGTGGGGTAGCTCTGCTCACTCAGTCCCTTATCAGTCCCTCTGTGCTGGCAATGCCACGTCCCTGGCCCTGGTGGCCACAGGTGTGAGCTCCTGGTGTTTTATTGGGTTTTCAGTCCAGAGTAGGGCTGAATAGCTCCAAGAAAAAGAAAAACCACAGTCCAGGGAACTTCTCTGCCTCAGCTAGCTAAAAATAAACAAATTAAAAAGGAAAGGAGAGTTCTCCCCCACGTGTCTGTGCTACAGGCAGCACAGTCCAGGAGCAGGATGTGGGGGAGCAAGTGCAGCTTCTGATAACAAGCTGTGCTCTTCTTGTCCCCCTTTGCTCTTGGAACCAGTCTTAAAGGTGCAAAACTCAATATCCAGCACAAACAGGACAGACCACTGGGGCTACAAGCATGATAAAGTCACCCTAGGACACAATCCAAACCATGGTTCTATGAAATTGTGCCATAAAGTGCCTATTAGGCTGAATGAAAAGGTATAAAGTCTAGATTGGCTGCCTCAGTTGATGCCTTGTGAAGGCTGACCTAGAACAGGGGCTGGACAGAGTTAAAGAATGAAGCAGGGATTTATTAAAAGCCTCAATGGATCCACCCTGGGCAGCACAAGAGCCCAGCCAGGGCTGCACCCAAGATGAACCAAAATGGTCACAAAATGCACGGCGCTCAGGGGTCTCTCACTTTAATAAATTCTGCTCCATTTGCATATTGGAGTTAATTATCCAATTATAGCTTTAGGTTGTGAAGTCACCTCATTTCTTTCTCTCTTCACTCCACTTGTTGTTGATGCTCTTGGACCTGAAATTTGGATTGGTTGTCCTTGGTCCCCTGCTAGAGAAGGAATTTTGTCTCCCTCCTCTGTGAAGAGAGCTTACCATCCCCTAATATGAAGCTCAAACCTACACACTAACGCAGCACAAAATCTGAAAAATATAAAAGCTAAAACCTGAAGCATCAAGCTGCAGAGATGTTCCATGTAGGTGCTCCATGACATCTGCATTTTACTGCACCCCTCCATGAGACTGGCTGACATCTGTCCTGAAAAAACTGTGGCACTGTAAGTTTTTCCTAAAAGCATCTTTCTACAGGAGTTCCCAGAAGAGATAACCCAGGGCTGCTGCAGATAGGGGAGGTCTTTGCATCCATTGAAGTGGGGATTAATTCCTTTTCTTTACCTTCTTTCCTGAAGGTGCTGAGTGAAAGGATGAAGGATATTTTCTCTTTAAAATCCTGATGTAGGTAAAGACTGTAGTTTTCCAACTGTTATTGGTTGAGGCAGAGTTATAGATACTTTAAAGGAAGTTTGGGCTGAGTTTGTGGCTGCTGTGTTGCAGATAAATTGTTTACAGCCTGTCTCTAGAGACAAGAAAAAACTTTCTCCTATCCCATTTTCCTTGTAAATCATATAATTATCAGAATCATCACAGAAAACAAGTCTACTTGATCACAGAGACATGAGGTTTGAATTTAATGTTTTTGGGGCTTCTACTTTCAAAAAATGCCTCTTCAAGAAGAACTGCAGCCCACTGTGCAGAGACAATAAGGACTAAAAATGATTCCACAGCTCTGGCTTTTGTTTCCACCCAGAGCTGGGACATTGTTTGCTCCTGTCCCTTACAACACCTTCATCACCATCATCTGACACAAACCTCAGCACCAGCTCTGGTGCTGATAGTCCTGCAGCAATGATCTCTGCTCCTGTCGTGGCTCCAGCCCCCTCTGTCTCTCAGCACACCTGCTGACGTGTGCTTACTGATCACCTTCCCGGACTAATTTCTTCACTGACCATTAACTTCCATGAGCACAAGATGCAGGATAAAATTGCAGCATGGCTGGTGGTGGCTTTTGGGTGATAATGTGCCCATATCTGTTTCCCCCCAGCACTCAACCTCACCATGGGTACATGTGGTTCTTGCTCCTGGCTGCCCCAAGGGTGCTGGCTGCGAGGAGCAGCTCCAAGGAAGAGCTGGGAGCCAGATCTCAGCTGTCCTCAGCTCACATTGATTTCTAGGTTCCTACAGATATCCCACAGAGGCTTGATAGCTAGGAAATTTATGTTTAATGTGTTAGTCTTGCTTTTCTCATCTGCCTTTTGGCATCTGCCTTAGTGCACAGACTGAAAATGTCTGGAGAGTTTCTCTGTTTCTCCAACCTTGTCAGAGGAGGGCCTGTGTCACCAACAGGTTTTATGAAAATCCTTTCCTTAGGATTTTTCCTCCTGAGAAGCTGAGAGGCCTCAGGAACAAAATGTAAGCAATGATTATCTGCTGCTGTGGAATGCAACAGGTGGATCTGGGATTGGTCTCATGTGGTTGTTTCCAATTAATGGCCAATCCCAGTCCAGCTGTCTTGGACTGTTTTGGTCAGAGACAAACCTTTGTTATTCATTCCTTTTCTATTCTTAGCCAGCCTTCTGATGAAATCCTTTATTCTATTCTTTTAGTATAGTTTTTAATATCATATATATCATAAAATAATAAACCCAGCCTTCTGAACACAGAGTCAACTTTCTCATCTCTTCCCTCATCCTGGGACCCCTGCGATCACTGTCACAGGACTGTGTCTCAGGATGGGCTCTCCCACCTCTGGGCTCATTTCCCATTTGCTCTGCAACACTTTTTAATAGATGACAAACTTTTGGCATCACGTGCCAGCCTCCTGTGGTGGCCACGTTTCCCCATGTGTGCCATGGCTCCCGTGATGGCAGCATTGCTCTGATGATGAAGGAGCCAAGTACAGACAAAACAGCCTCCTCGATTCCCTGCTTTCTGCATGTTCAAATGGGAATTTACAGGGAACAAAAGTCAACCAGGAGCTGGTACAGCCAGAATCTGGGCTCCTGACTCTCTGCAGTCTTTTCCTGTGGTGTTTCAGAGCAGACCGTGGAGCATTTGCCTTGTTCATGCTTTGCTCTGGGTTTGGTTTTTTGGATAAAGGACTAAGCCTCACTTTTAGTGCTCCCAAACAAGGTGGTGGGGAGCAGGTGCTCAGGATCTTCTGCAGGCAGGTTCCAAATACCTGCTGGAAATTACATGTCAGTTCGAGTTACTGGAACTGCTCAGCACAAACTGCAGCTCAGGACATTGACAACAGCTGTTACCACTGCAAGGATTCCTTTCCCAGCAAGGATGAAAGCATTCACATCAGCTCAGAGAGTTGTTTCTTGCTTTAAAATGACCCAAAAGATAGATTTAAAGTGAAGGAAGGAAAAAAAACAAACCCTAAAGAGCCTGGAGGGAACCTTGCTACTCCATAGGAATATTGAAGCATGGTTTACTTTGGTGCTTTCCTGGGGCCTTGTTCCATCTGTATTTGCTTTTTACTCTTCTTTGCTCAGTCATGGAAATGGACATCTTGATTAAAGCTGTTCTTCCAGTGAGGAGGCAGAATGTAGCATCATTTAATCTGAGACTTCTTGTGAATGTCTCAAAGCAAAAAGCAAAAAAAAAAAAAAAATTCATCATGCATTAGAATAAAGAATTTATTTTGGTTATGGCTTATTGAGGGGGCTCACCATGTTGGTTTTATATTTGTCTCTTCCTAGTTTCCAAAGGGGTGCTGGGTTTGCTTGGTTTGCTTGCAGACTGTAACCATCTGAATGGGGAGAGGACGGAAAGAAGTGAGGAGGCAGATCTTAGTACGTGCCCATGAGCCTCCAGCTGGGAGCTTTCCTTTAGAGAGCAGGATAAAAAAAACCAAACATTGGGCTCAGTAAGTCTACACAATTAAGGAATTGGCATCTGAGAGCTTGAGCTTTTTCTGTTATCTTTTCCATTTCTGCCGTTTACTCTTCATTTGCCAGTGGAAAGCAGGCAAAAAGTCCAGAGAGGAATGAGCAGCACAGGGAGCCATCATTTACTCAGGTCAAGGAAGAAAGCTGTCCTCAGCCCAGCCCTCAGCCAGGCAGGTCTGGCAGCTCTGACCCAGTCCCAGGGAGGGCTGAAGGGCAGATGTGCCCTGAGACACAGCAAGCAAAGCTAAAACATCCAGAGCCTGGTCACTGCCAACCCACGTCTGGGACAACATGGGGATGAGAGCAAATGCAGCAGCACATCCCAGGTACCAGACCTGGCCTTGTGCCTTTAGTCTCCCCCACTAAATATCAGTTCTCCCCATTGCAAATAGCAGACTCCACTGGTCTTCCCATGGGAACATCCCACATTTCCTTTCTTGTTCGATTTTTTTCCTTCCCACCCTTCAAAGCAGCAGTGTTTATTTGGCTCGAGCTTGTAAGCAGAGCTTGGATGGGTTTATGAGCTCTATGCCTGAACCCACAGACAATTACAAACATGGCTGGCTGCCTGGCTTTGTTAATTAGCTACCAGCAATGCTTCATTTTTCCCTCTGTGGTTTCCTTCTGAATTACTAGGGCACTGCTCATTAGTTCCCTTCCTCTTTGGGATGCCACAGTTGAACATTATGGCATCCAGATATGCCAGGGAGCTGAGAGTACAAGCTTGATTTGTTTGGACAATAAAAAAATAATAGTTGCATTTAGATAATTAAACAAAATAACAACAAAGCTATTTTGTACTGCTGCAATCTGTCCTTCCCTGTCCTAGTGCCCCCTTTTCTTGTTTCCTGATCTGCTGGAAAAAAAGACTGGAGTAAGTGTCCTCAATCAGTTCTTGGTTTTGCTTTGAAATATTAAATTTCTCTTCTTCTAAATCTGGTTTGATCTAGTGGGTGTCAGCTGATGGAACAACACCCTGGCACTGATGATGTGCAGCAAATCAGGACGTGCCAGTTTGGGCTCAATTTAACCAGAAACAGCACTTCCAGAAACTTAATGCTTATTTAATAACTTAACACAAAATAACAGCAGTAGCAACCAGGGTGGTAAAATAATGTTTTATTCCATGAATGAACAAACACTACCATGCCACATCCTAAAGTTCTTTCTACAAAAAGATTGTGGACAGAGCAGATTTTTACGTTTCTCAGTTCAAGTTCATGTCAGGCTCTCGAGCCTGTTCAGCGTAGCAAAATCTGGACACGCAGCATTCTCATGGTCTATTTGGCTTTTTGCCAGATAAAGCAGATTTACACTGTAGTTCTTGTTCACACAATGTCGATGCACTGTAAATTAAAGGAGATAATCCCAACCAAACTAGGTAATTCCTGTGGTTTATCAATATATTTTTTCATGATGGTCAAAGTACAACCAACATTCAAAGCTTAAAGTAAAGGTAAGAAAAAAGACACACTAAAGAACACAATGGAAACATCATCATTGCTGTCAGGATGTGAGTTTACCCACAGTACTATGTAAAAAGTAGGAACTGGCATTGACATTCAAGCTGTTAAAACAAGAAAAGAACTGACATTAATTGTTATATTTCCAAGCTAGTGCTTCTAAGGAGTCCTGACCAGCAAAGAAGTGTTCCCGCATGCATGTCGAACACAAGACTAATATTGGATTGGGGATCTGACAAAGAGCTGACTTACATTCCTTTATATACAACAAAATGAAATATACAGTATTAATACTGGCTGTACATTTGGTCAGAATATTTTACAAGGAGCGACACTGTCAAAATTCTCATGACGCAGCACGTGGAAGTGGATGGAGGTTGGATTCCTTTCTGGAAGCTGAATGTTTTCACAAGGAGTTTTAAAAGTTGCTTTCCACTGCTCAAATGAACAGTTAGACCTTTTAAAGCAAAAAAAATCATCTTTTTTTTTTTTTTCTTTTACGGTTGTCAAGACTAGTGTGAACAGGAGAGACAATTAAATGTGTTTGGAATATGCTAATCATTGACCTGGAATAAAACTAAGCCACAGACAGCATGTGCAATAAATCTCTGCACATTGTCTCTGTTTAAATGGCTTTATAAGAATATGTGTGAGGTCTCTGGTACAAATTCCTGTGCCACAGCCTCACCTAGCTGCTCCCTAGTGAGTTACCAACCACTTGTTCCAACTCTAAAGAAAGAGAAAGAATAATCATGACTGTCGCATATTTTTCTACTTTGCAATAAAAAATATCTCAATGTAAGCTGATTTAGCTTATTTATGTGCATATTTTTCAAGGCTGCCAAAGAAAATACTCAATCTTGCTGGCAAGAGCTATTTTGGGAACTCAAGAGTGAGTTTTTCTTTGCTTTATTTCAATAGATCTTTTAATATCTGGGTAGCTCAAGTCCCACTGCCTCATTAGACCCCTGAGGTCTAAAGCGAGTTGGTTAATTAATTTTATGTTTTTTCCCCATCCAGAACAAGCTGAGAAGCTAATAAGGTAAGCATGAGGCCCAATGAACAACAGAAGCAAAAGCCATACAGAATTAACAAATAATTACAGGGAGGTAAAGATCAGTGTAGCTGTAGTGATATTTTGCACAACTGGGTTTGTGTATCCTGTAGCAATGACAAACCTCCTGAAGATGGAAAAGAGCAGGCAAATGCACGAATCTGTATCCTTCAAAATAATTGTGCTATAATCTTCTCCAGATATTAGATTAGATTTTTTTTGTTCTGACACAGCGTGATGCTAACTATAGCAACCTTAATGTGGCTGATGGATTTCACTGCTACTGCTTGACTGCAAAGAGACATCAAATCTTCCAGTCCTCAAAGTGGTTTCTTGGGCTGCTCCTTCCAGTTCAACGTCTCACCATTTTCATTCTAGAAGTCGTTTTGTGGCAAACAAAAAAAAAAAAGGAAGAAAAAAAGAAAAAAAAAACCCAACCAAAGAAAAAGAAGATGTTGGTTGTGATGGATTTATTTCAGACAGCAGTTTCTGCTGAGTTCGCCATGCTTAATGTTCTTCCATTTAGGAAGGAGTTGCTGTCAAGTAAAGCAGAGGAGCTGCTTTCAGTTTGGTTTTTTTTTGTTTTGTTTTGTTTTTTTTTTTTAAATACATGCTAACAACATCTCTTTCTTCAGGAAAATGATCCAGTTGCATATTGTCAGAGAGATCTGCCTTGTGCTTAGCACGGACAAGTAGGGTTAATCATCCTCCTCCTCCTCTTTCAGTGGGGCCAGCGGGAGTTTGTCTGGAACCTGGAAACACTCCACAAAGAAGTTGACAATGGACTGGTACAAGTGCTGCTCAACTGCTGCATTGCTGAAGTAATGGCTTTGATCAGGGTAAATCTGCAAAGAAACAGGTAAGTACCTTTTAGAGCTGAAAAAGTCTCAGGACTGACCACCCACACCTGCAGCTCGAGCTGCAAACCCACTGCATCTTCTCAGCACCACAGGGCTTCCAGGGAAGCTCGTGAAGCTCAGGGTAATTTGGGCACCAGGTCCAGTCTAAGAAGAACCAGCCCACACTTTCCTTGTGAAAACCAAAAAAATGTGCAGTTTTGGAGAGAAATGGCATTAGGTTATACTGACTAAAAGGAGGATTTAAAGCAAAAATGTCATTAAGTTTAAAAATTAATAAATATTGGTGGAGAAGTAATTAAATTGAAAAAAAAACCCATGAAGCCAGAAATTAAATTGTTTAAACTCAACTTTTCAATAAAATGGAGCAGGTAACTTGAAGAAATGCAAGATGATTATAGTGGGTTGTATAGGCAGGGATGGTTGGGTGGGTTCATTTTGAAAGATTTAATAGTTTAGACATGAACCATTCAGCAAAACAGAGATATAATTTGGTGGAGAGCGGAGCTGTGCCACTCCCAGTGGGATGTCAGATTTAGGTGACATATATCTTTGTAACTGTTCTGGTTGATTTAAAGCAAAACCCTGTTTCCCCAAAAATTCATCCTGAATTTGTTCTGTTGGCCCCAAAGAAATGATACATAAGTTCCTTTGGGATATGTCTCTCACAAGCTAATTTACTGTAATTCAATAATTATAATTCACTGTAATTCAATAACATATATATTCTTTATTTAAAAAAAAATTGTTCTACAATTGTCCAGACCAAAACCCTGATGTCACATAAGCATGGGACTAATAGAAACATGTTATATGCTGGTGCTACTTCTACTGCCAGGCTGAGTTTGCAAGTGGTTTTTCAAACCTTGGTTCATAACAACAGCTTGAGTTCAAATAGGGAAATAACTGTTCAAAAAGAAAAAAAAGAAACACATACTGTACCTGCAAGCTGTAATTAGCCTTTGCCCTAATTAGGTGTGTGATAAGGTCTGTAGTATGCTGAAAATGGATTTTTTCTGTAAAGACAGATTGCAATCATTAAAGAGACAAATTTAATTAACAAAAATCAAAGCTATCACAAACATATAATGAACTCAAACGATGGGCTAACTTACCATCAGCAGTAGCATGAATGATCAAAAATGTCTGGTCCTTTAGTAATGAGACTCTGTGTGATAATTTGCTGATCTGTGAAGGTAAAAGTTGCAATAAGATTTAAAAACTTGTTAGAAATTAGCAATTTATATGGAGGCAATAGAAGTGCTTATTTCTCCTTGTTAATACAGGATAACAGCAGACACCAGCACAGCACATTCTCCTGGCTACTTATATAAATCTAGAGGTAAAATAAACCCCCACCCTGTGCTGGCAGGGCAGTGTCAGCAGCAGGAACATGTCCTCTGCTCTGATAATGTTCAACAACAGCCTGTAGAATACATGGAAAATATCAAAGTGAATAAAAAAGCATGCCCAGGTGCCTATGCCTAATAGCACTTCATGGATCTGGAGGGACTTTGGTGTGTTTTGGAAGCCAACCTCAAGGAGTTCTGGCAGCTTGGGGGTTGATCTGATATGAAAGTCAAGTGTCTGCTGTTGAGAACACCTTTGTCCTCAGCTGTCTTTCAGGTGCACCAGGGAATATCAATACAAACAATTTCTAAAAGAACATAAAGTGTTTGCACTAATGTAGAGATTGTGCCTGAAAAATTTGAGAGAGAAAGAGCTCAGAGTTTAGGTAGCCAGGATAAATCTTCCCTTGTGAGGGCACAGGGTGGTATTTGCTTTCTCTGTGAGAACAGTGGCAGACCTTTGCTACCTTCGTGTCTTCTGGCTGGAGACAAGGCTTGGAAGCAGAACTAGATTTTCTCTATAATTAATTTTGTTTGTGTGGCTATTTTTTATCAGGTTTTGCCTCAAGTAATTTCAGCACAGGATCCAACTGATCCCATCACATGCATTAAGCAATGTCTTTATTTACTGCTGCTGTGTCTCCTTTTCCATGTCCTGCTCAGTTCTGGCACAGAGTTCTGCCTATCTGAAATATCCCAAAGTTTGAGAAAGTCAAGCTGAATTTCACTCGAATTTGTCTACCTCAGAGAGAATCAAAGTGGCAAGACCACTGGCAAGAACTTTCAAGGAGGTCATGACATTGTGTCCTCTTGGGCACATTTGAGTCACTCAGCTCCTTCCATCACTGAAACTGTACTTACGCAATTTAGAGAGGCAGACACAAGGGCTAATCAATAAACACTTTGTCCATGATTACTATTAAGACAAGAAAAGCAGCAAGCAGCCTGAAGGACACCTTCAGAACTTCACTAGTGAGTCCCTCTTGCATAACCTTGCTGCCTTCCCAAAGGAGAGCACATGGAGGGAGAGTTGAGACCCAGTTCACATTTTATCAGGGAAATGCAGCGTCCATGCAGTTACCTCGTATGCTCTGTTATCAACCCCGTGCAAGCCCAAGTATCTTTCAGAAAAGGCTGAAGCTTGAAGAGAAAAAACAAAAATATCACTTTCAGTCAGGAATACACTGGTGTTTCTGAGTCAAATATGGCAAATGCTAAAAAACACCTTGTTTTCTAAGATGGCCTTAATTACAGAGGATGCACTTCTAAAAGTTTTTGAAAATGCACTAAGGATATGTCTGTCATCATCACCATGGACTTCTGGTCTTTAAATCAGTCACAGAAAAACCTTATTTTGTTTGTTTGTTTGTTTGTTAATGCAGCTGAGATAGAAGAGCACTATCAGGTTGTGTCCCTTTCTCCTTTCACAAGGAGCAGGTTCCCTTTGGTCTCAGGGATGACTGCACAGCTCCTGAAGTCTGGCTCAACACCACTGAGTTCCCTGGCAGCCCCCTGATTTCCACTGGCACTAAGTGCAAAGGGAACTGCTGTCCCTGGGAGAAAGGACCCCCTTGTGCAGGGCAGTGCTGTGGTCAGAGGCAGGATGGGCCAGGCAGACTGGAGCTCAGCTTGTATGGATGGGTGCTTCAGGCAGGAAGGAAGCAGATTCGAGGCAGTGGGGGTGGCTGGTGGGGTTTAAAGACAATTCTCCTTCATTTAAAAGGACTAATAAAGGGATTTGATTGCTCTGACTACCATGGCTGGTCCCACTGGTGCAGCTAAATTGCTTTAGTGGAGAAAAAAGGTGTATGGCTACTCCTAACAAAACACAGAATATAAAATAAGCAAGATCTTGGGAAAGAAAAATGGCAAATGGGAAAGGATGGGGAAGGAACATCCCTTGTGGTCAGCAGGAGGGTCTGTGGGCTGAGGAATGGGACTTACCATATAGTCTGAAGTCTGTCACTGGGGAAAGAGCAGCTCCACAGGTGAACACCTGGTTGTCTTCACCAGCTGGAAGCATGTAGGTGCTGAGGTAGCCACCATAATCCTGGAATAGAAACAGGACAGGGGCATCAGCGATCCTGCTGGGAGGCACTGCTGCTTTTGGGTACAGAAACAGGGCAGCTGAGACCTTGCAGCCAATGTTTGGCCATTACAGAGCCTTTAACACCTTGCTCTGGAGAAACACAAACCGAGGGACATCTCCCTGGTGATGTTGCTGGCATCTCCTGAAGGCAGGAGGGTTGTGTGCCCAAGAGCTGGCCTTTTTCATCTCACTTTATGGCTGTAGCTCTAACCAGATAAAAATGTTCTTCTCCAAAGTGTTTACCCCAGACTTTCTCTGCTTAAAATGAGCATCCCAATTTCAGTGTCTGCTGCCAGCCTGTTAGCAATTCCCTGCAGAGATGCTGCTCTACGTGCAGCTCTCCTCGCCCACTCCGAGCCCTTGTCTCTCAAGTAAGCAATTTCTACTCGCAGTCCCACTCGCATCTCAAACTGTGTGTACTTTACAGTGGCTGTTTCCCAGCCAGGCACACACAGCAAATCAGCCTCAGAAATCCACAGGGTTGTTGTACACATGAGTTAGATGTGCCCATGTTCCCACAGGCTTTTGGAGACAAGGTGAATGTAAAATGAAAGTTTGCAATGGGAAAATAAAAATGAACTATCTGATGATGTTTTCTGAGCAACAGTCACTTTTTGCACTTGGAAGTTAATTTAAAAGAAGTCATTGATGAGCACATTGGTGAAATGAAAGCCTCCACCTTTAACAGCACTGAGCAAGGTGCAGTCTATCCCAAAAACAAATAATAATTAAAAAGTCACCACTTATATATTCAGGAAGTCAGGGTTTAACTCAGCTGTTTAGCCATATCAGCCAGCTGGGACAGCACAGAGGAGCAATGTCACAACATTACCTTCCCAAACACACCAACTCTTGTTTTATCAATGAAATGCTCCTGCAGCATTGTCCTAGAACATGAGAGAGGAAAAGCAATGGGTTAAAAATATTTTTCACTTCAAGAGCAAAACCAGAGTAATTTTAACCAGCTTTATATTAAACTCGCCCCAGAAAAAATAATAGAAGGGTTTGAGTTGAAAGAGACCTTAAAGATCATCCAGTTCTAACTTCTCTGCCATGGGCAGAGACACCTTCCACTATCCCAGGTCACTCCAAGCCCCATCCAACCTGACCTTGGACACTTCCAGGGATGGGGCACCCACAGCTTCTCTGGGCAGCCTGTGTCAGTTCTCACACCCTCTCAGTTAAGAATTTCTTCCCAATATTTAATCCAAACCTGCCTCTTTTCAGTTTAAAGCCCTTTCCCCTTGACACAGACAATCTAAATCAAGCCAAGCTGCTTTCATATGGATCTCTCTGATTTAATCTTGCAACCTCATGTGTTGGATTTGACCAAGCAATGGCAACAAATAACCTGCACTGCCTCTGGAAGCCATAATAAGCCATTGCACAGTTATTGCAATACTCTGATAGTGGTTTTAACGTGATTATGTGCAGAATAAACCTAACAATATGACAGGACTTGACATTTAGGGGTTTGCCCTGGTTATTCTGTTAAAAAAGTTTAAGGATTTAAAGATGGATTTTTTGCCAACTACCAGGCAAGCAAAAGATTAATGTAGAAACAGATATTCATCCTTACTTGTTTGTAGCTGTATGACTGTACAAAGCAAAAAATAAATAGGCTTTGAACATGTGATACAGATAAGTGTGCTCTAATTTAGCTCTGTTTAAGGCTTGTTTTTCTCCCTCTGCTCTGGTTGACATGAGCTCCCTCTCACATGCAGTTGTGATTGCACAACATTGTCCCTCCCTCCCATCTCCTTGCTCTACCCTACACACCATTAAAGCAGCCAGGACTAATGAGTCTTGGATTAATTATCTGTGGTATTTTTGGGGTTCCCCAGATGGAGGAGGAGTTGAGAATCTGACTCCATGTTCTTAGAAGGCTAATTTATTGTTTTATGTTACTGTGTTATATTAAAGAATACTGTACTGAAACGATACTAAAGAATAGAGAAAGGATACAGACAGGAGGCTAAAAGATAATAATGAAAAACTCGTGACTCTCTCCAGAGCCCTGACACAGCTGGATGGCGATTGGTGATTGAGTGAAAACAACTCACATGAAACCAATGAAACGCTGCTGGCAAACAATGCCTAAACCACATTCCAAAGCAGCAAAGCACAGGAGAAACAAATGAGATAATTATTGTTCTCCTTTTTCTCTGAGGCTTCTCAGCTTCCCAGGAGAAGAAATCTTGGGCAAGGAGATTTTTCCAGAAAATATAACAGTAACAGTTATCCCAATGAATGAATTCCTACAATAGCAGTGCCATTCACCTGACAGCTTCCAGCTGATCCTTCTCTTCCAGCAGGCCCAGCCTCCTCCTGACCTCGTGCAGCAGCTTGGCACCCTGGAAGCCGCTGCCGCGCCCGTCGAACTTGAGCACGATGGCGCTGTGGGAGCTGACCATGACGCTCTCCCACGTCACCTCGAACCTCTCCGTGACGATCTGGCTGCCAGGTGTGCCATCTCTGGAACAGAAACGGGCATCAAGGGATGGCAAAGGCACCCAACGCCCTCCCCAGGGCTGTGGGATTGCATGGGATGGGCACCCACAGCCCCGTCGGGCAGGGTAAGGGAACAGGTTTCTGGAAGGGGACACTGGTCTCTGCAAGGATGGTGTTATAGATGGATACTGAGATGATTTGCTCTCACAATTAAAAGATAACTATTGTGTGAATATTAAGAAAAAGCTTTTGTGGTGTGTAGATATGTTATTGTAGTTTAGATGTCCTCTGTTCTCCCCATAGCTCCCTTTTCCCCCTGTCCTGTTGCCATCAGTCGGGGTTGTCCAGGACAGGTCAAAGGAAGGCTGCACACGTGTCCCTTGCATGGGGCAGCTGGGAATGGAAAAGCTCAGGGGGTGCTTAGGGAGTGAGACATGGCAACTCCTGATCTCCAACCAAGTCACAAGAAAGCAGTTTGCACTGATAAATGGCACAGAAGAGCTGACTGACAGACTTTGGGAAGGTCCAGGGCTGGCTGATGCCACCCCCAGGGCTATAAAAGACTGGGCATCTGTGGAGGAATGGTTACAGGGTAGAGGTCACATAGACATTCTTTTGTTAGCTGACCAAGGAAGGACTGGGAAAGTACCAAACCCAGCTAATCTGAATTTCTGCACCTACAAGAACTTGTGTCCTTGAGTGTAGCAGTAGTACGAGAACAGTAATCAGGATGAGATGTGAGAAGTAGAAATGTAAGTTCTCAAGAATGAGGAAGAGCTGATATTGTAGTATAACCAATAGATTGTTTAGCTTGCAGAATATGCATGAGCTTATTACATGTTGTGTAAAAAAGTCTGGTGCTTATCAATAAATTTGGAGCTTGCTGATTCTTACATTAAGAGTCCCAAGCCTTCCCTCACCGTGACAGGCATCCATCCTGAAGATGAACTGGCCATGTGGTATCCATGAGGGAAGTTCCCAGCACTGCAGCTTTTTCCTTATGTAGTCCTTTGCTGTACTTTTGTTAAGGTTTAATAAACCTTTTTAAATTTTCAAAGTGAGCAGTTGTCTCTCACAATGGTGTGCAGGAGTATGATTGTGTGGGATGGGTTTTGAGGCTGGGTGGAAGCTGGGGTTGGATCTGCCTCCCTCTGTGCACAGTAGCCTCTAAGCTGAGGTCTGAACCACACCAGCAAGCACATCTCTAACTGGTCAGGATTCCTCCTGTGAGTAACCAGGTATCAGTTGAGTTTTCCCTTTTTTATGCCTGCTCTAATGTATGTTTGTTTTTTACCTTCTTTTTTGATTTCTGCTGAACTGGTTCTGTCATCACTGCCCCATGCAACTACAGAGGGAAAGGACTCTTCTAAAGTTATAAAAAACCAGCTTAATAATGCCCAGCTTAATAATGCCCAGGCTCAAAATTGAGAAGGGGAATGGAGTGGGCAAGACCTCCTCTTCACCCTTCTGCTTAGGATCTGATCCTGTACAGGGGAACCATCTTGAGAAATACAGACCCTACTTCAGCCAGGCAGCTCAGAAAAAAGCAAGGGATGATGATGATGACTCTAAGCAATAATTTTAGACTGGGATTACTGCAGAGCCACTGGCATTTTTATCCACTTTTTTGTCATTTTTGGGGTTCTCAGAGACATCAGGCACTCCACTGCAGGACTTTAATGCACATGTGACTCCAGTCATTTGCATTTATCCGAGTGAGACCCTGACCCACCCAGCTCCAGGGGCAGCCTAATCATCAAGCTGGGTGCTTGATGAGAGCCAATCTTGCTCCAGCACTTTGGAAATGAAGCAGATTTTCTCTGCAGTAATTCCATGATGCAATGACACACTCCCTGCAGTGGCTTTGTCCTTCATGGAGAGCTGTGCAGGGTGGCACAGGCATCCCCCAGGCATTCATCCCTCCTGCAGGAGGCTTTTCTCTCATGGGGTGTTCCCTGGCAGGCAGCAAGTGATGCACTGGGATGCAGCCAGGGCCAAGCGGGTTCTTCCAAGGTCAGCGAATTCCCTCCTGCAGTTTCTTTCCAAATTGCCAAAAAAACCCACTCAGTAATGTGTATTATTGTTACTAAATGTTGCATAAAGAAATACCCATCTGCTCTGCCTGCCAGGAGGAAAACCTGCCTATTTAATATAAATGCTAACTTCGTGGAGATATTCAAAGGTTTCCAGCTCTCTCTTTACTGTCACTTCAGCGAACACCAGCACTTAAAGGAGAATGATTTCTGCATGAGGGCACCTAAAATTTAAGCTCTAGTAAGGCTGACTGAATTCCACTCTAAAATTACCTGTTAATCACAAGGTGGGTGCCCTAAGCACTGGGACAGGAAGCCAAAATTCATCTTGTA
The DNA here is from genome assembly GCF_963513975.1 of Fringilla coelebs. Lineage (NCBI taxonomy): Eukaryota > Metazoa > Chordata > Aves > Passeriformes > Fringillidae > Fringilla > Fringilla coelebs. The sequence continues at coordinate 145,597,968 of NC_140028.1, forward strand.
TTCCTCCTCCTCCCATTTATGCCCCACAAGTGATTGAAGTGTGCAAGACACGCCTTTACAAAATCCTAAATTTACTCTGCAGGATTTCAACAGGGTGCCCTCCTGAGAGCTGGAAACCTTGGCTCAAACGTGGAAAAGAAGGGAGGTACATCTGGCCTCTCCCAGCTGTGAAGTGAGATGGGGTAGGAACCAATGTGCTGGTCTCTGACATTCCTTGCACAAAACATATCTTAAGGGTTTCTGATCATGGCCAAGGTTTCCAAGCTGCCCTGATAACATGAACAGAAAGAAAGGACAAGAGAGAACTTACACAACCAAAAGCAAGGGGTAGTGAGCGGTGTCTGCAAAGGTTGCTGGCTTTAAGATCTGCATTGGCAATCCTAAGCAAAAAAAAAAAAAAAGAACAATCAACAACATGTCTTTGATATGGGGATGCTGACATGATTCCAAAAGATTTTTCTGGTGTTCTGGCCACAGATAAGTTGGAGCAAAATGGCATTTTTTTAGAGGCTGTGGCAAATATCACCTTAGAAACACAGATGTTGCCAAAGAAAAGACCCACGTTGTGGTAGCTGAGGTGACAAGAAATGTAAATGGGGAGTACAGTGCGAGCTGCTCAGTCATGCATCACTTTTACAGCGTTCAATTAACATCTGTCAATAGCTACAATTTTCCTTTTTTGGCAGCTGGATGAGTGATGCAGACAGAAATCAATATTTCAGGGCAGCAGAGAAGGTGGAAAATTGGCAATGAAAATGGTAATTTAAAACCCAATTAAGTATGGTGGCTGGGGGAGAAATAGAATCATTTTGCTATAATGGTGTGAGGACAGAGGGAGAAACAAGCATTTTAATCCTAACTTCCAAAGGGTTAAATTTTGTTGCAAACAGGAGGCAAAGGTGCTGAAGCCCAAGTTACACTGGCACAGAGCCAATGTAAAGGAGGGGTGTGATCACTAAAGCTTCTTTTAACTTAATGTCATTTCTGTGGCTTTGTATCAGTAGCTAAAACTGCCTCCATTAAAACACTCTCTTCATCAACGACGGCACATTTATTTTTGAAATGTTAACTACAATCTAGATTAGCAAAGGCTCAGCAATTAAATCGGTATTAGGAGCATTTTCAGTAGATTAATACACAGATTAGCAGCACCGTTTAAATGGTTTGCTTTGCAATCGTTGCCTGACACTCTGCCTAATTAGTTATTCCATCTGAATGCTAATAGCTGCAAATTGGATCAATGGCCCAGGGACAGCCAAAAAGGCCATGGATTGACTTTAAATATTACAAAGTGCTACGTGCAGTGTTCCCCAGGCTGCTCAGCCCAGAGCTTTGGAAGCACAGGGATGGCACAGCAGAATGGCCAGTTTGTATTTATTATATATATATGCACAAGTATATTTTTGGTTAAATGAGAAGAATTGCAATGAGGCCTGTATTTAAAATATTTAGTATCAAGCTGAGTTATCCCTAATAAAATGCCAGGCTCACATGAGCTGGCTCATGGGGGGAAATATGTGTTCTTTATCCATCCTTTCCTGTCCATAAAACTTGGAAGTGCCGTCTGTTCCTGTTATTTTATGCACTGGTTTATGTTCCCTATGCCCATGTGGCAAACAGAACATTTTAGGCCATTGTTACCCTTTTCAGATGGCAGCCACCTCTCAGCCTTTGTTTCCCATTTTATAACATCTGGAAATGGCTGCAATCAGTAACCTGTCCCCAGCACAGCTTGCTGCTTTGTAAATGTAAAAGTATCTGCTTACAGCCAGAGGAGATGTTCCTTTAGGTTGTTTCAGGTACAACTACAGAGACAGGCTTACACTGTGGCTGTTTGCCACCAGGCTTTTCTCTGCCTCTTTGGGATATATATATATATATGTGTGTGTGTGTGGGGAATGATCATACCAGTGGTAGAAATAACACACCAGCTGCAGGTGCAAACTGCTCTAAGCCTCTGCTTTCTTTCCTCCAGGTGAAATCTTCTTTGTCTTTCCTCATGAAGTGTTTTTTTGGGGTTTTTTTTTGGGGTTTTTTTTTGGTTTTTTTTTTTTTTTTTTTTTTTAACCCTCCCAAATCATGGCTTTTTTGAAGAATCCTGAGTGGCTCCAAAGGGCAGTCATGCAAGAGTCATCTTCATTCACTGCAGCTCACATGGTGCACTGAGAGGCAGCCACAGCTGTAGGCAGCCAGCACACACATTACCCCACTCCAAACCCATTTCAAATGACACACACACACACCCAGGGCAAAAGCTTCCAACAATGGGGCACCCCACCGTGTCATTTCCCAGAGTGGCTTTTTCTTCACAGAGAAAGTTTTAAGAAAAAAAAGAAAAAAATCCAGCCCTATCATTTTGCCTTTCTTCAGCTGAATTCTCATCAAATTCTGCCTCTGTAATAACCTCCTTATGTAGCACATTCCAGGAGAGTGCTTTGCAAACTGTGTGAGTTTATTGAGAGTCAAAGTCATTTTTCCTCCTGCCAGTCTAGTCAGGATGGCTGTATCATTTCACAGCCACGGCAGTGAAAGAGAAAAATAAGTGAGAAGAAAGGTGCTACTTACTGTAATCATCTATCTTGATTTCCATGTATTCTACCTTAGGCATTTGCCTGTCATTTACAGCCAGCTGCACATTTTCATTTGCCTCCAGCTCAAAAATTTCTGAAAGAAGAACAAGAAAAGATCACAAAAACTTTTGGCACAGTTTTTGAAAATGCACTTTAACATTTTATAGTCACCTTGGTATATACAAAACAAGTTTCCTTACAAATGGATTTTCTTCTAGTCCTCACAGAAGTCTAATTCAGTTAAATCTTTGAAATCCCTTCCAAGTTCTGCATTGGCAAAAAGCTATAGTCCTGAAATCAGAGGAATTCAGCTGATTTGCAGGAGGTGGGAAGGTGACCTGGGACACTACCATGGATCCCAGTCAGACATCCACCCAGCATGCCAAGACAGATCTCAAATGAAGAGGTCCCCAAGGCTGTGTCCAAATTAGAGATAATAAATAGGAAGGGGAGGAGACCAAGGAGGGCTTCAGCCAAAGTTGTACTGCTGTGCAAGATAAAATCCATGGGAGGGAAAGCCATGGGGACAGGAGAGAGGACAAAGCCCATACAAACCTGCAAGGTCAGGTTTTGCAGCAGTGTTGACCTTTGAAGTGTTTAATTTTTTTTTCATTTTGCTTGTGTGTCTGACCCAAGGACCCTCTGGGTCACAAATAGAGGATTCCTTCCTCCTTCCTGCATTTAACCTTCATCCTCTCATCCTGGCCTTGTGATCTACCTGCTGAGCCTCTTCTAGAAAAAGCAGCTCCCTCCAGCACCAGAAAGAATAAATCCTTCCCAGCTGGCAGGGAAAGGGCCCCTCTTTAGGGGACACCTCAGGCTGTGTGTCTTACATGGTGGGAAATGTCTCCATGTGTGGGCAAAGCTCCTGAGCCCCATGGAGGGGGGATTGAAGGGCTGGGGTGAGGGAATCCTGGTCTAGAGAGTGCTCATTCCCCTGGCATCATTCTGGGTGTGAACCAGGGGGATCCAGGGCATTATCTCTGCCACCTGAACCCAAGGAGGACGTGAGATTTCACATCCCACTGTGTGTGTCACTGACTGTAGCTTCCCTTTTGAGACACACTGATAAATTTATATGTAACTCCAGCCCCTCAAATAACACTTTTGGTACCTCATCATCCTGCTCTCACTGCCCATCTCTGCTGGCCAGGCAGACAAACCTTGCCCTTCCCAGTTAATATATTTCAGAGACCTTTCAGCAGTAGTATATTGGTTCAGTGACTGTTCACCCTGCTTCTGCAAAGCCTGGCCCTTTATCAAAGCCACAGCCCCCACAAAAGTGGCAAAGCAACAGCCTATTACGTTTAGTTAAATATTAAGATTCTCATTTAATTATGGCACACACAAGTAGCTTTATCAGCAGAAAGGGGCTTGCCACGTAGGGGAATTTAGTCAAGCCCTTTTATTTGTTCATATAATTGCATTCACAGAAAGCCAGGAAGACTGTGGAGGAAATAAAAAGATTGGCATATCTCCTAAAGGACCTTCCTTTTTGCTTTAGGACCACAGGGAGCTTGAGTCTGTGGAGTACAAATGGTCATTGCTTAATTAAATGTAAGCATTCTCTAATATTCAGTGCAACTCACTATTATCAGATTATTGCAGAATACAGAGGCAGACTCCCTTTTATAGTGTAATGGGCTCATATTAAATAAGTAAATTCAGTAACATGCAACTGTCAGTTGCCCTTTATTCAAAAGCAAAAGAATGAGGGGGGAAAAAAGAAAAGAATGAGGGGGAATGGTAATTGTATACAGAAGACCATGAATTTCAGTAGAGGATGTGTTCTGCACATGAGTAGACTGAGTTCTCTGTGTAATAGATGCTACTCCTATGAATCTGTCAAAGTAAAACTAGTCCTGGTGTGTTTTGGTTTAGTTTTTAAAGCCCTTCATTTACTGTTTCTGTCTTATATTGTCTGTCCTTTTATTCACCTAAAAGTATTTTACAAAACTGTACAGGAGGGTATAACCCCACTCATGAGAGCACTGTCCCATGCTGGTATAGCCACTTAGACACCTCCATGTCTGGTAAAATTCAGGTGTTTTGTTTAAAGTGGGGGAGAAGGAAAGTGACTTTGGAGCTGCAGCTCAGGGTGAGGAAACTCTCCTGGCTGAAGGGCCTTGTGGGCATCAGCTCTGGGGTTCTCCTTGGGGAGAGCACTGCCAAACTCAGGCTCTGCTGGGAAGAAGGACCTGACACTCCCTTGTGCCAAAAGCCTTTCCTGTGACACTCCCTACCTTCAGTGAGAAATGAAGCAGGTCAGCATTTCACATTAAATATTTAGTATGAGTGCCAAATTTTTTGGTTTGTTAATTTATTTTATTTTCTTTTGAGACAGGAGCAGTGAGTTGCTGGCATTGACTGTGTGTCAAGCAGATAGAAATAGAATAAAGGTGTTGCTTTATACTTGGGTCACATCAGTGCCTGAAGTCTCCAACTGCAGTTAAGGCTGGGCTAAATTCTTTGTTAAAATGAAAGATGATGTTTTCCCATCAAAATGATGGGAGCAGATAAATCTTAGCTTCATGTGAGACTCAGTGTCACACTCTGCCAGAGTGGAACCCCAGAAACTCCAAGGCTTTTTGGGCTCTACATTGCCAGTCTGCTAATGGCTACAGAGAGTGCCAAAATTTTGAGGGAAGAAACCTGTTTTTGGAATAATTCCAGCTTTTCACTGATGTAGATGCAAATCATTAGCATGACAAAGCTTTACCAAACAATAAATGCTGCAATCTCCATGGACAGATCTGGGAACCAGGCAGAGGCACCACCTGTGGGGCTCCCTCCTCTGCATTATCTCTGATAATTCATAACAGAGCGATTTTATTAAAACCACAGATTAGACTGAATATTTCTTATATTTATCTTATCTTATTTCTTATATATGGGATGCAAAACAAAATCAGAGGAAGACTAACAAAAAGAGAGATTTGAATTATGCATTTTTTTGAGACAGAGGATAACAAACACGCCCCAACCAGTCTTTTCACCCCAAACAGCAGCTGTTGTGATGGCAGTACAACAGCTCTGCAAGTCCCTCTGCCTTGCAGAAAACTTGCATTTAGGCAGAGTCTGGGGTCCCCAGGAGTGTAAGTTTAGCAAAGAACAGCTACATCTCAGTGTCCTGCCTGGCTGCTTTTCTCTGAAGAGTAGCAAAGCTCAAGCCCATCCTTACTCTGTGCATCTGTTGTGTTGTGAACAGTCACCATCGGGACACGGGGACCTTGAAAAGGAAAAGAAAAGAACTTGGTTAAATCTCTGTCAAAACACACACACACATGTGAACCTGGTTTTGAATTCCATGGAGCTGAGGGCTCCTGAGACTCGCTTTTCATGCAAGAGTAATCTAAAAAGCAAATCACACTGGTGCTAGAAAGAGTTTATGACTAGATGACAGTGCTGTAGACTCAAAGACATGTGAGGTTTCAAAGCTCTTTCCCAACAGACCACTAAATGCATCTTTCCCTAATTTGTAAACATTATAATTAGCACAAACACAATTAAATCACTTGCCTTTAAAATTATTCTAATGACACCCAAACATCACAGCACAAAGCATTTACATTTTGTATGCTATGGATAAATATTGCTGTTTTGCATATTATTTTCTCTTAATGAATTAAACACCAGCTTGGCTCTCACACTAAAAAGGGCCACATATTTTGTCTTAAAATGCAATGTTTGGGTATTGAAATCAGTCAGTGTTATACAAAGAGGAAAATCATTACTATGCAGGGTACGTGAGCGAACCACACAATTTCCTGCCACAGGATGCTGCAGCACTCAGGATGCCACAATTTTAACCACAGGGTGCTGCAGGGTGCTTCAGTCCTTAGCACAGTGATCTGGGCTCATCTTCTTGTTCAGAAAACCATCAAGTGGCTGATTGATAGAAAATGGGATGGTACATGAGATCAAGCTCATATTATGGTTGTCAGCTTCTCTTTTTTTTTTTTCAATTGTCATCTGGTGCCTGCCCTTGGAGACAGGACACTGGGCCAAGGTGGGCTGACCCAGGACAGACACTCACATGTTGCTCCCCATGCCTGTTTGTAGATTTTTCCTTCCTCCTGACAACACTGCTCAGGATGGTGAAAGTGGTCCTGCAGTATGAAACGGTGAATTCTCCACCTCAGAGACAGTGGATATCTCACTTTCCTTCCCTTTCCCCACAATGTAACGTGGTACAACAGCAGCAAGCTGGGGGAATCTGTGTGCCCAGCAGAGATCCCAGCAGCAGGACCAGGATGTTCCCACGCTGTGCATGTGGGAGGATCCCAGAACCAGAGACTCATGGAATCATCTGGGTTGGAAAACACCTCTAAGATGATTGAATTCAACCATTAACCCAGCACTGCCAAGCCCACCACTGTTGCTATGGAACATGAAAGAACACAGGTGCACAGCACTCTCAAGGTGAAGAGAAAGGGGAAGTTTATTTTCTGACTCCAACATTTATAGATTTCCAAAAGTGACAGTGGATTGGAGGGTGGCAGTGCCACTTCTCCAATGACTAGACAAACTAACGCTCCATCAATGTTCTCCTCCTCCATAAAGGAATGCAAAACAATGAGTTATTGACAGAAAGTGTGTGAGAAAGTTCTCTAAAAGAATGTCAACATCAGAAGGCTTAGAACATCTTAAAAAATCAGAATGACACACCACTAAACCACGTCCCTCAGTGCCATGTTTACTCGTCTTTTAAACACCTCCAGGAGTGGTGGCTCCATCACTTCCCTGGCCAGCCTGTTCTGATGCTTGGGAAACCTTTTGGAGAAGCAATTTTTCATAATACCCAATCTAAACCTCCCCTGGTGAAACTTGAGGCCATTTCCTCTTGCTCTATCCCTTATTCCTTTGGAGGAGAGGTCAACCCCACCTGGCTGCACCCTCCTTTCAGGAGGTTGTAGAGAGTGATAAGATATACCTGAGTTTCTCCTTCTCCTAAACATCCCCAGCTGCTCCTCACAGAACTTGTTCTCCAGACCCTTCACCAGCTCCACTGCCCTTCCCTGGACAGGTTCCAGCACCTCAACACCTTTCTTGTTGTGAGGGACCCAAAGCTGAATGCTGAATGTCAAAAAACCAATGTTCTTTAAGCCTCAAAAGTCAGACAGCTTTAAGAGATGATATTCCCTGAGATTTCAACCCTTTTAAGTTGCCTTCTTAAGCCCTTCAGCCTACAAACTCCAAATCCTGTGGGATCATCCCTTGTGCAATGGCAATTTGTGTAGGGCTGGCTGAGAACATTCCCCTGAAATGCTGTAACTGGGAGTGTGCACACAAATGGCAACAAGAACAGGTTCCTGTGAGCCATTCACACTGCTTTGGTGCATGGAATGAGTTCTTGAGAGAAAAAAAAGCTTTAAGGTGCTATAATTGTGTCAGTGGTTTTCCCTGTGCTGCCACATCCCATTGCAGGCAGTGTTTCATCCAGACTTTACCTATACAGGGAAAAGGCAGAAAATTATTTTATTTATAATTAACCTGACTAATATGGCAACCAGGTTTTATTTCCTTGTAATTGAGAATCTCTTCCCATGACAAACCAATTCTTTTGTTAGCACCATTTTTTAGAATGCAGGAAGGTAAATTATCATGCACTAAGGAAAACAGGTTCGGTCACCAGGATTTAGCTGAATTTACCTTTCTCCTACTGATATACATTGATATGCTGACCATATTTATTTATAAATCTGCCAGGCTTTTTTCCTGCAGTCCCAGAAGCCAGACTGCTGGAAAAGCAGCAAACCTAATAAACATGGGCCTGATAAAATCATCACAGAAAAGAAAAGGAATCCTCCCAAATGGCTTCAGCTGGAGCTAGAGCAGTCCTTTAATTAACACCAAAATGCCAACAAAAAGAAAGGGATAAAGAGAGAAATACAATGCATATAATCCTTTTATTTTTTAATATATTTTTCCTTTTTTTGTTGTTGGCACTGAAAAAGCTGTGAGAAACTAATAAGTAAAGAGAAATTCTAGCCTGTAGTTTAGGAAGTTACATGTATTATATATTGTGTTAGTCTCTCTACTAACTACTGCTACTGTTCCTGTGTCATGTCCCCAAATCAATGTTTTCAAGAAAAGTCCTGTATAAAGATATTCAGTTTGAGGTAATATGAAATTTAAAAAAGTAATTAAAAATTAACAAGACTCCTTGAAAAAGTAGATTTTTGACTTGCTTAATTTTTATATTTTAACAAACAAGGAAAAATAATAAAGATAGACAACTAAAGAGTAGAATCATCTTTGTGAAAAAGATTACTCTTAATATTAAATATTCACAGTGATAACACTCCAGCTAGAGAATGCATTTCATTTGTGAACAAGCTGAAAGTCATCAAGAAGAAAAAGTAATTTTTTTAGGAATGACATAAATTGCTTATTTCAATGCCAGTTTTTAAAGTAAAAAAACTCAGTTACATGCTACACTGTGTCTTTTAATGCACACACATCAGAAGTCTTTCAACACTCACAAGCTGAGTGCCTAACGCTTGACAGGGACAGAAAGAATTCCTTGAAAGGAGAATTGTATATTCATTAACTGCCTCCCCAGCTTTATTTTTAAACCTGTGTTGGTGTGACAGTCCCATTACACATGCCATCTGCTAAATGCCATCCACTGTCATGTGTGGATCTGAGAGGGAAACCTGATTTGTTCAATGAGCTGCTGGGAGCTGACAGAAGCGGGGTGAGGACATCCCCTGCTCCGTGTCTCCTTCCTCCAAAGGGGCTTTGATGGGGACTCCTGAGCCCCAGCACATTCTGCTGCTTCTGCTCTTTGATCTGCACTGATGATCCATCCCCCTGTGCCTACCTGCCCTCCTCAGGAACCTTGTGACTGCTCTGCCTCTCGCTCACAGAGCTCCTGAGAGCATGGCAGTGGTGGGATCCTTGAAGGGTAAAACTCACTTCTGCTCCTCGAAGGATAAAACACAAAGGGATTCACCTTAAGAAAGTAAAGCAGATACTGAGCTGCTTTGCCCTGGTTTGCAAAGGTAAGAGAGACCAGCTCATTCCCTGTAACCTCATGGCTCTTCAAAAACCAGGGGCAGGCCACTTTCTGCATGACTTGGTGAAGGTGATGCTGCTGGACTTCTTGCCCCAGAGGGGTGGCTGCAAGCAGGGCTGTGACACCCCCTAAGGTGTGGGACCTGGCACTGATGTTCCCTGCCACCTCCACCAAAATTTTCAGAGGTGGCACCATACCTATCCCTCTCTGCATCCCTGTGTGAGTGGGATGGGGTGTGCTTGAATGCCCTCCCCTCTCCTGCCTCCAGCATTGTGCCAGCCAACTCCAGCATCCTGACACGAGATTAAACCATGTTTCTGTATTTATAGCTTAAGAGAAAGGAGCAAAACTGTTGACAGAACTTCTGTGTATAGACACACTCAGTACATCACAGAGAGCTGCATGGTTAATAATGCTGCACAGGACTCTAGTTACATGAATTAGATTTTCAGTTAATACAGCTGAAAGTCTGGGTTTATCATAAGGCCTTTGACTTTAAAACCATTACTGTAATTATCCATGCAAGAAGTAAATTGAGCTATATCACTGTAATGACAACAGGCAAATTTATCACCCAGGAAATGCTACCCATCATGGTCTGAATGGGCACAGAAACTCAGTGCCTCAGTAATTGGGTAAGAAAAAGCACTGGCCATGGTTTTTCATCAATTTTTAAGCATCTTTTATTATTATTTCTAAGAGGGTTTTGCTTAAATATGAGTGGAAAGAAGCAACTCTAGATATAAGGTAAGGTATTGATTTCTAAAATAAAAATGGAAAATCATTTTACAACCTTGAAGAAAATATTTACCAGACACTTTTTTGTACTACTCTTATATTCCAGAGTATTCCTGATGTCTTCATGAACTAAACAGCATAGGGAATTATATCAGTTAATATAACTTTAAAATGAAAGCAGTGATTATAAAAAGAATATGAAGTAAAATTGAAGAAAAGTTAATCAAAATTATAAAATTGTTTCAAAAGGATAGAAAGAGGAATTGTCTTATTCTTCTCATCTATATTCTCAAAGGCTTCAATGTTGCAGATAATTTCAGACCAGAAGCTAAATTCACAGTGTGTAAACAATGAAAATTCAAATACTCTCTGCCAGTGCCACCAGCATATCTCTTAAGCACTGATGAATGATTTAAAAGAGCAGCTGCAAGGGATGGGAGCTGAAAGGGTCTGGCTCTGCACAAGTGAGATAATTGGCAACAGCCATCTCTGTGTACAGATTCCAGATCTCTTTATTTGCTAATCCATGAATTATTTATATGTGCTGCATAAAGTTCATATGTTGGGGTGATATTATCAGCCTAATAAATAAAGACATGAGGAGTTCCATGAACCACTGCTCACAATTAAAAGATTTCCCCAATTTGCAGTATTTTCCAGCTGATGCTATGGACAGATGTTTGTGCTGTTTGCTTTGGCAACCCTGTTGACATAAACATCAAACAGATTTATGCTGCTATTCACCCTCCCTAAGGCATTTAATTTTTTAATCAAATCTTCTCTTCCTCAAATGTAGCTTGTCTTGTAAAATAATCAATCCTGGCTTGTTCTTGGGCAGCCACTCTGATGGTGCTGCTTGTCTCTGCCCTGTGTGATACTGGTAATAAATTTCATGCTTACTTTATGTGGAGCAGAAATAAATCTGGATGCTCTGAGGCAGCATCATTTAGCAGTGACTAGAGGGAAAATGAACAAGAGATTTGGTCTTAATTCCACTACACAGAACAGGCCTGATGGGTTCTTCAAAAGGTGGCTGGAATGAATAAGCATGGTCAGGTCCATTCCATGGGATTTTGAGAGGTGCCTGCAAAGAGCAGTGGGAAGCTGGGCTGGCACTGACCAGCCCATCCCACTCTGTGCCCTGTGGACACTGAAGGACACAGGGCCTCTGGGTCTGAGAAATCTTCCCTTGCTGCTTCAGGAAATTTTGTGTTACAAAATATTGACCAACACCCTCTAAATATGATTGGGTTTGCTGGTGTAATTCCTTCTGGTGTCTTGCTTTTCTGGTAGAAGCTGCTTCCAACTTGAAGCTGTACTGGCTGCCACTCCTGTTTACACCCTTGTGGGGTTGTTCCAATAATCTGTTTTCTACTCATCAGGAGTATTATTTCCATTTTAGTCAGAGTAGTCGTGTCTCCCCAAAAGCTCTCATCCTGTCAGATAAACTAGATTACTGTAACTCCCTTTTGAAGGACAAAGTTGCTTTTCATCTTACTCTTTGATGCAAGAATGTTTTACACTCAGTTCCTCCTTCCTGGACAGAAGTGACCAGAACTCTACTCCTGTTGTTGAGGATGTCCTAATTGGTTTTTATAGTGAAACTGCTACTTGCCCATTCTATGGAAAATTCCTTGCCTGATCCATCCCAAAAGAGCATTCACCTTTTCCATGACCCCACAGCAGGTAGGCAGCTTGCAGACATCCAGTGGGCAGTGTTGCATGCCCAGGCATCCATCTTCTCTGCTGAGGCATTTGCAACTTTTGAGCTTCAAACATTCATGAAAAATTCTTTCCCTGACTCACCACGTGCCTAATTTTGCTCTTTGTACTATTAATTTCTCCCAGTCCAGCCCTGCAAGACATCCAGCCTCTCTAGTATTTATCTCTGCCTTCTGATGATGCTTATCAGCTTTTTGTCTTAAATTCCACCAGCTTCATCCAGCTTTGGGTTCCCAGGCTGCCAGGGAACAATCTGGGTAAGGTCATTTCCCACACCAGCCCTAATGAGCCCTGCTGCTGATCTCCAATTAGCTTCTTATTCCTCTTCATCATAATCTACTTCCTGTTCCTCTTGCTGGCACTTAACCTTCGCTCACAATTCTTTCACTAATCTCCCTCTTCTCCTTCTTAATTAATATCAGCCAATGAGGTGTCACACTGAGTGGGCTGAGTGTTTCCTCCCTTTCATGAGGCCTTGGCTGAGGTTTCAAGAAGCATAATGCAATAATGCATGTGGATGGATCCAAAGAGGAACGTGGAAAGCATACAAATTCCAGGGCATGGAGCAGGTGTATAACCACTGCAGTGACAAGAAGCTGTGAAAAGGAGATAGATTAGGAGAATTTCCTTGCAGAGTTCATGAACCTGACAGTGCCCCCCTGGAGCTGCAAGTACCAGAGGTAGGAGGGAAAAATTCCAGTTTGCATGGAGGTAACTGGCTTCCCAAAACCCCAGACTATTTTGCTCTAGTATGCTGGTCCAAGCTATGGAATCTGAACAGAAAAATCCCCATACTCAACTCCCTCTTTTTTCCAGTTTCTGTTCTATTTGAATACCTCAATTTAACCTCTTTCAATCCAGTTTTAATCCAGGCTTTCTGCAAACTCAGGAAAGAGATGAAACCAAAAGTTTACACGTGTCCCTATTTTTAAATTCTAGGTTTCTTATTGGATTAGTCCATGCTGGTCCCTTCCAATCCAAACCATCCCATGATTCTGTGATATTCAAGGAATAAAAGATAATTCCTTATAATTGCAGCATGAAAGAAAATATTCTCAGTGCCATTTACACCTCATTAACAGACTGAATAAAGCCCCATTTAATATTTTCTATTTATTTCATTAAAAACCTAATATAAATTGATTTAGATAATCTTAATTTATTCTTTTCCATAAGCAAAATTCTCTTGCAACAAAATAATGGCTTCATAGCTAATTAAGTCATAACTGGTGCTGGATATTAACTTAAAAAACACCACCAACAACCCATGAATACCATTGCTTCACATTGTCTGGTTATTAAGCTGTTTTCCTCTCAGGTTTTAATACACCCTTAATGTTCTGACTGCATTAATAAAGGGCTTAGCAACTACCAAACGGAAAACAAAAGCCAGCAATAAACCTTACAGCTGGTCCAGCTGGCAACCAAGGTGAAAGAAGCAGTTTTCCTCAGAGGAAACATTAAATCTTGTGGGATGGTAACATCTGTACTACCCACTGCAGAATAATGGGTTCATCCAAGGTTGCTCATATAGCTGGAAATAACGCACATGCACCCTGGTCTTGACGTGCAGGAGGCTTCTGCCTGATTTGTGAGGCTTCATTATTTGAAGCATCAGAGGAAGCCTGTTGTCATGGTCATTTATCTCCTGCCAGTGGAGCTCAGACAAAATTTTATATATACAGAATGACCAAGTGACAAGAGCCCTGGCTGGAAGCAGATGATAGATCACCTTCCTCTGGGCAATGCCAGGCAGCTCATATTTACAAGAGTCAAAATGAAAACAGGACCAAAACATGTGAAAGCAAAGAACACATAGTGCTTTGCAGGACGGGGCCATTGCAAAGGGGAGAGCAGTTTTGCTTTAATTCCACAATATTTTTGCAGGCACTGAAAATCAGACATTTTCTATTCATTTTCTTGTTAAATATTAATGTATATTAGTTTGGTGGGGCTTTTTTTCACCTGTTTTTATGTCATTGAGTGTTTATGGGGAGTTTACAGCACATTAAAGATATATAAGAATGGAGTGAAATAGTTTGTAACATAAATGAGAGATCTACTTAAAGGAAGAAAAAATGTTCTGGACTATCTACAAAAGCCATCATTTTAATTAATCTCAGACTATAGAAATAACTAAAGCCATCACTTTAATTAGTCTCAAACCACAGTCATAACTGAGCTAACAGGAGATAGAAAAGAAGTTCTGACCCAGCTCCCAAACCAAGAATACCATCCTCTCTTTTCCTGCAGAAAAAGCTCTGGTGGTACCTTCTGTTTGTGCCAAGGGGTTTTCCATGCCAGCCTGCTGTTTTGCAGTTGTGCAGCATGTGAGGGAGTGAGAAGGAGCATCCCCCACCCTGCCTTCACCCCCAGGATCTGTGACCCCTGAACTGCGCACAAAGGGCTCGAGGAGCGAGAGCCAACCTCGGCTGTTAAGTAAGAAAAGGAGTCAAGTGAATGCAAATGTGAATTATATAGTAATTATAATATAAATAGGGCCCAGAGATTAAGCCTGTGCATGCTTTCAAACAGCAGAAACTAATTTAGGCTTCATAAGCCCCAGGAAAAGTTCCAAAAGGTCACAGTTTGCCTGGGAGCGCTAATTACAGCCTCGCGCCGCCGCGTGCGCAACAACCCGAGGTGGTGGCAATCAGCCTCGTGTGGGAAACAGCTCTGGTCACAGCAGATAACACTCACCCGGTGACCTGGGATGTCAGCAAGCCCTGGGAATGCCCCCCAGCCCCAGCACGCTGCTGTGCCCGTTCAGCATCCTGCTGGGTGGCAACCTGCAGGCGCACGGCTGGGACACGCCCGGCTCCTGCCGGCCCTGAGCGCATTGCAGGACATTCAGCTGTGCTTGCACCTTGTCTCGGCGGTTCTGAGGCGTCCTGGGGTTTTTAGACAGGTATTTTGGGTGTTTTGGGATAGAACCCAAGCCAGGATACCTGGTTACACAAGGGTACAACCACTTGGGTTCTGCCCAAGACTGATCTTGGATATCTTGGGTGCCCTGTTCTACCTAGACAGACCCTACAGTGTTCAGACCCCCAAAGCACACACTGATCATAATTGGCTTTCTGCCCCTTGCTGGAGACCCAGAACCCAGCCAAGGACAGCTCAGGCTGTTCAGAAAACACAAACCCCCAAGACCTGAACATCAAGAGCCAAGTAGCAAAATTCTATATTGAAGAATACTATAGCCCTTGGTGGGATTTAAAAAAATATTACATCTGGGTGGATTGAGAAAAAACATATTTATTTTTGAATGATATAGAATATAGATACCATTCTACTCTGGAGTGCAGCAGTAATAGGCTGTAGGTATCAGGTGGCCCATAAAAAATTTCCAAATGATGCTTGGGGTGGTCCCATGCAGGGACTGGGGCTGACTTTGATGATCCTTGTGGGTCCCTTCTAACTCAGAATATTCCATGTTTCTATGATGATGAAATCCTCACTGAGGATTCCATTGCATTCCCTAATTCCCTAAGGCATGAATTTGGAGTTGTCCATTCTCATCCCCACCTCAGCACTTTGGTCCCATGCCAGCATGTCCCACTCCCTTGCAAGGGATGTCAGAAATGTTTGTGAAACATCATCCAGTAAAGCAGTAGAACAGCTTCTAGAACTTCTCATCCCAGCAGGAAAAAAACAAAGAATCAATTTAATTTTCATTTAGTTCAGTTCCTGGGGCCAGCTCAGAGTGAGCCTGTTTGTGGCACAGGCAGCAGGCTGGTGAAAAAGCCCCTGGGGTGGGCAGAGAATGGATCTGCACTGACTTTGTCTTCCAGTCCTCGTGGACAGGCAGTGCTGTGTTCCTCTGTACTGAGGAAAAATACAATAAGGAGCTTAACAGGGAGTTATTGCATTTCTCAGGAGAGTGAGGTGGGGCCCTGTTGGGACAGTAGTAGAAACAGCCTTCCCCTGGTTTTTCTCCTCCCAGTCAACACCTGGAAGCTATTGCTTATGGTGTCAGCACTAAAGAAAATATCAAAAGCCTTGCCTGAGGTCTCCAGAGTGACTGCATGGCTGCATGGAGCTGCAGCCTCCAGCTGGTGCATGTCCCAGCAATAAAATCCAGGTATCAGCCTTCACATTTGTTTAAACCTAGGTGTGCCTTCTGCACTTTTATATCCATAGCCTCTTGACTTGGTTAGTAAAACACATTTTCAGTGCTAATAGTTATTTCAGCATCCAATTAAGTCTCTTTAGATCCCAACAACTTAATTTATCATATTTGCCAAAGGTCACCTGCCAAGCTCTGGCCCTCTTAGCAGGACCAGCTGCACTTGGAAGCATTTACTTGAATTCCAGTAGGAAGTGAGCCTTTCTAAGATGCTTTGCTTTGACCATGATGGGCAGTTTTACACAAATCCAGAAATCTTGCCAGGCAACAGGCTTTCTACCTAACTAAATTTAAGTAGGGATTAAATGAAGGTATTTCCTCCCTGGGCATTTAATATTGTTTTCAGGCCCTGGAGTGAAATATTTGTACCTACAACCACAAGGTTTTCCCTGGTTACCTGCCAGAGATGCTTCAAGTCACCATGGACTTGTTAACCTGGGGAGGTTAAATAGGACTTTCAGCTTCTTCATCTCTCAAAAGCAAGAAAAAGAGTTTATATTATTTTATTTTGGGCATTATGGGCAGAAAACTCTCCTAATGAAATATTACCCCAGTAGCATTTGAGAAGCAAATTCTAAGAATTCTTCTTCTAAGAAGTTCAGTAGTTCCATATCACCCACAAGAAGCAGCTAGTACACACATGCATGTCTGAGGACCCTCCAAGTGAAAAAACCCACAGGAAAGTGGGTTGCAGTTTCCCCTTGCAGCTGCGCTGGATCTCCCAGACCCTGATACACTCCCAGTGCTGAGAAAACACAAAATGACACTCTTCAAGCCAAAATGGGCTGTTACATTTTCCATATCTGCTTTTAGTGCTGCTGCAGCTCAAACCCTATCCCTGGTTCGAGATGCCTGCCCGTCTCTAAAGGCACTGAGTGCTGCTATGGGGGCACGGGAGGCTGGGCCTGCTGGAGCCCTGTCCTACAGCACACAGAGGATCCTCTGATGCTGCAGCACTGGCAGGACTGGCCCTGCACTTTTTGTGGTGTAATGACAGGCTCGTTTTTGGGGTGCTGTTGAGACGAGGCACAGCGCGAATATCTACGGCTGTGCCTTGTTGGCTCCTCACTCCAGGGCCAGTTACTCGCTCTACATGCTGGTCCTGTCACAGGAGGGCTCTCCTGCATGCTAATGGCTGGGTTGCTGTGCTAGGAAGGTTTCTCTGCAGTGAATAACACTGAAGATTCACTGAAGCTTTCAAAACCATTCTGGAAATTCATCAGTCTAGGGAGCCTCCGTGCCCCTTGTTGTCACTGCACACCTGAGCGCTGCAGGCAGTAATGGACTTCATTTTCACAGCACCTCCAGGAAGCTGGAAATGCAAGACCTGATTGAGTTCTCTAAAGGAGCTCATGACAGCAGAAAAAACCCAAATCCATGTGTCCTAACCAACGTTTGGCAGCTGGTTAGGACTTCTCAGAGCGCTGATAGCAAATGCGTCTTTGAATTCTCCATGTTTGGATGTGGGTCAACAAATTAAAGCAACTACTTTAAAAACCACCTGTTTGCAAGTGTGTGTATCATAGGGATTCACATCCAGCTCAAGATTTAGAGAATCCAACAGTACTGTACAAAAAACATGATTATTTTGTAACAGAAAGGGGAACAAAGGAGCAATCCACCTGCTTTTTGCAGATAAATTTGCCTAAATTTGGAGTTGTTTTACAGTTCATAAATAGCCCAGTACATTGAGGGAAGAGCCAATGTGTGCTTCCATTATGGCTTGCACTGATGTTTACCTGAGCATAACAACTGCTAATTACAATCTGGTTCCAGGGGTGTTATTGATGAGACTGTGACATGCAACATTTCTATGTGATATTTAAGGCAACACATGGGCAATGTAGAGAGGTTTAAAACACTGCTTTATGCACTTTGCTTTGTGAATCATTGATTTACATTCTGCTTGTCTGTGGTTAGTTAAAATAACCTTGTCTCCAGATTTTCCATTGCTTTCCTGGGATGGTAGGTCTGGCCCAAATGGCACAGGTTAAAAGGTCTGATTAAATGGAGGAACTGGGGAAGATGTAGAGAGAGGTTCATTATTCTCCTGCCTGAAGGCATGAACCAACCTCTTATTGCAGGAGCTGGGCAGACACATCCCTGATGGGTACATTATTGCAAAAATCCTGAAGAGGGTTAATTATCCACCATCCACAACGGAGACAGGCTGCAGAAGGAGTCATATTTCTGGTCTGTTCCTGGAGTCAGTGCTGCTTTTCCTTGGAGTACTGGCTTGCAATATGAAGATGGAAATGGGGGTCATGATACTTGACTCCAGATGTGTCCATAGGCAAGCCCCTAATTCTCACTGTGCCTCTGCTCCCCACTTGGCAAGAGCATGAAAACGATCATCTGGAGAGAGGCTGCAAAAGGATTCTCACACCTTTCCATAATTCAAATTAAAAACTTAGAGCAGTATTTATTTTGCCAACAATAAAACTTCTAGTCTCCCTTTGTGTATGTTGATAAATATCAGTATAGGATTTTCCAGAGATATTAAATGATATTAAGCTCTTTCTGTCAAAAGAGCCATAAATGTAAAAATTGCTGCCAAAAGTATCTCTGTGACATGGCCTCCTGATTTTGATGGAGTAACTGAATAAAAATGTGATTTGATTAATTCACAGTGAAAGACAAATGTCATGATCTTCTATCCTGAGGCAGAAAGGGTTCAGACACTTTTATTCACAAAGTAAGTTTTTATGAGTAGAACCTGTGGTTTTTGGTTTTTTTTTTTTTGATGAATGTTACATTCAAAATTTTCCCAAGAGTGATTTTTTAAGCAATTTTCATGTAAAAAAATTCCCCAAAGCCACTTACAAGAAGTGCAGATGAAACAGACTGAATCCATAAGTCAATGGGCAAAACAAAGCAAAATGTTACTTTGTTAGTGAAATTCATCACCAAATCCATGAGATTTATTGATTTTAATTTATCTTTTCTATGGCACGCATTCATTTCTGTCTAAATCAGCTGGTAATCACCAGAGAATAAAATACTAGGAGATTTTCCAAACTATGAATCTCCTCAGAAAAGGTCAACATCTTTATGCAGTGATGACATGAATACAGCCACAACATTACAAACATTGCTCAGAATTTTATGTTGCCAACATTAGGAAAAAGAAAATAAAAATCCTGGGGTTTAAATCTTGAGCTGAGCTATGCAGTAATGCTGGATGCTGAAGCTGGTCCTTCAAAGGTTTTTCCCACCCACCCAGCTGCTGGCTGAGCTTATCTCACGCTGTTCATGGGATATGCACCACACAGGGTAGCATTAATGACCCAGTTTTCCCACTTTTCTGACCAACTCCAGCCTCCATTAAAAGTTTCCTTGCCCAGGAATGCTGGTCTGTGATTTTTAGTTAAAAAACCTTCCCATGTTATTAAAAGGAAGCAGGAGAAACGCTGGTGAACAATCCCTGACTGGGTTTAGAGAGATGGCACTGGTCAAGGACACGAGCCTGGGTTTGGATCCTGATCCCAGCAAGCACAAATGCTTCTCCTAAAGCAGCCAGAAAATCAGAAAACACTGATTTCACTCAAAGGATTTCATGACTTAGGCTCATGTGCTTTCTCTGTCTATGGTAAACTCCAGAAGCACCAAACATTTCAGCCTTCTGTCATCTTGTGTTGTGTCCACATCAGTGGGCAGAACAACCTGGATGCCTAAAAGGATTCCAAACCAGGGGTTTAGACCTCCCCACAGTGGAAGGCTGAACCTTGTTAAATCATGCTCTGAGCCAGATCATTTGATGAAACTTGGTAGTGAAAATCTTTACCGACCCCAGCAAAATTCTGGAAAATAAAACAAATGTGGAACAACAAAAGGACTTTTCAAGGCTCAGCATAAACCTATTAAGTGAAAGCAGCAAGTGATGCTCTTAAGTGCTCCCATCTCCAGATGGTGTTTCCAAGTTTCACCAAGAGGGAGGAAAGAAGATAATTAAATTCTCAAGGAACAGTTTAAGGAGCTGAGAAGTTTATAGCGACCTGCTGCTTCTATAAAGAAAAAAAAACTGGCAGCACTTGTCTTTAAAACTCATAAAAGCATAGACAGAATGAATGAATGTCCAATGGCATGAGAAACTTGACTCAGATCATTGCTAATTTGGCTGTGCTGCTCCTTCATTAGTACAAATCACTCTCAGAGGAGATCCTTAAATTGCAGAGTTTTTTCTAATCAGTGCTTTTGTACTACTTGTTATCTGTGAATGGGATTGAAACACGATGTCTGGCAAGATGTAAGAGCAATAAATCCTATTTTTAGGATTTTAAAGATTTCCCAGGCCTATAGAGTGCCTCAGGGCCAGCACTGCAGTGACAGAGTTGTTGTGACAATGGGGAAAAGCAGATATACTGAGACAAATTCCTTTTGTACTTGTTCTTTAGGTACTTTATCAAGCACAGCTCAGTTACAACATAACATTTTGCTCCACAGCTGCAGAGTTGCCTGCTAGGAAAGGCAGAAATGGCTTCATTTCTGTTACCTGTCATTACTGATCTATAGCATCTAGGCTAAGCTGCTGGGAACCACCAGAGAGGACAGTGCCAGAGAGGAGCCAAATCAGGTGACAATATTTTAACATTTTTCTTACAAAAATCTGTTTTCTTCTCTCCAAAGAGAGAGAGACAGCTTTAAAGTCATTTGACCTGCCCAAGACTGACAATGAAGGCTGCCAGTCAGCCACAGACACAGCTTCCAGCAGAGATAATATTCAAAGAGACAGGATAAATAACAGTGGTTTTATAGCATTTTGGAACAAAACAATCTTACTGTGTCTGGAAGAGGAGGATGGGCTATAGAAGAAGATAGTTCCCTGTTCAGTTACACTGCTGTCCCTTCTCAAAGTGAAAGCTGTTCCTACCCTAGTTGGTCACTGGTTGAAGAATAACACACAGTGTAGTGGTCAAGGCACTTCTCTATTCCCAGCAACCAGGCCAAGCATGAGACAAATGTCCCCTTAGCCCTTGTTACAGTCCTTTCCCTTCCAATTTTCTTTGTGACATCCCTAAAACTGACTAATCCCTTCTTGGTAACACATGGTTGTGGAGAACTTTAATTAGCAGACCAAGAATAACACTGCCCTTCCCCCATCATTTTCATTGTGTATTAAATGTCATTTATTGCAGAGATCTATGCACAGGCCAGGGTCTTCCCCTCTAGTCCTCCTGCCCCAGAAGGCATTAACCCTTTGTGGGGAAAACCACACCTCCCTAGGGCCAGGATGAGCTTATGGATGAGGTCAGTTGATGGGGAAGAACAAACTGATGTGAAGGATGCTACAATGCCTGCCATGTCAGGGACTCCAACTCCAGGCTCCAGGGAACATTTGCCAGCTCTGTGAGTCCAACTGAAAGTCTCTGTGATCTCCCAGATCTTTTTTGATAATGAAGACACTGCAGCCAAAACACCTGAGTGCCAGAGTACCGATTGTGCTGTGCCAGGAAGGGCTGCTTCCCTTGCTTTCCCCATGAACAACCTCATTAGGAGTTGAGTTTTAATGGTGCTGCCTGGTTACTCTGGGGAGAGACAGAAGGAGCCACTGAAGACAAAGTTCCTAGGGACAGTGGAAATAGTAAAACACTGCACAGTTGTCTACAGGGGTAGTAATTGATAGGGCTTCATCCTTCAGAGAAGGAGCTATCACCTAAAAATGGGCTTTAGTGCTTTATTGGCTGGTGTCATTCAGACTTGCACCCTGCAAGTCTGAGTCCCATTCAAGAAACACGAATAAATTGCTTCCCGTAGCCAAAATTTGCAGCTTCTCATCCTTTTCTTAATGAAATTAAAATTTACATCCCATTGCAGATGAGAAAAATCCAGCCTCAATTAAATTTATGTATCAAACAGCAAACCACTTCCAGATTTTATTTCTGTTTAGAAATAAAATCAGAAGGAATCAGTGGAGGTGCCTGTGCTGGCTTATGAGAAGTGTAAACCCATATTTTATGGTGAAAATGACAGTAAGAGTGACCTTGGTCAAGCAGATATTGCTTTTTCAACCGTGTCTAGAGGAGATAATCTAACAGCAGTCTGCAAAGCATCATGTTTCCTTAGATCCTGCTACAGTAATTCAATCATGAGCATATAAAATTAGATGAAAAATAAGGTAACTAGCCTTCTGGGACTGACTGATTGCAATAAATGTTGCCTCCTGACAGCGGGCATTACACTGTCCTCTTTCAAGAGAGGTTACTTTCTATTGCAGCAGCTGCTCTCATTCCAGCCTGTGCCAGGTAGTGAGGCTGTTAAATGTATTCTGCAGGACAGCAAAACATCTTTTAAGGAAATTATGTGTTACCTTTAAATTACCAAAAGAGCAAGAAGAAAACTTCCAGCTCTTGGCCTTTGGGATCAAAGGAGTGATGCCAGACCTTTCTTGGTTTTTTGGGGCTCTTTTAGGGAAGATGTGTTCCCTTAACCTTCCCTTTCATTTAAGTATCACAAAGTATTTTATGAGCACTGATTGATTGCTCAAATCTTACAAACCTTGCCATCCATTGTAGAGAAGTTCAGCTGAGCCACAGTCATGTCTGTGGCTCTAAACTCAAAGAAATTTGCAACAAAAGGTCACAAAAGAAGGGACAGAATGAAGCTGAGGTAAGGTGCAGGTTATTCTCTGTCAGTACAGAAATTGTTTTCAAGCCATAAAAATTTCCCCATGTGTTTTTCCTGTGGACAGCTGAGAAAATACAAATTTTTAAGCTATCACAGGCTTGCTTACAGGAAAATAATTTAATTTAGCTACTTCCAAAGATACATATAGGGCTGACATTGGGTACACCAGTGATCACTATGGACACACATTTTCATGTGACAGTCACAGAGTAGACAGCAAGACCTGGGCTCTGGCTGCTTCTATACACATTGATGCATTTTATAGATATTATGGAGATTGATGTATTTGATACATATTTAGATACAAATTTATGCATGTTAGACGTGTTATGGAGAAGAAAGCAGTAAACAGCCACAGGTACTGTCTGCCACTGTCTGGTCTTGAATATTGGCTCCAACTGGGGGGAAGCAGAGATGGGAACTCCTGGTAGAAGCCCTTGGGGAACAAAACAAACTCTTGTTCACCCTGGTGGGCTTGCTCTGTCTTCTTGATCAGTCACAGGATCTGCAGGGTCCCTTGGTAGATCCTCATTCAAGGAGCTTTTTTTTTTTTGTGTTATAAGTGCATATGAATAAATAAGATTTTCTGCTGATCTAAACAATGCCAGAGCGTGGATGCTGGTGAGCAATGACCCAACACCCCGAGGAGCTGAGGCATGGCCAAGCTGTGGCTGAGCAGTCTGAGGAGCTGTGCAAGAGGAATTGTCCTCTTAGAGGATCCAGGTGATTCTCCATGAAACCACAACACCTATTTATATCACCAAGGTCTGACAGGATGATGTTTTTATCCAGAAATTTGTACTTCATCCAGAACAGAGGTTTCCACTGACCTGGCTCACATCAGCTGCAAGAGGAACCAAAGGGAGCTGTCCCTGCTGCAAGTGCACCCACAGCACACATCTGAATTAGATGGATCCTACATGAAAAATGCCAAAAAGAAATGTGGTTCCCTCAAACTGCTTGAAAGCAAATAGGTTGAAAGGCCTCTCACTTTCAGTCTTGTAAATAGGGAATAACTCCACCAAATTCAATGGACTGATATTTTTATAAAATCACTGAAAATGGAAATTCTACAAAGATTTTCTCAAGTATGCATTTTTTTTTTAAGTTTTCTGAATGGAGACACTGAGATGAGCTTCACAGATGAAGCTGTGCTGTATTTGTGCTACAGTGAGAATTGAGGATTGAGTCCTGAATAACTAAAATTCAGACAAAGATATATTCAGCAGATGTAAATATATCTAATCCTAATGACCTTAAAATTGAGTTATTGTTTACAGCAGCTGAGAATCAGACTCATAGTTTGTTATGCAAAATCATTATCTTGTGTACTGGATTAAAGTACACACTAATAAAACTCATTAATCTCTTCAGGTATCACTGCAGGTTTTTGTGGATGAGATATAATGTAATCAAAAACAAAACACCTCATAACTGTTGATAAGGCCCTTTAGAAACCTAAATCTTGTTATTCACAAATGCTTCTAATTACAGCAAAACAATTATCTTGGTGCAAAGGAAATGGACATTGTCTCTGGTAGCTCCTGACAGCTGTTCTTGAAATGAAAACAAGAAGAAAAATAAACAAGGACTTTCTTTTAAAGGGAAGAACTCAGTAAACATAATATTTACTACAGAACTGAATGTTTATTGACAAATGACGCTTCTCTGCAAATGTCTGCCATAACTATAAATTCAGATTTACAGGTAAGTGCATTAAGTTAATTAGTCCATTAAATCAATTAGTGTATTGCCCTGTTAATGCTATTTTTCTGTACTGTGTTGCCACATATTTTTTTTAGTATCTCTAAATGCCTCTGACATACAATTTATCATTCCCTTCCAGGGGAAAAACCCATGTTTTTACAATTGTCCTAGTCCAGGTATTTTACTTTATACAAGCCACTCTACTTCTCCACTTTGATTATTTCCCATTGTACCATCTCAAGTATTCCTTCTGTACCTTGGTGCTCACCACAAACAGTGGCAGCAGTGGATACTTGGCAGCCAGAGAAGGGACAGCCCCTGCATCACCAGAGCCCACTGCTGTCCCCCTGCCCTGGGCACCACCATCCCAAATTGCTCAGAGCCCCCTCCAACCTGGCCTTGAACACTTCCAGGCATGGGGAATCCATAACTTTTCTGGGCAACCTGTGCCAGGGCACCACCTTGCTCACAGTAAAGAATTCCTTCCTAATACCCCTTCAAAACCTACACATTTCTCTCCTGGGCTGTTGAAAATAAGGAATTTTTTGTTTGCTTTTCAAGCCTTTTCAAAGAATTCACAGAATCCCTGGGTTGGAAGAGACCTTCAAGGTCATCGAGTCCAACCCAGCCCCAACACCTCAAGTAAACCCTGGCACCCAGTGACACATCCAGGCTTTTTTTATACACAGCCAGGGATGGTGACTCCATCACCTCCCTGGGCAGACCATTCCCAAATTTATCACTCTTTCTGTGAGAAACTTTTCCCTAATATCCAACCTATATTTCCTTGGTGCAGCTGGAGGCTGTGTGCTCTGGCTGTGTCAGTGCTGCTGCAGACAGAGCCCAGCCCAGCTGAGCACAGGCACCTTTCAGGAGCTGTGAGAGTGATGAGGGCAGCCCTGAGTCTCCTTTTCTGCAGGCTGAGCACCCCCAGCTCCCCCAGGGGTTCCTCTCAGGGTTTGTGTTCCAGCCCCTCTCCAGCCTCGCTGCCTCCTCTGGATGCACTCAAACATCTCAACATCCTTCCCAACCTGAGGGGCCAGAGCTGGACACAGCACCCAGGGTGGGACCTCAGCAGTGCCCAGTGCAGGGGCAGAATGACCTCCCTGCTCCTGCTGGCCACTCCATTCCTGATCCAGGCCAGGATGCCACTGGCCTTGGCCACCAGGGCTCACTGCTGGCTCATGTTCAGCCAGCTGTCACCAGGTCCCTTTCTGCCTGGGACCTGCCCAGCCACACCATCCCCAGCCTAGAGCACTGCAGGGTTTATTGTGGCCAAAATGCAGGACTTGGCACTTGGACTTATTAAACTTCACCTTGTTAGACTCTGCCCATCCATCCCACCATTCCAGGTCTCTCTGCAGAGGACATGCAGCCATTTGAGCAGCTTCAATCCCAGGAGCAGATGACTGGTGTGCATACATTTTGTGTGCAATTTTGGATAATTAAGCAGAATTAAATTATATGGAATTAAGTTCAGTGGAGTTCTGCATTTAGTCTTGACAGAGCTGGAGAAAACTTCAGTGACTCTTCTCCTGAAATGCATCCTTAGCCTCTTGGATACTCTCAGGCATTTTCAAAACAGGAAATCCCTGTTGGACCTGCAGATTGTGCCAAGTTAAAGCAGATCTATGACAGATGAGCAGGGAAGATGCACCAGATATTCTGTACTCACACTGTCCATCAGGAACATTTCTGTAAGCTGCCTTTTGGCAAATTGTCTTCTCATTGTAACCTACTTTAAATCCCTCTGTTCACAGTATTGTTTGATGTATCTGGAACTCAGACTCACAGTCAACCCCACCTTGCTGGCCTCTCTCTCATAAATTTTCTGATGTTTTATATCCTCCAGGTTTTGCTGTTACTTCCCTTTAAGAATGCTTGTGGTGGCTGGGGGAATCTACCTCTACCTTCTGTGCATGTATGCACAGAAAAAGGTTGTAAATATTTGCTTTCTAGCTACAAGTGAAAATATAATATAAAAGAAAAATGTCAAGAGTAAATCTTTAAAAGCAACATATTCATGGCAAGTCTTTCAAAGCTGAGCTCAGGTACAGAGAATGTCTGAGGATATCAGTGCTGGCTCTGAATCCTGCCCCTGAGGCACAACAACTGCAGTGACAGAACCCAGCACATACCTTCACATGTCAGCAGGAAGTATTCCAGGTTGTGGCTGAAGGATGCACTGAAATAAGTGCAGTTTTCAATCAGATCACAGGACAGGCACCTCCTGTTGAAGTTCCCATTTGTGCTTGCACTGAAAAAGTTAATACAATTCCATGAAGGTCACTGAGCAAATGTTATTTGAAAGCAACATTACTTGAACCTTTCTTTAGAACAAGAATATAAATCTAATGTGTCCAGCATTAGTAAGAGACAAAGTATTTCCATTTGGTTGAGTTTAAATAGCAATAATGGATTTTTTTCCCCTCCTGCTTGAATAGAGAATATATAAATGGATACTGATGTCATTTTGCAATGTCAGGTGGTTATGAAGGAAGGCACAGTTTTTAAAAGAAAATGATGGTTGCAATTTCACAAGAGGAAGTAATAATTTGGTGGATGAAGGCATGAAACAAAGGAGCAACATTTCAACACTTATTTATATTATAACAGGACAATAAAGAGCTGCAATTGCCTTCTCTAAGTTTCTTATTGGTTTCACCACTGGTCAGATTTGCTAGCTGTTGCCTCAGAGGCCAAAGCAATTTGTTTAAATAAAAAAACCTCTGCTCTTAAAACCCCCAAGCAGAAAGGAAAGATTGTATTTAGGGAATCTGTGGCTGAGGAAGGTAATGTGGCCTGTCCATTTGCTCACAAGCTTGCTGCTAAGAGTCCATTGAATGTAGAAGAATTACAGATTACTGGCAAATATTAATAGATAGCATTTTGAAACTTCAAGAATACCAACCAAGAGATCTTTCTAGTACTACTGTAAAGGAGAGGAGTGTTTCCTGCTACCATTTCAAGAGATGAGGCTGAGCAATATTTTTATTTCACAGAGACTGAAAGGAGTAATCATGGGCTCTTGTTAAGGCTCAGATTTTGTCTCTGACTACAATACTAATTAAATCTACTAAGTCAAACAGAAAAAGGAGGGGAAAAAACTCCCCAAAACAGGTCTTCATCTGCTCTTTCTCTGTTGTCAGTGTGGGGAGATGAGGCTGATGAGGCACCAGGGAGAGATGGATGCTGACAAGGAAGAACTGCTTTCACTCATGCCAGCAGCTCTTGAACTGTGCCCAGACTCTGTTTTTAAAGTGAGGTTTTCTTCTCATTTCAATAGAAATGAGGAGTTAATTTAATTTTTAAAATTTTCTTCAGGAAAATAAATGCTCAAAAAATTGTAAAGTGCGGTGAACAGGCATATAGATCTTTAAAGGAAAAAAAAAATTAAATCACAGGTAATTTACTTTGCTGTAGTTTCCTTCCCAATGAGGAAAAAAAAAAGATATGATGTCATGTGAGAGAAGGAAAGTGTACTGACTGTCCCTTATCCACTGATGCCTTCACCAACTCTGCCCTTTATGGCAGATGTTGTGATGGCAGCAGGGTGACTGAGAAGAAAAACAGGACAAATGGAATAATGATTCTGAAATGTGTATTTAAAAGTTTGTGTTTCCTCCACTTTGTAATCTGCTTCCACAACATTTCACAATGGCAACACTACCAAAAGCTTGCTGTAAAACCAGATTTTTACTCATCATATACTTAGGGACAATGCTAAAATCTTCTGGAACTGCAGAAAAAGGTTTGTAAACATAAAATATTGTTAATTCTTTTCAGTTTCATGAAGAGGTGAGCCACTATGAAATTTCTCAAAGCCTCTTTTGAAAAGTATAAAGACTATAAAGTCTATACCATTATTTTATGTATCTCTGAATTCCTTCAAGTGCTAAGGAGTTTTGTTGTGAAGTACCTATTTGTGATAGTCAATCTTGACACCAATTTAAAATTTGAATTGATGTGAGAAAATTGCTAAGTGTAAAACATTTCCAAGTGTCAAGCATTTTGATTGCTATGGTTACACTGTTTCTTCCAGTGACACATTGAAAGATCTTGCAATGCCATTAAAGAAAAATAACTTAAGAAACTGCTTCTACTGCGAGTGCTTATGGTTCGTGTAAAACTGAAGAAATGGGAAATTCTGAAATATGAAGTTACTAAAGCACATACCTGTATAAATGTCTTCTTCTTGGTGAGTCTTCTGTGCTGTGGAAATAACTGGAGGGGAAAAATAAAAGTGAATTGCACCATCAGAAGGGTGTTTAGAAGTGTCTCATGCAACAACATCTTCACTCATATTGCCATTTTCACAATCTTGTAAAAGCAAGGGAAGCTGAAATTGAGTTAGGAAAGGATACAGAGAGACACATCCCTGAGAGGCTCAAGGAATACATTGCACACTGCACTGCAATTAAAACCAGCAGGGAAAACTCCTGGTCATGTCAGTGGATCAAAAAGGGATCAAGTGATTAAGTTGAAGACATCCACCTTTTTACCTCAAGATTCATGGCTCAGAATTTCTTTTAAAGACCTTTCTTCTTTCTCTAGAGGAAGTTTTTACTTCTCTGGCCACATTTTTTTCTTTGCCCAGCTAGTCAGCCAGTCAGGGTTTGATGGGAGGCAGAGCATGAAGCTGAAGAACACTTTGTTCTCCTTGTTCTGTGCTGAGACTGTGCTGAGCTCCTCTCTGGATAATCAACACGGGCTCTGCTGTGCAGTGCCAGCTTCTGGAGGTAAAAGAGTGATGCTGCAGGAGCTGGCCAGCCTCAGTCCCCCCTGTGAAATCTGAATTAAACCCCCAGATGCATTTTGTGTGGAAAATGCTAGAGCACAGGAGCAAATGTAGCATCCCTGGGGTGAACAATGCCAGGAAGGGTTTCCATCCCTGCTGATCTGCACTTGCCTAGGCACACATCTTGATTGTACAAATTGTGGGTGGCATTTTCTGCTTGACTGGCCAGTTAAAATGCCAATAAGGCTTTGGTGCCAGTTTGCTACTTAGACCACCCCTGGAAGTGTTCAAGGCCAGGCTTGAGGGGGAACCTGGTCCAGTGGAAAATGTCCCTGCCCACAGCAGGGAGCTGGAGCTGGATGCTCTTTCTGCTCCATCCCAAGCCATTCTGTGATTCTATATTTCTATGATTTCCTATTATTCTGAAGCACTGTGCTCTAGATGATCACTCAAATTTTATTATATTCCAGAGGCTATTTGCTCAATTGTTCAGTGACCTTGAGTATCTGAGAGAACCTTGTATCCATCCAAAATTTTTCAGGAAAGGAATCTGTTATTTGATTCCAGAAGCTGTCTAAATACTTTCTTATGTAATTTCTCGAAGTGTATTTGAAATAGGGACTGTTTACAGAATTTATTTTAAGAGCATAAAGAGCAAGTGTGAAGAAGGGTGGGTTTGTTTTTCTAGTTTTTATTTTTTTTTCTAATTCTAACTAAATGCTTTTTTTTTTGCCTTTTTTTTTGCCCCCACTGCATTGGTATTTTTGCAGGTCAACAAAAGATTCTTTCCAAAACTGACTAAGTGTTTGATGAAAACAGGCTGCTTTCCTAGAGAGAGAAATATCAGAAGTTACAGCAGGAGAAATTACTCCTCTGCACAAATATATTCAACAGTCATAGAAAGAGAGGTTTGAACTGTGCAGATTATTCAAAACAGCACAAGATAAATGTAATGATGTGAGAGGTTAAGCCAAAATGGAGACAACTTCTGCTTTCTTATCCCCAGCTCCTGATGCTCACAGGTTTCAGGGCATACACAACACCTTTGTAACCAACCCAGAGCCCAGGGCTAAACAAAGGAAGTCTGATTTGTCAGGCCAAAGTTTACTTACATTTTCTGCCTCTTTTCATCATATGCCAGTATCTTTGTCACATCCCAATCTCCAGATGTAATGGCCTGTAAGTCATCATTGCTACTGTTGGGCTGCCAGAAAGAAAAGAGAAGTAGATTTCTTTATTGTTACAACTTCTGAAAAAGGGAGCTCTTCTTGCTCCATTGCCCATGACAAATAACCCAAATATCTGCAATTTCCACCACTACACCTGCCATTTCTGTGAATGTGCAGGCATAGAAATAACAGAGTCTGAATCATCTTAACCATGACTCTGCTGAAGATGATGGGGTAAATTTAGCCCAGAGCAACTTCAAACCCCTTCCTCTAATACAGGTGCCCATGTGCTTCTGTTGAATCTTTTATGGCAGGGTGGAGATTCACTTATCTACAACTAAGGTGGCATCACAAAAGCCAAACCAAAACAATAATAATGTTTGGAAAGAGACTGACCTTTTTCTTTGGAAATTCACATTATCTTATGCCCAAATGAAGCATCATTGGAGGTTTTCTTGTACGCAAAAGGTTTTTTTACCTCTACACCTCCCCATCTCATTGCTACAAGCACAGACACCACTTTTTACTGCTGTCTGCCTCAGGTGAGACCCAGAGCAGCAGCAGGGAGTTACCTGTGAGGATGACATGGCAATGTGGTAGAAATGCCCACGTCCTCCCTGGGGAATGGCCCGGACAAAGAAAAACTTCCGACCGTCCCTGGAAAAAATGGGCTCTTCATTCTGTAAAAACAGCAAAATTAAGGGGTGCATT
This sequence comes from Fringilla coelebs, assembly GCF_963513975.1. Taxonomy (NCBI): domain Eukaryota; kingdom Metazoa; phylum Chordata; class Aves; order Passeriformes; family Fringillidae; genus Fringilla; species Fringilla coelebs. The sequence continues at coordinate 145,629,097 of NC_140028.1, forward strand.
AGTGTTAATGGGTTGTATTTAGAATTGCTCAGCACTCCAACACCCTTTAAAATTAATTCACAGCAAAATAGAAAGTGCTCTTCAATAGCAAGCTGAGGCAGACAAAGAGCCCACTGAAAACTGCAGGAAGTTTTGAGTTTTGCTTCTTGCTCTCGGGAAAGCAGACACCTTTCAGCTGGGGAAGGACAGGCAGCAAGGAGAGTTCCTTGGCTATGAAGTAAATTCCCATTTTCAAAGCCAAAATGCACATATACAGCTGGCTGCTTGGGGCACTTGGAGCCTTTAGGACTGGTGTGACAAACCCTGTTTAGCCTGCTGGAAGAACCTCTGTGTTCTTCCAAGGGAAACACAACTGAACAGCATCTGACTGCTGCCTTTTTCTACTGCCTTACAAATGCTTATCTCACTGAATTATTGATGAGGGAGAGGATCTCCTGCAGAACTCTTTGACACAGAGCTCCCAGGTGAACGTGGTGATTGACTTTTATTGGGTGACTGGAACTTCCACCCAGAGATAGAAGAGACTCAGCAGAAGGAAAATCAAGCACCACATGTGGCAAGCAAGCATCTCCTGGAAGGGAGCATTCTTTTTGTGAACAAGAGCCCTGAGGCACCTGAGAAGCCTCCACTACATGAAAAGGTTGAACAGGGAAGGCAGAAGGATGGTCCCTGTGGTGGGACTCAGGAGCATTGTACCAACAGGACCTACATGAAGCTAACTCCAAGTCTCAACTAATTGGGAGTGAACAATGAGCTGAACCTCTGCTGAAGCTGTGCTGTGATATCAGGATTGTCTGTGCCTGGATGGGCCTTTCCTTGGCTGGGCTTTGTGGACCCTTCTTTATCCAGGGCAATCACAAGGAGATTGTTGCCAGCCTCTCCTGGGTCCTCTGCAGTTCAGTGTTAATCAAAGCCCCTGAATTTCTGCTCGGCACATGCCAAGACACCACACTGAGCCAGCTGAAATCTGATTGCACATGGAGACTTATGGCACAGCCAAGGAATAAACATTTTTGTTTCCCATAAGCTAACACATTATTCTTACTCTACGTTCCTTTGCTCCTTTGTTCTTTACTGATTAATTCTTTTCTGCTGTTTATCAGATTTGTCAGTGCTCTATTAGGTGTTCAAACTGTTCTTTTTGCCTTTTATTTTCCCCTGCTTAGGTTTTCAGTGTGTTTTAAAATGTGCCCATTTGCAGCTCGTTGCAGCTCAATGAAATAATGGTTTCATTTATTTCTGACATCGTTCTGGAACCCGAAACACGAAACTCTATATTATTTCCAAATGTCTTTCATGACAGCAGAAACCTCACTGAATAATGACTGTGATAGCTCAGGCAAACCTTCTGCTGGACAGGTTTTCCTTTCCTGAGGTAGGTAGCAATGAGTTCACCCTCCATTTCTATATCTGTGCCTCCTGCATTATGTATTCCAGCAATATGTCTCTGCCAGTGAGAGCAGGCATTGTGCTGATGAGTTTGAGGTTCATTCAGAGCTACAGGGGACACAGGTTCATGGCACAGGTGACAGATGTGAGGATTTAGCACTGGGCTGATGAAACAAGACAGTCTGCTTGCATGTCTCATTGCTGGAAAGGCAAAACATGAATGAGGCAGAACTTTGTGACAGAGATGATGACTTACCCAGGGGGTAAATACAGAGACAGACTGAAATTCTCTTGGAACAGGGTTTTATAATTTAGGGAGCTACACTGGGCACATAATTAAAGGATTCTGCATGTGATATGAACTGTCAGAACCTTTTGTCAACTATTGTTGACTGAATCCCACAATAATAGAACAGGACAGCCCTCCTTGAAGATCAGTTTAGTGCAAGAAAAAGACAGTACTTTTACTATGCAGCAAATATGGAATGTTTGGAAGTTTTTGCCACAGGAGGATTGTAGCCCCAGCAGGAATCAGTAGGTGAAAAAAGGTATTGAAGAAACTCATGTTTCATTAATAGACTTTAAAGGATATGGGTATCATCTCAAATGTCTGTAATCTTTTTGTTGTAGATGATAGTGAAATGTGAGAAAGTTCTGCCACCAAGTACTTCAGCTTTATTGGAAAAGAGAAGGTGATGGGAGGCTGCTGGAGGGCTCAGAACCTCCTGGAGGGTTCAGTGCTGGGGCTCAGAGCTGCACAACTCAGCTCAGTGTATCTGCAAATGGTCAGGAGAAGAAAGCAAGGAGTGCCTCGGGGGCTTATCCCAAGTTGGGCAGAATCAGGATGGGTGAGGGGACAATGCTAAAGGCAGTCTGAGCTTCTGTAGGATCTAGAGAGGGGCACAAAGTGCTGGTGTAAAGAGCAACAACTAAAGAGAAAAAGGTAGAGTGCATTCAGTTGTGTTTGGAGAGGGATCACTGAGAATCACGGAATCTGCAGCCACCTGAGGAAGGCTCCTCTGGCAAAACAAGGGAGGATAAGGAGTGTGCAGGATGGTGGGGAGTGCACAGGTGGCTCTGACCTCGAGGATTTGCATGATCAAACACACACCAGGACAAATGTTTGAAAGAGAAATTATCTGATTTATGGTGAGCTGGAATAATGAAAGATTAGTGGGCACAGAAATACAGCTCCACCAAACCCACCCACACATGAACATGGGGAAAACAATCATCATATTTCAGCCCCACACATGGCAGCCCCAAACTGGTTTGTCTGTGCTCAACACACTCCCAGCCTCCTGCTCTTCTGCAGTGCCTCACATGCTCTTGGACACATTTCCCCACAGAAATTAGTGGTAAAGCAGATTCTTTGCATGTTGGTTTTGTTACTGACTGAGAGTTATACTTCCATGAGAATTATGATTTTCTGGTTCATCCTCAGGTTTTAAAAAGGAAACAAATTATTCTGAATAACTGGATCCTTTCCAATTGAGTCTCTGATGAATTTTCCCTTCCTCAGCAGTCTCCTGCCCTCTGTGTCTGACCCATCTTTGCCCAGATCCCAGAATTAATGATTTTGCTCTGTTGGCAAATTATTCTTTCAATGAAATGTCCCAATACTTCCTGTGTCACAGGCCCATGGCTCTGATAAACAGATAGGTGTGACATGAATTCTTTTAATCCCTTGCATATTGGTAAACACTTTGTTTAAATCCAACAAAGAAAACCCCCAGTGTGCATTGACTCTAGTGGGACAGTGGAGACACCTCCTCCTCAGGGCACAGGGGGAAAATCTCTTTCCATCTCCTGCAATACAGCCCCTGGGACAAGGCTGAGCTTCATCCTCATCCCTGTCCTCCTCCTCTTCTATGGCTGGGTGCCCCACACCTTTGGCCATCTCTGAAGCCATGGCAGCTGCACCAAAATCAGGGTCAACAACTGGAGAGGATCCCATGCCCCTGGGCACAGATCCCCTTCACTGGGTGAAATGGGAACTCTTCATTTAAGCACCAAAAAGATTCTTTGTAGGCAGGAGCTGTTTTTTTATCTCTGGTAGATGAATTTGAGTGTTTGAGTTATGGAACTCTGGGTCCTGTTTCTGCTGCTTCCTTTGTCTTTATGCCAAAATTAGGTCAATTATGGGATAATTGCATGGCAAGAAGGCTTTACAGAGTGAAAAAGTGGGTGTTTGCAAGTTCCTCTGAACTCTGTTTTTTTAAAAAAAATCTCTTTCATACCTCCTATTAACTACATGTAAGAATCATTACTGGGTTATCATGCAGGATTAAAGCAAGGGAGTAGTAAAAGAAAAGTGGTGCCAGGTTTTCATCACCTCCACCTTTTAAGAGAGTGAGTCTTTAGCTTCAGACTGAGGTCATCTAAAACAATGGGCAAATAGGACTGGAAAGAAAAATGCAACCCAAAGAAGCTGTTATCAGGGGAGGGCAGCCAGCCATGCAGGCTGTTTTGGAGGTTATAGGTCTCATAACAATTTTATGGTCTCCTGGTCCTGCCAACATCAATGCCAAAGACTGCAGCCTTTGGTGGAGTTGCTATTGCACCGTGGTTTCTAATTAAATCTTTTTTTTTTTGGGCCACATTCACAATTAAATAAATAAAACAATTAAATTGACAGTAAAGTTTATCATCAGCAGGTGCTCAGAAATTGCCTGATTTCTCCCTTGCTGAATCATTGCCTGTGCACGACCATCCCCAGTACTGCTGGAAAAAGGCTTCTTCACAGAAATTGAAACAAAATTGCTTACATCTATAATTAGTGTTTCAAACAGTTTGTGTATTTTAGCAGAAGTATGAGTGAAGTTTAGTCTGGCTCTTGTGCTCAGAAGTGCACAAGCAAGTGTATAAATAAAAGAAGTATAAACTTGCAGAGTCCCTGGACAGTTTTAGTGAACATGGCCCACCTCATCTGACAAAGAGTGACAGAGAATTTCTAGCAATTCCTGTGTAAATACAGTGTATTCCTCATTATACTTTGGGTAGTTTATTCTATTTTTCAGCTGCACGGGGGTGGCTGCATTATTTCTCCTTGCTTGTGTTGGAGAGAGACTCTCCAAAGATTTTGGACTTGCATAAAATATATCCATGAACTTGAGCCCAGAAGGAAACATGAGATTGTTTACTATGACCTTCCAAACACAGACTTTTAAATGCCACTGAGTCACCAAACTACTAAACAACAAAATTCAAATTTGTGGCTTTTATGCTTTGTCTCAGATCTCCCAGGATTTCAGACAGCTGAAAAAAGTCAACCCTGTCATCCTTGGAGACCCCCTCATGTATCTGTTGAGTATCTTGTCTCCTACTCCCAGCTGACTGTTTGTCCCTATTAAATTCCCAGGAAAAAGGTAAAACCGGTGCAAAAAACTCTTTCAAACCAGGCATATGGAGAATTTTGAAGGGGTATTTTAAAGAGCAAGGTAAGCAGCTGGATTCCTTGGTCCTGCTGACTTAAAATTGGGACTCTTCTCACAAGGAGGTCTTTGGGGTGGGCTGAACCCTGTGTGACCCCCCTGCCACCACCTCGGCTGTCTACAGAGGGGACAGGGCACCTGGCTCATTTGCAAACACTTTTATTAAAATGTCTCAACCAAGAAGTCCTCACCCTGAGCCAAGCCACACTCCTGAGCTCCTTCAGCAGCTGCCTGATGTGTAATTCATCTCCTTCTTGAAGAGTTAGTGGACCTAAACTAGCATTTCACATTTTCACATCATCCTCATAGTCAGGCACACATGCCATGAAAATACCTTTCCAGTTATCTAGATTAATGTGTCATAGAATAAAAGGCAAATATAGGAAATACAATTATCCCAGTAATCATGTTCAGTCAAAACTAGAATTTTAAGTAATTTTGTTGTCAGAAATACTGGCAAAAGAGCTATATGACTCTTCAGACTCCTACAAAAGCTTTTGAAGGATGCTATCAAATGTCTCCAAAGTCCATAGAAAATGTTATTTTAGTTTAGAACTGAGATGTCTGACTCATTTGGCTGTAATGAACACCCTTCTCTAACATTAAACTAAGAGTGTGCTCTCAAACTAAGCATATGCTTTTTGGAGATGTAGTAAAACAAAATGTATTTCCCTGGAGCAAGCCCATTAGAGACTGACAGGTCATTTACTTCAGATATGAGGATAAAGCACTGTCTTTTAATGTCTGTCTACATGGTAGGTGACTAAATAACAGCAGTGTAAAAACACAAGTTCTACTATACTGTATTAGTAATATAAAACACAGATTCTACTATAGTGCAGTAAATAGAAATGGGAGGATTATTTTACTGCTATTGCCTTCATACTTATAAAATAAATAATGCCAGTTAAGGACTTTGTTGTTGTTGTTGTTGTTTTTTTTTTTTAACATACAATATCTGGACAATTTAATTTCCCCTTGATTTGACTTGTCTTTTAAGCTTTTGTTTCCTACCCAAGCCAATACAGTCCTTATGAATGTAAAGAATATTTCAGCACCATTTTTACTGTATATCAGCAAAAGATTATTTGAGATGCTTGGAGCACAAAATCTATTTCCCCATAAAATGGATTCTCATGTGGATCACACACAGCCCATTGCTGCAGGACAGCCACTGAACAGAGGAGAGCATTGTTCTTGCTGTGAACTGATGAAGTGCCATTTCTACAGGGTCCTGGCTCCTCTGAACAGGCTGCGACAAAAATTTGAAATGCTTTAAATCTGGACTTGGAAAAATATATGAAACAAGGTCTTTTGTGACATGCTGCTCCCTGTCTGGCTTGAAAAACAGTTTGGTGTTGTGGCTGAATCGAGATCACAGCTTCTCTCTCAAAACCAGCTTCATTTAATATGAGGTCCCTTCACAAAGTGACTCCTGGGCTAGTGTTATATATGATATTTAAGTGACTCAACAGACTATCTGCATGATTTTGTCTCTGAATGGATAGAGATCCTCTCAATAAAATGACCAGAAAACAACCACAATAGTGTTTAAACTGTCATCATCAGTGTCAGGGCAGGGTATGAAGGATTGCCTCTGAGGCTGATGAGTCCTATACAGATACTGCCAGTGAGGGATTTCCCACCCACACCAGCTTTTCATCTCTTTTAAATACAAGTAAATTGCAGGCTAAGGACTATGGGACCTACCAGAGTGGATGGCATCTTTACTGAGAACTTGTTTGTTACTGAGCAGCTCTTTTCTGTTTTACAGATCATGCCATCTTCCAAGCAGCTCTCTCAAATCTGGAAATCAGATTTTTCTCTGATGGGGTAAAGCTCAGAGAAGCAATTATCCTACCAAAAACTTGACCACAAGGAGAAGATCACTCTTACCTGTCTGTGTAGCCAGGCATCGCTCTCATCTTCATGTTTCTAAAACACAAAAAGATCATTAATACCATACTTGTCATATATTATATTTTGCCTATCAATGCAGGAAGCTGTTGGATTGGAGTTGAAAAGTTGCTCAGAAATACAGAGAAACTGTTTAAATATGTGCTTCTGGAATGGAATCCAGTGGCTGCTTTCCTTGATTCTCCTTCCTGATGGATAAACATTGACTAGCTCAAGAAAGCATTTTACACATACAGACAGAACACATAAATCCACAAGATGTATTATTCCCCAAAGAAATAAATCTTCTTAAGAAGTAAATATAGGCTGAAATGAAAGTTATGAAGAAAAAACTTATCACCATGCTCTATGCACAGACTTGCATGATCCTTTTCAAGGGATGGGTGTATTAGTACAATTTTATGTAGTGGAAACACATGCCAGTTTAAATGATGGAATCTGCTAATGGAATGTGCTGATCTTATATCAATGTATTAGTATTAGTATTAGTGCATTTATAGAAGGGATTAATTAACTATAATTAAAGTATTTGTAGATTAGCATGAGCTAGTTTTAATGCTATTAAATACATATATTTATGTAGATAGAATGTTGCAAAGATATTTAGGTTGCAAATTGTTGCTTGTGTGTGGGTAAAGGTGATCAAGACAGGTAATCACTCCCCCTCAAACACACACTGAGTGTTCTTGGACTACTGCGTGTTAAAAAAAAATTAAAATCTGAACAATGTTTATGTTCTGTCTGCCTAAATTAAGGTGCTCCAGCTGGCTTTTCACCATGTCAAATAAGTGAAATAGTTCCTCCTTGCATGGGTTTTGGACACTGATGGCAAGTGACGCCTGTGCCAACCCCTCCTACCTTGGTGCAGACCCCCGTGGTGGCATCGCAGAGCGTCAGGATGGACACGTTCTGGGCCCTGTTCAGCCAGTTCACTGCCACCTTGGTGCTGGTGGCCCATTTCACCATGGTGATGTAGTAGTCCCTGCAAACACACACACACACAAACCAGATCACAACACGCCATCCTGAACTGCCACACGGCAGAGCAGCTGCTGCGGGCAAACAGGCCAGGAGAGAGCTGTGGTTTTAAAGAACATCGTGTCCTGATGTCTCTAGACTGCTTTATGTATGGATTTCAACCCCTAAAAATGACATTTTTAGGGCTGAGCAGGTGTTTTATCTGCCACTTCTGGAAGTTATTTTCAAAGAAGAGACAAATACGGAGATAAAGAATCATTGAAGCTATTCTGTCTTCCGAGAAGGATTGAACTGCCTGGAGCTACAAATTTATGCACAGGTGGAAAAGAAATTGCAAACCATTTCCATTCTGAGCACACTAAAGTGAGCTGACTCAGACCCATCACTATCAATGGTTGGGTTCTTGATGCTTATGAGAAGCTGATGGCCTCTGAGCGTGCTGGCTACACACCAAAGTATTCAGGAGTGTTGCATTAAAAGACAAATAGTAAGAAGGAGAGAGTTTGGAGTGGCACAGGGTTTCTGTAAATCAGATGCAGCTGGTTGCCATAAAGATCAGCAGAGATGGTTTGCATGAGCAAAACCACCCTCCTACACTGCCTGCACCATCTTAGTGCTGCACATTTTCAGGTTGTGATGATACCTGGAGTAAACCATGGGTGTGGGCTGCACAGTGCTGTAATTGATATCTTCAGGAAAAGTCCCATTCAATAGTCAGGACTGCAACCACCTGGGCTGGAAAACACAGGAATAAATTCACTGATGGTTGCCTTCTCAGAGCCAGGGCATGGTGCTACCAGATGTCCACCTCTGCAGCAACTCAGGGCTCCACCACTTCATCTGTAAGGCACAACTCTGGCTGAACTGCCAAAGCTGGTGGTGTTATAATATACTGCTGGGCCATGTGGGCCAAGACTTCCTTAAAGGATAATAAGACTTTTTACAGCATACAGTCTATAAAAAATTTATTAGTTCATTTGTTTGCTATAAAATATGTATAAGGAATTGTTGCTCTCGTTGGAAATAATGCTCTGTGTCACTGGAGAGCCCTTTGTGTTCTGGCAAGAGCTCCTGCATATACTGAAGAGAAAGGGCAAAAGCACAAAGGTTTGTTTGTCTAGAAATATAACAAGCTGGAAATTGATTTTGTACTTTTCAGTAATATTTAGTGCCTGAAATTGGCTGCAGGGAAAAGGAACAAAAGGCCTCAATGCTTGCATCCACTGCACTGGGGAGAAGGATATGCCCAGGTGAGACAACAGCAGTCTGAAAATTTAGAGCCTGAAATAAAATTGTAATTTTACTTTTCATCAGCAACAGTGTAGGCCCTAAGAGGAAAAAAAAAACGACACAGCAAAATTAAACTGTATAACTGTCTCTTCTTTCTCTCCAAAATGAACTGAGCAGATTCAGTCTCCCCAGAAAAGGAATGGGATTTTAGTACTTATTGTAGCTTGGAGCATTTTTTCTATAAATCCAATTTGAAGTTTCAAGGACACATATTCAACTTTTACATCCCTCTCACTGTTTGAACACAGGAGCCACAGTTCTTTCTCAGGAACTTTTGATTATTATTTTAGGTGAATCATGGTCTTCCCTACCACCCCAGAGAAGGGCATGGAGTCTCAATTCCCCTCTGAACGCTCTTCCAGTCATCAAGACCACAGATAACCCAGCCCACAGATAACTGCAGATACCTGGATAGCCATTATTCTAGTTATTGAGTAGTGTGGGGTCTTTCATTTTATTTACTTCCCTTCACATCTCTTCTATAGGACACCCAAGTTTTATGGTTCTCATTTTGCAGAGGAAAATGAGACAAGAAGGTGTGATTCATCTCAGCTAATGTTCAACATCTGCTGCTCCTGCAGCTGCACTGGTTGAGCAGCCAGTGGAGAGGAAAGGGAAATCAGAGCAATTCCCAAGCCCTCTCTGCCTGACCTGTGCCACATTTTATGTGGAGCTGATCTAAGGGAGAACCTGTTTCTTCCAGGGAACAAAATCCATACCAGCAGGTCCTTGACCACTGCATTTACAGACATCCACATCAGAGCAAAACGGAAGGGACACCTTGTCTGAGCCCTGTCAGGAAGGGTGAAGCCATCCTGGGTTTTGCAATGGATTTCCACATTCCAGTAAAGACATTTTTGGTTTGGTTTGAATCCTCTGAGACTGAGATATTTGAGCAGCAGCCTTGTTCATGCCCCAGCTTTCCATGGCTGCTTCCTGGAGGCAGGAATCCCAAACATGAGGTGTGACTCTATGATATGAATACCTGCAGTGTGGCCATGGTGACAAAGCCACAAGCAGCACAAAGAACAGACAGGGATTTATTACAGGCCAAGGGACAGACAGCAGCCCATGGTCCCTGGGCACAGACAGTGCCTCTAATCCAGACTGGGCTTGTCTGAGTTTTTCCATTATTCATTTGTTTCTGGCCCATGGAAGGGCCAGTGATGATTTCTGCACTTGAGGGAGACAATATCATCCCTCAATTTGCCACCTGAGATGCAAATATGGGAAATAAGCTGGGTGATGATCCAGTTCTGACCATCTGCAGATGAAACTCTTGAGATCCAGTGGTTTTCACCAAAATAAAAAATGCCTGTCAGGCATTAAATGTTATAGTTCTACTTTTCACTCTTCAATTTCTACCCCTTCCCTTCACTTTCCTTTTTTCACAGAAGAGCATGGCATTGGAGAAAACTTGACAAAAATTTTCAGAATGAAAGATATTTAAAAAGGACAAGTGATAAATATTGTACATTTCACCCCAAATATGTTTTCCCATCATCAGCTTTGCTTTGTTTTTCTCTTGGATTTTTTTTTAAATTTGTTTTGTTTTGGTTTTACTGAAAAGTATCCAAATTCTGTGAAAAAAATCTGTGGAAAATTTCTTCTTTCAATTTTGAAAGGAGAAGGCTATGGCATATCTCCACTTTATTCTCAGCTTTATTAATTGTACTAAATCACTTTGCTCCAGATAAAAAGAACACGAAATGCCACTCTGTCCATATATCATCTGCACTGAGCACACTGAAATGCTTCAGATAGGATGTGTCTGCTGGAAGATCCTTATCACCAGCTTCCCCTGCCTTCTTGAAACTCCCTTCTGTAACTGAATGTACAGTACATCCCTCTTGCCTATTTTAATAACATTTTATCACACTAATCTTCTCATTTCAGAAAACATATGCATAATGAAAATACACCCCTATTGCTCTGGCAGCACTACTTCTATCATCCCTAGAGATGGCAATTGCCATGGTTTTGATGAAATATACAGGCACTAATTAATTATGATGTATTTTGCATCATTTTGCAATATTGATTGCAACTAAATAAATTATGGCCACCCATAACTATATAGAACAAATTTACGAACAACACTTGGATCCTGCAGTCAGAAGTTATTGCTGTAATTAAAAGCTTTCTCAGTCTCTCTGTTTACAGAGAATGCTACCAAAAGAGAAATTATATTGCTCAGGAGCCACCATTCTGTTACTGTGATGGGGATACTGTGATCCTGAATTCCCACTTGCTGTACACAGGTCTGGAGTTGTATTTATGAAAGGCAAACACCCATTTTGTTTGGCCACAGGTCATACATCTTTTGCATAAATGTGTTTGGATTATTTCATAATTATTCAGTGTAAACCTGTTCTAATATAATGTTCTATAAAATACATGTAAAAAGACAAGTAAATGGGGAAAAAAAAAAGCAGATTTAAACAAAATGAAACTTTTTTCATAGCAGCACAGAAAGGTCCAGTGTTAAAAACTGTAAAATTATCTTGAAAAACTCCAAGGGAACTGAGGCCAGCATTGAAGGGTGAGAAAGCACCTACCTCATCCTCTGATCATCTGGGGGAGTCATTTCCAGGTCATGAGTGGGTCCATTCAGGCCAATCACGTGCAAAGAAATAGTTGGATTTTCCATTCCAGCCTGGATTTTAGAAAAGAATAAATTACCATATCATGTACAACACCGACTGGTTTTGATTTATTGTGTCCCCATGGATTATGAAAAGCATTCCCATTGAACAGGATATGGATTGGACTGCTGTGGTCTTTCACAGGGAGGCTGCAAATCTAGGGATGTGGCACAGAGGTGTGGAGAGGTTGGCAGGCACAAAAAAGGGCAATTTTACTCAGGACACTTCAAACCTTAATAAAAAATCCTACTTTTCATGGCAACTAGAAACTTTGCTATTTCCTGCACCTTTTGACAAAAGATTGTCTAATAGGATGATGGTTGATATAGTGAAATACTGATTCATTTTGTACTGTAGGAAAGGGCATCTCCTGCTGAACCATTGATTTTCACAAAACCTGAATATTTGTGGGTATCTCTCCTGCTAAATTATGCTTCAATTTGAACCAGCATGTGAGGTCTTAGGCAACCAGTGCTTAAAGCAAGAAACCCATAAGGGATGAGTGCAGCAGACCCCCCTGTGCTGCTTTAGAGCAGGAAATTACAGCAATACCAGCAGCAGTGAGTCTGTGTCACTGCTGTGCACTCCCTGCAGGTCTGCAGTCAAGGGCAGACTGGCTCTTCAGATTTTTGTGTCTTTCAGGCACAGCAAACCTCTAAAACCAATGTCTCCTCTGACATTAGACCATCCTGGATATTCTAAGGAAGCCCAACTACTACATTTTCCTTCTATACAAAAGTGAATCTATGTAAATATAGAATGTATGTATGTATGTATGTATGGATCTATCTATCTATCTATCTATCTATCTATCTATCTATCTATCTATCTATCATCTTTATCTATCATCTTTATCTATCTGTCTATCTATCTATCTATCTATCTCTCTCTCTCTCTCTCTCTCTATCTCTCTATCATCTATATCTATCTATCATCTATATCTATCCATCCATCCATCCATCTAAAATCTAAACATAGAAATGTATCTAAATATAGAAACATGTCTAAATATAGACACATATCCAAACACAGAAATAAAGAAATGCCAAGCCCTCAGACATCAACAGCCCCATCCTGGAGACAAGCCCACAGGTAACATCCAACTTCCACCTGTTCCAGCACGGAAGCACAATTGCTTTTGTGTGTGTAAAAAGCAAGGATTTTTAAAATTTATTTTCATTGCACACAGAGTTACTAATTCTCATAGAAGCAGAAATGTGCAATTTTACAAATGCAGCTAAAGAATATGCTAAATGCACATTTGCTGAGGAGCAGCTGATCTGTTTATTTTCATTGCTTATGAGCGTGCATTATTAGTCTCCTGTCTGAGCCTGGAAATAAACAATTATTTATTTCTGATAGAGCAGCAGAACTGATTTTTTAAATTTTCTCTTACCTTTGGATAATGGTAAGTTTTAACAGTAGGGTAAAGCATGCCTGTATATATTGGGATCTCCATGGTGGGGACTCTGGAGGCATTAATTGTTGCATATGCCAACCTGGTGCCATCAGGAGACCACCAATGAGCAATGTGAGTCTTCAAGATCTCCTCTAATTAAAAAAAAAAAAAGACAGAACAAAAAAGAAAAGGCTATTAGAGGTAAATTACTAGTTAGCAATAAATGAAAGAAAGCAGATATGAAAATCCCAGTCTAATCACAGCACAGGGAGGATGCCACAGGAATATCAATCAAAAATACTCATCAAATTATGCCATATACACAAATGAGCACAATTGATAACAATTACTCTGTATTTATAGGTTATTAGGCTTAATTACCTTTGCTGAAGAAACATCAAATTATTCATATTAGTACACACACTCATGACAGCATAAAAGGCACTGCTGCTCCTGCCATGTGTCCTGCACATGATTAGGGTTCACAACACCAGACTAGACACATATCAATCAATTTAAACAATGTTTATACAAGTGCTTCAGCAACAATTTAAATATTCCTAAATTCTGTTGCCAGTTGGGAATAAATAAATATAAAAATTCTTTGTAATTTGTGAAAGGCTGGAACTTCAAAACAAAGTACCAAGCCATAGTCTGTGCCTTTGATACCATCTTGACTTTTATCCCTATTTAATTTTTTTAATCACTTTTGCAAGGCAATTTGCCATAAGTAGCCAGGATTAGAGACTGACCCTTTATACCACTGAAATTTGGGATTTTTGAGATTTCAGTAATATAATTACCAATGAAAAGGTGCTCAGAAAAATGCCCATGCAAACATGTCAGAGTTCAAGTATGTAAGGAGAAAACTATATTGCCATCATGTGAAATTATTTTTAATACTGGCAGAACCTAGTTCTTATTAAATTCGGATTCAAATTTAAATAACTGCTATTTTCTAATACTTTTCATATAATTGAATGTCCTTCATTGTAAAGATGAGTTCATCTTACAGATCTGCAGAAAAGCTATAAAATTCACTCTTGTTCCAAAGTGTCTCCAGTTACTGACATTTGGAAGACATTAACTTGGCGTTTTAAACCTCCCATTTTGTGAAAGACAATAATGTAATACATTTTCATTAAGAGGCTTAATATCATGTGAGTCATTCCTATTTAAACCACCAGAAGGGCTTGCATATGCTGTACAGATTGATGGGCAGGAAGATGGGCCCCATTACTTTAATGTGAGAATAAAAATTAGAGAGGCTACAGAGTGTTTCTAAGCCTTCACCATGAAGTTCTGCTACACAGGTCCAAGCAGCTCCAATATCTGCTGCCATCACTGGTTATTGGAAAAAGGGATGAGGATTTCCTGAGTTCAGACCCACCAGGTTTGTACAGCACCCTCTGATGACCCCCCAGTCCAACCAAGACATCCCTCTGGTCTGAAGAGTAAAAACCCACCAGACACTGTTTAATTTAAAAAAAAAATTAAAATTGGATGAGCAGTCCTTGGAGACCAGACAATTATATTCATTACAGGGTAAATAAACACTTTTGTAATCAAGACTTGCATATGGCTTGGAATAAAACTCAAGGCAACATCAGAAAGGGTGCAAGGGAAAATTCATCCTATATACATATGGTTTTCAGAAATAACAAATTAATTAATCAATTCTTAATGGCAGCATGGAAGTGGGGTTTTCAAAGATATTTAGGAAGTTACAAAATGTTTCATGGGAAAGCACATCTGGCAAATTTGCTTTGCTGCATTGTCCCACCTGTTATATGTACATTTAAAGGATTCTGCTTTTGACTTTTATATCGGTTGCCCATTAAAAAGATAATGAAGAGCATAAAGGAAAAGGAGTAAAGATGGATGGCACATGAATCACTGACATTTTAACATTAATTAGGAATGACTTTATTCAGCAAACATTTTCTCCAGGATCTCAGACTTAATGAAGCAGTTCTGCTGAAGGTCACATACCCAGAAAGGTTTTAGTGCAGGTTTTGTGGTTCTCTGTTAATGAGATTTAATTGAGTGAACCTTTGCCTTGAAACAAAGCCAGGACCTTGCTGCTATTAGAGAGAACAGTTAGTTTTAGCAAACCAGAGAAATATTCTCGTGGACTACAGAATGGATTAGTACCAGAAAGTTCTTTCTGCTGAAAGAAAAAATGATTTGCAGACAATTTGCTCTTGTAGACAGTTTATTCATTGTGTTTGTATTTAGCACAAGCTCTGAAAATCAGATTCATTCAAAACTGCTGAGTTTTTCTAAAGCCAGTTCAGATCCTGCCTCATGTGTGAAAAAACAGATTCTCCTTGTACACCAAAGCCCCTCTACATATTTGGATCATGACCTCCTGACTAAGAGCATGAAGTGACAATTGGTCAAAACTTTTGCCCTCTTCCCCAGAGCTGGCAGTCACTGAGTGCCTCATGATGTCAGGATGCTGTGAGTGAGCTGCTGAGATTCCTCACAGTCAGATCCTGCTGCCTTTGTGCTCTTTCTTTCTCCACAGCTTTGCCTGCCAGCCCCTACAGGGCATGCAAACTTGAAAAATAGTGAGAATAAAGTGTGTGGCTGCCTTAGCTGAACAAGGGCTGTTCAGATCTGCTGGCTGGCTTCAAGCACAGGGTTTGACACAAGTTATTCCATCTTGGCACATTCAGTAATGAATCACTCTGAAACAGCAGGATGACCCTGCTCTTGAGTAGTGACTCTTCAGTGGGGACATGTATTAGCCAGTGATGTGTTTGTGCTCAGGTAATGTTACAGGTGTGTATTTCAATCCTTTTTTCTAGTTGAGTATGGCCCAATTAAATGATCATTTCAAAGCTGTGTGAAACCAAGAGTCTTCTAAATTACCAGACCCTCAGGAAGAGAATTTGAAGTCCTAGGTCAGAGTATATTCAGTGACAACTGGGTATGTATCCCTCTTAGAGAGACTTCAATATCATTGGAGGAGAAAAGCAGCTGGAGGAAATAACTGAGGTGTGATGAGAGGAATGCCCTCTGAGCTGAATTCAAGTTTGCTGCATTTGTGAATTTTGTGGGTGGCTGTCTTTGGGATCAAGACCTGAGCAATGCCCAGAGTGAGCCAGGCTGCCCAAAGAGGGAGTGCCATGTCTTCTGAAGGATGTGTTTCCTGGGAGAAGCTCTCCTACTCACCATCAGGGAGCAGAAGAAGTCCCTGGTGGTGGTTCTCAGCTGCCAAGTAACAAGCCGTGGTTAATAAGGGATTGGATGCAGCATTTGGCTATGATACCATGTGGGTAATCCCTGGAAACACTGGAATCCCTGAACAGTGGATCAGAAATTGGGTGGACATTTCTAGTAGGTCTGTCATCCAAAATTAGCCCAGCACGTGTAAAGTTAAGCGGCCACCAGATTGTTTCAAACTGCAATTTAATTCCAGCTCACTTGCAAGAGCAGTGAAATGGGAGACTTTCATCTCACTTCAGGTAACAAACTTCTCAAGGAATCACAGCAAATGAATCTGGAAGAGACCCCAAAAATCCTCTGGCTCGTTCCTCCATGGACAATACCCACCCCAATCCTGTAAGGACCTTCACAAGTGGATTTTGCTATTCCTTGTGATACTTGTATAGCAGCTTTAGCCATAGAACTCAAACATTTATAATTATCATGTCCACCTCTGTCTAAGCACTGAACAGTCCAGTGAAGTGCATTCAGACCTCTGAACTCCTTGATAGACTCAATGCAGGGAAAAGCACCAGGCTTTAATTTTATGCCAGCTCTGTGGCAACCAGCAGGTTCTGGATAAAAAAGCTGTTGTATGCACCACATTTGGAAATCCACAGAGATGGTTTTAATGTTCTGAACCATAATCCGCCACTGGGGCATTTCTAAAGACATTTCCATGACAAATCCTCTTCCCAGGCTTGCCCAGAGCTTTAGACTGGCAGAGTTCTTCTTTGCTAATAAACAGATGTAAATGCCATGGCCATGGAGGTTTCTTCGTGCTTTTCTAAAATCCAGCTAGTTCTGTAGCCTTTGTCCATCCTGAGCCATAGTTGTGAATTTTGCCTTTCTGCTGAAGGTGGCAAAGTTCTGGCTTGCTGTTTGGAAAAGATGAAGCCTTCACCAGTGACTGACTGAGAAATCCATTGGCAGCTTAGGGGTTACTTCCAATGATATCAGGAGAAAAAATATAATTTACAAGTAAAAAAAAAACCAACCTTTTCCTGGGCCTTCTTGTTAGAAGACACAAATAACCTGTAATTTTTAAGTGTGAATTAACAAAAAGGGAGACTTGCACAAGAAGACAAAGATGCTTGGCCAGGCCAATCCTCCGACAGTCTAACCTGTACCACTGCCACTCTTTTCTCTCACTAAAAATAAAATAAATAAAAAACTCGAAGACATCAGCAATTTAAGGTTCAAAAGCTCTCAGGACCAGTGTTATTTATTGCTGATTTGGTAAATTACAGCAATTCTGGGGAGCATAACCAATGGTTCTGTTTGTGTGATGTACTGTAGCTGATACTCAGATCATGAAGTATTTGGTGTGCTGAAGACATTTTGCTGTTTTATTAAAACTGTTAATAAAAAGGAGTTTCAAGCAAAATGAAATTAAAGCCTGACATAAAGGCCATGGTTTACGTTGGGAAAGAAAGCTCAAAAGAAATTGTCAGTAGGATGCATCAAAAGAACATGAGAGGAAGAGAGATCAGAGAACAGCAAGAGGGTCTAGGAAAGGAGAAAACAAAGAGTACTGAGATAGTGAAACCCCAAGGGTTCTCATAGAAACATCAAATAAATACAAATGCTTATTTGACAGCTGCCATCTGTTTTAAAATCAATTACTAGATCATCTCAAAGCACCGACCACATGTCCAAATCGATTACTATTGTAGAGTGTGAAAGCAAGTATTTTTAGCCAGTTAGGGAAAACTCATTGTTCATATTCTCCTTTACTGACATGTTTCAGGGATGGCTGAGGAAAATGACCTTTTATTCTAGGCAACCAAATTTTTCTCTCAGTTTCTGTAGTGTAGGTCTCTATTGACTTCCATTAAATCATTGAAATAGATATAAAATGAGTGTAAAAAAGTATTTAAGTGTATGCAAATAGTATAAAACTGGTTTAGATTACCATACCCAATCTACATTTTCCTGTGTTGACATTATTTTGTGCTGATGTCAGCACGGCTGCACTGCTGCACTATTGATTTCAGAGCAATTAATCCTCTTTCACAGTTGTCTAATTGAGCCAGGTGGAAAAAAAATTGCAATTTTGAAGGGTTGCTGAACAATTCAACAACCTCTTGCAGAAAACATAAAAATTTATGTGGCTGAGGTCAAACTATGGGCTCAGCCCAATTTCACAGTTCCTGACACTGAGATTAGCTTAGCTGGTCAGAGCATGGTGCTGATAACACCACGGGTGTGGGTTTGATCCCTGTGCAGGCCATTTTGAACTCAGTGATCCCTGTGGGTCCCTTCCAACTCAGAATATCCTGTGAATCTGTATGCAAACAACAACCCTTCTCACCCTGCTCGTGCTCTTGTCCAAGAGATCCGTAAGAAAAATGAGCTGCAATGCTCCCAGAGATCCTTAGGAAAAACAAGCTGCAATGCTCACCCCTGTGACCCTTTATTCCTACCCAGAACACAGAGTCTCCTCTGCCACTGACAGGCAACAAGCTCAGGAAGAATAAACTGTTTCTTGCTTTTATGGCATTCTCGAGGATGTGCTTCAGAGAGTGCTTGATAAACCCCAAACCCTTGATCCAAAATCTCATGGTGGAGGGCAAGCAGCTCCCATGGGTTTTTGCAGCCAGGAGAGGGTGGCAGCCCCTCATCTCAGGGAAAGGAGCCCAGCCAGGGGCTCAGATGAAATGAAAACACTACATCTCCTCAAGAACAGGGAAGGTGAGGGCTGCAAGTGTCATTAGCTCCTCTTAATCACCTGCTTTAATTGCTTGAACACTGGTTGTTTTCTGCTCAGAATGTCGTGCTGAGACAGCAGGAGAGGGTTTGGCCAGTGCTTTTGCCTCCCTGGTTGCCAGATGCTGAGGGCCAGCAGAGAGGTTCATTTCAGCAGGGTGGTTCATTTTGGGCACAGAGGAAAACCACTCTTCATCTGTTCTGTGTGGTCAGCAGGATCATGTCCTGCCTCCACATCTCTGCTGTGCAGCCTGAGCCAAGCCCAGGCTTGGCAAAGAAGCAAACCCCACTAGATGTGGACACAAATGGGCTGTGGTCCACCTGCACTGCTGCGAGATGGAGCTGCTCTGGGTCACAACTCCACAAGCTGCAGTGCTCTGGAAGCAGACAAGTCACTGTGGGATGCTCGCTGGTACCTGGCCAGGATCCCCGAGGTAACGCGCAGGAATGAAGGGCAGTGTCCAGCAAAGCCTGAGTGTGCACATCAGAGGCAAATCTGCCAGGGAGCATGGCCAAATCCTGCCCACTCCAACCTGGCCTCCTCATCCACACTCCCAACTACCAGCAGGAGCCACCAATGTTTCTCTAGAGCAAGCTTTAGGGCACCCATCCCCAAGAAGCAGGACGAGATCATGTTAGCATGGGATCAAGCTCCTGACAGACAGAAGAGATTTTCTGAGGCTATTAAATTCACCCTATTTTGAAACTGTTATTTTAATGTGGTTTGCTTGTTTTGGTTTTGGTTTTATTTGTTTGGTTTTTTTCCCCTGACCCATTGATTCTTCTGACTTGTTGTGTTTCCAACACTAAAGGATTCTGTGCTTGCCATATGAGTCAGGGCATTAGGAATGTTGTTTATAAGGTTATTGGCAAGTAGCTGCCAGAGCTTCTTGACTGTTTGATTTGCTTGGGGGCTTCAAAAGCTGGATTTATTGAACACCTGCCTGATCCTATCTTCAGGTACACCTCTGCAGAATACACACAGGAGGCCAAGCTCAGACTGTAATAACTAAGAAATCATGAATGTTTAAAATCTCCCTCAGTCATGCAAATGCATTTGTTGGAAAAAAGCCCAAATCAACCACCTAACAAAACAGATACACACAAGTATGAGATGTCATCTGAGACATACAGGTGGATTCTTACAAAAAAAAAAAAAAATTCAGCTATTTGAAAATAGTCAGTGTCTCCTCCAGGCCACCTTCACATTGTGACACACTGAGTGCACTCAGCTCTGCAAATCCCACTTGAGGAACAAAAGGCCATGGAGAGGAGCTGTCCTCCAGGTTTCACATGGATCCTGGGTGCCCAGCAGGAGCAATGAGCAATCCTCAGGAGGTTTGGCACCTCTCCAGAGCCATCCCAGCAGCCAGGCAGAGTTCAGGACTCATACACAAAGCCATACTACCCTGTTGGCACATCAGTATTTTGGGGCCTGATTTTTAATAAAAGCTGTCCTCTTTCAAATAAACACGCCATAAAAATGTTGAGTTGCCTCCACATCCTCCCTCTCCTCTTTTTAGAAGTTTCTTTCTCTGTGCTTCTGGGTTTTTGTCACCTGTACCCCATCCTTAGGAATCCTTTACTGTCAAAAGCATTAATGATTAATGCTCACTGCTGCTCCTAACAATTAGCAAGTGTCCTTTGGTTGTGTGAGTCATTCTCAGTGTCAGTAACAGCCTTTGGACCACGGTGACAAGACTGACGTGCAGGGCTGTGATCTGTCAGGATGTCCAGGTGTAATAATGGAAATGGGGTTTGAATTATGAAAATAGAAATATTAGCCATCCCACCCTCAGCTATTCACATTCCCGGCACTCACTCCAAAGAGCAAATGCATCTAGGAAGCCCATCTGCAGTGAGAAACTGCTGTCTGCCACTAATGTACAATAAGAATGTGTTTTTCCATCACCTGGCACAAAACTTAAACCCACAGCCTGTTGTCAGCTCTTTGTGAAAGCCTGTTAGTAAAGGCACTAAATCTGTAGAAGCATTTCCTGGCAGAACTCTTCTGAGCAATTTGCAGTGTGGGTCACTGATGTGAGTGAACGCTCACTGCAAGGTCCTGTTGTACCTTCTCAGTTGCTAAGGACCCAGAGCAGACAGAATTCACATGGCCCAAATGAAGCAGGGTTCCTTACAGACAAATCCTTTTCTTCTTTACCCTTCTGGTGCCACTGAACAGGTTGCTATGGCTGGAAATACAATTTGCTTATCTGTGCAATGCAGTGAGACAAATCAGGGCTTTCGTTATATGCTGAATATTTCTCTATTCAGACATGCTCAAGAAGCTTCAACTTCACCTTTCCTTTAAATTAAAAGTTACAGGTTCTGTCTAACAAATCTGTGGGGTTTATGGTAGGAGGAAGATGGACAGCCAGCCTTGACACAGGGGATCCATTTCAATAGCTACAGATGTAGCAAGAAAGTTAGTAATCACAAAACCCTCGGAATCAAAAATTCATTAGACGATTGCAATAGTTCAAGAACACAAGTGCCCAAAAGCAATCTCTTTTAATGTTTCATAAAGAAATATGAGAGATAAGAAGACTGAACAGCCTGACATTGCTATTAAAGAACTTGATTCTTCAACCCCGTGGATTTTTATCAGCACTTGCACAAGCTGTCTTTCATGTGAATTGCTTGCATGATTTATTCACCCTGAGCAGCACCTGCTTTTCACCTAGTCTGAGTGCTAATAAATGTCAGTTAATATTGCAAAATACAGCCCTGCTTTATGAAATGGGAACTGGAGCACATTGACTGAATTTAGTCTAGCTCCTAATTCCTTACCCAGTTTAAACAGCTGAAGTCATTGAACAGCCATTAAAAAACCACTCAGGGTATATATTGCCCTGTTATGGCAATATTCCCAGAGGTTTCAACTTGAACAGTGACTCAGGACCTGCCTAACTGAGAGATTTAGCTCAATAATGACTCAGAGGGTGAATCTGATTTTACAGGACTGAATAATCAGAGGAACTACTGAGATCAATAGAATCACCAAGGAATAATAAAAAAAGAGAGCTGGATAAAACCAGAATTCAAATTAGCTTAGAACAATATTTCAGAAAAAATGTTCTTATCAAATAAGAATAATATTTATTATTAATGAAGGTAATGGTATGTAATCAGGTTATGCCACTGATGGATCAGTGGGGTTTGATGACTGTGGGGTTTATCAGAGCTGTGGCACTTGCATGTTGAGCACAATTCTGCTCTTTCCTAGGTGTGTGTTTTGAAGGTCATGCACTCTGGTCCCCAGTAAGAATAAAGAAAAGACAAACATCCCTGCAGGATAATGTCCATGCATCAAAATCTCTTTTTTCCCTGCTACCAGGAAATACTTTTATCAATATTTTTGATCTGTAGACTCCAGTGCAGTAATCCTAAATCTGACAAAGTAAGAGGAAAGCTGTGCCCCTGGGGCAGGGGCATCAACCAGGTCTGTGCAGCTCTGGGTGTCAGTGAGAGCCTAGAAACTCCCAAAAGTGAGGCAGGAAATAAATCCCAGTGGGGTTGGTGTGCAGAATGCCCAGTGGGGAATTTCCAGTGGCTCCAGAGGAGTCCAGGGAGAGGATCAGAGAGCTGGGGCACCTCTGCTATGGAGGCTGAGAGTTTGGGTTGTTCAGCCTCGAGAAAAAAAGGCTCCAGGCAGAATTTATTGCAGCCTTTCAGTACTTGGAGGAAGCCTGTAAAAAGATGGGGACAAACTTTTCAGATAACCAGCTGTGATAGCAAAAGGGGCAATGATTTTAAATGGAAGAAGGGTAGAGATATGAAGTTTTTACAATGAGTGTGGTGAAGCTCTGGCACAGGTTGCTGCCCAGATGCTTCACTCTGGTCATTCAAGGTCAGGCTGGACAGGGCTGGGCTTGGTCAGGCATGGGGTGCTCGTGGCACATTTCCCATCACAGACACCACCCCCATGTACATCCATATTCACTAATATTATTATTTTTGAATTTATGACCATCTGAATTTCCTCAGAGAGCCCAAAGTTTCTATCTCTAATGATCACTGTTTTTACTTTAAAGCTAGAACAAGTAGAGTCTTCTACAAAGAGTTTTAATTGGATAGTGAATTAAATACCAAATGAGTTTGATATAGAATTCCAGATATTTAAATGTGGCAATAGAATGCCAATTATTTAAAACTCTTTAAAAATTTCATTGTATTGATTTGAGTTTTCTATTCCCTGTTGTACCTTGTTTCTCTGTAAATTGATTCCATTATTTTTAACATTTTAATTTCAGCCAACAAAAATGCTACCCATAAACCAGCATAAAAAATTTCTGAAAAAAAAATCCTAAAATATACAGAAATGTACATAGAAACACACACAGGGCCATGCAGTAACAGTGACAAGAAATTGCCTGTATAATTGGAACTAAAACTGGTAGGAGTAAAACTTATTAAAAATCAATATCATAGAAAGGCAATTAAGAATTTTAAGGGAAAAAAAAAGCCCTGATTAATTAACTGCAAATTATAAGTATTACTTTGAATTGCATTGTACAGAACAGGCTCAAATTACCAATTATCCCTGCCCGCTTTGTTCAAAGATCATGAATGTGCATTTTAATTTACGCTGGAGAAAGCTAAATATGCTGAGAACCAGCACGCAGAATTTTGCAGAAATCACTGGGGATGAGGGTGAACTCCCCCATTACCATATAAATGACATGCACAGGCTTATAAATGCCATGCAGTGGATCCAGCTTGTATTGTTCCTTCAGATGTAGCAGGAAAATACCGGAAATTAAAATACAGCTTATAACCTGCCAGATAATAAATGTAACCCACACTGCACAAATCCCCATCTACCAAAGATAATTTTGTCTGCTGTTTTTTGCTGATTAAGGGTGGCTTTGGAAAGAAATACCCTCCTTTCCCCTCTTTATCTGTTGCACTTATTGGCAGGATGGAGATGGCTCCATTTTTATCTACCCAACAGATCACAATGCCTAACGTAGCATAATCTTAATTTCCAAGGTCACCGTAGCCTGTTGTAGCCTTAAAAAAACTTCCTCTTTAGTATTGAGGACAATTCTCACATTAAAAAATCCAAAACAAAACAAACAAAAAAACAAACCAAAGCAAAAAAGAAACGGCCCCACATACATTTAAAAAAGATTGATTATGGCAGCTCCTTCCCCACCAGTTTATTTTTACCTCGACATCCATGACATTAGCAGTGCTGCTGTGTTGAGGTCATGGCTGAATAGTGAAATATTCCCTGCAGTGGTCTGGGGACCAGCTCTGGTTTTTTGGGGCGTTTGTTGAGCACTTGACACAGCCAGACCACAGGACAAGCTGGTGAGAACTTTGCCACTGCCAGACTATGAAATTTAAGTTTTGAAAAAATGTTCTGATGGCAAACATCATGTCTGATGGCAAACATGAAATTGCAAAAAAAATGCCGTTGTCCTTGCTGAGTAGGACCAGAAATGGTGATTTGCACTCTTTGCCATTTATTACTTATCACTAAAACCCAGTTTTCAAAGTCAGGTTATTCCTGGAACATTTGGATGTGGGTTACACTCAGAAGTGCCAATTTTAATACATCTATTTTCCTTTCTTTCTAAGACTTCCTTGGCTGCCTTTCATCTTTTCTTGGTAACTTTCCTCCTGAAAAGCCCAGCAGCTCTGGGCTGGCTGAACACCCTCCTGCTCCTGCTGATCCATGGGCAGTGCCTGCGGTGGGTGCTCAGCCCTGCTCCTGCAGGCACAAACCCTCCTGCGAGGGGGGTTTGTCAGGGAGGGAGGCTGGGGCTTGCTCCAAGTGATATTTCTCTGTCTTGCCCTCCAGTCCCTAAAGACTGTGTGCTCCAGCCTGCAGCTATAAATCCCAATTATGTTGTTGGCATGTTGGGTGGAAGGTTTCATCTTCATCAGGCTTAGCAGGATTCCACCGGGTTAGGAAAGTACTCAAAGCGTGGTTACACCATCATTATACAGATTTTTATCATTATCACTTTTTTTTTCAGTGTGAAGATCTTAAAGGAATGCTAACAGGATATCTGGTTTCTCTTTTGCAGATTTATGTTTCCAGACTGAAAATGTGACCATGATACACTGCTACAAACACAACCACCTGGCTGACTAATTGCCTGTAAATTACCTTGCTGTGCCTCTTGTACTCAGACAGATGGTTTAATGTGGTTTTAAGTCCAAATTCATAACTGGTATAAATAGTAATACATACTGAGGATCCAGTTCTTATTTTGTAATTTCTTTATCAAATGTGTAAAGGAACGTAACTGTCAGGTTTGTCCACTCATGTGTTTGAAGGAGCCAAATCTACTCCTTTAATTTCTGTGAATGCACTCATGGTTTATTGTTTTTTTCTTGAAATGAAAAATAAACATTTACCTAGGAAAACTGTGCAGCAAGCAATGATTTTATACTTTCTTTCCTTTCAAGTAGTCAGCAAAGCACACAGTCTTTCCACTAAGTTAAACTAAAATTTTGGAAAGAAGTTAAGTCAGACTGGAGAAGTCACTCCATCTTTAGGCACAATTTAGCTGTTGTGTAGAAGGCAAAGGGCTGTTTCCCCTCTAAACCCTCTCCCAGCTGTGCTGTCAAATGTGTGTTTTATCCTACAGGAAAAGGTCAGGTCAAACATGGGACAGGCCAGGCCAGGAACCATCTCTGGATGTCCCAGGAAAGTGATCTTACTGGAACCAAAGCCAAATTCTTCCTGTACTCAGTGGACTTTGCAATTTCTATGAAATACAAGCAAGTAATTCATGCAGGTCAACAGCAGTTCTGGGAGGGAACAGAAGGTTCTGGTTCTGGAAGGTTCTGGAGGCTGGTTTAAACATAATTTGCTCAGTCAGGGCTCCAAGCAGTGTGGCTAGGTCCATCATATTGCTGCCTTTTTCCTCTCCCAGGGGAAGAAGCTCTGCCAGGATGAAGGAAAACACACCTCATGGGTTCTCCACTCTTCCTGAACTCCCTTCAGCTGCAGTGCCATTCTGCAGGGCTGTGCTGTGGGATCTCCTCATAGAGGAGGAACTCTGACCTCAGTAATTGGGAGATCCTGCACTACAGCCCTTCCAAATGGCAGCTGAGCTGTTTTCAGGACTGCACTTCTCTTGTGCCACTCCCACCTCTCACCGGGAGCTGCAGGCTCTCTGCTAACATAGCCAGAACAACTCCACTAAAAGTTACCATTTCTAAAGCTACCATTTCTAAAGCTACCATTTCTCCTTTTGGGGTCTATTATTCTGTCTTGAGTAGTTTTAAATCTCACAGAAGCACTTAAATATTCCTGATGCATGCCCAGCTTTCCTGGCTCACTACTTGCCAGCTCGGCCTCCAGTTCAAATTACTCTCAGTTGCAAGGTCAAAATCAGATGCCCAAAATTCACAGGCAAGCTCTTAAAGAAGAGGTGTCACATCAGCAGCCTTGTGTTGCTCTTTCTCAAAGAACATAATATTTCAGCTGGGTCATTCCCAGAGAGAGTTTTTAAAAGGATCCTGAGTCCCTGAGTGGGCAGAAGGGAGCTGCTCCTTTGTCTCAGTGTGTTGGCACTGGGGCCACACGAGCAGGGTGACAACTTCTCCCACCATGGCTCAGGGTCTGGTGTTTATCAGCAGTGCTCACAAGGCAGATTCACAGCCCCACTGCCTCTGCTGAAATGGGGAAACTTCCAGGGAAGGAAATCCCCAAACCTACTCCCTGCTCCACAGAGCCAGGCAATATTCACATCAACTCCCTGCCCCTCCTGACCCTCCCTTCCCACCACTGCTCATCCTCAAGAGCTGCTGAGATATCCACAGTTGTAGCAGATATGGGAAAAGGAATGAGGAGCACAAGAGGATTCTAACAGACCAACATTTAGCTGGAAAATGATTGATCCAGTGATTCATCACACACAACACGATGTGGGCAAGGAGAGCCTTCAGACACGCAGCCCTTTGGGCGTTGGGGTACAAGGGTAGGGAGGAGGTAAAGAAACAAGATCATGCCATAACTAATCCTTTCCCTCCTCATGGATTTATGCAACTTTGTGCTGTGCCTCCAAGGGGCAGCACAGCCTCAGCTACTGCATTTGAAATCCATCAGCTGCTGGGGACACAGTTCTTGCCTCCTGTCCTATTCTCACCATTTCCAGCCTGCTGGTGATACTCCAAAATACATGACAATTTAAGGGTTAAGATGGGTCAGTCCAATAATCAAGTGAAGCTTAATTTTTTAAATGAGGTATTGAATCTTTTAAGCCATGTCCATGACTACAGTCTGAGGCAAAGGCTGGAAAATCAAAACAAATGCAATAAATACAATGATCTCCAGATAATTCCCTTCAAGTAAGATTTATTTTGATGCCTGTTTTCAGACTGTTGCCTTCAATTTTAAAAGCACAATTGCATGAAAACATAATGCTTTGGTTTTAGGAGCTGTTTTTCTTCAGCTCTATTTCTTACCAGTTTCTCAAATGTTTAATCTAGCTATCATGAAAGCCTCCTTTAAGGAATTGCTTTTGATCTACTCTTATGCAGTAGCTACTGATGGCTATTTTTTTTCCTGCTGCTATTGTTGTTAAATCAAATACAAGACAATGACTCAACTTTGAGCAAAAGCAAAACTAATGTAGGAGGCAAATGCTTATGAGTCATTTGTGTAAAAAGGGAAGTGATTTGCTCCTTTTTTCTGGGATTTGAAAGGCAGGTAAGAGTCCATTAGGCCCTTAAGGATGCAGAACAGTCTGACAGAGCTGGGGCAGCGTTA
Source organism: Fringilla coelebs (assembly GCF_963513975.1). Taxonomy (NCBI): domain Eukaryota; kingdom Metazoa; phylum Chordata; class Aves; order Passeriformes; family Fringillidae; genus Fringilla; species Fringilla coelebs. Next base: position 145,656,808 of record NC_140028.1, read on the forward strand.
AAAACAGGCTTTTGCCTTCTGCTCACAGGGTGCCCTGTGGGTTGGAAAGGTTCTTATTCCTGTGGAAATCACAAGGAACTAGCCCAGCCTTCCTGCAGAGTGGCTTGCACAGAGACATCTCTCCAGCTGTGCATCCCTCCTGCCCTGTGACCACAGCTGGAGGGGGTCTGTGCTGCAGGTGGGCCCAGGGACGTGCTGAGAACAGCCACATCTGGCTTTTCACACAACACTCTGCCTTTACGTGGGTTCTAGGGACTAAAGTGAAACTCTGACTGCAGTTTTGTGTCCTGATTTCTCTCATCTCATCTAAAACCAGGTCAATAATTGTGCCTCAGTTTGCCTGTTTCTAAAAAGATGGTAATAATTCCTGTTCTACCAGAACATGATGTGAAGTTTTATTAATTGATGCTTGCAAAAGGCATTAAGATCAAGACAGAATAATTGCCTCAGTGGAGGTCATAATTAGACTTGTACCAAGAGCTACATCTGAGCATCAGCTGTGATGGTAATTCCATCTTTTTCTTGCACTTTAACCACACGTGTGGGGGTGCTGCTCACAAATAGAGAGGCAGCCACTGTGTTTAGCATCAGTTCAAGCCCTTTGTGAAGCCAAGGGATGCTGTGCACAGACCAGGGAAAGGCTCAGGCTGCAGGGCAGACAGGAAACAGAGCTTGCAGAGGAGCAGGACAGAGCTGTCTGGAGGGATCAGCAGCAATCCCTCCCTTGGCAGGACCAGCTCCCCTTGGCTGAGGGTCAGCTCAGGGGTCAGCACTAATCTGATCAAAAAGGGGATTGGGAACAGCTCATCCGACTCAGACTGTGAAATCATGCTCTTGAATCCTAATAATTTCTACAGCAACCAGTTGTCATGCCGTGAGGAATTACTAGCTGGAGTGGAGGGGTGGGGGGAGGGCAAGGTGACGCATTTTTGTGGATCCCAAATCCTGCTATAGACAGAACTTCCATTAAAAAAAATTACATTTGCATATAGTCTGCTCTAAAAAGTACTTTGTGAAACACTAAGGCTCATGTTTCTAAATATTATAGAGCTGGGAAGTATCCCAGGGTTATCAGAAGAGTTTGAAAATATCAAAATTCATGCAGAAACTGATGAGATGATTTCAAGACATGCAACAGAATGATGGATTTTTGTACTCAAAAAAAGCTTATAAATGACATCACTTTCAAAAGAGAACTTTCTCTTTCTATCCTTTTCTGCACTCTGCTCACTTTTCCACTGAATATTTTATGTAACAGCACTTTGTATTAAAATTCAAGTCAAAACCCCCACAAACACACCACCAAAAACCCCAACCACACGGGCTAATCAAAAGCAAAAGAGGATTTAATCTCACATTGCTTCTTTCCAATCAGGATGCCATTTGCATACTATATTTTTTTCCAGCAAATCATGCAGATTTCTGGCTGTTTGCAGCTCTCCTCTGGAATCCTGATGGAGAGAGGAGCTGCTCCAGCTCTCCACAGTTTTACCACATGGTGGCAATGTAACCTCCACCTTCCTGCTCAGGAGGTGAGCTGTCTCTGATTTCCTCCTTCATTACTCCTTATTCACTCTAATTATCATATTTGTAGGTGGCAATTACAGTCTTCTGAGTTTCTGCTTTCCATTTCCTCAATAAATTTAATAGAGGCTTGTTGGGTTTATTTTTCAAATAAACTCTGCAACATTTCTAAGGACATTAACCCTCTAATAGAAGAGTTTTCCTTCCAGTTAATGCAATATTGCATGTTTTCCTGATCACTAATGAAGTTTTGAGGACCACTCTGGAACTGCTCCCTTTTGCCAACAAGCATTGATGTGCCCTTCAGCATTAACCCTTTGCTCTCAAGATAGGAGTTGTCTTTAGACTGTATTGCTTTTGTTGCCTCATTGGAATTGAGAATAGAAAAATCTCATATTATTATAAAGCAGCTTAAAAAGAATGCACGAAACACAAAAAAAAGAAACATTAGAAATATGTGCAAAAGAATAAGAACAACAGAAAACACTAAAATATTCAGCCTGGAAAGGAATTACAGGTGCAGAATTAAAGGTGACCCATGAGAAAACATGCTTTTAAAATCACACTAGGGAGCAAACTTGTAGTCTTCATTTTAAATGACTGTGATACTGAGAAAATGAAAAAACAAGATCTATTTGTTATTAATTTTAAAATCATTATGCATCAAAAGTCTACATCTAAACAATAATGCAAATATTTCTTTCTGCACTTTTGAGAAGTGTGGCTATTTCTCATATATAAATATAATATATAACTATACCAGGTCTCAGAAGAAAGGTTTTATTCTCTGCTTCACAGACCAGGCATCACAGATTTAGGGCTTAATCAATGATAGCCAAGAACACAACAATATATAAGTCAGTGAAAACATTCAAAAAATCTTGAAGCAAAACTCAGAGAGCTTTAAGGAATATGTACATTTGTTAGAGGTATCAGCTTCTGCTTAACTGTATAATTCTGATCTGGATCTAATATATGACTCAGGGCATTATACATACAGAATGAGATTGTAATTGGGAATTTTACATTTAAATTTCTGACAAATTTGTCTGAACTGTGGGAAATATTTCTCAGCTAAGAGTTTGAAATTCGAATAATGTCCCCAACAGAGTATTTGCAGTGGTCATCCTCTGCTGTATAATCAGTACCAGGTGAGATGGAGAGTAAATAATTCCTTGGTGTAGCTGATATCCATATGGCCACTACAGCTGCAAAACCATCTAGGACACCTCACTACACCACAGGAAATGTTATGAATAAAAACACAGAGCACTTAATAATTTGCTTTGGTACTATGTGATACTTCCACTTATTAAAATAGGAAAAAAACTTTGAAAGTGAAAAGACATCTCTTCAAAGTCCACAGTTAAAGAAGAAGAAGTAAGAAGAAGTATTTTAAATAAATACAAATAAAACACAGTATTCAGCTCTTAGCAGCATTTTGTGTTCCTGTGCTGTTTGATGTGACTCAAAGCAATAGAATAAATTTTTTCAGTGCAGAGTGACCTGCAAGGACTTTCATGGTCTTAAAACTTCTTAGGCTTGGAGAATACAGAATAGCAGCTTTTTAGTCATTAAGTATAAAATAAAATAATGAAAATAAAATAAACAAGGTATTCTAATCACGATTTTCTGGTATGTAAACTGGCTGAGGGAGAGTTCATTCAGCACCAGAATGACACAGGCAAACACAGGAATGACCACAATCCCTTTAGAAGAAAAGAACTGGGAAGAATGGCAGCAAATTCAGCTCTACAAGGCTCATCTGTGCTGTGGAGAAGGTTCTCAAAGTAAGAAACTTTGTTTTCAGTGGAAAGAGAGGAAAGCAGGCAAAGAGGCTGGGAAACACAGGAGCGGTCGGGGCTGCTCTTGCTGGAGGCTGTGGAGCTGAGCAGACATCTCAACATGGGTTTATTTTGGTCTTTTCCCCCCTGCAGGGTCTGGCCCTGCCTTGGTGGGCCATGAATCCTGGCTCAATCTGTATCCCCCAGACTCTGAGAAATCCTGGTGGATGTGGGCAAGGGCTGCAGGGAGCCAGAGCAAGGTGCAGGTGTGAGCAGAGCAGTGTCTGCTGCAGTTTGCCATGGATTTGAAGGAAAACATCTCCTACACGTCACTGCTTTGCTTGGTCTCTGCAGACCTCATCCCAGGAGAGCACTGAAGGTTTCTGCCATCCCTCTGGATTTGGTCCCTGCTGTCCCACAGAGGCTGCTGTGCATCTCTGTGTGGTGTTTGCAGGCACCTGGAGTCCCCAGCCTGGCACACAGCAGCCAATGCATCCCTGCCCACTCATATTTTACTGCTTAACCCATCCAAAAGCTTCAGGATCACCTTTAAAACCTGCCCTTTCCCCCTAACTCCCCCTAGTTTTCTAACTCTGTTAACTCTGTGGCAGTTTCCCCTTAGCCCTGTGCTCCTTGAAGACTGCAAAGCAGCTGGTGCAGAAGCTGCACCATATGGTTGTTACTTATAGCAATGTAAACTAATTGAGTGTTGAGGGTGAAACAATCCCTGGATGCTTTATCTTTCAGGAACTGCTGGAGTGTCAGTTGATGGCCTTAAAGATCTGCTTGAGCTCTTCAGCTCTCCTGACACAGAGCAGAACCAGCCAGAGTCAGCTCTGTGTCCTGGTGGGTGTCAAGGCTGCGGTCACCACTGGGCTTCTTTGGCACAGTCTGAAGAATTCCCTGCACCCTATCACCCACATCCCTCTTGTCTTCAGGGGCTGAGGTCCTGGGGAGAGCTGGTGCTGGGAACACTGCTGGAAAAAGTCTTGTACTCCCAGCAGCAGGACCTGAGCACATTTGTCATCGTGCCTCCCACAGGGCCAAGCACAGGCAGCAATATGGAAGGGTGTTTTTCACATACAAGGATTTGACCTCTTGCTTATTTCACATACAAAGATTTAAACTCTGCTGGAGGAAACCATGGACTTGAGCTTGGGGGGGCCTCCCTGATGCCCATCCAGCCCTTAGCAGTGATGCACCCCTTGCATTTCGCATCATTACTCCTCTGCTCTTCCAGTCACAGACCCACTCTGGCCTCTGATTGCTCCCAGATGGCATTAGGATTTGGAGTTGTGTATTTTAAACTGTATTTCAATTTGGTTCTTTGTTGCTTTTATTTCCCTTCAAACTAGGAAAGCTGATGTACACACATTATAATATGATTTGTGTCATAATTTTGGATGTTCTTTTGGTTTCCTTGCTAGTATACAACAATGGACAGGCCAGCTCTCTAGTGAGAATCACAAACCACAGCAGAATTTTCATATTTTACATTTACCTTTCTTTCATTCTAATTTGGACAGGGCACATTCATTTTTTCTTTTTTTATTTCTTAAGGCAGATACTCTTTATTCAGGCCAGGGAGCAGTGAGACAAATAGGAAAGCTATTTAAACAGCCTGTAGATTTTGCACTGGCCCCTTAATTTCCACAAGCAAGGCTGTACCAAGGAAAAACCTACAGGAAATTACTTTTTCACTCAAATTGATGGAATTATACACTAACATAAAATTTCTATTACTATCTTTCAATTTCTTTGTTCTTTCTGTAATCACTTCTTGATTGCAGCGCTTTAAAAACATTAAGCTTTCTTTCCTTCTTTCTAACATGTTTTTCAAATAAAAGTTCATGGACACCCTCAGAAGGAGAAAATGACCAATTTTCCTTGGGGAAATAATGAGGCACATATAAATTTATCATGATAAAGAGCTCAATCCCCTACAACCATCAAGTACAAGCAGTTTGTGTGTATTTACCCTGTTGTACATAAAACCAGGCATTCTTTGTAATCGCAGAGCCAAAATGTCTAACTGCAAAGATATGAGAGAAAGACATCAAAACTATACACAAGATCATAAAATTGCAGCTCCAGAAGAAGCCCAAAGAAGTCTTAATCCTCTCCTTGCACTGAAATAGGATTGATGTTTATCTCAACAACCCAGGACAAAAATCTGTTTAATTCACTCTTAAAAATCCCCCAGGACAGAGATCCCTGCAGTATCCCTGGGAAACATGCCCTAACAGCTATATTTCCACCCTATAATATTGTACATAATTTTTATACAATTTAATTAAATTCTTTTAATCTCTTACAACATTCTACAGCCTGGAAGACTCGTACATGTGTCACATCTCTCCAGCTCAATTCTACCAGCATAGAAATGATGCATTTTTATTTAACATGCAGTGAACCTGATCACCTAAATATATTTTTTGTGTTTTATACTATTAAACCACAGAAATTATTCTGTGGAGGAAAAACATGGCTTTTAAATTTGACTGGATTTGAAAATAGTCTCTAACATGCCACTCTTTATTTTCTGGGAATAATAGTGTTTTAAGATATTTCCTCTGAAACCCTGAAAGTGGACATAAAGCATGAATATTACAGCAAGACCCTCTCATTCAGCATCCTGGTGCAGATCCAGGGCATCAGAGTTATCTCCAGGGAGTTATTCCAGACTTCAACTTAGCGTGGCATAGGTCAAAATCTGTTCTGCAATATCCAAAGTGCTGGTATGCTAATTAGTTATTAAAAATACCAGCATAATCAGAAAATGGGGACACAGCTCTCCAATAGGCAATTTAACCCAAGGCCACTGTAATAAAACTGGTGCAGAGAAACAGAACTTGAGTGCAAGCAGAAAACCCCAATAGCTCTGTTCTACAACTCACAATACACCATTTCCTTAGAAATATTTTACTCCAGTGATACAACACCCATTTTGTGACACCTACCAGGGCTTCAGGGCAAACAAAAACAACTTCACTCACTGAGCACCTCTTAAGGCACTGGCAGCTGCTGGCTGCACTGCGACATCAGGATGAACAGCTGGCTTCCTTCCACTGCTCCAAGGAGATCACTGACCACAGTAAATAATGTTCTCCTTTCCTTATAAAAGCCATCCTGAAGCCTGAATGATGCTGGTCCAAAAATTAGAGCATGACAGGTGTTGGTTTTGGCTGGCATCCTCCTTCCAAACAACCTTCTGCAGAGAGGGAAGGTTAAGGACTGGGCTAGAGCTGGCAGCATTTCTCGTGGTGCGGTGCTGGATTTTGAAGCCAGTCCAGGTAACAGCATATTTTAAAGCACATTTTAAAGTCCAGGTAACAGCACATTTTAAAGTTTTCAGGAGCTTGCTGGTTTCCAGGCAGGCATTCACAATGTGCACTGTCAATGGTTCAATTTTTACCTGACCCCTGCCAGCTGAGAAGGGCCAGGAACCTACACCTGGGGATGCAATCAGTGATGGGAGCTTCCCTGGGACAGGGGAACCTCCACCAAAGCCAGGAGGTGATGGAACTTCTACAGAACCTTTTGTGACATCATCTGGTGAAATTTAAGACTCACAATCTTGCATCTAGTTCATCTTCCTTGCAATGGAATTTTATACAGTAGAAGTACCCACTTCAAACAAATGGCTGAGGTCAAGAGCTGCTCTTCATCCTTTGAATGCAACTAAACTGGGCAGATTTTATGCACATTTGGTATAAATCAGTGTGCATGTAATGGTGCACAAAAATCTAGTCACCTTTAATAGGCAGCTAAATAATGGCTAGCTGAGACTTGGATGGCTCCAAATGCTGCACAGCAGCTGCATGAACTCAATGGGCAACATTGAATGATGTCAAATGCAAAACAGAGGAAAAATCCTATTTTACTATGGGGACAATTCCACCAAAACACCACTCTGCTTTTTCTACCTCACCTGAGCAAGCACAAAAATGAGGGAAAAAAATCCATGCAGATTCCCCCAAAACCCCTCAAAAATATCACCATGTACTTGAGAGCAAACTAATGGATTTTTGACTTGCTTTTCTGGCACTATCTGGTGTCATTTCCCACTTCCATATGTTTTCCAAATTCCCTTTACCCCACAGCAGCTGTGTAAAACTGCAAATTTACCCATGTCCATGGAATATTTTCTTTGTGGCTGAAAATATGAAAGTTCTTAAAGTAAAATCTAGATTCTCTGTCCCAATGATTCTTCACATATCCTGTCAAAATAGAATAATTTGTAGTCCCATTAAGGCTGGTTTCCTTCACTGTCTGCATCAATTACTTTAGTATGGCAGGAGATTTATTTATCTTAAAAAATGCAGTGATGAGTCAGTCTAATTCTTCATCTCATTCTCTCCAGCCAGGTTTTGGAGCTTCTAATTACTGGGAAAGGTTAGCCCTGCCTGTGAAATATGAGGATATGTCATCTCCTTCTCTGGTGGCACTAAACAAGAACTTTAGGACATACTTGCTTTCAGGCTAATTATGAATGTTCCTTTTCACATTCAGGCATAATTTGATCATCACAGTTCCTGCTTCCTAGCAGAAGTTCAGCATTCTCATGTTATACAATGAAAAATTGAGCACACAGATGAATTAGGTAAGGCACTGCTTCAGCAGACTTACTGACTGCCTTCCCAGTACTAAGACCACTTCCAGAGCCCCAGAATTAATATTTCTAAATGTAAGAAATATGTCTACTTCACTTGCTTGAAATGCTATAGGCATAAAAGATACAGCTCAAAATAACTGATATTTGATTTGGCAGCTCCTGCCAGGCGCTGCACTTCCGAGACCAGTCATACGTGTTCTAAATTTACCCTCTGATATTTTTTGTGAGCTGCTGATTAAATTATGGAAAAGATTTTTCTTTATTACTGTGTTCTCTTTCCTCTCTTTATAAAGTGTACAAAAGAACAGAGGCACTATTAGCATGAATCAGCCAGCGGCTTTGGATGTGTAGTTCCCATAAGCTGAGAGAGAGCTTCAGGGAAATGCATGTGAGGGGAAATTGGGAGCCTTTCCTAGATCTTGCAGCAAAAAAATTCTGCAGTTTCATTGCCTTAATGACGATGACATCCTGGCCTCTCCCACCAGGTGTCACTGCGAAGTCACACAAGAGGATCTGTCGGTGATCACGCAGACAAAATGAAGATTAATAAGGCATAGGAGTCATCTCTGAAAAAGCAGCTTTTCCCCCCTCCTCCTCCTGGTTCCCAGCCAAAAAAGGAAACACAGCAGCACCACTGTGTGTTAAGCTCAACAAAGCAGAGTATCAGCTTTAGAGGATGACTGTGTAAAGCTCATACTACTCAAGAGATTTAAATGTGTGTTGTGGGAGCTGGGGCTTGGCTGCCAGGAGTGGCTCCCTCTGGATATCTGAGGATGAGGAGATGTCCAGATCAGACATCCCAGCCATGGTGTCAGGACAAAGTCTGGAATGGGGATTCTCAATTTGAGATGATCTTGAGATTTAGAGACTTCCAAATTTAGAGACTACCTCTGATCCTCCGATCCTCTGACAGTGACATGAGATAAGGGAGTAACTCACAAGCAATTCTTACTTTTTTAACTCACTTCTTCCTTTTTAACTCCCATGCTACTCCTACCAAAGTCCCTGATAGCCACAGGTATTTCCCACAGAACAAGCTGCAAAACTCTTCCTTTGTTTTTCCTAGATTCTACTCTAATATCTGAGGACACATGCAGCAAACTCCTCATGCCACACTTGATGCATGCCATAGGACCATCTATAGGTGAAAATCCTTCCTTCCCCTCCCAGCAGAGACAGAAGCACACACCACTGTGTCACATCCTTGATTTCCAAATGTGCACTCAGAGCATAACACCACGAGTCATCCAGCTCTATCTGTGAACACAGACTGGCTCAAGGAGACCACACCAGGATTTCTAGCAGTGCAGCCCAGGGGAGGTCCCTGTCCTGATAAAGGGACCCTGATTAACCCTGCTGGGCTGCTCCTGGTCTAGCAGCAACATGCCAGTATAGAGGGAAGTCCTTCTGCCCCATTCCCCAGGATTCAGCAGCACATAATCCCAAAATCAACAAATTTCCAAACTGCAGCACAGGGACATCTCAATCCTTTTTTGTCACTTAACAGAATCATGGAGGTGACCTCCATCAGAGTGCCTTGCTGCCAACCCCTCTTCACAACAGCTCAACAGCCTTTCCAAGTGCTTGGCAGCAAATTAAGGCACTTTAATTACACCATGACAGAATTAACTTCTGTAGAAGAGTGGTCTAAAAAAAGCATATAAATGAAATTAATTTTACCTGCAATTTACTTTTTAAATGCCTGTTATTTTTAAGTTATTACTCCTTATATACAGAACATATAAATACTCTTATCTTATTGCTTTGGAAGCCCTTTTGCTACACCAGCACTTGCTTTAAAATTATCTGTAAGACTTATCATTGCTAAAACATATTCTCAAACCAACAATGATCATACAGCAAACTGAAATAAAAACCCCTCTTTGCTGCTGCTATGCATTTAAATGTGTAGCTGATTTCAGTGGCAGAACTTTAAACTCTGTTTTATAGGATATCACTCGATTTTAGTACAAGCATTTATCAGGCACAGCTCTGAAAATGTTAAGTCAGACTATGAAAACATTGTCAGTGCTTATTTTAGTAATAAACCCCATGCTTAATCTATGCTTTCATGTTACAGTAATCTATGTATCAATCTATAACCTTCCAGCTAAATGCACTAAGTAGATTAAGCTCTGATTGATTTGAAATGTTTTTCACTATATTATCAAAAGTCTACAGATCAGCATAAATACCTCGAAGAAATTTTTTCTCGTTTGGCAGATTTACAAAAGCAGAGCTTAACTTGAATTGCAATGAACCTCTGCATTTTTCCAGGGCAAAAAGCCTGTCAAATTTACTCTAGATCTGCAGTGCTTGTGGGCTCAGGAAAAACCTGTGATTAATAGTGAGGCGCATTCATTCTGTCGTGACACCAGCAATGACATTGTGAAGAAAAGTGTCCCCCCGGGTCTGCCACGCATGTGAAGTGCCAGGAGCCACCCCAAAGGGTGGCACTGCTGGGTTGCCATCTGCAGAGCTCACTGTGCAAACACCTCTCACAAAGGGTAGGGGGATTGCTCTCGGGGTGCTCTTGCTACGTAGATAAAAGTTGTTAAAAGTTGTTAAAAGTCATCTTTCCCAAATAGAAAACCCTGAGGTTGTTTTTTTTTTCCATGTTGCCTTTAGGGAAAGTGAGAAGCAGGTTGTGAGCTGTCACAGAAACCCAGTGGGTGTTGCAAGGAGGCTCTGCTGTCGCTGCCAGGGGTCACGGAACTTCAGCTACAAAAAGAGCATGGAAGGGAAGAGGAGTGTGCTGAACTCTCAGTGATCCTGATTCTCGCAGCTCCTCTGCAGACTGCCTGCTGGAGCTGGCTGCACAGATGGAGGGAGAGCTCTGCATATGCTCAGCTCTCATCCTGGTAGCTCACTGAGATGGCAGCAGTGCAAACAAACACGGGCCTGAGCATCCCACCCAGCTCGCCTGGGAGGTGGGGAAGGCACGGCTACAAACCACAGCAGGAATGGGTGAAAAGCAAAAGTAGTCTTGAGGTGGCACAGTTCAGTCTTTGGCAAATTTTCAAGCACTTCCAGTCAGGTAAGTTTGGATTTAATATGCGGTCCAAGTTTATCCCACTGAAGAGGTGGCATCCAAGAAAAGGAGAGGCTTTGGAAAAGCAAAGGTGAGGATGTGTTGGCAGAGTATCCCAGGTTAAAGCTCGCTGGCAACCATAACTGGATTCTCTTGGACCCCACTGGGGAGGTGTCTGTCATTTCTCATTCTCATTTCTGGTTGTCCTTATCCATTTATCCCCATGGAATATCCAGCTTCTAATGGATCCTGCTCCATCCATCCATCCATGCACGTAGACAGCTGGTGTCTGAGCACTGCAGACCCAAAGACACCATGGCCCCACATCTTCTTCAAGCACAAGTCCTCAGTCCTGACACCAGTCCCAGGTTTACCTCCATGAGGAATGCACAAGTGATGACAAGAGAAGGAGCTCAGCTCACACAGCTCAGCTCTGGATTTGATTTTGGATTCCCATTAGTTGGGAATATTTAAATCAGGTTTTCCTGTGGGATCTTCCATACCTTGCTTGTGAAAAAAGAGAATTATTTAGTTCAATATAAACTGTATTAGGACACAAAGTGACATTTCCAAATCCTAATTTCTTTCAAACATAACCCCAGTGAACAACAGGTCCGATGGTCCTAATCTGCCTCGTGCCTCACAGGTTACAGAGCCTGGCTTGGCATAAGCACACTGTGCTCCATCACACATTCATTTCTTACCCTAGCATATTAACATAAAGTTAACAAGCAAATTCATTATAGAGGGCAAACCTCAAAGTCAATGTCAGCCAAGAAATTGCCTGAGCAATCCTGTAATTGAATAAAAATAGGTGTCAGCAAAACAAGTGTCATCCTGGGCTTGCTGATGTGCTCTGGGTTCATGGGCTTGACAAACTCCTCTCAGTGTGGTGCTGTGTGAGAGACTCTGCTAGGAGACCTGATGTACTAAATGATGTTTATCAGACAAATATGGGTAGTAGTAGTAGGCACATTTGACCTCCAGAGTCAAACAGCCTGCCCACAATTTCACCGGCAAATTAATAAATAAAGTGAAGGAAAATTAGCATTTTGTAACTTCTTAGCCACTTCTCTGGTTACAAAGTGCTTTCACAGCACAAGGAGGACACTTACTTGCAAATATTCTGTATTGCAGTAGAAGCACATATTTAAACATAAAAAATAATAAACCCCTATCAAATTTTTCCACTGATGTGCTTGACGAGTTTGTACACTGATTTATGGGATCAGCATCTTTAGGAGGGGCAAACAAACTCATTCATTTTAATTCCCTCATTTCTGAGTCTAAGGGCCCTGATCTAGCTGTGATGCAGAGCAATTCAAGTAGTGATACCTATTTTTTCACCAATTAACTGTTAATGGCATTTTGTAACCTGTTCCATTAAGCCTCAAGAGAACTGGGAGCAGCCAACAGGACACAGTTCACAGATGTATCTGGAATTTCTCTCTGTAGGAGTAAGAAAACCTTGGGGCTATGCTGGGACCTGTAGGAGAAAGGTGACTTTAGAGGGCAGCTGTGTCACAGGAAGGAGACACTGCCAGGTCCAAAGGCCAGGATCCTTGTGAGAAGGAACTGCTGGCAGCAGCATTAGTCAGCAGCAGAGAGAGTGATGCATGATATGTACCTGTTACACATATAGATAGATATAGATATAGATATAGATATAGATATAGATATAGATATAGATATAGATATATAGATATATAGATATAGATATAGATGATATAGATATAAATTATATAGATATAGATATAGATATAGATATAGATATAGATATAGATATAGATATAGATATATAGCTATAGATAGATACAGATATAGATAGATACATATAGATATAGATTATATAGATGTATAGATATAGACTAGATATAGATATAGATGATATAGATATAGATATAGATATAGATATAGATATAGATGATATTGATATGCATATACATATACATGTGTGTGTGTGTGTTTTAATTTTTTTATTCTGATCTATTACTTCAAAAGCCTACAGCAATGCCCAAAAGAACTGGGGGTGGTGAGGATCCTCTCCCAAGCTAACGAGCAGCTGAGATCACTTTTCAAGCAGCTGCTCACACACACACACCAAAGTGGCCATTTGCCAGCTGAAAGGATCAAAGAGAACAGTGCTCCAGAGATGACCCTCCATCCTGTCAGGCCCATTTTCACAGGAAAAAAGCCAATTACTGGGGTCTGCTTTTAGAAATTTTTCTAGGTGACAAGATCTGGGCAGCTTCCAAGGCCCACCTAGTTCTGTGGAAAACAGCTAATCAAGTAAAATTGTTTCCTCGCTTTCTCCTTTAAGATAGAACCCTTTTCCCTCCTCATTTCTGTCCTCTTCTGATTTGGAAACTGGCATGTCCATGAGTGATTGCAGGTGCCATTAAATAATGAAGCAGTTCTGTTCGTTAAAGCCCAGTGATTTATTACCTTTGGACTAAGGGAAAGAAAACAGCCTGAAAACAGAATTCTTACACCATTTCACATTATTTCCACTCCAGCACATCAGGAAACTCTTAGAATAGCAGGTTTTCAGCTCTGTGGCCCACCAGAGCCCAGAAATGCAGTGCTGGATGTCTAATTCCAGCAAGGTCTGTAATTCTAGAGTGTGACTTAAAGTCATAACTAAGTGCTGGCCTAAATGTTGTGTCCTACCTTCATACAGCCAGTCGCTGAGCCCATTGAAAATAACACCTTCCTTTCCTGTGGAGACCACTCGGATGGCTTGTTTCCCCACATGGGCACAGTAATAGATGTTATTCTCAAAGATAAATATCTGATTTGAAGGGAAAACAAAAAAAAAGAAAAAGAAAAAGAGAACAGCATTAAGCAGTGGCTCCAGCATAAAATGTTGCATTTTGCTTTTACAGTAATTGGCAGTACAAAATCACATATCACAGTTTTATGGCATCTTTTGTCAAAAAAAAAAGGATTTCCACAGCTTGCTTCCAGTGCCATCAGCTAATAGAAAGATGCTAATTTACAACAAACTGAAGCCTTGGTGCTTTGATATGAGCTTCATTTCTTTCACTCCTGTCTTCATTTCAGAAAGTGAGCAGTTCAGTTGTGGGGCATGAGATGAAGAGTTCCATTGCTTAGGTTTTGAGAGTTGTCAGAGCTATTGCTGTGAAATGCTCTTGTGAAACAGGCTCTTTTTTCATATGTTTAAATGCTATAGGAAGTAAAGCTTTAGCCAGCCAATAATAAAAATATTGTTCCATGGCATCTGTCCTTGTCATGTTGTTAAATTATTCTGTGTTCCTCTGTCATCGATAGCACAATTCCTGAACCCTCACCCCAAAGTGAAACACACCTTGCTCTAAGTAGAGTCACAGGATCACAGAATCACTTGATTGTAAAACACCTTTAAAGTCTTTAATGTCCCTTCCAGCCCAAACCATTCTATGATTCCAAGAGCACTGAGTCCAAGCATTAACCCAGCACTGCCAAGCCCATCACTAGAGCACGTGCCCCAGTGCCACATCTACACATCTCTGAAATACCCCAGAGATGGTGACTCCAGCACTGCCATGGGCAGCCTGTTCCCATGTTTGACAACCCTTTCTGTGAAGGAATTCTCTGGAAATCCAACCTAAACCTCCCTGGCACAGCTTGAGGGCATTTCCTCTTGTCTTACCATTTGCTCCTTGGGAAAAGAGACTGATCCCCCCTCGCTACACCCTCCTTTCAGGTAACTGTGGGGAGTGATGAGGTCCCCTCATGCCTCAGGTTTTAGCTTTTCTATTTTTCAGATTCTGTACTGCTTTAGTTCGTAGTTCTGAGCTTCATACTAAGCTCTCTTCACAGAGTAGGTAGACAAAGCAGCTGGGGCTCTAGCTGGGGACCAAAGACAAGTGATAAAATTTCAGGCCCAAGAGCATAAACAATGGCAGAATGAGGAGAGAAAAACAAGAAGGATGGGATTTCATAAGCTAAAGCTGTAACTGGACAATTAACTCCAATATGCAAATGGGCCAGAACTTATAAAAGTGAGAGACCCCGTGACTGGTTGTGCATTTTGTGACCATTTTGGTTCATCTTGGGTGTAGCCCTGGCTGGGCTCTTGTGCTGCCCAAGGTGGATCCACTGATAATAAATAATAAATCCCTCCTTTATTCTCTAACTCCTTCTGTTCTAGTCTTTGTTCTAGGTCAGCCTTCACAAGCCATCACCCCCCTGAGCCTCTTTTCCTCCAGCCAAACAATCCTGGCTCCCTCAGCCCCTCCTCACAAGTTTGGAGCTCCAGACCCTTCCCCAGCTCCATTGCCCTTCTCTGGAGATGATTCAGCACCTCAAAGTCTTTCCAAACAGGGTTTGGGGTGCAGCCCCACCAGTGCCCAGGACAGGGGGACAATCACTGCCCTGGTCCTGCTGGCCACCCCATTTCTGATACAGGCCAGGATGCCTTTGGCTTTCCTGGACACCTGGCACACCTGGCTCATGTTCAGCTGCTTCAACCAGCACCCCCAGGTCCTTTCCCCACAGGGCCACTTTCCAGCCACTCTGTAAGCTATTTAGACTGAAATGCAAACTGTTAATATAATTTAGTAGACATTTATAGATGGGTTTTTCTACACTTGAAGATATTGGAATAAATGTTATGTATTTTTACCATGATACTAGAAGGCAATTTCTCATGTTATGAAAAGGCAGAATTGGGAAAAATATTTGCTTTCATCTTCTGTTTCACATGCTATTATGGTATATGCTTCACCCAAAGATGAGCTGGAAAGATTCCAGAAGAAAGTATAGATCTTAATTTCTTTTTGGCAGGAGTTAGAGCAGGTTTGCCTAAAGGCAAAAATTATTACTGAAACTGTAGTTTGCTCTTCTTCCTTTTAAACTAGGAAGAGCTGCATTCAATGAATAGATTTGGAAAGTAAAAAATACATTGTGAAAGATACTACATTCTCTTTCCTACCTTGAATTTTAGTAAACAGAGCAGCCAGATAAGGCATTCCAAGTCAAGAATTTTATGTATTAGCTAATCTGCATATGGGGAGGTTGTTGAAGTTTAAACGTGCATAAAAATTGTGAAGACTAAGCAGAAAAAGATACTCAGGGTTTAAATAAATCCAAATCTCTGTGTCTGAGTACTAAATGTGCTAAGGGGTGCTTGGGTAAGAGCTCTTCTGTGACAGGCACACAATCAAGTGGATTTATTCAAGTGATGCAACCCTTCCCTTGCCCGCATTCTTCCAGCAAAATAAGGTTTGCAATATTTTGTATTATCGTCAATTTTTTATGAGTTTACAGGAAAAATAAAGAAGGTGGATTGGCAACCTGTTCCCACCCTTCCCTTTTTAAGGTGTTGCAATGTTTCCATCTTCACTGTTTGATCTTTCAAAGCTTCACTGCACTCATCAGGCTGTGTGAGGTATCTGGTGCTGCAGTGAAAAAATAATATAGTGCTCTGCCTTCAAACTGCCTCCCATATAATTCAGATCCAAACTGCAGCACCTCATGGAGATTTGAAAATTATCCTCCTAACTGCAGTGCCTTGTACCCTAAAAATGTCAACCATAATCAAGATAAAAGATAACTGAAGCAGCACAAGGAAGATTTCTGTGTAATGTATCTTATAAATTAAGAAAAAGCTTTTGGACTTCTGTTATTCATCAAGAAAGAAATGTCTTTGGATTACCTCACATCCCATGCTAGAAACAGATTTGAAGTTATTGTGAAATACCTGTGTAACAATTTTGACTGTTTTGGTTTCATAGCATCAAAGCAGTGCTTTCTATCAAACGATCAAGCCTGTCAGCTAATTAGGGGATAAGAAATTTCAATAAAGAAAAACAGCAAAAATATGTTCAGACATCACTTTTACATCACTTTATGCCAGCTTTGCATAGCACTCCTAGACAAATTTAAAATGATGTCAGAAGGGATGAAGTTCAGTTTTATGACTCTCTGCACAGGAGATAAAGAGCAGAGCCCAGATTTCTGGTGTCCTCTCTTTTGGTGTGCATATTTGAGCAAGACTTTAACCCAGGCATTCTTGCAGTACATGTGCCTTAAAATCCAACACTGAGCACAGCTACTGGCATGGAAAACCAGGCTGTGCTGAGGCAGGAAGAGCCCTGTGCTGAATGCCATGTCCCTTTTCATCATGACACATTCAACACAGAGGAAAGAGCAGATAGTCTGGAAGAAGTAAGAAGATTGGAAACATTCATACATAGATTGAAGAAACAGAAAGTGCTAACACTACAGGAAAAAACAAGGAAGATGTAAGTTCTACAAGATGATGGACAGACACAGAATAAAAGGAAAATTTTTTTTTTCCCCATTTTATTTCTCAAAAACAACAGGTGAACCAATGAAACCCAGAATATTTTTCCTAATGAAATCAGGATTAACATATGGAGCTTCTCACCACTAGATCTAGCAGAAGACCTCTCTTTCTGCTGAATGTTTTAACAGATGCCCCAAAGATTAAACACTTAACAAAAATAACTGCAGCATCTGAGGGGATTAAGATAAAGTTGGGGTTTTTCAAATGCATCCACTTAATCCCAGGATAATAAAAATCAATAGATTTTGCTCTTGGCTTTGTGTGGCTCAGTATGTGACTTTCAGCTGTAACCCCTTTATCCTCAGGTATCAGCACACCACTAACTGCTGTGATCTGGGAAGAAATCTCTGTCTGTATGCAACTGGTGTTAGAATTAATAACTCCAAACCATTTGATTTCCTTGCACCACACAATTAAAACTGGAGCAAAAAAAAAAAGAGGCTGATTGGACCACAAGCCTGAGACAGGAAGAAAAGTCAAAGCTTAAGTATCCAGTAAGATAAATTTATACAGTAGGGTAAATATTTGATCTAACAACAAATTAAATGTAATTCACTTCAAACATGCAAGAGCCTTAATGACACTGATTGATTCAAGGATTTATTTTAAATGCTTTTGCAACTGCTTAAGCGCTTCTAAAATAATACTCACTACCAAACTGACCCAGAGTTGTATTCAGCAATTATGCTGCATTAATTAAAAGTATTGGTTCTTCTAAATGGATGAATTTATGGATCTTTTCAGGAATATAATGAAAATCATCTCCTTATGACTTAAAAAGTCACAGTGACCAACTATTTTACAGTTGGCCAACCCACCTTCCTTCCAGCCAAAGAGGTGTGTGAAACTCCTCCATAGATCAAAAGAATATAAATTCATGTGCACTAATCTGCATTTTTACTGCTCCTATTTATTTACCAGCTGTAGAGTGGCATTCTAAGTTTATGTTCTCTTTACCCCACAATTTCTAACGTATAACTTGTCAGCTGTATGAGCTGCAACCCTCAAATTTCTCATAAAGTTAATGCCTGGATGCTTATTACTTTAAGTTATTAGCACATTGAGAAGTGCAAATATTTCCTACACCTTAAAGGCGCCTTTTCACACTGCAAGGTGAGCCCACAGGATTTATCTGTGAGAGAAGAGATAACATGGAAAGGTTGGCACCCTGACATGGAGAGTTTGATCAACAAGAACTGGTTTTAAGGTACAGACAGGCACAAACCTTTCCTTGACACTGTGTGCTGGGTTTGGCTGGGCTAGAGTTAATTTTCTTCCCAGTGGCTGTGTTCTGGATTTGTGCTGAGCACAGTTGATAATGCAGAGATATTTTTGTTATTGGTGAGCAGGGCTTACACAGAATTTTCTGCTCTTTGTGCTGCCACGCTGTTGAGGACTCTGGGGGTGCCTGGGAGGAGACACAGCCAGGACAGGGGACCCAAACTCACCCAGGGGTGGTCCCAGACCACACAGCATCATGAATATATAAAGTGGGGGAAGGAGAAGGAAGAGGGGAACTTCTGGAGTGGTGGTGTTTGCCATCCCAAGTCACTGATACACGTGATGGTGCCCTGCTCTTGTGGAGGTGGCTGAACACCTGCCCAGCCATGGGAAGCAGGGAATTAATTCCTTGTTTTGCTTTGTTGTGTGCACAGCTTTCACTTCCCCTATTAAACTGCCTGTATCTCCACCCACGTGTGCTCTGGGTTTTACTCTTCTGGTTCTCTCCCTGATCCCACTGGAGCAATCAGCTGTGTGGGGCTTGGCTGCTGGCTGGGGTTAAACCACAAAGCCCTGCTTTAAATTCAAAATCAGTTTAATCTTCCTTTGAGGCTTAAAAAGACCAGGCACAAAAAGGAAGACACAGCGAGTGGGGAAATAGAACTACAAATAAACACACTATTCTCTCCTCATCCAACATGATGTATTTCATTGTTTCTTTTTTTTAATGTCAAACCTTTATTTTTTTCTCTTTCTGCTATTTTGTTGGAAAACCAGTTTACCCGAGAGCATATTCTGAATAACAAAAAAATAAACAGAATAATTTTAAAAAATTTTGCACATCTCAGAAACACTTGTATTTATTTTGAAGAATCAGTAAACAAAAAAAATCTATGAAAAAATACAGACCTGCCACTGGTAAAAGCTGAGTCCATCAGGGGCACTGCTAGTGCCTGTCTGAAAATGTGTTTATAAAAGGGTGAAAATGCTGGGTTTGTATGTGTGTGAGAGGAGTGAAAAAATGTGAAAGAAACACAGCCACCACAAACACCAAGGTCACCAGTGGATGGGGAGGGGCAGGAAGGGATGGTGTGTTTATTTTTGTTTTATTTCTCACTCTCACAATTCTGTTACAATTAATAGCAAATTATCAAATTGATTTCCCCAACTGGAGTCTGTTTTGCCCCAATGGCAACTGGCAAGTGATCCCCCTGTCCTTAGCTTCACCCATGAGATTTTCATAGAATTTCCTCCCCCAGGCCCACTGGGGAGGGGGAGTGATAGAGCAGCTTGGTGGGCAACCCACCACAATAATCTCATAAGGGAATTTAAAGTCCCTTCAACCAAGGAATTTTTAAAAAAACTTTTCACCATAAGACACTTCCTTAGAACAGTCTGACTCCTGTCCATATTTATTTTTTGGGGGGTTTCAATGATAGGAATGTTTTATGCTGAACTGTATATTGACAGGCTACATATTTCTATGGTGTTATTCATCACATTGATCAGAATGCCTCTGGAAAATGCAGAGATTTATCTTACCAATATGTTCAGGAAGTGGAAAAGTATTATGTCTTTATTTATATGCTAAGTAGCTGGCTGAGGTCTGTAACAGAGCCACAGCTTGTTAATGTGGTTGGGAAATGTCAGATCATGGACACAAGTAGTTTTGATTGTGATCAAACCCTTCCTGGAAATGCACAAAGAGAAAGATATTCCCTTCTCTCCACCATTTCTAGTGCTCTGTAATTCCATCCAAATATTTTGGAGATATTCCTTTTTAGCTGGTTTTGTTTTTACGCTGCCATATGAAGCCTGGAACCTGAGGACAGTGGGAATGAAAAGCTGCAAAGAGAGAGATTCCCTGCTGTTTGCTTGAGTGAAATCCTGTCTGTAGCACCCAGAATTAGCCTGGGCCTGTCCTCATCCATGTAGCATCTTGAAGCAGAAGCAGTAATTGTGTTTTCATTTTGTGATCCCAAGGAAGTGTGACAAGCATTGTACCAGAAAGGTCTTGGCATTTTGCAGTTACTGCTCTTACATCAACCTCAGCAGAAAAATGTGTGATCAATTCAAAATAAGGTCTAAAGCTTGTTGCTAATTGATTATGCATTATTTAATGAATACTCTGCCAATTTCTTCTTTTGAGCCTCATAAAGTGCAAACTTTGATGTTCAAATAGCTGTCATTAATGTATTCTGTCATTAGTGTTTTTCCTAATGCATATGATGTGATTACACCAGCTCTTATCAGTTCTTCAAAAAGGGTAATAAAACCATAAACTGCTCCTCACCAGTGAGCTTGCATAATAAGATCTAGTATTTTAATTAGGTTTTTCTTCTTGCCATTTAAATATAGTTTGATAGTAGGTGATAAAAAAGATACAAGACAAAAAACTTCAAAATATTTTCATTTATCAGTTCATGTTCATAACTTTGGAGACAGAATACAATTGTGACAGAGGAGTGAGATAAAGAATTTTTAAATTAACTTTTTTTTCTTCAATGACAAAATGAAAATGTCATTATTAAGACCAGTGATTATACAATTAAACTCTTCCACACAATCAGACCATTGCAGAGAATCACATCTTAATAAATAATTGACAGAAAAGGCTACAGGTGCAGTTTTTCATACCAGACCATTTGTCTGTTTTAATTCAAAGTAAGAAGCCAACTCCTTAAGACACCGGGGATTTAGAAGACATTGCAGTTTCTGAAGGTATGCCACAAAGAGATAAAGCTCAGTTTAATTCAAATTTACCTTGTCCAGACACAGGCAAAGGTAATGTTTACATCAAGGGAGGACTACACCTGTTTAAAATAATTCTGCAGGGAAGCTTTCAGGACAGAGAAGCTAAAAAAACCCAAGGGATCACTACAGGCAGAGAATACAGAAGTGAAGGTTAATGCATGTAAGAATTGTGCTGATGCATGAACACATCAAAACCAATATTCATGACTCATCACTGGGCATGGAAGACTTGAAAACATCTGATTCCAGTGGTGTAAGAGCTTTGCTGCACAGAAATCAGTGCAGTGAAAAGAAATGCAGCTGTTTGTGCAAAGGAAACCACCAGAGCCACTGCAAAAGTCAAACAAAGAATCTCCTGCCTTCAGTGGCCTTGATTGCCTGTTTGGAAAAGGAAGTGTAGAAGAGTCACCCCTAGCAAATCATGAAAATCTCCTGATTTTAGCCACATAGCTTAGAAACTGCCAATATATCTTGCAAAGTAAACATCAAGAACTTAATTTTGCTTTCATTACATGTGATCAACAAAGCAACCAAAATGTCAGAGAGAACGGAAAAAACATTCCTTCATGTCTGCAAATAAAGAAACATTTCTTATCTCTGTGGACAGGGTCCAGAGCTCTAGAGCAGAGTGTTAAGGGTTCCCCAGAGAGGATGTGGCTCTCCAGGTCTGGAGGTGACTTCTGTTGGGGCTGGGGGAGGTGATCACCTTGTGGGACGTGGGTATGGACAGAGGAAGGGAAGGAGCAGGGGGAGCACCTGATGCCAGCTTTCTGGTCAGGAGGAAGGAGATGTGCCCTTCATATACATGGAAGAAGGCTCACATTTAAATACCTTGATCCTCATGGGGAATGTTAACCTTTATCTCCTGCAGGGTCAAAAAGAACAAGCACAATAACCCAGGAGGTTCCTGGAGGGCATTTGTCCTGACACAGGGGATGAAGGAGCTGATGGAGACGTTCTGCTGGACCTCACACTTTCAAACCAGGATAAATTTCAGGGCAAGGTGAAAGCTGGGAGTAGCTGATGCTGCACACACTGTGAGGTGGTGAAGTTCAGGATCACAAGAGGAAATATGGCAAAAAAAAAAAAAGCATAACGCCCTGGAATTTAGGAGAGCAGATTTTGGCCTATTCAGAAACTTGCTTGGAAGTATCCCACTTGCATTCTCTCTTAGGAAATCAGTAGAGTTTTAAAGATCTTGTGGGTTTAAATGTCTTTAGACAATCCCAAATTGTCAAAACTAATACTCAAGATAAAGTCCCACTTAATGAACCATAGAAGTAATGGTAGATTTCTATGAAATGGAGACACAGTCCCAACATTTTTCCCTTTAAACAGGGTAGAGAAGAGATTTTTTTCTTCTTGATTCTCTCAGTTTAAGTCCTTCAGTGCATTAATATTCTTCTCCATTTTTTACAAGTTTTTTTATATTTTTGACATGGCATAGTTACAGATGCTGTGCATTTCCATTTGTATTCTGTGGTCAGGTTAGACCACAATATGCATGGATTCTAATCACACCTAGAATCTGCCAAATAAACAGTTATCACAGTTCTGGAGATTTAAAAATGTCTGTTTCAAGAAAAATGTGCTGTCCTATTTTCTGTTCTTCAGGGAAGAAAGGAGGGTTTGTTTCACCTCAACAAAGAGAAAGAGCCGTGTCTGCTTGTATTTCATTGCCCTGTATTCTAATGGGGTTATTTTAATTTATAACTGCCTTGTTATATAAAAGAATGTAATAGTAAATGTACCATTTAGTATGGAACTCTGCTTCTGCTTTTAAGTTCTGCTTGATGGATTATCGTGTATTCTATAACCTAATATCTCTGATGGTTATGTAGGGCATGACTATAAATTAGATTATTTAATGTGAGATGATACAGTGTTCCATTTAAAGTACTTTATTGTGTTATGGAGAGAACACCTGACTAAGAAGAGCACAAGGATTATTTGTGTCAGCATAAAGAAACTGGCAACTGGGATTTAGCATTCCTCCAGGTGCACATCTGACCTTGGACAGTGAGCTGGCCACTGCAATATTCCTCTTTAATTAGAAGCTTGGTTGTAGAAGCTCTCAACACCTATTCCAGCAGGAGGAGGACAGCTAACAGAATTTTCCATGAAGTTTCCCCATCTCTCTGGTAAATGGCAGCTCCTGGGGAAGGAGAGACCAGCACCACAAGCCAAGGTGGGACCCTCCTTGGTGGCACTGCCCAGTGCTGCCTGTGGCATCCCAATGTCTGTAACTTCCCCACACTCTCAGCAGTGACTTCTGCTGCCTAAAGGATAAGGTCAATATTTTCATGGCAGCTGCCTAAAAGAAAAGGTCAATATTTTCACTGCAGTTTTCAAGAACAACACTTCTCATAAGTACATATTCCAAAGGACATCCTCCACCAACCACTGACTTGTAAGATGGCAGGAACACTCGTGCAGAGACAAGAAGGTGCTTTTGGCAGGCAGATCTCTGAAATGAAAACTGCCCCTAAAAAAGAGAGTGGTTCAATATCCATAGGTCTCAATTGAAAATCAATAAATTTCTGTAAAGGGAGGGAATAACTTCCAGTGGTACTGACCCAAAGCAGGAGTGTTTTTCTGCTATTGTACACTTGCAGGTGAGGAAATGTGCTAAGATATAAAGGAAGAGAATTCAGTACTTTCCTTGTAGAGGAACAGGATGGTGAGTTCCTCTAAGCTAGCAAATCCATGGATATTTGTGTTTCTTGTGAGAACACACTCAGTTTCCTTAATGCAGACTGTGAATGTCAGTGACATTTAATGCATCAATTCTGTAAGTCCATTTAAAGGTAGGAATCTATTGCTGTAACTTCACCAGAAAACAAAGTGACATATAAGAAACCACAGAGGAAGCCTGTGGCAATGTCTCACCCCCAGGGGAAATGCCTGCATCATCCTATGTGTCATATTTGGGTATAAAGGCAATTACTTTCTGACTTTTTGGAGAAATTCTATGGCAAATAGCAAATTTCATTTTGTCATCTGAAATAGTTCATGGCCAAAAAAAGAGGAACATCCTATTTTAAATAAAATTACCTACATCTTCCTTCAGTACCATTTTATTGCAGCACCTGCAGTTATCCTAAATATCTTGCTTTTTGCCACCTGCTGAAGATGCAGTAACAAGGATGCTGGGAGGAGAAGAGATGTGACCATTTCTCAGCAAAGAACATAACACTGACTGTGCCAAAGCCTCCCTTAAGGGCACAAGGACCCAACACCAAGCCCAGGGGTGACAAAGGAATGACAGGGATGTGAAAAGTTAAAAATAGAATGCTGCTGCTACTGTAAACAAAGAGAGAGCATCAAAGGAATAAAACCCCAACAAACAAAACAGAACTAAACCTAAACACAACACTTTTCCAGTGGAATTATTTTAATAAAGTGAGGGGAGAGGGGAAAGGAGCAACCTGTCCAGGAGCTCAGTGTACATGTAATATATCAAATTTCATATTCTGATGCTTGAGAAGGGGATGAGGAGATGGCACATTATTATGCTGAAATTCTTCCTTTTCCAGAATGTAGGGACCATGTTAAAATCTATCTGAATATCCCTCACTATGCTTAAATAGGGCTTATATAGACTTTGGGGCTGGGGGGGAGAGGGAGACAGGGCAGAAATTGGTTTTTTTTTTTTGCAACTAGCAAGATAAGCAAGCCAGAATAATTGCATGCAGTAGATCACAGCTAAATATTGATTCAGATGTCATTGCAAAAAAAGAAAAGGTGAGGGAACAACAGCTTGAAAATAATGATGCAAAAATCTATGAAAGAATGGTAGAGACAAATAGACCTACAGCAATTATACACAGAGCAGTTTAAAAGCCCTGCTGGAATAGAAACAACAGCAGATGATTCAGTGCCTCCTGTGAAAATGGTCCTCTTCCCTTGATATCTGTGCAGCCCTTCTGCCTGGAACTAAGCTGGCATGACAGGCACAAATTCAGGCAGGGAAAAACTCCTAATTAGAGGAGTCACTCCAGTTTAGTTCCAGGTGTCATCACTTAACCAGCTTTTTTTGCATCTAGATATCCTAGTTGGAAAAACATTGTACTACAGCATTAAAAAAAAAATGATAAAGGAAATGGGTAGGTTCTGGTCATGTGCAGCAGGATGTATCATTCAAATGTTTTATATATTTAAAAAATACAATGGTTCACTTAATTGTATTGCACTTTTTAATATTTATGACACTAAGCTGTTTACCAGCATCAGCATTCACTGTTTGAAGGCACCTGCAAACCCCTAACATGGAAGGGGCTGAAAGAATCACTCCATTTTTTTCCCTGGCATTTGCATTTCCCTGAAATAGAGATTTCTTACTGCATCTTCTGCACCTGCTGTGAAACTTAACTTCTGTTACCTTAGAACCAATTATAAACTTGGTTGCAGCACAATCTACAAGAAAAAGAGATAGTTCCTGCTCCAAAAAGAGTTGACTTTGAAAAAGGCTTATTGCCTATGAATGCTGGAAAAACCTGTTTTGACCCTTCTGTAGGGCTGCAGTAAATGCAAGGAAATGCAAAACTTCCAGCAATCCCAGTCTGCTTTCTGGATGTTTTTTGTACTTAAAGAAACTGTGTAAACAATAATAGACTGATTGGTCAGGAGAACTTTAAAAGAAATGTTTCTCTTTGTAGAAGAATAAATACTATGATCTATGAGAGAGATTTTTTAGAATTATAACTGCTGCCTCTGAAGTTGTGCAAAACTGCTTCCCCCAGCATCTGATGTGTCACCATTACCATTAATATCTGTCAGGACAGTTTCAGATTCTGATTTTGAAAAAAAAAGAAAATAGCAGCACAACTGAAGTGCTTCTGCTTTTGGTATTGGAGTTTAACAGCCCCTGTGAGCTGTATTTAGGGCTGTCAATGCAGACAAATATTCCCTGCATTTTATTAAAGCAGACCTCCTGCTTCCTCCTTCCTCGTGGCAGCAGGGCCCTGGGATATTCCTAGCTTGTCCTTAATGCAAATGCTTTGAACCTGGATGTGCTCATTTTGGGATGGCTTAGATGAAAGCCTCCTGAAAGCTTTGGGTTTATTGGATTCCTTGAGCACCTCAGTTGCAGACATGCACTGGACAGTCCCTGAAGCACTGAAGCACTCCTGAAGCACTCCCTGATTTTGTCTCTGCTGCCAAGAAAAGCAGCAAAGGAAACCTTTTCCCACTGCACTCACTTTTCTTGATAAACAGACAGGTCCAGGCCTGTCAGCCACAGAAATTTCATGAATCTGAGCTCAGGATCTCAGGCACCATTAACCTTTTCTTAGATACTGTTGGGGCAAATGTACCACAGGAACATTGCTGAGCTCTCAGCACGTGGGCAGAGCCCTGGAACATGAGATGGAACATGGTGAAACTGGTAAAATATTCCAATAAGATCAATTAACAGAAGGTTTTAATTCTTGGTGACAAAATCAGAAGTGGGTAGCTGTTGAGTCATAGATGGCATGATGGGAGAAAGAGAAGAAATCCAAGGAGTGAAGATTCTTGTGCAGATAAGCATGCCCAGAACAGGACAAAGGTACAGAATAACACTTTTTTGCAGTCCTGTCATGCCACCCACAGTCTCATATTGCTGGAAAATATCACACAAACTGAGGATAGTACAGTCTGTTCACTAAAAAGCCACCAAGCCCCATGCTGAAGGCCAGTAGGCTGATGAAATGGAATACTAAGTGTGCCTTTGGGCTGGCAGGTGCACCATGGAAAGGATGGATTTTTCCCATAGGCATTTTGCATAGTCATTTACACCCACAAATAGTGAATCTATCACACAGCTATTCCAAGTTAACAGTGTTTTTCACTTATCCTGTAAAGGCATAAATGATGACTCATGCTGTAGGACAAATGAGAGGAATGAGCCCTTTATTAACAGCCAGATTTAGGGAATGTGCTCCCTCTTGCATTGAAATGAGTGGCTCTCTTTCTAATGACTCTGGTGAGGGCCCCTTTCTTCCAACACCTTTCTGAGACTTAATTTGTCAAGACTTTGGCTGAGATCAGAGGAAAGCTGAAGCATTTTTCTGAGATGCCAGAAGTGAGAGCTTTTTTGCATTCTGATCTTCTGACAGATTTTCTCTGATCCAGTATCTGCCATTATTTAAACAGCTCAGTTGGCATGTGTGGCATTCTGCAGGCTAGTAAGAAGTCAAGAAACATGCTCTGAGGACTTAATCATCCAAAAATTGGCATATAATTTAATGAGAAAGGACAAAATAAAGCAAGATAAATAGAAAATTGCTCCTGGGAATATTCCACTATATTTTTAATTGCAGAGAATGCAGATCATTCAGGCTCCTTCTATTTCAGAATTATTTCTTTTCTGAATGATTAGACATGCAAGAGAGAAAGAGGTCAGGCTCAGCAACCCAAAGTTCCCCTAGGAAGGATGAAATAGAATCTACAAAGAGAATAAAAATTCTGGAACCAAGCCCTCTTACTCTCCTGCCCTGCCTTTCCTTTATGTCGCCAAAAAAGAACAAACCAAGAGATTTCAAGGGGAAAGCTTTTTTATTTCCTGAAAATTGGGGTATCTTCAAGGTGATGCAAACCACCCTTGGCTCCCACCTTTCCTGGGAGAGGCAGGACTGAGCCTGTGCCCAGGGGGTGCAGCACCAGGGCTGACACACCTTGGGGTCCTCCTGCTGCAGGAACCTCTCAGACACCCCCAGAAACCTCCTGGGGCCAGGGGAGCTGATTTGTGGCTCCCAGCTGCTCCTTTCCCTCCCACTCAACACATTTTCCCTCCTTCTCCTGCTACACCACTCAGGGTACATTTAGCAAACGCATTCCCACTATCAAATTTTAATAGGCTTTAATTTTTCCTCTGTCTTTGCATCTCCAGTGAAGGTGACACGAATTTTGCTGGCAATTATATTCTGAGTAACCCAATTAGTCCTGAAATACAGAACATGAACATGGTGTGTTTCTAGATCTCATTTATTTTTCTTGTAGGGTTTGTTTTTTAAATTTTAAAAGCTTCTTTTTTCCCTCTGGCAATTCTCTGCTGATTATTAGATATAAAAAGATTATATTGATGTATGTAAAAGCATGTTTATTTTATAAACTACAGCTATAATTTTATTTCAAGATAAATGACTGGCAAAGATAAGGGCAAAAAGGCACATATGTTAGAAGTATGAAAAAAAATTGCTTAAACTACCAGTGAGTTGCTCCCCACCTGCCCTGATTCCAAATGCAAAAACAGAAATAGAGCTCAATTACAGGCCAATAATTTTACAAATATCAAAGTAAAAAAAGCAAAAAAAAAAAAAAGCAAAAAAATAAAAATACAAAAAAAAAAAAGACAAAAAGCCCAAAGGAAAAAAATAAGCATGCGGAACAAATTCGCTGCAGCAAGATTTTTCTGAGATTCATATGGAATTCAACAAACAAAGGGAATTTTAAAGGTACCAAATATGTGTGTATATATATAAATATACATATATATAGCATGTACCCCACAGAAGGAACGTGCATGAAACCTGATGTCTTCAGGAATTCCTAGGGCTTTCACTGTAAATTTCACTGTAAATTACAGTTGACGCTGTAAATTGCTTAAAAAACATGGTGGAAAATGGTATCACCCTCTTCAGCATTAAATTATAGTCGGTTGTAAAGAAGACTTTTCTTCTCCTGAATTGTACATACTCTCCTGTTGGAAATATATTTAATTTTTCTATTTTGGAATGAACATTTTTCTTTGTTTTGGTATAAGATCTCTTTCCAAGGTGGGAATCAGGTGCAGCCCTGCAGCCTGGTAAAATGAGTGTGATG
This sequence comes from Fringilla coelebs, assembly GCF_963513975.1. Classification (NCBI taxonomy): domain Eukaryota; kingdom Metazoa; phylum Chordata; class Aves; order Passeriformes; family Fringillidae; genus Fringilla; species Fringilla coelebs. The sequence goes on from NC_140028.1 coordinate 145,685,853, forward strand.
TGAGCAGTGAGCTGTGAGCACAGGGGCTGAGGGCACACGAGTTCACAGCAAAACTCTGTAAAAGGAAGGAAGGTTCACTTGTGGGGTGGAGAATGTGGCTAATGACACTCAGTGTGAGATTTTAATTAGAAAATGTGGGGTTTGTTACGTATTGCGGAACTCTGCTGGACTTAAAATAGAGCTAGTGAGCAGTGAAGGGAAAAATGTTTTGGCTTTCTTTGCTAGGTCCTAAAGGCATTCCCTGCACGTGGTGGGGGGATTGGAACAGCTTGATGGGTGAGGTCTCCCCAGCTGTCTGCAGAGAAAGCAAAGAGCTCCTCAGAAGACATTTTGTACAGAGATAAAGGCTGCTGCCTCCCCTCTCTGCTCAGATTTGGGGTCAAGGACTCTCAAACACAATTTTCCTGATGGAGCAGGAGGAGGAAAGCCTCCTGATGGAGGAAAGACTTTCCTGTTCCTGTATCTCTTACGTTTTCTCCAACCTGATTTTCAGGCTTGCAGTGACAATGACTCCTACTGCTGTTTCTTTAAATCACAGAATTTAAAACAATCTCGTTAAGGACACAGACAAACAGTCCCCAAGAAGGACTGGGAAAAGGAGATACATGCCAGATTTTCTCTTATAATGAGCTTACAAAACTCATTTCTTGGTATGAAGCTTCCATATCAAAAAACGATGTTGCCACTTTTCCATTTCTTGTTATGCTAGAAAGAGAATGTTTGGAATATAGAAAAACTTAATATTGGATTTGCACCAGGGAATGATGCCAGGGGATGTGGCCAGGAAATACATGCTCTGAAAAATGGGCACATCCAGGATGGCAGTGGCTGAGGGGTAAAATATTGGGGATTTTAAGATTTTTGCAGTATGAATTGCTCCATGAAATGTAATAAATCCCTGACAAGTGGTGTGGTTCTTTTTTAAGCAGCTCTGAAAACTTTCCAGGATCCTCTTCTAATTCTGTCTATTTTGCAAACAACCACAGGGCAAATTCAGGGCAGCTCTGTTCTAGAGAGATGCATTCTCCAAAAGGGGCTGCTAATATTAACATATCCCCAGAGCCAAGTTTGCAAGTCTGAAGATGCCCTTGTGAAGCAATGAGATGCTAAATAAATCAAACTATTATCTCTATAATCTGTCCTGTGTCCAACACTGGGAGAAGCAGGTGCATCCTCTCAAAAAGCTTTCATGAAGTGTTCTTTCTCTGCATTTTTAGACACGATTACTTTGCAGTGAATGGATATATTTGGGAATTTTATAAATAAATTACATGATAGGACAATCATAAATAAATGCTAGAAGCTACCACACAGGCTTCAAGAAACTATTCAAAAAAGGAATTATTATTTCTTTACTTCCAAGCAATAATAGCAACATGGTCTCTAAATGCATGTGCACACTTGTTTTTTCTCTTACCAGCTGTTGCCCTTTTGGACCCCAACCAGCATACTGAAGCTTTGCATTGCTGACCTCAGGGGGATACAAATTCTGGGGATCCCTGCAAAAAGAGAAAAAATAAAATTTCAGCTTCAGAAATGTCCTTGTTTAAGCTGCTGTATTTGGAAATACACCACAAACTTGTAAGATGCCTTTCAGCCAGGTTTCAGCAGACTTTTTTAACAGTAAGGTAAACACTAGCAAGTGTTGGTAAGATCAAGCATTTAAGTGACAATTTTTGTTTCTTACTAATAAGAAGCTAAACATATTAGTTCCATTGCTGACTTGCCTAAGCCTTAAGAATTAGTTCAGGGATGGCAAGCAATATAATTGTATTTATCAACTCTGATGATGTCCACAAAGGATAAACAATAATTGTATCTTTTAATCCTACAGCCACAAGAAAAATAAAGTTACATCTTCTGCACCCAAAGACTCTTTTGCCTCCTAAATTTCCTTTGAATAAGATGGAAAAGATTAGCAACTGTATGAAAACTGATACATAGACTAGCTTCAAAGGGGAAAGCTCCTATTAACACAAAATATCTAATTTTTTTTAGAAAGTAAAATCAAAATGCTTTTCTTGTTGTTTCATCCATTACCTTCATTTTGTAGCAGAACAGAAGTGACACACAGCAAATGCAATATAGAAAAATGAGGCTTTTTTGGTAAATGTCAAAGCAGCATAATGTCATTTTCTCCCAGCATAGATAGCAGTGACTTAACTGTATTTATACTCAGCAAAAATAATTACATTACATATTCTGAAGTCACATTGCAACAACCCTGTGTATCATAATATCCTACAAACAAGAACTCTAATAAAGCCTGTATAAAATGTGCCTCATTAGAAGATCTCAAACTGCTTGAAAAAGTAAGGTTATTATCATCACTGGTCTACAGACAGGAATAACAAGGCAATTTGAGGCCAACATCACCAAAAAACAGAGAAAAGAGCCAAACCCTGCCTGGCCTTTAAGAAAAAGGCCTTTCTTACACAGTGTTACACCATGCTTTCAAAACAGAACAGAGCTGCATGCAGTAATTCAGCACTAAGTGAATTCCCTTTGTGAAAAATGCCAATCGCTTTTTAAAAAAAAAATAAATTAATAGTAATAAAATGGTTATAAAAATAGCAATATAATTAGAGTAATAAAAATTGTGGACAATTTGAATTAGGACAATATGAGACAATAGAGTTGTCTGACAGACTGGGTACCTTTTTCTGGGCAGCATAAGCCTGAAAAAAGACTCATATTAACAGAGGATTAACCCTTAAAAGCAGCAGCCTGTTGCATATTCATACAGCTCATCCATGATGCATCAATTCCATTCAAACACAGGACTCTGTCTGGTCAGTGTCAGCTTCTTCCTCTGAATCCTAACCAGTGTCTTCAGGGCTGAGTGAGGCAGGAAGAAGTTCATTTCTTCTGATAATGGGGCAAGAAATTCTCTTTCTCTGAAAGATTTGGCTGTCCTGTGGCTGCTATCTCAGTGTGAATCCTTTCTTTAGGAAAAATGTATCTTACATAGCAAAGTTTCTGTTTTAAAATTTTGTTATAACCTAAAACTATATTTAATGCACTACTTTAGAAAATTAATACATCATTACTTCCTAACACAACACATGTAATATTCAGTTTAATATTTGTGAACAGCCAATCATAAAATACGCATTTTTCACATCTTTTTGGGGCCTGGTGCAGCCCCCCCAGTTACAGCCCTGGCTGCTCCTTCCTCTGCACTGGGGCTGTTGGAGCAAGGACAGCACAGCAGCAAGAGGAATGCTCAGAGCTGATTTTGTGCAATCTTTCCACTGTGAAAAAACTCCCGTTTCCTCTGAGCTGCTCAAAGGGCAGCCAGAATCAGGGCAGACCCAAGGTGGGTCACAGGCTCCCCCTTCCATTGCTGCTCAGGTGTAACCCTCACAGTGGAGCTGGAGGTTTGATGGAGATGGGGTGAGCAGAGGATGTGGAGGGGCAAGAGGGGTTGGTCCAGGCACTGACACTTCAGCCTGGAGTGTACCATAAGGGGCCCAGACAGCTTTCATTTCCACATGAAAATGTCATCCACAGCTGCTGCCTGTAGAGAAAAATTCTATCTTTTATTATGTTTTTTTTACCTAGAAGGTGTCTTTGGGAGCAGCCTAAAGACATTTTTGTAAGGTATGGATAAGAGAACTCATAATGCTCATACTGAGAGCAGCCACAAAATTCCCTTTGCTGCAGAAAGATGAGACACACCACTTGTTCTGGCTTGTGTGTGTTAGCTGCTTAAGTTTCCAGTCAGCTATGCCTGTTAGGAATCAATCTCTCATGTTAGCTATCCTATCTTGATTATCTTAACAGAGAGTAACCTCTGGGGGTAGAAGGAAAAGAGAAAAACAGTGAATCAAATCAAAACCTCTTTTGGGAGAAAAAATAGCACTTCACTATTTGTCAAATGAACTATCTAGTTCCTGGGTTATTTTACCCATGGTGAGAAGAAGAGCAAGAAATTACAAATAGAGGGGGAAACACCACCCCTAAATAAACAGATTATACAAATTGTAAGAATTTAAAGCTGTAATGCTTCAGATAACACAGGTGGAGCTAAGGGACAGACGTGCCAATTACAGCAAATAATTCAGACCAGAGCACAGACAAGTCCTGTCAGTTCTGCTCATTGCATCATCTTTTAGATGAGGAAAAATCTAACACAGTGAAAATTGCTGCATAAACCAGCTTTGGTAGCTGATAAAGCAGAAGGAAAAGCAAAGAGCTGTGCTGCAGAAAAAAAAATTAAAATCAAAGTCTTCTAATTTCTGAGTATAGCCAAGGAAAAACAGAGTTGCATCTCCTGAGTTCTTTCTAAGTTGTTTTGTAGCAAAATCTTGTGTACATCCATGCTCATGCTGTGAGCTATTCCCTTCTAACACAGACTATGAAAGCAGACCAAGACCCCAGTTTTCCCCCACAAATGAGTGATGGACATATTAATCTTGGTATATTTTGGCTTGCTTCTCATCATTTGAGGAGAATCTTCTTCCCTGAAGTAGCCACACTCACTCACCCACCTGCAGCAAATTTCAGTGCCGTGTACAAGGATGTTGAGAGGATTCTCCTTGCCCAGCCTGACCCCTCAGGCTGCAGAGAAACCACAGGAGTTACCTGGAGCTGAGCACCAGGAGTGGCCAAGGGAACCTGAACTGTCAGTAGGCCCAAGGGTGGCATGGAAATGGAGTTCACCCACTTGAGAATCACACTGTGAAAGATCAAATTCCCACATGGGTATTTGGGCTACATTTGGTGCATGGTCCATGATGGAATATGAATGGACTCCTGCTCTGGAAGCCCCAGGCAACCCATTCCAAACTCATTATCAAGGACTCACAGACACAAACCCATTATCAAAGACTCACAGATACAAACCCATTATCAAGGACTCACAGATGGCTTTGGGCTGGAAAGGACCCTAAAGGTCATCTCATTCTGAGCCCCCCACCATGGGCAGGGATGCTTCCCACTGTGCTAGGTTTCTTCGAGCCCCATCCAGCCTGGCCTTGAACACTTCCAGGGATAGGGCATTCTCTGGGCAAATTGTGTCCTAACTAAGTAGAAGTTAACTTCTCTGGGCTATTTTATCAGCCAGAGAGAGAAGGAGGAGTGATAGTTGTCTCCACAGCTGCTCTGGACAGGATTGGCACAACTCTGCGATGCTCTCTTTGAGAAAGCTCTTAGGGATCCTCAAACTGAAAAACCCTTTTGGAGAGCATTTATCAGCCACATTTCCAATTATCCCGTGCTACTCTGGCCATTTAACTCTCCTTTGTTAAACTCCTGTGGGGGAGTCAGGCCAAATGCACACCTGTGTGCCAGGAGAACTCTTCCATTTTATGGATAAATGGGATCTCGTGCCACTCAGCTTCTTCTGGGAAGTGTGTTATTCCTATTAAGGTACAGCCCTCCACAGCTACCCCCTTCCTTCTCCTCCAAAACAGCCTGCTTAAAATTCCTCTGTACTTTTTTCCCCTGAATCAATCAATATTATGGGTCATCTCAGCCTCTCCAAAGAGCCAGTGCTCCTCACAGACCCTCATAATTAGGGCTTGTTTGGATTGGAGCCTGTCCCTGGTGAGCTCATTTGTGCAGGATGCTGGCTTGGAAATGGGCAGTTCTGAAGGCAGTCTGCACATCTCTGGCTCCTGGTTTGGATGAAGGAACAGGTTCACTGCATCCTCACAATATTTTCACCATTTCCTCCCAAAAAAAAGAACCTTAATCTTAATTTCTGGCCAAAGAAATGGCAAGGCCTTATTAAACTGTTGCCATTATTCCTTCTACTTTTAAAATGATTGATCTTATAGCTGAGAAAGAAGGGAATAATACATTTTAGAGCAGACAGAAGATGGAGCAGGTGCTACATAAACTCTTCCACATTAAAATGACATTGTCTGGACCAGAGGCTGTTAAATTGCTCCAGACACAGGCATGACCTCAGCACCATGTTCAAAAACCATTTCTGAAGTAATAAATTGGGAAATGTGCTCGTTTGAGTGAAGTTTTTTTGCCAAAAAGTCTCCCCTCAAAATTTCCAAACAAGGAAAGTTCTGAGTGCAGGCAGAGTGCTGACTGCCACGTCATCTTTGCTTGCAGTTGAGCTCAGAACAAGATGTGGAATAAAACAAACTAATCAATCATGTCTTACCTGCATTTGACTTAAAAAATCACTGTGATTAATGAGGAACTTGTTTGAAAGTGTTTGTCCTGCTTTTCACTGGAATTTTTATATCTGTGTGTTCCCTCTTCTGACATTGTCTCCTAAAGAAGGCAAATTTCCCTCAGAGACTTTGTGGCACTGGTTCTCCTTCTGAGCACAAACATGATTAACTCTTCTATATAAAGTTCTTCAAAAGCAACTTAAAAATATCCAGAAATTTTCCACTGTAATTGAGGGAGTGGCTCCCTTTACTTCAAGAAGAATATTTTACAGTGCCAGACTGAAAATGTCTGAAACTGATAAAAGCAGTCAAATTCTGGGATATGGTAGAAGCTGCTGCTCTAAGCTCTGTTTTCACAACTTCATTTTCATTTCAAATACAGAACAACAGGATTGGTATGGAAATTCTTTGAATATGCTGCCAAAGTGAACAAAAATGCAACAATTTTCACCACAGGCTGCTCTGATATGTCCATCCTCTAAAGAAATATTATAAAAAATATATATGTTTAACTGGGGAAAATTTTGAAACCTCCATACTTTACTATGTCATAATTTTGGAAAACATTTACTATCTAATTAGTATGCTAATGTCAGTAGTTTATAACAGTTGAAGAAATAAAGAGAGCTACAAAAACATGCTGGGAAGACAGAAATCTCTCCTCTTGTTATCTGCATCAAGCCAGCACTGAATATTTTGAAAGACAACAGTCCTAAGGACATCAGCTCACAGTATTTTAAGCATTTTTTATGGTTAAGTATAAAAAACTATCTATCTTAACCTATCAGTCTTAGAATCAGAACTCAATGTCTTCACATCTACCTCTAATAACATAAAATCCGACAGCAGCTAAGACAGATTTCTTCTTCCTTAGAAAAAGAAAAAGAAAATAGAGAGTAAAATACAGAATAAATTCAGAAGGGCAATAAAAAACTGGAAACTTCTTAATATTTCAGAGTTTTTATGCATGATGAGGAAAAAAACCAAACTGGAGTAAATTTGCAAACCCAAATAAAAGGATGTAAAACATACAGGGTAATTAATACATCCACAAAGAACTATAGATAAGGACATGGAGGAAGAGAGAAAGATTTCTAAGAGGCAGGAATGCAATTCCATGAGTAGCACACACACAATTTTAATTAGTTGTTTTTAATGACTTGACACTATTAAATGACTTGTTTACTTCAAAATTCACCAAGGAGAAGAGAAGACAGGTGCCATTAAGAAAATTTCTCCCCAGGAGATACAGAGCCCTGCTGAGACTCACAGTGAGATAAAATAAAATATCATACAAATGGGAATAAAGACTTGCCAGAACAGATAATCAAGAAATCATACTGTTAGAAGATGCAACTAAAAGAATCCTCCTGGAATTTGAATAAAAGTGCTTAATTAGATGGAAAAGGCTCTTCCATTCATCCAGGCTCATCCACTATTAAATATTTAATTCTCACTCACACACACACATATTTTCTTTACAGCAATGTAAAAAAAATTTCTTTTCAATGAACATAAGTAGAAGGAGGTGATGAATGTAAATTTAAGTTATTAATTTAAACTGCAGGTTCACATCAATTCATTCAGCTGCTCTTAAAAACATCTCACCAACCAATTTTTCCAGAAAGAACGAATTCCATGGATTTAGTGTCTAAAATCTAAAAAGAAGACAATCTAAAACATTTGTTTCTAATTTGGCAATTCTTTTGGATTCTGGCCAACAATTATGAGCTCCGAGGTCTTTTTTTGTTATAGTCTGCCTGTGCCTGTAACCCCCCATAATGTAATATTTGGCATTGAGCCTGCAAAACCTTGCACTTCACTAATACCACCTTGAAATCATAGAATCATTGAATGGTTTGGATTGGGGGGACTTTAAAATAATTTATTTCCAGCCCCCCTGCCATGAACAATGACACAAAAATCCATTACTTGTCAGAAAAGGAGCCTCCATCTTCCATTGGTAATGGTATAAAATGATGGCACGGACCTGCCCTTCTAGTCTAAAAAAAAAGAGATTTAAAAGTGCATCAGAGACTGGTGCAGAGCCCTGGGTTTCAGTGATGCAGGCTGCAAAACATTGATCAAAACTCTGCATTTCCCCGAGTAAGCAAACAGTGGAAATGGACCTTGGATCCTGGTAACATTACGTTTAAAATGATGACATTATCATGTTTCTCATGTGACCCCTCTAAATCACAGAAGACAGAGTGAATTTTTACTGTATTTTTAAATGGAACTTTTGTTACTGGAGTAATATTTTGTCTCCTGGAGAGACAATGAGAGGCAATAGCACTCAGGTGATAAATGCAACCACTTAAAAGCAATTTTCTCTTACTCATGTAATTTTCTTTTACTCTGTAGATCTTTCTCAGTCAGCTCTGACCTCAGCACCGTGCAAGGCATGAGGTAAACCCTGGATTTACCAGGGTTTCATTAGTATTTGTCTACAGCAGAGACATGAAAAAATGAAAATCAAAATATATGAATGCTGTAAAGAAGGCTAGTCAGAATTGCAAAGATCAGCTAGCCAAAGATTAGCTATTCAAAATATGTGTGTGGGGGGAAATGCAGGTTGAAGAGAAACAACTTGGTAAGCACTGAGATGTTTAAGAGTGAACTGGGAAGATCTTCTGGATGAGCCTGGAATGAGTGTGGTTCTTCTGAGCAACTCTGCCAATCTACAGGAAAGGATGTTTGTGATGAAACCTGAGCATTTTCCATCCACCTGACCTTGTCTGACTTTCAAACACTAATAAAAATATGGCACCATGATGTGATGCCTGCAGAGAGCAATCTGGGATTATTAGTACATAAAATGAGATACAGAAATCACCTCCTACCACCAGAGACAGCAGAAGTGCCTCGTTACCAGGAGACTTCCCTGGCTGCTGGGTCACACTTCTAATTGGGCAAGAGATTGATTCTTGGGCTTGTGCTCGAAGATAATTCAACAGCCTGTGCTACTTGGTTTCAAACCAAACCAGAATGACTCAGTATTCTCTGATTTCTTTTTGAAAACTAAGTCTTTGAGCAAATCTTATTTCTACTCATGTCAGGAGGTCCTAGGGGTTTGTGTGTAGGTTCTCAGGGGTATTGAGACACCTTTCTAAACAGCCTCTCCCCGCACAGACTGTGTCATCAACAGTTAAAATTAACAAGGCATACACTTATTTGTGCCATTATTTCCATTTTTAATCATCAGTGATGTGATCACTTTTAAACAGCACCCCAACTGGCCTGGTTTTGTGTATGGTTTGAAAGTGGGTGGCAAAATACTCTCCTTATTCAGAGGACAAAACCACCACTCTAGCTCTGCACTTCTGCCCCAAAACAGAGATGCATGAACCTGAAATAGCCACACAAGAAATGCTTGCATTTGAGAGGGGGTATAGGATATATAACATACAACATCTGCCCTCAGGGCTCTGCAGATGGAAGAGCCTTCATTCCTCTTATCTTCTTCTCAAGTGTGACATGGGAAAGCCACTTTTTCTATTCCAGTCTTATCTCCTCAGATTTCTAGTGGAGCATTCAGTAAATGTTAGGGTAAGGGGTGAAGAGGCATCAGGGCTGGAGTGACACAGTCTGGGCTATCAGCCAGGTATTTTACACCTTTGCCACAAAGAGATTTTCTCAGTGGTCACTGTGCCAAGGATGATTCTGGCTGTGGCATCCATTTTTTACCCAGAGCTCCTCTCTTGCTTTCCAAAATATCCCCATCCCCTTGTTCTCCATATGTTTTGAGCTCCACAGGGGTGCAGGATGCCCATTTTGAGATAACAAAGAATTTTTAGACTACTAAATTTGGCTAGTGGTTACCTGTGGAGGGGTCACAGCACCAAGCAGCGAGGACACCAGGGAGCCCCAGGACATGGTGGGGTGCACAAGAGCTGTGGCATGGATTGCTACATATTTCTCAGAGGTGGGCACTGTACAGTCCCCAGTGGCTGGCACAGGTCCCTGTAACAGCTCTCACTATGTGCCCTGAGCCAGGACACATTAAACCCCACAACAGGAGGAAATGCCCAACATTTTGCAGGTTTGAGTCCTCAAAACGAACTTTTTTTCACATGTCCACAAACAAATCAAGTCTGCTTTTTGTAGGATCCCATTCTTTGTGCTGTGTAATCAAACAGCACAGTGTTTAATGGGCTGAAAGTTTATCACCCAACCACAGCAAGAAAAGATCCAAGCTCACACTGGAGGGTGGCTCTGCAGTCCCACAGCAGTGGAGCAAAAACAGCTCCCAACAAACACAGGGAAACCTTATTGTTTGTATTCCAGTGGAAAATCCATCCAGGACCTTGAACATCAGGGCAAAAATGCACACAAAAATTCCTGATTCCCACTATGAAAATCCCCCTACAGTTTTATTCCTGGGAGGGTGATTTATGGGAGCAGCAATTGTACAGGCTGTGGTTAGTCAGTGCTATGCACCATCATTCTATAAATTCCCTTTCATCCCCCTTTGTTTCCCTTTTCAGTCAAAGCTCTGTACTAACTCAGCCTTACTGAGCATGAAAGAGGAGGAATTCCCATGGCAAGGAGCTGATTTTTGGTGCTGGCAGGAGCCCCCCAGCAGTGACTGGGCTGACCACAGCCTGGGGTCCAGAGGGGGTTCATTCATCCTGAGGCATGAAAACATTTCCAAGTCCATGTTTCTCACCAGTAAAGCACATTTTATTCACAATTTAGACTTTAATAGGAACCTTGCCTCCATTTAAGAGGATGCTGTCTCAGAAAATCACAATGGGAGGCTTGCTTCAAACCTTTTTTTTTTTTTTGATGAGCCATAAGCTATTGACCTTTTCTGTAACATAAAGAGGTTGGTTGCTGGGCTTTTCTCTGCTAAAGTGCTAACATTTGTGTCTAACTATTAATTACCCAAGTTTTTTTGGTTTTTTCTTTTTTTTTTTAGTCATTACTCTAATTCTTGATATCAAATCCTCCCTTCAGGGGACCATTCCTTATTATTATCACTATACATGGTTTCTAAGGTGTCCACCCACATCACAACTGATTCTGGAAGAACGAAATGTGTGGTAGGAATTGCTTTGCCTACACAAGAAAGGAACATTTCACATTAATATCAAAAAAAGCTGTGCAGTGACCTGCATGGGTGAGCAAGTAGCAAACCCCCTGGGGAAATGATGTGGTGTTGAGCTGCTGAAGTGGATTTCCTCCCACCAGCACAGCCAAGAGTCCTTCCTGAGCTGCCTTCCAGGCTGAGCTGCTTTCAACCTGCCACAGCTTGGAGCTGAGCGATGCTCAAATAGCAGCTTTGCTTAATGAAATGCTGGTTCTTTCCTTTCAAAGAGGCCCAAAATGTGTTCATAGGCAGTAAGCTGGTATGTGATTTAGCCACCATTCCAGTGTTTAATTCAGGAGATTGTAAAAAAGCAAGAAGCCAAACAGCTCCATCAGGGCTTGAGCCAAATGCCAGCAAACTCAGATGAAAAATTCCTGTCCACATCAGAGGATGCAAGGTCAAGCTCCACCATCAAGCTACCAAATGTAACCACTCCAAGTTTTCTGTTGTCAAAATGCAACTGAAAAAGCATCTGACATCATGAGGATGCTCTTATTTATAGTCTGGCATAAGAGCCATCACACTGTGCGATCTCAAAATGTGATAAAATCTATAGAATGATAATTGTTAGAGAGGGAGGAGAGAGGAGTAGAAAGAGCAGGTTCTTCATGAACTGCAGAATACAGTTTTTTACTTATTCAACAAATTTCACATTTTCATTTGGTTTTACATACCTTTTCATAAAGATTTTATTTCAACCTCTACAGATCATTCTTGGGGGAAAATATTCATCTACTCTAAGTAAAATTTAATTAGCTGAAAACCGTTTTTATTAAATACTGTACTTTTCCCTCTTAAAATCAAATGTGGGCACTAGTACAAGTTTATAAACGTTAGAGTGAAATTGTGCAGCAGTCTGTACAACAATTATAACATTTTGCATCCATTGGGTGGGTACAATTTCTCTTCTTGCTTTGCAGGTGGGGACACTGAGGCACAGAATTTTTTCAGTGCTACAGAGACGATGTGTGACAGGTCAGATGGAAATAAAATCGAGCAGACTGGATCCAATGGGCAGATTTCTGAAGTAAATTCAATTCCCTGAAGTTCTTTTATCTATGATTTTAAATAATGAACCACAATTTCTTTTTACTGGGAACATGGAAATGGGAACATGTGCAGGGGTAAACTTCTTGTCTTTCGAAATATACAATAGGGTACATACAAAACTGATTAAGTTTTCTCTAATTAACTTTAAAGTCCATTTCTTTCCCACCAGTGGTTTGTGAAAAAAAATAAAAAAAAAGGAGGTAGGAAGAACAGTGGGAGCTCTGCGCAGAGATCTATAGACAGCACTTTGAAAATTTACTCACAGTGAAGCACTGGCTCAGTTCCTCTCCCTGTTATCACTTCTGTGGATCTCCAGCACGTTTTGTGCACTCACTCCACTCCTGGGACTTCTCTTGAAGTTACTGGGGCTCAGCATGGGGCACTTGTGCGGGATTTTCCAGACCTGTAAAAGCCCTGGCAGTGCAGGCAGGAGGAGCTGAATTCAGCTCCAAGAGCACTCCTGTTTGTGCTTGCCATGTTCCTCTGAGTCCAACCCATAATTCCAGTAAGAAATATGGATTCTGCTTAGGAGTAACTGTGCACATCTCCCTCCTTCTCAAATGCAAAATCAGTGAGGAGTGGGGAAAACTGCTGATTTTCTCCCTGATCCTGGTAAGAACATCTGGAAGCTCCCACAAGTCCCAGCTGGACGTGCTAAGAGCTCCTGCAAGGGGGTCAGCACTAATCCCTGACACTTGGCTGTGTCCAGTGGGAAATGGTTCATGCAGAACTGGCTGGGTGCTGGGAGGTCTGAAAAAAACCCTCATTTTATGATGGGCTTTATTTGGTGGAATGCAAACACAAGTGTAAAAAAGTGTAACATTCCTGCTGTCCACAGCAAGAGATTAAATAAAGAAGTATTCCTTTGGGTACCCTATCCAAAATGAGCTCTTGCTTAGGGCCTGCAGTGCCTGATCACACCAGTGTCCAGCAGCACACACTGGTGTGAAAACACCTTAACACTGGTGAGGGAAATCCTGCAGCTGGGTTAGGGAAACACCCTGCTCAGTCCCAGCCTGACCATTAAAAGTAATATATTTTTTTTCCCCCTTATTTCAGTGAAACATGTGAATGACTAAGATAATTCATATTGGACCCACAAAACAATAAAGCAATTTCCAGCACTCAGTTTTCCTAAATAGGTTGTTGCCTGTATGGCTACATTTTTGTATTCCAAAATTAGAAAAAAATGATATTAGTAATGAAATAAAAAATAAGTAAATATTTAATATTTATAAAGACCTTTTAGTAATAAAACAAATATATTTTAATAATAAATTAATATTAATAACTAATATTAAAATAATATTAGTAAATAACTGTATATGGTGCTGGAGCTCCACATTTCCCCAGCACCTTGCAGGAGAGCTCCCTGTTCCACATCTGGACCGGCAGATGCTATCTCAGTACCTATAAATTACAGTTAGTTGGCAACTGCAATGCTGCCAGTGCAGCTGTGGGGCTACGAGAAGAGCCCTGAAAGAGCATTTCTGATGGAGAGGGCTGCCAGCAGCTCTCAGCAGCTGTGTCTGAAAGGCGGCAGAGCGGAGCAGGCGGGGCAGGAGGGAGATGCTCGTCCCGGGAGCGCGGGGCGCGCTCCGCTAGATGGCACCCGGCACCGGCAGCGCGATTTTGGGGGAGAGCAGGAGCAGAGCCGGGGACGGCAGGAGAGAGGAGTGGAACACAGCTCTCATCACCCAGGAAAATGTGAACTGAGGGTCTCAGCCCCCCGTGCAAACCACGAGCTGCTGAAAGCAGAAGGCGAATGAGCCAAAGCATAAAAAATGTTTTTGTGATTGGTTTCAATTTTGGCGATGGGATCAGCTAAGGCTTGTATCTGCTGTGCTGAAAATAGACACAAAGGAAGGTTTCGAAACTTTCTGACCAAATAGCCAAATAAAGCATCGAAATAAAAGTGGAGTGGAGTAAAATAGATGAGGTAGCAAGGCAACTGATGCTCAGAATAAAATAGAGGAAGTTGTCGTAAAGTAAGAGATATTGCAACAAAACAACTAAATGCTTATGTATATTAAAAAGCTTGATGCACTCGACAAAACCATGTAGCAGACACCAGTGTAAGGCCTCCCTCCAAACAACCACAAGAAGGACAGGAAGGCAACAAGCACCTGGAAAGATTATGAAATGGCTGATCCCAGCTTGTTGATATTTGCTGATTTGGACTAAACAAGAACACTGGAAAATGTTTGTAGGTTTAAAACCAGTACATGTACTTTGCCCAGCTTGCAAGTGGTGTGTGCTGTGAGCGGAGCAGCGACTCCCCGGCCACCCAGTGCTGCTTGCTTGCTTTCTTTGCAATAAAAGACAGAAATAAAATTAGATTGACTATTGAAAATTTTATATCGAAAGCAGTGGTGGGTTTTACCCCCAGTTTACCAAGAGGCTGTGAGAAAGCTGAAATAACAGAAGGGAGGTACTAGATCTGTGTGATCTCTTTCTGCTACCTCAGGCTTGTTTTAATTTTTAAATCAGATTCTTTGAGTCTGTGTCAGTGGCATCTGTTGGTTGTCCTATACAGACCCAGTGTGAGGAGTTTACTTTGGCAACAGATCTTGTGGAAAATGTTGCAGTGCTGTGTAAAATACCATTTGGAACATAGGTACTGAGGACATTCCCCAGTTGGTTTGTCAAACTTATTGAGAGCTCGAAATGAAATCTGGAAAACATTAGTATGAGCTCCTTTTGACTTCAGGCACAGCCTGAATCTGGAGAGCATGCAGAACGTGGCAAAAATAATTAGAAAATTCCCTTTAAAAACCAATTTATGCTGGCAGATTAATGGCATGTTATTTAAAAAGTGATGCCAGAGATTAGGTTAATTGGCTTCCTTATTAGTTAGCCTCAGCAGGGGAGTATCAAGGGCATGAGTGGGTGCAAATTCTAAACTGCCTGGCCTTCCACATCATAGCTGAGGATGGAACAGGACAGAGAGAGGCAGCACAGGGAAAGGGACACTGTCACAGCCTGTTTCCAGGAGTGGTGTGGGCTGAGCAGGAGGGACACTGTGCAGGGGACTGAGTTTGCTCCTCAGCAGTCACTGAGCTGGAGGGATGCTGAGGGCCACTGGCACACACCAACAGGGTGAAAGTGTGCCTGCTTGCAGAGGAGGAAAAACTGAACACAGTTTGCAAAAATGGCAAAGGAATTGTTGCTCAGTGCAGAATTTTGTCACTCCTGTTATTGACAGGTAGAGGACAGGGATGGCTGCTTGTGGATGGCAAATTCAATCATCACCAAAGAAGCTGGAATGTCCAACTGAACTGAACCTTGTGCTGTGTCCTGCCCTCAACAACCTTCATCCACAGATATCCATCAGAGCAATATTCCTGTGTTAAATGTTAAAGAGGTGATGGAGAGGCTTTTATCCCTTCACCCAACAGAGATTCTACTTTCAGCTGATGCATTTCACCACCTTTTACATCACATTCACTCTTCACCTCCTAGACCTGTCCTCTTTGTTCATGTGCCACCCCAAAATATACACAGAGCTCCACAGGAAGGATAAATACCCATGTTCCACAGAAATGGCAGTGTGCTGCCCTTTCCACCACTCACATGCACCATCATCACCCAGAAGGTCAATGAAACATCCACTGCACAATGCAGTTTACAATGCCTAAAAGCCCAAACTCTGCCAACCACACCTTTACCAACACGAGACTCAGTGATCCTTCCAGCCCTTCTTCAGCCTGTGGCCCCCTGATCCACCACCACCACCACACCATGCTGTGGGGACACCAATGCCACACACACCTGTGTGCCTCCTGGTGTGCTCTCACTCTCCAGATTTGCCCTTTATGCTGGAAACTTCTCCTCTGACATATCCAACCCTTCAGTTTCCTGCACAACTGCCCAACCAAACACAGAGAGCAAGGGGAGCCACAGCTGGGTGCACAGCAGAGTTGGAGCTGGGGGAACAAGGAGCTGCTTGTCAGGGACAAAAAAAGATCATGCAGTAGCAGAAAACTTCTTGGACCACTGTATTGCTATTTTTTAGCATTTCTAATGCATGTTATGCATGATACTTCTATTTCTTCCACCTTTGTTTTGTCTGGAATAGAACTGTGCTGTCAGTCAAGGCTTTTTTGCTCTTAGACAGGTTTGCTGCAGACACAAAGCTTATGTGTTCCTGCTGTGTCTTCATCCTGTTGCTGAACACTTTTAGCCCACAAGCTACTACTCAGATATACTGCCAGAGAGATGGAGTTTTCAAAAACTAAACATACTGAGTAAATTCCCAGAAAAAACCCAGCTCAACCAACCAACCAACCAACCAACCAACCAACCAACCAACCAACCTACAAACCAACCAACCAACCAACCAACCAACCAACCAACCAACCAACCAACCTACCTACCTACCTACAAACCAACCAACCAACCTACAAACCAACCAACCTACCTACCTACCTACCTACCTACCAACCAACCAACCAACCAACCTACCTACCTACCTACCAAGCAACTGACACAAAACAAAACATAACCAAACAAAACAAACTGAAACAAAGCAAAACGAAACCAAACAAAAAATCACACACACACAAATCTACCCCCTCCCAAAAAAGGAAAGCAAGAAACAAAGAGGCTGAAGAAGTCTGGAGTGTGTCACATGGACACTACAGTTTTCATAGGGTTGATGGTGAGAAATCTCCTACTTTCCATGACCCAACCGTACATGGAAATAAACTGCAACTAATCAAAGCTAAAGAATCAAAGAATCATAGAATGATTGAAAGGACATTAAAATCATCCAGTTTCAAACCCCTGCCCTGGGCAGGGACACTTTCCACCAGACCAGGTGGCTCAAAACCCCACTCAACTTTACTTTGAACACTCCCAGGGATGGGGCAGCCATGACTCCTATGGGTGAGGCGGCATAACATTCAGAGGAAGGAAATTATTCCCAATATTCAGTCTAAACCTGCCCTTTTTCAGTTTGAACCTTGTCCTAACACTCCATGCCCTTGTAGAAAGCCCCTCTCCAGCTCACTTCATGCCCCCTTCAGGCACTGAGAGCCTGCAGTAAGGTCTCCCCAGAGCCTTCTCCTCTCCAGTGCTCTGGTGAGTGGCCAGGCATGGCTCTCAGCCAGACACCACCACATCTATATTCTAGTCAAAACCCCTGAAATCTGGAATATGAAATTCATGTAGTCTGACTCTCTGGGGAAGCTGAGTACTTCTGTTTCCAGGCTTCCTCATCTTTTGCACAGTGGATGCTGCAGCTGAAAGCCAGGCCATTGCAGAGGGCTGTCACAGGCAACCATTTGTCACAATGCACATTGTTTTGCAGGATTCTTAATGGCTGAGTTTTTAAATGAAGACATTGAAAAATTGCTTACCCATGAGGTATTTTGCTGAGGACATAATATGCTGTATATGAATGCTGATACACCTGCAAAACAAAATTAAGAAAAAGACAAAAAAAAAAAAGAAAGAGATTAGTAACTGCCACCTGTCTTAATAGAGCTCTTTTTTTGCAAGAAACAGTCTAACATTTGTGGCTGAGAAGCTCTCCTAAACACTTCAAAATGTGTAGTAGAAAAGAACAATGCATGAATCCACTTGGAGCTGTTGTGTGTTTCCCACCCTGCACTTTGTGATGGTGTTTGGCAGAGCTCACACACCCAGATGCTCGGTGTCGTTGCCATGGCTACCAGGTCTTTGATTAAACTGGGGGCACACAGGATCTGCAAGGGCTAAATTTAGAACAGCCATTAATGAGGACACCTTGGTCAGCTGGAGACATTCTCCATCATTATAACCAGACACAAGGCATGGGGTTTTGTGGCTTTATTTCCACATAAATAAAGCAGGGAGCGGTGCTGGGTGATATCAGAGAGGGTTGTCAGGCCCCTGTCAGTCAGGAAATAAAACTGAATTCAGTCAAGGCATAAAGTTGGCCTCATGGTTGTATGACCTGTTAAGCTGCATCTTCATATCAATCTGTGCTCTGTGGAGCTTGGGGAGGAGCTGGGCAGCTTGCACAGCAGCTCATCTCACAGGGGACAGTTTATCGCTTATTTTCTAAGTAGCAAATAATAACAGCAGAGTCAATGCCAGTGATTTAAGGGGTGGTGATTTTCCACTGGTGGCAGCAGTCCTTTACAGCGATCAGGAGTCAGGACATCAGTGTGAAAGGTTTGAATATGAATAATTTTATACAAATTTATACAAGGCATCACTTTTTGAAATTCTGTCCTGTTACTATGTGCAACTAAATAAATAAATCTCCTAGCAATTGTTTCATTTGGCTTCTACTTAAATCTTAAACCACTTTTGCTGTCCAGCAGCTCTCAGAAAGCATCCTGTCCCAGAGAACAAAGGAGAATTTTCTTGAATACTTGCTTCACCAAGCAAGTTTGATCAAAGTTATTTTTTTCCTAGACTACTCTGGTTTTGCACAAGTTTTTTTGTTTTTGTTTTTGTTTTATTTTGCTTATACCAAAAAACCATGAGATGTCCTGGATGGTGCTGGGAGCCCCAACAGGGGCCATGCCAAGCACATCATTAGTATCACAAGCAAGCATGACTCAGTCCCTGCCACTCTGGAGGGCAAACCTGCAGGGTGGTGACCAGAACAGCCCTGCAGCTTCTGGGCTCTCAGTGAAGAGGCAGAGAAACATGAGGCACAGCAATAAACACAAGGCACATCATCCTGCAAATATCAAATCAAACTTCTCTGTTACGGTTTGAAACCAAACACTGAATCCTTGCACTACTGCATGAGCTCCCTGAAAAACAGGCACAGAGGTGACAGCACTGGATTTCTACCTATGAAATGCAGAAATTGATGCTGATTGATGTGATTTCCTTCTTGCCTGTGCAATTCCCTCCCTGTGTTACAAGGACATCATGAGGTCACATCCCCAAATCCCATCTCCTTTCAGGCATTCAGGTCCATAAGGACTCTTCACACAAGGTGATTCTCTGGTGTGTCGGTATCAGGGAAGGTCTTGGAATAAAAGTGAATTCCCCACAAGCCAGCATTTATTTTAGTACAAGTGTCATTTTTAGATCCACCTGTGTCAGATGATGTCAAATAAATTACCATTTTCTCATCCTCACCCAATCACACCAAAGAGCTCTTGAATCTTCTGATGTTGATACCTGAGACCTGGCTGATGCATGCAGCCTTAGAGTTTATTCCAGATCTGATGAAGTCCTAAAAGTGATACAACCCCTTACAGATCTGAAAAACCTGGTAATACATTGTCATCAAATACTGAGACATTTTTGTCTTCCCATATCCTGGCAGTAGGTTGGAGAAAATGATGTGGATATATAAATTCTGATTTGAGGCTGGGACAGTTGTTTATGGCTATAAACCCTGCTGTGTTATCAGATAACAGAGAAATAAGCCCCCCAAAATGAGTATGAATCTGCCTTCAGCAGAAAATCATAAAATGTGGCAGGCTGGAGGGAAAAGAAACAGCCAGGGGAGTTTTGAAGAGGACACCTGCTGATGTCCTTGCTGGTGGTACAGAGTCCTACAGCCCAGTTGGAAAGTTCAGAGCTGTCTCAGAGGTATTAATGGAGACTGAGGCAAAACATTCTCTTTGCTGAGAGAGCTTAGGACTGAGGAAAACAAAAGTTGCAGGACACTCAGAGAGCTCTTTTATTTTCTGAATGTCATTTGTCATCGTCTTGGGTCTTTGGCCAGACTCTAAAATATCTCACATCAGCTGTGCTATAGTATACAGACTTCAAAGGCTTGCAGCTGGCAGAGTTCACTCACAGGAGCAAAATTTTCCCAGATAAATCCTTACAATGTGTAGGATTGCTTATGTAAAAAAGAACTACTTGTATGAGCAAAGATTTCAGGATCAGACATTCATTATTAACATTACAGTTGTTGTTAAGGACAGAAGCACATGCAGCTCAAAAATCCCTCTCAGCCCAACTATTTCAAACCTGTTTGGAAAATACTCTGCCAGCAATGGTACTAAGCAGAGAAGAATCCAGGAGAAAAATCACTTTATGTCTTTCTGAGAAATTAAATGGCAGCTTTCCTCTTAGGTATGCAAAATAAATGAAGTTAACTGAACTTCTTGAGAGGGTGACTATGCTTGCTTAATATCTTTACTAAATTTCTGCTGGGGTCAAGATGAATTTGGCTATTCACTTAACAGTAGGAAAACCTCACAGCAGGGAAAAATGTAGGGAATCCAAACTAAGCCTCAGAGAATGGAGAGTATTTAAAAGTCAGTATCAGTCACTTCATTAATCCTGTCTGCTGCTGGGGCTTGGCCAACAAAAATAGCTGTATAAACTCCATGTTCCCCTTTTCTATCAAAAGGGATGCCATTGACTGATTTGATGCTCTCAGCCCTGATTTTTAGCTGGATTCCAGGAGCATGACAGCCCCTCTCAGCAGAGAGGCATATTTGGGGGTAGCAGAGGTTTTGGCAATTGTTTTGCTCTGTAGACTCTCTGTGTCAAACCATCCCACCAGCATGAGTCAGAACAGGTTTGAGAGTGCTCTGAAGGGCTCTGGGTATCACCACAATCAGGTCAGAGAAGCTCCCATGCCAGCTGTCACCAACAAGTGCTATAGGAGCCACTATGACAAAACCACTGAGCCAGAAACACTCTCCCACTGGGCTTCTCACCCCAGGTGACAGCACAGATCTTGTTTACTTTCAATCTAAATTGTGCTCTGCAACACATGCATGTTTAGACTGAAATCATACAGGGACTGAGAGACAGATCTATCTGTTCCACTGAAGTCTTGGAAAGGCAATTATCTCTCTAAAATTCAGAAGAATGCAGGGCTAATGATATGTGACAACACCTTGTTGTGAAGGCACTGACCTCATTTTATGCAACCAACAGAAGAAACCTGGACCTGGTCAGATGAGAGCAGAAATGGAAACACTGCAACACATGGAGCAGCAGAGGAGGACATGTGCCTCTCCCAGGCCACCAAATTCCAAAGGAACAGGGAAATTGTGGTTCCAACAAGGCACAGAAAGAAAATGGAAGAAGCAATTTCTGTGCTCTGTCACTACAGAGCTAAGTGTGATGTGAATGGCAATGTCTCCTTGGAAACACTGGCTTAAGTGCTGTAAGGACACAGGTCCTTGTCCAGCAGGGCTTACTGAAATAGAAACTATCTGTTATTTAAGCATAGAGTGGATTTGGACTCATTTATTCATTGTGACTTCTCATATACTTCAAATTAGAATCCATAGCTCTTGTATTTGCCCCAGAGTAACTGCAGAAATATGTGGCATGTATCTAAGAAATTTGTGAAATGGGTTCTTACCTTATGAAAGATTGCACTACCTGCTGAGGGTTTATCAGAAAAAAAGAAAGAGTGTAGTTTACATTTCCATCTCCTGTCTGTTGGCTTCTGTCTCACTTTGAAGGCTGATACCAGGCCAGCACCAGCAATAATCTGCATTTATGGAAGGCTTTCTTTAATGTTTGCATGACAAGGTGCTGAATGAACACAAAGAGGCACCTCATTTCGAGGAGGTTTACAAACAGAGAATGGGGAGAAAGCCCTTGGAAGAAGGCTCCCCAAACAAGCCCATTCCACTCATCTTCCAGCAGGCTTTTCTACCAAAAATGCTGATTTAGGATCTTACCACCCAGTGTATAAAACAGCTCATGGATCTGGGATTAAGCCCAGGTGGACTGGCTGCCGTGAGCTCATTATTGTTACTCACTTGATAAATACAGGAATAAAACTTGCTTTGCATCCATTTTCTAAATGGCTCCATAGAGCCCCTGGCCCTTCGTACAGTAGTGTTATTTACATTAAAGAATTGCCCAGAAAACTCACAAAAAAATCCCATAAAACTTAGAGCTCACAAGGGACCAGTACAGGGCAGAGCAGAAGTGAAAGCTGTTTGCAGCTTGCAAGGCTAAATACAAAATTTTCAGTGTTTAGTGTCTTCCTTTTTCAGGAACCACAGGTTTAATCCAAAAATCCATCCCAGCCCTCCCAAATAAAAATGAATCCACCAAATAGTCATCAGAAAGAAAAGTGTACAACATTTTGCTAAAGCCTGAAAATAGCAAGAATATATTTTAATGGAATTAATCATGAAGCACTCAGGATTTATCTGGGTAAAATGACTCATTTTTTATTCTGTAATAATAAAGTATATCAACAAATAATAGATCCCCTCAGGATTCTTAACAGACCCTGGTTGTCTCAAGACTGTATCTGCTTTCACACTGTGCAGTAAGACAGTAAAAATATATCACAAGTGGCTGGTGAAACAGGAACTGCCAGATCCATTTAGAGGGTTTCCCACAAAGAGTCTCTAAAAAGACATTTGCTGGAAATAGATTACACAGCCAATTTTCCTACTTATATGAGCAGACAAATCCCCAATTGCACATATGAATGTCAAGCCAATTGAATAATCCCAAGCATTTGACATAATTACATATTCCACCTTTCAAAATGGTCCTGGCGCCCTTAAACAGTAACTAACACTGTGATGCAAAATATGCAGGTAAAAGATGATTTGCCATTTGGCCTTTAGTATCTGTGATATTTAACCAGGCTCTGAAGCTGACAGATTAACAGGGAAAAGGGAATAAAGCAGAATGCAGGAAGGCTGCTGCTATGCATTGGCAAATAGCTCATTGTATTTTGTACCTTGTTTGCTCACAATGGTGTGAAAGGGAGGGGAAAACAAGTTCAGGAGGAAAATAGCAAGCAAGCATTAGCCAGAGGTTGTGTTTCCTTCTCCTGCATGGACAGAGCAGGTGTGTAAAGGATACCACCCTGTCACATGGATTCTTCTGTTGTCAGCCACCAAAAAGAAAACCTGATGTTGACTTCACAGGGTAACTGTGCTGTTCATACAGATCTTCCATGAGAGAAAAGGATAATTTTTGGACTAAAAATACCTCCCTGCCATAATGTGTTATGGTAGTCTGTGGAGGATTAAAGCAGCTCACTGTACCTGTTTGCAGAATATTCTGTATCTTTTATGAAAGTCAACATCAAAAACTGAATTTTTACTTGATGTGTCAACATCCTTTGCCTTGATCAAAATTCTTTATTATACCATGGGTTTCATTGAACCCTTCTGTTCTGTTGAGAAGAAATCCTTCTTTTGCCATGACGTGTTGAACTGGCCCTCCAAAGGGATGAAAAATCCATTCCTGTACTTGACCACCAACTCCTGTGTAATGTTTTGTTCAATTTTTGTACTTTTATTCTCCCCTCTATTTGTGACTTGGAGCATGAGGGGTTGCCTTTGGCTGAGGCATGGTTAGCTAATGCTCTTTTCATTTTTTCCCTCAGTGGAGACAGAATGGTCAGCAGAGTTCTCCTCAGCCCAACTGTTTTTGCAAAGGATTTTATTTTATTGCTGATAGGCACTCCATAGTAACCAGCTTGCAGTTAGATTCTCTCAGAAACATCATGCTATCTTTTCTTTTTGTGCCACTGCAATAAAAAAAAAATGAAAAACTACCGAAATCCATACTGGCATTTTGTACCCTGCCCTCACTGAATCTTGATTGCTTGCAAGAACAAAACAAATCAATAAAGCTGTATAATTTGAGGTGTCTTCAACATTCTCACCTTTCAGATTCATTGTGATTCTGACCTATTTTGCTTTCTTCTGAGACAGCATATTGTCTTTTGTCCCTGCATTGAATTATCCCTTTATACTTTATCACTTCTCCAGTAGAGTCCCACGCTGTGTGTCAACCTGCTTGCACAGCCCTCTAAGGAACTCTGCCCATTTCTCTTTGTGCTTCCAATAAATTAGAAACCCCATAATGAAATGCTACCAAGGAGCATTTCCTGAACATTGCTTCAGCTGGCAGCAGTAACCCACAGCTGTTATCAAACACCTGATTTGGGATGCTCTTGCCTGCTGTGCTGTACCCAGCTGATCAGCCACGTGTGTGATGTGCTCACAGCCACAGGAGGGGCACTCTGGCACTGCTGGGACACTCAGAACAGTCTGGGGAGCTCAGGGGAGGCAGAGATGGGGGGAAATGGGTTTGAGCAAGAAAGGTGATGAGAAGGTGTAGGGTGACACAGCCAGCACTAACCTGTCAGTGCCTCAGAGAGAGCCAGCAGGTCTGTGCTCACCTCAGTCACACCAGTGAGCATCATTCCACTCATTTCCATATAGGAAATCAGCAACTGGCTGTCTCCAGAGCTAGGAAGAAACCTTAGCATTTGATTTGGAAGAAGGCAGTAATACAAGAGGCAGTGGATCACCAGGACATGTCTCTATTTTGCAAATCTTTTAACTGTTTAATCTCTTAAAACTGAAAATTAAATCATTGTCCTTGTTGCTTGAAGGGCAACCAGGACAGCTCTGCAGTCATGCAGAGCTGTGAATGCCCTGCCACCCACACCAGAGAGGCTTCCTTGGAGAACAATCTCATATCAAGGTGACATCGGGGAGGGACAGCACATTCCTGCCATGGGGACTTGCATTTTGGAAGCATTTATAACCAAGCTGAAGCTGACTGTGGTGGGGTCATGCACCACAAGCAGTACACATGGTTAATATGCAAATCTCTCCCACAAACATCCAGAGGCTGGACTGGGAATAGAAACTGATTTTCCAAACACCAAACCAAAGGTCTCTGGAACATCAAAGCTATTCCTTGGCAAATAACCTCATCCCAAGTTTGCAAAACAGCCATAAATAAAGTGTGATGGCAACATCCACCACAGCAATGGATGGACTGCCATGCTGTAAGAGAATGCTGCTAATTCACCTCCCACAGACTGATTGTCCATCTCAGTTATTTCATGATAATAATTCTTTGTTAAAAGATTAGTTTTCAAATTACACTTTTGAGAGCCTTGTACTGCTTCCAGTGCCAAAAGGGAATTTTAGACCAGCTTGAGGATTTATGACTTTGTGACAGCAGCAGGGTGGAGTGGATGCTCTTTTTGCTGCAAATGCAGCTCCAGAAGCAAGTGAGGCCACAGGTATTAACAGCCAGCAGCTCGTGTGCCAGCTCTCACCCCTCAGAGAGCGTTAATCCAATCTGCCAACTGCTGCTGCACTCTGCTGCAGCTCTGCCCTGCCAAGCAATTACAAAAGGCTCCTTTTGCTCCAGAGCCACCTGTCCCTCACAGCACTTCACTGGCACCACAAAGCCCTTCAGTCACTGCCCTAAAGGACAACAGCTATGTTTTCAACTGGTAAATAAAATGGGGGCTGCAAAGCACTCTGTAGGATTTTTGCACCAGCCTTTGTGGGCTTGTTGATGCTCAGGTTATTGGGAGGTAGCTGCAATGAAGTTACAAAGAATTATGAATGAACATTATCAATAATGAGCTCGTTCTTTTGTTATCTTTTTAAGCTTTTATCCATATTCACATCACAGGTATGAACTCCCAGGTTTCCCCTCCTGCCCTCTATACAGAAACTTGGAAATGGGAATGAAATTATCTAGGACATGGTTGTGGTTCTAACACACCAAACAATATATCTAAGGAACAGAAGTAAAAGATGAACTAAGGTTATTATGTATTATGAGTACAAAAGTAGCCTGAGGCCAAATGAAATATTTAGAAAGACATAGCAATTACTCCAAATGCAGGAAACACAGAAACATAGAACCCCTTCAGATCCAGACACACCACAGAAACACACAACCCTGATTCTTTAGGAACATTTAGGATTGTAGTAATCCCAGTATTGAGCCAGACCCAAACTTCATCCAGTTCACTTCCCTGGCTCAGTGACCCAAAGCCAGTTCAGACAGAAGAGTGGAGTTATCTGATTTACAGACTTCCTTTCCCAAAACACCTTCCCAGGCTCTTGCACTTTGCAACTTGGAGCACCTCTCTTGGCAGCTGTCTGCCTTGAGGGATGTCCCTGCTGCTCACCTCTCCACTCATTCTTTACAAGCATTTCCCCTTTTTGCACATACAAGCTCATGCAGCAGCTCCCTTTTCCCAGACAATGGTGCCAAACGCTTGTGTGGGTTATGATTCCTCTCAGCAGCCTTTGCTGTTTATTTTAGCTTTAGAGTTACACCCTGAATTATACATTTTATAGAGGCAGCCTGGGATAGCTGGTGGAGATAGGGTTCACATCCACTTTCACCTTCATTGTCTTTGGAGCTGCAAGTGTGAGGGCTGAAGGACAGCATGAGAAATGAATGCTTAATACAGCTTTTAATGAAACATTAGATAATGCCTTCTTCCAAACAAACATTTCTTGAGCTGTATAGACACTGACTGTGGAAATATTCTAAAAGCCTCTTTTTTGTGAAGTTTACAATGCAAATGGTAAAGCTTTATAGCAATTATGTGAGAACCAAGCCATGAAAAAGTGCTGAATGCTTAGTATGTCTAATTAATTTATTCATTTTTAAATTATTCACTTTAGAGGCAGAAATTAACAACTACAGAGCCACAGCACATGTTCTTTCTTTCAAAATTTATTCTTAACATGTAAAAAATTGCTTTTTCTACTGTAGCAGCTGAGAATGTGAATACTACAAAGAAGTTAGCACTGGCATTGAAATTTTTATAGTTGGTCCTAGGCTCAGGACACTTTTAGAAGACTCAAAGAAAAGAATCTGAAACAAGAAATATGAGTCTGTCAGAAAGCGTTAGGGAGCAACAGTTTAAAAGCAGCAAAGTGGATGTGAAAGAAATGAAAATACTCAGATGTATGCTAGGAACCTTGGTCAAAAATCCTCTCCCCTTTCAGTGAGAGGTTCATTTTCCAGTTCCATATAAGAACAGACGACTCAGAGCTGTACCTCAATGTTCACACAGATCTAGTTCACTGGAAGAGACAATTCTGTATTCTGACAGGAAGAAAACAAACTGAAATCACACAGAAGGCAGGGAGACATTTTCTTTGTGAGGCTTTGGGCAGCTTCCATGGGGTAAGTGGTCTGTGGTGATGAAGAGCATCTTTGGAAAGGGGACAGGAGGGAGCCCAGAACTTGCCCTGCTCCTTGCCTGCTGCAGAACCCTCCACAGCCCTGCCATCAGCAGCATCCCTCCTGCACACAGGAATATGAGGACTCAAGCATTTAAAGACAGGACTAAAGCCCTGTGATTCCTCTCCCTTTTAAAGAAAGAGCTTCTTTTGAGCAGAGAATAGAAGAAAGAAGAATAGAAGATTCCATTTTCAAATCTGGGTCATTAGCTGCCCAAGGAGGAGCATTAATTATTGGTTTTAACATCAAGCTGGTAAAAGCAGAGTTCTGCAGGCAGTTAAAGAGATGAAAGGCACTTGTTCAGGGTAAACACAGAGAGCCACTCACTCCTTGGATTTAGGATGTAACTCAGCTAAAGAGGAGAGCATTTACGTCAGAAAATTTGCATTTCTGAGTACAGGAACTTCATTGGGGTGCCCTGCATAGCAAGAGCTGTTTTTCCAGAAGAGGGCACTAAATATATATTTTTTTACTATTTCAATGATTAAGAATTTAAAAAAAAAAAAACAAAAAGGACTGGGAAATAGAAGAATTAGATTATAGACTGCTTCATATGTTTCTGCAGAGATGCCAGAATGAAGTTCTTTCCAGTTGTGCCATCTGAAGCTTTTTAAATCACTGTTGTTGTCTCATTTTGTATGCTACTCCTAATATATTTCTTTCCATGCCATTTAAAAATAACCACCTATACTTATTACAATCCAGCACAAACCAGGATGTTCATTGTCCCTAAAAACTTAGGAAGGAAATTTATGCTAAAAAGCAGGAACTCATCTCTAATGTAATTCTGAAGCCTGATTCTGAATTATATTTTTATTTTTCCAATAATTTTTATACTGGTATTAATTTCATTACTCTTAAAGCAAAGTTACCCCATGTTTCACTAAGATAGATTCCCATACAAGTGCAAGAAAGAAAACTGTGATTATTTTAATGCTGTCCATCTGTCTAGGAGACCTTGTACATTATCTTATGAAGGCTTTATTCAAAAACAAATTGTAATTTGTTTTTAAGACACTTTATGAATCTTGTTAGGACATTAACCTCTACCAATTTGTTCAAGTTAGCTCCTCTATACACTCAGAAAAGGAAGCAGAATGAGAAATAAAGCCTTATGCAAGCTAAGAAAAATTGTTTATTTTTGTATCATAGTGTTTTACCTTGAGGCTCTTTTATTTTTCCTTCCCTGCTTGATGAAAATCTCCTTTATTAAAGAAAATATTTACAGAGGAAGACTGCTGATAGCTGATACTGATACATACACCTATGTGCTTTTGCATGACAGGCTAATTCTTTCTGAGTTTGGATGCTCCCCTAGACTTCCCTGGAAATGTGGATTTGCTTTGCAGCTTACTGATGTGTATCTGTGCCTGTGAATAAATGCAGGATACAGTTTATTGGCCTTTGCTACATAAGCAAGGCTGTCCAACTTAGTCTGAAAAACAACTTTGCACTCAGTCTTGTTTGTGCAATTTCTGTTGAAGTCTCCCAGCTCAATTCAGGAGGCTTCAGGTTTAGTTCTAATTCAATTTATCTGCATTATTAGGAGAACAGCAAGGGTTTAATCCATTGTTTTTAATAGGAAAGCAGTTTAAGCTCAGCAGCTGAAATCAGCAGACTCTGGTTTTAATGCTCTGCATTTCAAGTTTTGTTGCAATGATCAGACTAAACAGCCCCTGGAGTGGAGAGAATGGAGACTGAAATTGGGGTTTTGTGGAGTTTTCCCAAAACCATTGCTATGTAGGGAGCAGGCAGCAGCAGAACTGTGATGTGGGGATGGAGGGCTGCAGGCTGTGCTGAGCTTTGCTTCCCAGCTCAGGCAAACACATCATGTTGTGTTTTATGAATGCACCCAGATCATCATTTCAGAAGCACAGACTTCCCCCTGGAAACAGCCCCAAAACCAGGGAGCAACAGAGCCAAAAATCTGGTATCCAGTGTGGTTTTATTGTTGGGCCACGGAAGAGCTGCAGGCCCTAAGTCACAGCAGTGTCTGCCAATGATAAATCATGGAATGGTTAGGCCTGGAAGATCATCCAGCTCCAACCTTCTACAGACCAGGTTCCATAAATGCTGAGATGATCCCACTCCAAGAATACCTGCTGAGCACGAGGAGAGTGCTCACTGTTTGTATTTTAGGGGTGCAAACAGATTTTCTGTGGATAATAGACAAAACCAGCCATTCCTCCCTGCTGACACTCAGTGCCTCTCCCTTTTATTAAGAATGGAAAACAAAGTATGCAGACTTGGGATCTGTCTTTTCATTCCACTTTTTTTCCCCCCAGTTTCTACTGAGTTACAATGACAGACCCTTAATTTTAAATAAGAACCCATGGCTCAATGATCCTAAGTAACAAAATGTCCCTACAATCTATTTGTTTGAGTTCCTAACTCCCCCAACTTCTTTCTTAAACTGCTTTTTTTTCCTCATTAAATCAAGCTGTTCCAAAGCAGAATTGCTGTCAAAAGCAAAGAACCATTTAGGCTACATAAAGGAGTACAGTTTCTGCTGGAACTTTGTCAGGATTTCAAATGAAGCATGAGGGTTCCCCAAACCAAAATAAGGAATAGATTTGACCTGTTTTCTTCCCCTGTGTTAGTCCAAAATTGGCCCTGAAATTAAGCAACATGAAATTAATTTCTGTGGTTTCTCCCTCAAAAGCAAGCTCTAGGATTAAACTTGTCACTAATTATTGCTCCACTGGGCTGTAACTGTGTCCAAAAATTTCTATTCTAAACAAATAACAGGACAGAAATGATGGAAGAACAAATATTCTCCCCATTTGAAGACATGTTTGCTCAATCAGAGAGGGTATCCACCCTCCCATAATAAGTTTTAATTCTGTAAACACGGGCAGCAGAGAAGGTTTGGCATCCACAGGGCCCTGCTGCTGAAGGCACAGCTGAGGACACCTGAGAAGGCAGTGTTTGCACAACTCTGTAATAGAGTTTTGAAAAGCCAGGAATCCCCTGAGAGCTGTGTGGCAAACTTCCCTCTCTCTCTGTGCCACTGCAGATATCAAATATTAATTAGCCTGAAACAATTACTGATACCAACACACGTTGGTACATCTGACAGAGACATTGCTGCTTCTACCTGGGCTGAGATCCCTGGTAGGAAAGCTCCCAGCTGCTGAGGGGTCAGGCATTAGCAGCTTTGGTTTTTTCTATGAAAGTTCACCATGAAGAGCTCATCTCCTGGCTTGGACAGACTACCCCAGGTCGGACAGAAAAGCAAATGGGAGTGTGGAAATGTTTTTGAATTAACCTTGTCTGATGCCTTTGGAAATTCTGGTTTGTCTGCCTTGTTGAAAACAGCAGATGTGGGAATTTGCTCATGGTGGGTTTGAGATTGGAAAAGATAGGCTTTCTTTCACAGAGACCTCATTAGTAATTAAAAATTACCACAACAAGCTCCTCTTAAAATAAAATATTGCCTTTGAGTGTTGTCAAACAATAGCTGCTGCTTCAGCTTCAAATCCAAAGTAAACTATCACCCACAAAATGAACCTCTTCTCTGCTGTTAGCACATTCTTGTTATTGCAACACTTCTGGACACACAGGCCTTAGCTTTAGCTATGCAAATGTGGCTGGAGCACTGCTGCTCTACCACAAAGAGGTTAAACAGCACTTATCAAACAAGGTAACCACACAGCTAATCTTGCTTTTCAAAATAATATCACTAAAACCAGGATCTGTAACAAGAAGTGATAGTGGAACCCTGGGAAATGTTAAAGATAGAATCTGAAAATGTTAGGCTTTGTGTTTTCCTAGATCAACTGCACCTGCGTAAGCAGTATGATAAATGATATAATTGTTAGATGTGATGATTGTTTAGTAATTAAATATAATTATTATATAACCATAAGAAGAATCATGAGAAACTATGTTGGAAATTTAAGGGGGGCTTTGCTTAGCTGAAATCTATGTATACAATAGAAGAATATAAGTTTAATAATTAACATGAAAGTTATATAACGATAGAATATAAAAACATGTTCATCTCGACTGTATGGTCGCAGTCAGGTTTGGGTTTGTACCCCTGACACCCAGAGCTCTTCAATAAAAGCACCTGCATATAATCATTCTGTGATTATGTGTTCCTGAACACTAACAGAAGGAGAAAGAAAGGTGGTCCCCACCTTCAGCCCTAACACCCCAGAACAGCCTCACTGACAGCCCACACAGGCACACACATAAAAGTGCTGCTGTTTTCAGAAGCTGTGAGCATTAGCTGAATGGTATTATTAATATTTATTCTGTGGGAAGTAACTGAAGTTGTTGCTTTCCTGAAAATTTAGCAAATTATCAGATTTGTTGAGTGGCTGGCCTATGTGTTTCCATTTATTCATTAATAACTTTATTTCTGGTCATTAAAAAAGCAGTGGATCACTACAGTGATGCAGCTCATTCTTCATTCCCAACTACATTTATACAGTTGGTGAGTTGAGAAAAGAGAAAATACTCTGCCTGAAGATACACACATGCACAGATGTAATAACAGAAATATTTTAACTAATACTAACAGCATTTGGATTGAGTCCTTTTCTTTTTGTTTAGTAAGGGCTTTATCCGAATCCATTATTTATCCTAATAACAGTAACTAATTCTCACAAGTATATGAAATTACAGTGCTTTAGCCTTGAAAATGTTGGAAAAAATAACTTTAGCCAGCAGCCTTTGATAGAAGTGAACAATGCCCTTATATTGTACAATTTCCAATAGAGGAGTCCTTCTGATTTATGAACAATGATTCAAAACTGTATTCAAATTAAAAAGAGGATATAGAAAACCACAAACATCAGCTTCTTACTTCAAAATGGCCCCTTCAAAAATGAATAATTTACAACAGAACACCAAAAATTAAATAACAATCAATAAAACAGGTAGCATTATTTTATGACAGAAATATTCTATCTGTGCTCACTTTTCATGAAATCACTAAACACTTTCAGTGTTCCTGAAAATAACATTGGGTGAGAATGAAAAAAATAAATTTGAAATATATTTATTGCCATATAAAGAAAACAGATTTATGTAAGCCTATTTCTAGGCCTGGTAAATCCATTTCAATTAAGCAATAAATATCATCACTACAGTCTGAGCAGTATTACAGATGATA
This sequence comes from Fringilla coelebs, assembly GCF_963513975.1. Classification (NCBI taxonomy): domain Eukaryota; kingdom Metazoa; phylum Chordata; class Aves; order Passeriformes; family Fringillidae; genus Fringilla; species Fringilla coelebs. Next base: position 145,718,179 of record NC_140028.1, read on the forward strand.
GTTATGACAGTGTTCAATTTTCAGAGGTATATTTATCATAATAATGTTTATCACCTAGCTCAAAAGGATGTTTTGAGGATTCATTAATATTTATACCCATTAGTGTTTTGGAAATAACAAGCGTTATGTTATTTTAATTTTTACACAACTAATTAAATTAGTATGAGGTCGTAATTGGACCATAAGCACAAAACCCATTCATTTCACATAACAACCAGACTTGGAGAAATAATAAAAAATAGTAACAACAACAATAGGAATATGTTGCTTTCTATAAATAATGCTTTTTTCACTCCATTCACACTGTAAATACCAAGCCTAAGGTTTGCTCTGGGTCTTTCTGAGCTCTCTTTGGTCCTAACACTTGTCTTAGAGATACAGGCAGGGAGAACAGAAATCCTGAACTCATCACATGAACTATGCTAAAAAATAATTATGGAGTGTGTTCTAATTACAATGATTCATTCTTTACAGCCATTTGGATTAAAAATGAGCATTTCTTTTACTGCAAAATAGGTAACAGCATCTGTTGTATCAGCTGCAAAAGCCTCTGAGCTCTAACTTTGTTCAGAAGCCTTTGCAGTTTGGTCCATGCTAATCAGCCAGCATTTCTGAATGTAATTGCCCTTAACTGGAACAAACACAGTAATGCTGGTAAAATTGGAGACAAAGAGCAAAAAGTTTTACAAGGAATCTTGGCAGCTTTAATTCCTCTCTTGCCTGATCACAACACTGATTCCTAATAAAGGCAATTAAATATTCACTGTTGAACATCTCACTACATCACTCCAGTAAAAAGGTATTCTTCTCACATATTTCCTCTGTTCCTTTTGTTCCATTGCACAAACTCCACTGGTAACTGACTGCCACACAAAGCTGCACAAGCTTTAGATACTTGTCTTTACTCTTACCTCAGTCACAAAAATACCACGAGATTTAAGGGTTGCTTTGTCACTTGGCTGTTTAGGAGCCCCTTTTGGAGACCAGGGGTACCCACAGAGGTGGTGCCAGCCCAAAGACCTGTGTCTGTTCCCAGGAGGGACACGGGGGGCACAGAGCTTGCCCCTCTATTGTAAAAGCAGGCAACCCAACACAGGGAGAGAATGATGCATCTGACTCCGCCTTATCAGAAGGCTAATTTATTAGTTTATTATGCTATGTCATATTAAAGAATACTATACTATACTGTACTAAAGAATACAGAAAAGGTAATTACAGAATGTTAAAAAGATACTAATGAAAACTCCTGACTCTTTCCAGAGTCCTGACACAGCTTGTCCCCAGTTGGCCACTGAATCAAAACAACTCCCAGCAGAACCCAATGGAACAATCACCTGTGGGTAAATAATCTCCAAACACATTCCACACATGAGCACAGCACAGGAGAAGCAAATGAGCTAAGAATTGTTTTCTGTTGGAAATGATGAAAGTTTGACAAGCAAGTCTCACAGATATGTGTGCTTAGCAGAAAGATTTTTGAATGTGGAGTCTGGTGAAGGAATAGAGTTGGAAGCAAGCTTTGATCTAGAAGAAAAGAATTGCTGAGCCAGTCTTACTGGATAACCAAGGAGGCAAAGGCTGTGTTAGTTAGAAGGGGTTTTTATGGCTTAGAGCAAGGGATAAACCCACCTCAAACAAGATGATTTTACCAAGCAGAAAGATTCCACAGGCAAACAAGCCTGTCGATGTGGCAAGTAGAAAAAAGGTTTCAGAATTTTCCATTGCAAGAGAACTGAAAAACAACTTCTAGCTTAAACTGTAATGTACTGACTTTTAGTGATTGGAGACTAGTAACATGAATATGGTAACTATAGTAGTTATGACAGGCTATAGGTAAAAGTTAAGGTACAGATTGGTTCTACTGTATTAAGATGCTCAGCAAAGAAAAGTCTACAATGCAATGTAACCAAAACCAAAGGGTCTCCAGGCCTGCCTGCAGCTGGAGCTGACAGCTGTAGGCACAGCTCTGTCACCCACCACCCTGGGCTGCTGCAACATCTTGGATGGAATAAACTGCATTTTGAAGAGCTTCCTGGAGTCCCACATCCCTCATTTCAGCTCTTACAGTTTTCCTTTTCTCTGTGGCCTTTTGCTGCCTTTGAGCTTCCCAGGAGAAAAACCCTGGGTGAAGGGATCACTTCAGAGGATGTGAATGCCACACCATCAGTGCTGCTGGAGCCACGGGCTGGGCAAGAGCATCCTTGGCCAGGCACCACCAGAGACAGCCGTGAGCCTCTGCCCCCTTCTGCTGAGCTGCTGTGGCCAAACCCCGTTTGCCCACGTGTTTTGGGGTTATTAAACCATATATCAGAGCTCCACACACTTGTTTTGGTGAAGGATGATTTGAAATCAAAGTTTCTCCATGGAGGTGTTTATTCCCTGATGCTTTCCTGAAATTTCACTCTGTTGTTTCAGCCTCAGGTTGCACCTTGTTGTGGTGTAAAGAAACTAAAAATAAACAGCAGGGAAACTGTGGGAGTATTTCAAGACAAAGAAGCTTGGTGCCTTTCCTGTGACCTTTCCAGAAAAAGAACAAATCTTCTGTGTTCAAGGTTAGAAAAGCTCCCTATTAGCACAAGGCTTACCCAGAATATTGCTGCCTGAAAGATTAAACTTCTGTAAATATAAGCACTGCAGAAAAAAAAAGCATTACAATGAAATCTGACAGCCAGACTAGCCACAATGTACTCACACCAGCCTCACAGCTGTCTGCCAAGATTCCTGGGAGAAATATGTTTTAAGGAACGTGCTTTATTCATTATCCTTTAAAATGATGAAGTGATAGAACAGGAAAACACACATTAGCTGCCTCAGTGTCTTTGCAAAATAGGTGTCTGGCAGTTCAGTGCTGTGTTATTCCAGTGTGGGAGTCAGTGCTGTCACCCAGACCAACACTGAGCAGAGATGCTTCTGTGCAAATAAATAGAAAAATATAGAAGCAGCTATTACTGGAAGGAAATGACTTTGTGGCACTTTTCTTAAAAATATTCCGCTTCATTGGAGTGACACATTGTGCTCCTCTATTTTGGTGTTTATTCCTGGCTGGTATTAAACATAGGGGCTGAATCCATTCATTTCAGAATTCAGACAAATTATTAATTCATACTATGCATATTAAAGCAGCACAACTGTACTGTGTAAAAAAATGATGAAAATATCTATACTCACAAACAATTAAAAGGCAGCGCATCACATTTTCAAATGCCAAAAAAATAAGAAACAATTTCTGATGGCTAAAAAATAAGTATTCAATAATTCCAATAAGCTCTTTTTTTGAAATTGTAGAATTAAACTTTAAAGACATGTCCTCTGCCAATGCATCTCCTGAAATTTCCTTTTGACTTTGCAACAAGGACAACTGCCCAAGGCTTTGTTGATCAATTCCTTGTGTTGCAGAAAACAGTGTAATTTGAATTTTGTCCAAGAGTACAGTTTGAAATGCAGAAAATGTGAAGAGCTAACTAACATGCAATTATTTGTAGCCACAGTCTGCATACCAAGGGAGAAGAAAGCTGAAGAAATAATTTAGCAGTTATTGCCATTTTAATACAGAGAGTCACCCATCATGGCTGAAGGCTGCAATAACCAAGACTGAACCCAACTACCCCTCTATTAGCATGCTTCAAAACAGAACAAAACAAAACAAACCCAACAAATTTTCTTTTCTCCATAAACATGGATCTTAAAGGAATAAAAGAGGTCTTGATTTGTTTTGTTTTGTTTTCCTTCAGGAACTCTTGCTATAGAAGAATATCTGAACAATTTGCAATGTTCTCTTACAGTGAGTACATGCCACATCCTGAAACATTCCCAAAGAATGTTTTCAGCTTCCCACCCTGGGTTTTCCTTTCTAGAAAAAGATGTGCTGTGATGCAGGGAGCACCTGGCTGTGTGCTGCTCTCTCTTCTCCAGACAGGCATCTTAAGAACCACAAACTCAGTATTTTTCTGTACCTCAAACTCACAGGTCTGCAAGCGCTGACATGCAGAGAAGAGGATGCAGAGGAAGCACATCCAGCCCATCCCTTTCCATTCCCATGGCTCTCCTGCCACATTGCCCACATCAAGCTCTCCTCCACAGACTGAACACAAAGTCTGGGCTGTAAAAGCCCCCCTAACTCTGCTTCTTTCAGACCTTCAGAGTGTGCATTCCTTTCAGTGGATAGAGGTTGAGAATAAAGTTATTTTCTCATTACCATTTTTAGAAATTTAACTTTTTCTCTCTTTTTTTTTTCTTTTTTTTTTTTTTTTTTGAGGTTTTTGTTTTGTTTTGTCATTAAAGTCATTTTTCTGTCATTCTCAGAGGAGCTGAGGAAGCCCTCCCTCCTCAGGGCTCTTCCAGCTTTCACAGTCCATCTGAGCAGAGTGGGCACAGGGCTTCCACAGACAAAGGCTGATTTCCACTAAAAGAAATGCATTTTGCAAAACATCTCTGGCTTACAAGGCAGGGAAATTTGAGAGAAAGGCTTTGCTTGCTCAGTGACCCTGAGGCTGTCTTTTCCATGTTTAGAATTAACACTTCCCCATCCATCTCTGTCTAGAACTCAGCTAAGCTTCAGGTAAGTGAAGTCACACCACCAGTAATTTCCCATGAAAAATCATTATGAATTACTCCTTAAGTTTCTGATAGTTTTATTTTTCTTTTTTCTAAACCAGACATGCTTCTTCTGACTTTCATAGCACCAACTCAGGAATAACTACAAAGATGATAGCGGAGAAATCAGATTAGAAACAGAGCTACAACTTTCACTGCCTAAAGAACCCACAAATTTCCTTTGGTTAGCAGCTGAAATGTTATTTACATTGTGGAAAAAAATTATAGCTGTCAGTGAATTAATTATTTTCATTTTGAAGAATTGTTGATATTCTGGACTATGGAAACAAAATATATAGGGCTTATAGTTCATCCAAGTAATACAGCATAGCTATCACTCAAACATTTCAGGTCTTATACCAGCAGAATTGAGAAAGACAAAAATATTATTCATGCAGAAGAATTGCTTCCCCCATGTTTGATTCTTTGGTCATCATTTAAAAATGACTCATTACATTTTTCCCTTTTGAAGTCTGGTAAAAAATTTGCTGTAATCCAGAGCTTAGTATCAACCTAATGGTGATTTTTTACAAATGATTTATACCTAACCCTCAGAAGAAAAGGATTTATAATGAAAGTGATAGCTCAAGCCTAACTGCAGCACTGGGAATGGTGACACCATAATTAATGTATTATTTCAGTTGTGGGAGACACTGACAGTAGCTTTTTGTTCTGGGGAAGAAATTTATAGGGTGATGGAAAAAGGCACTGTGGAAAAAAAAAATCACAGAAGAGGAATAGAAATCCTTGTAGCAAAGACATGTCCTTACAATCCCCCTCCCAGAGGCTATAAAATCCTGGCAGTGACAGTGTTTCCTCACAGTCTAATTTATACCTTTCTCCTCTACTAGATGGCAGTGTGACATGCTCTCAGAATTGCTAACTGAGGGGGTTTCTTGCTTTCTTTCAGAGGAAGCAATTAATTTAAAATATCATCTTGCTGGCATAAAAGTAAAAGAAAAAAAAAAGAAAAGTTTGCCACTGTCTGTGTATTTTGAAATCAAATCTGTTTACTTACAGGTTCAACATCAAAGGCAAATAGTGCATATTCCCTGTCAGGTGACACCTCATACCGGATAGCCTTTAAGGAGACCTGGAAAATAAATAGAGTTTTGAAACAGATATCCATCAGTTTTCAAGCTAATGACACCTAGAACTAATTGTTATGATCATCTCTCTAAGGATAAAGAATACTGCCAGAATTAAGTGTCTTGAAAAATAGAATATTTTTTTTTTCAAACCCCAGAAATGTTATGTGGGCACTCATAAGAGAAAGAATAAATGCATTGTGACTCAGAGCAGGCAGCTATATCAAAAACCCCAGAATTTTCCTTGCTGCACAGTGGCTGATGAGGTGGCAGGTGTAGGCAGTAGTTAGTAGAAAGCTCTGATAAATGGCAATTTATTAATTCCCTCTCATTATCTGTATTCACTGGCCAGCACAGAAGATAAATAGCTTCTGGAGCAAATTAGTAATAAAGACACCACTGCCTCCCCCAGTTAAGATAACCCAGAAGAAAACTATTCTGTTTTACCTGGGGAAAAGTTTTTGGGATGCTGCAGTGACCTGGGCTCTGCAAAAATCAGCACAGTAAATCTTGCAAACAAGAAGAAATGCCAGGATATCTCAGACCTGCCAGGAATTGCCTTTTTCCAGCTCCACTTTTCATTTGTGTAGCGAAGCCATTTCTCCTCCCCAGCATGTTTCAATATAATGCATTGCTGGCACAGATGGCACCAAGGTCAAAGAGAGGTGCCACTGACACATCACTCATGCACTGCCTTTTAAATCTCACCCTCTCACCTAACAAATTCGATCTAAGTCCTTGAGGGAGTCCCACAGGGCAAAACTGAAAGGGGAATTGGGGACAGTGCTCCCCAAGGCCAGCAAGGATGGATGTGCTGGGGGAGGGAGCCAGGAGCAGAGGGGTCAGGTGGCACCATCACAGAAGGATTTGGATGGGAAGGGATCTTTAAAGGCTGTCTGTCCAACCCCCTGCAATGAGCAGGGACAGCTTCAGCCAGACCAGGCTGCTCAGAGCCCCATCCAAGCTGATCCTGAGCATTTCCAGGGAAGAGCACCCAGCACCTCTCTGGGACATCTCACAGTCTGCTGACCCGGAGCAGCTCGGGATGGAGAGGGATGGGGGAGCCTGGGCACCAGCAGGGTCAGCATGGAGACAGATTTTATTTACAGGAGACAGATTTTATTTAATTTTATGTCAACAGCATGGGGAAGGGAAAACATGACCAAGTAGCAAAAGCTTTCTGCCTCAGGGCTGGGAAGAAAGAGGAAAAAGACAACGTGTCTGAGTAAATGTAATGGCAGCTCTTGCACTGGGGCTTTGTGGATTATTGTGGAGGTGACCTGCAGATGTATTTACTGAGAGGGCAGAGGAACAAAGGTAGAACAGGCAGGCAGGTGGAAAATGGCCCCAAAATGCAGGATTATCTTGTAGCACTGTGCTTTTCTTACAAATGCCAATAATTAAAAGCCAGTGGAATAAACAAGAGGCCAAATGGAAGTGATTTGACTTCAACAGACCTTGACATTAAAGGAAACCAGCCCATTCCCTTTGAATTGTAAAGAAAGGGGTTACACTCTGGTAAAAGAGGATTGCTTATGTGATGCAGTAAAGTTTGAAGGTTAAATGCAGCATGTGAATTTTAAGTTTGGGCCATGATATAATAATTCAGTAATAAATTCTTTGTCTCATTAAAAAATAATTAATACAATTGATGTACTAACCTCTGCCACAATGCTGGTTTCATCTACTACAAAAAACAACGCTACAAAACCCTTCTGTCACTATAAGCAATACTCTGCATCAGGTGTCACTTTGTTTTCTTTACATTCATTTTAATAGTCACCTACTAACTTCTTCCCACAATTTCTTAGGGGTTTCTCTCAAATACAACTCCACTTCTTTTCCTTAGCACTGTTCATAAAAAACACTGAAATCGCATTTCAACCATTAGGCAAGAAAAATCAGCGAATGCACAAACAAAAAATAAGTATTTGCGTGGAGGACTGTAGAGAATGGCAATAGACAGTAAATTATATCAATTGCCCTTTTTATTAAGCATGCAGAGATGAGAATTATGCATCTTTCAATTATATGTGATATGCAAGACTAGCTTCAAACCTCTATATGATACTTTCCAGAAGTATGAGAGAAACTGAGCTTGCAGAATAATAACAAAAGCTGGGGTTCAATCTCACATTATCCATCACTGCATAGCCCATTGTAGCACCAGAGAATTGCTTCTCCTTGACAATACATGAAGTTGAAACCCAAGTCATTTTCTGCTTTACTGATCCAACTGCAAGAGAGCTGTGAAATTCAGCTACTTGTCATAGAAAATACTTACAATTTTTTTGTTTTCTATTAATATTGTTGAACTGTTGGTTTCCACATTCCTCAGAATCACTGTGCCATTCTGGTTTCTATAAATGAATTCATTATCTGCAAGGAGGAAAACAAAAGGTCATTAAGGAAATCTGAAATTGTGTTTGTGTGGAACCTAATTATGGACTTAAAACCAAAAGTACTGCAGGAAACTTCTTTCTGAAGAGCACAGATTTTTTTTTTTTAACACTTTAGTCATTGCTAAAAGTGGCTTTGAGGACAGCCATGAAATGATGTGGTTGGTGTTTGTCACATGTTTGTTGTGCCACGCTTTCCCTGAGATGAATGCAAGAGTGACCTGGTTTGAATGTACATACACAGCTTGCTATATAGTTAGTGTAGAAAACAAGGTCAAAAAACCCCATTCTTTATGATTAAAGGTTTCTGAGCTGCACAGTCTCTGTAGGAGTTTAATAAGCCTGGAAAGTCTCTGAAAGTGAAAGGCAAATTACCCTCTAACAAAGCAGATTCTGGAACCTAATATTGTGCTCCAACTCTGGAATTTGTTCTGCAGACTTATACCAGCAGGAGAAACATGCAGAGAAACCAACATTTTCACATGAAACAACCTTGTCTCCGTGCACTTTGGGACTTCTCCAGCTCTCAAGACAGGTGGACAAGAACAAAAATACTGGAGACAGTGTCCAGCTCTCAAAGCACACAGCCTGCCTGAGAAAGGCTGGGGCAGACATATGAAAGGGACTCCAAATGAGGGTTAGGTAGCAGGTCAAAAGTTCAGGATGAAAAACATTACAACCATAAAGGGATGTCATAAATTGAAGTTCAAATCTGATCAGTGCTTACATGCACTGCCCTGCAGATAAAACATAAAACCTAAGTCCCAAGCACTCTGCCATTAAAGGAATCAGCAGTTTTTCTTGGCACAAAACTAGGGTTATGGTTTATTTGCAGCTTGGCTAAACTGAGAACTGACAGATCCTACAAAACCTCTGCTTTCTTTCTCTGATCTTACCAAACCTCCAGTTCCAGTCAGGGAAACAATTCCTCACCACCTACCCATTATGGTGGCTGCCCCAGGAGTGTCACCATGATGCAGCAAGGGCTAGGGACATGTGGATGGTTTAACATTACCCATGGGGTGTCCTGGCATGAGTCAAAGGTGAGTTTAAACCCTCTAGGATGGGTTACAAGCACAAACCCAGCTCACTGTAACTGCAGAAGTGTGCACTGCCCAGCTAAAGGCAGCACTGGGTTTGGAGACTTGGTTCTTTCAAAACTTGGCTGTAGAGACCTAGCATATCCCTTATCCATGTTCCAGTCTTTTATTTCCAACCTGGCGATGATAATCCTCATCACAGTCACTAACCAGCTTTACAAAATGCTCTGAAGGGGCAGATGAAAAGCTTCTATGCTCTACTTATTGCTGTCACTAAAAAAAAATCTCCTCCTCCCTATCAGAGACCTACACATAAGTGGAAGAAGAAGAAATCCTCTCTGAGATTGGGATGAATCAGATTCTGGAAGAACACAAGGTTTTAGAGACTTTCAGATTCTCAGAGTCCAAATCAGAGCAATAGCCCTTTAGACTCATAGGCAAAGTTCTCAAAGCATAAATCTATTTTAAATTATTAAATAAATTTTATCAGAAACTTCTGTCTTGAATAAAAAAAAAGATGGATTTTAATTAGATTGACTTACATTTATCTTTAAAGTATTCCTTCATACAATTTATGACTTACATTTATCTTTAAAGTATTCCTTCATACAATTTCTGACTGAACAAACTAAGAAACTTAAACTTGAGAAAGAACTGACTGAACAGAGCCAGGACAGAAGTCAAAAAAAGTCATAAGCAGTATGGAGAAGATAAATAATGGAAGCTTATTCCCTCCCTTTTCCAAAATAAATACTGGAAGGCACCAGATGACACCAGTCAGTGTCAGGTTCAGCACAAGTAAAAGATATTATTTCTTCATGCTGAAGGCAAAGAAACTGTGGAAGTCACAGTCCCAGAACAGAGCAGGTGCCAGGGCTGCAGGTGGAGCCGAACTAGAATTAGAAAAATGGAAGAAAAATCCATCAAAGATTATGTGTCTGGAAGGGGAATGCTTTTCAGGAAGCCCATGAAGCAGCCATTGTAAAGGACTAAAGGAATATCCTGAATCCTCAACCTGAGAGATTTTCCTGCTTTTCAGAATCTTCCCTTGCCCTGGGCCATATGCCAGAGACAATCCCTGGGGTCTGATCCAGCACTCACTTATTTACAGCTCTAACTTCAGCTTCTGTGTCCAGATCCTTAAGAAAAGTGTTTATGGCAACAATTTAGGAAGTAAGGCAATAAAAGATTTAATGCTCTGTACACACCTGGTCTTTATATGCTCAGGCCACAAAGTCTGAAGCATTACTTGTTATAAAAGGAAAGTATGCAGCTTAAATTGTTATTTTCCAGAAATATTTCAGGCATTCCAGAAAAAAAAAAAAAACAGGAAAAATTAAACTGAGAGACAGACTATTACCTAATTATCAGACATGTTTAAAAATATTACTGCTTTAATAATCACCCTTTGTCAACCACACAGAATGTTTTCCAATTACACACTAAGTTTCAGACAGAAAAAAATCATGGTTTAAGCATGGCCAGCAAAACATTTGGATAATTGTAAGGCTCTCAGGATATTTCCTAATTACAGAAAAGAAAAGAGCAATGAAATTCAGCTCCAAGTTCAGAACATAGGTAAAGTAACCTATTAATCTAATGAGTCTGTGAAGCTGTTTCTTGAACATAGCAGGAACTGATGGAAGACACATTACTGCCCATAATGACATTGCTACCAAATTTTATTGCTCCTTATGCTCCAAAAAACCCCATAACATTTTAATAAACTATGAAACTTCAGGGTTACACAAGAGCTGCTCCATGGTTGGAAGTAGGAGATAAAAGACTTTCCCGTTATTTGTTAAACCATAACAAGTTTAAAATCAGGTGCTAACCTGCCACATGTACTTTTAGAATGCATAAAAAAAGAATAAATGAAGCAGTGCTGATTTGTTAGGGCTCTAAATCTTGCTATTATATTCAAAGCCAGCCATCAACACTGTCTGAGTTAATGAACAGAAAATTGGTCTGCTTAAGAGAAGAACAAATTGATCTGCATTATACTCCAAACAAAACACTGTGAAGTTTAGCTGGGTCTTAGTCCTCAAAAGATGAATAATATTCCTGGACTTCTGTTTTGAAATGTGTGATTTGTTCCAGTGCAAGAGCATTTTTTTTAAATGGGACATACCTCAATCAAAGCCAGAAAGCAATGCAGTGGCCTCTGTCTGTAATGAATTCTGTCCAGCAAGCTGATGAGAATTTGCAGCCTGATTTATAGTTGTCACCAGAGCTGATAAAGGTCATCACTGCATCTCATTTTTTAAATCTGCCTTTCTTTGGGGCTGGTGTTCAGTATAAATGATGCTGAATATTTTAATTTTCAGGCATGCAGCCATTTATTCCATTTCTTCAATCTTTCTTGGGTTTTTTCCATCTGTTCTTCACTAAAGAAGCCATGGATGTCCCATCCCTGGAGGTGTTCAAGGCCAGGATGGTTGGACCTTTGAGCAATCTGGTCTAGTGAAGGGTGTCCAGTGGGGTTGGAACTGGGTGGTCTTTAAGGTTTCTTCAACCCATACCTCTCTGATTCTATGGTTCAATAGCAAAATTCACTTTTCCAACTCCTCACCTCCCTTTCAACTTCCAGGAAATTGTCTGGGTGGTAGATTACATTCTCTGACTGTGAATGTAGACACAGGTATGTGGTCACACTTGGAAAAAACTGACTGATTGCAAAAAAAAAATGATTCCCAGAAATAATGGATCAGCCTTGGGGCTGTTCAGAGTCAGTGCAGAGGAACGGGGAGGTCTGGGGAGAAACTTTTAAAAACCTGCTAAGCAGAACAGGTGAAATCATAAACCCCATCTGCTTCTCTGTCTTTAATTTGGGCAGAAAATGCACAGGCAGAGCAAACAGACCCAAGGAGAGGGAGCTCATGTCCCTTGATGTCACTCAGCCCTGACCAGGAACAGCACAGACAGACTGGGTACCAGATAAAACAGCTCACCACAGTGGACAGGAAGGTTTGGGACAACTTCACTTCTAGCAGGAGTAAGTTTGAGTGCAAAGAATTTGAAGGAAATACATCCATTGACAAAAACATAGCATCAGTGCCCAAATATTTAGAGCAGTAAAGCTTCTCTGAAGTCCACATTAGCAGAGATGAAAGATTGGATTATAGGATACTAGCAGGACCATGCCTGTGAGGGGAACTTGCATTATTTGTGAGAGATTATGGAAAGCAGAAAGCAAAACTGAGCAAAAAAATATGAAAACAAAAAAATTATTTAAAGCCAGCTCTAAAAAATATTTAAATGACATTGTATTTTTCTATCATTTTAATAACTGATGAATGAAAAGTACACATGAAAAGGTTATGAAATTCACATGCAGCAAGTCAGCAGCAAGAGACAGTGAAAGAGAGAAGGTAGAGTCAGAATTTTTAAGGCCACTCCAGTCTTTTAGATCAACAGATTAGAGGAAAAGGCAACTTCTTAAGTCCTGATCAACAGACATGAAAGATAACTGAATGAGTCTCAGTATGATGAAAGCCAGCATTGAGGGAATTATCATTTTCAATCCCTAAGATTAAGGAAGATTGGTGAATAAAGGAAATTTAAGTCCTGAAGTTGTTATAAGCCACTTCAGATAAAGGAGCCTCCAGATAGCAGCAGGGTTGGCAAACATTACCCTGTGCCAGGAGAGCAGAGAGCAGCAGCTCCTGTGGGACCTTTGTGTCCCCTCCCAAGGGACAGAGGTCACTTTGCCCCAGGCCACGTGCAGGGATGCTGGGATGGAGCTCTGCAGTGGCACAGCAAATGTCACAGGGCCACCAGGAGACCACGGGCACCCTTCTGTCATTCCTCATGGGGGAAAAAAGAAAAAGTCATACTGGGGTTTTTAATGACCCAAAGCAGTCAGAGCTTTGGTGTTTTACCTCTGAAGGAGCCCTGCAGGAGCCCTGCAGCCCTGCCCAGCGTGGGGCACGGCATCACTCAGCCCTTGGCCAGGTGAGCCCACCCTCACTGAGGTGGCAGCAGCTCCTGAACCAGCCAAGGGCTTCTTGGAGTCCTCCCAGGCAGGTATTGATCAGACACACCTGGACAGCTCTCACCATCCAACAAGATAACAGGCAGGAAGATTGCAATGGCAGGACAGAGGTTTCTTCAGACAATTGGTATTTTCAGCAGGATGTACTACAGTCGTATTCCTTTGGAAAGATACATTGGGATCAGGCAGTGGAGTTTAAATAAAAAATCTTCTGCTTGTTTAGCAGCTCAGCAAATTTTCTGAAGGGCCAGGTGCGCCCAGAACTGAATTTCAGAGGCAGTTGTTTGTTGGGTACATGCTGTAAATATCAAATAGATGCACTGCAGCACGTCTTGAAAGAACAACAGATCACAGGATTAAATGCATCCTCCCAACAGCCTCCTTTCCACCTGGGTGTGTGATTGCATCTCTCTGGACACCTGAATAGGCTTCCATTGGGGGCTGGTTGTGCTTTTCTTTAGCACCATGACCTGTGTGGTGAAGTTTTGCAGCAGTTAGGGAGCAGGCACAGTCCTAGCATTTGTTCAGCCTCTGTTCTCAGGGTTGAAGGGGCTTCCCCTGGGGACTGTGCATGGAGACCAGAGTGGGGAAAGAAGAGGCTGTGCCCTGGGACTTGGGCATTTCCCAGCTCTCATCCCAGCACACACACACCAGGGCCAAACAGCAGGGTCCAGCTGCAGAAAGCAAACCCAGACAATCCATAGGTGACCTGCAGCACAGAGGAAAAACCACTGGCTTGCAGTGATTGCCTTGTTTTCAGGGCTGGGGGAGGCTGGCAGCTCACACTGCAGTGGTGTCTGAGGGAGCAGCACCCTGAATGAGCCCAGCTCACAACTGAGCTGCTTCCCAGGCAGGCTGGGCTCAGCTGAGACCATCAACATCCAGCCCACAAGCCAGGCACACAGCAGAGCCCCAGGGGAGAGAGCAGCTTCAGCAGCAGCACCAGGCATGGATGTTCAGTACCACCATCCCCACAGCTCACTGGGAAAGTACACCTGGGGGAACTCTGAAATTCCTGTAAAAATGTGATTTCTGAGTGTCACAGGTGAGGGAATAGCACAAGCTGTGGTTAATAGGTTGTTGTGTGAGGGGCCAAGACCCTAAAAAAAACCCTTAATCCTGCCAGATGCCAAGAAGCATCTACCTTCAGAGAGTCTGCTATCTTCAGGGACTGGTTTTGAGAGAGGGATCTGAGGTTTTTTGGATATAATGGTTTTTGGAAGCAGAGTGAAAAACAACAGAACAGGGTAAATTCAGAGAGGGAATAGAAACTGTCAGAAAAAAAACCCCAAACCAGCAAACATTAGGAAGCACCAAACAAGAGGAATAAGGTGCAGGATGGCATGAGCAGGGAGAAGGATGAACACAGGCAGGTTTATGGAAATACATATTTTTCTTTGCTTTCATGAAAGGGGAAATCACATCTTTACAGGCCACATATTTACCAGGCCTGCAGGATTATTAACTCACTTGGGACAGCATCTGCCTATCAGCACTCAGGTAGGAGAATGGCCCTGCAAGACCTACCCCCCTTGGGGGAGGCAGAATTTACTCCTCAGAAAAGCACTGAGAACAGAGGCTGAACAAATGCTAGGACTGTGCCTGCTCCCTAACTGCTGCAAAACTTCACCACACAGGTCATGGTGCTAAAGAAAAGCACAATCAGCCCCCGATGGAAGCCTGTTCAGGTGTCCAGAGAGATGCAATCACACATCCAGGTGGAAAGGAGGCTGTTGGGAGGATGCATTTAATCCAGTGATCTGCTGTTCTTTCAAGACATGCTGCAGTGCATCTATTTGATATTTACAGCATGTACCCAACAAACAACTGCCTCTGAAATTCCCTCCCCATGGCAGAAGCAAAGACTGTTTTGATGTGAGCTGTTTCTCCAAGAGAAAATGCAGGGAAGGTTTCCCAGCCCCTGTCTCCTGGTGCCTGCAGTAGCTGGGATAACAGAAAGTGGGAGGCAAGGATCATAAATAGGGAAGAGCAGAAAAACCCCATTTCCATGCTCACAGCTTTGTTGTGCCCTCAGTGAGCTCTCCTTAGGGATGGGCCCTGTAGAGTTTGGCATTTATAATTTTTCACAGTCCCTGCCACCACCCTCCCTCTGTTTCAATCCACCTACCCCCACTAGTAACTTCTCTTTCTTCTGCCTTGCTACTTTGCCTGGAAGAAATAAATAAGAATTTCTTAGACTTTGTGATGCTGATACAAGGAGCAACAGGGGACAGAGAACAGCTTGCCTTTAACAACATTGCTACAGCCTTTAATTCCAGGAGACAACTGGATTCCCATTTTTAGCTTTCTGCCATTATGGGTCATTATCCTTTTACTGTTCCCAGCACTTTTTTCTCCACATGCAAGGCTGAAAGAAAAACTTCTTTAAATAGGTGATTTACTGTAATCTAGCTAAATACTGTATAACACATTGAATTGGTATATTAAGTAAGTGCAACAAGATAGACTGTGCTTTATTATGTGAGAAGTGGTTTTAATTGCTCATCATCTCAATGCAGTTGCACTTGGTGCACCAATATAGTGCTTTTACAGTAGTACCAGTAAAATAAAACACAATTATAGCTCAGGAAAATTCCCACATCAACGTGCATCTCTAGCAGGCTTGTAAATTAACTTGTCAAAAGCTCCAAGAGATTGAGTCTTGGGAAAACTTAAAACTATAAAAATCAGCAATGCTGGTGTGTTTCTCTTTTTTATCTAATCCCAACTCTTTCAAGATTCAAGCCAAAAAGAAAAAAAAAAAAAAAGTTCAGCATCAAGCCTGAAATGCAGGCAGAGCACACCTTTGAAATTTGGATCCTAAATTTGAAACCAGGTAAAATTCTGCTCCTTTCTCATTTGTGAGGATGAACTCCTCCTCAAAGAACCCCAGTCTGGGAACTCTGTGGTGTTATATTCACATTTTCTGAAAAATCCCTTTGCCCAGGATTTTTCTCCTGGGAAGCTGAGAAGCCTCAGAGAAAAATGAAAACAATTCTTATCTCATTTGCTTCTCCTGTGTTGTGCTCACATGTGGAATGTGTTTGGACATTGTTCACCCACAGGTGATTGTTCCATTGGATTCTGCTGTGAGTTGTTTTGGCTTATTGGACAATTGGGGCCAAGCTGTGTTGGGACTCTGAAAGGAGCCACGAGTTTTTCATTATTATCATTTTAGCATTTAGTAAGTATCCTTTCTGTATTATTTAGTATAGCATTCTTTAATATAATATAGTATCTTAAAGTAATAAATTAGCCTTCTGAGAACATGGAGTCAGATTCATCATTCCTTCCTTCATCTGGGGGGAACCCAAATACAACACTGTGGGCTCAGATCATGGCTCAGTGGCACAGGCATGAAGAGCTGAAATGCATGTGAGAAACTGAGACCTTGTTTCAACTCCAAATTACTCCTTCCCAACTTCTATCAGCTTTTATAACATATAGAAGGGCAAAAAGAGAGACACTACAATTAGGCAAAAAATGAATGAGACATTCTCTGGTCTAAATCCATTTTTATTCCATCCAGGGCAAACCATCTTGATTACAAAACTGCTGCAAAACCATAACAACAGCAGTGCAACCTCACACCTTGTTGCTTGGTGCCCTCAATTTATCTTTCTAATGCCTGGGGGGAGGAGAGGGAATGCACCACACTGAGATTGACTTTGGTGTATTCCAGAGCTGAGAAATGTCCCTCAAAGATTCTCTGCCATCTCACTGTCCTGTTCAGCTGGGCATGTGCTCTTCAAATGCTAGATGTTCTAGGAGGAGAAGTGATGACCCCTGGGTTACTGGGCAGCTGGAGACAGCAGATTACACTCATGCCTTTGATTCCCTGCTGGAAACATTTCACATTCAACACAGGCCAGAAGCAATTTAACCCCAGACAACTATTTTCCCAGAAAATGGTCCTTAATGCTTTTATCCACACCCTACATATTTTTCAGTTTCATCATGCAACTGAAGAGAGAGAGGAAAAAAAAAAAGTGCAGCCCACAGGTAGAAGGAATCAGCTTATCCCAGCTCCATGGAGTGACTGGGGTGGGTGCACAGCCCCAAATACACAATGGCACGGGTTTCACTGGAATATAAAAATTCCAGGGCTTTTCCCACTGCAGTTTCTAGCTCAGATGAGAGCCCAAGTCAGCACTCCTGCTTGGTGGCACCCAGCTTGGCTGTTCCATGCAGGGACACTTGCTCCAAGCCCTCCCCAGTTGTGCCCCAGGCCAGTGCAGCATCACCCAGTGACCTCCCTGTTCTCTGCCAAGTGCACCAGGTCTTTTCTGCCTCATTTGCTTTGGCTTCACACAGGGGAGTGCATAACCCAAAGTGTTGCACCTAAATGTAATAATCCACTTGACACTGAGGAAAAGAAGGAATCCATGAATAAATTTTCATTAAAATGTGACCCCACAACTCGCTTACTTAATTTCTCTGTGCATTCCCTTGCCTCCTTCTCTTTGCCCCTAAACAAATTGCACTGGTTAATGGCCATGATGGATAGAAAGAACACATAAAGTGTTTTTTCTTGCTTTTCATTATTATTGCCATGGGAAGATTACTTAAATTTCAGTGCAGACTGAATGAGACTGCTGTATGTTAACAAGCAGATATGCTTTGTGTGCAGCTGCGGGTAAAGTTTTAATTATCTTAATGTGCAATATTTCCCAGCCCCTCTTCTGTCAGCCTGTCATTTCAGATGTGTCTGGTGAGGTATGACTGTGATGAAGTCTAACTTCATGTGTGAGGAGTCTGTCAGAGTCATGGCCATCACCCTCACCTCAGCCTTTTGAAAATCAAGGCAGACAAGAGATGAAATCCAGGATCCCAAGACACATTTTGGTTACCAGTGCCCGATTTCTGGTTTTGGATTGGTCACAAGAGGGCACCCTGCTACAGAGCCAATGGAAACACTTTCAACACTTGCAAGAAACCATTAATAATAATTAGAATCAGTGCTGGGCAGAATGCTAGTGACCTGAGTGAGGTGGCACTGAGGGAAGGAATTGGCACCTGGATGAGAACAGTCTTCCTGCACCCTGGGACCTGCAAGGGAGCCACTAATGGAGAAACACTTTGCTATTCTAGGTAAAATCCCATCATTTTAAAATAAACTGATGATGGCATGAAAAAAATTCATGCCAGCTAAGCAGGGTGGTGAGGCAATAGAAGAGGCTGCCCTGCCCAGAGAAGCCGTGGGTGCCCCATCCCTGGAAGTGTTAAAGGCAGGGTTGGATGGAGCTCTGAGGACCCTGGTTTAGTGAATATGTCCCTGCCCATGGCAGGGGTGATGGAAATGGATGATCTTTCAGTTCCCCTCCAACCCAAACCATTCTGTGATTCCATGATGAGTGAGGAGCTTTTCCCTAGCATGGCACATTAGTGTGGTTTGCCTGCAGTTGCTGGGTCAGCTCCTACACAGAGTCCTCACCAAACCCCAGAAAAGATTCCTGAATTCCTTATATTATTTCTTCTTGTTCCTTTTCCTCTCTCTACCATGGAACCAACATCATCCACCTGTTACTGCCTTTGTTCTCTTGGTTTTGGAGCACCAGCAGTTGCTGAGAAGACAGCTGTGCTGATGCTGGTGCAGAAGCAAAAGGGCTGATGTGAACACCTGGTTCAAGTGCAATGGGTGAAAAATAGTCACACCAGAAGAATGACTGCTCCTTCCTTCCAAATCTTATCAACCTTCTGTCCAAAATTACCTTCTCAATGGGTTAAGAACTTTCAGCAGATGAGATTAAATCCAAAGAATACCCTTATTCAATGAAAAGAGCTTGACTTCTTCATATTTTTTCCTTATTTTATATCCTTAAATAACTTCTTAATAACTCAGGGCAATTCTTTTTATTGTGTATTTCCATGCTTCTGTCATGCTCTTAATCTTTCTCTGGACTATTTCTATTCCCATTACAATCTATCTTTTTTGGAGGGAGCAACCCAAGCTCCCTGCAGCGATCAAGGTGATGATGTCCCTCAAACAGGAAAAAAACAGGCTGTTTTCAGTATTTTTTTTTCTCCAGAGTATAGTTCAATATTGTTTCTCCTAAAAAAGTTGATTGCAACAGAAAATTGATTACACTTTCAGTTTCCTGCCGTAGAAGAAGGAAAACAAATACAAACTATGGAATTCTAATAATCCCTCTCCTCTTTTCTTGTCTTCTGGCTGGAGAGTTTAGCTATATTAGGCATTCTGTGCAAATTAGGAAAAAAATCAGGAATACTATAATTATTGGTGTATATTTTAAAAAATATCTTCCTTTGTGAGGCATTCAAATTAGAAAATACATAAAGAACATGCTTTTATGTTAAAGGTTAATTTGGTTTAAGGCCATCAAGACCATGTCTTATGCCTGCTGCTATATTTGGGTATCAGCTTCAAGGTAAAAGGTAACAGCAAACTCTGTTACAAATGCTGCCCCTGAAACTGGCACCTGGAAGAAGGAAAATATGGAACACATGGAATATATATATATACACACACACACACACATACAAACATGTATATACATACATGTATATGTATACATATATACACACATATATATATGTATACACATATATATGTATATATACATACATATATATGTATATACTCTTGGGCATATTTTAAACAAGTGTTTTATGATATTTTTTACATCACACTTCACAGCCTGCTCCCCCTGGGAAGGAGAACAGGAGAACAAGGAAGGAAAAGATACCTCCAAATTATTAATAAGCATCTTGGCTTATGCATGAGTATTCCAAGCAATTTGTCTTGTCAAATGAGTCAGTCCATCAGCTGAAGCAGCAGCAGAGAGTGGAAACTGCTGCACATGGCCCAGCATATGTGCATTAACCCCTCTGAGGGGCAATGGGCCAGCCCAGCCCCCTGGGCCGGGGTTAAATTGCTGGTGCTGCCAGAGGCTCAGCATCCAGAGCCAGCTGCAGGAGCAGGCCTGGGCATGGGCTCCTGTCCACCAGGAAATGGGAAAATTGACTGCTGAGCACAGAATAAATGTTTATTAGGTTGGTAACAAATTAGAGTATTGGAAAAAATTTCTGGACCCTGTCTGGGGAGAATTGGTGGATTTTCGATGTTTATCCAAGTCTTGATGGTTCTTCTCAGCCTGCCTGAAGGCACCACGTTACTTGGCAGGGCCAAGGCTTCCAACCAGAGCCTGGAATGGTTTACTCTGCATACATGACCACATGGAACATAACTGCAATAAGAACACAATCTCTCTGAACTGCTGGATTCACCACCATTCATTGTGGAGTCAATTTTTATAGAGTCAAGTACGTGCCAATATAATAATCATTTATCTCAAAGATCCAGACTTTTGCCCATTTGTCACTGTGATATTTTATGAAAAATCCCTTTGCCAGGATTTCTTCTCCTGGGAAGCTGGGAAGCTTCAGCTTCTCCTGGTTATGCTGCTTTGGAATGTGATTTGAAGAATTGTTTACCCAGCACGTGAATTGTTTTAACTTAATGACCAATCACAGACAGCTGCGTCGGGCTCTCTGCATCTCATGGGATTTTATTGTTCACTCTATAACAGCCTTCTGTCTGTATCCTTTTTCTATAGTTTGTTATAGTTTTAGAATATAATATAATATAATATAATATAATATAATATAATATAATATAATATAATATAATATAATATAATATAATATAATATAATATAATATAATATAATATAATATAATATAATATAATATAATATAATATAATATAATATAATATAATATAATATAATATAATATAATATAATATATCAGCCTTCTGAGAACTTGGAGTCAAATTCTCATCTCTCACCTCATCCTGGGGACCTCACAACACCACATCATTATGAAGGAAATGCTTCTGCACTGATACTTTTTAAACTTTTCTTGGCTTGAACGCTGACAATTCCCCCTGACTTCTTAGCAGACTTTGTTTACATTATTTCCACCCCTGCTGTTCCAAAGTTAAAATGCTTTGAAGATGATTACCCAGATTTTGTCAATTATTATGAAACCTAAGCATTGGAAGACAGGTATAAGCCTGCAAAAGAGCCTGATATTTTAAAATCATATTTTTAAATGCAACTAAATGGATTTGTCTCCATTTACCTTCAGATAAGTTTAACATTTGAAGGACTATTTAGAAATAATTATAATAATATCTCTGAGTACTAAAAATGTTTTTTATTTATTACATTTCTTTTTTGAATCAAAGTAGATTATTTTTGTGTGCTGCCTGTCCTCAGAGGCTGGGACTTTGTCAAGTAGCAAAATGAAAACATACCCAGCAGACCCAGTGCAGATTTCACATGAAACTATGAGCCCTGCTGGGGACCTGGATCACACAATTTCATGACTTCATGATTACTTTGTGTGGCATGATTTGGTATAGGGATCTAAAGATTTTAACTGTAACACACAGCAAAACCATCTGGCTTTTCTTTAAGGTCAAACAAAGTATACTGCATGCAAACATTTGTCTTCAAGTGTCATGAAACTCAGATAATTTGAGCATTTTTGAGAAGTTAAGCTAGATACTTCTGCTCACCCCTTGTGTGTAGTTCCCACCCTATCCTCTCTAAAATTATACACTAGAGGTGGAAAACCTTTGCCAAAAGTCCTGATCTAAGGCTGCCCAAGCAAAGCAAATAGAAACCAGCTCCCAAGAACCCTTCCTTTTGCAACAGGTCTTAGGTCAGGGAAAGTCATTGAAAAGAGAAATGCTGCATGCAAGAGGCTCTGGAGGGTGCTTGGAAAGTGTCTTAGAAAAGAAAAATATTTTGGGCAACTAAACAGAAAATATACAAGAGGAACTGAGGATTCTCTGAGCTGAAAAGTGAGTGAGGTTCGTTGCCCTCTTGCTCATCCTTGTGCACACGCATCTTGCCTCCCACAGAAACAGGATTTTGGGCTGGGCAAACCTTTGGTCTCCTGTGCTCTTCTTAATTGAATTCCCACTGATGTGAGGTTTTAAAGTATAATTACATTCCCTTGATCAATGATAATTATCTCATTACAAATTTCTTTTAATGAATTATATAAGTCTGGGACTATTTCTTGTTAAAAAAAGTTCTTTTCATACATTGAACATCTTAATCCAGTCAGGAGATCCAAGCTCACTGGGGATTTCTTCTTAGATAAGTAAATCTTTGCCTGCTAAATTTTCAGTTACAAAGACTTGATATAAAGTTTAATCACCAGAAATACAGTATTTCCTGTCTTCAAATTATTTAATTATCGTATCTCAGCATATATTTATTTAATGTTTATTAATAGGAACAAGTAGAATACATACTGCTCTAATTAATACTTGGTAAGCATTCCGTGTTCAACAAGTGTCCAAGAGCAGTGGAGCAAGCTCTGGGAAAGCTACTGAGTCAGGAAAATGTTCTTTGCACCGAGTAAAAATCTCCAAGAAGCTATCAAAGTTGGGCAGGGCAGCATGAAAAACAAAAAATTGCCTTGATTAAAATATTAAAAGAAAAAAAAAGTTTTAAAAAGTAAGCAAATTGCATCCTAGAGTACAAAAGGTTCCCAGGGATGGACTATGTCAAAATACAAACATTTCTGGAGATCACTACTGAAGGTATCAGCAGTGTGTAGGAATTTGGATCAATGGCTTAACAAGAGCCTGAACACCCCAAAGAGTTCTCCTTTCTGCATAAACCCTTTGCTGTCCTCACTTGAATGTGCTTTTTGCTCAGCAGATCCTGCAATTATGCACCTCATTTGTTCCATCTGTGCTTTCCTGGGTACTTATCTCTTAAGTGCCTCTTTCCTAAAATGTTTCCATCCTTAAATCAGCCTTACTGTTAGGAAAACGTCCAGCAAGTTCATGCAAACCCCTCTTTCTTGACCTTCTTTTCCTACAGCTCAAAATTGAGTCTCCTTTCTATCTACCCACATCTTCTAAGCAGTGCTGGATCCAACCAAAATAAAACTTCTTACTCTCTCCAAAAGCAATCCTCTTCATGGTGAAACCCTGCCAAGCCCCTGGGGAAGGGAGACCATCACCCTCTGCTGTGCCCAGCTCGCTCCATCACCCAGGAGCAGAGCACAGCTCCTGTTCCTCTCCCTCCTCTTACCTGTGTTACATTCCTCTCAAAAGTCAAAGGAAAAAAAAAAACCCAGCAACTTTATTTATTTTATTTATCTATTCAAGCAGCAGGAATGCAATCATGGCCATCCTTTTTCAGGCTTATCACAGACAATTTTTGTTCCTGCAGTATCCCCTTCCCCAAGGGCTGGGGACAGCTGGGAGCTCACCCTTACCTGGTTCACAGGTGTCAGCTGGGGAAGAGCAGCTCTTGGTGTCACGTTCCACTTGTATCTATTCACATGGATTTTATAACCAACACCCACTGAGAGAACACCTAATCCCTCTCCCAGTTAAACTCCTGAAAAACCAGTGCCATTCCCTCAGCTCTGAGAGCAGCAGGGTTTTGATCTCAAGCCTCTTTGAACAGGATGAAAAAAACCTGATCCTTTCCTTTCCTCAGCACACAGGCAGGACTGTGCATGTGGTTCTGTGTCTGTGGTTCAGAAACACCTCTGCTGAGAGCCACGTTCTTCAAAGTCCCCCACAGATGCTACTGCTCCCTGTGGCAGCATTTCCTTCCCACTTCCATCCCTGCTGTTCTCCTTTTTTTTTCTTTTTTTTTTTTGTAAATCAAAAGGCTCCCCACTGTGAATCCAGTGTCACTGCAGTATGTCTGCCTGGCTGGCAGGTAAAAGGACCCAGCACTGAATTTATCAGCTTTACATTCACCACCCAGGAAATGAGCCAAGGAATGCTGCAGTGCACCTTCGAGCAACACGCAGCTAATGGGGAGGAGCAAAGAGGGCAGCTTCTACAGAATTCCCAGGGACTTCCACCTCAAATCTAACAATAAATTTAACACCCAAAGGAGCCCAAATTGTTCTAGTTTTCACATACCTTTTACAACTTCAAATTATTCCCTGAAGCTGCTTCTGGCTGGCAGACACAGTCACAACAGGAGGCATTGCCTTGCTTCTGAGCTACTTTGAGGAAAAGCACTAATTTTAGTGGAGCAGGGCTTGAAATGGAAATGGGGAATCTGTTTTTGTTAATGGCTATAAAAAGTCTAGGAAAGCCTGCTGGTCCAACATGTGAGAGTGGTATGCTGGCTGTTAGGGGGAAGTCTACTTTTCCTCTTTTGTTTTAAAAAAAATTGGTGGGAACAGAATTAGGCAGTTATGGGCAGTAGGTGTTAACAGAACCTAGGCAAGAAGAAATAAAGTCCAAGGAATTCTTCTGCCTCTTCCAGTTATCTTTGATTCCTTAAATGTTCTCTTTGATACTGCTACAGCAGCTGAATGTATTTTCCAGCTCTTCATCATAGGCCACTAAGCTACTCCTCAGCAGTATTGGCTTCCAGACTCATTTTCACTCTTCACAGCACTCCAGCTCCTGCCCCACCTGGGACATCCCCAGGATCCTTCCTGCTTGCCTGGGCTTCTCCCCTGGGTGACTGTGCAGCACCACCTTGCCCACACCCTCCTCCTCACACATTCCTTTCCTCTGTCCTCCCAGGTGCCCTTCGTGCCACAGCCCTGTCCCCAGGCCAGACCCTTCACTCATCTGAGAGATGCAGAGACATGCCATGTAGAAACCTGTGGCACTGAGTGCCTGGGGCCACTTTTTAATGCATGTGGGTTTTTAGATGTTCTCTAATAAATCCATGTGTTGATACCTCAGGAGGACATTTGACTCAGAGGCTCAAGAGCAATCATGATGAGCAGGAGAATGATTTGAGTTCAGCAGGCTTTGGAGAAATTAGGTTACCTATGGAGGCTCTTATGGAAATCTTGGTGTCCTCAAGACATAAAACTACTCAAAAACACCACGCACAAAACCCCTGTTTGACCATTGCTATGTTACTTCTGCTTTTCCACGGTGCAAAATTTTTCCCAAACATGATATTATGCAACACATTTCTCCTTCTAAAGTCAGAAGCTGCTGTAAACACCAAAGAATTATTTTCTCAGTTCAAAAGCAGCACGTGTCCCACCAGCACTCCAGCACTGCACAGAGGAGTGCACTGAGGCACTGCCCAATCCTTGGCACCACACTCCTCCCCAGCTTGCTCCTGCAGACTGTATTAATTTTTTGAAAGAGCCAAATTGATTTCCCATTTCATTCTCTCTAGCAGTAATGAACAAAACAGCTACATGGCAGGAATGCTCTCCCCCATGGCCTATTATAGTCTCTTAAAAATCCATTAATTCCCAAGTTTCCTGTCTCTAGTGAACAGGTTACTGTCACTGCTGAACTCGGGCAGCTGCCCAGAAGCTGAAAGGCAGGAATGAGACAAATTCTCTCCAGTGCTCTCAGGTCATAGAGCCACAGAAATCCCTAAAAAAGATGATCCAGGATGGGATCTAAAATCAAAATTATGGTTCAAATGGTTTAACACATTCCTCACTTCATCCTCAACGTGGCAGTCCTGACAGAGCAAGATCTCTTACCTCCTCTGCCTCAGCAGCACAGGATGTCCCTTCATGCAGGCATTTAGGATAAGGCTAGTGATCAACCAGCTCTGAAGTGGTGCATGGACACTTCCACTGGCACCAACACTACCCAAAAGTTCATTTAACCAACAACCACATCTCTATAAATCATAACAGAGGTTTCTGAAGGCTATCCCCAGTAAAACCATGCTATGTTAGACAAGAAGAGCTTTCTTAGTCCTTCCCCTGTATTTTCTTCTGGCCCACACATGATTTTTCTTTAGTGAGGGTGTCTTTACTCTCAGCATAAGGTCATCCTTACAGGCTGTGGTGTTCTCTGTAATGGGGCCTGGAAGTTCACTAAACCTCAGACACCACAGTCCAATGTGCTGTGCACCAGGTATCTTGCTGTGTGTTTCAGAAAATATTTTAAAAACATTATAAAAGTCAAAAAACACATAAAAATACTGCAGAAAGAAGCTTCCATGAGCTTGGATATGAGGTTTGAACTGAGAGTGGAGAAAGTTTGCTTTGAACCATTAAGACCAGTAAACCCATTCATTTCAGTCTTTTTATTGAAAACACATTGAAATGAACGAGCTAATATTTCTAATTAAAAATGTGGGCAAATATTCTGATAGACTAACCCAGTTTTCTTTATGCCTTTACCGGATTTACACTAACAAAATCACCTGTGAGCATTTTCTGCCTTAAATCCATTTAACATAAGACAGGACCTGGGATGGCATAGGGGATCAAGGATGCCTGCAGGAAACTCCTTCCTAACACAGACCCCAAACCTGCACAAGACTGCAACGTGCAGTGTCCAAGGAAGGCAGCATCGTCCCTTGGATGCCAAACAGAAAAAATGAGTTTTCCTTTCCTGCTGACAGCCCAGCCTTGCCAAGAGAAAGGCTCCTGCTGCCTTTACACTTTGGATGGTCACCTGCAAGCTGAGAGTTGTTCTCTGACAAAAGGTTGTAGGGACGTGGGAGTTGGCCTCTTCTCCCAAGTAACCAGTGATAATACAAGAGGAAATGACTTTGAGTCAGGCCAGGTTTAGACTGCACATTAGGAAAAATTTCTTCACTGATCAGACACTGGAAGTGGCTGCTCAGGGAAGTGGTGGAATCACCCTCCTTGGAAGTGCTCAAACTCTGTGTCAAGGTGGGGCTTAGGGACATGGTTTAGTGGTGCATGTGGCAGTGCTGGGTTAATGGCTGGACTCAGAGGTCTTTTCCAAACTTAATGATTCCATGAAACATTTTGGCCCATGGAGAAGCAGCCCAGAGAAACCTGCACTCCAGTCAACCATGCTTTTAAGAGGGCAATTTAAGTCTTAAGAGCTGTCAAAGCAGCACCTTAGCACAAAACCTTTTTCATAATGAAAAATATTAGCACTTAGAAAGTTCTTAATATCTATGCAAAGCAACCTATAAATAATTCATTTACTCCACAGCATCTGGATCATTTGAAATGCATCAGTGCTTTTATCAATACAGTGCAATGGATTTACACTGCAGAAAAGAGGCTTGAGGGCATTTGGGCTATCTAAGTATTGTTGATCTGAGCATTATTACTAAAGGTAAACTAAAATAAATTACCTCAGTCACTACACTGTGGTTTTTTCATCACGGTAAATAAAACCTATTAGTTCTAGGTCATTAAATTCAATATTAGGCTTTGAAAGAGCCCAGAAATTCTATGATGTTATTAGAGAAACATGCAACAAAACATATGTGCCTCAGTATTACAGATAAAATAATTACTTTGTTATATTTAGATATTAGTTATTAGTGTATTTTTCAAAGGGACTTTTGAGATAAAAGCCCAGCTGCCATTCTCAGAGGCAAGCTGGGCACACCATGGTCCTGGCTCTCACTGAGTGGCAGGCTTCCAAATAACTGAGACATTTCTGAAAATGTCATTTGAAGCCTTTTGCTAATTTACTCATTATTCCTCTACTCATAAGAATAAATGTTTTTCCAATATTACAGGTGAAGTGAGTGGGCAGGGACCTTAGAGAGAAGGGCTTGATTTTCACATTTTTTAAGTTCCTGTGACCCTAACATGTCCTTTTCCATCTTGTACCTCAGCGCTCATCCCCACTTGAATATATTATGCTCTTCATTTTAACCTTTATCCTTCCCATTTGGCTACAACCACTCTGCAAGGATTGCCTCCCCAGGTCTGGCCAGTGTTCAGCCCAATGCTCTCCTAATTAAAACCTCCAGTCACTTAACCTGCAGCCCAAAATCCTGACAATTGCTAGATACACTGTCTTGCAAGATGCCTGCAGCAAGGCTCGAAAAACATCCTCTGAAGAATAAGGACTGACACGGTGCACCCAACCCACTGCAACGAACTCAGCCAGGATATTAAGGGCTGCTCTGATGTTTTTCTAACTAAAACAGCATCCAAGTGCTTTCAAAGTGGGAAAAAATGTATTTGCCATTTAAGTACAAAGAGGGAAAATTAGCAGAAGTCTCCACAAGTGACACATAGAGCTCAGTCTCCACTGCTTTCTTTCATGTGATGCTCCCTCCCCATGAGGAAGGAGTGCTCCCAGGATGTGGGGGTCAGACTCACAGCTGGCAGGAGTCACTGCAGCTCAAAAGGGCCACAAAATCAGAATGCATGATTCAACTTCAACTGCCTTCTCAGATCAGGTCTAAATAACAACTATGAATTATTGTTTATAGAAGAAATCAGACGACCAAGCTGCTCTTCAGCACAAAATGACAACCAATTTCTTTATTCTGTTTTTTGTTGAACATTACAGGAACATTGCACCATCCCATTGAGCTTTTCAGAAACCTGAGCTAAACTGCTGTGTGAGAGAAATTACAGGAAAAGCCCAGTAATTGCAAAGCCTAATTACAAGGTAATGTGGTGCTCATGAGCAGAACTGCTGAACAATTAGGGACCAGACTAACGAGTAGGCCACCTGTCAGCTGGGAAAGGGCTGAAGAAAGGCTGGCACAGGACACTCCTGACAGGCTGTGGAGGGGGATCTGAAAACAGGGAAATGTTCAAACACTACATTTAAGATACACAGTATGAAAAGAGCCACTGATTGGAGCTCACATGCTTGTTAAGGGCATGGGCAATATAATTGTAGTTGTACAGGAAAGGGGAGTTCAGCACAGAGTGTGAGACATGGAGGGGTGAGGAGAACAGTACAGGATGGGGGGGGATGAATGGGGCTGTAGCACACACAGCTCAGATGATTTCCACTTGGACTGCTGGATAGGAGGGTGCCAATTAATCACCAGGAACCCCAAACTCCCTGTTCTTCACTGCTTTACACCTACTGTAGTGTAACACATATGCTGTGCTGTCCTGAAAAACGAAACCTTCACAGTAAAGTCAGCATTTGCTCACCCTGCAGGGAAAACCTAACCAACAGCAATCCCTGGAAGTGGATCTAGAAATAAACTCTGGAGCAGTCCATTCTAGTCACAGAAACACAGAATCACAGAATGGCCTGGGTTAGAAGAGATCTAAAGGTCATC
Source organism: Fringilla coelebs (assembly GCF_963513975.1). Lineage (NCBI taxonomy): Eukaryota > Metazoa > Chordata > Aves > Passeriformes > Fringillidae > Fringilla > Fringilla coelebs. Next base: position 145,747,276 of record NC_140028.1, read on the forward strand.
CAGTTGCAATCCCCTGCCTTGGGCAGGGACACTTTCCACTATACCATTTGACAGATGCTAATTAAACAAAGTATTCTTTCCTCTCCCTAAACCAGTGGATAAAAATGCAAACTGAAATTTGAAATTACAGGGACATCACAAAAATTGTAAGATATTCAAATTTACAAAATTTTACGACTTTGCAACTCCTCACTTTGTGCAAGTAAATTTAATTGCAATTCCAATTAAAAAATATGCAGATATATCCACAAATGAGCCACAAGTTGTGACTGGAAGCTGAGACAAAGCCTGTAATTTTTCACTGAAAGTGTATTTATGTCAGCTTTGAGACTGGTACTTTTCTTTTGTCCTAGGTCCTTTAAAATCAATAGAATAGAATGACACAAAGTTATTGATTGGAAATATGTAAATTTTCCATGTGCCCATTGAGAATCAAGGAAATACTAAAACATAAGCTCAATGCATATATTTCGTGGTACTTTCAGCATATTTTTAAGTGTGACCCTGAATATAAATATTTTATTTATTGAAATACTCTAAGACTCGTTCTAGTTAAAGGAAAGACCTCCCTTATTCAGTGTTTGAATCAGCCCCTTGCTTACTGGGAAGAAAACAGATATTTTACTGACTAAATTATTCCAGGAGCAAACCCCTCAGATGATTGAAATACTCCTAAACATGCAACATTCTTCATCTCTGGCCACCAACATCCTCTCTTCTGCAATAATGTGGAGGGAAAGGAAGGAAATAGAGCTTTGATGAGCCAGGAGAACTGAATTTTGCAGAGCTCTGATGATTGTGATATTTTCCTGTATGATTAACAGGAGAGGAAGGGGAAGAAGGACACACAACAGCTACTCATTTATTTTGTATTTATATATTTCTATTTTAACTGTGTGGATCCCCAAAAAGAGTCAGCTAGGTTTGTAAGCAGTCATCCAATTTTAATAAGCTATTTTAAAATATGCATTTTTTTATTTTGCTAGTCATTCCAGCAATCTTGTTATACTAAGTTAATTAGTTTGGCTTTGGCATTTTTGGAGTCTTTCATTTGCATACTGGAAAATAAGAGGCCAATATCAACATGTGCTTAGGAATCTGGCTACTGGTCTTTCCTCTTAATCACAATTTCATCACTTAGCCAGCGAGAGAAAGCTATGAAAAATCCAACTACAATACAGAAAAGCAATTAATGTTGTAAAATGGCTATGGGTCCTTGGATGAATGAAATTGTAGATGAGCATCTTGCCCTTAAATGCAAAGTCACCCTTGGGTAAATCTGCAAGGTATCTATTGGCTTCATAGAATTCATTTAGATGTATTAAAATCAGTGTCAGTGTTTGCTCCTATCAAAAGAATGGAGTAAGAAATTTAAAAATTTCTGTGTATGTTTTCACAATATGTCTTTTGTCTATTTTGTCTCTTACAGAAACAATATTTTAGTAATTTCAGAAGCAAAACAGTGCTGGAGTCATTAAGGGTGCATGAGAAGGCAGAGGTGGATTTTTAAACACTCAGAACCAGAATCTTAATCTTAATAAAAGTTATTATATAATATATAATATTAAATGACTTTAATATTTGACCATAATTGAAAAAGCAAGGGAAATGCTGATTTTTCATAGCAGACTGCAGTTGTGGAAAACTGCAGTTCACATAAAGTGATGCTCATCAGTGGGGGGATATTATACCAGCTCTATGGCAATACTTCCTTCTCTGTTCCTGCAAATGTTTAGTTATTCTCTCCACTATGCTCTATTTGCTATATTCCAGCAAATAAAGGAAATAGCAGTCAAGGTCTCAGTAAAATACCTTTTCCTTCATTAGGGCCATCAGGATATCTGTGCTAAAAGGAGAAGGATTCTAGGCAAAAACCCTGAACTGCAATGCAGCCCATATTTCCATTATCACCATTCCCAGCCAGTGGTTGTGGGGAGCACCATTCCCACGGAGAGCACAGCCTGGAAAAGAGCTCCTGCACTCTGCAGGTGTGTTTGTGAAGGTGTTTATTGCCTGCAACAGCTTTCCCCTCTGCTTGAGTGGGTGGCAGAATTGCAGCTGGGGAATGTGTTCATTCAGCACTACCCTTTAACACTCTCCCTTTTCATTACAGGTATTAAAATTGTTCCCAATGGGCACAGCAGACAAGGAAAGCTAAACAGAGGAAGAACTTGATCCAGTTCCCCATTAAATTCAAAAGAAAAGCTAATAACTTCCATAATAATAAGAGCTGGACTAGAACTCACATCAACAGCACACCACAAATCATTTCATTCTCAACAAAGCTTCTTCTGACTGCAGCAGTTTCCAGGGAGAGCTGGAATCTACATGCCCCAAAGTAGCTCCACTCCAGCAAATCCAACATGCATTAATTCAAGTATTATTTGGTTTTCCCCTGACTGGAAAATGTAAGGCAGCAGAGGATAAAAAGAGCACATGGCTTGTGTGCAAGCCTCAGCCCAGCTGCTGGAGCACTGTTTGCCTGTTGTTAAGCATTGCTTCACCTCTCTGCCAGGAAAAAAAATCAGATTTGATGAGGGAATGTAAACCTCCAGTTTGGTTTGGGGTAAAATAATCACTGATGGTGCTCCAACCACTTCTTCCAACCATGTGTTACATCACTTACTAAGTTTTGGATGCTCTTGGAGGAAGAGGCTGCTGTTTTCCATGCCTATCTATGAGCCCACTGGGCAGCCCTAGATAAAAAGTTAGAACTGTGGTGTCTGCATGTTTAACAGGAGGAAAACTGGAATAGAAATTTGAAGGTTGAGAAGAGGAATTTGAAGGCATGATTCTGGGCAAACAGCTCTCACTGCTGGAGCTAGGAGTTGGACAAGATGATCTCCAGAGTTCCCTGCCCACCCCAATCAGTCCTTGATGCTGTAATTTCAGGAGCTACACAAAGAACTGGAGGAATTAAGAAGGACATGAAAAAAAAACCATAAAAAATGGCCAGGGAGCAGGGAAGCAAAGCAAAGATACTACAAAGTGCTCAGAACTCACCAGTTATCCATTTAGCCTCCGGGTCATGAATCTTAAAATCATCACTGAAGAGATCTTCCACTGTTATCTTCTTCTTCTGAGACAAGCTGTTATCTTCCACTGGAAAACATTCCAAAAAAAACCCCACCATTAATTCAGCTTTGAAATGTATCTGAAAACACAGAAACTGTGAATAGTGGCATGTCATATCTCATTTGGATCCAGTCCACATTAAGCTTTGTGTCACACACAGATCCCTTCCCACTGCCAGTGTCATTAAAGGAGCACCTAATGGCTCACTAACAGAACCCTCCTTGCTATACATGCCTGGTCTTAACAGCTACAAAAAAAACAAAAAATGGTCCAAAACACACATTTACAGACAGAACATGATCAAAAAGAATCTAAGTCATGCAAACCCATCTATAGGCATCATACTGATATTTAATGTTTACTATTCGACAGCTAAATCCTAAAATATTTCTGAAATTATGAGCTACAATTTAAAAAGTATTTTAAATGGCCATTTTTTTTTACAGCCTCTATTTTTATTTCCTTCAAAAATTAACATAAAACCATAGTTGGAAAGGTGATTAAACTTATAAGGGCTCATACAGATTACTTCAGGAATTCACAAAAGATATTCCATGGGAGTTAGATATTTGGTTGCAGAAATATTTTTGAAAAGTCTATGAGACATAACTCTTAATCCTTAGGTGTCACATAGCTTGCCCATACTAATTCTAATTTTCACTGAAAGGATATACAGTTTCATTTGTAAACACAGCAATATCAAAGCTGAAAGTTTTAGAGAAAAACTAACAAATTTGAAAGCCCAACAATTTTGATTAATATGTTTCCTCTTTCCTTTTCTTCCATCAACTGTAATATTTTTTGTTTTGACAAGCAGTCACCCTCTATGAATAATTTGTTGTCAACATTCAATTTTTTGCTGGAGTAATATTTTCATGGAAACCTTTCAGTCAGCTGTAAATACATTTGCTCTTTTAAAGAAAAGAGGAGGCCACATTCCAAGTATTTCCACAGCAGGAAATTGTTTCAGCATCTTTCCTCATAGCAGTATCCTCATGCCTGAGGTTTATTGGCAGCCTTAGATATCTTTAATATTCTTTAGTGCTAAACTTACACTGAACACTTGTGATTAGAGAAGTGGAAGCAGACCCTGAAGGCACTCATTTCTGGAAAAAAAGAGTCTTTTTTGCTGTACTAAATTGAAGCCCCTGAGTTACCTGAGATGACAGAAAAATACCTGTGAACAGTGTTTTCTTCCACTAAAAGGTGTTTCAGAACAAACTTTCACTTTTACCAAATTAAATTATATTCTCCAATGTTCATATTTTTCCCTAGTCTGGCTGAGACTTCAGCCACACTGTTCACTGCGGCTTCCAAATTCCAGAACCCATTCACACAATTCCTCAGCCAAATCCCTCCGTGTGACAGTGCTATGCCAAGTTATTCTGCATCATTTTATTTATGAAAATGGGAAAAGTAGGTGACAAGGACACCAGGAAATTGTTCCAGTTAATTTCACTTTGGTGCAAGTTCCCAGGACTGGATCCCCAGGGCGGTCAGGAGGTCAGTCCTAGGTTTGTGCCTGTCCCAGGAGGTGCTTCCCAAATGACCTCTGGAGGAACACAGGCACCCTCTTTCCCCCCTGAGGGCAGAAGGACAGGCACAATCAAACCTCTGTGCTGGAGATTTGAGAAGAAGCAGGGTGGGAAACCCTTCCCATTCCTCCTTTTTGTGCAGGGTGGGAACAGCCAGTTTGGGAGCTGCACCTTCTCTGTTCCTCCACAGCACTCAGCTCCAAGTGAGGGACAGCAGGAAGAGAGAGAGGCAGCACCTGGACTTTGCACTGTAGGAGCCTCTCTGAGGAGTAAGGTGAAATTCCCTTCCTGTCCCCTGCCTTGGGCTGGAAGAGCTGCAAGAGGTCCTCTGCTGGACCATGGACTACATTCATCTCAGCCACAGAGCTGGGGAGAAAACAAATAAACTAAATAATAAATCTATCAATGAATTCCAGTAATAGGGAAAAAAAAAAAGAGATTTACTGACCTCTCTTCTAGCAGAGAGGTAGGTCAGAGGGCTTATTAAGAACATCTGCTTCATTCCTCTGGCCTTAATGGAGACATTTATGGAGGAAGAAATGCAATTGTGGGATCTCAGGCACCCCACTCTGTCCTGAGCAGCAGATTCTAGTGTGCCTCAGGGTGTCTCAACCAGCTGCTGGACAGGTTCTGCCATCCACACCCAGCTGCAGGGACCTGGAGGCCTCTTTGGGCTTATGGAAGGACAGGATTAACCATGTGCCACTGTTTTTGTTTTACATTCACATCCCCCAGCCCAGCAGATGCAGATGGCAGCGTGGCAGCCCTGCACGTGGCACAGGAACTTGAGAGCTGAGTGCCAAGTCATAAACCCAGCATCCAAACTCCACAGCTATGTGCTGAGAGAACCAAGCAGAAACTGTGTCCATGTTGGTTTGGATTCAATGTTAGAAGCACGACAGGAGCCCTGTGTTTGGGTTCATCTGCCTGCTCTTCCTCCCTGCACCCAAACAAACAAGGATGAAAGTTTTCATCCTTGCACCAAGCAAGCCTGGGCTGAACTGACCTCTTGCTGCTCTCCAGAACAAAAATCCTCCACAAATCCAGAAAACTCCAACAAAAAGGAGCAAGGAGCTGACCTCACTGCCTGTTTTGCTTCTTCTCTTTCAATCTTTTTCTCAACTCCAGCCATGCTCAGAGGCTGCTTGATGGGTCACAAGGCTGCAGCCACCTTTGGGTGCCCACCTTTCTTCCCATCCCCCTGGTGCTCAGCCACAGGCTGGTGTTGGATGCTGCCCTCACACACCTCCTGGCCTGTTGTGCATTGCACGAGAGGGACAGTGCCTCCATCCCTCTTTGCCAGAACACCAGGAGCTCCATCCCCACCTCAGCACACCTGTTTGATCCCTGGACAGACCCAACCCCTCTTTTCCCCAGATGACCTCTCTGTACCCAAAAGGCAGTGGCCAGATGTCATTGCAGGCCCCCAGCTGTGTAATAATTAGCCCTGACTCCATCATCCCAGAAGGCTGATCAATCACTTTATTATCCTAAACTTATTAAGAAACCCTTACAGACAGTCACAGACAGCTGGACCCAACTGTTTCTTCAATCCAAACACCATCACCACTGGCCAATTAAGAAACCACTCTTTGTTAAACAAATCTCCATAACACATTCCACATGTTCACAGCAACAGGTGCAGCAAGTGAAGATAAGAATTGTTCATCATTCTTTGCTCTGATCTTCTCACAGCCTTCCCCAGGACAATTCCAGGGAAAGTTGTGCATTGGCCAGAGAGCTGCTGCCCCAGCCAGACAAGGCAAACAGGCAGTCTTTCTCCCTTCTGAAAAATCCCACCCGTTTGTAATGGTGTAAGATACATATTTTTATATGACTATAGCTAACAAATTGCTCTCCTGCACAGCTGGTTAAAGGATAGTCCCTTGCCCTGAGTGTCACAAGAGCTACAAAGCTTTCTAGGCAATGCCTTTTACTGTCTGACAGAATGTTGTGAATTAATGCTATGCAATGTCTAGCTCAGTAACACTTCTGAGAAATAGTTCTTATGGATTTTTCAAAAATTTTAATATGGATTAGGGTGTACTTTCTTTTTTTTTCGACTAAAAGGTCAGATTTGAAAGGAGCAAATGTGATGTATATCTCCAGAAAGCTTTAAATATCAGGAACAGATGTATAAGAAATCAGCCTCTTCCTAAGCACCATGTCTAATGGAATTTTGGAAAGCCTTATTTTACTCAAAATTTCTCTAGGGCTGGGTTCTCTTTTCAGCTTTGCTCTGTGTGTGTGTGTGCATGGGCAGACCTCTGGAAAGTTCTGCATGCCTTTAAATGAATACACAAACAATGGAATGGGACCTGCACAGGTACCACATGCTGTGACAAGTGAGGAGCTGCCAGTTAGGAAAGCATAAGGACAGCACTGTTATCATTTATATAAGTGGTTTAACATTTGTAAAAGGTGGGTGAAATGGCAGGACTCACACACCATGAAATTGCAGAAGCTCAGCATAGGTAATGCAGGTAATGGTGTACATGTGGTGTTCTATATTGTAATTAAATGTAAACTTCCACCAACTACTCCTTCTTTTGAGAATGTTGTTCTAGAACATCAATGGATACACAAATCATACAAATGTTGAGATGTTTTTAGGATTTTATAAAATGAGACATGAGCATTAGTTAGTAATAGAGCACTGCCATTGTCATTACTGTGCCTGCTGAATGCAAAGTCCACTGCTCCCAGGTTTTCTGCTGATCTTGGAGCAGGGTGAGTGACCTGCCCCTGAGAAACCCAAACCAGTGGGGATTTCAGCCCTTCTGAATCCAGAGTTAAAACCTTTAAAGGTTTGGGCTGATTTGAAAAATAACCTGGAAGAGACATATAAATCCTCATTTTCCCCAATTATTAAATACCTTAATCATTATGAGCCCTACTAAGCAAATCTTCTCCACTTCCTGTTCTTGACTTTGCAGGAGACTGCCTGAGAGATTACCCAAGTTCTCCCAGAATTAGACCCAGTTATGGGTCCAGGTAGCCACTTTTCTTTGTTTGAGCATTGACTATATGCCTGCATGCTGCACTCTATCCCATATATGTGAAAAATTGCTCGGGAATTAGACACTGAATGATATTTAGCACTGTTTTTAATACATCTCTGCATTTCATGCCTTGGTACTGCTCTACAAAACAGGCCTTGACATCAGCACCAAAATACTGAGAGAAAAATGGTTCCCTAGACAGGAAGAGGACTGAGATAGACAGGAAAAAGTAGGTAGGTAGTAGATACAGAGGTAAAATGCAAAAGGTTGTTTGTAGTGGTGTGACAGCATCAGGCTGGACTCCAACAATATCATTAGAAGGAAGAATTAAAAACATTTGAATATCCTCAGGTACTTTGCCCAAGCCATGAAAGACTGCATCACCCCCTTTGAGGCTTTTGCAGGGAAGAGGGGGTTTTGTTTGGTTGTTTTGTTTATTTCCTGATGTCACTCATACTTGGCAGCTCCTCCTGAACCTCCTCAAAACTGCTCCACCTCCTTCCTTCACTGTGCTCCTGCCCCTTCCTCACCACTTGTTCACATACCCATCACTTTTTTTTCAGTTTGACTACCAAAAGATAAACATTTCTTCTTCCAGAGAACTATTTTATGACAGAGAAATGCAGACTCTGCCTCTCCTTTTGGTCAGGCTCTTCCACCTTCCCCACTCCTACCTTGCTGGGACATGCTATGCCCAGTTTGGATTAGCAATGTGATAATTTTACATTTGTCAAACCAGTCTCAGAGTCCCACTTAGGCCATGAAATGAGACTTCCCTTCTGTCATTGCCCAACCTTTTAACAGGTTACAGGGCCAGTGGCTTAGAAGAAGACTGAACTCAGCTGCTGCCAATCCACAGCAGCAGCCCAGGCTCTGTAATTTACCCTTGGCACAGTCTCACCATGAAGCACTTTGGATCCATAATAAAAACAGGAGCAGTACTGAGCTCAGAGTTTTTGTATGTGCATGTAAGACACAATTCTGAAACTGACAGGGTAAAAGAACAACCCAAGCCCAGCTTATCAGCACATCAGGTAATCAGAAATCTCAAAAAACATGAATGGAAATTTCAGCAAGGAAAATGACTTTGCATATTCCTCAGTTTAAAGCACAGAGACCCTCTCAACACTGTTATCTGGAGGTGTTGCTGGGTACATAATAAAAACTGTGTGATTTATCTGTGTGCATGTGTGTGCACACACCCCCCAAAGGGAAAACGTCTTTGTGTTTGTATATAAAATATGTATATAAATAAATACAATTCTGAATTTTATTTATAACTGAATGTGAATATTTCAAGAAGGAGGAGAAGAAGAAGGAGGCCCCTGGAAACTACAGACCTGTTAGTGACATTTCAGTGCCTGGAAAAGTTATGGAGAAGATTATCCTGGGAGGTATTGAAAAACACCTAAAAGAGAATTCAGTCTTTGGTCACAGCCAGCAAAGCCTCATGAGAGTCGAGTCCTGCTCATCAAACCTGATTTCATATCATGCCAGGCATTGATCAAGGGATTCCTACATTGTTGATCAATGGATTTAAGGATTTTGGATTTTGATGGAAGTGACAGCCACGGTCCCATCCAGACAGTGCTTTAGCTTCAAGAGAACTTGTTGGGGCTCATGGATATGGACTGTGTAATCAAGGCTTCCCTGTACATCTTAGAAAAGTCTGTGCTGCTGTAAAACTGCAGGCAACATTTGCATACCTAACAAGTAGTGCCTGATGTGAGTGTGGTCCACACGCCATGCCCTAAAACATCTCAGAGATGAACAGCACTGTCCAAAGATGATGAATCTGAACCCCAGCAAAATTAATTTAACTAACAATCTTTATTAAGTTTAACCTTAATTTAATTGCATAATTATTCTGGCATGACCACATAGAACTTAAATTTGCATTGAAAACTTCAGGATAACATGAAATAAACTAGATATGGTATGACAATAAATAACTGAAAAAATAATGTGATTGCATCACTCATTTTCAAATTAACTCAATGCACTCCTGTATTTCTTGGTTTGTCCCTGTCTCCAGTTCCTCACACAGCAGGAATGTGGGATAAGAATTTTGTCAGGGAAGATGGCCTAGACCTGCTGGACTGCATGTATTTTGCATTTAATGAGCTGGAAATTTTTTGCCCCACAATTTCTGTCTAGTTTTTCCACTTCACTACTCTGTGCTCTTTCACTTCCTGAGGTTTCATTTCTCTCTTGCCTCCATTCTGCTCCTCAGCTCTGTGTTCTCTCTCCTGCTGCTCCCTAGATTCCACCACTCACATGTACTCATCCAAGAAGGAGTCCCTGTTCTTCTCCTCTACATCCCTAAGCAAGGGACCTTTGCCTCCCCCTGGGTTTTGTAGCTCCTCACCCTTTCTGACACTGAATTCTTTTTTCCATGTCTTGTCTCTCATTTTGTTTGCATTTTCATATTCAGTTCACAATCTTGTCAGTGCTGCAAAAGTGCTTTATTTCTACTCCCTAAGTAGGCATGGAAATTTTCAGGGCTGTATAAATGCATAATAATCAATAATCATAATGACACCACATTAAGATTCAAGCCTACAATGTCAGCAGCTACTGTAAGAGAAGTAATTTACAGGGGTTACATGCACAGAACTTTGCTGAAACTTGGCAAGGGGGTTAACTAAAAGCATTCCTTATTGGGAAGTTACTAATTATTTGCTTTGGATAAGTACAATCTGGTATATCATTGTCTGAAATTGCTTTGTAAACACTGTGGTCTGAACTAAAAATCAATCCAACTGAAGGGGATGGGATTTAGGTGCTAAGGCACCCAAAGGTGGCATCTAATGGTGGCATTTAATGCCATTTCCAATGGTCCAGGATATGACACTCAACAGGCAATTACTGCTCCATGTAGACATGAATTTCAGGAGCTCCTGTGCCCTCACTGGCTGCCCCATGTGGGTTCCTCTCCTACCCTGCACATCTAAAATGACATTCCCCATCCATGTTAAGGCTGTCAAGTTCCAGGCTTGTGCTCTCAGGTCAGTAGCTCAGATTTCTGAACTGAAATGTAAAACTTTAAAACAATCTCTCTAAGAATAGCCTTGAACTCAGCATCACACTGAGATATAGTGAGGAAGGAGGATGCCTTTGATGTCGACTTTGCAGTTAGTTTGTAATCCCTTTACTCTTGGAAATGTAAAATTACAGAAGAAAACCAGACTGGAAGTGAGTTAAAGGTTATAAATACCTGGTGTCAGGAGTATGACAGAGGTGACAATCAGCGAGCAGATAACGAGAATAACAAGTAAGGCAATTGCAATCCCTTTCCAGTTTCTTTGAGGAGGATTACTCCCCACCAGCTCCTAGAAACATCAAAAGAAGATGAACATTTAGAAAAGGGCACTTGGACAAGGAAACAAGCACAGAATCCAGACAGCAATGTACATCTGCAGAACTGCACCCTGTGACCACGGCAGGTGATGCCCTCGAGCCAAGTACAGTTCAGGCTGTTATAATTCACGGTGGCATGAATTGAATCCATCCCAAATAATTATACAGCAAATAAATGCAATGCACCCACAGGTGTCTCAGCAGTGAAACCCACACTCCCCATTACCTCCTGGCACACGGGCAGCAGCCCCCATCCCAGCACTCATCCAAACTCACTCATCAACGCCGATTTCCTACCAGCCCTCATTAAGTCTGGGAATGAGGAGCTTTACAGTAACCTTCAAGAGACTTTTATAATAAGATGTCAGAGAAGCATACAGGAAGATAAATAATTCACAGGGGCATGCATTGAGATAAAAATCAATAAGGATATCCCCCTGGTGAACTTTCCTGCCTTCCCAGAAAACATGACATCTCCTCAGGGCATACTGCGTGCTTAGGTTGGTAGGTCTGAGGAACTGAAGACAGGCTTCTTGTCTAGCATATACATTAAATTTAATCACATCCTTAAAACTTCAGAATGAAAGCTCCATCAGCACTCACTGATTAGCTCTGACTGCACTGTGGTTGCACCAGATATTCTGCCTATGATGTACACAGCAGCCCTGCTCTCAGGACTGAGGTTTTTATGAAGCTCAGTGTTCACGTTCGCAAGATCTTAAAATTTTATTCCACTTTCATGTGTTTTGCTGGATTCCTCTTAGCATTTTGTACTATATGTGGTTTCATGCATGCATTGAAGCACCCACAGGAACTGTATGAAATATTAGTGCACTCTGCTTTTCTGGGAGGCTGAATTCACTCAAGGGATCTGGTCACAGTCAGAACAAATCTGGATGCTCCTCCTCCTTGTGAAACTCATCTATTTCAGGTTTTTTTGCCTCATTTCCTTTATTATGAGGGATGATGTGTCTAAAACAGCGCTGCTGGTGCTTCTTTAAAAGACTATTTTCTTTCCATTTTAAATTTTTTATGAAAACAAAAAGCTTTCTAGTAGACTCAGACTTCTGTTATTCAGAGTTTGCTTTACTTCTGTTTCTTATACACAGCAACAAGACTGGAAGAGAGAAGTCAGGCAAACCTTGCACTTTTGTTTTCAGAAGATGCTGGGAAATATTTTTTAACCTTTCCCTAGAATTCATTTGACAGAAGAAGATAATGTCTAGAATCACTTTCTATATGTTTGTGGACCTAGCCACTACAAAAGCTATAAATCTGCAATGGAAAGCCAAGTTTGAGCCATTAAACACCTGATGCACTCCATCATTTATTCTAATCCAGGAAAAGACATGAGGCTTCTCTTCCTTCTGGCAAAGAGGGGTAGAGGTGGGAACAGCCTCCCTTCCTTGTCTCCCCCTTGTTTGTACCTGGCTTTCTATTTGAAATGCAAAATAATTAGAAGGAACAAATTTGTGGTTACTATTGTTACTGGAGAAAAATTTGAAAAGTAGGTCAGGAGCTTTGAGAAATGCAATTCTGGCGCCAAGCAAGCAGAATGAATACTTCTATTCCTACAGATTCTTTACCCTAAATATGAATACAAATGTTAATCAATTTAGTCTTCTAATGCCATATTTAGGAAACTGTTACGATCTCCAATTTTCAGGTGAAAAAAGGCACAAAACTGTGGCAAAAAGCCACAGTCTGTGGCTTTCCAAGGGAAAGAAATTTATAAATAAGCCAGGGAAATAATGCAGGGCTTCTTAGAAGATGGCAGAAATATCCTTTCTTTCACATCAGGGTACAGGGGGGTCTAGAGAGAAATGGGAGAACTGTGGAGAGGCAGGTGAGAAACTCAGCCAAGCCCTCAGAGTGTCTTGGGACAGAGGTAAAACACTGACAGTGTTACAGAACTGATGGCAACAGTCACAGTCCTGAAAATATCCTAACACTGTCACCACCAATGGTCAGAAGTTTTAAAAATGAAGAAAAAATTAGCTCATGGACTTGAATAACATCTACAAACCCAGATGTGGTTCAAGAGCTTAATAACACCTTGCATGAAGTGTGATTTTCCCATCCATGAGTCCCAGTGTGATAGAAATACACACACATACTTGAGTGTTCAGGACAGCTGTACTTGCACTGAATCCATTATCAAGTCAATCCCATTAATTCTCCAGGCATTCAATCAATATTTGAGCAGAATCTCAACAAAAAAAAGGACTGAATTTCTAGTGTGCCAAGAGGAGGAAAACTATTCATAAGCAAAATATTGGGGTTTAATACACTGCAAAGAAATAGAAAAGAACATTTTCACTTTCTTTTCAAAATTCCATCAGGAAATTTCCCCTGGTAAAAAGCAAGGAGAGATAAATGACTTTTCAAAGAAAGACAAACAGCTTTATTCAGCACAGGTTTGGAAAGCTGCTCTTTTGTTCTCAGTCATTTGAAGTCTCTTTTGATAGAATCACTTACAGCAAAACTGCAGACACATCACACCCTATTCATGATAGCTCAGCCACCTCAGTTTATTCCTGTCTGTATTTCTGTTAATTCCAGAGGGATGTTGCTGTGTCACTGTGACCATCTTTTACCTCCAGGGGGTTACAGCTCCACCAGCCTGTGATACCTCTGCTGCTGGCAGCAAACCCTCACCCTTCACTGAGATCTCTCACCAGCAGGCATCACTGCCCAGGGGAGCCTCTGCACTTGGGACTGAAGCCAGGAAGGTGTTTATTTCAGCCCTGGGCAGGTACTGATTCAAGCACATAAATGATGTTCTTGAAGAGGCAACTCAAAGGGTGCATTTCCAGCACAGAGCTGGAATTTGCCTGGTCCTGAAAGACTCAGCTTGCAGAGATAAACATGGAGATCTAAACTGACCAGCAAGCAGATGCCTTTGTGTTAATCCTAAAGACACCAATTTTGGTTTTCATACTGAAATCTGAGCATATGACACAAAGGGAAATAAACCAAGCACACGTGGTTTCTGCTCTGATGGACATGAAAGAAAACATTGAAGTCACTCATCAGTAGGAACCACCTCCTCTCTGCCTCACATGAAGCACTAACACATTCTCCTGACCTCTGCAAGCAAGCTAAAGCCCTTCAGCCTGGTTTTCTCCCTCTTTTCCTTTGCTGCTTGTTTTTCACCTCCTTCTTCCTATTACACGAAAACGAAATTGATTTTGGATTTGGAAAGTGAACCAGATGTTTCCACAGGTTTTTACATAAGCACACTTTATTGATGCTGCATATTAAAACCTGCAAATGCTATCACTTACATATTCATTTGTGATTGAAAAAGCTCGCTAGCCACCTGTGAAGTTGATTTTGGAACCATTAATCTAGACTTCTACAGTATTTTAAGACTCTAAAATACAGATCCAAGGTGACATATTTTCCTGCCTGTGAAAGAATCACTGTGTTGACATGTTATGGATGAAGGCTGGATGTGCTCCAACCCAAGATGCTGTCAACAAAATTATTCCTGGCATGTTTATTTGAAACCTGCCAAAAGCTTGCCAGCACAGTGGTCATATTACAATAATATAATAGCTTCTTAAAACAACTCATCAAGCACAACTTCTTTTTTCTTTTTTAATAACTGTGTCTATATGGCTGAAGGACAATATAGATATCACTTGTGAAGTATAGGTATTATTAAATAAAATTAATACATCCTGGACCAAAATCTTTGAAGTATCAGCAGTGAGATAGTAATGGTTGGCCTCTTAGTCTTTTTCAACACAGAGCTGCCACTTTTGTGCAGTACTGATAAATCCAAGGTGTGTATATGAAATAGATACATTCCAGATACAGGGGCTGGATTTAGAGGTTCCTTGCAGAAGCAGGTGGCACTGGGCCATGGAGACTGAGGTCTGGACTCAGTTACACTGGTGTAAATCTGAAGCAAAAGACAAAAGAAAATCCAAGAATTTAATTATATGAAATAAAAGCAGGTGCAAGATGTTTTGTTGGCCTCAGAGGTGGCATGATGGGGATTTATAACTTTGTAATTATAATAATTATTAGGAATTTTGTAGTTTCCATACTGGCTACTCTTGCAAGTTCTGTTTCTTGTGTCTTTTTGATTTATTTCTAATTTTTGACCTTAAATATTACACTTATAAACACAGGAAAGAAAAATTCTTCTAACAAGCTTGTTAACACTCTTAATTGAAAAATGTGTATTCTACCTTTCACTCATGCCACCTGGCTCTGAATTAAGACTTCTGCCTGATGAAATGTGGGTGACTGTTGTTGTCAGCAACTCAGCTTACCAAGTCCAGAACATGGCACAGAATAAAAATAAAATTTTTGTCCAAGACAAAAAGCTCCTGTGAAGTTCAGTGGAAAAATAATCTTGTTGTTAATTAGTTCTTTATAATACAAAATTGCAGCAAATTATACCTGCTGAATAGTAAAACAAATGAGCTGAGGAGTGGGTAACCCATACAGTTATTAGAATATTAACCTTATGTTGCAAAAATGAAACACTAATTGCAATGATAATGGCAGTAAACGAAATGAATTGCTGTGGTTACAGCAGGAGATTCACTGAGACTCCTGGTTATTCTGCTGATTGATACTGCATTGCTGTCTCATCACAATCCTCCTGCCTGGATCCTCCTCTGCTCCCCAGCCTTAAACCTAGGATGGAGGTTATTCATGGGCAGGAATCATTTTTGATACCCCGCTTGGCACAGAGGGAACCTCGGTCACTGCAGAATTTAGGAAGTATCATAACACAGATAGACAATAATAAGCATGTAATTCATCCTTCTCACCTCTGAAGTCAAGCTGAGTTACTCTTGCTTGGGGATATTTTATTTATTTTCTTTCCTTTCTTTCTCCTCCCTCCTTGCCTCCCTCCTCTTTGCTGCTGCAGACCACCCTGGGCTGGAGTGTGATGCAGAATAACAACCAGGTTCCAGACAGACACAGAGCCTGAGCCCCAGGCTACAGAAACTCAGCTGTTCAGGTGCTAAAGGGGGCACTTCAGAGTGAGAGGAATAAAAACTTGCTCTGTTTTTACAAATGAGGCATGGCATGAACGTGGGCTTTCCTGCAAAACCCCAACAGAAATAAGAGGGATAAAACCATCTGCCTGTTGTGGTGATGAAAGACAACTATGTTATGTTTTTCTTCATCTTCTGTTGATGCTTTTACTAATAGGGAGCAATGATTTAAGTAACAGTGAACATCTTTGCTGCCTACTCCCCAGCACTGTGAGACAAACCTTTTACCCTGCACACAGTGCAGCACATTCTCCTGCCCAGCGTTTCTGGGAGGCTCTTTTATGAATGCCCTAAAGCCATTCTGTTTGGTTCCATCTCCTCCCACCATTATTTAAAGTGCACACAGGCAAATGTTCAGAGGCTGGGCACCAGTGGTGAGTTTGCACCAGTGGTGAGTTTGCAAGTGAGTGAGGAAAAGGCTGTACCCATAACACTCAGCTCCCCATGGATTTAAACCTTGCATGTTTTCTGCTTTGGTAGAGCTTTCAGCCTTACATGCTTCTATTACAAAGCCAATAGAAGAAAATGAATGCCATCTGCATCCCACACACCTCAGTGTAGCTTTAGCAGATGACAAGTCTTCCACAGTTTGGAGCAGAAGGCACCAGATCCTCAGTTAGCATTGACTGACACAGATCACTGGCTCCACTGGAGCCCAGCCAGTCTGTCAGCTACAAATGAAACCCCGTGCTGTTGCTAAGTTAAAAGAAAAATTAATCTGTAAAATGATTTAAATCCAGTAATATCTGGAATTCCTAGCTGTTTTGGATTGCAGAAATGAATATTTAATAACTTCCCATCATTTTTTATAGGCATTATGATGAAATGGTTTTGGATCACCTCCAGACCCTGCAGTACTAAGAGATTAATTTAGCTTCTCTGTGTTTTGAACTGGCATTTCACATGACTTTTGTACTCAAGTAGAGTTACCACACTACAACACCCTCCTATGCCCTTACAGCATATGTAAATAAGCCCCACTGCCATTTGAAACATTCCCAAATTATTCCTAGTGCTTCAGGACAGAGTGACTCCATGGAACTTTCAAAATAAATGAGAACCTTGGAACGTGGACTCTGAAATCCTGCCAGAAGTCTGGTCTCAAGGTGACAAAATTCAAGCTGCAAACACCATCTGAACCTGTTGCCCTGTGAGTGGTTCCAGCCAGAGGCACAGTCATATTCTGACCATGGCCAGGAGGAAGGAGATGGCAATACTGTACCTGTGCCTGGCACAGGACATATGTGACTACAGATACTTTTAGCCAAGAACTGTGTTGTCATTGATTTAATGTCATTTCATTAATGTCCTTCACTTCCCCCCATCAGTGTGGTTCATTCTGGTGCTGTAACCCAGATGTTTTTATAGCACCTGGCACAGTGGGACTGTAAATCCTCTCAGGGGCCCTTAGCTGCTACTGTAATTCAAATCATAATTAAAGACCCATTCCCAGTACTGACAGAGCCCATAAAACCAACAGCATTTCTTTGATTTTATTTCAGTGTTTGATATAGGCCCACACATTAACCTGCAAATCATCTCCTGCAGTGAAATATCTGCTATGCCACCAGTAAAACTTGGTTTGATGCTTAGGATTTTATTCCAGAGGAGTCTGTGTGCTCACCAAATCCATGAAAAGCCCAAATGCCATAGATTGGATCACTGATCCCTCTGCCACAGCCCTTGCCTAGCTCCAGTTTTTCCACCCCAATGTTCTCACAGCCTGGCTCCCTCCAAACCCAGCCACAGCACACAGGAGCCCTGAGACAGCTCACACCGTGCAGAAAGCATCTGCAAAGAGTGGTGCTGCCAAGGCAGGCCAGCAGGGCATCTCCCTACTCCATTTCTCGAGGAACAATGGTCTCAAGAAACAGGAAAAGAAGCTTTCCTGAAAGATTTGAGAGCTTGGCAAAACCTCTCAGCTTTTTTGTCCCCTCTAATTCTAGCAAAATGGCATTCTGCTTACATTTGTAAAAAGGCAATTGCAATTTTTAGTGAAACTGTATTTCAGTTAAATAAAACCATTCAATTTATCCCTCTGAACACCAAGAAATAATTTGTGATAAGGGAAATAGTGAGGTGTTTAATCCCCCTGTAGAAAGACAGCATTAAAAATTTTGTTCAAAATTACATTTCATAAATTCCTAGGCTTTTTTTATAACTTAGTTTACAAATAATTTGTTTCTAAATGGTACAGGAAGGAAAACATGAGACAAACAAAGTTTCATTCCTAAATAATTTGCTTGGGAGCGATGTGAGGAAGAGCTATGAAGACAGCCAAGGTTTGAGGTCAGTGTGCTGCAGAAACAGTGGGAAGAGGAATATGAAATCCATATGTAGAGCAGGGGGTGGGAGGAAAATGGATTTTACACAACTTATTTTCAAGTACCAGTCATTTACAGATTTGAAAAAGACAAATTGTTTCATGCATGGATGTTTCAAAGACAATGCAGTTGCATAATTCATCATTGGACTAATATTTATATGAAAATGATACATATAATTTTACCTTTAAGGGATAATTTTAACTTTAATTTACTGTTGTTTCTAGGATCAAGTCATTTTTGCTATGTAGGTCTCCAATGTTGCAGTATTTAGCCAAGATTTTAAATAAAGCTATGGAAAGAATATTCTTCTTTGATTCAAATTTTAACTGAGTCGAACAATGGAAAAAGAACATGTAAGTGTGGGCCTGCATTTTACACAATTCTTTTAGGTGAAAAGACATTAGAAGCTGTGAGAGCAGGATCCAGAATGGAGGCTCTTCTCTCCTAGCTCAGTGGCTTTCTCCCCAGCCTGCACAGCCCAGAGTGTTTGCTTAGTCTCTATCCCCTTCATCTCATCTCTTGAAAATTTCATTCCTGGTTCCACAAGTGAATACAAATCATTAAATAATGCCACCCAAAATCGTTTCTCTTGTCCCAAGGGTGATTAGCTGTGCTCTCCTCTCACCCAAAAGCCAAACCCTCCAATACTGGAGCGCAGCACAGCCCCACCAGAACTTCTGTAGTAAAACAGCCCCTGGCCCACCCTGGACACCAAGCTGTTCTGCAGCATTCCTGGGACAGTCCTGCTATTATGGGCCAAAACCACACCTGGGTGTCACCCTGCTCTTCTGAAGTTCTTCTAAGCCTTCTGATGTTTACATTTTTGTAACGGAGTTTCTCACGCACTTTTCATGTAAATAATGATTGTTTTGCATTCCTTTCTGGAGGAGGAGAGAATTGATGGACTGTTGGTTTGACCAGTATGGTTAGAGAGGTGGCAATTTCATCCACAGTCACTTTTAGAATTCTATAAATATCGAGGTCCAGAAATAAACGTTCCTTTTTTGCCTTGGACATCTCAGCGTGGGAGTGTCATTAATTTTGTGTCGTATTGCAACACCTGGGAGCACTCTGACAAACCACACCAGTGCTCCCCTGGGCTCAGTGCCCCTCTGGGTTACCTCATCACAGAAATGCAACCCTGAACTCCATCAGTAGCCCAAATCCAAAACTTTTGCATTAGTCCCCAACTCCTCCCCAGTTGTGTAATTCTTACATTTAAGGAAAATCTTTTGCTTGAGCCCACACTGTTACTCACACAGAAGTAAAGAGAAAGGGGCACAACAACAAAAACCAGATTGTTTTATGCACTCTATAATGCTGACTTTCTTTCTGGCCAGCAGTGACCTGTGCTGACATCCATGAGCATCACTTGGATGATGAGGCAGAGTCCACAGGCTGTGAAATGTCCTCAAAGTAGCTGGGAGACACCTTTCTCCCAATGGGATTTGCTTGGGCATTTCTCAGGTATTCTTGAACCAGAAACCACTTCATGTATATACTGATTTGATGTTCATGAAGTTGTTTTTTTTTTAAAGTTTAAATTTCCCCAGGACCTTGTCCAGCACTATCTTAGCACAACTGTGGTTTGAAGAATTACTGCTCTTTGAAGGGTGCTTGGGCTCTTGGCATGAAATGCCAGCAGCTGGCTCAGCCCCCATGCTGCTGACAGGAAAAGCGACTCCAAGGTCTCCAAAGGTTTGTGAGTCTCATGCTTGGCCTGTTTTAATTGATTTGTGTTTTTGCTAGGGCTCTCACAGCACACTACAAGACTTTGCAAAGTCGTTTATTTTAATTTTCAAAACTTTCTGGTTGACAGGAAACACAACCAACAAACATTAAGTCATTTTTCCTCAGGAAAGCAAGATGCCAAATTTCCCATACTGAGTTGTGTTAACTGTGGCATAACATCGCAGCAGCATGACTCCTTGCATAGAAAGAACACTTTTGTTGCTCATTTTTCATTTGAAGGAGTTATCCTTAATTCAACACAATTCTGAGATTCAGCGAGTAAATTACAGAATGAAATGGAAACACCCACATTCCCACTCAAAACAGAAATTAAATAAAGAGAAGCAAAACTGATTAAGACATAAATTGCATTTTTTTCCTCTTGATGATCTATAATTTTATGAGGGCCACTGCTACCAGGGCCACCAGCAAATAATGCAGTAAAACCACTGCATTATCATGTTCATTTCTAACCTCCCTGAACAATTCATGTTACCTTATCAGGAGCACTGACAAAAACACCTCTTCTCCTGAGTCTTGCAGGTGTTTTTTTCAAAAAATGCAGGGATAGTATTGAAATAAACAGGCTGGAGGATTTGAAAAGAGAAAAATCACTCATGCAGACTCAATGACTTATGTGTGGCAGCTTCATTGCCTCCCATGGAAAAATGCCCCAGAGATGGCAGGAAAAAAAATGTCCAAGAAAGAAGTTTCTTCTCCACACCTCACCAACCTCTTATTCTCATAGGAAGCAGGGTTTGGGTTCTGAAATTGAAGGGTTTATCAAATCCAGCAGGCAGAGCCATGGCCTCATTTCCCTACAGAGGTCAGCATATCTTTGGATCAATTTGTGATCTAAACACACGTTGTGAAGGTCCTCTGTCTTAATCTCCCTGCCCATCCCACTCATTTTGCAAGACTTAAAGACATCCTGAACCTGTGATGCTGCAATGAACCTTCAGCACAGACCTCCCTGCCCAGCGCCCAGTCTGAGCCCTCTGGCGTGGTGCTGCAAACAGCACATTGCACCCTGCCCCTCCTCAGAGCTGCTCAGGTCCTGAATTCCCTGTGGCCTCACCAGGATTCAGGCACAAGGATACTCCTGAGGACCTTTGCCTTGGTGCCTCGCTTCACCTGATCCAAGTTAAAAGATAAAACTCCTCCACAGCTGATAAAAGAGTTCAGAAGTGATCAGACATGGAGCAGAGACAACAAATCACAGGGGCTGCAATGCTGGTATTTTTAAAGATAGATGAGCATTAGCACAGCCAGGAATTCATTTACCATGTGAAAAATCTATTCAGAGCAGAATGGGAACTCTACCAATTAATACACTTCACAGATCTACCTCTTCAATAAGCAGAGTTACAGGGATCATTTTTCTTTGACACACACCATAAGGGAATGAAAAGGTTAATGTAGTGTATGTGAGAGCATTTTTAAAAATCAATTTAAGGGAATTTTGTCTGCTGTAAATTATGCTCTGGCACCAGGGAAAGCCATCAAACTCAAATTAACAAAAGGAACAAAAGAATTTAATCTAAAACTACATTATGATTGTATTGCTCATTGGTGCAGACAAAAAAAGCAGCAACATCCATTTCATTTTTTCCTCCTTTGATTACAAAAAGGCTGTTTGAAGTGAAAAATAATGTTGAATCATAATTAAAAGCAGGACTCTCCCTCCTACCAGCCTGCAAAGCACAACATTTTCTGTAATGCAATATAAAGTCATTTTGGTTAGAAAACCCATTTGTCAGCTCTCCTCACATCACCAGACTGTGACCCCTGTACCTACTCCTGCACACACTCCTGTAATCTCAGAAAAAGCAGGGTTTGGCTTCTGAGCCCCAGACTTCCCATTCAGCAAGACCTGACCTTGGCCTTGCTACAGCTGGAGGTGTGAAGCTTCACTGGGCTCATGGCACCTGTCTAGAAGACCTGAAACAATTTTCAGGTTTCCACTAATTTCAACTGGAAGAAGAGCAAATGTCAGCTGAAATCCTGTTTTTTCAAGAGGTCCAAAACAGTCCCTGTAATTTCATGGCACGCCACAGGCTCTCCCCTCTCCATCATCTGCCTTGAAAACTGTGGAATTCTCTCCCTCTCACGACCACACACAGGGTGTCTGCTCTCCATAGAGAGGACACAGAGCAGGACAGTGACATCCACTCTCATAGCCACAACCAGAACGTGCCTTGAAGTGACACAGCCCCACACTGTGTTTCCCAAAATCATCACCCATCACAGCCCTTGTGCTTTTCTCAAGTGACATTTGCTGTCACCAGGCTCAGGAATTGAAAGGTGGCCCTGAGGACTGCAAGATTTTATGGCATGTCCTGTGTCAGCAGAATGAAGAGAGGATGTGACACAACTGATATGCGCTCTTCTGTTGGCTGCTGTGCTGGTTGCCAAAAGATACAACAGCACATGAAGGAACAGACAGATCCTGTGAGCTGCTCAGGACTAATTATTATTATTTATTTTCCTTCCATGGCATTGACATAAGTACCCACTTTGTTCCCCCTGTGTATTCAACAGTTTTCCACCACTGGAACCTTGCTCTGTAGAGAGCAGATAATGGTTGATATAAAGAATCTCAGATATTTATCTTCATTCATTGCCAAATGAGGAACAGAGGCCATGGTTGTTTTGCTCTTGGCACTTTTCACCCCTGGAGTGTCCCCCACATTGAGCTCCACATTTCCCTGCCTGTGTCTTCACAGCACCATGGGATTTTCCACCTCTACTTCCAGAAATTCTTCATCTGTTGGTAAATAATGGCAAGACTACATGACTAAATATAACTGTAGATTTTATGTCTGATGAGGGTGCTATGGACCATTTATTCCCTACTCTTGCAGTTGGTTTGACCTACCCATGAAGGGACTATCAAGTGGCACTCTTGGTTGCCAAGATAAAACACAAGGTTAAAGCAACCATTTCACCTAAAAATTGAACACAGGAAAGGAAGGGAGCCATAGAACTAGAAAAATTGTATAATCATTTTTATTACATTGATTTGGACAAGGATTGTGAGGGTCAAAGAAACCCAACCAAAACCAGCTTGGCTTGCCCATATTAATTCACTGTTCTGTGTTGCTACAGCAGTGAAATATATATGCACATACATATATATATATATATGTAGATATATATATCTATATAGAGATAGATGGATACAAAGAAAAGACACAACTTTTTCTCTCCATGTCTTGCCATGGGAAAGCAGAGACTCACCCTTTACACACCCTTAGCTTTGTGCAAGAAGTCATTTCTTTTTCACTCACTATTTTTTATCTCCTTTGAAACTGTCCTTCCATATGCTGAGTGGAGCTGGGCTTTGCCTTCTCTGAAGGAGCAGCTCTCAAGTCAGAGGCTGCAGCCTCCTCCCCATCAGGCAGCAGTGGAGAACAGCAGCATTTTCACCTAATCCTTGCCCCATATGGTCAGGGACTATGACTAGTGAATAACTAATTAAAATACGTCTGATCAGAAGTTCAAAAGAATCTGAGGAATTGAAGTAAAAGCCAGTGGCTTATTTTTATTTATTTTTTCCCCATTTTCTTTCTTTTTTTGCCATGGCCTTCTTTGGGCTCACAGGGAATAAAACGCCCTTGGTGGTTGTGTACTCCAAGTCCCTGGAGGTGTTCAAGACCAGGTTGGATGAGGCTCTGAGTAACTTGGTCTAGTGGAAGGTGTCCCTGCCTGTGGAAAGGGGGCTGGAACAACATGGCCTTTAAGGTGCCTCCCAACCCAAACCATACCCTAAATCTGAAAGCTCCCCCATTTCCATTTGTGCTCCTGACAGAATGGTGGCTGTTGGGGTCATGTACCTGCCCTGTGCCTCCCAAAGCTCAGGAGGGCACCTTGAGCTGAGCTGTGTTTGGAGCATGGGCCTGTCTGAGAGCTGGGAGAGGGGCTGGGGCAGTCAGAGCAGCCACAGGGTCCTGGGACCCCAAAAAGATAATTTAGAGCAATTACTTGTGACTGTCATTTACTTTTTAGTAGTAGGATGAAGAAGAAAAAAAAAAAACTTATGTTTTATGACCTCTCTTTTTTAATAAGAAATATCTCAGGTTGCACCTTAGTGCCCAGCTGGGTTATTGGAATAGCAAAGAAGCAGCACTGATTTTTTTTTTTTTTTGTATACAGTATTTTGCCTTTTAAAATATTGTCTTATAATGTAAAATAAAAAAATCATCTTATGCACAGGAAATCTCACAGCAAACTAATGGGGCACTACAAACCTAGGATTACTCTTTCTTTCTCATTTTACTGGAATTTATTCAAAAACATAATCAGAATCTAGCTCATTCTCTTACATAACCCTTTGTGAAGGACTCTTAAAATTCACATCAACAACATCTCATTCCCACTTTCCCCTTAATTTCCATTTTGTTTAATGGCTTCATCACCATTTATTTGTGATTTTGGTTTTTTTCTTTTCCCTCTTGTGAGAGAGAATAACCTCTCCTGGGTAATAGGACAAAGAGTTGGAAGCTGTTTGCTTCAGTTGTGCTTCTGTAAAAAATGCATTAAAATAAATTCCTTTACAGGGAATAAGCCCAGTTCTATTTCTTTTTTTCCCTGGGGTCTGGTGACACAATTCCAGCAATGCCAAGTCCAGCTGCAAGTGCCACGTGAGGAGGTGCTCTGAGTTCCACCACTGCACAACCCATCCCCTTTGCAGGCTGAAGACGTGGAGTGCAAAATAATCAATCTCCCAAGGCCTTAACAAGCCCCTGTGCTACAGCCTGTACCTTGCCATCAGCTTCTAGAACAACAAAAAAATGCCCAGCACAGACAGAAAAAAATAGCTGGAGGCTTCTATCAAATTTCTTTGAGAAATGACAGGAGGTAATTAACATTTATCCTATGATTTTCAGAAAATGAGAACATTTGCCATCCAGACAGGAAGTCATTGTCTCCCATGGGAATGAAAGACATCTTGAGATAATCCTGATTCTTTAACAACAAGAATTCTGAACTCAGAAAATCTCAAAAGATGGGCCTATAAAACTTCTGTGTTAGGTTCATGCTCAGTGTGGACTTCACATGAGCCTCCCATATTCTATAGCATCCACACTTATATATCTCTTAATTATAAGACAACTGCATTTTCACTTACATTAAGCCTTTATAATAAGAATTAAAATTCCTAAACCTGAAAATGCACCTCAAAAAAAAAAAAAAAAAGACCGAATGAGAGAAATAGTTGAAAAAAGTCTCATTTTTACAGACTACTTTGTCCTTGTGCTAGTAAATTTTTCTGATTTTGAACTAATCCCTCTCCCCATCAGCTGGTCACTCCATGGTAGAAGTGAGCCACATGTTGGGGAGCCCATGGTGTGGATCCAGTTTTTGATCCGGTAATGGACAACTCGTTAACCTCCCTCAGTATTGAAGCTGATCCCCAAATCTGCATCTTCCTGCTTCCTCACTGGTTTGTGTCTTTTGCTGCCACTCTTTCCCCAATAATTTTCCCTTCCATAGTATGAGGAGATGAAACACCCTCACTCAGAATAGAGGTTTTGGGTAATATGGAGGGTTTACTGGGTCATCTATGCAAGATATTTGGGCTATTGTATCAAAGGAAGGATTATGTCTTTAAAAGCCATTTAGGTTCTTGACTGCCCTCAGTTTCCCTGCAGGCAGGGCTCCCAAACATCTGTGAAGATTGATGCCTAGTGCCTAAGCACCTTTCCATTTGAATATCGCTTAAAAACCATCTTCCTTTCCTCACACACAGCAAAAAACCAAATCCCCCACAACAGTTTTGAGGTGGGGGAGCAGCCTTGAACGTGAGGCTAACACAGAAGAGGTTTGCTGTGTGGGGCACAGAGAAGGGTGCAGCTCCCCTGATTTCTGCTCAGCAGGACAGGCCAGGGCTCTCCCCTGGCAGCAGCACCCTCTCTGAAGCTGTGCCAGGTAACCAAACACATCCCGAGCTGCAGCTGGTCTCACATCCCTGCCCAGGGGCAGCACAGCTGTGGTGTGATCAGCAATGGGGGTGTAAGGGCAGAATTCCCAGTAAGAAGAGCAGGAGGAGGAGGTAACATCTGTTTCCATCCTTGTCAGGACAGGAGCATTTGAACCTGGCTTAGAGAGCACCACTGGCTGTGCTGCCTGTTACCTGCTGCTCTGCACAGGGAGATGTAATCCCTGTGCATTGTATTAATTCCTCCAATGCTGCATGAATGGACACCACACAGAGTTCCAGCTTGTTGCTTTCACTTAAAATTAAAACATTTAATGCAGAGGGAAGCAGAATATCTTTTCCCTCACAAACTGCTTGAGCATTTTTCACAGAGCCTGGTTTGGCAGAGGATGCTGCCATGGGCAGACATGGGATCTGCAAGAGGTGGGGATGCTTGGTCTGCCTGCTGCTGGAGAGCACACTTGGAATCAGCCTCTGGAAAAATGCTTCCCACGTCCATTAGGGATGACATTTACCTTAGTCCAGATGGCACTCACCACCCTTTGTGCACCAGTATCGATGCAGGGAGACCCCAACGTAGGGAATAATGGGCTCTGACTCCACAATTTCAGAAGGCTGAGCAAATGCTTTATTAAACTAGGTCCTATTTCACTAATACTACACTATATTAAAGAGATATTATACTAAAAAGATACTAAAGGAAAACCCAGCTTTGACCTAATTGGCCAATCAATCCAAACAACCATCACCAGAGTCCAATTAACAAATCTCTCTCAGTAAACAATCTCCATAACACATTCCACATGTGCCAAACAAGAGGAGCAGCAATCTCCATAACACATTCCACATGTGCCAAACAGGAGCAGCAAGTAGATATAAGAGTTGTTTTCTCTTCTCCCTCTATGCTTCTCACTGCCTTCCCCTGGGAAAATCCTGGGAGGGAGATTTATGTCTCTCTCTGTTTAGAGAATGTGAATACCACACACCAGTTAAGCCATGTGTACATGTACACAATTTTATATATATATATATATAATTGTTTAAAATTTTTTAAGGAAAATGTGGGCAATTAAACAAAGTATTAGGAAATAGGTAGCTTCCAGAAAAAGAAAAATGGGACCCTATCATAATTAGGCTTTGCTTTTCAGTCAATGTTTCATTAAGTAGTTGTACAATGTGCCTCAGAGTATTCTTGATTTCTTCATCCAAATAAAAATTTAACACTGTACATTATGGGCTGCTTCTAAAAATCACTAACTGTATTTATTACTTTACTAAATCTTTGTGGTACAAATAAAGAAGTGCTGTTGTCAGTTAATGCATGATCCTGCACAATGGCTTTTCTCTCTCCTTTCTCACAGGACTCTCCTACATCTACAGGAAAAATATTGCCAGGAAATAACAGTGGTTTTCTTTGGCCCCACAGGCTCAGCTGTAGATGAATTCACAAAAAGCATTTAACAGGATACTTTTCTGTAACATTTAGAGCTGTGTTCAAGTCCCATGTACTTCAGTGGGGTGCAGATATGAGTATTTCAGCACTTCCTAGACTTTTTGGTATATGGCTTCTCAACATAAACATTTGCTCTGGAAAGACCCAAGATCCAACATAGGTGTCTAAACAGGGATATCCTTTCCCTGCCAGGAGGATGCCTGCCCTGTGCACAGACTCCTGCAGAGTGTGGGGAGCTGAGCCCAGCCCTTGGGTGTCTGTCTCAAAGAGGATCTGGCCCTTAATTAAGAGAATAAATTAAATATTGTGGTGTTTCACATGTGTGTGGGGTTGACCCTGGCTGGATGCCAGGCACCCACCAAAGCCACTCTCATTCCCCTCGCAGCTGGACAGAGGAGAGAAATTGTAACAAAGGGTTAATGAGTTGAGCTATGGACAGGGACAGGTCACTCACCAAACACCATCGTGGGCAAAACAGACTCAGCTGGGGGATATAAATTGAATTTATTACCAATAAAACTAGAGCAGGATAATAAGAAGTAAAATAAATCTTTAAATCTTAAAACCACCTTCCCCTCACCTCTGCCTCCTCCCTGCAGGCAGCACAGGGAGGTGCTTGGTCAGTGGTGGATCCATCCTGGAGCTGCCTGGCATTGGCTGGACATGGGGGAAGCTTCCAGCAGCTTCCCACAGAAACCACCCCTGCAGCCCCCCCCTAACAAAACCCAACCTCTCAAACCTAACACAGCACACTAATGGCTCAAGAATATAAATTATATTTGACATAATATATTAAAGAGCTCATAAAACTTCATCACCATGGCAGAATATATCCTGTGTTTTCCTGCTTTTTAATAATTCTAATAAATCAGATAAGAACGACACCACAAAATACCATTACAAGAGAAGATTATCAGGAGCATAAAAATGAGAAAAGCAGGGTGCTACCACAAGGTTGGTCGGGACAGAAAGGCTGGGACAAAAAACAAGGGACAGAAAACAAAAACTTCAATTCAATTTCTATATGATTGATGGTGTAGATTTAACCACTCCATTACAGAAGCAAACCAATGTCAGTTTCCTTGCCTTGCTTTAGCTTGCATCTCCAGGGAGCTTATAAATAGTTAAACAGTTATATCAGAATTCATCAGTTTTTAGAGAAAAATTAAACCTCAACATTGATATCTATGATATAATGACTTACAAGTCACTGCATAATTAATCTTGATATTAACTGCATGCACTCGTGATACATGATTTATTATGAGTTTTTCATCTAAATTCTTCTAAGGGTATTGCTTCATGCACACACAATCTAATAACTTCCAGTGCAGTAGCAGGTGCTACTTTATAATAAAGACATTAACATATTTGAAAAAAACCCCTCTCTATATTAATTGCTCACACTGTGTTTTCACTTGTCCAATGGACTTGATGGTGATTAAACACTAATCTGGAAATCCAGATCTTGTACTTCCATCTTCATCCTTACTGGCCTTTTCATCATTTTTCATACTGAATTTTTCTTATTCCAGAACCGTTTATATAATTATAGTTTCACACACCTACACCCTTCTTAAAGGTATTCAGGGAGAATAACATGTGACACTCTCTGTTGCTGCCTCTGTTTAGACTGGGAGTGCTCAGGGGGGATTAAGCATTTCAAGAGGCAGCTCATTCAGTTTGACTAACAAAGCTCTTCTGGATGATGCTGTAAAGCATTGTAGGACACAACCATTAGTTTTATTTTGGTTTGCAGCTCTAAATTGTCTTTCCTCCTACTTGAATGCCAATGCCAGCTGCCCTCAGACAGATTGCTCCTTCCTCATCACCTTCATCAAGGCAGCTATCAGAGATAGTGCCTGAGATAGAGAGGTGCTTGCTTGTCTTTGAGGAACGCTTTCAGAGAGAGCTAAAAGGGAAAGCCCAGCATGCATCAAATACTTTGAAAAATGCTTGAAACTAAATGCAAAAGTAAAAATATTCCTGCAGCAACCAGGAAGCATATGTGGGAACAAAATGTAATGACCATAACTGATCACAGTTGACCACAACAGAAACATAACTATTCAAAAAGGATATTTCCTATACTAACATCACTTCTTTGCTCCTTTCTCAGACATTATTCCTCCTCAGACTATTCATTCCTTTACAGATTCCTCTTAATTCATCCAGCCTCCCAGTGAGGTAATGGGATGATTGGATAAATTGGCAATTACCAGGATTTGCTGCAGTTTCCAAAGAAGATGGGGATGCTTGGGTTGGCATTGCCCTGAGAGAGTGGAATGCAGACATTAGATATACTCAGATACCCACCACAAATAAAAGACAATTTACCCCTAGTGACTATCACTCTGCTTAATAACCAGATTTTCAAATTCTCTTAAGTCTTAGCAGTGGACAATAAATGTTTCCATCATAACTATGACCTCCCTGTGTTAGAAATTGTCATGACATTACTTGTAAGGGCTTAATTAGAAGAGGCAATGTTGGCCCTAAAGCCCCTGTTAAGCAAGTACCTGCTGACAACCTGAAATGTTTCAGCATCATTAGTGCACCTCTGACACAGCCAGCACACAAAACCCACTACATTCTCTGAAATTTTTAAGGTGGTTCTACCAACCCTGTGCATAAGAAAGGGCTTTTGGAGTCTTCCTCTACCTCTACATATTTCCACAATGTCAAAGAGTTAATTTGTTAATAGGAACCAAATTCATGTGAAATAGGATCTATTTCAGGAAGCTTTGTCTTTTGCCACCTCATCCTGCCTCGAGGCAATGCCCTGCAGCAGACTCATACCTGAAAATTCAGTATTCTGGCCACAGCAAAAAGCAGCCATGCTCACCATATGTCAAAATAAGATCCTTGCACACATGTGATGTGATGTGATCTCCTTTGAAGCAGGAAAGGACTAAACCCAGGGAGGAGAAGTTGGTAGTGAGCACCCAGGTCCAAGCAGGTAGCACAACCTCCCTTTGCTCCCCTCCCTAGCAGGGTGTGCTCACACACAAAAACTGGGCTCTCTGTCCCACAGCTGCTCTTTCAGGTGAAAACCCATGAGCTTTCCAAACTGCTGGGAAGTCCAAAGCCAGATCCATGCTAAATTAGCAGCTGTTTGCACATGACACCCTTAGAAAGGAGCTTGCTGTGCTGTCACTGTGAATAACAGACAATTGCTTTAGTTTGGTCTTCCATAATCATTCCCATCAGTGCCTCAGAGTTTAAAGATCTAATCCTGTCTGCAAAATTCAATTAGACTTTGCAAGGAAAAAAAAAAACCCAGAAAAAAGTTTAGTCATTAAAGTTTTAGATAAACAGATCTCAGCTAAGGTCAAATCTGCACCACTACTCCTGTGAATTTCAGCATTAAAGAAAATCAATATACTGTGTCATATTCCTGTAAAATATTATCTGCAGTACCACTTGTTTTCTCATTTGTGCAAGAAGTTAAAATTTAAGTCTAGTTTTCATTGACTGCTTATTTGTAGTCATAAGCATTTGCAGTAATAAGCATAAATTTATTTATTTAATAAATAAAATAGTAAAAGGACAATCACATTCTATACCTGCATGTTTCTTTTTAGAATAGGTGGCCAAGTAATGCCCTGACCTTAGAGTGACACAGGAGGCAGAGTCCTGGTTCTGAACAGCCACCCAAAGGGGAGGCAGCCCAGTAGCGCCTGTCTTTTATTAATCTAACACACAAGTGCAATGATAATTTGCATTTGCAATCAAATAAAAATGATCCAAGCTACATTTTCACTTTTTATATTTCCTTTGCTTGTTTTTTCTGCTTTCAGGGATTCCTCATTGTGAGGGGGCAAAGAAGAAATTTTGGGGGAAGGAGAGAGTTACAAATGGTCCTCTCTCTGACTGGTATCTTGGGGTATCTTACAAACCCCAAGTGCAGAGGAGGCACAATGGGTTTTCCTCTCTCTTCTAAAGCCTGTACATTAATAAATGTTAATTTTATCAGACTGCAAGGTCTATCTACAAGGTGATTTTCAAATTCCTGTTGATTTAGTAAAGAACTGAGGTGTTCAGCACTTGCAAAAACACTGCTGTTTCAATAGACACCTTCAGGCAGATTCAGGTATTTAACCTGAAGAGTCAACATTTGCAGTTCTCCAGCAGGATTACCTGGGCTTCCAGGGCAAATTTCTACATCCTCAACTCCTCTGCATGTTGAGCTAACCTGGATCCTTTCCTGGCCCCTGTAAATGTACCTGTAAATAAAATTTGTTGGTGGAGATGTGAGGTTCCTGCAGACTCAGGAACAGGACCTGAATGAGCCAGGAAGTAAGGAGGAAGCTCTTTTATATTTCTATATTACTGAACATTTGCTCTCCTCTCACACATTTCTGGGATGCTTTTCAATGTGAACTTTACTCCAAGAGCAATCTGATAAGTTCTTAAAGAACTGACAAGAAAATCTTGGGGAAAAGAATAAAAACCAGGGTTTTTTTTTCTTTTTTTTTTTTTTTTCTTCTAAAATATTTAATACCTGGAACCTATAAAGAATTGTTGAAGATCTGCCAACATTTCCAATGATTTTCAAAGTCATACCATTTTTAGTTGCTCCAGAACTGCTGATATCAGCAAGCATGCCCTTCTAAATAATTTATTGGCATTTCTACATAAATTAGATACTTAAAGGTGAAGATGCCATGAACCTTGTGGAGGCTGAGTGCTCACTACATGGACTATAATCCATCAACCCAACAGACAGATTTCCAAACTGGCTTAAACCTCAGCAGGCTCACTGCTTGGAAATAGTTCAAGGACTCCAGAGACTGCAATATGTTCTTGAAATGTCACTTGCAGTAAAAGTACGTTCTACACAAAAATAAATCACCATAAAATAAGGTAGAAACCTCAGAGAGTTATAAATTGATCATTTAAATCATAAGTTAGTTTTTGCTCACAAAAATAAGAAATGCAAAAAATATGTTAACTTCAGCTAGGGACAATGTGTTACAAAATACAGGGCAAAACCATCAGCTAAAACACACATTTGCATAAAGTTAAATCCTCCAGCAAGACACTTTAATCCTGTCTATCAGTTTCTAAAGTCACCATGAACTTTTTTGTTTTTTTTTTAAATTCCCAAAAAAACCCTATATAATTCTGGTTTGCAAAATTTAGCTATTGGAAAATGTTATGTTGGCATTTCACCTGTAATTACTTTATTTATAAAGGCTCCAGACTGCAAAGAAGGAAACAATTTGAAGAAGAGGGTGGATGATATTTCAAGAAGAATACTGGGGGTGAGAAACTGATGAAAAAAAAATGCTTCTCCTAGCAACTAGCAGATAAAAATCTTAAGCCTTCAGAATTTGTTTTTAAATGAAAAAGAGAAAAAATTATCAAAGAAAGAAATCTTCCTTCCTGGCTGGAGAATCACTGCAGCCAGGGGTATGTTGGATCCATCATTTGAATGGATCCCTGAAATACATTTTCATGAAGGGGTAAGAAAAGCCAGTGATGAATTAAATGTTAAAGGGGATGTAAAGATGATAAAAGCAGTATTTTCATCAGAAAACAGGAGTGGTAGGAGTGGTAAAGTTGCTCTTTGAGATACAAACAAACTGGTGCCTCAAGTTTTAGCTTTCATATTTTTCACATTCTGTGCTGCTTTGGTGTGTAATTCTGAGCTTCATATCAGGGGATGGTGAGCTCTCTGCACAGAGCAGGGAGACAAAACAATTCCTTCTCCAGCTGGGGACCAAGGACAAATGATCCAAATCTCAGGCCCAAGAGCACAAACAATGGCAGAATGAAGACAGAGAAACAAGAAGGACGGGACTGCATAGGTTAAAGCTGTAATTGGACAATTAACTCCAATATGCAAATGGACCAGAACTTATAAAAGTGTGAGACCCCATTAGTGGTCATCCAGGGTGACAATTTTGTGACCATTTGGGTTCATCTTGGGTGCGGCCCTGGCTGGGCTCTTGTGCTGCCCAGGGTGGATCCACTGAGGCCTTTTAATTAATCCCTGCTTTATTCTTCAACTCTGTCCAGCCTCTGTACTGGGTCAGCCTTCACAAGGCATGAAAACAAGATTGAGCAAGACTACAATGGAAATAAGCAGGTCAATCAACACAAATATCTCAACCCATTCATTTGCAAAAATTAAAAAAATATATATATATATAATCAGGAGCTGAAAATAGTTATGAAATCAATAGTAATGGCCTAAAAGTCACAGAAAGTTTGAGTTTCAGCAGGAGAGGGGGGAAGGAAGCTGCTGACAGCAGAGATACCAAGTGAGTGTTGGTGAAGGTCATTCCAACTCCCTGGTCTCTGAGTGACCAACCCCAGCCCACCAAGAGATGGGACAGCAGTGCCAGCCCTCCCTGCAAGGACCCAGGGACAAGGGCAGGAATTCCTGCCCGAATACAATCCTGGCTGCATCTGTTCAACAGGCTGATGTTCTCATCGTTGGAATTCACAGGAATGCACACAAAGGAAAATGCCAGCATAGGGAACTTTCCAGCTCTCAGCCAAGTAATTCTTTGCAAGAGTGTTTTGCTGTGGGTTTTTTGTTTTTTTGAATCTACTTCATAGCATAGGCTCAGACTATGTGGGGGCACAAACAAAAGGAATAAATGAAGTGGGTGATGATTATAAACTAGGGAAATTCCAAGCACAAAAAGAATTAGTAGATTCTGGGTATTTTTCCTATTTGTTCTCTGAAAGGCTATTTTGACAATGAATCATAAATGTTTTGCCTGTTCTTATTCTGTAACTAGCAAAAAAAGGAGAAGACTAGACATTGTGTACTTGCTGCAAACCCTGAGCTTTGCCTCGCTCGCCAGCTCTGTGCTCTTTTCAGCGTTTGGTTTTGACTCTGACAAATCAGCTCTCCTAGCACTAACCAAATTATGGTTTTGAGACCTAACAGAAAATAAGGTTTGGCATCATCTTCCTTGTGAGAAGAGATGCAGAAAACTGTTAATCAGAATTCACTCACTTTAGCAATTTTAACCATGCCTGACTTGCTGCCTTGCTGCTTTGCCATTCCTACCATTGCTGTCTGTTTAAGATGAGACACTCAGAAGAAATTTGGTTTTGCTCTCACATTTACACAACACCATTACTTTGCCTTAATGACCAACACACCCTGCTTAATGAAACCCAGCAACAGCTTTATTACATCCTGCACTGCTAATGATATGGTAGTCACCTAACACATTAATCTTGATTCATGGCTCACTTGAAATATTTATATAGTACAAAATGCTTAAGGGGAGGTCAGTTGCATGCAAATCTTCAAAGAATAAACTGAAAGATTTTGTGTTGCCTCTAGCTCCTCCCCAGCAGGAGAACATGCCTGCCTCCAGCCTGGGCTAGGGTAGGGAGCCAGGTTTAGGAAATGATCCAGCAACTGTGGGCAGCAAAATCAGCCATATGGCCACAAGCATAAGATTTTATTACTAAAGGAAGGACTTAATTTTCACTGCTTTTTACATTCATAAAGAAGCAAATGCTTTTAGATGGTTTCATTCCCTTGACATTAAAATTATGTGCTGGCCTATGGAAATCCAAGCTACAGGACACAATGCAGACAGCATGGGACCTAAAATAAAGGCAGACAGGTGAATCTCTGAAATAACTAGAAAGGCCTTTAGAATCATAGAATCATCAAGGTTGGAAAAGATCTTTAAAACATCAAGTTCAACATAACCATAACCAGTAAGCCACGTGGTGAAGCGCCACATCCACTCATTTTTTCCAGGAATGCTGACTGCACCTTCTCTGAGTACAAAGCAGTCCCCAAATCCCAGACAGAGCTGCTTCTGCAAGACTATTCCCCAGCCATATGAGGCTGGCAAGGCCATGCAGTGTCACAGACTGCTGAGCCTACAACTTTTTGCCCCTTTTCCAGTCCCTACCTCAAGGCACACAGGAAATG
This sequence comes from Fringilla coelebs, assembly GCF_963513975.1. Taxonomy (NCBI): domain Eukaryota; kingdom Metazoa; phylum Chordata; class Aves; order Passeriformes; family Fringillidae; genus Fringilla; species Fringilla coelebs. The sequence goes on from NC_140028.1 coordinate 145,782,642, forward strand.
TCAGGACTGCTTCCAGCAGGACTCACTTTATGGGCTAATTCTGCAGGTGCTACGTGGTTTTCCACTGGGGCATTTCACCACGGGCTGCTGGCTACAGGATGCTGTTGAGGCTGAGAGCTGTCTGTGAAAGCTGGGCTTAATGAGGAAGAATCCAACAGAACCCTCATTTTCTACACTTTGTTCTCTTTGCAGATGTTCTTTTGCTCCCTGTGCACTGTCTGGTGACATGAATCATGGAACAGAAGGAACAGTTTAATCAATAACAGGCTTAATTGCTAAAAATTGTTCCACAACTGCAAACCCACAGCCAAGAGACCATACTATCTGTCACTGAAGATGCATTATGAGGGAGAAACAGAGAGGTTTAAGTGTCATTAGCAAAACAATAATAAAATAACCCATAAAAATTGAAAATATGACTTAGTGAAAGCATATAAACGTAAAACAATGAGGTTCCCAAGATGAAATCATATTGCATTACAGATAATTCCATATAATGTGCTTCAAAATGGCAACCTGTATTTGTGTTTTAAGGTGTGCAGACATATTTATTACGAGCAGCCAGTTTACTCTGTTGTTTTGTGAACTCAAGGAGAAATGTAGCTTCCATCAAATTGAATTGTATTAAGTGGCTGCTGCACATTGAGAAGAAGATATTCTGTTCTCAAGTGGCAGAACTATCTGCAAATGTGTATGAGAGTAGGAATTTCTGAATATTAGACACTGTGTCATATAGCAGTGATTACAGTGAGTCTGTTTCAGCTCTGATCCTTAAATGCAATGCTTCCTTGAACACTTACTCACTTTGCTAGGCAGATATATGTGAAGAGCCCAGCAAAATAATCTGCCTCAGCACTTCTGCTGCAATTAAATGCGGTTGCACGTTGGCACAAGTAATGACCACCATCTGCTCAGATCCATGGCTGGTCTGTCCTTCACCACGAACCACATATCTCCACATGTCCAGTAAAATACCCATTACCAGCTGATTCTCCAAAGCACCACATGAATGATCTGAATTTCCAGCAGGTTTGTTTACAGATGAGTGCTTTTATATTTGGTCTGCAAAAATGCTTGTCCAGGTTTGGATGCTGTAATACTGTTAAATGCTTAAAAGAAAACATACTAAATGACCCAGGTTGCAAAGTCAGGTCTCAGGAATTAGAAAAAGCCAAGACTTACACTGTCTCTTCAGGCTGTAGGCATTTGGATACCCTACCATGTCCTGCATTTAGCATATCCTTGCCTAAAACTGTATCTCTTACATTTCACAAAATTTGTTTTGCACTATGCTCAACGCTACTATTTAATTGATCATTTTTATTCTATTTGTATATCTCATTTTTTTCATAACTCACCACTCAAATCTCATTACATATAAAGGTTATTAACTCTCTTGAAAGTTTCCCATCAGCATTTCTACACCCTCAGATGAGGTCTGAGTGCTCTGTGAAGTCTGGGCTCCCCCACTGCTCACATGGTGGATTTGCACATCCTCTGCAGCATCCTCCAGGACAAAGCTCAGCCCTTCAGCACTGCTTCAAGCTCCCATTCCTGCCTGAAAGGACTGGCATGGCTCTGTCACCAGCCTGCCTGGACACCACCCCTCCTGAGACTTGCAGAATCTTATGGATCTTATGCAGAATCTGTCTTGGTAACACCTATTTTTAAGTAAGAATTATTTTCCTTGTTTTACAAATATATAATTAACGCTAGCCAGATGAATGTCCAAATCTTCTAATTTAGCTGACTGATCCAAAATTCACCATGCCAGTCTCACCTCCTGCAACCAGTCTTGATGAAAACTTCACTATGCAAGCTCTGCTTAATCTCTGAACTCATCAAGCTTGGAGAATGAATAGGAGAGAGGATCCAGTGGAAAAAAAACTGGGGTGAGCATTAAAGACTGTGCAAGGATAAGGGACACTTTATGGGACATGCCTAAGGGACACTTTATCCTTGCATGCAGCCTGGTTCTGCTGATCAATGCACAGGCAGCATTTGAGTGAACACTGCCGATGAACGTGAGCATCTCTCACACACCTGAGTCTTCTTTTCTTTGCTTTTATGGATCTTTGTTGAACAGAGAAAGATTTCTTGGTAGGCCTCTCATGGACAGCAAAGTCCAAAAGCAAAGGCCATGAGCTGTAACATGGGAAATTCTGATAAGACATGAAAAAAATTATCATAATAGGGGTGGTAAATCTCTGCAAGAAGGGCTGGACAGGCTGTCATCCCCACCCTTGAAGGGCTTCACAGCTGGACTGCATGAGGCCCTGAGTAACATGATGGAGCTGCAATTCTGCCCTGCTTGGAGGAGGTTTGGGCCACCTTTCTGCAGCAGAACCTCCAACCCAAGGTTTTCTGTGACTGTGGGGGACATTGTCCCTCCTGTACTGTGGACCTGCTCATTGCTCGGATGAGAAGGAAATAAATGGATCACACTCGTGACCCACTTCATTTTGAAGACACCATTTGTACAATCATATGATTGGTTATTTAGGCATGACCCCTTCTAGGTCACCCCATGACTGAGCAGCCATCACACAAATCTATTCTCCCAATGAGGTGACACAGTCTGGCTGAGGCAATTAGATCATCATCACCAGAAATAGAACTGAGCTATATATTGTCTGACATTAGCAAATTCAAGGGAGTGAAATACCTTGTTCCAAATTATAGTATCATCCATCTAGACTTTCTGATGGTCCTGAAAGACAGATGGTCCAGCAAATGGCTGTAATCATCATATGGGTACAGTTTAACTCCTAAGACATGTTAAAAGAGCAATATTTGCAGAAATATCAACCTGCAAATGTGAACAGAGGCTTCTGACTGAGTAGGCTCAGTGAAACAGTTTAGTAAAATTTCAGAAGATATTACCTTTGAAAATTTTTCGCTTTCAAAAATAATTTAACAAAGAACTTAAAGATGACCACAATTAACAGATTTACCATTAGTAATAATGAATATGTCAAGCTGACTTCATGATCTTTAGTTTGGAACTCTTCTCTGAGACAGTTCAGGAGTCTTTTCTTATGAAAACACAAGACCATCATGTGCCTCAGTAAATGATGTTGAAAAACGACATTTGGCCCAATAAAAGAGGCCAGACCTTAGTTGCTGCTTCAGAGGCCAAAACACGATGGTCATTTTTGGAAGGGTCATAGCCTCTGTGTGCCCCAAATTGTTCCTCTCATATTCCTGGGAAAAGCACTGACAACCATGAACCAAAAATGTGCCAAGGAGCAGCCAAGGGGAACAGTAAGAGCAGTGCTCAGTTCTCTGTCCAGCCCTGATACCAACTCATTTATTGATGCAGTGCTGCAGTGCAGGATTATGAATATGCCTGGGAGACATTTTTCCTGCTGCACAAAGACCTCAGCAGTGCACAGTGTTATTTATATCTGACAAGGTTTTGTGTATTGTATACAAGTGCAAAACATGATTCTTGACATCTACAGAGCATCATCAGAATTTATCACCCAACAACTCCTACAACAAATAATCCCAATTAGTTCCCAAGAAGGAAACCTCTGCACCGTACTTGTTTCAAAGGAGAGGAGGTTTTGGAAGTAAATGCTGTCTCAAAAAAAAAAGAAAACCAAGAGGTTAATCTTGACATGATTTATTATCCCTTTCACCTCATGCAATACTTCAATTGTTCCCTGTGTCACGGTGTGATCCTTTAGTCCTTTCTCTTCTAAATCACCCTGTTTTTAGCAAAGGGAGAAAGGTCTGAAGGATTAGGTCCTGAACTCCAACCAACATTCTCCTCAAAGGAAAATGATGCATTCTGCCTGCTCAAATTGCCATGATAGTAGGTGGCACAGGAAAATATAATTTTTTTTTTTTTCAAATAAGGTTAAGTTATATTAATTCAGTTTTTCATCTGAAGAGAGCAGAGAATTTCCTTCTGCCAGTTTTAGTGGATTCAGTAAGACAGCCATGAATAGAGCATGTGGGGAGGGAATGCAGAGTGTCTGTGGGAAGGTCCATACAAAACATGCAGATGGGATTAATCTACTCATTCCCTCGTTGTAATTGCAGTTTCACAGAAATTCTGCTAAAAAACACATTTATTTGGCAGTAAATACGATGACTAATTGCAAAGGATAGCTGCACATAAATTCCAGACTGAATTTTTTGGCATACTTCTAATTGTCATATAAAAGAAGATGACACACTCTCTACTCATTTTTCCTAATTAAATGCAAAATATGAAATTATTCCTACTACTTTTATTGGTGGAAAGGAAGGCTGTTTCAATTTAACTATGAAATACAGCATATGGTTCCCTGATTATTGGTAAACTGTGCAGCAGAAGTCCTGGACAGATGATTCCAGAGGAGGATCTGGCCATGCCTGCACTGAGATCCATACAAGAGGTCTCAATCCAGGCTTGAAAATTGTTCTGAAAGAGCTCTGTGAAGGATACGTGGCCCTAAATTGATAACTACAGGATTAGGGTTATCTGGTTGGGATTTTTTCCCCAGAATTTCAAACACAAATTGTGCATGGTAACCAAGGTGCTAGAGCAATCCTTACTGCCTGTGACCTGTTTACAGCAAAAAGCTCTTACAAACACTCATCACCCAAAGTCATATAAAATATCTGGCAGCAGAGGATGAAATTAAATCCTTTGTGTCCCAAGCCAATGATGAACCTGACTTGCCACATAGAATTACTAATACTAGAAAAAAGGGTGAGATAAATTATGTAAAAATAATTTCCTGACAGCCTTGAATAATGAAACAAAAAGTCCTTTAAAATAGCACACCATGTAAGATATTCCAATATATGTGGCATTAAAAATCCCCCAATCCTGCAGCAGCAGCACAGTGCAAGTCTAGCACAGACCAGACGTGTTTCAGCAGTGCAGAGGGAATTAAATGTTCCTGCCTTTATCTGCACACACAAGAAGAGCTCTGTCACTCCTTCCACATAGTGGGATGCAGAATATGCCAGTTTATTAATTGCTTAACGTCCACCAAACAGCACAGTATATCCCAAGTGGCCAAACACATGCTAAGAGGGGGAAAAAACCCCCAAAACCCACAACCAAACTACAACTTAAAGTGTGGCAATTCTTAGCACTGGACATAAAAGAGATTCAGCAGGAATGCATTTGGTTGAACACTGTCACTTGCCCTGACTGTGAGCCCTTCTTTATGCATGAGGATTTTGGAGTCTAATGAGTATGCACAGAGCATTCCCACTGATTCACCACCACAGAGGAGAGATTTGGCTGGGATTTCATTCAGAAAACAGCTGAGAAAATAGAAAAATACAGGTAGGGGGAAAGCTCTGCTATGCTCAAGGATTCTGCCTTCTTTCCATGGCCCAGCTACTTTGTTTGACTGCAGATATTTTCCCTACCTTGCTGCACATAAACCCTCTGTAAGAACAGTTTTGACATGTTTCTCATAGGAAGTTCTCCCATATCAAAGGAAAATGTGCTGCAAACCAGGGCTCTGACTTGCACATCTCACACACTGAACTCCTCTGCACAGGAAACTCAAATGTCAATATCATGTCAAAAATATAGACAGACAAGAACCATTCTCAACTTTTTTTGCTAAATGAGCTCTGCCAACTTTTCAATAACTAAAGACCATCAATCAGAGTCAAACACAAACCAAATTATGATATTAGTTGCAAAGCCACAGATATTTTCAAACAGGAAACCTAAAATTTATCATTAGCTTTCTGGATTTGATCTTTCCAGCACGTTCATTTCAAGGGATTTTTTTTTCTTCACCTGTTTGATTGCTCTAAGCTGAGGTCTACATGTAGCCACTTGCCTCCTGGAGTGGGGAAATGAGGAGAAATGCCAAACATTGTGAAGAACTGTGATAAAAACTGTGGCTCACAACCCAGCTAAGCCTCCTCCTCCACTCATGTTCTGCCAGAGGGAGACAGATGAGCCCCAGAATTGCCTCACTCAAATTCTCATAGGAAACTTGTGGCTATTTTGGTGCCAACAGAACATCCTTGAAAGTGGGAGAGAAGGCTGCAGCCTTTGTAGTAGCAGTGTGTGGTAAGGATTTTAGTGACTTGGGTCAGGAACACAAGCACTGGGGAATTTTTGAGAAACAGGCCACACAGGGACTGCTGAGAACACAACCTTTATTGCTTTTCCAGCCTCATGGACACTTCTCAGCACCAGGCTATTGACTCATCAGTGCCAAAGACAAAATTTTGGGTCATGAGATCCACACGGTTTTAGTGACAATTGTGAGATGCTAGCTACCCTTGGAAATTGTAATGTCAAACCAAGTCTCAGAGACACAAATCACCTTTCATTTTCTGCTGCTTAAGGAGTGTCAGTGATAGGACTGCAGGACACTAGCCTTAGATGTCATTTAAATATATCAGTTTAGGGGAAAACATCAGCAAGATACAGCAACACATGAGCAGCTCTATCAGCCAGAAACTTTTTATATCTAAACCTCAAATTCTCTAGAGAAATTTTCAGAGTCAAAGAAACAGCAAACCACTGTATAATTCATCTTCATAATCTTGGTGTGTGATTCTTATCAGTGACATACTACTACTCTCCTGGCTCCTGTTGGAGTCTGACTGCTGTTAAAGGTGGGCTTTTTCCTGTTTATTTTGTTTGGAGTCAGTGAGGGACTCAATGACATCCTCCAGGTGGGAAGCTAGAAGCTAGATCTTATATCTGTTTCACCAGTGTAAATCTATTGCAATACCACTGATTTCAGTGACATAAAACATGGTTACATGTCACTGTCATATTTTCTGAAAAATCCCTTCACCAGGATTTCTTCTCCTGGGAAGCTGAGAGGACTCAGAGAAAAATGAAAATAATAATTATCTGATTGCTTGTCCTGTGATTTGCTGCTTTGGAATGTGGTTGGAGATTGTTTATCCAACAGGTGGCTGTTTGATTGGTTTCAGGTGAATTGCTTTGATTTAATGACCAATCACTGCCAGCTGTGTCAAGACTCTGGAAGCAGTCACGAGTTCTCATTACCATTCTTGGTAGCCTTCTCTCTGTATCCTTTCTCAATTCTTTAGTATAGTTTTAGTATAGCATTCTTTAATATAACATAAGTACATAAAATAATAAATTAGCCTTCTAAGAATATGGAGTCAGATTCTTAATTCTTCCTTCATCTTGGGGACCCAACAAATACCACGGTTACATCTAGAGAAAGTTATATTTGATGGTGCAAGCCCTTCTCCATCTGTAGCTGGAAACCAGGAAAATTTGTTTTGAGAAAACACAGTTGAACATTTGCCCATTTTTATACTCTTCCACAACTATCTGTGAGTGACCACTGCCTGAGACAAGGCACTAAACTACATGGGTCCTCTGCTCTCCTAAGGTCACTCCTCTGTTCTTTGTAGAGAAAATATCTCCAGAGTGCCTCTAGCCTACTCATTTAGCCTGTAGAGCTATACCTCAGAACCCATTTCTTTAATGGCATAAAACATTTGGGTCTTTTTTTTAAGTGGAGATCGTAAATAATGCACTGTATAATACATTTTAAAAATCACCTGGTATTGAACAAACCATTTAATTTAACTTGGCTAATCTGGAATCAATATTATAATTAATTTTCTACTTCATCTGTCTTTTCAAGTGGTGGAACAAACCAGTTTGTGTCAGTTCAGCCCTGTAGGATTGTGTGAAATGCTGGGGTTGGATCTTTGTTTACCCCTGCTAACAGACTGATCAGTTTAAATGTTCCTTGCTTTTAGGAATGCTTTATAGAAGCAATTCATTGTGGATATTCTCAGTTTGGTCAAAAAAAAAGAACAGAGATAATTTCTCCCAGGCCAAGCCTGGGAAACTTTGAGGAAAGAATTAAAACAATTATTGTCTCTATTTCTGTAACCATTGTTTATAGATATGATTCTCCAGAGTGTGCTATTCATAGCTCACCAATAGTGTGAGAGAAGATTCCTAAAGGCCAATCAGGTCTTAGGTGCACCATTGTTTCTATCAGAACTGTAGATTTCTAATAATGAAGTTTCTTTTCATGCCTTCTGATGATGGAGTCTGTATCACCTTTGCCTATCCCTGGTACCCCTTCGATGATAATTCATGACAAAAGCAAGCAAAGTTTCCTAACTTCATTTTTTTGATTTAGTGTCTGATTTGATTTTAGTTAGGCTGAACTGTACTAGCTTCACTTTAGGCAAATCACAAGGAATTGCCTGCCTTTGTTCCTGTGGAATGCTGAGGTACTCCTGGCTTTACTTTGCACTTTACTTTTTTTACTTTTTCAAGGAGGCTCAAGGTACAGAGACTAACAAGAAAAAACTTCTAGTCCCACTGGGTCCAGTGAAGGAAGAGTCTGCCCTGCCAAACTCCTGCAGTGCCTCCTGGCACAGCACCCAGGTCTCAGCCAGTGTCACAGCCACCAGATAGAGCCTCCCTCACCCTTGTGGAGAAGAAAACCTCTTGGATTCACTACACAGTGCACGTTTTACATGCCAGCTAGGGCAGCAAGTCTGCTAGAAAAGCAGATTGCCACCACTCCTGACACCCTCTGGTCTGTTAATGACCCCAAAGCTGAAGGATCATCAGAAATCCTGCTGACACTTCAAAGGTTTTCCCAATTACCAGTCAGCCAGACACAGGGCCAGAGGGAATATCCTTGGCTGGGAGCTCACAAACACAGCCCTCACTGCAAAAAGACCAGCTGCTACAGAGGTTAAACCTTTCCCCTGCAGTGAAGAGCTGCTCTGCAGACCTTCAGTTCCCTGGGATGTCCAATCCAAACACGCTACAGGTGTATTTTATAAATCATTTTCTGAAAAAGTGTTTATTTTAGCTGTCTCTCCCTTAGTAAAATTATTTTCCCATCCCACAGGAGCTGTGCAGTGAAATTGGAATTGGGGCATCCTGGAAAAGTCTGCTTTTCACTTCTACCCTAACAGCAGTTTTAGGGGTCCAGTGCCCAGCCAGGGGTGTGGGTCTCTTGGTTTGGTGTGATATCAAAGCTGTAAATAAAATAGATAATGCAGGCCCTCATAGAGATATCAGAATGATTTAATGACTTAAAACTTCCTTTCCAGAGTCTTCTAATTCCCACAACTCTTGTTTAGCTTAATAAGAGCTCTGAGCATGCAGATTTACTCACCAGTATTGGGAAACTCTGCTTCCTTTAGCCTTGTGATGAATAAAAAATGCTTCTTTTTAGGGGGAAAAAAAGAGAGGCTTTTATGGTCCAGGGAGTTTATTAACATGATTTGAGTAATCCCTTAGAGATTCAGAAAGCCAAGAGTAATTCAAGACAGCAAAATTGTTTAAATTTCCAGATTTCTAGGGCAAAGACTGATTTCTTGAGAGCTCAAATCAGGAGGTACTGGCACAGGTTGCCCAGAGAAATTGTGGATGTCCAATCCCTGGAAGTGTTCAAGGCCAGGCTGGATGGAGCTCTGAGCAGCCTGGTTTATTGGAAGGTGTCCCTGCCTGTGATTTATAAACGCCTGAGGCCAAAATCTCTGCATGGTTAAACCCTCTCTGAGATGCTTCACCTGAGCAGCTCAGCAACCACATGTTGGTATTTCAAATAAACACCAGTGAACACTGTCCTGGCAGCTGGGCTTTCTTTGGAGGGGCAGAAATCTGTAAAAAAGAAACACTTCATGCAGAGATATCAGTTCCCTGCAGGGCTGCTGAGATCCAGCAGTGTGCTGAGTGTGGCCAAGGGACATTGCTCCATCAGCTCCCAGGACCAGGCATTCATTCCTCTGATCCTGCCCTGGTCCCTGCCCCAGCAGCTGCATTTCCCAGGAGCCCTCCAGTAATGTACAGCCCATAGCTCAAGCTGGAAAAGGGAAAAACAAGTGTGCAGTTGAATGGCTGGGAGATCTTGGAGGCTTTGTCCTTAAAATTGTGCTGGTGGCAAAGTCACACTCTGCTAAAGCAGAGGGCCATCAGAAATGACAAAATCAGAACAGAGCCCTGATTAATACAGCTTGTCTCATTGCCCTTTACTGTATCTGCAGTGACAAAAGCTGGAGCTGGCTTTGGGGAGCATCTCTGAACCCAGACTGCATTAAGAAATACATTTTCCCTTCCACAGAAACTTCCCTGAAATTCCTACTTGCATGCCTCAAACTCTTTGATGATAATTTTCATTAACATTCCCCTGTAATACATGTGCTACTGCAGGTTTACAGAACAACAGCAGGTTTATTAAAGCAACTCAGAGAAAAGTCTGCATGACTTGGCTTTTAATAATTTCATTTAATAAGAAAGAAAAAAACCAGCAAAACAAAACCAAAAAGAACCCCAAAAAACCAAACAAAAAAAACCCCAAAAAACAAAACTCCACCTATTTTATCTATTTGCCTCGCTGGATAGCAATTTTTGGGAAGTGTTGTTACCCAGCTGAATTTGGCAGCACTCTAAGCTGTTGCAATACTGACAAATAGAGAGAACAACAAATAGAGAACAATTATGACAGGAACCCAAGCTCTTCTCTGGGAATTACTGGGAAACTTCTGCCCTTTTGACAACTGAGATCTCCAGAAAAATCCCCTCATGCCTTGCCCAGTTTAAAATTTTAAGATGAGCTGCAGCAGGCAGCAAAAACAGCAGTCAAATGATCTTCTTCCCACACCAGTCCTGCTAACTTCAAAGGAGATTCACAGGGTACAGAGAACAATTAAGATTGGTTTTCAGATCATTCTGACTCAATACAGAGCATCACTGCTAAAATTTGTCCAGTAACTAGTGTATAATCTCAGTTACAGAAATTTTGAGGGATTTATGAGAAATAAATAGGGGACATTTGATAATTAACCTTTCTGAGACCAAAAGAGATCAAATTCAAAGCTGAAAAAAACAACTTAAAAATAATTTTATTAGCTAAGAGCCCTCTGAGCAATATTCTTAATGTTAACTCTTAATTCTTACTTCCAATCCATTGGGAATGCAAAGTACAGGACAGCCTAAATATACATCAAAAGTTATGTCATAACAGCGTTTTTGTACATGAAAAATACTCAAAATGCAAAAACCAGAACTTTTTTTCCATCCTGTATGTATCCATAATAACCATCTCTGGGGTCTTTTGTATTTGACACCTGGTCTTTTTCTCTTTTAATTAAGTATGACACCTTCATCACACTAAATTCCTCACTTTGGCCCTTTTTCTGCACTACATGTGCTTCTAAAATCCAGGGGATTGGGAGCACTTTTGGGGGAACAAATGCAGTATTTGAATATCCAGAATCTACTATATGTGGGCAGAGAAATAGCACATGCTATGCTTTGTGCTAAGAAAACCTCTCACAACTTGCAAAAGGCAACACAATATTTATCCTCCCAGTAGAAGGGACAGAAAAAGTTAACAGGCACATATTTTTCATCCTTCATCTTCCAAGATTCATCTGGCGGGAAAAAAAAAACTGTGGCAGAAGGTATTTTAAAATAAATATTTCTAACACTTTGGAGCTAGTCAAATTTTTAGGAACAGAAGTGTTGAACCTGCCACAATCCAGTCCCAGAAAGTAACACTTCTGCTGGGAACGTGCTAATTTTGATTAAATCTTTAGAAAAGGTGCTTTGTGCTTAGAATGGTCAGAACATGAGAGACACCATGGGCAAGAGCAACAAAGAGAGGTAAATATATTGAGGTGGCTGAGACCAGCAACTCAGAAGTAGGTCAGAAAAATTTACTTTACCAGTTTCAGAACTTGGCCACTCATGTCCCAGGTGAATGTCTTTATTCTGCACATGGCCAATCTGTTTTCCTGGCCCAATTAATATTTAATTGTTTATGCAGCTGCAACAAGAAAGGCTGAGAGGAATCCAGCCCAGAGCAGCTAACTGCTGAATGGTTAGCACATTCCTTGGGGAAGTGGGAGAATGGAAAATGTTCTCATCTCTTTGCTGTTTGCTTAGAAGCTGTATTTTTTTTTACTAAGAACTTGCTCAGTTCTTGGGTTTTCACCCACACAAAGCAGGAAAAAAGAGCATATTTGAAAAAAAAAAAAAAGCCAATAATCCCCGCAAGAGCAAACAAAAATACTCTAACAAATCACAAATTTGAGCCTCTTTGCTGGACAGAAAGATTTCTTCCACAGATATCCACAGTGCAGTGTAACTTTGGTCCCTTATGGACTCTCAGAGTTGCTGAGACTCTCCCCACTTCTGCTCTTCAGCAAAAGATCCACTTATTCCCCCTCTTTTGAAGGCATTTCACAGCAGGTTCTGCACCAGTAGCACTTATACCCAGAGCCCTGCTTGTTTTGTCAGTGACACTTCTGTCTCTGAAAACTGAAACCCGAGGTTGGTAGACATGATCCAATTGGCCAAAGATCATCGAATCTTAACAAAAAGAAAGAAATATAAAAACTGAATTGAAAAAAAATAAAAAAGCTTTAATACAGAAAAGAAAAATCTGTAATTTCTTGTTTACCCAAGCCCTTTATGCAGGTCACTTCTACCCCCTATGAGAGGGAGCAGCTCTTTCCTTCTCTCCTTTTCCCCCTCTCTTACCTGCCCTTTTGGAATGGAAACCTCAACCAGGACGTGTGACACCCCCAGCCAGCACAGCCCCTCCCTCCCTGCTGCTCCTGGGTGATTTTTATTCACAAATTAAACACCCAATGTGTGCCCTGATGCAATCACTACAGCAGCCTCTCAACACATTGCTTGCATTACTTATCACAAAGGTTTCTCCTGCCCTTCTCCTCTGCCAGTGAACTGCAGACTGAACCAGCACAACTGTGAATAGTGAATGTTTCCTCACAAGTTGCTCAATGCACCAAAGGGATCCCTAGGAACTGAGTGATTCCCACACCTCCCACAGTGCCTGTCCTGGATTGCCAGGCAAATTGTATCTATTTGCCATCTGTATGGCAGTTGTCTTCTGTTCAGTGGGCAGTTTTCCTTATCTCTTCCACACCCACTCCTCCCTCTGGGGGGACATCTGCTGATAACAGGCTATTGAATGTCACTGCATGGCTGATAAGAACTACAGCATCCCACTGGGAGATGTGAGCCCAGAGGGAGGAGCCAAGCATTCCTACCTGGATATAATCTGGAGATTCTGGGACTCCAGCACAGCTTCTCCACTGGATTTCCCAGAGGAACAGCAGCTGCCTCTTGCACTGGATCTTCAGAGGAAGACTCCACCCTTCTACAGGATCCCTGCTCCAGCAGAACCACACCTGCAGGAGGGCTGCAGCCACAATTCCAATGGGACTGCTGCCAACACCCTGACCCACAGGGTGTCAGGTTGTGTTCTGACTCTGTCAGTGTTGTTTTAGTTTACTGCATTATTTTATCTTTTTATTTTCTTCTCTAATAAAAGAACTGTTATTCCTACTCCCATATTTTTGCCGAGAGCCCCTTAATTTCAAATTTATAACAATTCAGAGGGAAGGGGGTTTAAATTTTCCATTTCAGGGGAGGCTCCAGCCTTCCTTAGCAGACACCTGTCTTTCCAAACCAAGACAGTGCCAAATACCAGCTGCCCATGGCTCATTCAGCCATGGGACACTTGCAGGTGACACCGCCAGGGATCCTCCTGCAGGAAACCATGAGTATGTTGGGAGCTCCCACACTGCAGAAATCAGACACTGATCTGTGCAGAGTCTGAATCTGCACCACACCATGAGAAAAGGGCTCATCTGGCACTGCAGCAGTCAGTGTGCAGTGGCAACATTTATTGACCTATCCATACAATTGATGACACAATTAATGGCAATTTGATTCCAGCAAAAATGCATGTGATTGACCCTACTTCATTAGTCTGGAGAGTATTTCACAAACTGAGAGCAAAGTGCTGTGATTTAACAGATGAACTACAATGGCTGATTCATTTAATCTTATTTCAACTCTGACAAACCCAGTTACCTTTCAGAGATAATATATTAATGAAATAGCCAAGTATTGGTCCAAGATTAAAGAAAGCAAGTGTCTTTTGTCTGGATTTGTATTTCAAATAGATTTCCATGAGCTTAACTTTATTGATTCAAGAAGTAGGTGTATGATTAGACAGACAGATACATGGAGTGTTTCAGCTGATCTATATTCATGACACCACACAAAAGCAGTCAAACAGCATTTTAGCTTTAATCTCAGATATCTGACTCTACATAAATTCTTTTTCTAAGCCAGAACATCAGTTTATGAAGCTGCAGCTGGAGTAATGACATGAAGAACAGCAGGACACCTTTGCTAGTGACAAAGAGCCTAAATATCTTTTAATTGCAGGCTGTGGTGGGAAAATAAATAAGGCAGCTTTTCCTAGCCTCCTGCACTGGTGAAGGCACAGACAAACCCTTGTGGGTTCTCAGTGAAGGACTGAGACTGCAAAGCAGCTTTGACATTGCCTTAGGTGGGCCAGAACTCCAGTCCCAAAGGGCAGGGGCACAGCAGAACTCAAGCCAGCTTCAGAGACAAAACACCACGTTAATAAGAGCAGCAGTGAAAACCATTCTGACAAAAGGTTTCTGCCAAAGCATTTGATTAAGAGCAAGTTGATTTTTTGCCTTGTGATGTTTTCAAAATGGGTCTGCTCCTGTCTCCTTTCAAAGGTAAACTCAGCACAAACCAAGGCAGACAACAACCTTTTCCATTTGGTTCATAGCTATTAACTTCTCCCCAGCCCTTGGGAAGGAACCATTTTTCATTTTTGCTTTGGAACTGCTGTAGAGAGAAAAAGTCATCGTTTGCACAGCACCATGGATGTGACAGGCTTGGGAATGGGAAGGGGCAGGAGCAGACCCATGATCCTCTGGCATTCCCATACCCTGGAGATTCACCTGGGCAGCTTGGGAAAAGAAAACTGCATGCAGTACACATTAGGAGAAAACACACTAATTACTAATTAATTAATCTGGTATTTTCAAAACACCAAAAAATAAATAAGGGAGCTAACAAAGTTGCCTAATTCCCCTAGGCAATATGATAATCCCAGCTCCACCAGAAGTGAGAGACAGTACACAAAACAAACTGCTGTCCCTCCTGGGTGTGTCTGTCAGCCCTGATAGTTCAGCATCTCCACAGGGAGTCAGAGCTGTTTGCCTCTCATTGAGAATCTGGCCCAAAATTATTAACTTCACTTAAATATGTTCCATTTTTAACATTATCTATGTGCTTTAAAGGACAGGGAAACCCAGCTCAGATCACACCATTTATATGCACTAACCTGTTAATACAACCTCCACTGCAGAACATGATCTGAATTAGGAACCGTATCACTCACCCTGACTTGTCCTTGACAACAAAGTCCTTTAGAGACTTGGAACAGCTGAGAGGAACAGTTGATGCTGAATAAACTTCCAGAACCTCCAGCAATGAAAACCAGCATCACTGCTTTCAGGGCTCAGGCTCCTGAGGGGAGGAAGGGCAGCAGCTGACCCAGACTGAAGCAGGCTGTTGCTGCAGGGATTACTTGCTATCACCTTCTCCTCCCCAGATTTTGTGAGGACACTTGTGATATCTGCCTTCAGCATTCGTTCAACACATCTTGCAGGGCTGCCTTTCTGTGCCCTTTGTTTTCTAATGGATTCCTCAAGAACATAATTAGCCCTCAGGCTGAGTCAAAGTAACAGACAAATTAGAAGCCTAGAGGAATTAGGAGCCAAAAAGGCGCTTGGAAACGAGCACTGAAAGATATTCAAGCTTGTCTCAGACCCTCACACATCCTTCTGGTGTTGGAATAGCCCACAGCAGATTGTTCAACTCTTTCATGACGCTGAAGGATTTAATCTTATCTGTTTTCTTGCACCAGAATTGTATAAAGCTTGCTAAGGGTCTGTTGCTTTCTGTAACTTCCATTTTGCACTCCTGTCATACATCATCCTTACCTGCTATCTTGGGTTTTTTCTTTTTTTTTCCTTTTTCTTTTTTTCTTTCCTTTTTTTTCTTTTCAGGAGAGAAGT
Source organism: Fringilla coelebs (assembly GCF_963513975.1). Lineage (NCBI taxonomy): Eukaryota > Metazoa > Chordata > Aves > Passeriformes > Fringillidae > Fringilla > Fringilla coelebs. The sequence continues at coordinate 145,798,524 of NC_140028.1, forward strand.
TCAGCCTGTGTTGATTAATTCAGCAGTTAAGCCTGCCTTTGTTTTTCTTGTGAATTTTAAAGATGCAGACGGGATAGCCTTCCATCAATGATGTTATCAGGATTTTTTTCCTTCTAAACCAAGCAGCAGCCCATTGCTGATTTCCAGCACAGAATCACCAGTCATTCCCATACAGTTTGGCTTTAAGGGATGGAGTCCTTGGCTGCTTTTGTCTCTTACATAAAAGAAGAATCAGCCTCAGTAATCAGAGCTAAATCCAAACACTAGGAGGGAAAAAAAACCCGACTCTACTTCCCGGTGCCAAAAGCCCCACGTGCTTACTGCATAAAGAGAGCACTGTTAAAGCCCCTCAGCCAGTGCTGACTGACCAAAGATCTTTTAATCTGGTTAGAGATTTGACCAGCTCTTCGATAATGATCATCAGAAAACCAACACATTTCATCCTATTCAATTGCCATTGAACTGCCCCTACATTTTCCATAGGAAAATTCACCAGACAGTTTCAATAATTTCTCATCTTTTATGTTTTACCATCTAAAATTGATCAGGTACATGTTGTCCCATGAGACAAAAGCCATTTTTTCACTTGATCTTATAAATTACCTTTTCTCATTATTGCAAGATGCTAAAAAAGCCCTGCAGGATTGCCCTTTTCTCAAATCTAGACTTTTCCATTTTCAGATTAAAAGTTTTACGTATAAATGACAGTTTTGCTGTGTTTCAATTACACTGGCATTACAAGACATATTTCCCCATGACAGGTACATTTGTCCACTTCTGTGTATCACCCTGGTGCAAAATATTCTGTAGGACAGCCAGATTCACAAATCTTATCTCTCAAATACATTTCAAAGTATTATCCTGCTGTGTGGATCCCTAAATTTCAGCAACAGGGCATAGGAAAGGACACAGGTCTAGCCCAGTGCTGGAGAGAAAACACCATCTGCTCATTGGGGAGGTTGTTTTTTTAATAAAGACTCCTATTCTCTAAAACTTGGGACAATCATTTCTGAAATCACTGCTACACAGAGTATTCAGGAAAATAAGGGAAATGAAAGCAGACTGCTTCAAAATTAATGGATAGAGCTCTCAGTCTTAGCCAAAAGCACAATGAGATCAGGACTTCCACCCACAAGTGAAATGCCCAGTTGTTCCTGGCCAGGCAAATTGTTGCTATTCATGGAGATGATCTGAGTTCTCCTCGTGTCCTGGGGGTATTTCAAGGGCTTTTAATACATTTAATTTTTATAACAGGAGAATCAGGTTGGAATTCAAGTTACAAGGATGCAAGGTCAGGCATGAAAGATTGGAGCAAGCCAGGGTCCAGCTCAAGACTCTGGCTCAACAGTTTCCTAAATCTCCCATCCACTCAAGGATGCTGGAATTAGATTTTCTGAGAAAATAAGTATTTCTTACTCCAGAGTATAAGTTTCCTACCAAATTAACTCACCTGGAAGACTGGGGGATTTTAGAAAAAATTATTAAAATCTCTGCAAGACAGAGCAAGAACAAGGTGTCACACAAAAAATGGATTTTTTTGCCCTTCCTCTGAATCTCTGGTTTCTAGACAATTTTGGCTGAAAGTTTTGATCTGGCACAACAAGAGTAATCAGTGATAAACAATTTCTGGTAGCTGAAACTTGTGAAAGTGGTAAACTACTATTGTATAACTCCTATTTTGAGAGAATCTGGGTTATATTAGCAGTACTGGAACAAAACCAAGCAGGCATGAAAGCATCAGCTCACATTTTCTTCAGGGATTTCTAGAGAGAAACTGAGCTGCACTACTGGAATGAAATACAGACACACTCCCTGCCCTCTAAATAGCCAAAAACCTCTGTAGGCCTTTCTCTTGAGCTGCACTGCCAAAGGAAGCATCAGTGTTTCAGCCTCTCAGAATTACCAGTTATTATCTCTAGAGCAGAAAAAGCAGAAATACAATTTTACAACTGTTTCTGTATAAGACATAAGGGAAGAGTAGAAGAAGTTTCTTTGGTACCTAATGATCAAAATAATTTGGGCTTCTATCTGTTGAATATGAGCCACTGATGCAACAGTTTCTGAAAAATACGATCAAATGAGTGAATTTTAAATATGATCAAATACCAGAGGAAATCGCTGCAGAAAAATACAGCTGGGAAAAAACCCCAAAACTCTAAACAAACAGAATATTTCTTTAAAGGATATTGAGCTCACCTCCTGCTCCCCTCAATAAAATGAATGAGATGCCTTCTCATCCCATAATAGAACAAGCACAGAAGACTGAAAATCTGCCACAAAGGATCTGTTACAATGCCCTGGCAATGTTTTGTACATGTAAGAACAGTTTCCACTGCAATATTGTGTCTATTGCAAAAGGTTCTGGCTGAAATTGCTTTCACAGTTTCAGGCAATGCAATTGATGCATCATCCCAGCTTAAAGACAAGCAGAGTTTTATTTGAATTTCATGGAATGACTGAATATGGAAAAGAAATGAAGAAAGGACAAAGGTGACAGGAATAGAATAACACAGTCCCATAAATGCACAACCTGACCATCTTCAAACTCAGTGTCAATGCTATTACAGAAATGAATAAAACCATTGGTTTGTAAGATTGAGTCCCTTCTTTTTGGCTAAATTAACATGAATGGAAAGAAAAAGAAAAGGACTTAGCTATATTTGTTCAGTACAGGACCTCTCACTACAGGAAAGACTTTGAGATGCTGGTCTGTATCCAGAGAAGAGAAACAGAGGTGGGGAAGGGTCTGGAGAACAGAGGAGGAGCAGCTGAGGGAGCTGGAGGGGCTCAGCCTGGACAAAAGGAGGCTCAGGGGGACCTTATCCCCCTCTACAACCACCTGAAAGGAGGCTGTAGCCATATGAAACACCTTTTCCCCCAAGGAAAAAGTGTTCAGAAAAATGGAAATGGCTGCAAGTTACACCAGGGAGGTCTAGATTAGATATTAGGGAAAGGCTTTACACTGGAAGAGTGGTCAGACATTGGAATAGGCTGCCAGGGAAGTTGTAGAGTCACTATAGTTGGAATTGCTAAAAAAAAAAGTCTGGATGTGGCACAAGGGAACAAGGTTTAGTGGTGGACTTGGCAGTGCTGGCTTAACAGTTGGACTGGGTGATCTTAAAGGTCTTCTCAGCCTTAAGGGTTCATTGGTTCCATTATTCAATTGTTGTTTCAGAGAGAGATGAAGTCTCCTTGAGGGCATTGGCCCAGTCAAGAATTGCACAAAGCACTGAGGAGTCAATCTGTGAGATACTGTTTTCTGTGCATTGCCCAATTAATCTTACACCAGTAAAACATTTGCTAGAAGTTACAGGCCCCAGAATTCACCAGAGTATTTTTCCTCATTTTTCTTTTTTCTTTGTTTCTTTGGAGGTTTTGTGTGCATATTGTCTATTTGTCTTCCTAAGGAATTTGGTTCTCTGTAACAAATGGTTAGATCTTGAAAATTATGAAACTGCATATGAATGCTCAAGGATATCATCATGCATAAGTTACTAAATGGTTTGCAAATTTCTATGTACAGTAAAAAATTGTGCTCTGCCTTGATTTATGTTTCACTGCAAATTTTCCAGGAGGTTCACACAGGTGCTATAATAGTTTGTGTCATGAGATCATTTAGGAATTAACCATTGACACCATAAACTTTGGGCACGTTAGGGCAGTGTTAAAGGCCTAATTCAGAACTGCTTTTCTTTGGGGATCTTGCTGAAAACTTTTACAATTTTCTTACTAAATATTGTGGAAGTAGAGCATGATGGTACATATCTTCTAGGAGAACACCCATATGCCCTTAATCCAAGGAGAAACAGAGAAACATCCAGTGAGTTGCTTTGATGTCCTTCCAGTTCCTTGAATGACAAAACCTGTCTTACTTTTTGCTCCCTTGTTCTCATGGGAGAGCAATTTCAAGAGGCAGCTACAAGTAGCCTTGTAGTAAACATCTAAATCCCATGTTTTATCTGCATAAGACTGGCAAGATTTGAAGATTTTAATATCTTTCATAGAGCAATTGATAGCTGAAACAGAGGCAGCAAACTTCAATTTCAGTACAAAGCAGGACACACTGTTCTGAATTTCATTTAGTTGTGTTAATCAGCTGAACAACTTGAGAGAAAAGCTCATGAAGGGTAATCAGGGGAAGAGGTGATAAGGCTCATTTCCTTATCGGCTGGACAGAAAGTGGAACAGAAAGGGTTTATCAAGAAGAAAGGCTTAGAAAAAAATTGTAATTCAAAATAAAAATGAGGCTGTTGTGTCTGTATTTCTAATATCCAGCAAAGTTATGCACTTTATCCCAAATTGCCTTCCTCAAAGGTATTTTATACATGTCCCCTGAGAACCCAGCTCAGCAAAACAGAGATAAAGTAGCTGTTTGCTGCTTCTCTGAGCACCAGTTTTCTGTCCTTTTCTGACTATCAGCAGAGAAGTATTTTGGTGCGAAGTCACTGTTTCACTCACATAATTCCAGGAGGATATTTGGAGCACTAGAGAAAATACATCACACTGTAACTTTTCTATGTGTGGAGCTCACTGGTTATTTGATTGACAAGAACGTTTTTCTTGTCGTGGCTTTGGAGATATTTTGGCAACTTTTCTATTTGTTGTTCTCACACTACCTTATTCTATCAAGCTTCTAGTAAACAGTTGGTTAAGGTTTAGAGTGTTTAAAGGATAAAAGTGAGAGGGTCAGCATGTGTTACTTTTCCAATTCAAGAGGAGTCATGGAGTGATTTTCTGTATGGGATAGTCACATAAAACCCATGGATATTTTCTATTTGAGTGCTTAAGAGTCTTGTTCATGTCCTTGATTCAAAGATAGAATTATTTCCATAGAAAAGCATCCTGCTGCATGGAAGTTGTCCTGAGATACCTGGGACAGGCTGAGTGCATTTTCCCCTCAGTGTAGATGCAGCTGCAGCAATATCTGACTCCATCAGGAGCATGGGGGCTGTTTTCAGCAAAAGCTTGTTGTGTGGAAGCGTGTAGGCTTGTGAGTTCTCTGTAAGGAATACTTTATAAATTGCTCTTTTTGCTGTTGAACATGATATCTACCAACTTTTCCAGGCACAGGAATATTCTTAAGACAATTTGATGGAGGACAAGGTAGTTAATGTATTTGTGCTAAAAAAACAGAGAAAAGACTTGCTACTTGTCAGGCTGAAGAATTACATGTCCTACTCCTTTCAATCACATTCTAACTGGGTATATACTTCCCTGCTGTCCCCACTGAAAATTCACTCTGGACATCCATCTGTGATTTGATGTTGCTTTACAAAACCCCATCAGCTCTTAAAGTCCATTCGTTCTGGGGATTTCATTATGTGAATATTTCAAAATCCATTTGTCAATGAATAGCAGAATGGCCAGTCCTTTCTTGGGGTCAGTTCTCACTGAATGTTTGTTGCCTTTCTACTGACAGCTGAATGACAAACTAGTGCAAGTAGAACTATTTGAAATAATAAGAAACAAGCCTATTTCTATGCTAATATGTTTGAAACACTACGTTTCTCTGACAATACCATAACGTTGGAGTTTATAAAATGTCTATACAATAATTGTTCTGTTGCTGTGCTAATAAACAAGGATTCATTATTCTAATTTTGTCCTTCATTCTCTGTAACCTTTGCAGAAAGATTAAAAAAAAAAAGCTCATAAATAACTGTGGTGATAAATTAACACAGAGAACTAGACATATTTACATGGACATAGACTTCATATTGAAACTCTAATTACTGCAGGCAAATTTAGTTTTCCCTTTAATCAGATTTTACAGGTAATTAGCAGTTAACTAAGATTAATTACAATTCATTTTGTGTTAATGTCATCCTTTGGTCACAGAAAGTTTACACAGTATTTTATTTACCAGATGTAAAAGCTAATTCTTACTTAGACATATCAAGGTTATGCAAACATTTTTTTAGCTCACTGCACACCTGTAGTTGTGTTAGAAATATGCTTTTGCAAGAGCTACCCCGTGGGTCTCCAGGGAGGCACTCAAGAACCCCAGGCACACCAGAACTCCTGTAAAGTTGTGAGGTGTTCCACTCCACCAGGCTGCCACATCATCCAGCTGTAACCAGAAGGGTCACCAGAATTGTTAAACTCAAGACATCCAGTATGAAACCACCTTCCTGCATCCCACCTTGCAGCCAGATCCCTGCAGTTCTGCAGCCTCTCTCCCACTCCCTTCCCCAGTTCCAGCTGCAGGCTGTGATCAGCCCTCCAGCTGCTGGTGAGCTGTGCTGCACTGTGAGGACAGCATGTCCCACATGCTCAGAGGAGCTCAGCTGCTTGGTGGGCTCTGCAGTTGTATCCAAGCATTCCAGTCCTTCCAGTAAAGCAGCACCCTGCACCCAAAGCCCCTCACACCATGCAGAAAAAGGATGTGTCCCAGGAAAGAGGCACTGAAACATTTTACAGAGGCACCACAATCCAAAGCCAGCCTGTAGATTTATGGCCAAGTCTGGCTCTGGGAAAGATCATAGAAAACTTGTAGTAATAAAAATTTTAGTTTGCAAAAATTCAAGAGCCTGAAAAGGTTGATATTCTTGACATGCCAAGGTGCTCTTGCCATGCTCCCAACTTCAGAAAGTCTATAATTCTGGTTTGCTTTCTTCTCTCCTATTGCCATCCATGTGCTGTAGCTACTCAGGAGCATCATACAGGAGATTCACTGCCTGAAAGGCAGGTCTTCCCTGGATGAATGAACCTGATTCACCAAACTGACTCCTAAATTATTAGAGTCACCTTTTCTGCCCCCTCCCAGGCCACTTTCTAGGGATGTGTGAAGTACCCTGTCAAATAATTGAGCTCACATTACAGAAGTTACCCTCTAGAGAACCAAAGCACCCCCTAACCTGTCATTGTTCAGGAATGTGATCATAAAGAGCAAAAGAAATTATTTTTAGGCCTCATCCCAATAATCAGCAATCAGAGCTGCTACTGACACTGGAGACTACAAAAACCCATATCCTCTGAATACCTGCTCAGAAAGTGAGCTGTAAAGGTCAGACACAAAACTCTAGGGAAGCTTATGGGCTCCAGCATCTCAGAAGGTATTTTACTTTAAAGATCCTACTTCCAGGGGCAGGACATTTGAAAATGGCATTTTGGGTATACCTCATCTGTTTAGAGCAGAGAAAAGGCCTATAAAATAAAAGAGAGTAGTTCAAGACAGAAAGCATCAATAACCAGTTTCCAGGAGAGCCACAGTGCACCTGCACAAATGGAAAAGGTGGCAAAGCTGGAGCAAGGCTCACTGGTGAGTGATGTCTGTGAAAGAGCAGATCCCCCTGTGGAACATCACAGGTCTGGTTTCACTCAGGTCCCACCCATGGGCCTTCTCTTCTGGCTGCCCCCAAACCTCCACAGGCATGGAAAACTCTGGGATGGGGTAACACCAAAACTCTGGGAATCTGGGGACTCAGTGCCATATTCAGATGGAGGAGGTAAGGGCAGGGAAATGCTGAACTGATCTTTCCTCCTGTCACATGCAGCTTGTGCTGACTTTGTGCTGGTGTCAAGTGAGAAAACACTCATTGATGGGTTTTAATACTCCCCTCTAAACCAAAAAAAGGCTTAAATGTCATAGTCTGAGCTCAGACAAACAATAACAAATGGCCAGAAATCATTGTGCAAAATCTCACAGACATTTTCCTCTTCTGTTTTCCCATTGCCTGCTTGTTGACCTTAGTGAAACAAAACCAAGAAAAATACAGAAGTATATGAACCAAAACTGAAGTGGATATATACTGAGCCATGACTGTTCACCACATCTGACTGTGGAGCACACTGAACACTGCTTAGCCTGAATGAGGAAATGAATCTGATTGAGAGGTGAATAATGGGGAGTATTTCATCAAGCTCACTTGAGGCAGGAGAGCAGAAACACACACTCAACGTGTGCTCACTGCAAACCTTCCAGCTGCAGTTACCAAAACCACAAAACACACTTCTGAGTGTAAGACTAGAGTTTGAGGAAATTTTCCCCTCAAAACAGCATGAAAAACTATTCCATTGCATCAATTCCCTCCTGCTCAAGTGAAAAGTCTCTTGTGAATATCTGCCCCAGAAAAGAGCAGCTCAAATGCCTGGAGACCCTCAGAGCAGGGGAGGCTTGTCAAGCCTTCCTTACAGAAGGGAGACAGGGTCTTTGAGTTGGCCATGCAACAGTGGTAAGATAATTCCAGACTCACAGTAGAACTGAACAAAAAAACCCAACCCATTGGCACTCTATTTTTAACTTCTCAGATGAGCCATTTAGCAGCGAAATAGTTTAACAATACCCTGCACAATAGTTTAACAATACCCTACCTGTTTTAATCTAGTGATTTCAAAACACATTTACTTGGTAAAGCTGAACCTACATCACCCCTGGGAACTAAAAGCTACCTTATAGAAATTTTTTAGGGGAAAACGTGAGATGTCCAGGGTGGATAAGTGATCTTACTAAGGCTACTCTAATAATCAGTGATAAAATTGGAAACAGGAATAGAAAGTGACAGTCCAATTTTCATACATTAATCCTGGAAGAGCACTTCTCCCTCTGCAACTGTGTTGCAGAGGTGATCACAATGATTGCCTGCAGCAGCCAGATCTCCTAATAGAAACAATAGTATTAAAATTAATTAATTTAAAATTTAAAGAATGCATTTAAATTAATGAACATTAATTCTGAATGCATATCAGATTCATCTTTGTACTCTCCTAATTAGGGCCCTCAAGCTCTTTTGTTTATCGATCCTACATCTAGAGGATGACAGGCAGAATGTCATTGTCACTGGCTTCTCCTTTCCAGCACTTCTGTGCTCCACACTATTTTATTAAAGTGGAGAGTGACAGCTCTGGCAAGACCTTGGTATCTGTTTGATATTAGGAGGATATTTGTTCTGTCTCCTCCATCACACAGCGTGGTGATCCCTGCAGTGATACAGCAGTGAACCAGGTGATCCAGAAAAACTAAATCCCCCCCCTGCACTCCAGAAAGCTGAGCTGTCAAGGCTGAGAGAGGAGGACCTGTTGCTCTTATTTCTGCACAATTCTGCATAACTCAAGGACAGGGATAGACGTGACATAATATTTTTAATGGCCCCAGCTATTCAGTGCCTTGAACCCAGCTTTGTGGGGTTCAAGGGACTGCCCTTCTTGCTGCTGAGCTGTAATTAGGCTACCACAATGAGGCTTCAGAAAAAACCACTTTTTAGCTGAAGTTGCTGCATGCATGTGTGAAAACTAAAGTAATAAATCTGGCAAGATGACACTGGGGGTCATGGTGATATCTGAGAGTTTGCACAGCGCTGTGCACCAGTCCTGCCTGCGGCCCTTGAGCAGTACACAGCATTAATATCAATGTTCCCCAAGGACAGCAAGTTCATTAAACTCAGTCAGGAAGCAAAGTGAACTCAGTAGACAGTGGAAAAAAAGCACAAGACAAATTAAGTGAGACTTTACACTTCATTCATGTGTAAGAATTCTAGAAGCTTCCACGAGATTTCAATTAAAAAGTCCTGCTGCAACAAGCTAAGCCAACCATCTTCCAAGAAGAAGAAAAACTGAGACAACTTTCAGTCATTATATAAGATATTCAAAAGTACTGTAGTTTATGAAATATTTCAAATGCTAAGCAAGGACACAACACCCAATTTACATCAAAAAAGTTCTTGATAAGTACTACATAAACTTTAAATCAGCAAGAATTTAGAACAAAATGGTTATATCTGTCTTCACTAAGAAACTTTTAATTCTTTTCCCTTTCAATACTGTTCTGTAACAACTGTTCTCTAAATTCTTTATTCTTTAAAATCCCTGAGGCTGTAGTTTCTATGTCTCCAAGCATCATGTTGGAGCATGCCAACACCAGCTTTTATCTCTTCTACAGGCTTCTTATCTTCTGTCCAATCCTGAGTATCATTACTTTCCATTGCAGCACTCCATTTTCTTTCTCTGACTTAATTTCTGCTCTTATGATGCAATATTTGCATTCTTTCCCAGTATCTCCTTGTGACAGAAATGCCTTCAAGAGCAGTCAAAAAAATTTAGTTACTTTTCTTTGATTCTGAGTCACTTGCCTCTGCTCTGAATCACTGTGAAACACTGCATTAAGTGCTATACTTAGAATACATTGCAAATAAAATGGGATTTAAAATACATTTCAACTATCAACTCGTGTCATGTATCAATATGAGCAATGAATCAGGAGACTGCAAATACATAAGTTAAAACAAAATCTCTATCCTTCATGTCATTTAGATGAATAGGAGAGCAAGCTAGCTATCCTAAGTAATGGCAGGCATCTAAGTCTGAACTATATTTTCAGAAAATTTTGAGAAAGAAGCTTTTAATGAGGTCTGACTGATTAAATTATAGCTTGGCTCATGGATTCCCCAGCTGTGGTACCTGGAAGCATACCCTCAGTCTGTAATCTTTGGGCCACTACTGGTCCACAAAACAGTCCCCTCAAAGTAACACAGCTTTGAGTTTTCATTTCTACCTGGAATGAAAACTCAAAGTTTTAACTGAGCTATTTTCTTATGCTATTCTGCACAAGAAGATTTAGAATTCTTTTTTAAGAATATAGAGTCTCTGAATAAGAAAGGGTGCAGACAGATCTGGATGTCAAAGGGTGAAGGCAATGATGGAAATGCAGAGGTCATTCACAGAGGGGATGCTCTCATGGTGCTGGTGTACCTTGGTTTTCATTCATTAACCACATTAAAAACATCAAATTTTACAAGAAACAGCTGAGAACTTGACTCATTATATTTTGCAAGTTTACAACATATTATGAAACAGCAAAAAAATAAACCAAACCTACAGTGCTTTCTTAAGGCTGATATTCTCTACAGGTAACTTCCTGAGCTGCTGCTTTCACCCTTAGTGCAGACAGAACATGAACATGGAATAAGTTTTCTTTTACAATGAGGTGCACATTATGAAAAGGATTCATATAACCCCTCTGGATTCAATATTTGCAAGTAGTACCAGTCCAACTTTCTGCAATCATTAATGAAAAGATCAGTCTGGAATTTCCTTCTTCAGCAACAATACACAGCAGGAAACTATGCAGCACGACTGAAAGTGATTAATAAGATTTCCTTGAAATAGGGCACTGACAAAATTCCCCTAGTACTTTCAAACTCCAGTGAAGTGAAATCAAACTGAACAAAACAACAAAGTGAGCCTTAGTTTCTATATTGAGGATCAGAACAATGCTCTAGCTGAGTGGGTACCCTATTTCCAACTCACAGTAACACTTTTAACCTCAGAGAGATGCATTTGTGCTCCACAGACAAGTAGGAGGAACCCAGATCAGGCAGGACTCTTTGACAGCAGCACATTTCAGCATAAAGAGCTATGCCTTACAGAGCAGGCAGGATTAGATCAGCAGAAAACCTGGCCCTGTATGGGATAGCTTAAAACTCCCAAACTGAATGAATCCCTCAAATGATTTAGTAACGTTATTTACTTCAATAAAAAGTAGATACTGCAGGCTCACCAAAGGAGTATTTCAGTGTATTTATGTTCTTGGGAAATGTCCATAATTTCAGTTCTTATTTTATGATGAAATTTAAGGACTAAGTTCAGAGAGGTGTATTTATTCATCTGCTTTCCCAGGAAGGGGGGCAATGTGTATTTATCTTTGAGTATTAAGGTTAAGAGCACTTTCATTTAAGGTTAAGAGGTGTCCCCTTGTTTACCCTTGGTAAACTAGGATAATATTTCAACCTTCATAATCCTGACTTTCTTGATCAAGAAATAATCCATCAACAGATAGCAACATCAAATTCTTTTTTACTGAGAGATGGCACAGAATAGTCATAAGGTTTTTTTTTCAGAAGGGAAGAATAAAATGCCAGCACTTAAAACTGAGAGCATCACTACTAAGTGAGGGGAAAAAAAAAAAGAACTCTGTTATCTAAATATGCTGGGGGGAAGAAATAATCCTCAACAAAATTCTGTACACAGAGATGCAAAATATCATTCTCACATGCACCTAATCACAACTGGTTCAGAACTGCCAGCTCAATGAGTGCCCTGAGGCCAACAACTGCTGCCTCTGAAATCCACACTACTAAAAGAGCTTCCCTCTTGAATCAAAATGCATCTTGTAAAGCCACCTTACACCTGAAAAAAACCTATTAACAAACAGTAAGTAGCCAGCAGAGTATTTAAAATAGACATCCCACGCATATGGCAAAAAACTGAAAACAAGTTTAAATAATGATCTACACTATAAAGAATTAGGATTTTCTATGCAGAAATCTTGTGTATAATATATAGGGAATGGGAAATTAGAGCTATTATTTCTATAATTTGCATAAAGAACATATATAGACATATACATTATCCTTAACCCTTTCACACACCAAGGCACCTTGCTTTTCAGAAAGGGGCATAACTAAAGTGTGGAGGTAAAATTAAATACTTACAATGGTTGCTTCCTATTCCATTATCCATCTCACCTACTTGACACAAGTCCTTCTGCTGCATGGTGGCTACAATAAATAGCCCATGAAAATATTAAGCTTTATTTTATTCCTTGTATTATAACATCTTTCAAGATCACCTAAAATTTTCAGTAAAGGAAGATCTTTGGAATAGATCAAGCAGCCTGGAATGCCTTTTGATAAAATAAGAGACAGCACAACAGACTTTTTATGACCTTCAAAATAATAAATCAAAAGCTGGAATCCTTGATTTTCTTTTTTTTTTTTTAATGCAAGTATAAACATACCTATATATAAAATAAATTTAATTTTATTCTGTGTTTGCATGACCATTTAAAATGCTTCCTGCAGTGGATTGTTTCCCTTGGGTAGGAGACAGCAGGAGAACCTTGTACAAAAGCCTGCAAACTGTGATAGTCCAACAGAGATGCAGCATTCAAAGCCTCACCACTGTGAATTTTATGGTTCTCTCTTCAGCTCTTCATAAAGGGAAGAGAATCAAAGAAAACAAAATGTATTTTCATGGGTACTTCTAAAATTAGCATTGACAGACAAATTCCCAGCTGAATGCCATTGTTTGATCTGTCTTTATTGTATGAGTAAAAAATTTTAAAAAAAAGATATCTCCTCTACACTTAATAGATCTACTTGCCTGAGTCATGTGTGTAGGATTTGCCCATAAATATGGCACAACCAGTAATATAAAGGCTTGAGAAGGTACAGCTTATACTTTATTCATTGAGATACATAACTAATACTCTCATGTAACTAGAAAAATAAATGAGTGCAAAAAATATGGGTGAAAAGGGGGGCATAGAACAGCCCGGTATTTAATAAACACATTGGGCTACAACTTAGATCATGTATATTTGAAAAATTGAAAAATTAAGCTTCCTGGAGACATTTTCATTCGGGTCGAAAAATTTTTTTGTCTCAATTGCATTTGGAGGAAATCAAAAGCATTGCCACACATGCAGAATCTCAAAAATGCCCATGAACACTGAACTCCCATGCTTGTCTTCTTGAAGAGAGCAGCTCACCAAGATGAAAATTGTTAATGAATAAATTCTACATTTAATTGGAGTTATTTCACACCTGATACTTGCATTTATCTCATTAGTAGTTACTTGTTTCCCTTTCCCCTCAGTACCTCTTACTTCTGCCCATCTCTCCTGAATGGTCCATGTTGGTTTTTTGACAAAGGTCCCTTGGGGGCCACATCTGTTGCTTACTGTAATTTTTATTCATGTCAGCACAATACAGCCTAAATTGTTCCTGGCCTTCCAGTGGTATTTCAATAATGCATATTAATATACAACAATAAAACATCTGTGTGGGCTGGGAGTGTGGTGGTGTTTGCCAGGGTCCCAGGACAAGGGAAGGGATGAGAATCTTGACTCCACGTTTCAGAAGGCTGATTTATTATTTTATGATATATATTATATTAAAAGAAAATGATATATTAAAACTATACTAAAAGAATAGAGAGAAAAGGATTTCATCAGAAGGGTTGAAAGGAATAGAATGGAATGAGAATAAAATCTTGTGACTGACCAGAGTCCCAGCACAGCTGGACCTGTGATTGGTCATCAAGTAGAAACAACTCACATGGACCAATCAAAGATGCACCTCTTGCATTCCACAGCAGCAGATAATTATTGTTTTTATTTTCCTCTGAGGCTTCTCAGGAGAAAAAATTCTGTCAAAATGACTTTTCATAAAATGTGTCTGTGACATGGGAGAATTCTGGGTGCTTCCCAGAAATCAACACAATGTCAGAGCCTCCCCTGAGCTGAGTCTGAGTCCAAACTCCAGTTTGGCAGCCTCATCTCCACGAGCACATCCTGTGGGTACACGTGAGTCATGAAGGAGGATTATTTGCCATTATTTGCCATTTGCAGCCGCCCTGGCTCAGGGGCTCCTGTCCCTCCCTGCAGAGCTGTAGTGAAGCCACGTGGAGCTGTGTGGGCACAAATGTTCTGCTACAGAGAGAAACCTCTGGGGCCATGAACTCTGCTGACGAGTGATTATCAACCTGCTGGCCCTGGGCATCAGGGAAGTCCTGAATTTTCAAGAGAAAAGGAAAGGGCACTCTGAATTCTGCACACTTGTTTGAAGGCTTGTATTAGTCTACCTCATTTTGGCTGGAAACCTTCAGCACAGGTTAAAACTTGATGGTGTGGATGGTGCAAGCAAGGCTGACATCTCACCAAAACTTTAGCATCAAGAGAAAAATATAACAACAAAAAAGGCTGTAATTAAAAAAAAAAAAAAGCAGAATCAAAGAACATCAAAGAGTTCATGGTAGGAAAAAACCCCAAAAAGAAAAACCTAAGAAAGCTAATGAATGTCTGTTAAAAGAATACAGGGAGATGAGCAGATGGATGGAGAAGAAACAGAAAATTATGGAAATTAAGGAAAGCCAAACATTACAGCTATAAATCTCCAGTGGTTATATTCTGTGAGGGGATTAATAAATTTCAAAGCTCTAAAATTGTCTCCCTATTCAGACCTTCACAGAAAACAAACCCATTACTTATGCTAATATAACTGTCCAGCACACAAGCCCCACACACACATGCAATTCCAGCTGGAAGCCATTAGTCTGCCTGGACTCCTTCAAGCAAACTACATTTTTTCAGGTAGAGGTTTACAAAGCTGTTGAGTCTTTACTACATGAGTTTTCCCTCTGATGTATCTGAGACAGAAAAACCATCAGCTTCACACTTCATTTGTGGTGACATATGCTATTCCCTTGGGAATTCTACAGCCACCCAGGATTTACAGCCCACTCCCAAGCTGCAATATTCCTGTCACTATGCACTATGAAATCTGAATTTCTTTGGTTGGGGAAAACTTGTGGGACAAGTGCTAAAAACTAAAGGATTTAAATTGAGGAATGGGAGCCAAAAGGAGCAATTTCCAATGCTTTTTTCCCAAAAGCTCAAGCTTCACTTTCTAGACAGACTCTTCTTCAACATTAACTCAACATTTCCCTGTGCAGAATTCATGAATTCTGACTCTCTTATTCCCCTGAAAGTTCATGTTGATGAAAAGGGAGTCTCAGATCTCTTCCAATAGACACAAAAATGGTCAGGAAGCTGTACAGCTGTGACCTGGACAGAGTTACAGCCCAAGTCAGAAAATCAGCCATGGAAAGGGAAGCTGCTCCATGTGCTGCTCAGCCAGCTGGCAGGTCAGCCAGACCATGCCACTGCTGGGTTCATCTTCCACCCATTCCCCCTCCAGAGGCATCAATCTGAGCTTCTTTATTTTTGTTCACCCACTAATTTGCCCACTTGGATTTAATAAGTTTGAAATCACTGCCTGTCCCACCACATTTGACTGAGATCAGCTGCTGGGTTCCAGAGGAATTGGCAGAGATGGACAGAATGGTGAAGGCACTGACAGAGGATGTTGAACCTATCCTCCCAAATCAAGCCTAGAGGTGTTTATCCAAGGTGAAGTTGTTTGTACAAATATGCAAGGACTGTATCCTAGCAGAATGTACAGTTTTAGCTATAAACTAATATTGTATATCACTTTATTCCACTTTTGTTTTTTTTCATATTGCAAGCTCTCTTGTATGAGTGATGCAGACATCATTCCTCATTCCTCAGCAGCCACTATCACTTTCTATATTTCCTGCTGATTACCAAATAAAGAGTAATTTCAGATGTTTTGGTTTTAAAATTACACTGGAAGTATCTTCATGATCCACTCTAGTTGCATGCTGTCTTCAATCTGGTTTCAGTGTAAGCAACTGAAACATTTCTGCTGTATGAATTACAGCAAGTAGATCAGTTCATAATCATTCAATTTATTCTTCCATAACTCTCCTGAACCAACAGATTTTAGATTCTGTGGTTCATATATGTGAAGTTTATCTCATGATAAATGCAGAAGAGGGGAACAGTTTTTCATGCTAGAAACTCAGCTAGAGGAGGTAATCCTAGCTATAACCCTTTCAAGCAGAAGAGAATTATTCTATAAAATCCAAGAAATTTATTTTCATGTCAATGAAAGGTGAAATAATGGCCATATACATTTTGTGAAAAACATTTCTCTTTTAGTCATTCATAAATGTAGATAATTGTTATCTGAGATGAGGTATAAAGAACTTACTATGAAAATGTTATGGGATCCAAGAGCCACTGGAAGAATAACAACTCATGTAAGATCTTTAAGGACAGCTTTAGCTGGAACACTTTCTGAAGAAATTAAATATTGTAGCTCTGCAGGATTGTGTGGAAGGCAAATAACATCAGCTGTTAGACAGTATTGCAGGAAACCAGAAAGAAATTAAAAGTCAGTAAAAAATTAATATCTCTAAACCAGCAGGATTCTGATCCCCAATCACAGATGTCATGTGCTATTTTAAATGTCATGGTCGACCCTGCCTGGCTTCCCCTGCCACTCCAGAAAGATGCAGCTCTTTATTTCTCTGTCTGTGACATGAAATGGCACCAAGCATTTACATTCAAACATTTGAATGCCATTCTTAATGCCAGGGAGAAACCCCCCATAATCCTGTCTGAAGTCATTTGCAGACAATGAATGACCCTGAGGTAATGACTGCTTCTGGGTACAGTCCTTTTGGCCTAACTTCAACCTTTCAATGGCACCACCTTCCAGCTCTCAGAAATAAGAAAGGCTTTTTTTAAGCAGTTATCACAGCAATTCAGACTTCAGTCTGGTTCCTACTAGAACAGTCTCACATAAATTTCTATTTATGTGTGCTTGTAGGCCCTCTCCTATAATTCCTAGAAAAAAAAAAATTTGATTTTTTGGCAATTTGAGTATACTGTAGATCCATTAAACAAATCATATAATTTAATGACTCTGATGACTAATGTTATCCCCACTTATAAGCAGCAATGAAATTTCCCAATATTATCCTTGCCCTGGTACAGTAGGGTTGTTAAGAAAAATGAAGCTTTACTGCCTGAGGATGCTTTCAAGTTCATTGGTCAAAGGGGCTGAAGTGAGTCATGATTGTTTCATCCATTTCAAATGGAATACCTTCATCAGAAATAAAGCATTACTTCCAACACAGCACTTCAAAGAACGTGCTCAAGTCACTGCCAGACTATTCCTAAAGGAACTTCCAACATCCTTTTGTTAACTCAAGCAAATTCATGCTCTGTGCAACAACGGCTTCTCCTGTGCAATCTGAAAACTCCTCCCAAGGCTCAGGCAGTGCTGAGCAGCCATTTGTCTGTTTACATGGATCCATGAAAGCATTAAACACCACACATTTTCCTAATATCAGTCATAAAACTGAAATACTGCAATGGAATGCAATGGAACTGCTTTTAATAGTACCATACAAAAAGTTGAAAAATATTATAAAAAAAGGCAGCCACTAAGTATAAATAGAAGTCAGCTTATCAAGAGATACCTGTTACATCTTTGATGTGTGTAAACTGAAAGAGGGACACAAAAAGTGTTTTCTTACAACTACACAGGGAAATTCTGGGGAGTTACAGAGAAAAAGCTTCCAAGGGGATCTTTTCTGCCCATGATAAAAGATAAATATGTACAATAACTGCATTTGCTTTTTCTCGGGAGCAGACATTGCCCTCGTGAACACAGAGAGGATGTCTCACCCAAATTCAACATCAAAAGGTGTTTGAGGAGGAAAGCACCCAAAGGCAGTGCTGCTACTGACAGATCAGACAGCAGAGATGCAGCAGCAGCAAAGGTGCAATTTGAGATTTATTGAATAGCTCCTACAATCCAAGCATGCTTCCAGCAAGACTGAGCCCATAATTCTTCCCTAATACACATCTGTAAGCAGATTGAAGACACTTTCCAACATTGATATGACTGACATCCTGAACTCAAGAGAGGAGCAAGGAGGGATGAAAGCATGGAATAATATTAAATCAGAGTTGTGCTGAAAGAAGGCCCAGAGAAATAGCAAAAAAGTCCTGATTTTGACTCCCTTTGCACCCAAAGATCCCTTTTATCCCTCCCTTTTATTGTCCATCATATTCCTTAAGCATCATGTTCTGAAAGATTTGGATATCAGGTGAAAAAAGAAATCAAGCCTGTGGTTAAATTCTGGAAAATATAAGTCATCTAGAGCAAATTGCTAAGAAACAGAATTTTGCTGAACAATCATAGATATGCAAGAGTTCATGGAAGATAAATACCATGAGCTTTTAGCAAGCATTGTAAGTTCCTGGGAATGAAACCAAGAGTCACAAAAGAAATCAATAGAACTAAAAGGAAAACAGTGTTTCTAGTAGCAGGGCTTTGTGCCTCCAAATAACACTTGCTTTGTAGGTACTTTTAAAATAATACTGACATTTCAGGAAGCCTTTTGAGAGAAATTCCTGGTTACACTGCATTCTCTTCTTATTTATAAATAGCAATACCAGTTCCCAGAATTAAGAATTTGGTTTGGGTTTGGGGGTTTAAATGCTTTTGTTTTCCATTAGTGTTTTCTGTCATGATTTGGAGAAGAGTGAAACTGGAATATTTAATCAGCTTTCTATAAATATAGCAGACCACATCTTGCTCACTTTAGCAAAATTATCCCAACAGTGGAGCCATTTGCAATGGCTTGTGCAGGTGAACTGGTGCTCTGCAAAGATTGGGGTGGCCCAGGTCCTACAGTGGAGCACCTGCAGAAACCTTCCTACATCCTACAAAATTATTTCCTATAAACTCCTCCCAAGTATTTTCCTGTCACAGAAGTGCTGAATACTTTTCCAATCCAGCTGAGGAGTAACTTCACCATCCAGTTCCACAAAAACAGCTAAAGTCTTCGAGGCAATTCAATATGAAAATAAATTAAATGCAGCTTTTTAGTGTTCACCATGATTCCATTATTGGTAAAATCTCACATTCGTATCTTTTATTTATCTTATAGAAATTTTCTGGGATCCAAGTTTTTATTCTCTCTCTTGCTAAATCAGCTAAGCTGGAACAAGGGACTTTTTTTCCCCCTCAGAGGTACAGACAGAAACCTCAGAGATGCCCACCAAAGCACTGGGGATGTGCCCTAGCACATGGAGTTTGGTCTTGGTCATTCAGCAACAATCTTGCTCCTTGTAAAAAAAAAAAAAAAAATCCTGAAATGGGGTGGATAAAGTGAGATTTCAAGCTATGAAATAACAGAGGCTTCAATCTCTTACAAATGGGCATCCCTGAGTGCACACCACTGCTCTTAAGAATGCATCTAACACATAATATTAGAGATGTTGTGATTCATTCCTGTTGGGTAAGAGAACATGTTATTCTTTAGACTAATTTATATCTAACATTTAAAATCTCATCATTATATAGACTGCTGCTATTTTATTAGGACTGTTAGATTTTCTTTTTTTAATAATTAAGAAAATATAGAATAAAGCAATACAGAATTGGCATTTAAAACTGAGAGTTTGGTAGTCATTAAACAGAGAGATGAGATACTAGGAGAGAGGGAATAATAAAATCACTTGGTTCAAATTCCCCTCAGAACTGTGTTGCCAGAATCACAGCAGACAAAAAGCAATGCAGAGCCTCTCTTTGTGCTACCACCCAGTCAGGCTTGCTGAGCTGCATGTTGAACTTCCCTCCTGAATACAACAATGAGAGAAGAAAATCCACTTGCAAGCACACTTTTCCTCCTTTTTAGAGTCCCACTGAAGAAAACACGGATTTTCAAGAAGTCCCACTCCTTTGGGAGCACATTATTCATTCCTAATCGTTGATCCTCAGTATTGTAATGTATAACCCCTTGCTTTAGGATCCTTACCAAATCCTAGGAAGAAAGTGACCTTTTTATTCTCTTATTTCTTTCTGTTTCAATGTTGTTGCTCATCAACAACATAATCTCTTGCTCTACACTTCTTCATTTCCTTGGGAACAGAAACCATAATGATGACCAGAGCTAGCAAACATTATTACAATATGAATAAATACAAGACAACCTAAAAATAGGAGTTAGATTTGTGACTAAGAGAAACTGAAGGGTGTTGGAAAGTCAATTGAATTAGAAAAATTAAATGAAAATTTGGGCAATGATCTCACAGAAAGGACAGTATCTTCATCTATTCTTGCCACCTCTAGAAGTGGTCATCTCTGAGCCAGAATTCAGCATGACAGGCTTTTCCCAGCATGGCAAAGAAACATTCTCCTGTGATGAGCATCTCAGTTTGCACATGGGTGTATCTGCATTACTGAAAGATCATTTTTGCTCTTTGATACCACAGTTCACCCCAGTGGGTGGAGGAAGCCATGAAACAATGGAAAAAAGGGTGCTGGACCAGTGGGTTTCCATGGGAGCTGACAGATGTTTTCCAAAACATTCCATTGGTTTGTGAGAATGGAAAGCTTCCTGTGGTTAAGACAGGTGTTTCAATCCAATTCCTACTCTTGCAGAGAAGAAAACTTTGATTTGCTTTTGCTGTTCCTAAGGAAATAATGTTTTCTTCCCTGTGAGATCACAAGAATTGTAGCAATTCAAATGGCTCTTTTTGACTGCTAAGAAAACGGGCAGGATCAGGGAGTCTCTGAAGGGTATGGTAGAAAATTAGGCTGGAGGTGGGAGGAATTCACTGTACCATCAATTCAGTACACTCTGACTTCAGGGGTTCAAAAGAGACATGGTAAGTGCCAAGAGAACAGCTAGGATAAAAAAAAAAATCTTTTTGCAGAAGAAGACAATTACTTGCTAATAATATAAGACATTGCTTATGTAAAAGGGACAGAAAAAGTCTTAAATGGCTAGGGGAAAAAAAGCAAAATCTCAGTATGCAGGCTGGAAGACTGTATCTGCAAAGGAGATGAGAAAGGAATTAATGCTGCTAAATTTACAGTTCTGACCCAACAGTTCTGGATACTGCTACTGACTCTACTAAAAGATTCTGTGCCTGACTTTGAGAAAGCCTCTCCTCTTCTCCAGTGAGCATAAAACAAATTCCGCTCTCTGCAGGCCAGATTCTGCCTCCTCTGTGTGTAAAATAGCAATAAGAAAACTCAATTTGTCAATTTATACTGCCAGATCTTCATGGCAGTGTCTGATAAGAACCTGACACAATGAGGTTTTGATCTCTGATGCTTTCTGCAATATAAATAACACTAAAACTCAACTCTAGATCATTTAAATACCACTCAGTGCATGTCAGATAAAAACCTTTGGAGGTTACCACAAGGTTTGTGATGTTCAGAACCAGGTCAATGAAATTCTGCATTCAAGGTTAATAAGAGAAATTGTGCCTACTCATGTTATGCACTGGCAAACAACAACAAACACTGCCAATACCTAATTTTAGCATCTCACATACAAGGTTGTTCTTAATAGAAAAAGCTAACAGCCCTTAGGAATGACAAGAACTTCACTGAGTTTTCAAGCATCAAACACTGCATTTTTTTTCTCAGTGTATTTTTCAGGCAATGTGCAACATAAATCCTTGCTTGTGACTTGAAAATACCCAACACTGGTCTAGCTGTGCTCCCACTAAAGCCATCCATAAATTCCTGTTTTCTCTACTGGCAACAGAGAAAGAGCTTTTGAAAATCTCACCTGTAATCAACAGTGAGAGACTGAATCTACCTTAAGGTTAAAGTTCAAACCTGGGCTGTAGGTTGGGCAATATCAAACCCAGACCTCAAGGTTCATGAGCTGTAATTCAGCCCCCTGAACATATGCATTGTGCAGAAGTCTAATTATACATCCTACACACTTTCAACTGCCTCAGACACTGAACCAAGAGGTTGGTGCTCACATGTAATGAGGTCTCTTCAATATTTCATTTGATCCTCACTGCATTTGCAGCCCACAACCCCAGCCTGCTCTAGAGGCAGAGTTATCAATTTTCTCACAGTGGTTTCTATGGAGCTCATCACTACAATAGATGAGTGCTTCAAATATTCATCACTTTCTTTCCAGAGCACCTCTACGTGGGGAAGGGAAGATGCTATCCCATCACACAGATGGGGAGCTGAGTCAGAGAATGATTAAGGTCAAACATTTTTCTAATTTAGGGTGTTTAATTTCAGATGCCTGAGATCTGATTTTATTCAGAGCAATTATCATAACTTTATATAGTTGAATATAGCCCCTATCTAGTTCAATTGTAGTTAGAAATGTCTAGCACTTCTGAAAGTCAGAAAAAAAGAAAGTTTAGAATCCAGACTCTTACTTAACAACTATATCCAGCTAAACATTGGTTTAAAAAAAAAAAAAGGACCAATGGGGAAGACCTAAACCTGTGAAAGATTTGCCCAAGGTTATAATTCAGAAAGATGTAGAAACTACAGCACAAAGGTGTAAGGGGCCCCAAGACAGCATTTAACCTCCTCAGCTATCAGAATATGTTTTTTGGTCCTTATACTCCACCTGACACCTGCAATGACTGAGCCTGATGTCCTAGATAGAAACACATCAGTGTTAGGCTCCAAAAATCACTCTTAATATCAAAGATGGCTCTTTTGAAAGTCCCTAAATAAGGCATTTTGGCTTCTTTCAAGCTTCCCAAGATTTGGTTCAAAACGTATTGCTTTTTTCTTTGGATAGGAGAGGTTGGTTTTGAGTGGGTATTTCCACTTATATGCACATGTCTGCATTTATTGCTTGATGATACGATGACAAAATGAAAATAAAAGTAGTATTTTCAGTTGTTCATTAAAGAGCTATCTTACTTCTTTGAAAAATAATTCATAAAAACAGCATTTATTGGAGTTAATCAAGGGCCAGAATCCTTTTCTTTTGCCAAATACAGGGATGTCCAGCCAGCCCTACACCACCAACATTGCTAGAGCCAAAGCAAAGGGGAAAGACCACTTGGAGTATTTCAGGACAGAAAATATCTATAGCTTCAGATGCAGAATTTCCAGAAAGAACAAGAAGCAGAGGGTGATGGTGATTTATTTTACTAGTCACTTCTCCTCATCCCCACATATATATTTTTAACACATTACATCTATTTTCAAGGGAAAGCTCCCTCTCCTCCAGCCTCCACACTTTCTCTAGGTCCTCTTGCCCTCATTAGTTGTAGCTTAGAGAAAATGCTGTCACTTTGCCATGCTATGAAAAGCAGAAAGAGAGGAATTTCAGGGATTTTCCTGAAAACCTCATCATATTTCTTTTCTCATGGCCACAGAACCATCAGTCCAGGGGGACAGCTAAAAGCAGCTCTGTTCCCCTGTCCCTCATGCCGTTCCTATTTGCCCACTGAGGAATGACATATACTCTGCTGCCCAAGGGAAGCAAACACCTTTGCAGATTATAAAATAACTCCTTTCACTGGCAGTGACAGCAGACACTGAATTTCCTGGCTGATTCACTGAAGAAAGCACTGAAGGCATGGGAGGCAAGGGTCTGAGACAGGGCTGGATCATCAATTTGTGCCTCTGTCCTCTCCCTGTGGAAGGAGAAGCAGGAATCAAAGGTAAGAGTGCAGCCTCTCAGTTAGGAGGACTGAGCAGGCAGCCAAAAGAGTCTGTTCAGGCTTCATGAGCCATGCCAGCATCCCAGCCACTGAGGCTGAATTCCTTAGCAGCTGTGAGGCACTCAGCACAGGAGGAGCAATATCAGTGCACCCAACAGGCCATTCTGGAGCTCATTTTATCCTGTCACTGCAAAGAACTGACCCACAGCACTTGGATATTTTTTTGACACAAAGCAGCAGATATCATGAAATTCTTCTTCCTTCAGGAGCAAATAACCAAGCACTTCAAATTTAGAACCATCAGCAGGGGAAAGGCACTATTTTCTACTATTTTTTTGAGAGTGGTGCACCAGTCTGCTTTTATTTCCCTGGTCAGTTATTACTCAGGCCAGTAGAAATCCAGTGAAAGCTGGAAAATGCTGCATCTCCGAGGGGAGAGATAGTGCCCAACACATTCCAGAAAGTATTTTAGATTTCTAACAGTGATTTCTTGCTCTCAGGTTCAGAGTTCATTGAATGCTGCCAGGAGTGAGGATTCATTTGGTGATTTTCATCATGGGTTGTGTGTCTGTGTGTGCACACATGAGCATATATAATCAGTGTGCACATATTCTCCTGACTATTCATATCCATGGATGTTTACTGCAGTCTGGCTTAGGAGGAGATTCTTTAAAAGACTGTCAAATCTCTAGAAGTGCCCATAAAGATCCAAACACCCAAGTGTGCCTGATCTCATTTATAAGAACCCAAACACGAGTAGGGGAATGAATGGATGAATAAATCATTGTTAACATTCTCAAAATGCTTCAGCAATGTAGGACATGTCTACAAACTGCCTGAAGCCAGTGCTGACCCAAAGTGTTTGTCCCCACAGCACTGATCATCACTGAAATTCGTGGGCTTGGAGCCTGAAATGCAGGAGTAACACAGCCCTGGGCAAGCCACTTCTTTCTTGTTTTAATCTTTCCCTTCTGCCAAGTGTGGGGAATGCAGTTTACCTACATCACTGAGATGTCAGAAAGAATATTTTTGAAAGCAATTCAAAGACATAAAGCATGAAGGATGTGTTAGGTATTATTAGTGTTATATGTGGAAAGAGCCATTTTAGCAACACACATCTTTCTGCAAGGAAGATATGTTTAAATAACATAACCCTATAATTAAAATTGATTTTCATTAATAATATAAACAGTTATTGTAGAGCATCTCCTGAGGTCTGAGATCTTTCAGAGTCTGTTATATTCCAACTGAAAAAAGAAAACAAACCACATTCAATAACTAAAATGACACTTCATCTCTGTTATTAACTCTTGGATGTAAAGGAAAAGACAAAAACTCAACAGGGTTATCTAATGCTCTAAAACCTGAGAAACTGCTGCCTTTTCCTTCTTAGAGCTGTCCAAAAGACCACCCTCAGTTTCCCTGAACTAAATGCCACAATTTGACAACACAGGAGTTCAAATGTGTTTGTTTCAAGTGTGCTATTTTTCAGATGTTTTCAAAAGAAAACAGAGGGGAAAATAAATGACCAGTAATGACAGAAAGCTTTTTAAAAAACATCCTTTTTAATAAGCAAGAAAACTGAGCCTTCAAAGCCCATGCATAAGCACCTGCATAATTGGCTGGGCTTTCAAGAGCACTGAGCTTTCAGTGGTCCCCAGTGAGACCAACAACAGCTTTTGGATGCTCAACAATTTATCACGACTCAACAATTTCTCCCCTGGGCATCATTTACCAACAATGTGGTCTGCAGAAAGTGGAGACAGTTGAGACTGACATTTTTGGTTGGACTTGGAAAATTAACTGTATTAGGCTCCCTGAAAACAATAATTCCACTTATTTTCTTCCTGGATCTTACAGCAATAATAGGGAAAAAAAAAAAAAGGGCAAACCAGACTTAATTTAAATGAGCACTGCACACTAGGACTCAAATGCAAATGCTGTATCATGCTGGTAGAGGTTACATAAAGTAATGATTAATTAGTCTTTTTTCCTGCTCAGGTTTTAGTTGTCTGTCAACAAAAGGCAGTAGATGATTGCCTGGCTAAAATAGGCATTATTTCCAGCTCTCTAATATCCCTGAAAAGCAAGCAGCAGTTCAATTTGCCAGCAATAATTTATTGTGCAGAATTAGAATTCTGCAAGCAATCTCTTCTCATCTGCTACTTTCAACATCTCCCACAACTATTTGATTTTCTTCCTGGGTTTTCATGTTAACTGGTCATCTCCTGCCAAATCCCAGCTAGCTAAATAAGTCCCTGAAGCTTGGTGAGTAGCTCTAGCTGTGTTTTATGCATGCAGAGTGTATTTCACAACAAACAGAATCATTCAGCAGCATGACCAAGACGAAACTCAGGAGGATATTTGTCCCCAAAAAAAAGTAAAAATAAAAAATGGAGCTACCCCAGCTTATTAAAAGCTAAATAATGTGGCCAGAATTTGAAGCATTGCCCAAATGACAAAAAGAGTAAGTGGCTAGCAGGCAGTGAAATCTGCTGCTAAAAATGGACTGGAGCCTTCTGTGGCACCCTGAGCCATCTGCCTGTGCCTGAGCAGGATGCTGCAGCCAGGGAATGGGAAACAACAGAACCTCCAGAGCCCTCTGCAAACACCTCCCAGGCACTGAGAGGGGATCTGAGAGACCAGCAAGAGCAGCAGCTGATTCTGCAAAAATCTCTCTTCCCTTAAATCTGTAATTCCTGCAGGCAAGGGTCACAGGTGGATTTTATTTATTTGTCTATTTATTTATATTAAATAAAGCTCCCAGTCTTCCCTTGTTCACTCAAATTCCACAAAATGGACAGGAGTGATTTTTATCTGTCTTGAGCTAAAAGTCTGGCTTGCTATGAATTTTTTGAGTATCCTCTCCTCCCTCACAGAATATAAAAGCAAAAGGGTAATGTAATGATAGGTCATATTTGCAAAGACCTATCAGCACAAATGGAAAAGTGAATGCCACATCTTTTGCAGACAGATCTTCACTTTTGCATACTGCCAACACAACAAGTCTTGAGGAATCCCTTAACTGAAGCTGATCTATTCTTGATTTAGTTGTATGATCTGTGTTGATGAATACTACACAAAATGCAGTTCAATTGATTTTTGGCATGGGAGCCAAGCACTAATCATAATTGAAGGTTTCTATGATTGAAAGAAACTCTACAGAAACTGTCAAGGCAATGAAAAGTAATGAAGTATAAACATCTGAGTGTCACCTCAATTCAGTCTCCTCGGAGCAACTGTCATCTCTTGTTTTAACAGCAGTTTCAGCAATAAAAATAGATAAAAGTTATGCATTACACCTGACAAGCAGCAAACCACACAGAAAAGTACAAACAGTATTTAGTGAGTAGCTCCCAACAGGTGAATTCCTGATTTTTTCTCTTTGAACAATATAAACCATTACTCGAGAAATGGACCAAGAAAAAATAAAACAAAGGCTCAGTGGATATTGAAAGCTGTGTTTCTTGAAACCCATAGGCATTTGTGAGGAAAATGGTTAGAACTGAAGGAAAAATAATCTGAAAGATGGTTTGTAAAATGTGGATCACAGTCTCTCCAAACAGTGACTCCACAGAGAAAGAGCACACTCATGTAGATTCATTATAACATCTCATTAATTTCTTCCCCAAACCTCTGCTGCATCTATTCTTCTGCTCTGTGGGACTATGCACAATTTGTGTATTACAGCAGACCTTGCTGTAGCAACCTTTAAGAAGAAAGAATCAATTCTTTCTCCAACTTTGTTCATAGAAGCCAAAGAAAAATGACAAAAAAAGTTATTTGGGAAACAAAAGCAAAGAGAAATAAGCTCCACTTGCAGAAAGAGGACTAGAAGTAGCATGAGCACAGACCATCCCAATAGGATTCATTTAGGATTATATTTTTAGCCTCAAGTACATACTTTATTTCTCATGTGTATTTTACATGGCCTGTTGAGCTCAATTACTTCATATCTTTGTGTACATAGAACAGTATTTCCAGAATGCTTTATTGCAGAAATAGCAACCAGCCAAGCCCTCTTTACTTTCCTAGAGCAAGATGGGAAAGAGATTTATGATGCTAATTGTGTGTGTGTGGGGGGGGTGCAATTAACTCTAGCTGTTTCAAAGTGGGAAAAAGTTTCAGTTTTTGCATATCTTTAAGAATAGAGAATAGACCCAGAAGTTCATTGCCCACTTGGGCAGCAGAAACATTTTTTAGAACAATGAGATAATTTATTTGGTAATTCCTCATGCCATTAAATCTGATTTCAGTCTTTTTTTTGGTTTTATATTTTAATGTAGACACACACAAATTCTTAGGTAAAACTAGGTTTAGGGTTCAAACATACTCAATATGGAACCATAGAATGTTTCTATATGGAATGGTTTGGATTGGAAGGGACTTAGGACTCGACCATCTGATACCATGGGCAGTGACACCTTCCACTAGAGCAGCTTGCTCCAAGCCCCATCCAACCTGTCCTTGAACACTTCCAGGAATGGGAGAGCCACAGCTTCCCTGGGCAGCCTCTTTCAATGCCTCACCCTGCTCACAGTAAAGACTTTGTTTCTAATATCTAATCTAACCATATTCTTTCAGTTTAAAGCCATTATCCCTTGTACCCCCCCATCACTACAAGCACCTGCAGAAAGCCCCTTTCCAGCTCTCTCATAGCCCCATTTAGGCATTAGAAATTTTTCTAAGGTCTTCCCAGAACCTTCTCTTCTCTAGGGTTAACAACCCCAACTCTCTCCTGTTATTACATTGCAAAGGTTCCAAACTGCTGGAGTTTGGTACCTCCTCAATGTTTCTCACAGGCAGCTCCCCTAAGCACTGACTCTTCCTTCTTCTAGCAGGAGCCAGCTGACTGCAGCTCTCCCTTGACCACCCAACCCACTCTTTATAACACTCTTCTTATTGTTGGCTGCAGCTGTGGCCTGTTAGAGTCAGGCCTGTTCCTAATCTCTAATAATTGGCTCAGCTGCAACTCCTTAGGGGCAAGGTTACTTTCTATGCTGCCTTTAATTTCTTATACTGTATCCCCCTACACTCTCAGCCATAGGAGATGTGTTCCAGGCCTCCAACTACCTTTGTGTCCTCCTCTGTCCTTCTTCCATCAGGGACCCCAGAGCTGAACATGGTGCTCCAGGTGGGCATCACCAGAGCAGAAAGGGGACAATCCCCTCCCTCGACCTGCTGGCCACATTTCTGGTGATGCAGCCCAGGATGTGGTTGGGTTTCTGGGCTGCCAGTTTATTGCATTTGCATTTCTCCCAGGTGAAGGAAGGAATGATGAATCTGACTCCATGTTCTCAGAAGGCTAATTTATTACTTTATGATACTATATTATATTAAAGAATGCTATATTATATCAAAGAATACAGAAAGGATACTTCGAGAAGGCTAAAAAGATAATAATGAAAACTCGTGACTCTTTGCAGAGTCCTGACACAGCTTGGCCCCAATTGGCCAATGAGTGAAAACAACTCACAGCAGAGTCCAATGGAACAATCACCTGTGGGTAAACAATCTCCAAACACATTCCGCATGAGCAAAACACAGGAGAAGCAAATGAGATAGTTACTGCTTTCCTTTTTCTCTGAAGCTTCTCAGCTTCCCAAGAGAAAAATCCTGGGTGAAGGAATTTTTCAGAGAATGTGAATGTGACACTAGCTCATGTCGAGCTTCTCATCTACCAACACCCTCAGGTTCTTTTCCCCAGGGCTGCTTTTAAAGTCACCTGTCCCTCCCCTCCTTTCAATCCCGAGCCACAAACTTTGAGCCAGCTCCTCACCCATCCCCAGGCAGAGCTCCATGGAGATTTGAAAGGTTTCCCCAATATATTTTGAGTTGGATGATTTAATGGGAATATCCTTGCACAAATGAACTGCATTCTACAGAAAAACACTATGCATCATAGTTTCAAACAGCTGTAATTTACAGCAGAGAGATCACTGAAGACTTAAAACCTGGGCTTAGCCTGTGACAGGGGCTGTGTGCTATTGATCACCAGAGTCTCTCCAGAATTCACAGCAGGATGCTGAAGATCAAAAAAAAAAAAAAAAAAAAAGAAGAAATTGCTCCCTTTTGGTATGACAGACAAGATGACAATTTATTTACTGATAACACTGATTTACTACCCAGGTGCTAAGAGCATTATACCTGACTGGAGAAGGCCTAAAATTTAAAGGGGATTGCAAGAATTTTAGGAACATACAGGGATTTATAGGAAGCACACTACCTAGAATGGAGGTTTGGCAGGAAACTACATGGTCCCCAAGTTTATTCTAGTTACCTCCCACCTCAGGGTCAGGGGAACACCAATGTGGACAGTATCTCCTCTCAAGCAAGAGGATGGGAGCCAATGGGTGATAAAATGAACCTTTGAAACTAATAATGAGGAAACCAGACCCACAACCTTATTCCAATGTGTATACAAGGCCTAATTTATATTGCGGTCCTAATCCTGAAGTCCATTCTCAGACAGAGAGAATGAGACAGAATCCATCAGATTTCAACAGCTCTGAGGACCTAAGAGAAATTTGATTTCTGGAAGAAGCACTTCTCTCTACCATGATAGAACAGTTCAGAGAACTGTTTATAATATCAGCCATTTCTGTAATAAAAGCCACATGAAAACAGATTGAGCCAGCTGAAATAAGACTGTTAGTTACAGGCTTGTTGCTCTTGTAGAATAAAAGCCTCAATTTTCTTCATAAGGGTTTTCAAGATAGTAAAAGGCAGTATAGGGACCAGCTCGTGGTTTGGTGAAGTCAACAGATTTATTCTCAATGTAGACAGTCATACAAAACATTTCAAATTCCAGACACATACCCTTTCCAAAATTTCTTATAGTTCTGTTTTACACATGGATGCTCTGTCACCCTACAGCCAAGTATCAACACTGAATTCCTTAACACATTTGAGGGAAAGATGCCTCATACTCAACAACTCAGTCTTGTAGTCTCCCAGAAGGGTTTTGGAAAGCCAGTTTGTAAACAAGACACAAAACCAAAAGACGTCATCTATTTACTTATTATCACCCTCAGAGGTGGGAAGGCAACATTTCTGCAGCAGAGGAGGAATAACTGAGGTTAGCTGGTCCTGCCAAGAGATACTGCTTTGCACAAGCAAGCACTGAACACCCTCAGCAACCAAAGTCAAAGCATTTCTCAATCAATATAATCTCCCTAATGCACAAACTTTGTGTGCTAAGTACTTTTCAGGGCTGTTTCAATCAATTTCTCCTTGGATTTTTCTGTCCCATATTTTTACAACTGCTCTTTATCTGGCTTGTTTAGCTTGTTGGAATAAAACTTGTAATTATACCAGGACTTGCAATGGCAAAGTCAACCACCAATATAATCCATGTAAAACCATGTGTTGAACCTTATGAGGAAAACACCATGGAAAATAAATCAATTTAATGCAACTGCACCCTCCAATGATTAAGCTTACAAAGATTAATCTCAAATCCTTGTTAGAGTCAATGGATCAGCATTCTCAGCAATGTTTGTAAATTAACTTTTAAATCACAGATATTGGGACATGAAAATTAGAAAAAGGAAGGTTATTAGTATATTAGATTCAACTAAACTGTGATATACCAGGGATTCTTAAGAAGAAGCAAAGTTGAGAAACAAACTTCCTGCTTTGAGGACTAGTCAAGGCTTATTCTACTCACTGCAATGACATCTGCAGAATCTCAAATTTAGGTAATAAAAAAAGAAGTTTTGTGATGGTTCCCCACCTTGAGCAATTGCTGTTTCTTCTCTAACACCACCATATGTCAGAGTAACAACCATGAGGTTTTTCCTTACTACATCCTTCAAGAAATATCTGATTTTCCATGTATCAACCCATGCCTCCTCTCTCTCATTTACATGGCCTAAGTTGCAATGTGTTTTTCCTGTCCATCCTCGAGTTTCTTCCTGTCAGTAGGCACAAAATGCTGCAAGTGCATTTGAAAATAATCTGTTTACTCCTGGCCATGAAAAGAAAAACATGAAAGTGTGAGGCTCTCAAAACACTTAAGCACAGTTACAACTTAATGTAACATTTGTTAATTCCACCAACCACATTAAGATTAAGTATCAGACCCCTTTCAACCCAACACAAAAAGAGTTGAGAGGTTAGTCATTAAGCTAAATTAACGACCCAAAATGTATTCCACATAATATGCTATTATATGTTTATTACAGTATCTCTGACAGTCTAAATTAACAATAAATTAAAGTCTAAGTTGTGATTTCACTTTTCACAATATCTTACTGCAACTAAGTCTTAAATATCTGCATGTAACTATTTGGCCACAGACATAACTGAAGGTAATGGAGTCAAAAACTGCAGACTAATTGCTTCAGATGAAGCCTTATTATCTCTCCAATTTCAAGCTCAGCAGCAGTTAAGCAGCAATAGAAACTACTTTAGCCAAAGCATTGTGAAACTTTATGTAAAATTTACTTTTATTTTATATGTCTTATGATGTTATAAACACTAAAAGGAGCATCCATTTGTTTTCAGACCAAAAAGGGATGTTAAGCTGAAGGGTTAAAAAAAACTGCAAAAAACAACAATTCAGCCTCCAGATCTGCTTGTTTTTGCCATTTCATTCAAACTCATCCTCTTCCCCTTTCCAATGGCTCTTTGCATGTTGTTTTAACTTGCAAGCTCAGCTTAACTCTTCATAACTGTTCCCCTCAGTCTGTCTCACCCTCCTTCACCACGAGACACTCAGGGCTTGGTTCCCTGCTCAGCTCAGACTTGTGTATTTATGGAGCTGCAATGAGGGTACAAGGCTTTGGCACCAAAGGGCTGAAAGGGGCACACCAAGCTTGAGGGAGCAGCAGAGAGATGATGTCTGGATGCTCCTGCTCCCTTGGTGACTCTCCAGGATCCCACCACTGCCTCTTCTCCATCCCAGCACCCACCAGCTCTGACAAAACTGGTCCATCCTCTGCCCATGATTATTTGCATTCCAGCTTTTTGAAGGTGGTTGTATGAGACAGGGAAATGCTCCTCCCTCACCAGCAGAGCAAGGAGGTTGTCCCATCCTTTCACCAGCCTCTCCTGCCAAGGCCATTAGCCCAGAGGCACAGCCCCAGGTGCTGGCACTGCAGGGTCATTTGACAAGACAAGATCCCAAAGCAGAGCCTCTATTATGCCTCTGTGAGCAGATGTTGTTCAGCAGTCTAGGGCAAAACCCTCTCTGAGAAATTATGGTCTACCTGCACTTTTCACCTGCAATTTCTTTCACAAAATTGTATCTCATAATAGTCATAGCCCTACATTTCTTGCCACTGAGCATTTATCATGCAGACAGCACACAGGTTGTCTCTCAACAAAAAGCTTCAGTCCAGCAGCAGTAAGGGCAGAGGCAAGCAGGACACTCGGGGATGGGGAGTATAAGGGAGAATGAGAGAAGCAGAACCTTTCCCTGAGCAAGAGGGGGATGATCTTGGTCATTTTTCTCCCTTTTGTTGCTTTGGGAATCTTTCTCCCTGGCAAAGACAGCTGCTGCCTTTTCCCCACCATAGTCAAAGAGAAAATCAGGCCATGTCTCTGGTTACTGTGTTATTGAAGTACTTGTTTTGAAGGCAGGGTGTTTCTCTCAGGGTATCTGAGAGCTGGCAAAAATAAATCCTTCTTTGCTGCTTTGCTCAAGGCAGACAGGTGAACAGGGGCCTGAAGCTCCTTCCTCCACAAGCATCTTTCACCACCAAATCCTATCCTACTTCTGCTTCTGTAATTCCCATAAATAGTCCTGGGAGTGTTCACTCTCTAGCCCACTCACCGTCTCATCTCTCATGGATCACAGAAAAGTTAGGATTGGAAGGGACCTCTGAATATCAGCAGTTTCCTAAATTTTATATAGTAAAGGATTTTATATAGTGAAGGACTTTCACTAATGGAGGTGGGAAGTAGCTATGTCCTCTCCACTACCATCACACTTCAGAGCTTCCAGCAACTTCCACAATTGTTTTCAGGGCTTTCTCTCTACACACACCAGACCCAGGGCTCCAGCCTTGGCTCATCCCCTCCTCCTGACTTTCAGGAAGATGCTCTCCATCAGCTTGCCCAGCACCAAACTTCAGCTTCTGGCTTCCATTTCTGAAGGTTTTGGTTTAACCTATGACCACACATATCCTTGGGTCATCATTCCCCCATTTCCATTTCCATTTAACCTCTCTGGCTCCCAATTATACTGCAGTACTTCTTCTGAAAAAAATATTAATGACTCCTTCTCGGAAAAGGTCTCTGTGTGATGCAATGGAGAGCTGAAAGATGCATCTCCATCTTACCTTAAAGTATAAAATTGCTTCAAGTTCCCAAAATCTTAAAATCATGCAATTCTGTGCATTATCTCTCTCTCATTTGCAAGTTTGCTCATAACTGTCTCAAGTCCTGACAGCATTTACCTTTATCTTGATATTTTTCTGCTGAAATTCTCATTCATATCTAAACCTTCAGAATGAGTTTTAGCTTTCAGGGTTTTCTCCTGTGACCCTTTCCCTACATTCTCCAAACATCAAGAAGTGCATCTCTCTGATATCTCAGGTACCTGTGCAGCCCGAGTTACTATGGTATCTCAGAACTCCATATTTCACATAGCTGTCCTCAGGAGACTCCCAGATATTTTTTCCCCCAATTTTAGGCAACATGGACTATCTCAGCAGAAGAGAAACTGCTGGCTGCCACTAAGCACCCAACACTCTTGCTCAAAGCCACAGGAGATGTCTGCACACAAGAAGGACTAAGTTCCACACTCCACCACTGAATCGTCATTCAAAGCCAACCAACAATCCCACTCAAAATTTGTCATTCAATCAGAAATTCATATTAACTTTTCTTTCCATTCTTGACCCCCTTCATTGATTTCAAATACAGGTCCCTCTCCAAATTTATGTTTAACAAAGGTTTCAAACTTGCTGCACCCCTCTCACAGTTAGTTCTTCACATCTTCCCATCTGCACTTTGAAGGAGTGTGCACAGCTTTCCTGGTCCATTGCTGCTGGCACTCTCCTTTCTCTGATTCTATTTCATTTACTTAAATCCCACTTAAGAATCAGAGTGGGCAGAACAGAAAGGTGAAAGAAAAGATGAAAGGAAAAAAAAAAAAACAGACAAAAGATCAGAAAGGGTGAATGTAAAACGTACAGAATATACTGTTAAAAAATAGACATCACTGTACTCTACATCATTTTAAAAGTGCTGCCTTCTCCCACATCATCCAAAGTGACCATGATTCACCACAACTTAATGCCTGATAAAGATCACAAGGAAGCAGCATTAAAGAACTGAAAGCAGGTACAACCACTGTTCATGAAATGCCTGTAGCAATGCACAGCACTGCTAATGGACCACAACTGCAATGACACATCAAATTCTGTAAGAGTCTTGTGGCATTCAAACCCACCCCCATGACCCCAGATAAACAGTGAACTTCAGAGACAGATTACTCTACCCTTATCCAACAGCAAAAGAAAAAAAAAAAAAGATTTAATGGGAAAGAATGCAACCCAAGTCACCTCTGCCAGGAATGGAGGGAGCAGCTGTACCAAGGACAGCGGCACAGCACATCCCACTTCATCAAGGTATTAAAAGCATGTAAAATTTACACAATCTTAAGCAGCATCTTGTAGAAAAGTATGAACTTCAGAGGCTATGGCCTTCCAGAGGCCTTCCAGAAGCATTTCCACTTCAGCACTGGATAAGGCTTCTCTGCAGTCTCTTGTTTTGAGACTCCAGCTTTACACCAAACAAGTTCCTTTCCACCTCTGTCTCCCCCTTAGCTTAGCTGATTGCATTCCTTGTGGCAAAATAATAGCTGGAAAAGACTGCCAGTTTGATGCAATTCCATACAGTGAATACAGTGTTCTAGGGAGTGCTATTACAGAAATTTAATCTCTTGAGGAATAGATCAGATACCATTAAGAGAATGAAAAAATGTTCTCCATGATTCCTGGAGAAAGCCTGTGTTAGGTCTAAAACAAGACATGTAATTTAAAGAGTTGTTATCAAGAAAAAAAAAAAGCATTCTTTCATATGAATAAATTTAATTTTTAAAAAATTATGCCCTCAAACGGCAAATACTAAACAGTTCCATTAAAACTAAAGAAATCTATTGTTTTCTATGCAAATCAGAACTTTTTCCTTTTTCCATTCTCTTTGGCAGACACCTCCCCAAAGTGGGCATTGCCCCTGATTTCTGCACAGCTGTAATAACCTGAGCCGGAATATTGCAAGGAGAATGAGGGATTCTCACGAGCAGGGCCTCACCTTTGGGATGTGACAGATTTCAGCTCCAGCCAGGAATGTAGGAGCTCTGCTGTCACAAGTCACTGAGATAACACACTAAATTAGCTCATCTCCCAGGAGACTCCCTCCCACCTGTTCAACAGCTCCAGACCAGGCTCCTTTCAGCCCAGTGCTGGATCTGGGCACCTCAGAGCTATTCCATGGGGCTGTTCCACTCCCCTGCATGGATTCTGTGCCACTGGGATGCTGCACTGGGGAGTCTGGCTGTGCCAGATAATGGCTCTGTGAATCAGAGCTTTCTTGTGAATTCACAGCTCAATCTGCTTACAAACATTCAGTTGAAATGTGGAACTTCAAACCTTGCTGAAAAAGACAGAGGGTACAGCAGTGGCTCTTCGTGATCTAGCATACAGCAGAAATATATTGACAAATAAAAGGGCAAAGTCCCTTCCCTGCTTCAGAGAGATAAAATTCACAACTTATAATTCACCACTGTGCAGCACTGCCTGTTTACAATGTGAAGGGATCTCGCACTCTTTGGACATAATTTGTATTGCTCGTGTGCTGTGGGGAGGCTTTGCTGTCACAGGGAATCAGGATTGTTGCATTCTTTCATGCAAAGCATGTAGAACCAACCAAGACATTTGGTACCCAGGGGCAGTGATTTTCTGGACAGCAGCCAAGTGAGCAGAGATCTGGAAAGATTTTAAGTCACACCTCAGAGGAAAAAAAAAAAAAAAAATATACATATATAAGAATATCTTTGGATACAGGACACATGAAGTTATATTTGTTTGACTTTTAGTCCTTTTGTTCCTTTCAGAACTGCACTACTGACCAAATCTCTCAG
Source organism: Fringilla coelebs (assembly GCF_963513975.1). Lineage (NCBI taxonomy): Eukaryota > Metazoa > Chordata > Aves > Passeriformes > Fringillidae > Fringilla > Fringilla coelebs. The sequence goes on from NC_140028.1 coordinate 145,835,450, forward strand.
TTGTACACAGCTACCATGCTCTCACTCACATTTTTAGTAGACTCAGAGTACAGAAACAGGCTTCATTTCAGATGATGCTTAGAGAGAAGACACTGAACAGCTACAAAAGAGCATGCACATCAGTCTGGAATTTGTTTGAAATAATCCCCCAATCAAAATTATGTATTTGGGACCTCAGTAGCATCTCTCTGACTTTCACTGGGTGGTACACACCACTTCCCAATGTGAGCACACCCATATTATTTTAATTTAATCTACTCTGGGAATGAATTAACAGCACAGGACTGAGCTCACAATGACAGAGAACATTTACCACCTTGCAGGAAGACAGTAGGGCACACAGGGACTGGCATTCCCTGGTAGAGGAAACCCAGAATTTCCTGAATTAAAACAACTCAGGAGGAATGTCTGCATAATGCAGCTGAAATGCACACTTAGCTTCTTATTTGGATAAAGTTACACAAGTAGAGGCACATTTCAGCATAGTATATTAGATACTCCAACTGTACTCACTCTTCAAGGTACTACAGGCTATTTCTGTGAAGTAGAGTGGCAGGGGAACATTAGCAGCATGAAATATTAATCTTTCCATCATTTTATTCTTGAGTCAGGCCTAGGTTTTCCAAGTAAAATGTGTTCTCTTTCCACTTGAAGACACCACACCTCTTATTTGGAATTCCAGCTGTTCTGTAAAATTCAGCATTGATTACCTTAATGACAGCTAATAGGCAGAACTGTTCTATTGATCTGCTTCCACTCCTCCACGGAGCCCACTTCAATAAGGCAGCCCTCAAGCTATTTTGTCTCCTCACTTATTTTTTGGTCTTTTACATGGATTCCATGCAGTCATTAACAACCTTGTCTAGGACACGAGCACATTTCAGAACAGGATCTTGCTCCCCATAAGCCCTTGACAGTTCTTTTCTACACAGCAAAAGAAATGAGAACAATCCTTATCCTCAGTGTTCAAATACCCAATTAACCAATCAACCCTTTAAATATGTTTTATAAAAATTGTTCTTTGAGAATCTGTGATCCTGTTATACTTGATATGCTGACTCACTTTTTAAAATATTTAAAAGACTCATTTTAGCATTATGCCTGTTACCACATTTTCATTAAAAAATCAGCCTCCTTATCTTTATATATGACTGCAGAGCTATTTGCATTCCCAAAGGCCATTAAAAGTAGCAAGAATTGGGCTAAACTAAGATAACAAATTTACAGGCTTATGTTAAAACACAGAGATCTTCAGCCTAAATAGCTGAAGCAGTTGTCAGAGTACTTGACCTGCTGCTGCTATTTTCCTCCCCTTTTTAATGGAAAGGTGTTTTAATGGCATATCCACACATCCAGCTAACAAACCCTGAGGGGGAGAACAAGATTCTCTAGTCCTCTTGAGCCAGATCCTGAGTCTATCAGTGTCTTTGCCACGCACTCCTGAGCACTGTGTTGAGCTGGAAGCAGCTGTGCTGATGGTGCACTGCACTGTGTCCAACCGCAAGCCCCTGAACAAGAAACCACAGCTGCCTCAGGAGCAGCCAAGTGCACAGAGGCAACCACGTCCAGCTCACATCTTGATCAAGCAATCACAACTTGACAGTAACAGACAGCATTACTTATCACTTACAGAATGTTCTCTGTACATGATGTCCAAAAGACTCAGAGTTCAGACCCACGAGACAGATAAGCAAGGAGATAAATGACTGGAATTCTGAGCAGTTTAACTGGCATGGAGGTGAGCAGCATTGCTTATCAGAAAGGGGTTGTATAGAAACATTTTTAATTACCTGAGGAAGAAAGGGATTGCCTGCCTTCAGCAGCTAAAGCAGTGCTTTGCTTATCTCCACATCCCAATCATTTTCTAATTATTATCATTTTTGTAAATCTCAAGACAGAACACGACTTCATTTGCATATAGACGCACGAGTCTAAAGTAGATTTTTAAATTTATGCCTGCAAAGATTCTGCAGACCTTTTCAAACTTTCCCCACACTGTTCCTGCAGTATCTTTTCATGGCCAGCTTCTGTTTGGGTTAGTATGGTAGGACACAGCACAGATTTAAGCCAACTGTGACACTTGCTTGCCTCTGGATCCAGGGAATGTCACAGCAAGGAACACAGAAAAGGGATGGACAGAATCTCTTACGACAGCAGCAGCTGCTACTGAAAAAGACTCAGTCCTCTACAGCCAGACCAGCACTTTGCCTTCAATTTTTCTCCAAGCTACATTTTTCAGTTTCTTGATCACTTTTAAGCAAGGAAAAAAAGCTCAGTAATTCTTGATATGCATAAGCCTGGAAATAGAATTTCAGCTAGAAATAGAATTTGAATAGAGCCTTTTTTCAGTTATGAACAGTTTTAGATAGAATAAGGGTTTAGATCTGCTTTTGGTGTTGGAAGATAAAAGTGCACTCAAATCAATAGACAGAGATTGGATTCAGCCCCCCGCTGTCAAGCCATTTTACTAATAATGTATTGTGAAAACAATAAAAGAAATGATGGCAGTGAGTAAAGTTGCTCACAGACTCAAGACATTAATATTCATCAATATGATTGATATTTATATATTCTTGATATTTCTATTTCATGCTCACACTAGGGCAGAGCTGAGAGAGCACGTACTTCCAGAATATTTAAGTGTACCATATGGGTATAATTGCAATTCAGCCAGTTATGGAATATACTCAATCAAGATTCTGCATATACTAAAGACCTATTCTGAGCATTTTGTACTTGATGTAGGAAGACCAAAGTAGCAAAGACATGGCATGCCAACAGCAAAATGGCATTAGGCAGGTATAACTACTTGAAACAAAACCACCCCTGCTTTATAAAAATGCAGCATGTACTTCTTGACTTACAAAACTCAACACTTTTACACAGCTTTAAGGAGGAGGAAGGGACAGCCCCATAGCCTTTGTTCAGAAAGGGCACTTATAAATCTCTGTGCCTCTGCCTCCCAGAAACACAGGTAGACTCATTTTAACCTGCAGCAAACAGTGACAAAAATATCTATTCCAAAAGCATTGAAGAGATAAGAAAAGTCCAACACCTGCAGGGTTAGATGAAGGCATAGTTTCTTAACCCCAAATACCAAAGTTGCTTTCTTCTTGTTTTCTCTAAACCATTGAGCCTGCCTGTTTTGGTCATTGGTAAAATGTCACCCTGAAAATGCAGATTATATGATGCTATTTGTGGTGCTTAGTGTCTTCCCATGCTCTCTCCTTCCCTAAAATACTGTACCAAGAAAAAAAAAAAAGAAAAACAGTACGTGAGGCTCTCAGTCTATCACTCCAGGAAGAACTATTTTAAGAATTAATTTGTGCCCGGAGAGATCTGTTTAAATTATCCTCCTGTGCTGTCCTAGCCAAAGATTAAAGAGAAGAACTTCCACTGTCTTAAGGAGATGAGGAACAATTGCAGAACTGGAGGGTCTGGGCTGCACCGCGGTGCTCCAGGCACGGGGAGGGAAGGTGGGGATGAGGAGAAGGGAGATGTTGATCTGCCAAGTGCCCCCAGAGCCCAGCAACCTTCACCAGCCTCAGTTGGAGCTCCGAGATTGCAGCCAGACTTTCCCTTATGCTACCACTTCTTAACTCTGCCCATCCTTTATGGCTGAGGATATATCCCTTTTTTTTCCTGCCACCCGCTGCTTTTTAGACAGGGAAAGTTTTACTTCATTCCATCCTGGTAAGTGCAGGCAGAGAGGAATATCCTCCAAAATACAGTCTTGACAGAGAAAATGCAATCTTTAACTTTTTACCTCTCCAGAAACACATAAAGCATCTACCAAGAGAAATAAATTAACCGAGTTCAGATATGCTGTGGGCACATCCATGTGCCCCAAAGCCAGCAGGAGTTTTGCCTGCTTGCAGCTGCTTTTTGCCCCCCCACCATCCCTCTTGCTCGTGCACAGCCTGGGCACACGCTGTACCCTGAAGTGTCCCTCCAAGACAATGCCAGGCAAGAGAAATTCACTGAAAGTGCATGACAAAGTGAGAAGCTGAACATGACTTCTACAATTTTATATCTATCTGCAGAGAGGCTTTTAAATACCCTTGTCCCCTTCTTCCAGTGAGAAAGGGCCTCCATCCCAACATACTCCCCCTCCCAGCACAGATGTAAGGAACAAGTTACAGAACGAACCTCTATTGCCTTCAGCAAGAGGTGCAGGCTGTTAAAATTAACACAATTTCAGCTTTCCCCCCAAGTCTCCACACACACACCGAGAAAGCAGACCTTGAACCCAGCTACACAGCACTTCCCTCCTGCCACTGGCTGGTGACTCAGTTGACAATTTTAAGAACACACACCAAAAAGATTTTTTAAAAAAATCATAACAATCATACAAGAAACTACACATTGCAAAACTGTATCTGTTTGAAATTGAGGAAAATAAGCATTACCTGGTCTTGCTGTTGGGCTTGTTTCCCTGATGCATTTTGCTCCTTGGCTGTAGTCATGCTCACCTATTTGTGCCCACTGCAGTGGCAAACAGGATTTTACTCTGTGTGTGTGTGTGTGTGTAAGCTTGTCTGTGTGTTCAGACATACACGCACACACACACACACACACACAAAGACTGAAGGGATACGGATGAGTAACTAGTCCATCACTTAATCACCAGCTGAGAAATTTCCCACCCCCACAAAAAGAAATAAATAAAAATGCATGTAAAAAAGCACTAGTCTGGCTGTCTTCCCCCTTGAGCCTCTAAAATAAAAGCAGAAGCAGGAGCAGAGAGAAGGATGCTGTGGGGGCTTCTTCAATTAGCAACAGCCTCTGCAATCGTCACAGAAACAATGATAACTGCTTGGCAACCAGCAACTGGCAGCTCGGAGCCGGAGGCAGCGATGTGGTCCTCGCTCCCTCCCCACCTCCACGGCGGCCGCCCGCGCCTTGCGCATGCACCGGGCTGCCGGTGCGGCTCGCCGGGCTGTGCGCGCCCGCCGCTGCTCCATCCCCCTCCCGGAGCGGCGGCCAGCGGGGCAGCTGTCCCATCCCGCATCCCCGCGGGGCCGCTGTCCCATCCCGCATCCCCGCGAGGCCGCGGCTCCATCCCGCATCCCCGCGGGGCCGCGCACCCGCGGAGTTTCTGGCAGGCGCGCTCTCGTCTTCTCTCAACTTGCGGAGGCTCCGTCAGTGCCCGGCTCTGAATCAGAGCCGTGCCCAGGGCAGTCCCTGCCCAGCAGAGCCGTGCCCAGGGCAGTCCCTGTCCAGCAGAGCCGTGCCCAGCAAAGCCGTGCCCAGCAGAGCCGTGCCCAGGGCAGCCCCTGCCCCGCTGCCAGCGAGGATGCAGCGCTCTGCCAGGGTCCCCAGCGATGGGACCGACGCTCCGGGGAGCTGCCCCCTCCATCACTGCCGAAGGTGAAATGTGGCCCCCAGCCTCCCCCAGCCCCCTCCGTGTCCCCGATGTGACGGGGGCCACCGTGCGTGTCTGCTGTGGTGGCTGCCATGTAGGTCACGTTGCAGGGTGACACACGGGCACGCGTTGCCTGCTGCAGCTCGCTCCCTGCAGCTTCTCTGCCGTAGCAGAGATCTCTCCGACACATCAGAGCTGTCAAAGGAGCCTCCCGAGCCCGCTCGCCCACCTGGCTGTCAGCACGGGGTGACACGGGCTGTGCCCAACACGGGGCACAGAGCCAGAGCCACGCTCCGAGAAGGAGCCCTCGCATGGGTGGACAAAACTCAGAGCAGCACGGTTCGGTATTTCCCTGGGACTGATGCGAGCCCTCACTCACCCCAACATTTGCTGACACGAAAATGCCACTTTTGCTGCTTCTCCCATCTTCACCTCCTACCCAGCACAGGCAGGATGGAGCCCAGAGCTGTGCTCAGGGCTGTAGGGCTGTGTAAAGCTAAATGTTCTCTCACTCACGTGGTACTGGGATCTCGGCTGAGCCTGCTAAGGAAAGGGAACATCACAGTGTTTATCTGACAGGGAAGTGATCATGCCTCATTTGATCCCCAGTTTTACAGCATGGATTTATTATACAAGGTCACATTCACCGACACCACTGCAGTCAATGTCCCCTTGCACCTGGGATAATTTTGATCCTTGTTTCAGGAACAGACCAAGGGCAAGCCGAGTTTCCCTAAAGATATCTACAAGGCACCACTCAGACTCCCTAACTGTTTCTGCATTTTCACCATGACATTCCCAAGAGTTCATAGGAACCATGTCATAAAAGATCTGCAACACAGAATTGTGCTGGTAGTAAACTGGACAACCTTGCCTTTTCCCAGGTGCCACAATCCAGGCAACAGCTCATTTAAAAAATAAGTGAATAGCACTTCTCTAACAAGAAACAATAATTTGCATTCAAATCTAACAGCCTGTGTTGATTTCCTGCTGAATTATACTCTGACACAGTCCTAGCTTACATTGCAATTCCATCCCTTTAGTCCCCATAGTTTAAGTCACAGTATTTTCTAAATGTTTACTGTGAGGTTATTTTTCATACATTTCTCCCCAGCCATCAGAACAGAATTGTTTTCAAGGTTTTATATAAGTGGATCAGTTTGAATTTTCCAATTGGCTTGGTCTACTTTTCTACCTGTTGTGAGTGATAATGAAGGCTTCCTTTACTCCACACTTCTGCTATTTTTCTTTCCAAGAGGAATTCATATGAAACAAAGCTGTATTTGGAATTGGTGTGTTGGTTTTGGGGTTTTTTTTTTGGTCGTGGGATTTTTTGTCATTCCAGCTGTACATGCTGAAAATTTCTGCAAAACAGATCCCTTTTTAAAATATTCACTGTGTCCCTGACCCCTCAGTAGCTACACTGGCAATCCCTAAACTTAATTACACTGCCTGCCCTCCCCCTGCAGATTCAATTCTTTCACAATTAACAACTTAAGACACGGTTTTAACTGTTGTTCTGGAAATGGCCACTCTCCCTTACAATGTAGATTTTTTTCCCACTAAGCTTGTTGTTGGACACAGAAGAAGTTAATTGTGCTAATTAGTCCAGCAGTTAGCTATGCAAATGCACGTGGCTGAGCCTCATTACAGGGATGCATTAGGAGGCTGCTGTTCTGACTGCATCTCCCAGTGCTTGGCACAGCCACCCCAGTGATTCTGAAATGCCTTGATCTCTCTGCCTGGCTGTACCTCCTTGTCACCTCTGACCAGGGCAGGCTGGCCCATCCCATCCCCCAGGTGCCCACCAGCTGCTCACTGCCCGAGGATGTGGCAGCAGGGGCAGTGACATCCTCCAGCTCTCTGTCACCCTCCTGCCTCGATCAAAGGGGTTCTGAGGTTGCCAAACACCTCCTGGGGAGACACTGGAGGAGGAGCAGTGGCCACTGCCATTCAGAGTGCTTACTGGTCACAGGCAGAGAATGATCTCCTCACACATCAGCAGGATGGGGCTGTCCCTCCTGACCTCTGAGCCACGTTAGGGAGCCACTAATGCCATTGCTTGGCTGAGTCACCACTGATGAAGGATTAACACCCCCCTAACAAAGGACAAGAATCTGTAGAATCAAAGCCAGCAGGCAGAAGGATGGGTCCCAGACAGCCCCATCTGGGGCAGGGCAGGAGGCATTGGCAGACAAGGACCCTGGGAGTACAACCTTCCCATCCATCCCTCCCCACAGCATCCCAACTGATCACGAGGATACAGGGAGCAGGTTGTTCCTCCCTGCCAGGGTCAAATATACAACAGGCTGTTCAGCCTCTACTACCCACACCTGAAACCTGTCATGGGAAGGTGTCAATCTCCAGACTCCCTCCCTGACCACACAAACTGCACCTCTATCATGAGCAACCCATGTGGTCTGCACTGTGCCACCACTGGGATAGCTCAGGAGCCTGCTCTGAGCACAGCCAGCTCTCCTCATTAACCAAGATGCAGGTTCATGCCAGCTACAATGACATGAATGCCATCCCCAGGCTTGACAGCAATTACCTCCTCAGGCCCCAGAGCAGGACAGAGCCAACTCCCTGACATCAGAAGAGGAGACAGCAACAGGTGAAAGGAGCTGTTCCAGCTTCTCAACTCTTCTTCACCCAGAGTGCTTGTTTCAACAAAATCATGCAGCACTGCAGTAATACAGATAATTTTTAATTACCTTGTAACAAATTAGTCACGCATGTCCTGGAGCATTTTCTGTTAGAAGGAAAGTGCTTCATTCTCCTGAGACTGGCAGGAACAAGATTGTGGTCTGGGATCATTCTTAAAATTCTCCTTGGAGTTCACAAAGTCACCACAAAGCTTCTTCCTGCTCAAAGATTGTTGAAAACCTTGAACGCTGCAAAGAGGAATTAATGTTCCAGTGGCTCTGGAGGATAAGGTGGAACAAAAGCTCAAACTGTTACCACCACAAAGACTTGTGAACTCTTAGGAGCTAAAGCACAGCAACCTTGTCTATGATGGAGCATTACAGCAACACTTGATAGCAAAAGGAGAAGTTTGTTACTGCTCCCAAATGTTTTTTAGCAGATCAGGGCGCAAGGCCATCCTAGATTCTGCCCTTCTCTGGCAGTAGAGGTGTCTGGATACAGAGCAGCTCCTTTATGGGAAGCAGCAATGGGCTCTCAGGAGTCAGTGCAGAGCACTCCTGCTCCTGTGTGTCACTAAGGCCAGAGCCACCAGCGGCCTGTGCTCACAGTGAGCCCTGCAGCTGCACACATCTGTTCAGGGAGCACAGACTAAGAGCAGGGATAAACCTGCAGCAGGCACAGTTATTGGATGCAGAACCCTTCTGCTCTATTGAAACCTGGGGCTTCAGCTGTACCACACTGGGTTATTTATTCCCCTTTCATTGCCACAGCAAGGAAGTTGAAGCCAGTGGGCAAAGTGGGTAGAAATTAATTCTACTTGATTAACCATACATTTGATCAGTCTGCTAATGTACTTCTTTCTCCAGATAATGACTAGATCCCATGGAGAGCTACATATCTGAAATTTTGGGGGGGGTCTAAGCCATTAGTACCATCAGTATTTGGGGTGCAGCAATGTGTTACCTCCAGCAGAACACACCACACAATGTGGTTTTACACATCCAGCCCCTCTGAGCTTCACACTAGCTGAGTGCTCCCACTGGTTTGGCTGATTTGCTTTCGGTTCAGGAAGGACACAATGCCCAGGAAAGCTCATGGCAAGAGAAAAATGCACTCAGAGGGATGTTACAAAGGAAAAGGTGTGAGGGGTACAGGTTTTTAGGACAGTTATATAGGTAGTAGACATTTTAAAGACAGGAAGAGAGACAGGCTGCCAGCACAGGCATCCACTATGGGAAAGGTGAGATAAACCTTTAAAAATGTTACAGCCATGGATTTTAGCATTCAGTCATTGGAAGTCAATAGTGGCCCACAGGATGCAAGGGGAACAGTGCTCAGCGTGTGTTGGTGCTGCTGCCCAAGGTGTGGAGGCAGCAGGGTGGGGACACAGGGCTGGCAGCTCCTGCAGCAATGGTAGGAGAAGGTTTCCCTGAACAATGCTCTTCTAAGACCAGCAGCACGCTCCAGAAAAGGTAAATCCACTCCATCTCCACAACTGATAAAATACCTTTGGTGCCCTAATTCCAATTTTCATAGAGAAATTCCGAGAGGAACAAGAGGGAAGGGTCCATAAAAATCAAGATGTCCATGGTCCCAGGATGTGCCAGGGCATGCTGGTGACCAGCTCCCCCTCCTCAGTCCCAGGGCCAACATCTCACCCACACAAAAGTGATGGCACAGCCCCTCTCCTTCTGGACCTGCATGGCTCAGATGCAGTGAGTCAGAGGGGGCTGTGCCTCCTCTGCAGGTCCCTCTGGAGGTCAAGGGCTCCTCATACTGAAGATGCCAAAGAACAGAAAGCTGTAAACCCATGAGGGCTGCATGGTTAGAAGCTCTTTTGAGAGGAATTTGTGCTTTAGATGCTTCAGAAGCAGGCAGACATTCTGGCTGTTCATTCTGGAGATTTCTGTTCTGTGCTAATCTGAATGAGCTTTGGAGAGGGAGAATTTCATTTTGTTTTGTTCAGAAAGCACAGTTTGTGCCCTGCCCCTCTCCAAGAATGTGACAACACTAATATCACATTATTGCACAGCAACATCCCCAGTTGGAATTTGGAATTGGAAACACTTAGTGGGAGATCAGCTGACATCAGCCCTACTCCTACAAAGGCTGCAGAGCATCTCTATTGCCTACACACCATCCCCAGCACTGCTTGTCACAATAGTTCTTATTAGAAGACCAAAAACCCACTTTTGTCTTGTTCCAAGTTAATCCCTAGCTTTGGCAAGATTTCTCATTTTGTCATTGGACATCCCAAAACTAATTTTATTATAAAAGAAAGGAAAATCTTTGGCCTTTAAGGATATGCACTAATTAGCTTTATCTTGCATCAGCCCTGCTCCTGTTGCCCCTGTCTGGTTGTCTCCAACATGTTACCAAGGGTCAGTCATGGGAGAGTCTCTGTGTCCAGAGGAATTTTCAGAGGCTCCTTTGAGGACCCCTTTGTCTTGGGGATCCACCCAGATGATTTTCCAGATTTCTGAGGTTCTGTGAAAGGACTAGAGGCAATAACAGATTATGAATATAGTTACAGTTAAAAATACATCACATTTCCATTACGCATGACCAAAGTCATTAAGAAAGCATGACCAAAATCATTAAGAAAGCAATCTGGTGTGCTATTTTCATTTAACAGATCAAATCCAGTTTATTCAGTCAATGCCATTAATTAGTAATTTGCATGAATATCTGTTCCTACAGGGGATACACTTCAAAATGTTCCCACAAGTAGGAGAACTCCTGCTATCTGAGACAGCAGGTGTGTGGCAGCAGGGGATAGTGGGCATTGCAAGAACAACTTGTGTGCCTGCATAATAGTCCTGTGGTGTTGATATGATTTGTCCATTACCAAAGCCTCACTAAGTTTAGTTTTTAAATTTATTTATTTTTTTAATCTTGAGCAGGGGAAGGTGGTTTTAAATTATTCTAATAGGTTGATTTGAAGCACCATATTCTGCTGTTTCCCATTTCTCGCTGCCTCTCCGAATTCCAGGACCCCACAGTTCATGGTAAACAAATAAGACAACACGGGCATGCAAGCTGTGAAGAATTCTGCTCTTTCATGCACAGCTAGAGCTGTTTTGCATAGCACTTTCCTGCCTGAATTGGAGTGTGTCTCTGGGGAGCACAGCAGGCAGGTACTTGTGCTCTTCTCACTTCAGGATTCTGCACCCACTTTGGTTTGCCTACCCTAAAGATCAAGTGTGGCAGACTTTTCTATTGAAGCAGCTAACTGTTCAAAAACATTACTTTGAATCCACTGTGGGGGTTATTTTTTGAGGCAGTGTATCTATTTTAATACATCATCCCAGTCTCAAAGGCAGGGGAGGAGCAGTGCCACAATTGTTTGACTCTGTGTTATCCCTGCAAGGAATACAGACCCTGCTGCTGGCTTTTCTCTGCCCCTCTGCCTGCTCCTGCTGGTGTAACCTTGGCAGCTGCAATGCAACAGATGCCTCTTTCTCACTTGTTTATCCGTGTGGGAGAGACTTCTGAGGCCCCAACTTCAGTGCCAGCTGTGAATGGTCTCCAAATTGCTTTTGCAAAGTTTTTGCTTCCTCACAGTCTGGCTCAGTGTTCCTGCTCCCTATGCTCTTAGGGATCAATATTCACTGACATTTCCCCCCCATAGCTCCTGGTTATTTCTAGGTAGCACCTGAATTCCTTCCTTATTGACTCGGTATGTGTTCTTTTTAACTGTTGTTTTAGGAGTGGAAGAATTTATTTCTCAGCTTTTTTTTTTTCTCCTTCCTTCCTTCCTTCCTTCCTTCCTTCCTTCCTTCCTTCCTTCCTTCCTTCCTTCCTTCCTTCCTTCCTTCCTTCCTTCCTTCCTTCCTTCCTTCCTTCCTTCCTTCCTTCCTTCCTTCCTTCCTTCCTTCCTTCCTTCCTTCCTTCCTTCCTTCCTTCCTTCCTTCCTTCCTTCCTTCCTTCCTTCCTTCCTTCCTTCCTTCCTTCCTTCCTTCCTTCCTTCCTTCCTTCCTTCCTTCCTTCCTTCCTTCCTTCCTTCCTCCCTCCCTCCCTCCCTCCCAATAGCCACAACATATATTTTGGAAGTGAAATATCCAGGTGAGAAAATGTAAAAGACATCACCAGAGACAAGAAAATACCTCCCAAATCGCTGAGAATCAAGCAGAGAATCCCCATGTTCACAACAGCTGCAAACCTATTAGGCTGTTTAGCAGCCTACTGCTTGGAAAAGAGAGAGCCTCATCTTCATTTTTAGCTCCAAAGTGATTTATAGGATGAATAAATGATCTGCATATAAGATGATGACTGGTTTAAATGTAAATGTTGTGAAAGACTTCTTATGTAAGCACATACATTGCCTGAGAGATCCTGGTACATAAAAGCTGCAGCTGGAGCAAGTGGCTTTTTAAGCATTTGTTTTATGAAGTACACTTTTCATCACAATGGTTGTTATTTTTCATTTACTTTTATATCAGCTTTGACCAAAAAAAAAAAAAAATTCAAAAAATACTTGAACTCACAACATGAACTATACACTTTTAATAGTGAGGCTATGCAAAATAATGACACTGTTAAATGGCTGAGTGAAACATACATTCATCCTAAAGATGTCTCATACTTGAAAGTTGTACCATGACAACCTCTGAAGTCTCACAGGTGTTGGAGGCATAAAGATCAAACAAGCTCAGTTTCTGAACACAAAACATGTGGATCCTGCAGGCTGGGCAGGCTGAGCCCACCTTTGGCCATTTGGGGAGGATCTCCTCAGGACTGGGATCACCTGTAGCAGAGGGTGTGACCGCTGGGTCCTGAGGAGGGGTGACCCCCTGAACACCACGTTAGCCTCATAACTTCTCTCAACTATTCCCAAACAACACCAAGAGGTGCAAAGATGTCACCTCTGCCACCTGCACTGGGGTTTCCTCTGGTGTTCAGTGCCTCCCCAGCAGGCTCACGGGAGCTGGATGGGTTGTGGTGACCACTGCTCCCAGTTTCTGCTGGGGACTGTGATGGCTGTGAGGATTTGTAAGCTGGTGTGGTTTTTACCAAGTGTTTCTAGACCTCTTGGGATTAAATCTGCTGTGGTAAGCATATGTTGCTGCATTCCTGCTAGCTCTGTGGTAGATAAGCTTTTCCTCCAACCTAAAATAACCTCCTCAAGAGTCTGAACAATGAAAACACTGCCAACACTTGTCTTCTCTAAAAGAAGCACAAAGGGACCCAAAGCCCTTCCTGTCTGCTTCATGTCTTTATTTTTGGAGAAGGCAAGCCCACAATGTTTTCAGATTGCTGTTCTCAAGTCTGAAAGTGGAAGGGAGAGGCAGAAAACAACACTTGGGGAAAACTCCACTGAGCAGATAAAACAAGAAATGCACAGATTCATGTCACCTCACTCAGTTTCCCCCTGTGTGCCTCAGTACCCACCCTGTACTCACCTTTCTGGACTGCTGGTCTTGCACACTACATGTCATTATCCCAGAGGACACACAAAACTGTTACTGGTATGTTGAAAGCCCTCTAGTGGAAATGCAATCTATGGAAAATGGGCCAACTGGAAAGGTCTATTTAGAACCCCAGTGTAGAGGTACAAGTGTGTGCTTGCTAAAATAGATAAAGGAGGTGAACAGAATTGCCTTGTTACTACTGTAACCTCAAGAGCTGCTTCTGTTGTGATGAAGCAAACAGAAACCAGAAAAATGCCTTGCTCCATGTTTTTTAAGACTGACCAGCAGTTTTGATGTGCCATTTGTACCACCTCTGAGAGCTTTCATTTTCACAAGCATGCTAGTCTATGTCACTGGTTTAACTGCCTCAGAGAGGAGTTCTTCAGCTCTGAGGATACTGCCCCAAACCAGATTCCCAGCTCACTTGTAGCCAGATAACACAGTAAAGAAAGTGAAAACCTTACAGCATGATGTACAAACACATGCAGTACATAACTACCCAAACAGAAACCTAAATAGAATAAATAATTCAAGTAGTGTGGTGATGAAGTCCTGTTCTCATGTATTTATTTGATCTACCTGTAGCACAAGAAAATGAATGCAGAAGAGATGCATAACATCTATGTATCCTATACATCTTAGAGGAGAACAGCAGGGCTCTAGGCACAGCAAAAGGGGATAAGACATCCTTTATTTAGCGTTGATAATGTTCATTGATTACAGAGCCTTTGCAGGCATTCAGCAGTGCCACCTTGGGCACTCAGGTGGGGCTGGAGCAGGAGCAGATTCACAGCTCCTGATGTCCTGCAGGCAGAGGGGGTGAAACCCTCACATTGCCCCTTGAAATGACAAAGGGTGCCTCAGCCTTGACCCTTCTGGAAACAGGGATGAGTCTCTAAAAGGCTGCGACTGTCAGGGGCACAAGAGCAGCAGCAGCAGCAGAGATGGGATGTCCAAAATGTAGAGGGAGCATAAAAAAATCTCTCAAAAGTCTCTCTCTCTTACTCCCTGTGCCTTCCCATCAGAGGGGTTTGTTCCTTTGGGTCTGACAGCCAGGCTGAGGCACAGGGGATGGCTCTGGGTGTCTGAGTGTTGCTGAAGTGTGCTAGGAGTGCTGAGCAACACTCACTGTGGGACTGAGGACCTCTGTTTAAGTCACTGGGACTCAGTATTTGAGATTGCCCCAGCCCAGTTTACAGGGCTTCACACTTATTTATGAATATGACTAAAATATGGCACAGCCTCCCCAAAACATTGCACAGGAACTCTGATGTACTTAATCATAAGTTCCCACAGCCAACCCAAAACAAGTAGTGTGTCCTTTCTATAACACTCACTGGTGAGCTTGTCTCCAACACAGTTTTCCCTACATTATTGTTTGATTTGGTATCTCTGACCTTTTGATTTGACCATATTCTGAAGACAACAAAGCAGAAATTCTGACACAAACATCTGAAAGTAGCTGACAGCTGTGAGCTTGCACAAAAAAAATCTGTGATTTCATTTAGTTTAGAAAATAGCACAAAGAAGGGAAGTTGAGATATTTTGAGACTAAGAGAAAGCTCCATAACATGGTTATAACAAAGCTATACAGGAATGTGGACTTTTCACCCTAAATATAAAACTCTGAGGAAATCACACAAGTATGAAATGTGAGCTAGAGTGTGAGACAGCAAACCAGAGCGAGCCATTTTCTTGTCACAGATAATTAATGCGTGTCTCATTTACATACCTCTCAAATGTCATGTAACTGCACATATGAAATATCCCCATCATGTGTGCACACACATAAAAACCAGCTACAGGTGGTGCATGTGACTGCCTGCATATGCTGGAATCCAGCACCAAAGTCCACAGAGAGACAAAAACTGAGGCTGCTCCTCTCCCAGCTGTTATCCTGCCCTGGTTACAAGAGGAGATGCAGGAGCACTTGGAACCCACCCACCAGGGTGGGCAGCACCATGTGCTCAGATCAGGCTTGTGTCCTGAATGTGTCCTGAAAAGCCCTGGGTCAGTGCCCAGCTCTACCTGTGGAGTATCTGCAATGTGTTACCTTTGGAAAACTCACAAACTTTCACATTCTTACACAAAACTTATGCTAGAAAGAAGTTGCATCAGCCATCCCTGCATTCTCCCTTGAGCAAATCAGAATTTTTGAAACAAGTAGGGGCAGATTTCATCAGTCCTGAGAACACTATCAGCCTTTTATTGCAAATATTACCCAAAGACATCTTTTTGGACATATTTTCCAGGGATAATAAGGCAGCTTAGGGCTTATATTTATTCATGGAATCAGCAGCCTTTTCATTTCTATTGTTCATCTTCAACTGGTGTGGGAAGTGACTGCAGGATGGGATCTTTAGAGGCTTAATCTGCAAGAGCCTGAAATAATAGAAATACAAGTTGGCCAGCATTAAAATAAATAAATAAATAAATAAAAATTCTATCTGCCTTATGGAGCAATCCAGAGCACCAAGTGAACTAATTCTCACCTTGAGTTGCAGTTGGGTGACACCAGAACCAGCAGTAGCTCCTCTGAGAGGATGGATTAGTATGAGCAGAAAATGAAGAGGTTGATGGGCAATGTATCTGAGCTCAGCATGAAAGGGAAACTGTTGGACAAAGCTTTAACAGACATCATTCTTCAGAAGTACCTGCTTATCACTTTGCCCCTTCCAGCAGTCAAAGAAAAGTCAAAGTACATGGGAAAACTCTAAGCAACAGATCAGGCTTTTAATTATGTCCAGAAATGAAGAGACAAGCTTTCCAAAATAGATAAATCTATTTCCAACCTTTTCCCCTCTTCATAGATGCCAGAGACAGGCTGCATGTGATTAAAAGCTACAAAAATAGCATTTACAGTCTTGCAAGGATGCTTTCAATTGGCATTTTCTCTCAACTGATTTCACTTCAGATAATATTGGCAGCAGGATGCCACAGACCTGATTAAACAGTTCATCTCAACCATTGAGTGCCAGCCTGAGATTGTTGGTTCAGCTTTGTGGTAGTGGTAGAAGGCAAATAAATATTCACTTACAGTCCATCCAGAACTACATTTTCATGCTTTCTTATCAAGTGGTCCATTAGGATGGCATGAACTGTAATGAAATGAACTCTTTTGTATCTCACTGTTAAATAAACTCTGATACAAACACATTCTCCAGCAACACAGAGCATTCAGACAGCTGCCTTAGAGAAACCTGTTCTAAAGATTTAATTTTCTCCCCAATAACAATATGGTTTGTTAACAGAAGTTCATGCAAACACAGATGGTAGAAAAAGCCCTTTATGATGCAGGTAAGCCTTTGCTGAAAGAGTAGAGCTCACAGTGAATTGTAGAACATGATACCAGAACATCTCTTCACTTTGACTCTCCTCCCATAAGGAAAAGGGGTAGTTAATTTGTTTGGGATGAATCATTTTTTCAGGATACAGAAACTTCATCAGATTTTGCCCTGTAAATGAGGTTTAAATTTCTGTAATCAGAGATAATTGATTGCAAAGAAGTCTGATAAAGCTTCCACCCAGGCAAAATCCTGTACATCTTCTTCTCCCCAGCACTGAAGCTCCTTGATGTTTCTCTGCCTCTGTGAAGTGGCTCAGAGTGGCTGTAAGTGCCAGGCACATCAATTTTAAAGCCTCCTTACATAGTCAGAGAAAGTGCAATGCCAACAGGAAAAATGAACACCCATTTTTGCTGAAGTCAAAACCAAAAAAAGCATCTCTTCATAGAATAGTCCTGTAGTATGGTTGCATACAATCAATACAGCCACCAAATAAGATCATTGTAATGAAAATGAAAATTTCCTAAATGAAAAAGAACCTTTTTCTTTTTAGACAGTATTTGTATTACAACAGCACCAAGGTGGGGGTTCCCTGTGCTTTGGGCTAGAAGAGTTTTTGACAGAACAACAGAGCCTGCAGAAAATACCTTACAGTCCCAGCAGGAACATTCTGCCTGCCACCTGCACAGCACACTGCTGCCTGTTCCTGAAGAGACTGCTTTACTATCAGTGACTTTCTCTCTCCACACAGACCAGAAATTTCTTTTTCCAGCCCTCAGTCCTGAGGCACCCTGCAGAAGACTCTTTCCACGTGTGCAGCATTGCATCTCTGTACCTTTCCTGCATACACAAAGACTGCATGGTTCACGTTCAGCAGCTTTTGGTGATGTTACACCTCAGTTTGTGTTGAGCAAGGATTTAAAATGTGCAGCTCCCTGCAGAGGTGAAGCTCATTGGCAGGTGAGATTTGATGGAAACTCCACCAAACTCAGCATTCTGTTTCCACTTTCAGTGCTGGGCTTGGACACCAAGACCACAACCTTGCTGGGGGCTGAGAACTGGTGTTTACCCTGCAGCTCAGAATTACCAAAATGTGCAACTTTGTGCTAAGTATCAAGAGGTAATTCAAAGTCCAGGGCTTATTTCCTTTCACACAATGCACACCCAAAGAGTCATTCATGAATGACTCCTGATCCCACCCAGTGGGATGTGGTGGTGCATTTATAGCACAGAATCCATTACAGTTAATATTGCACTATTTACACTCATCTGCCATAAATCTAATCCTGTTGTTATGGCTGTCCTGCTTAATGTACTCCAGGAATGCTCTTCAAGCCAGTATCAATTATATTTGCAAATAAACTAATGCTTTGGGTTAAACAAAGTGAAAACATTCTTCCTCTGAGAAATTTAGTACTTTGTCTTTGCATCTATTTCAAGTGAATCTTGTTTTTTATTCAATTAAGCACCACAGATGACAACAATGATCCAGAAAACATTAAATGAAAACATTGATTCTGCAATAATAACGTTGGATGAGCCATGAACTGCTACCAATACCATAATCCTGACACATCAAACACAATTACAACTTCAAAATAGTCATTTTATATCACAGTAATTATTTAATATTATTTTCAGCTTGACTCTTTTATCACTGGCATTTGCACCAAGCTGTCTCTAATTTAAAAGCTGGTATTTTGTGACCTCAGTCTAAATACCTGGCACATAAACTATCAGGTAGCACAAATGTTATGGAATATGTTCTTATCCTGTTCCTCGTTGACATTGCTGTTTTCAAGATTAGATTGTGCAGGCACATCAAGCCAGAGCCCTTGCACAAACCCAGACATTCATTTTTCTTTGTCTTTTACAACCCAGTAGGTCCCTGATGATGACCTGGACAGGCCAGGCTTGAACCTTACTGGAGTTAGGAGAGTCTGCAAAGGGAAGGTCTTTGACACCTTTCCTTTCTGCATTAAAAAAACAACCAACCTCAAAGAAAACCCAGATCCAGAGGTTTGCAAATGAGGTACAGGAATAAAGAATTTCCAACCTAAACCCTTGTGCCACCATGGGCTTTGATACAACACAAACTTTTTGCAATATAGTGTCTCATAATGAGTGAGACTTTATCAAACATCCATCCCTGCCTCGGTATAATGGTTTAAAAGCCAATATCTATTCTCATTATATCCATAGCACAGCCCTTAAAATGTCACTTTTCCCTTACAGATCAGGAGCCTTTGCAGCAACCTTCTTTATAATTATGTTTATTATCAGCATCAATTTCCATTTCTCCAGGCACCCCAGAGGAACAGCAGATGCCTTTCAACATTTACAAGGCAAACTGGCAATAATTGCTTTCCCCACTATGGAAACTCCATCAGTGCTGGGGTGATGTGAGGCACAGCAAACCCTGATGATAGCTCAGTCAGGCACTGAGGAATAGCACCAGCCTGATTTTTCCAGGATTCCCTTCAGCTATCGATCCCTTACTCAGGACTAAAATACATCTGCAAGGAGGGGAAGTATTTATGATAAGGGATGGTGCAGACAAGCATGTTTGGAGAGGTTGCCAGAAGGTACAACTAAATCTTCAGGAAAGACTCGTGTGTGGAGATTTCTTTAAAGTCCTCACACAGTGAGGCATGTGAGAAGCCCAAATTCCATTAAAAAAGAAGAAAAAAAATCAATTTCTGGTCTTTCTGAAGAAAGGGGAAAGATTGACTTCATTAACACAAAGTGAAAAACCTAGTAGAGAGAAAAAGAGGCCTGGAAATACATTTCCTTTTAAGATACCAGTACTCTTTTTCTTTATTCTAAATGCTGATATATTTTTCTATTTAGTATGCATTATTACTTCTTGCACATTCAGGTCTGACAACACAGCAGCTCATTCACCTAAACACTTAGCCAACTTGACAGTATTTAGCTCTAATAACTTGGGAGCCTGAGAAAGCACAGGAACATCATCATTTCATGCATCAGATCTATTTAAGAACAGATACAAAGTACTGCTCACAAGCCGTAACAGAAACAATATTGTCCCAGCAGTAAAACCACAGAATGGAAAAATCATGGAAATATTACCCATTTTCAAGTTCCATGAAAAAAAAAAAAGAAAAAGAAAGAAGAGCAAGTGGAGAGGATTTTGGTCGTGCTGATTTAGCTAGTGAAACTCAAAAGGAAAAATAGAAGTTTAATGCAGGGTAATGAAATTGTACATTTTACATTTTCTTCTCAGCTTGAAGAAGACCCCCTGGTTAAAAGTGAATTTTAAGTAGTTTCCAATATGTAAAATTTAAAGGCTTTTTGTGGTTTTGTAGTTAGTTGTGCTGTTGCTATCTGTGATAAAGGGATACTAAATGGCCTGAGTGCATCAGTCTGGCAAATTTATATAAAATTGGAGCCTGCAAGTGCAGCCACCTTATATGTGAGGCCATTTCTGAATGAAGGACATATTTGCAGCAGCAAGCAAGATCAAAAGCACAAAACACATTACATTGGATCAAGTTAATGATCAGTTTAATACAGCTTGTATTATGACAGCCAGAATCAGCCAGATTAAACTACAAAAATACTTTCACAAACCTGCTCAAAGGCACAAATTTTCTGTCATTAGTATTCCTTCCAAAAGCTCTTTTTATATATTTCTAATCTTTATGCTGATGATTGTGAATGCTTTTTGTTCATGTAAACACAGGAGCACACAGAAGACCTGACTAGAAATACAAATGGGTGAATTCAATGTGCAGAAAACATAATTAATTCTGGGAAGTGTAAAAACCAGGAAGGATTCTGTGCTTCCAGTTAAGCCTTTATCTTCATCCCTATACTTAAATTTTAATTTAAGTTGTGGATCTTGACTATCCCTCCTAAATGGTGCTGCTGCTGCTAATCAAAACAACAGCAGTACTCTTAATTTTTATGTGTTTCCATATTCTTCCCAAACCTGTGAGAATTCATCTCTCATCTCCTGTTGTGGCAACAAGTTCCATGCATGAAAATAACATCTGTGTGTTCAATTTGAACTCAAATATTAGAATTGTGTGACTTATTGCTTGTTCAGAAATTTTTATTTTCTCTTTCCTGGACCATGCTTTGCAGCAGGACTTCAGGAGACACAGGGAAATATTTGGGAGGTAGGTAAGGACAACTGTTTAACAGGAATCTGGGAGGGGAATCTCATTGCTCTGGTTTCTGCTACCCTGGTTTCTTCTTGTGCATCTGTTCATCAATGACCACGACCATTTGCTTGTGAGGAAGGGGAAAATACGTCCTGATATTCTGTTTAGTCCCATTCCCTTCATCCTCTTCCACTGTGAGAGAAAAGGGCTCCAAAATTGAGGATTCCTGGCAGGACACCTTTGATGTCCTCCTTGTGGTCTCCTTTCCAAAACTAAAAAACAGCACTGTTTAAGAATCCTCCAGTCAGTAAGATTTACTTGAGCCTCTAAATACACTCATCAGACACCTCTGAGCCCAGCCCTGCATGCAACATTCCCAGTGAAACCACAGTGCTTACTTATATAATTATATAATTAAATTATAATTACCCTCTGTATTATCCTCTGTCACATTTTTAACGCATTTCAACATCTTGCTTGCATTTTGTTAATTCTCTTTTTTTTTTTTTTTTTCCTGAGTCCTGCTAAGCTCCTGGCCTGAGTGATGTATTGTGGTGATGTAGCTCCAGAGGTGCACTGTCATCCAAGCAATTACTGCTGTCCATTATCAACTAATTTCCATTGTCTGTAGGAAAGCTCAAGGTCACACTCTCGCTCTGCAGCTTTGGGCTGCTCACCCAAAAGAATATGCCACTAATAATTACTATTTAAATGCTACAGCAGATGAATAGCAAGCACATTAAGAGTGGTTCAGCTATGAAGATTATGCTGGAGGAGGAGATTACCACAATGCTGGATCCCTGAAGGTGCTGAGTACTTACAATTCCTGTTTGCATCCTGCTGGGTCAGTGCAAGGGTCTGGCAGGGTAGGATGCAGCACAGGTATGTCTGGGAGGTGTGCTCCCTTTGCACCATGGGACAGATCCCACTTGGAATAAAAACCTCACCTGCAAGAGACCTGCTACTGCTTTTTCAGTCTGCAAAAGAAGGTAGGACAGCCCTAGAAATACATGCACCCCTAGAATGAAGAGAAAAGTGGGGAGGGAAAAAAATAGTTGCCCCTTTGCATATCTACGGCCCCACAGAGACACAGAGGGTCAATTTAATGCTGACCTACATCACTTTGGAAGGTGAAGAGACAAGGAAAACATCACACACAGGGAAGGGATGGACAGCTGCCCATTGCTGCTGCTTTGGGAGCTCCCACCTCCAACCAGGAGCAGGAATTCTCTTTGGGGAAGGAGCCCAGCACAGAGGGAAATGTTAAAAATATCACACTGCATTCTTCATTTTCTAATAAATATTTGCTGACATGGCATTCAGCTGTGCTGGAAACAATCTAGTTTGCCATCATTAATACTTTATGAGGCCAATCATCAGCCCTGACAGAGCTGAGCTCCTTTCAATCAGAATGGTGCCTGAGGGGCAGCCCCTGCCAACAATGGACAAGAAGTTTTGTACAGCCTAAAGACTTGCACAGCCTTGAATGTCCTGTGGTGGTTCTGCCCCTCACTGTACCTGTAGGCAGAAGGAAGCACAGGATTTCCCCCTTTTTCCTCTACATTTTAAGTCTAAAGGTCCAAACAAGGAAAAAGTTGCACAAGGATGTCTAACCTGATGCAAATAGATCGTGCCCAATGTGTTTGCTCTGTTATCCCTCTGCAGTGTTACTGACACTATTTGTCCTCCCTGAGCTAATTTTAAGGAGATAATGTGCATTTATTAAGCAGATCAATATTTTGCATGCTCTGCTTTCAGAAAAGTCAGATAAATTATGGACTTTGTTTGACATTTGTCTTCTGGCAGAGTAACGTGTTTCAGAAAGTCAAGTGAATTGAGAAGCCAAGAACTTCCTTTCCTAAGTCCAAGCAAAATATCCTGTGTCAGTCATGCTCTTACCAAAGCTTTGGCACTGGATTTTTCAGGAGCATTGCTTATATATAGCAACTACATCAGCCATGCTGCCCAACCCTCTCCAGCCACCCCATCCTTGGAGAGGGATCAAAAAGTATCTGCCAAAGCTTTCAATTCCACTTGCTACTCCCATCTCAGTTCTCAGATGTAACTCATCTGGATCCCATGCCTTGACAATTTTTAACAGCTCTAATTGCCTAACTATCTGCTTTGGCATAATCATAAAACCTTTTAGCATTTCATATTGCCCCCAGGAAAATGTATTCTGCTCTCTGTTGTGACCTTCAGCTTTTTCTCTAAATACTAATGGCACAGAACCCATGGAGGCTTTTTGCAATGACAATCTCATCTGTCATTCCCTACTCATGTCTCTGAATGCCCTCATTGACCTCAGCATTCCTACATTTTTTCTGTGATATTTAAGGATGTTGCTGCTGTTTACCCAGAAGCCAGTTACTGTCTAGCAGGCCCAGTTTAATTTTTCAATGCCTTTTTCTATTTTCTATGCAGTTTTTTTAAAGGAAAGTAATAACTAAACATCCCCTCAATCTCTTTATACACATGCACACAAATAATGCACCTGGGAATAGGTTTTAGATGCATTCTAGTTTAGATAGGCAACTTTATTTAAACCTCCAGCACATTGGCACACTTACAAAAGGAAGAGAGGAAATAATTTGGAAAAACCCTTTAAGTTTTTACATCCAAATCTTTGTGGATTTCATATATCTGTTCCTTGACTTCATCTCTGTTTGCAGAGGGGACTCAGGGGCTGAAACACTGGAGGGAACCTGCTCTCAGCAGAGACCCCTAGGGCCACACTCATTCCTGTTGAGCTTCTTCCTATGCCACTCTTCTCAGGACAACATAAAGGGAGGCAAAATAAGTTAAAATAAGAATGGGGATAACACCCCTTATCCTTTGTCTTTCCCATAAATTCAGCTTTTCTTTTCCCTGGTATTTTTCCTCCACATACAACACACTTTTCCAAACACCAGGCTGAACTATTCACCACGTGGGATCAGCTCAACACCTTAATGGCTGGTGACAATTTCCCCATTCTCAAATGCATTTTCTCAAACATCTTCCCTTTTACCATGTTTTTCCTTTCCCTTTTACTCTGTTTTCTCTGCTGAAACCTACACCCATAGGCTGCTCTGTCCCTTAGGGCAATCAGCCACTCCAGGACCTTTCAACTCAGGCTCATTACCCACTCCTCCTTCACCTTCACCACAGGTTTTTATTGTGTTTATTCAAACATCTCCTTGGTAGTGAAGCACACAGATCAGTAGCAGTCAAACAGAGGGGAAAAACTCCTGTGTCCCACATGTGTCTGAGCAGTTCCTTGAACAGTCCAAACAGGCATTAAGCTTTTTGGGAGTAATATCACACAGAACTGTAGAATCATACAAGAGCTTGTGCTGGAAGGGATTGTAAAGATCACCTGGTTCCACCACACCTTCCACTAGACCAGGTTGCTCAGAGCCCTGTCCAATCTGGCCTTGAACACTTTCATAGATGTGAATTTCTTCTTCAAATCTAACCTAAATCTACCCTCCTCCAGCATAAAGCCACCCCCCCTTGTCCTGTGCCCCTTTAAAAGTCCCCTCTAGAGCTTTCTTGCTGGCCCTCTTTGGGTCCTTCCATACAAATCTACTTTTCTCATAAAATACTCTCAAGTAGGCCAAGTTTATTTAAGCACATTCCCTTCCTCCCCTCCACCCAAACACATTAATTTGTGTTAGCAGAGATGAAGTTAACTTCATTATCTGTGAGTGTTTATAATCTCCATGTCCCTTTGTAGTCTTTTTCTTTCCTGCCTATTACTCACAGTTCCTCCCTATACAGAACCACACACAAATTCATTAACAGACTGTTTACTCCCTCTTCAGGATCATTACATGGAGATGCTAAATGAGACCCGACCTAACACAGCTGCACTAAGCATTTCCTTGTAAACAGAGACTTTCCCATTTATCAAAAACTTTGCAGTAATTTTCAGTCCACACAAAGTTGTTTATATTGAGGCAATTTCGAAAAGTTTTCAAATTCAGACTTGACCCATTATTTTATCCTGACAGAAATTAGTAAAAAAAGGCCTCAACTCAAACAAGAGCTCTTCAAGCCATTAAACTGATATCTGAGGAAGCTCTCTCCCAACCATTATGAAAATCTGAACACATCTATGGAGTTATGAAACAAAACTGGAAATGTGTGGTTCTCTTCAGCTGGAGACGCTGTGTGCAGGGCACCAGCCACAGCCAGCCCTGGGCTGCTGAAGAACTCACATCAACTGGAAAGAGCCCAGAAGAGGCTCACAATTTTCCAAAAATGCATCATATCTGAGGGAAATCTTGAAAGCATTCAGATGGTTTAATTTAGAGAGGGAGATGCTGAGGAGATGTAACATCTCTCAAGAATGGTGTGGGTATAATTAAACTTGCCTTGGGACACAAGGGTGAACCAGATGACCTTTAGAGATCCTTTCCATTCCTATTTTCTCTGGTGCCTTGACTTTGGGAGGTTGTCTGCCCAAATTTCTCTCCCAGACATCAGCCATCACAGGCAGAAGCCCTGCAGCCCTGAGCCTTGCATTCTGTCCGGGTTGGCTGCTGTCTGTGTCTGCCCAGACAAGGGTGAGATGGGTTCCTTTGAAATCAGGCTCCAAAAGATGAGACTGGACTCTGATTTTTGGTCTTCAAGGTTGTTTATTATTTCTCATCTACAGTTTTCTCTCTGCCCAGCCAGGATCTGACCAGCAAGGCAGCCAAAGACACTCTGACCGCCCACGGGGCAGTCGTGTCTTTTTATAACAAAAACTACGTAAATCTTATTTACCTTTTGTCCCCAATACCTTTCACCCTTATTGGCAAGTGCACCTTCACCAAGAACCAATCCACAAGTGCCAACATCACACAGAAGATGGATGACAAGAAGAAGAAAGAAGAACCACGAGACAGGCCCAGATTCCTCCATCTTGTCTCCATAACCCCCCTGTACCAAAACCTTAAAACCTGTGTTTTACCTTACAAATGTACTGTTTTTACACCATTTAAACCCCAGTGATTCTCATATCTTCATACACAGGTGGCACATCCCTAGAAGGGTCAAAGCCAAGCCACCAGGCGCTTTTGGAAACATTCCAAGACCCCCAAGCCCCCCAAGGGCTCTCTCAGTAGCTCTGGACATCCAGAGGGATGTGCTGAATTCCCACAGCATCCTAGACCCCAAATGCACCCACAGCTGCTCCAGGACTGCATCTCCCCTCAGAACCCTTGGCTGAGGCATTGGATGCTCAGTGTCCTGCCAAATCTTCATTTCAAGGGTGGGAAATTCAGCAGGGGCCGTACGAAAGGTAAACACTGGAGCTGCTGCACCTCAGGGCACCAAGGTCATGGGGAAAGCCTCTCAGATCAGCGAAGGTCTGAGCTCTGGATGCTCCCCTGGGTCACCCACCCACCCACAGCCAGAAACTCACTTTGGGAAGATGGGTTTGGGTGGTCCAGGGAAGACAGGGAAGCTGCTGGCAGTGCTGCTGTCTGTTCCAGCATTCAGTCTGCCCTTGCCTGAAGCAGGGTGTCCCTCAAGTCCTGCTGCAGTTATCTTACTGGCATTTTTCACGCTTCTAACCACCCTCTTGGCCTGTCTAATGAAGAGATACTCAGCACAATTTATTACAAGAGGTCACTTGCATCAAAGCACTTGTCTCCAGTCTTTATTTCTGATAATACTTAGAGAATAATATTTTCCCTCTATTTTGCTCTTCCTTAACAAACAAAGACATAAATCATTTTCCACTGATCACTTCTTAACTATCAACACTTGGTCTCCACAAACCCTTCCTAGCACTCCCAAAATGCTGGTGAGTGAACATGTAGCTTCCTACATCCATCTCCCAAACAGCTGCTTTTTATGCTCTCCTTCATTTGTGAATTTGCACAATCTATTTACAAATATAAATACTCTGACTGTATTAAGGCTGACATGCTTTCTTTCATGTCCACAGTCTGCAGATTAAATCTGCTGCTTAATTAATTTGCACTCAGAGTGCCCATCTCTCCTTCCCTCTGACCAATGCTTCTGCTCTGCTTTGTGCTCCCTGCTGCACTCACCACATCCTCCCCTGCTTCCCTGGGGTTATTAATTGTTCCTTTTTCCTAGGCATAGCCTGCATACAGCTGGACAAAACTTCTCCCATTTAGAAACAATTGTCAGCTCAGGCATTTGGAAGGAGGGATATTTGGTTTTAATCAGGTACTTTGGGTAACTCTGTGCATCTCTGGTTTGATCATCAAAAGGGTGAAGCTACCTGTGTTTTCTTTTAAAAAGCTCTGTTTGACAGCTGGTTGTGTAACACAGCCCAGAGGGCAGATGAAACTCTTGGTGAAACACACAGAATCTTTGCTTTGATCACAGACCTTCCTGTAAACATTTTCCCTCCACTCCCTCTGCTCATTTACCTACAACACACGCTCTCACCCCAAACCCCCCAGCTCCTTGCAGCTCTCCTGCTGCCCTGGCTCTGTGCAGAACCTCATCCCCCCTGTGTCCCCAGGCCAGGCAAGTCAAGTCACCCCACATTTCAGAGGAAGAGCTGAGATTATTGCCAGTTTTCCATTCTCCCCAGCAGTTTGGCTCCTGCTGACCCAGACAGCCCAGAGCCTCCCCCACTTTGTGCAGCTGGGGAGGCAGACAGGCTCAGGAAGCACCAGGGGAATTGAATTCTCTGCAAAAATACATCCCTTACAACACCCTGCTGCCTGCTAATCACAGCACAGCTCCCTCCACCACCAAGAGACACAGCAGAGGAGTATATTGGAAAAGCTGATTGTGTCAAGCCTCAAACAGAGCAATGCTTCTTGTTGTCTGTTTTCCCACCTGCAGCCAGGCATGGCTGGCTCTGAGCTAGTGGAGCATCAGTAAAGGAGGTTACATTTGCAATTACCATGTGAGAAGCGACCCACATATAGGAAAACACTAGCAGTGAATAATTACAGACACAAGGCAATGGGTGGAGGAGTGCCCTGTGCCAATTTGCAAGGAGAAGGTGAGCCAGATACTCCCTTTTGCTTGAAAAAAATACGATTAAAAAATAGGGGGGAAAAAAGTCTTTTTGGGTTTTTTTTTCTACCCAATAATATGCAAAATAATGCTTATTCCTATTCTAAAATATTGTTCCCTGCTGGACAAGCAGGATCCTGGACCTACCACATAACAGTGATGCATTCATGATAAGGTTCATGGAGAGCAGCTGAGCTCCCACAAATCATGTGCTGGGCACTGCCCAAACAGAATTCCATGGCCACAAAAGCTGATAAGCAACCCCTGCCAGAGCCTCACACAGGGCTTAGGAGCTACCCAGGGCTCACATTTTGTACCACAGGAAACACCAGGAAAGAAATCACATTTGGTTGTCAAAGGTAAGGCTAAGACCACTGTGGAGATTTTGGCAATATCCCTTATCCCTTATCCCTATAAATATAAATATAAATATAAATATAAATATAAATATAAATATAAATATAAATATAAATATAAATATATTTGTGTATACACATTTATAAATATACATATATACACGTGCACACACAATACATGAAATTTTCTGTAGTTCTGTAGACTTATGCCACAGAATGTTTGTACATCTATGTGCCATCTGTATAAATTTCTGCTGCATCCATGGCTACAGCCTGGTTGTCCTCTACACCAGGTATTTAGTTAAATGCTAATACTCAGAAAAGGCTGAGCAAGTGTCTGAACAACCAGGCAGCAAAAGCAAGCAATGAGGAAGAGAATGGATTATCCAGATCCCAACACACAGCAGACTATTTACTAGATTTTATTTTTCTGCAGTAAAAATACTGCATTTCATAAAATTACTTGAGTTACTGGAAATGAAACAGATGAAAAAAACAGACCCAAGCTTGAATATAGCTGGGTAATACCTTAGATTAAATCAATTTGCAGAGACTGTGAAAAATGAAGAATGGGATTATAATGGATTATTTTAGTACAAGCTTTTGATGTTTTGTGTAAATGTTTTTGGTATTTTTGTTCCTCAAGAGAGATGTTTAATGACAACTGCTGAAAATCTATAAAATGCAGTACTTATGAGCACCATGGAGCTGCCTTGAAGTTGTGAGTGAAATTGCATGCAGAGGATAAATATATGTTCAGCAGCAGGAGAACTGCCAACAGAAAAAACAGCATTAAAGTATTTCTATTCTAACACTTTAACACTTCAAGCCCCAGGTGAAATCTTGCTTTATCAGGCACAAAATTCAGTAATACCCAACCCAAAGAAAAGTAACTTGTGGAGCAGAACCAAAATGCTGGCATATTATCAAAATGTTGGTTGTCTAACAGAGTATTACAGAGAGAAGTACTCAGCCCTGTGAATCCTGGAAAACATCATTACCTCTCAGAAAATTTAATTACCACTTACATCTGTCCAGCATCTTTTTCTTCAACCATTCACAAGCATCAGAGTTTTGCCTGGTGCTCTGAAAAATACATCTACATCCAGAAATGTAAACAGGGGAGGAAACATCCGAAGATTTTACATTAAAAGGAGAATTATCTCCTCCTTGCCAGGAAAAGTCTCTTTCTGAATCAGGCAGCTCAACACACTGAGACCTTTCCAGGCTCATGATAACCTCAAACCTGACATCACCATTCTGGCCTCTCCAAGAGTCTGTTAGGAGATAAAAATTGGCTACAATACTGCATGCTCTCTTTCCCAAGGCAAACTAAATGTAAATTTTAACCAAAATCCAAGTGATCTGAAGGGAACAGAGCCTTTAAAAAAAACCCCAAAACCACAAGTTTGTTGTTCAACACATAAAATTGCAAAAAAAATGCAGCACTTGCTTTTTTTGTAACCTCAGCTTGAGTGCTCTTAATTTAAAATCTCATCAGCATAATCTTCTCTTTTAAAGAGAGGAAACTAGTGCCCAGTGATGACTTTTAGTCACTAGAAGATCTTATCTCTGCTTAGTTGTGGCTGCACTTGCCACTATATAAATCTCGTAGACCAACTGGGTTATTCACTCGACTGAGCTGTGACAGGTAATAACACAAACACTGCTTCAGGTCCTGATGACACTCTGCTGTGGATCCTAGGGAAGTGCTTGTCTTATTAGATGGCAAAAGTGTTTTCTTGAGTTTGGACTCTATATAACAACTAACACATGAACAGAGCAAAGAAAAATGTTATTTATAATCCTAAATACCATACCATTCCCCAAAGTGACAAGATCAATATTGCAGCTTGGCACTTGCTACTGTGACAGATGGTACTATTAAAATACTGAGCATTTCTTTTCTGCAGGAAAAGGAAAAATAATAAGCCAGGAGATTATACGTTGTCCTCATCCAATTTGCATTATAGGTTACTGAAAATTGGTAAAAAAAAAAAAAAAGAAGTAGAAAACACATGTTCCTCTTTTAAATATAACAAAACAGTGAAAAGGACTATTATAACCTTTTTGAAAGAGAGAAGTGAGGGATGCTTGCAGCAATGTAAAGACTATCAGAAAATGGTTTTCATTATGTTCCCGACTGTATTTTGCATTAATTTCACCAGGGCGTTTCATTTTTAACACAAGTACAAGAACAGATAAGGTTGGGAAGATTACTGATGTCTTTGTGAACAGCTCCATGGCTCTGCTGGGAGCCTTTTGTGAAACACACCTGAGACAAGCTGGGGTGAGTGTCAGTTGTTTCCCAATTCCCCAGGAATTTCAAATGAAGATTAGTTTAGGTACTTACAAAGGGTCAGCACTCCAGAGCTCATTGTGCTGCTGAAGAGCCTCCCAGATGAAATCCTCTAAGGCTGAAAGCCATCTGCAGCAACTTTTGCAATCAAGATTACTCATTGATAGAAAGTTCTCCATTTTTATTTCTACCTATTAAGATTTCCAATTTGTTTTAATTACCTCCCCCCATCCCTGCCTCTAGTGTTTAATTCTCTGTTGTGAATCCCTCAGAGTTGCAACAATTGGCTTTGCTCTAGTTATTTATTTATCTGCTGATTTAGATACTCATGCTTAGGCAAAGAGGAGGCATTGGATGTTGAATCAGGAATTTTTTTTATTAACTACAGCTCTGCAGAAGACTTTCAGTGTAGACCTGGACCTGACCTTTCTTTTCCTGTACTCTTTCAAACTGCTAACTTTGCTCAAGCGAGTTCTGTTCATTATCTTCTTTTCATTACATTCTTTTCATCCTCAAGGAACTCTGGCCATCTAGGTGATTCAGAAATACCTTTTTTATTAATGAGAAGTGGCTGGATAAAGAATTTCCAGAGTAAGAAAAAACCCCCTAACTTTCCCATTGGAAACTGTTTATCTATTGCCAGGTGCCTGTGTGGGTTGAGTAGGTGAGCATCTTGACCAACTGGACAATTTCATTTACTATCTACAGGAAACTTCTCTAAATTTCTTTCCTCAGTCAGTCCACTCAGTCAAATGCTGGATTCTTCATAAAAGTGTTTCTGTGGGTTTCCATGCTCCTTCAGTAGTGCTGGACAGGTTTGGGTTGTGACACAAAACTTTAGGGATGGCTGCTGATGGTTGTTTTCCTGATTCTCCCACAGGATGAACTGGATAAAGATGTTTTTTAAGGCTTGAAAACTGGACAATAGCAGTTTTTCATGTGGGTCAAGAATTGAAATCTCTGGGTTAATAAAGGAGAAGGGTCTAGTCCTAATGAATACAGAATTTTTGATGAGAATGTAATCTAAAAGATGCTTCTAATGAAGCAGAATCTAATAAATTATAAAATCTCCCAAGAATGAAATAGAAAGTTCAGTATAAAGTCACAAAAGATTGCAACAAGAGAATTCAGCATTGGAGCTGCTAAAAGTATCATATCAGAATCTCTGTTCAAAAATTGGGGTAGAAAATGAAAGAATGGTGAACTTCCCTAGGTAACCCTTCCCTATGAACACGAAGAGGTGCTGGTCAAAAAGAACTTCTTCCATTTAATGTAAAGCACAGGAAGTCTGACTGTTTTAATTTGTCTTTTAAGTGATGCTTAGTCCAGGCTGCAAACATGTTCTGGAATTGAAGACACAGAGCTGTATTCCAGCTGCTCCAATGGAAGGATAAACCAACAACTGCTGTGCTTTACAGAGGTGCAAATCTAAATCCAGTACATTAAAAAAAAGAAAACAAAGAAACAAAACAAAACCCCAAAAAAGCAAAAAAAAAAAAAAAAAAAAAAACCCACAGAAAACCACCAAAACCCCAAACCAACCAACCAAAAAAAATCCACTCACAATTTCATTGTCTCCATGTGTTAAGGCCCTGATAAAGTGGAAGAATTGTGGTCAACTATTACCTTAAATGTACCAGGGAATTTTTTTGAGCCAATTAAGAAGGCTTGATTTACCTACCAGACCAAAAAAACAAAAAAAAAATTTTTCACACCTTTTTTAATGAAAATAAATAATATCTGAGA
Organism: Fringilla coelebs; assembly: GCF_963513975.1. NCBI lineage: Eukaryota > Metazoa > Chordata > Aves > Passeriformes > Fringillidae > Fringilla > Fringilla coelebs. The sequence goes on from NC_140028.1 coordinate 145,867,662, forward strand.
AGTTGGTAGAAGATATTTGGTAAGTGAGGAAAGGAAGCCAAAAGGTGCTTTGGAAGAATCATGTCAGGTGATTAATCCTACAAAGAACAGAATGATGTATTTATAAGGGTCAGATAACTGTGTTTCAGTTGTTGTCAGGCAGGGCTAATAGAGAATAGTCCAACAAGAACAGATACAAAAAGCCTGAGAGAAAAATTAACCCCAGTGCTGCTAAATACAATGTAGTCCATCCTAAAAGCTAAATTTTGAGAAAAAAAGTCCATTTTAAATCAGAAACTGGTTCATGTCTATAAATTTCCATTTCTGTTGAACTGAAAAGAAAAACAAAATAGAAAGAGACAAGACTTTTGATGCCAAGAATAGAACGTAGAATGAGAATAAATAAAATCAGGGAAGGAAGAATGAGAGAATTACATAATTCCAGCATCACACAATCACTGCCTCTGTAATTAGTGCTGACTGAGTCAACAAGTTTAAGCAGCCACATTTTGAACAGCTTGATCTTGAAGTTAAATTCTACTAGAAGCAGCAGAAATATTTGTCCTGATATAACCCTCTCTTGTATTTAGGTAAACAGAGGACAACCAGCCAGCCCCAGGGCAGATAGGTGGGATTTGAGAGCCCTTCACTCATTGCCCAGGAGATGGAAAGCCCTGCAGTACCAGCTGATTCCCTTCCTCTTTGAGTGCTTTCAGGCTCCAGGGGATGGGTTTTTCTTCATATGCACAACATCTGCTTCTGTTTACAGACTTGACAATCCTCCAGGAGCTACAGCAAGGTGATCCTTACCCACTGCCCTGCTGATTTGAGGTACTTTTTGATATTCTCTTAATTTTTCCTTTCAGGAAGTTTCTAAATAACCTAGAAAGTCACAGTAAATTATGAGCAATCTTTTTTTTTTTCCCTCAGGGTATTATTGGGGGAAAAAATGTTACAAAATCATCTAAGGCATAGTTTGTAAGAACCCAAGACAGTCCACAAAGCTACCAGGGAGCTTTCCCCAAATATTATTAACCAGCAGGATGCATGAAGTCAGACCAGAAAAACCTTCAGGCAAAGAGAGACAAGTAATAAAGTCACTTCCTCATGTGCAGTTCTACTTTCTGGGCCTCCTGCAAACCTCCTGCTGAAAATGGGCTGGTACAGGGGTGAAGATGAATTACCACAACTATGAAGGTGAGAAATAAACCCAGTTCCTCAGCAGCAGGGTGCCCACAGGAAAGTTTGTTAGTAGCAATCCTGTGGTGTAAAAGTGGCAATCAAAGAGATTGAGAAGGTAAATGATTCAGTCCAAGTGCAAGGAAATAAATGAATTTCTTTTCATTTCTCTGCCACTTCAGAAGGTGAATAGGAAATATCCATCTCAAGGTGATGCTTTACAGGTAATGAAGCCAAGGTACTCTCAAAGGCAGCTGTATCAAGGAAAGAGGTGAAAGAACAGTTTAATAAATTAAAATGCTCTGTATCACTCAGGCTGGTTGGTATCACTCCAAGAGGGGAGAAGAAATGAAGGTGAGTGACAACATAAATGTATATTTTAGTATTAAACCATTTGAATCACATCTGCACAGGGGGAGGAGGTGCCTAAAGCAATGTTTGTTTGTTAAAAAGGATGCCAGAGAGTGAGATAGGGATGGGAGCTTTGCATTACCTTGTCTTGCCCCAGTGACAGGGAGGGCAGAGGGGACACTGAATGAGAACAGAAAGCACAGGTAAAAGCACTCAGTGCTCACCATAAAGAATGGGCAGATATGGGCAAACCCACAAACCACTGTGGCATTTGCCAGAGCAATTGAGCCAAATGAGATGAGAAGGGGAAGCTGAGGTCAAGCCACTAAGTGTGTTACTCCTTCTCCAGAGAGACATCACAAAAAAAAGCTGAATAACAGTGGATTCCCAAAAAGTCACTCCAGAGTCCTCAGGGTGGTATTTGAGTAATAACCCAGGGATGGAGAGGAATGGATTTCTGCCACACTTTAGGAAAGACAGCACAATATTACATGTGCAGTTTTTTTGGCACCCTGCAGGGTGATGGCAAAGAGTCCTAAAACTGGAGAGTGGCTCCAGCTTCATGTGGCCAAAGGAATGTGCTCACACCTGAGCTCTCCACAAGATCTGTGGCTTCCTAGTCAAGAGCTATCCATCAACACATCCCACAGAAAGACTGAGGAAACCTAAGTCAGAATTTATACTCTTAATGTGCCATTTTTTTTCTCCCATGGCTACAAAGAGAGCCTGGAGTAACCAGGTGAAATACATACCCAAGTAGGTATTTTTCTGGCATTTGTACTTCAGAGAGACATACCCTGTACAGCCTCACTCCATGCCTTAAAGGCACCATTCTTGTTTTTCCCCCTGAAAACGTGTGTCAAACCTGCAGGGAACATGCCAAAGCTCCAGACCAGCTCCACAGCCAGGCAGGGTCCTGCCTGCAGCACAGCAGTTCTCAGTAGCATGGGGGATGTCAGGTGAGGACTGGGGGCCAGTCCTTTCAAAAGTACCAAAATGTGAATTGAATCTTCTCAAGCTCCCCAGTGCAGAATCATTTGCTAATTGCAGACATTTGCCCTCCTCACCACCTCAGAAAAAAAGTGGGTTTTGCTGGAAAGGAGGATGAAAACACCAGGCTGCTGGAGCGTTTTCCTAGAGAGTTATTATCTGTTCAGCCAAGGATGCAGCTCCAGGGAGGACACCAAAACCTTCTAACCTACTTTTTTCTCCAGTCAAACGTTAAAATGCAGCAGCTGTTTCCCCATGGAAGGCAGTGCTGTGAACATGGCTGGATTTTCATTCCACATTGAATCTTGCTGAGGCCACAACCTCCCACAGAAGGGGAAGAGTATGAATTCACTCAGGCCAGTGTATCTCAGGAGTTACCAAATTTCCAGGCAAGCTGAATAACAATTTCTGTGCGTGTTCTTTATTTGAAGAGGAAAACATAAACTTTAAAAACCTGTCAAAAAGGTTTTACCCATTTTATTCCTGCCTTAATCAGAAAGATCAATTTTTTCTGACCTCTTTCTTTAAGGTGAGCACAAATTTGATCAAAAGAACAGATTTCAATGACCTCACTGCATCTGATGGTGTTATTTTACATGGGTTTGGGGCAGGCAGAGGGAACCACAGTGCCCCAGTGACAGGTTTAGCCACCAGCTCACCCTGCACCCCACAAGACACATTCTACATTGTAAAAGCCCAGAGAGGATGGTACAATCACAGAATTCATTTCATATCTTGCTGCAGTTTTAGGTGTGTCAATTTATCAGCCTCTTCCCTCTCAATTCTCATTGTCTCTGTTAAGGATTCTGACCAACTAAGGTAATAAGACTTTTATTTCTTAGAGGCAACTGCTTTATATAGTTTCTCTCCTAAATTTCTAAGCAAAAAATCCTTGTACTCCCTCGATTTCTGGCTGCCAGATCTGTCAGGTCAAGTAAACAGCTTGAAAGGGTCAGGCCAAAAAAACACAGATTAATTTAAATGGCAATCCAAGACCCATGTAACTTTAGGGGTGAAGTTCCCCACTTGCTGTGCTGCCATTGGCAAATTTGGTCAGTATCCCAATAATTTCAGGATCCCAGAACCAGGGAACCACAGAGATCAAACCCTTGGCTGTGATTCCAGGATGTGCAGCCTCCATAAAAACCTCTCAGCTCTTTTGCTCCAGTCCCCAAAACACCCTGTGCTGGAAGCTCCAGGAACCTGACAGATTTCCACAAGACCCCCCTACAACACCTTGTGAGCCTGCAGGCTCCAACATGAGCTGCAAACTCGAAGGGGAGAAAGAGCTACCCCAGGACCCTGCCGTGTCCAAGAGGATCACCTGGGGCAGACCTGCCCATTCTCTCTGCAGGTGTGCTACTTGCAGTATTTAATTGCATAGAATTTGATGATATCACCCCAGCAGGCTGGGCATGGGAGGTTTAGGTGATGATTTCTCCTATTCAAGGCAGCTAAAAACACTTGCTTTGCTAATGCAGGGAACTATTGGATTGTTTGCTTTGCTCCTGGGGAATTCTCTGCCTGTCTCCTACACAAATATCATCAGTCCCATTTGCTCTCCTCAGTTCTCAAGAATTTATGTGTAGGCACCAAAAAATTCGGAATACATTTTAGAAACTTCCTTGCAATTTTAAACTGCCATGAAGCCTGAGTCACAGAAATCTATTTACAAAAGCTCTCCTTAATCTAATGCATTATCACACAAATATATGCAGAAACCCAAGAATATGCAAAAAACCTAGAATTATTTGATGCTTGGAGTCAAGCTCAGTTTTGCCTGTACCACACAGAGTTTATTCATACTGAGAATTTTATCAGGTGAGTATATTTGTAGGCAAACCCCTACAGTTATGGTTATATTTTGTGTTCTAGAATTATTTTACACTGTGTACGCAGTTTCTCAGTGTACTTTTTCAGGAATTGGAAAGATTTCAGTGCTCTAACACTTGCATTTCTCTATCACCTCTCTTGCAAAGATCCCAAGGCAATCTAAACCAACAAGGATGTCTCAAAGCACCACCATAAACTCCATGTAATTATTTCCATTTCAGCCACAGGGGAACCTAGCAAGAGACCTGCCTAGGTCTCTTGAAGTAACAGCAGAACCTGGAATAGAAATTTGGAGCTCTAGCTCTGATCTCTGATCTAATCATTAAAAATTCTGCCCCCTACATGGATTCAATACCCTTTGCAGAAAAAAAGAAAAATTAAAAAAGAGCCAATTACATATTATATAATATTTTCTCATTAGTTCTCTGCTGGTCATCCAGGGTGGTGAGCTTAGGAGACCCAGGCTCATTCCTGATCTTGCACATTTATTCCAAGCAGGCCACAGTCTCTGTGGCTGTTTCTTTCCTGAGGAATAAAAGTCCTGCCTTATTGAGCCAGCTGGAATTAACCCATTGCTTTAGCTGGTGCATTGCTGCAGAGTTTGAAGCAGCACTGAAATCTGCATGCTAGGATGAAGTTAAAATTGGCCTTTGCCTCAGTTGAAGTTATCTCGATTTATGAGCGACTACTTCTTGAAGCTTTCCCTCTGCAGAGCTTTTCCTCAGAGCTCTGCAGCTCTGCACTTATGCTTAAGTTAAATGATTTTATCCCACCAGCTCTTTTGAGCAGGATAATTGGCAATTACTTATTTTTGACATATGCAGGAAATCTAGTAAAGCATAATTCAAATTCTGTTAGCAGTGATGAACTCCTTCTGCAGAACAGTGCATTACAGGGCTCCTCTCCACTGCCAATATCCCTGGCACTTTTAATCACATCTCAGAAGTATTATGTGCAGCACATTGTTTCTTATCTGCAAGGTCCATGCTAGAGAAATTCTTTTGTTGTGTAACCTTGAATCCTTTGCCTAAACTTTTTGAAACTCTGCAACCCTTGACTGGTTGAAAAGAAAGCAGAACTGATTTTATCTTGCTCCTCTTTATTTCCATGGCTGAAGCTTTCTGCATAAAGTGTATTAATTATCTCTTGCTCTTGTTAAAAACAAATACATCTAGGCATGTAAATTGCCAAACAGCAGCTCATCTTACTAAGACATTTTTAATGAGAGCATGAACAAAACTGCCCACAGACATGCCTGGTGGAACTCTACCTAGAAAGCAGAGTAATAGGCTCATTACAAAAAGATTACACATTAGATATGCTGCTCACTCAGTGTGAGTGCAGATTATCTGAGTGCATTTAGAAAACAATAATTTTACCACCAGTAAATTACACCTTAGGCCACAGGATACGACATGTGTGCTGCACATCACTGGATTTTAGCTGCATCCAGAGCCTGATGAATCACCTCAAACATCAAATCACGCAGTAACTGATTAAAAACTCATTAGTGGTGTTGTACTTTCATAAAACTGAAGTTTTAAAGCTTTACCTGAAGTTAAAGACTGTGCAACAGAGGGAACCCTGGATAAAATTTAACAATTTCAGCCTGTTTCCAGGTTGTAGGAGCATTCTTAGTTTTGTTTCTTTCTGAAGAAATGAAAAATAATTTGAAAAGAAAATATTGGAAGTTACATTGGAAAGGTTTAAATTTTTCTACTTGTTCAAGTCCCTGCCTTAAAAACTTTCATCCATATTCAAATAACATTTCTAGGGAGAAACTGGCAAGTAGATTAAAAAAAAAAAAAAATTCTACCCAACTCCAGTTGGTGGAATTGAAGTTGGAACTCCAGTTGAAGACAAATAAGTAAGACTAAGTAGGGAAGACTTTGTCCTCAATGCCATGTAGAGAGAATTTCACTCTTGAGTAATATCAAGGTAACTTTTTAGAAGTGCATGCAGCACAAGATAATATATACTTTATTTTAAAATAGAGCACCACATTTCTAACGTTAGTGCTTATTGAGAATTTCTGTACAATTTAATTAGGTGGTGTGTGAAGTTATTGATCTGGTAGTTTAAACACTTTTTAAAAAATTCACTCTGTTATAAGCTACTGAATTTTGTAGTGATGTCATTCTTGCAGCTTACCATTATCAGTGCAATAAAAGAGAAGCCATTTCTAATTAGATTTTCTTAATGTGATACTGTTCATTATGGATTGATTTTCTCTTTCCCTATGCTATTTCTAAATGAGTTAGGTGAAGTCTCATTTTTTTTTTGCTAGTAGAGGTTAATTTTCACTGGCAAAGAAGCAGAGAAATTGTGCAAAAGGTTTATGAAAACCTCCTTAGGCGACTTTGTCAGATCACCTCGTGTTCTGTTTCAGTGTCATTAGCATTCCAGCCTCGAGCTCCAGCTCTAATAGATGCTGAAAGATTTGCAATATTACCCAAACTTGTGAAGAAGCTCAAACTTTTTTTCTGTAATGAACACAGATTGCACTACAGCAAAGCACTGCTGCTCAGAGGCTGGGCTGCTGCTACGAGGTGATTCACAAATTGGCAGCCGCCGCTGGAGTGATTTGTAGCAGGGATTTTAGGGCAGGTAAGCACGGATAAATGAAGGACCTTTCACTGAGGGACCTTTGTGAGGTCATGTTGGGAAGACAGGCAGTGTGGGCACCTTGTTTCCACAAACTTGGCACTCCTCTTGGGTATTCTCAACTCAGTCTGGGAACAGAGAAATGCCATGAGGGATGAGGACTCCATTTGGTCATAATTTTCAAATTTCAGACTAATTCTTCACGTTGCACATGCTCAGCAAGTGCCAGCTGCTCAGCTCCCATGGCTTTGGGTATGAAAAGTTCTAAATGCCGTGTGTGGTTTGAGATGGGGCAGCCAGCAAGCACATGAGCTCTTCTGGCCAAAGCGTGAGGATAATGTCAGCTCATACACCAAACTGGTGTGAGCAGCACAATTCCAGCAGCAACTGGCCCAGCCAACTTCCCTAATGCAATTCACAGGAATGCCTCATTGATTCAAAGATTAAAACTGAGGCAAAATATTAAGAGCTTTCTTTCCATTCAGGTAAGTGCTCTGAACACAATGCACAGACATCAGGAAGAGTTAAGCAAAGACTGAAGGTCCTTTCTGCTGTGATCTGAGACAAAAGTCAGTTTAGCAAACACAGCAGCTTGGGCACAAGCCATCCCTTACACAACTGATAAATGCTTTCCTTTGCCTCGTAACTCTTACGTATCTCTAAATCAATGACACTATGACTTCCTTTACTCAGCTTGCTGAGATTGAATTAGTTCTATAAAACCACCTATATCCTGGTTTGTTTTTTTTTTTTTTAGAAAAGTGTAGTGAAAGGATTTGCAGGGAGTTTTGTTACCAATTTTCCTCTCAGCAAGGAAAGATCTTTCCTGCTGTCCCCAGGCACATGTGTCACACGTGGTAGGAACTCGGAATTGAAGAAGAGCTGCTGCATCCTGGAGAGGCATCATCTATCTACCAGTCTAAAACAAAGGGAAAGTCTCAAAGTTCAGATTACTGCTGGATTTTCCCCTGCATTATTTAAATCATTTGATCATTTAAAAATACTCCTTTTGGATATCATGAACACAGAGCCATGCAGAGAAGCATTTTTTAAGGCAGACTTCAATGAAACCATAGGGATTATTGAATACATGATAAAGCAGAAACAATCCCATGTCTAAAAAGCAGGAGGAAAAGAAACAGGCAAAAGAAGGGGAAAATCACATTGGCATCACAGATTGATCCACTCCATTTAGCTGAGTCAATGTGCTGGAACCCTCTGCCCTGCCCACTGTTCAAAGAGCAGTGGAAGAGAAATATTGATAGAATTGTGGCAGAAGCTGGAGTGCAAACACATCCTGGTGGCATTCAGGCATGTGTGGTGTTTGTGAGAGTCCCCAGGACAAGGTGAGAGATGAGGATCTGACTCCATCTTCTCAAAAGGCTGATTTATTATTTTATGATATTATATTATATTAAAGAATGATATACTAAAACTATACTAAAGAAAGAGAAGGATGTAGACAAAAGGCTTAACAAGAATTAATCATAAAAACTTGTGATTGACCCAGAGAGTCTGACACAGGTGGCTGTGATTGGCCATTAAGAAAAAACAATTCACATGGAACCAATCCAACATTCACCTGTTGGTAAAGAATTTCCAAGCCACATTCCAAAGCAGCAAACACAGGAGCAGCAATCAGATAATTCTTGTTTTCATTCCTCTCTGAGGCTTCTCAGCTTCCCAGGAGAAAATCCTGGGCAAGGAGGATTTTTCAGAAAATGTCAGGGTAACAGGCATGCATGGGAGTGCAGAAGGGTTAAATGTAAGGGCAACAACTCTGGGCTAGAGGAGTTGCTAGGAGATGGTGTCCTGCCTTGACATCATTCATCAGCCTGTGACAAACTGTTCCAACAGCACAATAATCCTATGAGTCACAGGTCTGTGTGCCTCCACTTAGTGTGGAGAAAACAGTTCTCACCCAAGGGCGAAGCATTTCCCAGGACTTTTATATGTTTTCTTGGATTAATTCTTGTTTTTAAAATAATTTAAGTTACTGTGGTTTGGCACAGACCTCAGTAAATTCTACAAAACCCAGCCAAGTGTTAGAGGTCATCTTTACTTATACAATAAGAGCAGGACTGGTGCAACACTCATGGCAGTCTGAAGGGCACTGCTCTGAGCATGAGTGAGGTTTGGGTCCAACCCACTGGCAGAATTTCTGGTCTGAAGATGCTGAAGCCAAAAAGAACAAAGGGATTCCAGGCAACAGAAGCCAGAAGAATGAAGCCATGAAAAATGAGTAACATATGGATTATTAATAGCAGTGCCTGCACTGTGTAAAGCAAGCCACCCTTTGAAAGAGGTGACAGTGAACAAGGCTGTGGCTGGGCAGAAGGTGGGAGAATGTGCTTCACCACTGGGTTAGTCCTGTTAATTTTGTAATTCTCACTGCCATCTGAAAATGAAGTCAAACTGAATGGCTGCAGGTTGTATTTCTCCTACTGATGCTGTCAGGAGAAATTACTCCTGTGAAGAAACACCAATGGAGGAGCTTAAAGAAACAAAATCACAATATTTGTGATCACTTATGCTAAGAGAAGAAACATGGCCCTCTCTTTAAGGAATACATGACAAATCTGGGTGTTTTCTCTCAGTCCTGCTTTGCCACATTTGACAAATCACTTCTCCCATGGCTGTGTCATTTGTCCCAAAGGCAAGGATATTGATGTTTCCTCTCACATTTTTTCATCTTTTTAGATTACAAATTCTGCAAGGACATAACATTTCTTTATCATTAATGTAGTATGCCAGTGCTTTAAAAGCATTAATGGATTATACCTTCACTGCACCTCTCATGCTAAACACTACTAATAATAATAATCTCTTTTGGGAGATGGAGTGGTGAAACAGCCCAAGCTGACTGATGTTCCCAAGGTCACACAAGAAGACTGCAGCTGAGCCAAGGCTTGGGCCCCAAGTTTTTGCTCTACAAAACCAGATAAACCAGGTGGGGAAGAGCCTGGGAGAGGTTATTTTTTCTGACTCTCCTCCAAAGAACTAAATAAAGTTCCCCATGGCCATTCCTGAAAGTTGTTTCTCCAGTTGTTCCTATTACACCTTAAGTAGTGGGGATCCCACACTGCTGAAAATTTATTCTATTCACCCTTTACTTAGCATTGCCATTATTCCTTGCTGTCTGATGAGAATCACCCATTACTGAAGCCTGTAATTTTTTGCCATAATCAAAACAAACATGATTTGTAACCCTTCTTTCCAACACTTTTAATTGAGGTCTCCTTTCTGCGTCATTTTTTCTCACATATCACACAATGATTTAACTTCTACAACCCTCATTAATTTTCTGCTGCTGTAACCTGTGTCCCTGTTCTGTCATCCTTTCAGCTGTGCACCTGCAAGAGGTGTTGAGTCTGGTTATCCTCCAGAAAGCCCCTCAGCCTCTCCTCACACAGCCCCTTACCCAGCCCTTGAGCATCCTGGTGACCACCCCTGCACTTAACTCCAGTTTATTGATGTCTTTCTTTTCCTAGGGATCCCCAACTGGACACAGCCCCTCAGATGAAGTCTCAGAAGTGGTGGACAATAGGGAAAGAGTAGGTGTAAAGAGCAGAGATAAATTTTTCAGAAAGTAAAGGTCATGTCGTCAATTTTATCTATTTATGACCCACAGTAGCCAGGAATTTATTTTGTGGTAGACATGGCCTGACTTGTTCCTGAATCCAAAAAAGAGAAAACCATATGTGATTCTGCCAAAAGGAGAATATCAAGCTCAAGAGCTATTCCTCCCATGAAGCTTTATAATTCCAATTATAAAGACATATTTTGATTTCCACTTCAAAATACATAAATGCACTCTCTGCCCTCTGCACACCAAAAAAAGAACTCAGAGTGCCACAGATTTTTTCTAAATCATGTCTTTAAATAGCATTAGGCCACTACAATATCAGTCTAGTTTTGCTGATGAATGCTTAATGGTTTTGGCTCATGATTACGCCTCCAATGCCAGGATAAGTCAATAGGATTAGGCCCATTATGTCTCTCACATCTCTGTTCTGCACAGTTCAACTTCAATAAAATATATTTAAAGGGTATTTACCTGTCTCTGAGGGGTGGTGTAAGGATAAATTCAGCAGTATTCCCACAGCAGACTGAAAATATATCTGAAATTTTCAAAGCCACCTAGTGGATTTTGATGTACCGTTCCCATTAATGTCAGTGGGAAGAGTATATCTCAGAAATCTCAGCTGTAAAGCACTGCAATACATGAAGAATAATGGCAAACACAAAATTTAAGTAGGGAGCTTAAGAAGATATACCTAAATCAGTGTTCCACATAGAAGTTTTATTTCTAATTTTTATGTCCTTATGCGGGCTAAAGGAAATGAAATCAGTAAAATGTGAGTCATCTTTTCTAATTACCCTGTTAAAATAAAAACTAATCGAATTATTTTTGGAGATCAAATGTAATGATTGCCTCATTAATATTCTCTCTTTTCCTCAGGATGACCACACTTACTTCATGTTTTTATTAAATTAGGGGGTTCTAGAACCAATTGCACAAATTGGCCTAATCCCCTTAGCAATGATCCTATACACGATATTTTGGAAATTCTGCAATTTGCAACTTGACAGGGAAGAACTTCCAAAGTCATTAGATTTGATCTTTTTTGAGAAGCATGGCTGCTGTTTTAAAACAACCTGGGGAGTTGAAACTCTTGCTTTCTGTAAAATAATTTCCCAGCAAGGAGAGTAGAAAAGAAAAGAGCAGCAAATGGGGGGAAAAAACCCAACAAACCAAAACCAAAAAACAAGCAAACAAAAATCCCATGTTGGTTTCAATGTGGACACATGTATAGCACAAAAAAAGAGACAGTGAGTAGGCACTGCTGATGGATTCCAGGGGTCAAGGAGACAGTCCCCTTAAGTCTTGGAATGACAGGAATTTCCAGGAAATTACTTTCGAAACCCAGGAAGCTGTGCGACATTTGAGCCTGCAGCTCTTGCCATATAACTCCTTCCCCAAGAAAAAAATCTATGGGGTAACTTCAGATTGCAAGTGATGTGAAAGGAAAATTCTCATTTAGGAGTATTTAATTCTAAATTTTCTCTAGTGTGAAAAGGCCACTTGAATCACAAGAGAAAGGAGAAACAGGTCTCTAAGGCAGACTTTAAGCAGTAATCCTTAATATATTCCAAATATATTCATTTGGAAATATTTTGTAGTCTCACAAGCATAAAAATTAAGTAATTTGGAAACAAGGCTCCCATTACCATACAGATTAATTGAATAATTATGTATTTTAATAGGTGCTTATATCTTAATTCACAAAGTTTACGAAGATTTGGATTTCCTCCAAAGTTGCTCATCCTTCCACACACCTAATTCCAGAAAGTTTAATAATTACACTCTGATGACTTTCAACCAATAGTTCCCCTGGAACCTCAGAAAAATGTTGAAATGGTAATACAAAAATGAAATTGCCTTAAAAAAAAAAAAAAAAGGAAAAAAGTAAGCAACATTTTATAGTATTTTCAAAAGTAGAAATATCTCTTGCAATTTTTTCTGGTAAATACAGCTCCTCTGAATGAATCTGCTTAAATCAACTGAACTATCAGAAACAATAAAAATCTGTAAGAAAAGATAATGCAGTGGTAAAGGAGAACATTTTGAGCCCATTGCCGTGAAACCATTAGCAAATTAAAAAAAAATTAATGGAAGATTATTTTCAAGTAATAACCATTAATCTTAATTCAGTAAATGTAACACACTCCCTGTTTTTGAAAGCTTAATTCAGATGTGAGTGTAACCAGGATCCTTAAGAATGGTGTAATGCTGTTATTGGGAGCCTTTTGGTTTACATCAGAATAGGAGGTGTGTGAATCCACACAAATGGAATGGGAAAACTTAAGTAAAAGATTAACAAATGAACCTGAGTGGTTCAAAAACAAAAAGAATTCTGGTGGTCTGAATCCGCTTTGCCTTTTAGTTGTATTTCAGATTGCTACCTTTTCCAAAAACTAAAGATGAGCTAATTTGAATACAGGTGTTAAAAATGTTCATTAACAGTAATTACTTTTTATTTACAAAACTTAAGACCAGACTCAGCTGAGGCTGAAGAACTTGCAACACTGCTCATAGAGTACTGAGAGTAAATTAATAGTGGTGTGAAACTGGTGTAGTGAATTATGTTTTGGCATTTTTTCCTTTAGTCCCTTTTATGAAACATTATACATTGATCATTGCCAAAAGCAAGACACAAACCCAACAGATGAACGCCTTTTTGACAAGCACCATCACACCAGGCACTAAGTGGGACTCGGGCTGGACTTGAAACGTGGATTTGGCTCAAGCTGGACACAAAATTGCAAAGGATGACTATTTTCCCCTGTGATTGAATTGCTAGGTACAAATGGGTCACCCATCTATTCCAGTCTGTTGTATTTGTGTTCCCCCCAGACAAAGGAAGGAATGATGAATCTGACTCCATGTTCTCAGAAGGCTAATTTATTATTTTATAATACTATATTAGGTTAAAGAATGCTATAATAAACTATACTAAAGAGTACAGAAGGGATACTTACAGAAGGCTAAAAGGGTAATAATGAAAACTCGTGACTCTAGAAAGAGTCCCAACACAGCTTGGCCCTAATTGGCCAAAGAGTCAAAACAACTCACAGCAGAGTCCAATGAAACAATCACCTGTGGGTGAACAATCTCCAAACACATTCCACATGAGCAAAACAGAAGAGAAGCAAACGAGATAAGAATTGTTTTCATTTTTCTCTGAGGCTTCTCAGCTTCCCAGGAGAAAAATCCTGGGCGAAGGGATTTTATCAGAGAATGTGTATATGACACCAGTCCTCCTCAACAATAATGTAAAGGTAGCCTGGAATGCTGGCAACAAAACCAGTGAGGAAATGTTACATATGGTAGGGAAAGAGTGTGACCTGAGGATTCAAATGGCTGTGAAAATGTCCAAGACACCAGGCTAGAGCAATAATTATAATTTCCACATAAAAGGTAACCTCGCTGATTTAGAAGATGGCTTCTGCTCCTGCCCCCTGTTGTTAATTCAGGTACTTGTGTCTGGTACTTGCCTTCTAGGGTTACTCTTTTATTGCTTTCTTGGTTGAAATACCTATTTCCAGTGAAAAATCTCCTCAGTGTACCTGAGGGACAAGGATCTGCTGCAGCAGGCACATTTTGATAATAGGAACTCTCAGTAAGACAAATGATGCTGTGGTCCCAAAGCGTTCAAATCCACAAAAGACCACTTGATATACCCGGGGCAGAGTTAGCACAGACAAGTCCAGAGGAAACTGCAGTAGGTTTTAAGTCATTCAACAACTCCTTTGAATGCTGACCTTTGAGGGGAAAGATACACCCAGTCAGGCTGTGCAAACCAGGAGTTCCAGAGCCAGCCTACATCAAGATGTCCAGTAGAGAGGAGATATAAATCTTACTAAAAATTTTGAGAGACTGACAAAGTGTATAAAGGAGACCCTGCTCATGAAAAATGACCATGGATTATGCCAACATGGTGCCTGTTGTTTCCAAGGATATAGGTAAACAATCCAAAGGAAGGAGCCCTGCCTCACAGCCATAGTGCTGGCATCTCTGAGGAGTTCCAACAGTGCAAATGGTCCCAGAGCACCAGTGAATGCCATTAACTCAATTAGTAATTGATGACAAGCACTTAAAACTCCAGACTGTGTTAAAGCTGCTCGTTAATTATTATCATAGCAGTGCCTGGGTGGGGAAAGGTGAGAGGGAGCTGCTAACTCAAAGGATGTGGCAAGAGGCAACTGGAGCCAGCTATTCTCCCACCTCCACATCATATAGAACCCTCTGTGCTTGCAGAGTCCTCCCTAAATCACCTTGGCTCATTTATACTCTGAGCAACAAGCCTTTTGGGTGAAAGAAATATAGAAGTCACTCCATCCTTCCCTTCCCTTATCAGTTTACCTAGATACACACAAAAGCACTCAAAACCTTTACTAATTATTTTGTTTGGATGATAACTATAAATTCTATTTGTTCTCATTTAAGAAGCCCCCAGATGGGCTCCAGGTATTATATTGCAGCTTCCATGTCACATGTTTGGTTTTTCACTGCTCTAAGGAATTGGGCAGTTCCGCACCAACATACACAGCCACAGTTCAGTGGCAGTGAGCTTTTGATGAGCCCAGTGATAGCTCCACAGTATCAATTATCTTTAGATTTGTGAAGCAAAGCAAAGATGATGAAGCAGACTCTACCAGCTCTTAATGCAGAACTACACAATGTATAATTTAGCATTTATTTTACTGCCAGCATTCTCTATATAATGTGTTAGTGCACAAAATAGCCTATCAAATGCATTAGCAAACAAAAGCTATATAAAGACTCTTATAACCAAAAGGCAGCTTATGAATAATTCCCATTTCCATGCATTAGGAGTCATCCAGATAAAACACATAAAGTGCACTTAACTTGTCCCAATGAATACCTATAAATTATATTAATAACTGTATATATATAATGCATATAATATCAACATAATATTTCAGTTACCTTAAAGGATAAAGTTGCTTTCTTGGATGACTTTGAAGACAATTTGCAAGCTTGCTCAATTTATGCTGACAGTAATTGCTGTACAGCTGCCTGATTTAGACAGAGGGGGAAAATGGATGCACTGTACGAGTTACAACAACAGAAGAAAAGCTGCTGGGCTACCTTTTGTGGTATCATTTGTACTCATTGACAGGACTACTGCCAGCTGCTCAATTATCTGTCCAGAATACTCCAGAATACACAGTGTTTTATTGGTAGCTAAGGCAGAAAAAACCCCCTACTTTTGACTCACACAGTTCTTAGCAGCAGGTAAAGAAAACACACATTTATTAGATTAACATGAAAGATTTGGGGAGTATTCAAAACTATGATGACAGAAGAAATTACATGTTTTGTGCCCAGAAATATAAAAATTTTAAAGGAAATTATGGAATGGTATGATTCTAAACAATTTTTGGTTCATTATCAATGATAATATCAAACTAGATCTACAAGTCTGCAAATACACAAACAGTGAGTTTTGTGTGTTTGCAGAATCAGCTGTTCATATTCAATTCTCAAGGTTTTTTGCTTCCACGCTGAAACCCAGCCCTGCATTACCCTTGGATAAATAAAGATGCAACAGCCACAACTCATGGCATTGCTTCTGTGGGTTTCAAATTTTGCCAAGAAACCTTCAAGCAAGCACCAAGCTGCAACAGTAAAGGATGACAGACATATCAAGTCATCAATGCAAATGGAGGGAAATGAAATGGACTATTGTGGTTCCATGGTTTCACCTAACAACAGAAGTCACACAGCCTACAGAATACTTAAGGCTCCCCTAATTATATTTTTTGTAGGATTCAGCTCTTAGAAAGAGTGTGAATTTTTACATCTCGGTCAAGATGTAAAAAGGGTCATAAATTTGGTATTTATGCTCAGCTGTGCACTGAGACAGCACACAGCCAAGGCTGAGGGCTCTGGCACAGGCACACATCACCTCAGACACATTCAGGACTGCAGGGCATTAACTTGCTCTTAGGTAATCAGGAAATATTGCCATCCTCCTCAACTCACTTTCTTCTTTGGGATTGCAGCTGACTAATTACCACAAAATAATTTAGGAACAATTAAAGCATTTCTCAATGCTCGTTGTTTGAGAGCAAGTTCCTTGATGGAGTAATGAGCAAAGGCATACACTAATCACCCATTAACTGGCAGGGTGCTTAAACATCATTTCATCTTGCTCTAGAAAGGGCTCTGTGCTGCTTAATTTAGTGCCTTTGGTAGACTCAAGGGTCGAAGGCTGCTGAAAATGGGATCCAAATCTCTGTTTAGTTAGAATGTCTGATGATACAGCCTCATTGCCTTTTGGCTGTGAATATTAGAGATCTCTGCCTTTCTTTCATCTTGTCATCATCTCCTGGGATGGGCATTTGTCCTGTAGAATGAGTATAACAAGCTGCAAAAAGATGCCACATACAGAAGTTACACAAATGATTCTCACACTGAATATTCAAGAAAGATTTGCTATGCAAAGGAATGAAGTCTGGTTCTTTCCTGGATGTAATTTTGCTGTGTTTCACCTAGGGGAGCACAACAGGAACTAATTCTGCCCTATCTGCCCTGGGGGACAAGTGATTTGTAATTTAGAGAAGCAGATCTGTTGCCAGAGCCTGTAAAGCCAAGTAGAGGGAAGAAGTTTGCTTATCTTCTCCTCATGTGACCCCAGAATGAGGAAGGCACAGAGTGAAATTGCAAACATTTTGTGCATCTCCAGCTTGACCTCATCTCTTAGCTGCTCCCTGCTCAGAAAAGTTTTGCTCTTTTTCTCTGCCTCTCTCCAGCTTTCTGTACAGAGAATCTGTCACAGACAATCCTGAACAGTTGATCAATTGTTACCTATATCCCCTCTCACTGCCCTTGCTTCTGACTGCGGTTGCCAGCTCAGCTGTGACCCTGCAGAAGATCATAATGTCCTCAAAAACACCACAAAAAGGATTCACAGAACTCCTCTTATTAACTGGCTTCTTATTTTTAATCCTGTTTTTTTAAAACCCTGGTTTCTAATGATTTTCTGATATGACTGTGTTGTATGTGTGTCTGCCCTGCTCAGTTTTGGACTTGTGGCTACTCAAAAAATTTGACAAAATAAAGTTCAGCAAATATATTAAAATTCTTACAAGTTTTGTGCGAGTGGGCAGCCTGGTAGGGAAGACAGATGAGAGTAAACATCTGTGCAAAATAAGTGAGATGACAAAAGAAATGCTGTTAGGAGGCACTGGAGAATTCACCCCAAAGACCATCCATGGCAGAGAGGATTCAGAAAATTCTCTAACTACAGAACTACAGCTTTTAAAGCAAGAAAATTATTTTTTTTCAAGGTTACTCAGATACACAAAACTTTGTGGGGAAGATCCTTAATCCTCTGCTGCAAATAAAGTATGCACTTAACCTTTACAGAAGACATCTCACTTGCCTTTACTTTTTTCTTTGTCAGTGAATCTGACTTCTAGTTAGCAGATGAATTTTATAAATTACATAACCAGAGAGCAAATGCTTGGTGCTTATTATAGAGTGCAGAAAACAAAACACAACTGGAGTCACTCTCTGTAATATTTCAGTGAGATAATCAGCTGAGGGCTTTTGGCTTTTTAGAAAGTGCAGGATTTGAAAGATTGTGGAAGGCTCTAGGTGTCTCAAAGTAAAAACCACATATATGTCACAGATTGATAGTAAAATCTGTTGTTAAACATCTGGTCAGTGTAGGAGCCTCCTAGTGAGTATTTGTAGATAATTAGAAGGTATTGGTAGGTATGAATACTATGGGCAAGCCAAACATAAAATTATGCTAGAATAATTAATTATTCTAATAATAAAATTATGCTAAATAATTAATCTAGAATCTTGGAGGATACTTTTTTTTTTTTTTAATCTACATTTCTTTCTGTTAGTCCTGCTATTATTGTCTTGATACACATAGGCTGGGGCTAATTTACACCTCTCTTGGTGACCCTAATGGAAATAACAGTGGGGCAGGCACTGTGTTCTTTTCATACCCCAAATTTTTATGGAAATTCCTCCAGCCACTGAGTCCTGAAACTCTGATTTCTTTCATGTTTATGTAGAAAAGTATGCCTATTGCAAACAGTGATTCAGCAGAGGAATTACATGATCCCTTGAGATTAGCATAACCTTTTATCACAGCCTCACCCAACAAGACAGAATGGGAATATTAAGCAAGTCACATTTTGCTTTGAGGCTGAGGTTTTTCAAGGGTGTTTCAGTGTCATTGATCTATGCACAAATCTAATCCTGATCACTGCTGTGTTCCTCCCCCCTCAGAGGAAATTATTTTCCCAGCTTGCTTGTGCAGTGTCAAAGTGTTATTTCAGCAAAGGGACCTGCAGCCCACGGTCTGGGGAAATGGTCTGAGATTGCAGGACTGTGCAAGAAGCTGGTGACAACTACAACCCCAAACCAAACACCTGAGAGTAAGCTCAAACCAGCAGCAACCTGTTTTTCTTGATTAGATTTTGCAGCAGCAAGACCAGACAGAGCTGCAAATACAAAGGCATCTGTCAGGAAAATGAAGTCTCAGTATGGATTTCAGTGAGTCTGTAGCTGGAACAGTTGTTTTAAAATATTTATAAGACATTCACAATTCATGAGTTATAGGACATCCAGCCAATCACATTGTCAAAATCTCTTAACAGATATTGGAGGGTGCCTTCTATTTTACAAATACACAGCAGTTGCTCTATGGTAACAATTGATAATAAGGATATTTGGAAAAAAGCCCTTAACAACCACAAAAACAAGCAAACAAACAAAACAAAAAACCCAACCAAAAACTACACTACAATAGACAACAACAACAAAAAGCCCCAAACCTTAAGGGGTTATTTTGTCCCTGTAGAAAAAAAAAAATCCTACCAGTAGTGCTTGCTAGTACCTGTAAGAGTACCTCTGCCCAAGTGTTATTTTACTCCCTGCTCAGGCATCACTTCACCTTAGCTGCCTGCCACCACTTTTCCTTTTGATCACATTTTCTGAAATCTGGTTTGTCACTGTGATGGAGAACAGCCTTGACACAGCCTGGGACAAGCCCTAGTAACAAGATTGAGCTTGCACAACCTTGGGAAATGTAGCCTTAGGTCTCAAACATAGTTTTGGGGCTTTGAGTGGGACCAGTGCAAGTGCCTTGTGCCTGGGGAGATGGGAGTAGGAAGGTGCTGGTCCCTTGGCCAAAAGGACTGCAGAAGCCCAACTCTATTATGAGAAATTTTGCAGACCCAGAACAAGAGGGTTTCTCTCCCTTAACCAAAAAACAGAGGAAACCTCCACCTGGGTCAGCTTCTCTTTGCAAGTTCCCTGTGAACTTTGCCATGCTCATGCAACCCAAACAGCATCACTCGCATGTCTGATCTTTGCTCACTGCAAAACTTCTCTCTGCATCCCTGGATTATGAATATTTTTATTCTCCCACCCTGTGCCAGCCCACCAGCCAAGCTGGACACCCCAGTTCTGTGTCCTGTGTCCCTTTTTGTGGTGTTGCATTTGACAGGCAGCCCCTTGGTGCTGTGGCACGAGCTGAGCACTGACACTGGGGCTGGAGAAACGCTCAGCACAAAGAGAGAGCAGCACACAACAATGGCTCATGTTCCACAGCCACACTGCTCAGAGTAGCTGGGGAGGCTTTATGGGCTTCTGGTGGACAGGTGGTTTTCACACTTCAATCATTCCCTCACAACGTGCAGATTTTCACTTCAAAGATTTGGCAGTGTTGAAAAGGGGTTTTTCAACCTACACAGAGTTCATTCCAGTTAAGAGAGGTTCATCTTCCCCAAGTTTGTACTGCTGGAATGGCTCTGCTGCCACAGTGTTCAAAGTTCTCTCTAAACACCTTTTGATGAAGCAGCACACCTCTCCTCCCTGAGGAGCACGGCTGCTCTTGCACATCCACAACCACGGGTAGTGTGCCTGTGGGCTTTTCATGTCTGTGTGTGCAAGGAAATGCATTTAGCTATATTCTTCTGAATTACATATGGCATCAAGGACTCCAGATCTATGCCAAACTGCCATTTCTATTAAAGTGTGTCCATTTTTTGCCTTTTTTCTATTCCTCCTCCTGCCCCCTGCATTGAATTTGTGAGTGTAAGAGGAATTCTTGCCCCCGGGTCTGGGTTTGCAAGTGAGGGGATTTTGCTGTACATGAGAAGGCTTTTTGCTGTGTATGAGAAGGCTTTTTGCTGTATATGAGAAGGCTTTTTGCTGTATATGAGAAGGCTTTTTGCTGTATATGAGAAGGGTTTTTGCTGTGTATGAGAAGGCTTTTTGCACAAGCCATCCCTCAGCCAGGGCTTGGCTGAGTCCCAGGGAGGATGGAGATTCAGCTCCTTCCACTGCAGGGAGGCCAGAGGACGGATTAGGGTTGGTGAGTGAGTAATGGACTTTGATACTGTGTCAAGCCATGTAAGAAAGTTATCTGAGCATGCCAGGAGCTTATAAATGAAAGAACCACTTCAGAGATGTGGGAAGAACAGACCTGTGAGACTTAATGACTCAAAGAAAATCTATCTTCTAGTTAGGAGATGAATCCTTAGATGACTGACCTAAATCCCAAATAATTCCGAACAACGGGCAGGAAGACTGAGCTAAGTGCAGTCCTATCATTCAATCTTAAGTCTTTCTGTAGTAGTGTAGAGCAAAAGATAATACAAGGAACAACAATCAGATATCCAGAATAATGTAACAATACATGAAGGAGCTTAGCATAGGCAAGTAATAGCTGTAGGCTTCATTTGCTCTGTTTAGTTATGCTAATAGAAAATAAAGATTTCCAGAAAAGATTAGAAGCAAAGAGATTCAAAAGAAGTGGCCTGGAGCTTTCTATAGGCAGAAGTCAGAAATCCAGCTGAGTTACAAGTCAGTGAATAAATATATCCATTAGCTTACAGAGAGAAAAATCATATTAGCAGTACAGATATTTGTTTACCATGGTTGTATTAGGATAATTTAATAATACCATATTTAGTTGCCTTAGAGAAATTAAGATAATGTCATACAAGTTTCAGACAATAAAAGGCAGATTGGTTTGCATCAAGATGGAGTTCCTCAACACTGAGCCTGCTTTACATCAGCAGATGGCCTGGAACCTCTCATGAATCTTAACACAGGCTGAGGTAAGTCAGGAAAGATTTTCTCCACTATTAGGTTACCTGCCTGTTACTGTTCTTTTTCTGTTCTGATTTTAACAAATTCTCCTCTTTTTAACATTTATTTTCTTTATCACTTCCTATCCACATAATCACACATTCATATATTCTGTGTGACTGTAATGCATGTATCTACCACATCATCTCTGTATGCCCTTCTAGTAAGTATGTAAAATTCAGAGTAAAATTATTTGTATTCACTAGATCAAGAGCTCCACGTCCTTAGTATCTCCTGGTTCCCAACTCATATCTGGAGTCCACACAGCAAATTGCATCCTGGTGTGCTCTCTTGCCTGAGAAAGGCACTTTCAGAATGTAAACCATGGGCAGGTCCTGAGAGCCTTGCATAGGTCCATCCCTTTTCTTCCATTACAGCACATCTCCCCACCAGGTGGAATGCTGCCCCAGATTATTCTCAGTGCCAGCCCTCTGGGCAGGGACACACTGAGGCTCTCAGGAGCTGCTGTGCCAGCCCCCAGTGGTGTGATCTGGCTGTACTTTTATGTTTAAATGCTGAATTTGCCTGCAGTTCTTTCAGGCTGAAGTGTAAAGGTGCCGTTTTCTAATCTAGAAGACTCCTGCAAGGCGTGCAAGCTCATTTGTAAGTACTCACAAACAAGCTGGTTTTGAAAGGTGCTGAGTGACTCCAGTGCATGCAGCAATGGATACTCACAACTCTGGAAGAGCTTTATAGAATTCACAGAATCCCTGGGTTGGAAGAGACCTTCAAGATCATCGAGTCCAACCCAGCCCCAGCACCTCAACTCAACCCTGGCACCCAGTGCCACATCCAGGCTTTGTTAAACACACCCAGGGATGGGGACTCCACCACCTCCCCAGGCAGCCATTCCAGAACTTTATCACCCTTTCTGTAAAAAACCTTTTCTACCCTACCTATATTTCCTTGGTGCAGCTGGAGGCTGTGTGCTCTGGCTGTGTCAGTGCTGCTGCAGACAGAGCCCAGCCCAGCTGAGCACAGGCACCTTTCAGGAGCTGTGAGAGTGATGAGGGCAGCCCTGAGTCTCCTTTTCTCCAGGCTGAGCACCCCCAGCTCCCCCAGGGGTTCCTCTCAGGGTTTGTGTTCCAGCCCCTCTCCAGCCTCGCTGCCTCCTCTGGATGCACTCAAACATCTCAACATCCTTCCCAACCTGAGGGGCCAGAGCTGGACACAGCACCCAGGGTGGGACCTCAGCAGTGCCATCTTTTCCAAGGAGCCTAGCCTGGAAAACAAGGCTGGCTTACCTCAGTGAACTCCTTCACAGTTAATTCCTGCTTATTTTGTCCTGAGAAATTCCTAAATGAAGGGCTGAGGAATAAACTTTGCCATAGGTGGTCTAACAGATTGGTGTCTCTGGGCCATACCAACCACCCTGCACAGACACTGCTTCTGCCAGAACACCATTAGCACTTCTTTGTCAAAGCACTTGTGGTGCAAAAAGGAATTAAGAAACTTCTTTTTTCCCTATGAGGCATCAAGGTAAAATATAATCCAGTCTGCAAAGCAATTAGATACAATTCCATCCCAGGCTCACGGAGGCTGGAATTGCAGCAGTTGCTGTTTAGCTCAGTGCACAGCACAAAAACCAGAAACTCTGTCTCTGAGGCTGTTTGCCCTCTGCACATCTCACAAAACTCAAAAACTATTGGATGCTGGGAATTAGTGAAGGAAAACAGCCCCAATCACTCCATTGTTCAGATCACCTTTTCAGTGATGCAAGACTTGTTTCCTAAATCAATATTTTAGTGTTTCCTCTAGGTCAGTTGAAAATTTTAATATAACAGCAAAGAGATTTAGTTGCATCTCCTGTGAACTGTTTTACAGCTGAAGAGATGTTATGGGCAGTACAATTTTTTTTTTGATATTCAGCATACATTATTCCATTTAAAATTTTATTCCATGAGTGTAAATTAAACTCCAACTTGTTATGACAAATATTTTCTTGTTTTCCTCATGTTTACATCTTTCATAAATATGTAAACTGTTATAAACTCACATCCACATTAGCTGTCATTAAATCAAAGCACTTTATACATATTTTAATGTTCTTTCTTGCACTAATTGTTCCAATCCTTTGATCATTTCAGAGTGTAATCCTATAAAAGAGTGCTGAAGGAGACAAAAATAATTCATAGCAGAAAGCAAAACAGAGAGGCAAACATGATTTCTGGATTTGATTTGGTAGGAAGAGAGGCCAAGGGGATCTCTTCAAGACATTTTTAGAATCCCTTTTATCACAAATCAAAAGGTAGAGTCCTCTTTCCTTTGTGCTGATGTACAACAGGTAGACCAGGAATTATGTGAGGAGAGAAGGAAAATAGGTGCAGTTTAGATACCTGAAGGGTACCAGCAGCAACACAGCCACCCAGCATCCCCTGCACAGCAGAAATCCTGAGCACCAGGCTGAGCCCAGACCCTGAACACTCCTGGTGGGAGTCCCACGGGCCCCTGAGACCCCAGTGAGAGAGAAGATTCACAGCCAGGGCATTCCCAGCAGCCAGGGAAAGAGCCTGAGAGCTTTTAATAATGAATTTCACTCTCTCTGCAAAACCTTCATGAGGTGTGTCTGGCTGCTCAGACACGGGCCTTGGAGCATCCCAGTGGTTTTAGAGTGCTTAGGAACAGAAATATAAAAATGTTCTCTGTTTGTAACATTAGAAGTAGCAGGGAGATGTGAAACAGGCGGAGGACTTTCCACAGAAACAAATAGCTGGGCTGAACTAAGAGAAAACACAAAAAAGCTAGCTCACATTCAAAGGACAAAAACTTATTGAAGGATCCATAGACTATTTATGTGTCACCACAAACCCTGTGATCCGTGGGAAAACATCCTTGTGTGTTTAAAAAACTAAAATCTAAGCTTCATTTTATTATTTTTTTGCTTTTAAAATAAGCTGAATTTGTCCTAAGTAATATATGCCCTTACTGCTTCATTTTCTGAGCAAACAAATGATTCTGGCAGTTTTGACAGGGAGCATCACTACATCTGAGAGCTGGAAATCTTTGAGTAACATCTCTTTAAAGCACCTCTGTGAAGAACTAATTGTCAAAGAACTCCAGTCCACCCTACTGTGTCTTTTAGTTGCAGCCATCTATCAGTGCCCATGTGCTCCAGAAGGGATTGCTCTTCACCAGAAGAAAGGCAATGCAGT
This sequence comes from Fringilla coelebs, assembly GCF_963513975.1. Classification (NCBI taxonomy): domain Eukaryota; kingdom Metazoa; phylum Chordata; class Aves; order Passeriformes; family Fringillidae; genus Fringilla; species Fringilla coelebs. The sequence continues at coordinate 145,892,463 of NC_140028.1, forward strand.
GATTTGTCCTTCTGCAAGAGCACTTTTTGCTTTACAGCTGCTGAAACTGCAGCAGATGTTGTGGAGAGCAATATCTCACCTCCCTACTGTCAATCAAGTTATCATTTGGGAGATGGTTGGTTCTCAGGAATAGCCTAAAGCAAAAAAGTCAGTGAAATTCAGAAAGCAGCCATAAACCTGTTTGTTTCACGTGGTCCAGCAAGTGCTTGCTCCAAGTTTTATGGGGATCAAGAACAGGACAAGAGAGAGAATGGCAAGAAAATCTCACTAGAACCCTTTCCATACTCTGCACAGGTCAGATCCTTGTTTCAAAGTAAATGATCCTAAATTCCATCACAATATTGACTCTTCAGCCAGGGTCTGGCCATATTCCCAAGGCAGCACCAAGGCCTCCTTCCCTCCAAGGATTCAGCTCTGTACAAGTCCAAAATCCAGATGGGAATATGATTGTGGGGTACACCAGAATAGCCCCCCCCCCTTTTGTCACTTTGTCTTTATCTCTGAGAACATCTGTGAGATGCACCAACACTACAGACATGTTCAAAACAAATGGGGACTTTTCATTACAGAGAGATTTCCACAACAAAAAAAATGGCTTTCCCAGATGGTGGGGACTGAGATATATTTAAATATTTATTAAAATATATATATGTCAGTCTCTGAGGCTGACAGAATTAAGCTCTCAAATGTACCCTATAAGGTCTGCATGCAAACTCATGGTTAAATATCTGTGCCCTCTTGGTCTTTTTACCAGCAGGAGAGTTTCTGCTGGCACCACTCAGCTCCAGATGTTATGCTCTTCTTTGTGCAGAAAAAGGAAAGAGCATTTCCTTTTTGTCTATGAGCAAGAATGATGAAATTAAGACTGACCTCAGAAGGATGCAAGAGACCTCCCTCCTTCCCTCTTGCAGGTATTAGAAGAGTACAGAGTCAACACACAGAAATATTTTTCCTGCTTGCCTCACATGTTTGGAATCCACTGGTAACAAAAGGAAATTATCACAGGAGAAAAATAGCAAGAAACTCAACAATGGTATGTCTGAAGTGAGATAAAAAGTGATTTGGTAGGGAAATGCAAAGGAAAAATCCTCTGGTTATTAACTTGTGGAAAAACTGTCCAAAAATCACTGGAGGGGAAGGAAATAACCTTCCTGACCAGTCCTCCAGATTAAGATACCTCCAGCCAAGGCTGGAGAACACTGATTTTCACCATATGATATGAGGTGTGGGCAGCAGCCAGTCACCCTGCCTGAAGACAGAAGCTGGTAACACCTTCTCACAGAGCACCCAGTAAAAGGCAAAGGGAGTGAGTCCTTAGATTTTGGTAGACTCCAGAGTTTGCATAAACAAATTCTTTATGAACTGAAATATGTGCCATTTTATTTATTGCCATCAGAAATCATTACTTTTACATGGCTTTTACAGCTACCAAATTGGTGCAATTATGAGGATTTCTGCATTTGCCATTTCCAGAGGCATTCTGAATTATTAGCATTGCTTCTCTAATACATGTAATTTTTTTGCCAGAAGGACACCATAGCATTAATTCTGTACCCTCTCTAAATGCAGCAATCATCTACCAAACAGTTATTCTGTGCCATGCTTCAAGGATACTTTCACCTTCCCACCCTCCAGTGCTGTTGCTGGGCAAAGGAGGAGAAGTCACAATTACCCTTTTAGGAGAAAAGGGTCAAGAGGAGCCCCAGGACAATTTCAACTTTCTTTAAAACAAAAAAACCTAACACACACAGACCCCAACAATAAATTACTGTATGTAGACCTTTACTGACTCTCTTATTTGCAACTAAATTTGGCACATTAGTTCCCATGAGTATAACCTATAAAATTTTCAGATTAAATATTCAATTTAGCAGGGCACATGCAAATTAACCAGCAGCAGTGCTCCTCAGGTGCCAGCCTGGAGCAGGTTCATGTGCTCTCTTGCTTATGTAAACTATTTGTGGAATCAAAGATGCAAGAGCTTGGGTAACAAACACTTGCCCTCCACTCAGAAGAGGAGAACTCAAACTGAGATGGGTAAGAAAGCCTGTGTAGGAAAGGAGATCAGAAATTGCCAGTCAAGAGTCACTCTGTTCTCACTCAGAGACATCCCCACATCCCTCTAGCAAGGAGTCCATTGGTTGTATTAAAAAATTTCTTCTGACATGAGCATTTTGGTGAGCCCTTTAAATACAGGCAGTAAAAAACCCATATTTTTTGCATAAATAGATATTTTTGCTAAATGTAAATACTTTACATTCAGCTTCTGCCCCATTGAACCTAAGTCTAACCCTAACATTTTGGAAGACAAAGCTGTTTACCAGTTTGTTCAGGATTTTTTTTTCTGCTTGGAAGAGGCTAGGTCCTACTTAGAAGGTTAATTAGCAAGACTTGAGTCAAACTCCTACATCCAGCCATGGCACACAGACCCTTTATTCCAAAAACCCCAAGACTCTGCCAAGAAGGCCACTGTGCCTATAGAAAATGAATCAAAAGCCAGGTCCCAGCTCCCCATCCCTTTTAGGATGTGCTGATGTAGGGAAGAGAGCCATGTGAACCTGAGCTGTGGTGGGAAGAGACCCTTCTACCCTGGAGGTAAATAATGATGATCTTTAAGGTCCCTTCCAACCCAAATAATTTTGTGATTCTATGAATACAAAATCAGAGAAGCTGCTCATGTAGTCCCTGAACAGGAGGGCTGAATTCTTGTGCTGTCCTCCTCCTTTCCCCTCCCTTCATAATTTAAAAATAAATTAAAGCAATTATGAATATGCTGCATCTCATTTAAATAAGAACAGAAAATTTGAAGCTGCCTCTCTGTGCAAGCAATGTAGCTAAGCCCCCATGCCACAGGGCTTGTTAAATCAGGTGCATTCATCCAGGAGACCCTCAGCACCTAACACTGGAACTACAGTAACTTATTGGAGGTCTGCTCATGGCTACAAGGATTTTACTCCAGAAACCTCAGATCCCATCATTCACAGTGAAAAGGCTGACTAGAAATGCTGAAGTGATTTTTTTTTGCAGCCTGCTGTCACTGCTAGCAGTGATTACAGCCAGCCATCAGCACAGCATCAGTGTCTTACAAAGATATATGCAGCCAGCTTCTTAGCATGGTCTACTGTGAAAGGGGGATCAGGTGAAAAGTGATTTAGAAAAAAGAGTTAAGCTGGAAATATTAATTTTCATTTGCTAACTCAGTTTTCCATTTTAGCTTTATGTTGCTGAAGTGTTTGAATTGCAGTGTTGTCACATTCACATTTTCTGAAAAATCCCTTCACCCAGGATTTTTCTCCTGGGAAACTGAGAAGCCTCAGAGAAAAGGGAAAACAATAATTGTCTGATTTGCTTCTCCCCTGTTTTGCTCATGTGGAATGTGCTTGGAGATTGTTTCATTGGTTTCTGCTGTGAGTTGTTTTGACTCTCTGGCCAATCAACGCCAAGCTGTGTTGGGACTCTGGAAAGAGTCACAAATTTTCATTATTAGCTTTTTAGCCTTCTGTAAGTATCCTCTCTGTATTCTTTACTATAGTTTAGTATAGCATTCTTTAATCTCATATAGTATGATAAAATAATAAATTAGCCTTCTGAGAACATGGAGTCAGATTCATCATTCCTTCCTGCCACAGGGGACCCAGCAAATACAAGACAGTGGGATATTCTGAGAGTGTAATTTCTATTGCAGAACTGCTGCTCCTGTGCTACAGACACCCTGATGTCATCCCTGGTATTAAACAAGCAGCCTCTCTGATTTCTTTGGATGAAATAACCTGAAAGGAACTTGCTAAGGCAGCCAAAATGTTGAAGGCAAAGTGTTTTTCACCCTGGGTCTCCTTTGCAGGTTTTTGCCAGGGTTTTACATCCCACAGGAGAGGGAGGTGAATCTAAGTCCATCAGAGGACCTCCCTTAAGTCCCTGGTCTGTGTAGCTATGGCTCAGCTACATCTCAATCAGCTCTATCCAAAAATCTCACAACACTTCCAGGACAGTGTACTTCTAATATGATTCATTTTTCAACAATTCATTAATTTTTTCTGACAGGGCAGTAAACATTTATAGATATGGTGAATTTTATAGGCAGTTCCCACAGAAAACAAAAGAGCTGTTGTCACTAATGGAATCACTCATCAAAAAAAGGTTTTGCAGGATCAGTGTGTTAAGTTTTAATGTTATTTTTTATTCATATGAGTTTGCAAAATTCAAATGGGGAGCAGAAAGCAGCTTTTTAAAATAGCTCGTGCTACATTTGTATCTCATGCTGCAGTGGGATGTATTTGTAGACTGCTTTACCAAGTCCACTTAAAACCTTAAATCAAGCCATTTAAAGCCTACTCACTGCAATTTGCAAGCATGTGTAAATTATTCTCTAATCCAGTTTGCACTTAACAGCTTTACCACAGTTGAGAGTCCCCTACTGACCTCAGGGACTGAGCAGCAAAAGATCTACCCCTTAAACATCAAGAGAATTAAGAAGTTCCCCTATTGAACTAATATACCAAATACTAATATTTAAGTATAATTAGAAAACTTATAAGAGTTATAAAAGGAGCAACACACAGCAAAATCTGTAATGTAATTTCTATTGATTTATAAGGTTTTTCTCACTAGTTTCACGACACAAAGGACAGGCCTGGAAAAACTAAGACCAGTTTGAGCAAATTCATCTTTGCAAGGAAGGCCTCTCTAGCACCAACTGTTATGCCCAAGAACACATAAAATCTTATGTTCAAGAATATATAAAAATGTTTTTCCTTATTATTTGAAATCAATGTAAATTTTTTTCTGCCACCCTCACTAGCAAAATGCATTTCACAGAGAGCAGCAAATGGCCAAATGCCTCCTCAAGGTGAACATTTGACCTTTTCAGTTTCATAAACAAAAAGTTACAAGTGACTGATTCACATTTATATGGAAATGGTTGGTTTTGAACAGTTTTCCTGGTTCACTTGTCTGAGCACTTTCCAAGTGAGTCCCCGGCTGAGTCCTGGGCCAGGACAAGAATCTCCAGAGGGGAGAATGGTGGAGCCTCCTGATTCAGCCATGAGCAGTCCTTGAAAGCAGAGGACTCGAAGTGGACACAGTTAAACCTTTCCACAATCACAGGAGCTAAAACCACAGAGAATCATAGAATCTTTAAGCCTGGAAAAGATCATTGAGTCCAACCAACAACCTGACACTGCCAAGTCCACCACTAACCTGTGTATCTAAACACCACATCTGCATATTTTTGAAACACTTTCAGGGATGGTGACTCCATCACTTCCCTGGGCAGCCTGACATCTCTTTTGGTGGAGAAATTTTTCCTAAAATCCAATGTTAACCTCCCCTAGCATAACTTTAGTCCATTTTCTCTTGTCTTATTGCTTGTTACCTGTGAGAAAGGTGCTGACCCACGCTGGTCAAACTTCTTTCAGTGTTGCTCTTTACCTGGGGGCTGGAGTTAGTCTCAGCAGAAGCAGTGGTGGTGTGAGCTGTTCCACCCAAATCCCTCTTTCCTCCTCCTCTCCCCCACCTGATCACAAAGCCAGCAAAGGGAGGAGAGGAGAAAGCAAAGGGAGAACCGCAAAAGCAGAAATCCTGACCCCTCCATTGCCCTCTGCCAACACAATAGGCACCTCCCCCAGGATAGCTCCCACACCTGCACCTCAGATGTGGGGGACTCTCTGTCAAGATAGCTCCCACACCTGTACCTCACATCTGGGGGGTCTCTGTCACCTCTCAGCCCCCATTCCTACCTGCCAGCACTAACCAGATCATCCTCAGGCAGGTCCCCGCTGCTCAAGTTGCCAGAGGGCTGCTCCCCCTCCACCTGGGCTTGCACCCATGGGTGCTGCAGGCTCATCCTCTGCTGCAGGACCTTTCCTTCAGGATGTGCCCAGCCCAAGCCTTTCCCCACCTGCCTGTGCTGAGGGTGTTCCCAGACTTTCAGATGCCTCCTCCCTCTCCTCTCCCAGTCATCCTTCCCCCATTAGTGCCTGCTGCAGAGGATGGGAGCAGCATCCTTGAAAATGGAAAGTGGGGAGAGTGCTAATTGATGGGCTGCTGCAACCATTAGCCTCCTGTCAAAAGCCACTAGAGGGAGAGACAAAGAAGAAACCATCAAGAAATTTCCGGAGATTGTGTTCCCTTCCTAAATCCATCTTTGCTCATTCAAATCTGGGGCCATCAACTCTTACATCAGGTCTTGCTTGGCAGAGCTGCTGCAGGATGCTCTGACACAGCACAGCCCAGGAGCAGCTGTCCTGCACACTGCAAGGAGGAAATGGAATCTTCCAGATTTAAAGCTGCACCATACTGATGGACAATCTGGAACTTGCACTCGTGCCCTGTGCTCAGCAATGACAAGGCAGATCACTGCCACTCCAGGGAGAAGGAAAGCCCTAAATGTCTGGATACACATTCTGTTAACAGGTTAAAGCCCTTCAGCCTTGTTGCCTTTAAGGCTGGGGCTCTGGCTACAATTCTTTTAAAATATAATGTATTTTAACAGCACTTAAATAAGGCATTCTTTTTGCATCTCAGTCCCTATACATGCTAACACAAGCTACTTAAAATAATCTTTATCAAGATGTGTATTTAAGAATCAGAGAGACTTAAAAACTGTTCCAGAATCAGTGTTTTTATACCAATTTACAGCCTAAAATACAAAAATTATGAAGTAGGAAAGCACAGCTGCCTGATGGAATCAGTGACAGTTCCAGGAGCTCTTCCTGAAGAGAACAAATTGCTCCAGCCCACTACACCAAGCATTTCCCAGAACAAATTATAGGGATTTTTCAAAAAGGCATATTTGCTCCAAGCACCCCTTCAAACACTTAGCATGAAAGGCCATAATAAGGTTTTATAGCTGTCACAGTCTATTGGGTCAAAAACACATTAAAAAAACCCAGAGCTTAAACACTTACAGGTGTGATGGATCACAATGGAGTGTCCTATTGAGTAAATAATGTCTGCTCTAAATTCTTTTCTAAATAAAGGCTTACACAAGAGAATCAGTGGCTTTCAAGTAGCCATTATGTACTTTCATACCAATTTCCATGTTTCCATGACAATTGTTTTACTTTTTTATTGCTAAGAATGCTCAGTACAGTGGTTTTTTTTTTTCCAAGCTTGGAGCAAGTGTTAACCAGACATCTCTGCATCAGGAAGAACCATTACTAACAAGGTCTCCAAACAGCCCAGTACCTGAGATAAATATTATAACCCCCAGTCCCCACCATAGCCCAGCAGTCCCATCCAACACCATAATCTGTAATTTGCTTTATAATGACTGTAGGCAGATTTTTGGAGCAAATGTACTCAGAATTGAGTACAGAAAGATTGATTGCTTATTGTTTCTGCTTTTTTTGACCCTATAATTCATGTCCCTGGGGTTGTTTTTCTGGTGAATTTGGCTTTATGTCCTTATTGGGCTGAGTTGGCTGTATCTTCAGGAGTGTTTAGTAACCAGCCACTTCTCCAGCAGGAGTGGGTACCTGCTGAACACTTTGGAAGATTTAACTGTCAATGATATATTTCAACCCTTTGGAGATCAGCATGAAACACAGGCCAGATCAGGAATTAGTTGAAAACGAGAGACTTCCCATGGATGGCTGAAACCTCTGGAGGAAAAAAAGAAAGTGAAGTTTCCTTGCCTTTTTCTGAAGGACATTCTATTTGGTGTGAAAAATGACAGATACTTTTCAAGCAGTGCTATCTTGGAGTGTATATAATATTTCAAAAAATATCTTGAAAGCTTCATATTTTAATAAACAGTCCCTACATCCATTTTTTATTAATATGTTTTTAAAAGAGGAGCAGAGAATTAACAGTGTGAGTCAGATCATCAAGAAGGCATAAATCATCACAGCTCCACTGGTTTCAATTTATACTGCTTCTGCAAAAGACTCTCTATACCTTTATGGAATCACAGAGTGAATTCATCATCCCCAAATAATTAAGGATTTAATTTAATTATCTGTTAATCTCTTCATTTTATGACTGGATCCTGAAGGATGGCAAGAACTATGGAGAGCTTTTGCAAGAGATGTTAATGATAAGTACAGTGTAAATCATAATTTTGATATATCCATAAATACTGAGCAAGTTAATGTTGAGAGCTAAGTGGAGGAAGGGACTGTGTGCCATATCATAGACATATAATCTCCTGCATAAATATATTATGGCTTATTATAAAAGCACACTCTGCACAATATTAGGACTAACCCATTTGGTTTCATCCCAACCATAAAAGCCCTCTTGGAGATTTTGATGTACTTCTAGCCAGAATAGTTTGGAATAGGAAAAAAGAAAACAGTAATATTTAAAACTGACATCTGATTCTGCAGAAATTTAATTTTGAGCTATATTACCCTGAAATGCCAGGTAGCACAATGATGGAACAGGGAAAAACGCTTCAGGGAGAGGAGTAGAAATGCATCAATTAAAGGATGCCTAATAGCCTGCAGTTAAACAGCTTTCACAAATAGGAGGTAAAGGACAAAGTGTTCAGCTGCACAACAACAGACACAGCTATATGCAAATAAAACACTTCTATCCAAGAAGGACATTTTGTCTCTCACAACTAAACCACTCCCAGAGCCCATCTAAGCACCATGCTTTGACTACAGTAATTATCTCATGTCACTTAATATGATATAATATCTACTTATGCTTAATGGATCTGTTTTAATTTCTAAGGAAACTGCCTGTTTGCACAAATGAAACTTGTATGATGATTAAAATATAATTTTCACTCAGGCAATAACACTTTTCACCAAACAAAACCATAAATAGAGATGTTACATCTATTTGAAGATAGACTTGTGAATGTCCTCTAGCACTCAATGCCCTGACTATAAATTGCTGTATATCATGGAAATTAACCATTCCTCATCATTGAATATCAAATGAAATGAATGAATATGAAACCAAAGCTAAGTTCAAGTAGTCAAATCAAAGCTATCCCTAAGCAAGTCAACTGAGCTTCAGATCAGGGAAAATACACATTATTTTACTAATAATGCAACATAATTTACATAATTAACTGATATCAGAGCCCCATCTGCTGAAAGCATCCTAACAATTGTATTTAAAGACTTTAAAATTCCTTTTGAAATGGCTACTGTTTGCAGCAAATTTAACAATGAGAAAAACTAACCCCAAACTTTTCAAGGAAACCCACTTCATGAGACAACAGAGATTCCAATTCCACTTGTTGCACCACAAAAACGTCACATTTTTTTAAAAAAATCATCTGTTTAATTTCTCTCATTTCCAACCTATAAGACATGCAATTGTTTATGAAGTAAAAATGACAGTCTATTATTATTTAATTTGACCACCATGCTAGATTCCAATGCTGCAAGGGCTTTAACCACGTCCCACTTAGTTCAGCTCTACAGCATATACCAGCTCTAAAATACAGCCTGAGGAGAAAAGAGGCTTGTTGTGGGTTTTTTTTGTAATGCCTTTTTTATATTCATCCAACCTTAAATGGCATTTTTAAAGGCCACAGAGGAAATCAGTTTAGCTTAGTTTCCTCAAGAGCTCTTACTGTATAAATGTTGTTGTTGCAAATTCTCTGAAACTTTTCTCAAAAGTCAAATAAACTTGAGTGCTTAATGTCGTGAGAAATTTGCGAAGATGCAGCTAATATGCAAAAAAAAAAAAATAAAAAGGAAAAAGCATACAATCAAACTCTGCAATAAAAGTCTGATCAAGCAACGTGCATGCAGCCAGACAATTTGTCCACAAACACCAGAATCATCTGCTTGCAATTTATTTGCTACCATTGCAATATTTTTAATAGATTGATGCATATTTTTCACTCACCCTCCATATTTTTTTAAATCTCTTCATTCTGGACAAATTGGTTTTGTTCATCTCTGAGGTCTGCAGATCAAATACATATCCTATGTGGCTGTAAACATATTTTACAACCAGTCAGGAGGCTAAAAAAGCAGAGTGATGGATATTCCTGAAAACAGAGGCACTCCCTGGCTTTTAATGCTGCTTCCAACAACCACACAGTTCACAGCTCAGCATAAAGTAACCAATAGCTGAACATAGGCATAAAAAAAAAAAAAAGGAAAGCCAAAATCCCTTCTTTGAGATGATATAGGAAGAAGTCTTGATCCATCCAATGCTTGATTTAGGTCAGTGAAAAAAAAAAAAAAAGATGCTATTATGTCAGCCATCCAACTTTAAGATGACTTGTGAGCTGACAGTCATGGCACTTTAAAGCACCGTCATGATGAGTCTTTACAAAGGGATTGTTTTAATCCTACAGAAAAAAAAAAAAAGAAAAGGAAAAAAAAAACCAAGCTACTTAAGCAGTATGGAAATCACATGATGTTACAAAAATGTCTTAAATGTGCTGCAAGGGAAGGAAGCTGAGAAATACCTCATTTGGTGTTTTCTACTTTATTTCTGTGGTTTCTTAAGGGTGAGAGATTTTCATGATGGTGGGCATCTACAGACCCGTCATTCCTCCTAAATGATTTTTAACTCTTTGTCTCTCTTTGAATAAAAATATCATATAAAATAGAGAACACAGAGATGTTATTTTTTAAGTTCCCTGAAAATCAATCAGTTACTCATGAAATTGTACCAATTCTTTTACGAAGGAAAGACATCAGTGAGAGAATCTGTCCAGGAGCGAGATCCCATAGAAAGTCCTAACCATAAAAATTTTGATCACAGTTCATGCTACCCAGCTCATAGGACACTATAAGAGAGAAGGACCATTTGGTTTTATTGTTCATACATCTGGGCTTCTTATGTTCTCTTTTATAACATCAGGAAATGGAAAAGAAAGCAGAAAGAGTGTGAAATATCCCTCTCTGGTAAAACATAAAACCCCCTACCATATCTTGAATCCATTTCTGGAATGAGAAAATAAGTTTGTTTGACATAACTGCTTTATTACTGGCAGTTACAACTCCAAGGCTGGTCTTTTGCACTGTGGGGGAGCAGAACAGGCCACTTGTACACAGAGACCCTTTTGAAGGGTCAGCTCTGGCTGAAAGCCTGGGGGTGTAACCCAGGTGCTGGAAGGAACTCATCCAGCAGAGTTGTAGAAGAGATTTGCTTTGAATATCTGGTGTTGTGGCTGGCTCTCTCAATAAGAAAAGGGGTGGCCACCATATTTTATGTGATTGATGCTACTTTCTTTGTCACATTGTGCTATCACTCTGTAGCATGAACTCTTTTCCCTTGGTCAATCCCCAAGTACCCAGCCCTGGAACTGCTCACCATAGACTTAGATGTCTCCCATAGCGGGGAAACAGACTCCCCCATGGACTTTTGTGTCACAGCTTCCTCTGGTTTCTCCTTCCCCTGTCACTGGCTTGGCATCCCTGGTGGCCAGCCCCCTTCCCCTGGGGCCAGTCCCCTCTGCCCAGCCCTCAGCTCTGCCTCCCACCCCCTCCCCTTTATAAACTGCCTGCTCCACGTGGCTCCTCCTCTTTCTAGCCAGGTTTCCTTACAGGTACTGTGTTACTCTGCTGGAATAAAGCCTTGCAAAAGAGCTTTTCTTCCCTGTCTCGCTGAGCCAGTCACAGTGAGTGTTGAGTGGAGGTTTGACTGAGTTGCCTGAATGTTAACTCAGCTTGCCTTTGACAGGAGAGCTTGCTGGGGACAAGAATTAGGCAGCAGCACCTACCATTCTAACACCTGCATTTTTAATTGGTGCCCAACGTGGGTATCCACACCACACATCTTCATCTTTGTGCTACAGCAGCACAGAAAGAGCATCACAACTCCTCTTCCCATCTTACAACACAGGGTAAGTGTGATCAGATTACACTTGATCAGATTACACTGAATGTAAGACCACATTTGATATTCTGGCCATTACTCACACAGCCCTTATGAAACCTTTTCTCTCCTTCTCTGCATGGAAAGGCAGAAGAGTTGTGGGCCTGAACCTGTGATGTTCTAATTGTGCAAGGTGTCATTGTTCATGTGGTACAGCAAACCCACATGGGGCTGTGCACTGACCTGCAGTCTGGGACCTGACCACACTTCCTAATGGCTGTGAGATGTTTCACTACATGTAAAGATCCATTTCAAATGGATACCAAATTTAGTTTACATCAAGATCTCTTATGTGCTAATTATGGAAATGACAGACTGGTCCTGTGCATCTAATTGATTATTTTAGTCTCACATTTAGTATTAGAGTCCTAATGTTGTTCCATGAGGAGCATTCCCATTTATGTTAATGGCAGTGGAATCTGACCTTTGTTCAATAAAGAATAAAAGTGACTCATCTCATGTTTATCTGAAAGGACTAGTTGTACCTCATTACATTTCTTCATACCTCCTTAGTAATCAGCCTCTCAATTATCTAACAGCATTCCAAACTTTTTCAGACTTAATTTTCTGTCATTCTGGCAACACTCCCTTAATCTGACTGCCATTGAAGAGATGGGTAATAATATTTCAGTTTTCCCTGCATTTATTGTTAGTCAGATTAGTTAATGATTAGTTAGATGTAAGAGAATGTGTAGAAACCCTTCTTGACGTGATGCAATTAGTATTGAGGCCCCAAGCACTTCAGTCAAGCTCAGTGCAGACAAGTGCTGTTCTGGGAGCTCATGCTCTGCCTGCAGGCACAGCTGTGTGACTTCTGCATGGAGCAAACCCAGAGTGGCAGCTTCATGCTGACATGTGTCTGCCCACTAAGAGCTGGGTCACTCTCTGAGTGCTGTTCTACTCTTTGCTGTCTTTGTTTATGCACCACTGGACACCCACAGCTGCAAGTGCACTTCCCTGGACTCCAGTGATGCCCAAAATGAAATGGAATCTCTCCCTGAAATGGCTCCTCCAACCAGGGGAAGAATGTTCTTTGTATTGCTTTGTCCTCAAAAGGTGGGGGTGAACTTCTGGCTTTCCATGCTGTAAGAAGCAAAATTTTTCATGAGAATTCTTTTGCTTGCTGTGACCAGGGCTGATAAACAACACAGCACACCCAAGCCAAGGTGAAGCCAAATGTGACTCTGCCTTGTGGATTTCTCCTTTGTGGTTTGAATGTTATGGTCAGGAGAGAGGGAAATTATTTCTTCTGAATTAAAGCCACTGCAGACTCATTGAAAATGCTTTCACCAAGTTTAGGGCTTTTGACATTCTAATGTGCTGAAAAGTGGCTTTCAGCACATTTTTAACATGGTTTCATGATAAAATCCTCATTCAGAAATAAACTGCTGTAGTTCATTCACTATACTCATTACTCTGACAGAAACACTTTAGGAGAGCAGCCTCTCTCTAGGCTCAGGAAGTCTGAAGCCCACAAATGTCAAAGCACTGGAATTTCCCAGGTCTTGCTGACAAGGTGAAGGTCTTTGAGGAGGTTGGAGTAGAGCCCAGCTATTAATGACCAAATCACTCTCTCATGTCCTTCAACTCCTTTCCACAAACTCTGACCTCTAAATAAACCTTACAGCAAATATAAGATGTGTGTGTAATTCCTGTTCTCTCTTCACTGAACCATAAAACTTCTCCTACATGACATGCTTTTTTTTTTTTGTTTTTGTTTGTTTCTTCCTGCACTTTGGAAGAAACGGGTGAAGAAATGAAGACAAACACAGGTATACAAAGAGTTGTCTTGATGTTTTTGAAAAAAAGGAACAGCAACTGTCAAATTCCCCACAAGTTCTTGCAGATGCTCCTTCTGTATTAACTTCCTCCATTTGGCTGCCTTGGTGGCTTCCACATTTGTGCCATCGAGCAGTGGCTGCTGCTGTGGGTTTTGCTGCTTTGCTTCCAGGAAGGTGAGATGCTCAGCTTTTACCCAGTAATTTAGTTAAACATAATGGAGTGAAATCATCCCAGAATATTTACTGCAAGCTCAAAATCCCACCTCAGCTGCATTTATTGAGTGCAATAACACTTGGTGTGTTCCTGTAAGTATAATTTGGTTCCTATAGCAGCTCTCAAATTAACAGAAGAGGAAGAAGATTTGATTGCAGTAATCGATCACAGGATTATAAACCACCGGTGTGGAAGGCAGTGAAAACAAAATCTGCACTGCAAGGAGTTACTGGGAAAGTCTTTGCTTTCCAGTAAAGGCTGAGAAATATTAGTAGGAAATAACAGAGCAGTGCTGACACCTCATTTGGATAGTGGATACAATTTTGGTCACTCATATTCATTAGAAATGAAAACAAAACTAGAACAAATGCAAATAATGGCTGGCAAATGATTGGGGAAGTGGACATACTGTCTCATGACAGAAAATACTGGAGCCTAATTAAAGTAAAGCTGTCATCTATAAGTAGACTGGGAAAGGAAGCAGAAATGGGGGAAAGCTATTTAACCCCAACTTTAACACTGGCACAGGGCAGATAACAAACCAGAAAGAACAAATGTAAGCTAAAAATCAAAAAATGGTCTGTGACCATCCAAATCTGGGGTATCTTCCTAATACAAGCAGAAAGGAATAAATGTTGCATGAATCTAAGATCATTGTTGAGTGGTTTATGAGGAGGACAGGATGACAGGGTGCCTGCCTCATGACATCCTGAAAAGCTGCTACCAAGTTCCTGCTCCTCACAGTGCTCTCCTGACAGAATTAGGCAAACATCTTTGCAAGTTAGACCCGATTCTGAGCTGCACTGTGAGCCCCAGCTGTGACCATTTTCTGCTCCCAGTGAGAACACACTGCCCCACAAAGTGGTCTTGGGACTGCTCTAACATTCCCCATTTACCTACATAAGCCCCTGGGTCCATTTGGCACCTGCTCACCAGGACATGATCTGATCATACCCCTGCACTGGGGATCAGTCACAACAGCCAGGTGCAGAATGTTCTGACAAGAAAACATAAAAATCCAAACAAACAAACAACCAAAAGCTTACAAATAAAAGCTACAAAAGAGGAAAAAGATGTCAATCTGCAGTCCTGATTGTTCGTGATTTCCTCAGAAGTGAAAGAAGCAGAATCACACTCTGATTCCCATCACAGCTCGTTAACTGACTCTGGAAATGGATATGGTACCCCAGAGCCACAGCCCAAACCAATGAACAGGGAATGTGAGATTCCAAACTCATGGAGAAAAAAAAACTGAGCAAAAATACCCCCTGTAATATTGCAAGAGAAGTAACTGCTGGAAGCAAAAGGAGCAGAACTGGAACACCCAGCTCTCCATCTCATTCCATGAAGATCTTATAATGGTATGGACATGTGTCAGCATAGCTGAGCTGTGATGAAAACAGGTGCAAACACACGGGGCCACAGTGACAGGAAGATGCTGTGCCCACTCTGCCCACAGATAGCTGTGACTCATGGATAGAGCCTGGAGAGGAGAATTTTCACACCTCCAGATTTCCCCTGTCTCTCCTGAGCTGCCCATTGTAGCCTCTGAAGATGATGGAAGATGATGGCAGCTTTTGGCCAAAATACAGAAAACTGACGTGTTCTGTCCTTCCCTTGCCTCCAGGACTGGCTGTGCTCATAATTCTGCACCGATCCTGCTGCATGCTCAGGAGCAGGGAGGTGGGTGCCAATCTTTGCCTGTTTTCAGCAGGGGGATAATTCACCCCCAAAGAGTATTTTCCTGCTCCTCCTGCCACTATCAGGAGACTAAGGACAACATTCCCATTGCTACCCCACACTGCCCACGTGAACCACACAGATGTCTGAACACAAACTCCTGCTCCCTTTATTTCAACAACAGACCCAGGAGATATTTTTAATTAAGTTCCTCCCTTGAGTACGTAGCACACTGCAGTGTGCAGCCACCTTGATTGTGGCAATAAAACATTGTGAGGTGGATCAGAAAATTCTTTTTTTTACCAGGTTATCTTCAGGGCAGGTCAGTTCACTTCTGACACATTGATCTGGCTCACAGCAGGCCATTGTGTACAAACCATTGTGTTGGCAGGCTGAGGACAAGCAGCTCCCTTCTCTGGCATTGCCTTCCAGCCCCCCATGCTGGGAGTTTCACTGAACTCCTGAGCCTGCCCAGTGCTTCATGGACACACCAGCCCTCACAGGGCAAGGAGTCAGCTGTTTGCAAGCAAAAAGCACTGGGAAGAAGCCACAGTGCAACAGTATGAGAGTACTGAAGATCATTAGCAGCAGGAAATAATGTCTATTTAATGGTCTCTACTATTTGCATATATATTAACTCAAATGAATTCTTCAGCCACGTCCATGCACTGTGCTAGAGAAATATGAAGGGGGGAAAAAATGGCTTTTCTCATATGTAAGTGCACATTGGCAGGCATGGAGCCTTTGCAAAATACAGCACCTATTCCTGCTTAGCTATTCCAAGTCACACTCAGTGGGTGATTTCCAGCCTGCAGGAGATGGAAGAGAGAAGGCTTGAAAGCAGCATGGGCTCCTGGTGGAACAAGATAATCTGAGACAGCCTGCCATCTCCACTGTCTGTCACTAAAAGGCCCCATTTGTTATAGATTTTATACTTTTTGCAAGCAGTGTCTTCATCAAACTCAGCTACACACATTTTAGGATGCCAGTAGGAGGTGTTTAACAGGTTCTCTTTCCCTCCACTGCATGTGTTCTGTGTCTCAGCTTGCATAAAAGCTGTACAGAAGAAAAAGCAACACTGTCCCATTTCTGCCAGCGTGTTTAGACCACGGCATACAAGATATCAAACATCTTCATGGAAATTCACTGCCAAAAGTCAAAATCTTCTTACTCATATTAAAGGTAAAACCAGACAGAAATTAAAGAGGGGTTTTTTTGGTTTTGTTTTGGTTTTTTTTTCTGTTTGGTTTTTTTAAATTGTGATGCCTAAATCAACTATCTGAAAACTTCCATTCTCACCCAGATGGCAGATTCACAGCAACACCCACTCCTGATTTGCCCCACTGGGTTGACTGTGAAGTCCTGACTCCTGGACCAGGAGCACTGATGATCCATGACATGCTGTGCATTCAGGAGCCCAAAGTCTGGGACTTTGGTCTGCAGCAAAAAAAACTCAGGATTTGGGGTCTCCTGCCCTCTTTAAGGACATTTGGACAAACCCCTCTTCTTGCTTGGGCTAAGAAAAGGAGTAGGAGAGAGGAAAATGCAGTCAAATCAACCCTCCTGAAAGGCAAAATTTGTTAAAATTGTCAAATATGAATAGACCAGAGATGTGGGATCCGTGGGAAGATGCACTGGTCAGAGTTACCAGATCTCTCTGAGCATCTCCTCTTTCCAGGCACCCAGCAGCTGGGGCAGCCCAGCTAAGCAGAAACTTTCAGGACAAGCAGCTCCAGGGCTGTCCTCCACTGAGTTTTGGGAGTCTGACAGCTCATTGTCAACCTCTTCTACATATAACAAATTACTGAAAATTATATTACACCTTGTTGTAAGAAAGTCCCAGTTCTCCAGAATTAAATTAAAACAAACCAATTTACAAAGTAGGAGAAAAGAGCCAAGCAGTTCCTGTCAGATATTTTTCCATCCCTAGTTTAGAAACTTCCACTGATGGAGATGTGACAACCTTCGTAGGCAATCTAGCCCAGCTAGAGCTTGGAAAGTTACATTTCCAAGCTCATTATTCTATGCCATGTCTACATCAAGACCTAAGGATAGTTTTCCTCTTTGTCATTACTCTAGAGAGAAATAAAAAATGTCACTGTGTGTTCCTGTGACATCAGGCATTAAATAGTACCTGGGTTTATGCTTTAAAAATTAATTTTCCATATATGGTATAGATTCATCCTCAGGCTTTATAGATGTTCTTTTATAGAGACAGTTTCTATTTCTCTCCCTTATTAGGTGCAGATAAAATTGTCTACATTGTATTTAATGGTGCATTGCACTCTGTGTTTTGTCTTTCTAAATTGTGTTGCTCTCTGACACTGATTGGTGATCCAACACTGTGCCTTGAAGATTTCTGCTTTTGTTTATCTATCCTGTGTATTCCTGGCTTGTTAGGAATAGCAATGGTTCGCCAGTCCTAGTATTATTTTCACTAGAGTTGCTCAGCCACCTAGAGTCAGCTTGTCCCCAGTCACTGCAGGCAAAAAAACACTACATGAAAGGTCAACAAATTAGGCTTAAAGAAAATACACAGAAAACAATTTTCTACCCCTAAGAACATAACCTGTATTTTAGATAAACAAATATTGAATTATAAACAGCATGAAATATAAATCAATTAGGACACAGATGTAGTGACTTTCAAAGGTGCCAGGCATGAGGAGGCAAAGTCACTCTTTACATGCAGTGATTGTGCCACCATTCCCTCAGGGCTTTTTCTCCTTTAAAGGACAAATTCTACAGGGGAAGTAATACCCAACCACTGCCCCTGTTCAGAGAGATTTTTCATCTGAGGTCTCCACCAGGGTGAGCAATTAAAGTTAATCCAGAGGGCATTTTGTGTGATCAACCATTAGCGATGCAATCAACCCATTCATGGCCATCTCCTGTCAACACATTTGGCTCATTATGAAGATGGATCATTTGGAGCTGCTAGTTAGAGGGAAAAAGCTTCCTAGCCCACTCCCATAATAATTCAGACTCTGTTAGATGTAATTACTGATGGGCAATAAGGGAGGCTAAGGAAAAGGACAGAATGAAATATGTCCTCAAGAGCCTTAAATGCTTTGGCTCTTAATTCCTTAAAGCCCCTTGTCATTCTAAAAATATTAGCTTTGCCTCCAAAGGTGGGACTCATTTGGTGAAACACAGACATGAGAGGTCTGAGCAAAGCCATCCTGGACACCTTTGGAAGTCAATGGAGCTCAAGTCTGTGAAGCCAGGGGCTCCTGAAGGAGGCACCTAAACCCTGAGAGAAGAGGCAGCACCTGGAAGTGCCCTTATTGCTCTTTGGATTATCAAGGGATTTTAACACTGGATCAGATGGAAATGAATGCTTCACTAAAACAAATCCTGCCCTGTGAGCCTCCTGAGCAACTTTTCCACACTTCTGATAAAAACCTTCACGTTTCAACCCTTGCCCATGTTTTGCACTTAAGCAAGCAGGATTGGTGCGTGCATCTGGATGCAGGTGAGCACACCTGGACAGGAGGGATGATAAATGTGCCCAGGGCTGGTTACCAGCAGATACCAATGTCCCACAGGGAAGTGCATTTCTTTGCTCTATTTACTAGGAAAGCAGAAATGCTGGCAGGCTCCTTCTGCCACTGGAATTGCAAGCAGCTGCCCAATGACCACGTTAGTGCCTGGTTAGGGCACTAATAGCATTCTCTAAATGTTTAATATTTTATTCCTCCCTTGAAGCATCTGGTGTAAGTCACTTCTGGAAACAGAACGTTGGACCAGATGGAGCATTAGTCTGTGACATTCTGATCTGGTAATTCCTATGTTAATTTTTATGACAATTTTGATGGGCACTGGCCACAGGGCCCAATCTGAGTCAATTTATTATAGGACAATTCCTTTGTTTCCTCTTTTCCTTTTCTATTGAAAAGCACTTTTTTTAAAATTTGATGTTGATTTTCACAGGGCAGCACCTGTGGAGAAAAAAGAGGCATTGCAGATTTCAGGAGTTAAGAGATGGGCTCCCACTGTTGCCTCAGGTACAGAATGAAAAGGGGAACATTTTTTTCAGTTGTTATCTGCAGATTTGGCAGATGTCCTTTCAACTATTTAAGAGCTTAAGTACTGTGAGATATGCACCAGTAAATGCAGCATTTAGTGGTGTTACAGTCAGCACCATAAAGAGGCCTGAAGGTTCCCTTATGAACCCCAGTTGTGTTGGCTTAAAAGGATACAGAAAAAAAAGTCTATGATTACAACATGCTACATTTTCAGAAATGATCAACAATCCTGAGCATATCAGAGTCCAAAAGACCCAGCACAAGTGATCATAAAGGGAACTGATTTTCATCACATTTCTGAATATCAGGTTCTTTCCATGCTACACTCAAGAATAAAGGCATCCCAAACTATCAGGCACCATCAAAATGCCACTCTGAGATACAGAAGTTTATGTTCTAAACTGCATAAACACAGTCAGGTTATGCTGTGCCCCCACTTGAAGACAGTTTGATTGATCAATGTCAGCTATGAATAATACTGACAATTTTATAGCCACATAATTTTCTCTAATTAAACCTCCAGCTTCTATCTAGGCACTTCTCCCTTATGTTGTTTGTGCTTATACATCCTTGTGATGCCAAGCTGTGAAAAATTATATGGGTCATATAATCTTTTCACTGTTCTTTTCTTACATTAATGTATTAATTCCAAAAACAGAGAGCAAAAATATGAACAAAAAGATTCATGACTACACTTCAGTGTGGGTAGATGTGGGCCCTTGCAGGCATTTTAGAGATTAGCACTGCAACAAATTATTAGTTCCTCTAAATATCTGGTTCTGGCTAAAGAAACTAATCATATAAAACGGAATCATTAGCCCTTGGCAAACTGCCTCAGTTCCTGTTAGAACAGGCTGGTACAAGATGAGAAATTGAATGAGGTGGTTTGGATATTTTTTCTTTTTTAATAGCACAGGAATGTAGAAAAAATTTGCCCATTAATTTTCATGTACTGAATAAGGCCTGAAAACATCCAGTAAAAATAGATGTGTTGTTTTGCAGTTGTGTTCATGAAGGATTCCTTGTCTCTGTATGGCCATTTAAAGTGTACACTGTGATTGCACTTAAAAGTTAATGGGAATTTTCATGTCATTTTTGTTAGGGTTTTGTTCCCTTGAGTTACAGTGATAAAATGGCAAAGTGGTGATTTATCCAACGAGTTTCTCAGGGCTACACCAGCAATCACACGCTCATCATTGATTAAATGGAGCAATGAGTGTGTGATTCCTGCATGAAATTATTCTGGGGTGGGTTTGTACCAATAAGGCATCACATGGAGTAGAGAGGACACAAAGCTGCACATCACTGGTGCCATCAGCCTGAGGCACCCTGAGGTGTGGAAACCCAGAGCACTGGGAATATTTCTCTGTCTGCTCTGAGGTGCCCTGACCCCCAGGGGAGCACTAACTCTGACCCTCATCCATGGAGAAAGTTTCCCAGACTTCAAGATAGACCAGAATCCACAAAAGTGTGAAATAGATTATAGAAGGCAGGGTAGGTGTGTCACTTAGTGAGAAATTGAGATTTTGGAATTTTTAGTGTGTTGTGGATGAAAGCAAGATGGAGGGCACAGGGTGTCATCCTGGGTTTCTTCCTCATGCTTCTTCCTCCTTCTCCATGGGTTTGGTGGCATTTTGTAATTGGGCAGAAAAGTCCCCATTGGGGGCTCTGTGGGATCAGTTATTGGTTAAAAGGGAAATAATCCAGGTGTCAGTTCTTAATTGGATAGTTTAGTCTTAAAAGACCTTGGAACAAGAGATTGTTGGCCTTTTTGTGCCTTCTAATGAAAAGCTGCAGAACTCATGGTCGTGAGACTGTTTTACTGATCAGAAATAATAAACACCCGAGTCCAAACAAGAACTGCTGTCTCAAGTGCCTTCAATCCAGACCCAGAGGAACCAATACTGAGGCAAATGCTCCCCTTGTTCATAACACCAGAGCCCAGAAAACCAAGATTTAGGGACAAGAGGGTCCTGCCATTTCCTGTCACCCTATGAAGGAGGGACTTGTAGTTCAGAAGAGCAAAATTTCCTGCTGAAATGCCCCTTTTTAAGCTCACCCCTCACATCTGTGTGATCTCCTTTCCATAACAAGCCTTTGCCAGAATTGTTTTTCTGCTTCACAATAGAAACCACTTGGGCTAAACCCAGCCCTGTGAGAGTGCATCTGCACAAGCAGTCTTGAGAGTAGGAATGGCCTGGGAGAGACTGTTTATGTCAAAAATGTCACTTGGAGAATTTTTTCCTGCTACCTGAGTAGCCAAGCGTCTGATTTACACTTAATTGAATAATTTGACTGCAGTTTTTCACATAAAGAATTAAAACAGCTTGAGATAAAGGGGTGAATACACAAATGAATGAATACAGTCTCACACAGTAAGTGCAGAGTCCACAGCAAGCCCCCACATCAGCAGTGGAAGCACCTGGGGATGCAGAAGGGTCAGAGGATGTAAATGCACTCAGGGCCTGTATCTCATACAATCATAAAATCATTAAGGCTGGAAAAATGTCCCACCTTTGACCAAATCCCCTGGCCCAGGATTCTTCTCCTGGGAAGCTGAGAAGCCTCAGAGAAAAATAAAAACAATAATTATCTCATTGCTTCTCCTGTGTTTTGAGGCTTTGGAATGTGTTTGGAGGTTGTTTATCCAACAGGTGGGTGTTTGATTGGTTTCATGTGAATTGTTTTGACTTAATCACAGTCAGGCTGTGTCAAGACTCTGGAAGGAGTCACGAGTTTTCATTATTATCTTGTTAGCCTTCTGTAAGTATCTTCTCTGTATTCTTTAGTATAGTTTAGTATAGCATTCCTTAATATAATATACTATCATAAAATAATAAATTAGCCTTCTGAGAACATGGAGTCAGATTCATCATTCCTTCCTGCAAATACAAGGGGACTTCCTGCAAAATGTGGCCCAAATTTGCTGGTTGCCACATCACGTCACCTTGTGTGTCCCCAAAACCACCCCTGCAGCACCAACACTGCCAGTGTGGCACAGGGGAGCAGAACCAGGGCAGCAGCACAAAACTGCAGTGCCTGATGTCAGCAGCCAACCTGCCAGGAGTGCTGCCCCTGGGGACATCAAAGTCCAGGCTGGGATCTCCTGGCTTCCCTCTGCAGGCACAGGATCATCCAGCTGCCTCTACCTGAGCCACCCCACAGAGCTGGGAGGGTGAGGAGGCTGAGAGGGAAGGAATTTATGAGTAGGGATAGGAAGGCAAGCCTGGAGCTGAGAGATATGGGATAAGAAAGATCCTCTTAGAGCACAACTGAAAAGATTGAAGGCCAGAGAAGAAAGAAACAGAGATTCTCAAGGAAACAGTGATAAAGCAGCCTGGTGAGAAGGATGTGAATAAGAGGAGGTTACAGGAGCAGGAGGTTGCTGAAAGGCAAAGAAAGGTGGCAAGAGGAAAGATACCTGGTCCTGACAAAGTGGGAACAGACTGAAGAAATGTTATCTGGGGCAGAGTAGCTCCTAGAATAGAATATGATCTTCTCCCCTATTTGGAGTAGGAAATGACAATTCCTATCTATAGACATGTTTTAACAACTTCCACATTTTCCCCCTTTATTTCCCCTTGTTGCCTCCATCAAAACCTTCAACCATCTGAAGTCACATTAAGCAAGTTCTAATATTCACATGGAAGATTCATCATTTGTGTGGGGGGTAAAGCACATTTGTGACATTGCCTTTACCTGCACAGTGCCGTGAGAGGCTCGTGTGAGATGAGATTTATCATCTGAGCTGAAGTGCTTGTGAAGGTCATCAAAGTTCAAGGAGCAGTATATTAGTTAGCAAGGTCTGCTTTGGAAGAGTTCTGGCTCTTTTGTCAAGACAGATGATTTTTCTGAACTGATTTCTGAAAGGAATAAACCTTTGAGGAAATAATTCATTCCATCCTGAATACAATAAACAATAAGAGGAAGAAAGAAATGGCAGCATCCTGCTTAATTCTCTGAAAAGATATTTCATTTTTCTTAAAAATTACTATCAGAAGCATTGCTGGGGAATTTTTACCCCCTCTGTTGACTTTTACAGGTGTCTAGGTGCAATCTATGCAATAAATAAGTAGGATGTTTAAAAAGAGTTTCCTTGTTTTATTTCCAAGCCTGTTTGTTTCTTTGAAGATGCCTCTCTTTTGTTACTACTGGAGTTAGGTGAATGTAGCTATGATATTTTATGAAAAATCTTTTCCTTAAGATTTTTCCTCCTGAGAAGCTGAGAGGCCTCAAGAACAAAATGTAAGCTATGATTATCTGCTGCTGTGGAATGCAACAGGTGGATCTGGGATTGGTCTCATGTGGTTGTTTCTAATTAATGGCCAATCACAGTCCAGCTGTCCAGACTGTTTTGGTCAGTCTGAGCCTTTGTAATTCATTCCTTTTCTATTCCTAGCTAAGCCTCCTGATGAATCCTTTTTTCTATTCTTTTAGTATAGTTTTTACTATCATATATATCATAAAATAATAAATCAGCCTTTGAACACAGAGTCAACTTTCTCATCTCTTCCCTCATCCTGGGACCCCTGCGATCAGAGCCACAGGTGAACTAGCACAAGATTTTGGGAGCCTCTTGTGAGTCTATCAGAGAGAGCATTGAAGTGGTCTCACCAATCCAGGCAGCTTTCAGTGAGAAAGAAGATCCCAAGAGAGATCAGTTTTGTCACTGGAATCTCTTTCCCCACAAGTGATGAGTTTTGGAATGGCTCAAAAAACGTGGGATATCTGTGCTGTGTTTAAGCTCCTAATTTATAATGTGTACAAACTATTGTAAATATGTGCTTTTTCAGTCTGGCTGCATCCCCTGACCCCAATTTGGATCCTGGGGCAGCCATCAGATCTGAAGTGTTTTTCCCATCCTTTGAGAAGGAAATTAAAGTTTTTAAAACTAAAACAGGCTGGTGAAGAAAACAACCTATTATTTAAAAATGGTCAGTCAAGAGGAAAATCAGGCAAAAAATATTCATGTTTCTTCAGAAGAACTGTGTTAATGCAACACTTTCAGTAAAATTAAAGGAAAGGGAAATATGATAGAGCAGCAAAACTTAAAGAGCTGATATTAATGACTCTATCTCTTGTAATGATCAGAGGGAACTGTCTAGACCAGGAGACCTATTAAGTCTTTTAGAATAAGCAATACCTGCTTTTGAGAATATGAGGTTCAATTAAATAATCTGAGTGAGTTTTTGGAAGTTTGGCCAAGGGAGCTTATCTATGGGAGACTGCCTCTGAAATGAACCTGCAGGGCCCAGTGGAATGTGCTTGGCTAAAAGGTAACAAATTCCATCAAAATCATTAATCTGGAGTGCAGAGGATAGCCCTGGGCTCAGGAGGGCCAGTGGTGAGAGGAGCTGAAATAAAGCACTGAGTCTGTCAGAGCTCAGTCAAGCTTCTAAAAATAGTGCTCAGTGTTTTATTCATATGGGTAATTGACTTAATTTCAAGTCCCTTCATGGTGTTCAGCTCCCAGCAAGGCTGGGATTGGAGTCTGCCATACAGATCACCCTTGTCTTGACTCAGGCATGTGAGCCTCAGGAAGAAACCAGTGAGAAGCAGCTCTGAAGGGAAACTGAGGCAGAGGGGACTGCAGACAGGGTGACATCAGAGACTGCAGAGTAGCCATTTGATGTACTTTCAATGCTGACTCTTTAAGAACTCTTATTTATTCTAAAAACAGGTAAATTTTTTTGCAAATTCTTGATTTACATTTTCATTCCCCCCCCCCCCCCAATGTCCAGGTATTAATTTCCTGTGTATACTTGATGTATGAGTTAGATACATTTAGCAAGAGATATTTTTTAATCTACTTTTGAAGGTTCATACACAGATGTCAACCTTTAATTTATACATGTGCCCAGGAGTCCCTTTCTGCCAGTTCCTTATATAGTTCACCTGGCCACCCAATAAAGCCAAATGCTATAAATTGATTGGCACAATTGCAGATTTTGAGAGATTCTTACAAGTTTGATGTGAGGGAAGAATGTGAGAGCTCATTACACCTGCCAGGCCATAATCTGTTGGTTACGCTTCTGTCATTTTTAGCTACAGTTCCTTGTCTTAGTGTTTATCCCTTGTAGAGCATTTCTTTAAAATTCTTTCCAATATTATTCACTAGGCCTGGACAAACAAAAGAGGCTAGGGGGACTTTGCTTTTTCATTTGGTTTTTTGCTTTTAAACTTTTACTACATTTTGCCCTAGGAATTCCATTGTCATCAGGATGCTATTAAATTAGGGGCAGTAGGGAATCTCTTTGAGTGTGAATTTTCAAAGGCTCTACTATGCTTATTTTTTTACCTTTTTTCACTAATATGTGCACAAGAGTTCCACAGATTCAATGAAAAACTGCACATCCTATTGTCCTCAATATCAGAGAAGCAACCACATGAGCTATTTAAAAATTAATCCTTCTTAATATGGGTTTCAGTCTTGGAAAAGAGTGAATACTCTGAGGAAGAATGGGTTAATAAAACCATTTTAAAGGAAGAGAAGCACAAAAAAAGGAGCAACCAGCAGAAATGGGATGGAAGTAACCCTGGACCTCAACTCGCCAGAGGGAAAAATATTTCCATGGTAAGAATAATCTGTATTTCAGTCTGTGGAATAACCTTCCAGTGCATTTCACACAAAACAACATTTCCAGACATTTGCAACAGAACTGGACAAGACATTGCACAGCAGGGGATACACAAACTGGATAATCTAATAGATATTTTCCAATTCCAATGCCTGATGGTTTTGGAAAAGGAAAAATAAAACCCAATTGTTACAGCAAATACAATAAATCTCTTACAATATCAAGCAATAAAGCAGCAATTAGTAAAGGTCATGACTGTAATTAAACAGTATTATTTATTTTATTGCCAGTGCCTCATTTTCTATTAAGTTAGATGCTAACCCAATTAAGCTAACAGCCACCCTCACTTCTAAATATTTTTTAAAAAAATCTTTGAAAACTTTGTTGCTGGACAGTTGAGTCTCTTTTGTTCGTGCAATGCTTAGAATTGGCACCTTTTCATACAAGTATAACAATACCTAACATTTTCTTCAATGTCAAGGTTAAAATTAATTTTTAATGCTTGCCTTGTATTTTTAGCTGTATTCATTCATTTTTTTCAGTGTAGGCTCACTCATCTGAATCCTACTTGCTTGCCAAGTTCTCTAAGTCACACTTTGTTAATTCATCCCATCTACTACTGAAAGTACAGAACAATGTCATGATGCTATTTTTCTTGTTTAAATTCCTTCATTTTAAAAATTGGGGTGGGGACAATTTTCCATTGGATGATGTGTGAATACTCACTAGCAGACTTTATTATTTTGTCAAATACTACTTCTGGCTTAAACTGTAATGTACTGACTTTTAGTGATTGGAGACTAGTAACATGAATATGGTAATAATAGTAATTAGGATAGGCTATAGGTAAAAGTTAAGGTGCAGATTGGTTCCACCGTATTAAGATGCTCAGCAAAGAAAAGTATATAATGCATTGTAACCAAATCTAAAGTGTCTTCAGGCTTCTCTACAAGCACAGCATGGCCCTGTGGTCATTTTCACAAAATACATATTTTAACTCTCCTCACAGTCATCCTATTCAAAATGTTTTCTAAGTGGTCTCCAGCCACAGAGGATTTTAGGTTTATAATCTAAAAACACAACTGAGCACACTGAAACACTGGATTCTCAGGGGCTTGGCTGCAGGGGCAGAAAGTCATCATAGAGGAAGAGACCCAAAAATGTCAAAGGTGATGAGGAGAGAGATGAGGCTGGAGAGGTGGCAGAAACACACTCAGGCAGGGCAGCCTCAGAGCCAGACAAAGCTGGGATGGAGTCCCAGTTCACAGTTCTACTATCAGGGCGACCTTAGACAATTTTTCTATTTATTTTATGAAAAAGGAAAACTTCCTGCTCTGTCACAGGTTTGGTGTGTGTAAGGCCCTGTGGCATCAGCTGAGCAGCACTCCAGACATGGAACTGGGAATTCCTGGTAGCTGTGAGCTGGGCTCCTTCTGGGGCAGCCAGGAGAATTGTTCACTTCCCAGCACAGCAGAAATAGCAGCATCACACAGCTTTTAGTTACATCAAGAACTGCAAAGAAAATGACTATTATTCCAAGCTATAGAAAAGCCTCCCTTATTTCAAATGTTTATCTCAGCTAAACAGAATGCTTTGAAGTCTTTGAATCCCTATTTCTCAGCTAAACCATGCAGGCTTTCAAAGGCATCTGTGGACTCAGGAAAGAAGTAAATGACAGATCTGAGCCCCATCTCTGCTTTTCAGCATTCACCCTGTGCAATAGATTTAAACAAGTTGGAGAATCCAGGACAGCTCAAGAGTTCAAGTTTTGCAACTTGAAATTCCAGTGCATTGTCCTTCTATTTCCTATCTGCATTTCAAATTGTATTTACCAAGTACTCCAAATTTTTCTTTATAACAGGTTATTAATCTGACACATGATTTTGCAATACTTGTGCATTCAAATTCCTGCATAGTTTAGCAGATACATCTGACCTTGCTATTATCCTTTCTTTAGGAGATTTATACAGCATTCCTGCTTTGGAAAGATCATTAATTAGCATGCCAATAGAAAAAAAATGAAATTGCCTGCCATCTCCTATGTAAATGCTTTCCCATCTGTTCCTTTCTCATTTCCTCTGCACAGACTCCAGCAAAGGTAGCTTTAGTTTTTATACTGCTCTTAGAAAATAGTGCACTCATTGTTTTGCAATTTAAATCTGTTAAATGGTGTTGCATTGTGAAATGTGGCTCTATTAAAGTAATATATGGATTCATGCAGTCTCTCAGTATCTGAGCAACCTTCCAGCAAATTTGGTGGATGTCCTTTCCTTAATATCTATTAATTCAGCTTAAGGTCTAAAGAGTCAGAGGTTTATATGTTTGCGTCCAAGACTGCTACTAATTATTGTTTAAAAATTATTCCATTTATTAATTAATAACAGCTTGGAGCAGTACTCCTGTAACAGCCCAATGAACCCTTCAGGGGTTTCCATGTGGTTCTGTAACATACTCCACAGCTCTTAGCTCTGCTGTGATAACAGGATTCTAGTCTCAGGCCCAAGCCCACAGGGTGTGTAGTCCTCCAAAATGCACTGAGCACTCACCTCCCAAAGTTATGCTCTCAAACCATGAGGTTTTCAACACCCAGAAGAGCTCCTTGCACAACATAAAGGCCAAAAGTGTCCATCCCTCTTCCTAACTGCTGTTCTCCACCAACGAGGGAAGAAACCCACAAGGATCACCCAGTCCAACTCCTGGTCCTGCACAGGACACCCTGAGAGTGACAAAAGTGCCTGAGAGCATTGTCCAAGCACTTCTTGAGCTCTGCCAGGCTGGTGCTGTGACCACTGCCCTGGGGAGCCCATTCAGTGCCCAGCCACCCGCTGTGTGAAGAGCCTCTTTCCAAAATCCAACCCAAACCACAACTTCAGGCCATTCCCTCGGGTTCTGTCCCTGTCACAGAGCAGAGATCAGTGCCTGCCCCCCTCTCCCTCTCACAAGGGAATTGCAGCTGCAGGGAGGTCTCCCCTCAGTCTCCTCCAGGCTGCACAGACCCAGGGACCTCAGCCACTCCTCACATGGCTTCCCCTCAATCAGTATTTTGTATTTGCTCCAGAAAACTTGGAAGAGAGGGGCCCAACACAGCACCATGACATTTAAAAGCAATGATTTTTAACCAGAACACTATTGTGAATGTTTCTGATTTGGAAGCTCAAGATTTCATTTGACTGCTCATCACTTCCCACCTGGGCAATGAAGTCTGGCACGATCACCACTGCAGGTTGCAGAGTGATTGCGTGCTGTGTCTTTGCTTTATGCTTCCTCTTTATTGCAGGTTGAAAACTGTTTCCTGCTCACTTGTGTTCAACAGAGTCTTGCACCACATTTCCAATGAATTTTCTGGATGTGGAATTTTAAAAAGTAATTATCCAAATATATTACTGAGTTGTCTTACTCATAAATATCAAATAGTAACATAAAAGAAGCATATGCTGTTGTGGCTCTCCAACTGGGTGCCAGATGGCAATACTAAGATTCAGACAGAATCTGTGCTAGAGTCAATTGGGAATAAACCACCATTCAGATAACTTTTTCTTTGCAGTAGGAAACGCAATTTCAAGGAAAATCAACATTCTCCTTGTGTCTTTCAGCTCACATATTCCAGTTTTTCATAACAGCACTATTGAAAGAGAATGTTTTGGTATGTCAAAATGAGGGCAAACATCTTCATTTGAGTTAAACCATCAGGATGGGGACAGAGCAGGGGGCAGTTGTCACAGGTCAGAGCCTGGTGTCCCCATTCTCATTGCAGGCCTGGTTCCCAGTGTCACAGCCTTGTCTGAGGTGGGTGTGACAGAGCAGCCAGCTGTCACCCCCATGTGTGTCCTGGATGCCCCAGGGATGTGTCTGGGTGTGGGATGGAGCACACAGAGCCTGTACAATTACATGTTTGAATGCACCCATCATCTTTCACTCCAGCATCTGACAAAAAGCTGGTTTAAGGGCACTGAGATTTTTCCCTTCAGCCAAACAAAATATCTTGCAGGTCAAATCAGAAATATCAGAGGTTCTGATTTTCCAGCCAGGTGTACAGCACTGCTGAGGGAAGGGGAAGATTCTCTGCTGTTTATACCTCCAGATAAGACAGGATGTCTTCTTGGATGACAAATTGAAAGAATTGAAGGGTTTGACCCAGAGACAGGTGAAATAAAAGAGGAAAAAAATGTTACATGATCCTGTGGTCTTTTGTCAGTGTTAAGCTTCTAAAAAATAGGAACTTGTAAAGCACTACACTTCAAAATAAGTGAAAAACAGGAGCCACAAATAACCTGCAAGGGAAGACAATGTTTTTTAATGAGGTTTACTAAGCTTATTCTAGGGTGATATGTGGAAAATGCAGTGACAAGGCTCCCAGGCTTTGATCACAAATGTGACACCTCCTGGCCAGACGGCTTATCTTGTCTGGTAGCTGGCTCATTAAGCTACTCACTACCACGCTGTCTGAACCCAAATTTAAATTCTTAAAAATTGCTGGGCAAAGTTATGGATTTGGATTGTTTTGTAACTTCAGCACAGCACGATCTCCTCATGTATTAAAAACAGCCCAATGATTTTGAGTTTCCTGCCATTTGGAATTTGCTGCAGAGATTGTGCACTGCTTTGTCGGCCTTTCCCTGTACAACCTCTGCTTCTTCTTGCAGGTTATCACCTTCCTAGAAGTTTAATATCTCACTCGTGCTCATTTTTAACTTCTTTAAGTTCATTTTTAACTTCTTTAAAGCTCTGCTTCTCCAGACTGAAGAGGGGAGCTCTACCAGCCCTGCACACAATGTCACACCAGGTCTCTCCTCTTTCTTCTCAGGGTTACAGGGAAGGTTCTTTCTGCTGCTATTCATTGTCATTGCTTTCCTTGAGTGTTTAACCACTTCCATTTCCTTTTCTTCCCTGCACAGACACAGTGTTTTGTTTTGAACAGGAAAGCCCAGCAGAGAGTCTTCATTAATTCAAAAGCCTTTCAAAAAAGGGCCTTATATTTTAACTTCAGTCACTTTAGCCAAAGGCAACACTGGGAACTTCAAGGAAGAAGTACCTATTTAAGTTCTTAAGAATAACTTTCATCTAATGTTGCCTCCCATTTCTTCCTATCAAAGCAAAGAAGAAAACATTTTCGTTTCTCAGTGAACAGATTATGTTTTTATGATAAGCTCATTAGAAAATGACTCTGCTCTTCTAAAATAGTTTTTGCTGCATATCCTTGATTTCTTAAAGTCCTTTACTTGGAAAAGAGAAAATCTGACACGCCAAACCTTCTGAGCTGGCTGCAGCTGTGACATTCCACTGATTTTCTACACCATGCACACCATGGCTGTGAACATTCATTCTGCACTCAGAGGTGCAAATGCACTGGGACATCACTCTTTAACATACCAACAGAAATCTTCACCCTTCTTTTCATCCCCAAATGCCTGAGCCTTCAGTAACTTTGGACTCTGGAGTCCCCTGTACCACAAAAATACTTTCAACACATTGCTCCCAACATATAAAAGAAAGAGGGATGGAGTTTTTGAGCTTTCTGTATTCTAAGCAGGAAACTGATTCTTCAGATGTGCCAAAGAGCATGAAATATGAAATAATCTCAGATGGTGCTGGCAGAGACTCCAGAATATCTCTAGAATCACAACACATCATGTGTCAGTCTGAGCCCATCCATCCTCAGGAGATACCAGAGTGGCCTGGAGGGAGACACAGGATCTGTGACTCTGCTACAGCAGGAGGAGGATGCTGTGGGGTGTTTGGAGCCAACTGCTCTCCTAGGTTGCTCTCTGCATTTCTCATGAAGACACAGCAAAGCAGAGTCACCTTTCCTCCAAAACTGCACAGAGATTTGGCAGAAGTTGGGAGTAAAAATGACTTCTCCTGGATATTTTTGACTCATATAAAAACAGCATTGTATGAAATAAATAATACATATTCATACAAATAAATGGGATATTGTATATATTTAGCTATATTTTATGGTTGGTTTCATTCTTCTCTTAGCAAGTGTTTGCATTTGAAGCAGAAGGTTGTTTCCAGAGAAGCACAGCACAAACACCAACCTAGAAGGTTCTGTTTCCAGAGAAGCACAGCACAAACACCAACCTAGCTTTTCAGCTGAATGTGACTTCAGCTCCTAGAGACAAGACAGCCATAACAATTTGGGCTGACACCAGAGACTGAACTGCAGCACCCAGGAGCTGAAAGCTTCCCCAGAGTTGATGCATGATGTCCACATAAGAAAGCATCCTTCAAGACACTCATATATGTTCCTGGACCACAGAGGAGGAGACCTTATCTCTGATTCATCATTACAGCAACAGACACCAAAAGGTTTTCCTTCTGTATAGGAAGTACAGGAGTGACTCGTGTGTCTCTAACCAAGTTCTCTACACTGAAGCACACTGAGGAGGGAGTAGGGATCATCTCACTTTTATTTAACGGGCTGGAGATGATGTCAGTAGCCAAGACATCAGTTTTAAGCTACACCCAAAACCCACAGCTGAGAAAGGACACTGCGAGGGGCACGCACTGCAGGCGCCCCAGGAGAAAATCCAGAATTGAGCTGTGGGGATGCCAGGCACAGGCAATCCTGTAGATAACTGGAGGCATGCACAGGGAATGCAGCAAGGAAAGGCAGGTTACCCTCCCCAGATGTCAGTGGTCCCAGGCCTGGGTGCACCAACAGACCCTGCAAAACCTTGTCCCCAATGCAAGTTTGGCTGTCTGGAGCTTTGGCTGGGCCAGGCCAGCTCAGATGTGGCCTGGCTACAAATGTGGGAAAGGGGCTGTGTGAGAGCATCTGGGAGAGGCTCCATCAGGGACCCCTTCACCTGGGAGATGCCTGTGTCCCTCTTTGCCCTGAGTGATGCTGACCTCATGGCTGAGCCTGGCCACGGGTCCTGTTGGTCCCAACTTGCTGATTTGAATTCTGGCTTGACTGTGGACCTGGTTATCCTGTAGATATGTCTGGAGACCTCCCCTGTTGGCAGAGCCATGGCTGGGCCAGCTCTGCCTGTCTTGCTCTGCCCTGCTCACCCCACTGACTCCCCAGCTCCTGATGACTTTCCCTTGCTGAGCAAACCCACTTTGGCTTCTCCCCAACACAGCCCCTCTAACAGGACCCAACAGCCACCTCCTCCCTAAAATGATGATACACTTCAGGGTGGATTCAGAAATTATCTAATAGTGCATAAAAATAGCTTCTGTATCTCCAAAGAGCATTTCTAGACTTCCCAATCACCTACCAATTCAAAAGGCCATTTTTGTAAGTACCATGGGGTAGTGAGACATAAAACCACTCACAATATTTTTTTCCTGCATTCAAAACTATCTCAGAGGTTTTAGAAATTCACCTGCCTACCTCGCATTCAAAGCAAATAATCTCACAGGTTTGAATATTGTATTTAAACTGAGCATTCAGTTTTATTTCCCCTTTGAATGGAAACCACAGATACCAGAGGAAGGTGCGTGTGAGTGCCACATCACAAACCCTCCTCCTGCCTGCATTTCAAGGACAACCAGAAACAGCTTGGTCCCTCAATGACCTCAATACTCACAGTCTGAAAAGAACAACCACAGCCCTCAAAGCAGACCAAACAGCTGAACAACAAAGAACCTCGAAAGCATAAAATCAAACTCTTTTTCCTAATGGCCACATGCAAATCAAAAGTCTTTGATACTCATGGTGATGTTTAAATTCATTTAAGCATTGTAGAGATCAAATTTCAGGTTCTGTAAGAGGGAAATACTAAAAAGAGTGTTCAACATCACCTCAGTGTCCCTGAATTCTTACATCTCACAAGACTCATTGTCCACTTCATTGCAGAACTGCAATGAGAATGGGATGAGGGGGCTCTGCCCACCAGAAATTCAACATCAGAAAAATTGCTGGGTTTATACTGAACTGACATCAGGAAATAGTTTCCCTTGAATCAACAGTGCCTAAGAAAAGTAAAGAAAGCAATACAGAACTGGTAGGGTCCTGCATTACCTACTGCATCCTTCTGATGCTCTAGGGCAGACACTTTTCTTGTTCTTTACATTTTTTAATATGTAAATGTGCTATTATATAGTAGACTGATAGTTCTGCAAACAAGCTACTCATCCAAAAAAACACAATTACTTACAGAAGGGATAATTAATGATGGTTATAATTTTGCCCATAGCCCTTTCTGAAATTAGAGCCTGTGGACTGGTTGTCATGTAAATATCTACCAGGAGGCACTACTTGCTACTAAGTCCTACCATTAAAATAAAATGAAAAAAACCAGAAGACTAAAGAAGAGCAAAGGGACATGGAAAAAAATGACTTCCCAAGGACAGCTGCTGAACACACACTGCCTGCTCCATAAACATTCATCTTCTCTGTTCCATCCCTCTCACCATATGTAAATACAGACTCTGCATTTTGAGCAGTTGTTTCACTTTAACATTGTTATTGGTAACTGTTGAGAAGCCCAGAGCAGAATCTGTTCCTACTGAACTTGCCTTAATTATCACTAGATATAGTCTTAATGGATTGCCTGGAAGTGTCAGTAAAAATGAGAGAAAGGACTGTGGTTCAATGAGGTTAAACTTAAATTAAAATCAGGGCCTTTATAAAGGATCTGAGAAAGACAGAAAGGTTCATTCTTTCTTGGTTTTACACTTTTTCATTAAACATGCCTTGAAAAGCATCTTGCACCACCTTTGAGTTCCTCATTCACTCACTCTTCAGGCTGAGCTGAGCCTGCAAGAGAGGCAGTGAACACAGCAGAAAGCCAGTGGACACTTAGCAGGGCAATTTGAGGATGAGCAGGAGATTCCACTCTCTCCAAAAGCCTTCCAAAACTCACAATGCACAGTCTGAGAGGCAGCCCCAATGATGCAGGCATAGAGCAGTGGGATGGCAGTGCCTGCTTGCAACAGTGGGAAAAAAGGGCAGAGAAAGAGGATTTCTGAGGAGAAGCAGAACTGAGACTGATGGAGGCCAAGAGATCCAAAAGTGTGGAGTCATGCTGTAGAGTCAGTAGTTCTCAATCATCTGCACACATTTTTACAGCTAGACAAATACATCCTAAACAGGTTAAACTACCCACTGCAACAAAAGCAGGCACAGCTTGGAGCAGGCATGGCTCATTTTCCCTCTTGTACCTCTTGCTTTCTCTGGAGTCTAAGCAGTATTTAATACTCCACCAAACAGGGCAGAAATGATGCTTTCCTGGTTCATGTCCCCAGGCAGAGCTGTGATTAGTGATATTTTCAGGTTGCTGTCAAGTTTATTTCATTAGCATGAAATAGAGATGCAACTCTCTTTTGGAGGTGCTGTTTCCAGCTGCAAGGGTTGTAAAAACCCTGAAATATGTTCTCTGAGCAAAACCACTGAATTCACCTTCAGTGTGTAGATGCCTGTGAGACACCAGTTAAAGGGAGATCAATATCTGTTCTGGTCTCCTCAAAAGATTCTCAACTGTGAAATTTAAACCCTGAACTGGGGCAATCATGGCAAGTATAATTATCATACAGTACCCAGATCCCTCACAGGCATTTTTCAGGCCAAATGCCCTATTTATTGCCACTTCCACTGTGAAAACCTCCACAAGACTGTAATGAACTGCACCTACAGAGTCTCATGCAATGCTTAAACCAAAAAAGGCAGAGAGGATTTTGCGGCTTTTGGGGTGGGATTCACCTTGCAGAGGGATACCTGAGTGTGACCACAAAAACCAACCCCCAGCTCCCAGTACAGACTGTGCAGATCCAGTCAATGCAGGTAATGAAGTTCCAGGCACAGTTCAATTGATGAGGCATAGATTTCTGTGTTAGGGTGATCTGAATTCTGATTCCACTAATTTAATCAACAACTTCCACTATCATGGGAACTTAGCGGGCTGGATCACATTGAGACACCTTCAGTTCAGATTTCATCCTCAGGGTTTGTCTCAGTTGCCTAAATGCAGGTAATGGCACCATCCAAAAACTGTAAGGAGGGCAGAGCTCCAGCTGGCTCCTGCAGGGATTGTTTTATGGAAGATGGCCTTTGCTATTCAATTGTACTGTTTAAATATCTTATGACCTTCCTAGTGCATTAGTAGCAAATTCAACTCTGCTATTTAATTAAAAAAAAAAAAACTTTTTCATCACTCTTGCAGCTGTAGTCAAATGTACTCCATTTAGTAGAATAAACCCAAAATTTCTGCCCTCAGATATTCAGTCTTGTTTATCTCTGAAGCACAAGCCAATGCCAGGGCAGGTCAAGGAGCAGAATTACAATTCATTGTGTGAAGAGCTATGTAAGTGACTCAAACTATCATCTGAACAATGCAAATGTTCCAGCAGGTACTCTTACATGCTTCACCATAAAATTGCTGAATCTGACAGATTTAAGGTTGTGGATAGGTTCCTATCAGAGAAGTATGGTTTCCCAGTGATCACTAAGTTTGGAAACTGCTGCTCTTTCTTAATTCTAATCAAAAATAAAGAAAATTGAAAAAAATTATAATGATTATATAAAAATCATTATTAAGATGATTGGGCTTTCTTAAAAATCTGCATTTCTACAAATACTGCTTTACATCAAGAAAGACCTAGGTGATAGGGTAGCCCAAATGTTCAAGGAAAATGCATGGATAAAAGCTCACTGTTTAGGAATGCCATAAAAGGCAGGTTCATCAAAAGACCTGTTGAATGACTGTCAAGAATAGTACACACCCACAGAATGGTGAGATTTTGTGAGTTCTGCTGCTTTAACTGTATTCTCCAGGTAGTGCTCCGGTCTGTTCTTCCTTGAAGCATCTGCAGATAAAACACATTTATCTGGCTGCAATGACATGGTTGCTCTTTATCTCTCTGCTTTGTCTGGAGGTGTGCCAGAGGAATGTCACTACATCATTTGCAATGATGCATGGTCACACAAACTCCAGAGTCCTGAAGCTTACCCTTTATAACTACACAGGCCAACTTTAAGGACTCCTGAAAGAAACAGCAGAGTCAGTGCCTATGATTCTGAAAAATAAGGATCTTCTACTTGGTATCCCATGGCTTTATTTGAACTTGTTACTTGGGCCTCACAATTAGAGGTTATTTTAAAAGCCACTCGTTGCCTCAGCACAGAACAAATAATGCTGTGCTTTCATTTGTTTGCCTAATCAATTTGTGGAGATCAAATACACAAAGAATGGAAAGACACTTTCTTGTAACAAAACACATGGAGAAAAATTAAACTTCTGGGGAAAAACAAAAGAATAAAATTCAAATTTCTCGACTATTGTGTTGACTTATATTTACAGACCTACTGTCAAGGGCTGCTGTCTTTACATTATTTTTAGTCCTGAGCAATGTCTCATTCCTTCTGTGGGATTTCCAGGATAAAAATTTACCATCTAGGTGGAAGCAGGCTGCAAATTCACACTGTTTGTAGGTGGTAGGGGCCAGGATAACTTCAGTGTGTTCTACATTATTCTGCTGCATTAGGAATATGGAAAGTATTAGAAACTCATAAATCAGTATCTGTGTAAAGAAATGCCACCAAAATATACTCCAATTCTAGCACAAAGAGAGTATAACTCACTTTTAGGTTTGTTAGAGTTATCACTTTGAAAAAGGAACAAGAGGAAGGTGCTACAGGAGCAAATCTCTTTGAGAGCAGCATTTTCTATTTCCTAACAAACAATCCCATCAAGAAAAGAGGCACCACTTGAAAGCAGATGAAAGTAGGATAAATAACTTTGACTTTCTCATAAAATTTTTATGCTTAGTAAAATATAACTGTCAGAAAAATATTTTGGAAAACCATTATATCCATTCAGTTTAATTAAATGCCTAAAAAATTGAAAGAATTCAATGCCCAGTTCCAGATGATATGTGAAATGCATTGGCTTTTATATTAGAAAGAGTGATTGTTAAAAATACTGATCTTAATGAACCCTACAGATATGCAAGACAGTTTTAAAATAGTATTGCTAGTAATGTTGACACTTTTCTGTAAAGAAAATCCAGTTCACATAAGAATAAAGTCAAAGGTACTGCCAGCCTAAAAAACCCAACTCAATCCTATAGAGTAAATAGAAATAAAATGCTTAATCAGGGATTATTTTTCCTTTTTAGCCTCAGTTGAGGTGGTAACTCTTTAGAGAAAGAAACTGAAGCAACAGCTACTTCCCCCCAACCCCAGGGAAATGTTCTCTGATCTGGCACACTGTGTGCAGTGTTCAGTTGGGTCTGCATGGGACAATACTGGAACTGAGGGCTGAATATTCCACAGCTAGGAAATTCCTGGCACGAGCTGGGAAGCCATGAAATAACATTGAATTTGCTGCAAGGACAGCTTGATTCTTCATTTTCTTTTGTCTGCTCTGGGAAGAGGAGGTTGTTGTGTTATTAATACAATGCTGTCCTTGTCCTCCTGGCAATGTCACTGGTCCTGCTGCACCTCTCCCAGGGTGGGGAGCAGAGTTAATCACAATTTCCTCATAAAAGGAACAGGCTGGAGGAGGTGGCCAGACTCACTGGTGGGGCAGAGGTAATTAATAATCTGGAGTAGCAAAGGTAGGAACAGCTCTATGGCTGATGAAGGCAGAGCTTCAAAAGGAGGAAACCTGAGCTCTGTACCTCCTCATTCCTGATGAGATGGGTTTGCTGTGCCCAGAGTTTGCTTCCCTGCAGCTCCCTAAATGTGGCACCTGATACAGACAAATGCCCAGACCCACATGTATGGTTTCCACAAGGCTAAAAATCCCCCAACATCTGTGCCCAGTTCTTAGGGATTGTCATCAGAAGGTCATGGGACACCAAGGGTGGAATTCAAGTTGCAAATTCTAATACTTAAAATTAAGGACCTATATTAACCTAAAAATCATTTTCATTTCTCTAGGAACAAT
This sequence comes from Fringilla coelebs, assembly GCF_963513975.1. NCBI lineage: Eukaryota > Metazoa > Chordata > Aves > Passeriformes > Fringillidae > Fringilla > Fringilla coelebs. The sequence continues at coordinate 145,931,382 of NC_140028.1, forward strand.
TGGCAGCATTGGCTGGATATGCACAGATGTAATGAGAGTTTAGACACTCCCGAGGACACTGATATTCAGGTGTCTTGATCTAGGAATTTAATCCCCCCTTTAGTACCCCATAATATTACCAAATGAGCTGACACATGAAGTGGCTTTCAGAGCAGGCATCCAGGAAGACTGCAATGACCAGAGAAACTACCCTATTTCCCAACTCCTCTTAAAATTCTGTCAGAAAATAGAAAAAAAAAATCACTTGTGTTTAAAAGGACAGTTGATTTTTTTGTCCATCCATGATACCACATTGGAAGGGTACATGATTATATTTACAACTACAAACCAGAATTATCTACTTGGCATTTCTTCTCCAAAAATTTAGCACTTAGGCTGCTGCAAAGAAGCTATGCTGCATCTGCATTTTGATTCCTTAGTTTGGCTTTCCCCAGTATATGTTAAAATCTGTATTGGAAGCCTTTGGGGTGAATACAAGAATATCAGGTGAAAGTTTAATGACCTTTGGAACCACACAGGAATTCAGATAGTACAATCCTTTCTGCCCCTAGCATCTGTAAATGTGATTATATTCATGGTGAATTATATGGTCAGCTACAGCATGGAGAGGCCAAAAGTTGACACACTGTGACTTACAAAATCTCTTGACTTTGAGGTTTCTTCTTTTATATGTGATTGGATCTAAGGTGTTTCCTCTTATCTTCCCAAATCCCTCTGTTTACTTTCAGCACAATCTACATCTGCAAGCTGCAAAATGGATTTGATGCTGATTTACCATTTTTTCACAGAAAATCTCCTGTCCCACTTCTCAGACCTTCTTACAGAAATGTGAAAGGAATATTCAGAGAATGCCTTAAGTCAACAGGATTAAGGACTGTCAAGTGCACTGCTTAGTCCTATCTACGTGCTAAGGATTTCATTGTACTTTCATGAGAATATTTGCACTGGCAGTTAGGGATATCTCTGGGGTTTAGCTTTTTTTTTTTTCCCTCTTTAATAATAGCTAGGGAGGTAAAAGAACTGCCTGTTGGGATAAGAAGTTGAACTCCTGCCTCCCCAGCTCTCCACTGCCAGTTTAATTGAGTTCATTGCATAACCTTTAATCTGACATCCTTTACACTCAGCAGTGCATTATCTTACCAACCCTTTAATTATCAGTGTGCACCAGTGCTGATGACTTGCACACCATGACCAGGCATCAACAGCTCCCTGGGGAAACCTCCACAGTGCAGGAGGTCCTGGCTTGGAGGGGCTGAAAGGGAAGATGAAGCAGGGAAGGAACCTGACTTTTGGGGAGGAGGCAGTGGATGTCAGGAGAGCAAAAAGTCATGGCAGCCACCAAGGAAGAATAAACACTCAGAAAACAGGGCAGTTTCTGAGAAACAGGCAGAAAACAGGGTAAGATAGAGAAGATGAAGAGATTTTGAATAGCAAACAGATAAAAAAAGCCTGACTGGCACAATCCTGGCCTAATAAATCCTACTGTGCATGGTAGAAACAGAAGACAAAGGATGCAGACTCTGCACCAATAAAATGGGAAGCACTTTGGTGCTCTACAGCCCCAGAGTAGGTAGGAACTAGGATTCAGAGTGGTGTGCACTGGAAAGATACATAATACATAAAACTTGAAACCTCAAATGAGAAAAAAAATAGGAAGAAAGATCATGGAAAAAAATCCTCAAGAGAGCGTAAAAAATAATTCAATAAAACATTTCCAATATAAGTAGTGAGGATTTTCTAAAAAATATACTTTCTATGTAAATATTTCAGAAAAAAACCAAGATTTTAGAAAAACTCATAGTAAATCAAAGTTTCTCTTTTTCTACCCTCTTTCTAATCTTCCCCTTTGTTCTGTCTTCCTTTCTTGCCCTCTTTTCCAAAAAAAAAAGAAAAAAAGGGGAAAAGGCACAAACCAAACTTTTCTCAGCTTCAGAGAGGTCATAGCAGAGAGAAAGGAAAGACCAAACAGTGGAACAAAAATACCGTGTTTAGTTTGGAAAAAGTATACAACTTTATGGCATACTCAAGTAAAAAGGGTGGGAAAGGGAGGGAAAGACAGGGAATTGCTTCTCCACAACAAAATGCAAGTCACCTCCTTTGTGTTTCCAACCCTCACAAACAATTAGTCCATTTAGAGACAAAAATAAGTTTATTAATAAATGATAGCAAGTCTGCTAATATTATATCTGTGTTTTATTAACATGAAGCAGTAGAGTTGCAGATCTTTACAATTTACTGAACATGAAAGAGTAATTTTGCAAAGTGAATTATGTATTGAATGCTTCTACCTCCATCCAAAAGGCCAGTTTGTTCAAGGATGAAGAATAACCCACCAGAAAATTGATAGAGCTTTTATGGGATGCAATAACAAGGAAGGATTGCATTGACTTGGCCCCATTCAGAGCCTGAGTTTATAAAGTAGTGGGAAAGAACATGACAAAAAAATTCAAGAGTCCAAACCTCTGCTGAATGTTCCATGCATATGGAGGAAGCTGGGAGAAGGAGGATCTAACAAGGTCTCCTGGCCTGCCAGTGCTTATGTCCTAATCAGAGAAAACACAGAAAGTCCCCAGGAGAAATGTAAGGTCTCAGAGTCCAGCTCTGCAGGGCAGGGACCATCTGTCTGCTCTGTGTTTGTACAGAACCAAGCCCAGTGGGGTCTTTGTTAAAAAAAGTTTAAAAATTCTATTGGCTTTTAGCTGAAGGTAATTTAGAGGCTGCATTTTGGGAACACTGATGGGTAAATGATGACCTTGACTGCTTTATTAAGATACCATGGCCATGGACTCATGGTTCTGGCAGCCAGGATTTTCCTGTTCTGGAAACATCTGCATTTAACCAAAGGACATGCCATTTGCTGGCATTAAAATGCTCTGTAAGAGCACAAGCCAAAGACCAATGGTGTTATTGTCTTTTCTAATTCTAATTAAATACCACTGCCTTGCTTGACCATAAAAAAGTTGCAGATTTCACCCTTCTCAGCTGTTACTACCAGAGATGGAGAGAACTAGAAGAAAAAACATCAAAGAAGCAAGATCTGACATCTATAAACCAGAGAAGAAAAACTGAAGCGTTGTAGAGTGTGAGATGCCTTTATCTAGCTGAGAGCTTCTTTGATGAGTTCACTCAGAGCATTTACACTGAAGTGGGGCTGAAGGTTTTGTTTCTTAAACATCCCCTCCACTCAAGGCAGACTGTCTGAGTGCAGTCCCCACTAGGTCCTTGTTCACCAGAGGAAGATGGAAGGAAGGAAAAATCCTCCCACTGTCCCAATCTGGATTTCTGAGCCATTTTGCTCGTCTGAAGCAGGCAGCTGTCAGAAATGCTGTAAGGTTTATCTCAATCTCCTCCCATCTAGACAGACACTAACCAGCACTTAACCCATTCAAAGACATTAAAAACAACAGGCACTACAGAAGAGTTGGAAAACAAATAAAATCCCCAAACAAGGGAGAGTTCCACCTTCTGTTGTAAATTGCCATCTTTGATGTTGTTTTTAAAGATGATCAAGTATGTTCAAGGCTTCAGAAGTCACAAAGTGGAAAACGTGTCAACTGCCAAAATAAACCATGGTTTATAACATCTTTACCAGAATACAGAAGGGTGAATTTGTTTCACCACAATTCTTGGCTTAGACATAGTAATTATGCTGAAGGATACAAAGTGCTTTCACAAAAGTTACTTTTTAAAATGGTTTAGGTTGTCTTAGCACAAGTTCTAACATCATTATAGTGCAAAGACTTCATATCACCAGAGCTTCATACCTCCTCCATGTTCCTCAGGAGCAGCTCCTCTATGCACTGACTATTCCCAGTCCTTACAGCAATCATCTGACTCCTCTTTCACCAGACCCCACCAATCCACTCTTTTATACCACTTGTTCTTACTGGCTACAGGTGTGGCCCGTTAAGATCAGGCCTGCTTCTAATCTTTAGTAATTGGTCCAGCTGCAACTCACTGGGGGATAAGATTACCTTCTTTACTGCCTTCATTTACCCATACTCTGTCCCCCTACCATTCCCCCTTTTCTCTTTTAACCACAGAGTTGCAGCATTTCCAGAAGTACATATTCTAATAAATTAACACCATGACATATCTGTACATTTCCTTTAGAACTAAGAGTTATACAAGTGTTCAAACAGCCTGCCACAGCACAGATACACATTTCTAAATGTTAGTTCAGTTCCACAGCTTCTCCCAGTTTACAAAGCACCCATCTCCAAGGTTTTTTACACTCACATTCAACAAACACCAATAGCTGTAATTGATATATTTTGCCAATAGTTCAGTATTCAAATCCCATTTCCCCAAATCCACAGGGAAATATAGTTTAGTCCCAAATCACATCAGGGTCACCATTTGGCATCCTAGATAGCATGACTTCTAACATCATTATAGTGCAAGGATTTCATATCACCAGAGCTTCATACCTCCTCAAAGTGTTTCACAAGCAGCTCCTCCATGCACTGTCTGTCCCCAGTCCTTGCAGCAGCCATCTGACTCCTCTTTCACCAGACTCCACCAATCCACTCTTTTATACCACTTGTTCTTATTGGCTACAGGTGTGGCTTGTTAAGATCAGGCCTGCTTCTAATCTTTAGTAATTGGTCCAGCTGCAGCTCATTGGGGGATAAGATTACCTTCTGTACTGCCTTCATTCACCCATACTGTATCCCCCTACAGGTTTATAGTTTTAGGGCAAACAAGTACAACAGAAAGGACCAGCTAACCCAAATGCAGTAAATCCTGCTGGGTAAAAAAGCCAGCTTAGGTCAATAGCTGCCTGGAGCTGCCTGGGCGAAGCAGATACAAACATTTAAAAGTCTCAAATTCAGCAAATCTGTCACAAAATCAGGTGGGGAGCAAGAGGGGTGAGATCCTCCTTTGAGCAGCTGTCCAGAGACAGCCCAGGCTCCTCTGGCAAACACAGAAAAAGCATTTCACAGCTCAAATGAGGAGTCTGCACAGGGCAAAAGCTGGGCTTCATTTTTACTTCCAAGACACATTTGTTCTTCCTCCTCAGATATTCCAGTCAGGCTGTTGGAGAAAATCTGGTACATCAGACTTCCTTCCAGAGGGACCAGAGCTTTGTGCATACTTGGTTGCACATTCTTTGAACCTTTTTAAGTTGAAGTAGACAAAATAATAAGCCATCAGCAATGGCAGACTTAAAACAGCACATCATCATGCTCTCGAGGTAATTATTTCATCAGAGAGAGGTTAACTGAACTGACAGGTGTGCAGTGCATGAATATGAGCCTATGACACAGAGCCTTGCTCACATTTTACCCTAGAAGTGCCTGCTATATGAATTCCAGAAGCTTTTCAGATGCTTGTTTCACTGAAGTGGGACCTGCTGTGGTTTGGCATGGTTTTCCCTGTGGTTTCCTTCTTTCAGAAGGAATTCTTTATTCTTGATTAACACTACGCTGAGATTTTTAGAAAAAAAATTTCCTTACCATCAAACTATGAGGCATGAAGTATGGCTCCCCAAATTAAGCATCTTCCATAATCTGTGCTTCAGTTACTTTTGATTTTTTACTGTGCTTATGCTCTGAATGCAAACATCAAAAGTGAGATCCGTGAGTTTCTAATGGTGCTGCAAGAATTTCTGTACCCTGACCATTCAGTGTCATACAAGAGTGGACTAAGAATGCTCCCCACAGTAAGAGTGACAGACCTCAAGTGATGAAAGAGATTGCAAATAGAAATAAAGAAACTCCTTCCTACTTTACAGGAGGCACAAAGTACTCATCTTGTTCAGACCACAATTAAAATTTTGTGTTGGAAGTAAGGACTTTCAAGTCTGAACCAAGAAAATACTCCTCCTCATTTTCCTTTTCTTAAGCTTTCTCCACTTTGTTTCTATGGAAAGTATGAGGTAGAACAGTCAGACCTGAATAGAAATAAATCTATTTATCACTATCATCACTATGGCCAAAGTGCCTCCAATTTGATGTGTGTTTGTTTTTCTGACAATTTGCAACTAGGGAAAAAATGCACATGCCTGCATTTATTTTGATCAATAGCATTGAAAAATCATATAAAATCCCTCTTTCATCTGAACATGCCCTTGATTGAAGGAAATATAATAAAAGAGGAATCAAGTTCCTTCTGTAACAAAGCTATGAGATGACACACTTTATTGCTTATTCTACCAAAGGAAGTTGCAACCTCTGTATTTTAGAGTCTGGTTTTGGATATTTCAGATCACATGTGTTTTTAAATAACTGTCAGGTGCATAATAATAATAATAATAATAATAATAATAATAATAATAATAATAATAATAATAATAATAATAATAATAATTCCAAGACCAAGCATATTTTTTAATATACTAAAGCACAACTATTCAACCATGGCTTCCATGCAGATAAATTAAAGCACAAATTAACAGAATTAGGCATGAGCTTAAATAGTGTGGATTTCAAAGGGACAGGAGCCCATCTTCAGACATGAGTCCCTTCACTGGGCTTATGATGACAAATGCATGTTACAATTCCATGATTTATCAAGACCAAACTACATCTGGGAAAGGCACAGCTGTGTGCATTTCAGTGTATTTGATTTCATAAATACCAGCTTCTCTTGATGCAGGTGGAATACATTTAGTAGACTGAGAACTTCAATGATGGAAATGCAATAATCAGCAACTCACCCAATGCTACTAACACAAGTCCCTTCTTATAATGAGGCTTTACAGAGATTTCTGTTTGGTGATTTATATCTCAATATCAACTTGTGACAAAATATGGAGTATAGGTCTAGGGTTTAATGTATAAAGAACCAGGGGTGTTTTTCATATCTATGCTTAAGTTTAGAAGAAATGATTGAGGGCATGACCCAAATCCTTAGAGGCTTTCTACTTCCAGTGCTCTGAATCATTTGTCCTTCAAGGGTATTAAATTTTATTTTTTAAAGTTTACTAGTAAGAGAATGAAAAGGCCTTATTTATTTCCACATTTCCAAGCTCATATTTAAACTTTAGGATATCATACCATTTCTGAAATGGAACTCATTTCAGTTTCAAACCAAATTTCCACCCTATAAAGATCTCTGCTGTGTTATGCATGTGTTTACTCATAAACAGGTTTGTTAAGAAAGGGAGACTCTACAAATGGAATTAGTTTTCTTTCTTTAAAATGTCATAAACCCCACCACTTTCTCAAAGTCTAGACAACATTTCAGCCTGAAGTTAGGACTAAAAGAATGACAGAACTGATTTTCATTTACTGATCAAATGAAAAATTTTAGATACAAACCAATTTTGGATCAGAACAACTTTCTTTTTCTTTTCCCACAAAAACAATGTATGTGTTTCAGTGTTTGCTGAACTCACCAGGGACCAGTGATGCACCTTTCCCAGAAAACCACTCTTTGTGAGACATCTGTAGGATGTAGATACTCCTGGTAACTAAAAATGTAGATATTCCTGGTAACTATTAATAGTATATCACTATACTAAGAGCACAGAGATATTATAATGTTCTTTAAACCTAACCTCATACCTTCCTTGTATACAGGGAGGAAGTAAAAATGCTTATGTCCCTGTGTGGGGCTGAAGGTTAGAGCTTTATCTCCACTGAAATCTTGCCTATATATTTCAGCAGGTAAAAGCCCCAGGGCTGGTCATTCTCCAACACCCTCCACATGTCCTGCTAGGCAGGGCATGAACTCCTCCTGCCAGGGGCTGGGAAAATACCTGTACTGCCCAGGTGTTTATACTGGGAATTGAATTTGGAGACTTCAGCACAGTTGGTGTGACTTGCTGTTATGTGCAAGTCTCAAACTGGCTGGATTTAATTTCTTTTCTCTGCTCCTTTTGATTTGCCTCTGAAGAAGGCACAGAAGGGATCACTGATAGCAGCAGAACCAGGTTCTCATTCACCATCTCTGGCATCACACAGTTCCACTCACACACAACCACCATAGGAAAACAGCCCAGAGCAAAGCTGATTGCCATCTGCAAACCTGTGGTGCAAATTGCCCTTGTTAAAGGATTTCTATTTAAGTTTCATGTTAGGCACAATATCTTTATTATGCAATAGTAGTATATGAAATTACATATATATTTGCATTATGTTTTTTTGTTATCTTTTACTAAGTAATCATTGAGCATCAGGCATCAACAACTTCAGGGTTTTTTCAAGCTTGTCAAAAAGCTTAATTTTGCTTAGAATAATTTTTTTTTCCTGTTAATAAACTTATCCATTTCTTACTCAAAATCAAGGCCATTCACTCTTGTTCTGCTCCTGACTCACTACTCTCCATTTTCTAAGAAGCTCTTGTGCACTGGAAATGCCTTGAAATCTTCTCATTTTAAATCAATCAAAGTCAGCCTTCAAATAAGCTTAGTTCAGTTTTTAAATCTTGTCACTCTTGCTTTCCTCTGGATTCCTTTTGATTTGTACTTATAATTCTCAAACTGGGACTCAAATCACAAAAAAAGTATTTCTAGCAGAATGTCTATTTCCCACATTCTCTTAATGCTACTCTTATTAAAACTTCCCTAAAAAAATTCCTTACATCTTTACAACAGCATCAACAATGTCTACTTAATTTATGATCTAACACCAGTTCTTTCTGTGCTGCCCAGTGAAATATTCCCCACTTTATCTCTCTGCATTTGATTCCCTCCAGCCCTGTAGATAGTATTTTGTTTATTTACCTTTATTTTAATGATTTTAGGCTATTGGACAAGCAGCTCCATGTCAAACTGTATTCTAACCCTGCAGTGTCTGTAACCCATCCCAGGCTGGCACCAATAGCAAATGCCACCAGGGAAGATTTTCCTCCATCATCCACACCAGTGAAAATATGCACACCAAGGCCCCAGGTTTGATGCCTGGGTACATTGCAGTGAAATGCTCTCCTAGCTTTACAGAAAACCATGAATAGGTTATTCTACTGCTTTTCAGGCATCTCTACACCCATTTTGAGACCATTGTACCCCTACACCTTTTGGGAAAAATCATTTGGAAGGGGGTTGAAAGCCGTGCTAAAATTCAAGATATGTCACACCTATCACTTTTCATCCACTTGGCAGATCCTATTTTTTCACAGGGATGACACAATTTATACCTGACAAACCCACTGGATCTATTTTTGTCTCCTTATTATGCTCCTCAGGGTTATTAATTAATAGATCCATTCTCCTTTGGGCTATTGGAGTCAGCTTGACTGGTGCACCATTCTCTCAGGTTTCTTCTTCCTTCCTCATGGTTCATTCCCCAAGGGTGGTTCATTCTCACAGGTAATTTTGGCCAGACACTCCTAAACTAAATATGTTTGACTTTTCTACCTATTTCATAGTGTTTTCTCCTCCCCTCTTTTCTCCAGGTCATCTGTCTCCTTGTAAAATTTAATCACTTTAATAAAAGGGTCACAAATTTCTCATAGAAGACTGAAATTAAGAATAAAAATTTTAGCCTTTTCTCAGCCATTTTATTTCTTCTTTCCACATTATACAATTAGTTTCTTTTTTTTTTTTTGTCCTTTCATATGTTCCTTATGTATTTATACTGGATTTTTTTTGTTGTGGCTTTAGGTGACTTGCTTGCTGCAAGCTATTCTATGCCTCAGCTCAACCTCCTCTCTTTCCAAATCATTTTGTTCCTTCACATTACCTTTTGAAACAGTCTGATCTCTGAGAGCTGAACCTCATGCAAATTTTTGCCCTCACTAGAAAATACCAGAAAACCATCATGCCACAGAGTTTCCCCCACAGCATGTTCCAAGCAATCTGCTCAGATGCACAAATTTTTATGATCACAGAAATATCCCACCTGGGAACCTGCCCTACCAGACCACACAATGCCTCTGCAAAGAAAATTCAACTAATTTAAAAATCAGATCCAGAAATGTATTGTGTTTTTGTTTTTGTTTTTTTTTTCCCCTCACTGTGCCCAGTTGTTTAATTGCCAAGTCTTTCATAAGTCAAAAAAAACCATGATGAGCCAAAGCCACAAGGAAAGAACCAAATGAGCTATCATTTGTGGCTTTCACATACCATTCTTTATCTTGATAACACAATTTAAAATTATAGTGGTGAATATGCAGAAATGTCAAGTGTAATAGCATTTGGTGGTGAAATAAAACAGAAACTGGCAATCTGACTGCTGGGCTGGCTCTGCACTGGGGTCCTGTGGTACCTTCTCCTATTCAGCTTTTCCAGCTGTGGGGAAGGGCTGTCTGTCAATACAGCCATGTGTTATTGTCAACCTATTTGTCCTTCCCATCAAACCAGCAGCAATTCCAGCTGATTGCTATGCAGGCTGAGTCCTTTGGGCCCTGCTCTCCCAGACACTCTGGTGGCAGCTGCATTTCCATGGCTTCCTGCAGCACACCTGCAGAAGGGCTGCAGTCCGACGGCTGCAGGGCTACAAAATACCATAATTAGATTATATTTATGGCTGAAAGGAACAGCTTAATTTCAAGGGAACTGGGACTGGGCATTCCTGCATAGCTGGGATGTTACCTGGTGCAAAAAGGTGAGTGCTGCCACTTGGCATGCAAAGCAATCACTCTGCCTGCTTAATGTGGTGGTGGATTTTACTGTAACACTGCACCCAAAAACCCCCAGCCTGAAACAGGAACCGAAATCCAAAGCTCTCTCCAAGCATCCACGTGCTCCAGTGCACCTGCACAGATCCATTAGAGCCAGTCAGAAAGGGTTTGATTGCAAGGGAAAAATCCTGTGCTTGTCTGTTATTTCCCACCCTTTGGTATCAGAGCAGCAGCACCCAGCAGGGCTGTGAATCAGAGCCTCATTTACCACCCACTGCTTAATGTCAGCTCTTGCCTGGGATTGCTTTCAAGGGTAGGTATTTGCTTTTAAACTGGGCTCTCAAACAGCCCAGGGTGGTCAGACAAGGGCACTGGCATATTGCAGGGGGAAGGGCATCTCCTGCCTTTAGAACTTCTCCTGGGTTCCATCCGTTTTGAAAAATAATAAGGGAAATTAACCACGTAACCTGAACCTTCATTCACACGCAGAGAGGTGGAAGTCTGCTCATTGAGAAGTGGTGAGAGCAGCAAGAAGAAGTAAAAGAGAGTTCCAAGAGATTACAAAATAACCCACTGGGTTCGCAGGAATAACTCGCTGACTGATAATTCATCACTGGGAAATAAAATGCTTTGTTTCCAATAAACACCTTATGTTCATTTACCCTATACAAAATGAAAGATGATCCTGAAAACAGCTGAAAGGAACATTTTTCAAAACCTGTGAACGCTAAAAATTGGTTTATTCCACTAATCCCCACTGCAGGAAACTGCCTGACTTCATGCTTTTGTTCATCCAATTCACATATCACTGTACTTTTAAGACTACTACTGCTTCATGGGGTTTTACTCTGACCAGTGATAAATCTTTAAATGCACTAGAGGTAGAGGAAGAAACAGTTCAAGGACTAAACAACTGAGCCTGATTTTCCAAGCAAACAGTCCCAGGTAAAAAGTTAAAAAAAAAAAAAAACAAAAAGGAGACCTGTAATTATTTGATGTAGTGCACACATAATAGACTTTGAGGCAATTATTAAAGAAAATTCAGATGGCCAGAGTTCATTTCCTGTGCAGAGCTCCCCCTCCCCTGAGATTGTAAGCAATTGGGCTATGTAGCCTTAAGCACAAACCTCAATAACTTCATCTTTGGGGATTTCAACCCATTTGATCACTTTAATAGGAAAAGTGATGTGACACCTGTTTGTAATCAGCCTGGTTTCCTTATGTAAGTCCCTGGCTGCTGCATGAGAGGTGTGACCCCACATCCTGTTCCAGTTTGTGCCACAAACTGGGCCCCCATCATCTGCAAGAATTTACATCTCAGTATATCTCCTGGAAATAAATAATGAAATGCTCAGCACTTCTCAGGAGCAATGCTCTGATGTGAAACCATGTACTGTACACCTTCTGCTGCCCTGTTTCTCTCCCGTGCCTACAACCTGGGCAGAGATCTAAAAGACCAGCTGGAGCCCAGCTTAGTACTAAAACTGAGTATTTACAATGCTAATCCATTGGATTCTGCATCTTTTGCACCCTCTCCAATTGTAAGTGGTTTCTGGAAAGAGGCTAAAATAAAATTAAGTGTGAACATGGCAGAACGAAAACTGTCAAGTAACAAGGACTTAAAATAGAAATTTAGGGTTTAAAATAGAAATTACTCCAGAAAGGGCTGTTCAAGAGAAGCTACTCCAAATAACTCACTATGTGCCCAATCTTATACATATAAATATACAAAGTGTGTTTCAAGGACCCACCTGTGTGGGTGACACTTGTGTGGCTACACAGAATGCATTTGTGTATCCTGTACCGAGGACACACTTGCGTGTTCTTCCACCCACGTTAAAAGTGAACAAGACCTAACCCTAAACCAAGCAGAAAAAAGACCTTGCTAATGTCTTCTTTTTTTTTTCATTCTTTATTTTGAATTTTTACTGCACAAACAGAACTTAGACCATGCCCTGAGGTCCAGAAGAAGCCAGTGCCACAATGGGCTGGGCCCACATTTAAATAATATTAGACATAGGAGAAGAAACCTGGAGCTGCAGCACTGTGAGCCTTTCCAGGATCCTGGCAGATTCCCACATGGGATAAGCAGCTCTAGGATGAGCAGCTTGAGATCAACCTACCTGAGAAGCCAAGAGGGGGTAAATCAGTGGAGACAACCTCTGCTGGGATGAGACTATTGAGACCCAGGAGCAGGACCAGCCATGGGCCATTCCTATCTGAGCACCTTCTCTGGGATTATGCCATGTTGTGATTTAGCCCCAACCAGGAGGGATGAGGAAGGCAAATCAGAAAAATGCAAAATCCATGGGTTGAGATAAGAATAGTTCAACAACTGAAATTCAGTAAAATATAATATTAATATATAGTAATAATAATAGGAGCAGTCATGGTGATAATATGAAGAAGAAGGGAGAGAAGTAAAACCTAAAAGAAACAAATGTTGCATGATATAATTGCTCACCACCTGCTGGCCAATGCCAAACCCATCCTGAACCATGATCAGCCCCTCTCCTGAGAAACTCACCCAGTTTATATCCTGGGCATGAGGTTCTCTGGTTTGGAATGTCCCTCTGGCCATGCTCTCTCCCAGCTTTTTTTTGCACTTTCTCCATGACATAGCATGAAACACTGAAAATTCCTCGGCTTAGGGTAAGCTCTACTTGGCAACCCGAAACATCAGTGTGTTATCAACATTATTCTGAATCCAAAGCACAGAGAAAAGATCACAGCTGAAACGAGGACACTCTGACAAGAGCTTGCCTCTGTATCATATTTGTGTAAGGCTGTCTGTACCTCGGAGCTGACAGGAAACTAAACTGCTTCTGTCATTTCTTTATTTCATTTTCCAGCAATTTTCCACCAGTGTATGTGGGAATTTAAAAGAGTGACAAACTCATTTTGGGTTTGTGCTGCAAACCCGATCAGCCGAGGTTTTGCTCACATACCACGACTGTCTGAAGAGATTTGGCAGAGCTTTAGATCCAGCTGGTGCTGGATGGGGCTTGGGCAATGATGCACTTTCCAATTGACCTGATAAAGTGGCAGTCTTGGATGGCTGCATCCTGTCTAATTTGCAAGAGCTGCTGCACAGAGCTTATTGGAATCATAAATTCTGGCTTTCTGGAGTCTGTTTCCACAGGTACCTGATTTTGCATTTGGACTCTTCTTGATGAAATCTCTTGTTTCCCTAATCCAAAAGACATTAGGATTACAAACTAAGGGCTAGAAATCATTTGATACTAGATTCCATAACAGAATACAGGAAACAGAACCATGTATACAACAAGCACTTTTCTTCCATCCTGCATTTCCCCTTCTGAACACTGGGTTTCATAAAGAACTCTTCTTTTTCCCAGCACATTTTTAGAAAGCATGAATAATATGGATCAATATTCATAAAGAGTTTATCTCTAAATATTTCTACATTTCATTTTATTTCTCTGCCTACTACAGATAGATATTTTGTTACCTATTTTTTACAGCTCTTTTATCTTTCTTCTTGCCCACTGAGTTGGCTGCTACCTGCATCCCTACCCTGTCTATATTTCTTTGTTGCTTTAATTTTTCAAAAGTAACCTTTAAAACTGAGCTCTTTGTATTTCTTAACTTCTTAGAGTGACATATAAAGCAGCAGAAGCAGGAGGAGTTAATTTTGGAATTTCAACAGATCTGGAAATTTCCAAATTTTTTTTTTTACAAGAAAATTTTAACACATTTTTTCCTGCACTTCACATATTGACAGACAACATCCAGCAACATTTGCTCAAGGGAAGTCTTAGGAATAAATGACTGGTTTAAGAAAAATTAAAAACCTTGTGGCAAGGACAATTCTGCAGGTCACAACTTGCCTCCCAGTAGCTACTTTTCTGTGGTAAAACTTCACTGCCCAGTCTGAAGGGATGACCCAGCCATGCTCAAACAGGACAGACTGACATTGTATGGCGTGAGACAGAAGATCAAGCACCTGTAAGGTGAGCTCAATGTGAGGCACTCTCCTGTCACTGCCATATTTTCTGAAAAATCCCTTCTCCAGGATTTCTTCTCCTGGGAAGAGGAGAAGCCTCAGCTTCTCCTGTGTTTACTGCTCTGGAATGTGGTTGGAAACTGTTTACCCAAACATGTGCATTGTTTTTACTGAATGACCAATCACAGCCAGCTGTGTCAGACTCTGAGGAGTCAGTCCCACGTTTTTAATTAGTGTCTTGTTAAGCTTTCTGCCTGTATCCTTTCTCTTTCTTTAGTACAGTTTAGTAGCATTCTTTTATATAATATAATATCATAAAATAATAGATTATCCTTTTAAGAACATGGAGTCAGATTCACTCATCTCTCACCTCATCCTGGGGACCCCAGCAAACTCAACACCCTCCAGGAGGTCTCACTTTGTACCTGCTCATGGGGGATGCAACGAGCATCAAGTGTTCCATGGAGCAGGTGACTGATGAGCTGAGGGTCCCTGAGAACAGACCTTTGGGTTGATTGGAACACACAGGTCATGGTCTGGCATGTCCCATCATTTAAGGGTTTGTTTGGCTTCAGTTCTCTGGTATTTGACTGCCCCACCATTTATTCTCTCTAAAATGAAAGGAACTGGTATGTACTCCTTGAAAGGTGAAAAACGAGGAACTGAGAAATTAAGAGCACCAATCAACAATGTAAAAACACTGAAATGGAACACAAGGACTAGTTTACTCACAACTAGCCTGGCCTGCAGGAGCACCTCTATCCATTTGCAAGAAAGAGAGGCATGGGGGCTGTGAGCCCCTTCTGGCAGGACCTGAGCAGACCATTCCTTTGAGTCCTGGCACTTGCTCCCTCTCCTTACTCATCTCAACGATGCCCTTTCAACACAGACTCTGGAAAAGCCTTTAATGTGCACAATTATTGGAAAGAAAGCAGAAATCTCAGAGAAGAAAAGATGTGCAGAAAAGTGAGTAATGATTTTGTGTAGCTTTGATTTATTGACCAGTGGAAGTTATGTATGTATGGTTATTTAATGCCTGTGGCTGGCTGAGCAAATCTGTTACCTAATTCAGAGTGCTTAATGCTGAATGGTCATTATGTTGCTGTAGGCTTAATTAACTGGTGGGTGGACTATGGGTTTTAATAGAGATGAAAGGATTTTTTTTTGTTTTAAGAAGCTTTATTATTTTGTCTCTTTTTTTTTTTTTTGCATTGTCACATATTAACTATAAAAAAAATCAGAACCTACTGAAGTCTTCCTGTCCTGTCCTTTTTCAGTAAGAGTCATTTTATGTTCTCAGACTATTCAGAAACATCCTCCCTAAATCCCTATCCAGGCATAGTTTAAAAAAAAAAATAAAAAAAGATTTTTGAATGCATTTATGTCATCAGAGCCTTTCACATTTATATTTAGTTGGTACCTTTCAAGATTTGCACGGAGCTGATTTGATGGTGGAGTGTCAGCCCAGCCAGCAGACACTGCTCTGGGTCTCAGGGCATGTTCAGTACAAGCCAGGTGATGAGCTTGATGAGTTGACAGCCTGCTTTGCCTCCTGATTTTCACATTTCTATTTAAGAGTGTGACTCAGACCTGCAATATTTCCACAATGACCCATGTCCCCATGATATTCAGGGGACAGTCACTCAGGCTGCAGGTGATTTGTGATTTATGTCTGAACAAATGGAGCTGTTCAATTTACCCTGCATCCAAGGCTTCATTACATAAATCCTGAACTAAACTCCTCTTTGTCAGAAATTAGACCCTGAGCTGCCTATCTGGAGAATATTCACGTTCACAGCAGTAGGAAGCAACAACTTGGAACAAAATTTTAAGCTGCTGAGGTATTTGGAAGGGTCTGGAAAACAGCTCAAGGAATCTTTCTCCCTCACAAAGGCAGGCACCAATGCATCTGATGCAGTGTCCCCACTGGTCCCACATTTCCCAGGACCATCCCTAACTGGCTCACAGGAACCATAAGGAAGGCCCTCGGCATGTGGATAAATTTGTGCTTTATTTATCAGAAACTTTGCCCTTCTGTGATCCAGTGACTTCCCTCATCACAACCCTGATGATGAGAAGGTCACACTGTTAAAATTCTGAAATCCATCTGCATCATCTCCTCCCCACAGCGCTCAGGACAGCATTGTCTCTCCTCATCAGCTCTCCAAGGGAGAGCAAAAGCACAGGGAATGTCACCATGTCCCCCAAGGCTGGCCCGTGGTGGGCAGCAGGGAGGACCAGGACATGCACTCTGGAGGCACAGTAGTAAATATGAGAATCATTTCTCCATGGAATTAACCTCCTCACAAGCACCTCTGCGTTGGCTCCACACCAGTCCTCACTGCTGGGCTTTGCTCAGCAGGTCTCAGTTCCCTGTGTGGCTCCCAACTGGCTAAGTGAGGAATAAAATATCAAAAGATTTGAGAAAAAAAAAGCTGCCCATTTTTATACTGTGTCACTTCATTTATTACCATGTATCATTTAGCATTATGTATTTGCCACCAGTGCATCTGGTAGCAATTACTTTGCTACTGTAGACATTTCCTATTACCTAATGTAGACATTTTCTATTACCTTCTCCTCAGTGTAAGCCACTCTTAACAGCGCAAAAGGTGTCAAGGAATCTGAGTTCTGACCCGTGGGGCTTCCTGAAAAGCACTGAAGTGGTTAATTTATACAGCTCCAGTAAGAATCAAAGTGCTTGGCAACAAGAATATCATATAAACTCTCCTCAGTGCAGGTAGTTAATTGAGTCTTGCAAATTTTACTTGCCTGCTCAGCTGGGATGAGTAATTATTTTTGATGGGCAAGTAAATTGCCATTAGTATTTCCATTCTGCTAAAGCTGGAAGATTAGTCTTTGTGGCTGAGCTGATAAATTTCCATTACAGTTTTGCAAGTCTGAGTGAATGGATGTAGCTGTGCTTTCAAACCCAGACACAAAATGTGTCCTTACAGGTACCCAGACACAAAACGTGTCCTTGCTCAAACACAGAGCCTCTTCAACATGCAGCAGGAGTGAATCCTGCAGGAACACTGACATCTACTCAGCTCCAGGTCTTGCTTGGTCTCTGCTGTTTAATCAGGAGCAGTCATTACCTGAAATGCTACACAAGCCATGAGTACATACAGCAGGACTGCATCTGCTGTGTACCTAAAGCCCCTGTTTGCTTCATTCCCAAATGAGGCTGGATCTCCTGGATCACACCTCCTCAAGCTGCCCCAAGCTGTCTCCTGAAATGCCTCTCAAACCATCGCTGCTCTTTTCCCTGGTTTCAGTTCCAGGCACCCAACACCCAGCTGAAGCCCAGCACTCAGTGGATGTGGACACAGCTGGGCCACCTGTCACAGAGTCTGTGCAAGGCTGATGCAGGACACAAACCTCTCCACAGAACAGGCAGGAGAGGTCATGGGTGAGGAGCTGATTGCAGGAAAATGACTTGAAGATTGCATTAGCTGTCACAATTCTTTAAGAAAAAGTCTTTCTAAAAGAAACTTTTGGCTTGAGAAATAGTAATAAGGAGCAGTTTTTAGGATTACACAGACACTTGACAGGGAAGAGATGTCACAGCATGGACAGCTCAAAGCAGCTGGGAGAACTGGCATTTGGTGCCTGAATTTGATTGCAGCAGGTGCATCTGCCCTCATTGAGAGACATCCTCCAGCAGCTTCCCACCGTGCAGGAGTCTGCCCTGAGCTTCCAACATTCCTACCAGCATCCATAAGCATGGAAGAAAGCTTTGAACAGACTGCACAGTCGTGTTTCTGCCCTCTGCATCAGAGGGGACACCACAACCCCTCACTAAGGCAAAGGCACACCCTGCAAAGGTTGGTTGCACAGCCAGCTGAGGCGAGGGAGGCAGCACCTTTGTCCCCACACTGAGTTCCTCACCCCTCCTGCTGACATTCCTGCACCAACAGGTCCATGTGCTGTGGCATTCACATTCTCTGATAAAATCCCTTCGCCCAGGATTTTTCTCCTGGGAAGCTGAGAAGCCTCAGAGAAAAGGAAAACAACTCTTATCTCATTTGCTTCTCCTCTGTTTTGTTCATGGGGAATGTGTTTGGAGGTTGTTTACCCACAGGTGATTGTTTCATTGGATTCTGCTGGGAGTTGTTTTGACTCTCTGGACCATCAGTGCCAAGCTATGTGGGACTCTGGAAAGAGCCAGGAATTTTCATTATTATCTTTTTAGCATTCAGTAACTGTCTTTTCTGTTTTCCTCAGTATAGTTAGTATAGTATTCTTTAATATAATATAGTATTATAGTAATAAATTAGCCTTCTGAGAACATGGAGCCAGATTCATCATTCCTGCCTTTGTTGGGACATTCCCTGCAAATACAAGAGATGTGCCTTCTGCAAGGCCTCTCTCTGTCCTCTGATAAAGGAGGGTCAGATGGCTGCACTGGCAAAAAGCTCTTGGTGAATTTTAAGATGTGTCTTATTCTGGAGGGCTCTTCCAGGAGACCTTTGTTACAGAGTCCTTACAGCCCTTATGTTCTCTGAGATGCTTTTCATGCACTCCATGTTTCTCTGTTCTTCTTAGTTAATAAGGACTCAGGAAATCACTGCCAAGTTTCTCATACGCTTATTAACAAGTGGATGCTGCGACGCTGTTTAATTATTAAATAAACTTGCAGTCTGAAAGAAGCTGGAGACAGGGAAGGACAAAAAAAAAATGTGCAACACTTTTATGAGATGCACTGAAAAATGGCAAGAAAATATGACCAGCAAAAAGCCTGATCAGGATATGATACAACATGCAGACATTAGCTAGATTTTTAAAACTGGTTTCACTGACATTTATAGATGCAATAGAATGTATGTGAGAAAAGATTCTTTGGCAAATATTTAAAACATAAATTGCAGAGCACTTTATTTGGGAGAAAATTACCAGTAATTTTAGCAGCTCCAACTCAATAGAACAAAATAAAATAAAATAAACATCTCCTGGCCACTGCTAACATTTTCTCTTCCCTTTCCATAGCTTTATTTAATTGTGGTTTATACCAACTGCAATTCTATCCTACCAATGTAGAAAGATGCAGGCTCACATGCTTACACATCAACATCCTGGCAGATAAAGCACATTATGGGGCACTAAAGCTCAAAGGAGGAAATGAGCCTTTCATTTGGAGCTAAAATTAAATTTTTTTGCATGTTTCATTGTAGAGTGATGCTGTGCTACTCCCAAAGCACAGGGGTGCAAACCCAGAAACAGGCACTACACCATCAGTTCTTTAATTACATGGGACAAAAATGGTGACTCTTTCTGCTGACTTTCAAAGAGCATCAGCACACCTGCCTGCTGTGCTTCTGAAAAACCTTCCTTCAGGTATTTCTAAGAAATAGCAAGGCATTCCTATGAGGAGGAGCTGAGGGATCTGGGGTGTCTAACCTGGAGAAAAGGAGACTCAGGGCACCCTTATGACTCTCTACAACTCTCTGAAAGGAGAGTGTGGGGAGGTCAGGCTGAGTCTCTTCTCCCACATAAAAATCAAGTGGCCAGGGGGAAATGGCCTCAAGTTGTGCCAAGGGAGGTTTAGGTTGGATATTAGGAAAATTTCTTCACCAAAAGGGTTGTCAAGCTTTGGAACAGGCTCAAGGGAAGTGCTGGTCTTTAGTCCTGGAGGTGGGTAGATGTGGCTCTCCACTTGGTTTGGTGGTGGACTTGGCAGTGCTGGGTTGGACTTGGTGATTGTAGAGATCTTTCCCAACTTCACTGACTCTATGGTTCTGCAGGGATACTTTATTTATTAATTGCAAAGTGAAGTGACTGATAGCGTTGGTGAAATTTACATTAAACACTTAGAAAAGGGGACACAGATATTCCCTGAAGTTACTGGCTTACTGCTGAAAGAAAGGGAGATTTTTGATTTCTTCTTACCATGGAATGAATCTGCATTCTCACCACATCACAGATGCAACCTAAATGAGTGAGAGCAGTCCCAAGCTTTGAAAGCACATCCATCTCCCACCTTCACTGCATTTCCTAACGCCACTAACTTTTGTATTTCTTTCACCTTACAAATAGCCACTCACACATCTTTATTTTGACTTATTAGGGAAGAACTTATTCAGCCATACCTGACTGAGGGAATTTATCATCTGGCTTAAGGCTGCAATTCAAGACATTCTCAGAACATAAAAACACAGCAATATTTTATTGAGCATCTTTTCCAGCAATCTATGCAAATATATACATTGCTCCTTGGCTTGCTGATTTTTATTTTTTTTAAATTTTGTTGCAACCAGGCGGAGGAAACTATCACAGTGGCATCAGTGGCATGAAGAGATACAATCTAATAAATGTGCTGGATCAGAATTGTTCTGACAAGGTTCAGTGCAATAAATATATGATGAAAACAACACCTTGTTAATCACCAAAACACATTCCCTTATAGACACCAAGGCTTAGACTGGCTTATGGGCAGCATAAGCCAAGCGGAGTTTGACAAAGTATTGAGAAAAGAGATCATTAGTTTTTCAGAGCCATAAATCTCACATATCCAATTTTAAAGTACTGACAAAGTATCTCCATGGATGGACTAAATTTTTCAGATGGCATAATTTCCCAAGGTCTAGTTGCAATACGGTAGGAATCATTAAAAAGGACCCCAAAATGACAGTTTATTTTATGATTTATTATTTAACTTGTAGCAAAATTACTATCTTACTGAACTAAAGGACTGCATCTCTGGTCATGCTGGCAGATAGAAAATGAACACCATCAATTACAAAATCAAAACAAAAGGCTAGAGACCACCTGGAAAGGGAATTTAACATGGCATGCAAGGGATAT
Organism: Fringilla coelebs; assembly: GCF_963513975.1. NCBI lineage: Eukaryota > Metazoa > Chordata > Aves > Passeriformes > Fringillidae > Fringilla > Fringilla coelebs. The sequence continues at coordinate 145,952,662 of NC_140028.1, forward strand.
CCATCCATCCATCCATCCATCCATCCATCCATCCATCCATCCATCCATCCATCCATCCATCCATCCCAGTGAATGTATCCACCAACTTCAGTGGAGCCAGAACTAAGGGCAGAAACCAGCTCCAATAACAAGTGGAGAGAGAAGAGCCAAGATGTCACACAGAGAGTTTGGGGGATGGGAAAAATATGACCCTGGGATTTGCTCAAGTGGCTCTCAAGTGTCTTGAGACTAAATCCCTCAAGGATGTGGGAAGGATGAAATGTCCCACAAGAGCCCAGTTTAAACACAGGTAAAGTGATGCACAAAGAAGAAATTAAATGACCCTGAAGTTTACATAGAGAATATTGGGTTTGAGTGATTAGCACTCAGAGGGAAGAGCTTGGGTTAAAACAAACAGATCTATGAAAATGTCAGCTGGTGATCAGGATCTGTCAAGGATTCAAGTCAAATGCTGCGAGTCATCAGGCAAGAAACAGGGAACAGACCAGAAAAACACACAGGACAAGGGTCTAAACAAGCAGGTGTGGAATGCAAAAGGTGAGCAGGGAATATTTATTTATTCTATCTTCCAATATGATAATTATGCAACATTTATATAATGCACTAAAAAGGGACATGGATTCAAAAGCAAATAGTCAAATTCATAAAGGAAAAATTAGTTTAGGACTGCTAAAAAGATGGAGGGGTCTGGCTTATGAAATTGCTAGAGGCTACAAAGATGCACTTGAAAATAACTAAGAGCATGTTCAGGAAATCTGAAAATCTGTGAATTTCAAGATACTTGGTTAATATCTAAACAACCAAACCAGAAAAGGCTGTGTTGTTTTTAGAGTATTCTTTTAGGAATTTATTAATCAGCCACTGAACAGGAAAAGCACTGCAATCATAATTTACAGAGGATCTAGATACAGAAATGTGTTTTGTACTCAATGGCAAAGATAAATACACAGGAGAAAAGGCTGATCTGAAAACAGCTTGAGAATAGAAGAAAAGGCCAAGTTAATTGGATAAATTTATTTTAATTGCTCATTGATCCAACTCTAGTGATACCATAGTACAGCATTCTCTTATTTCCTCTTACTTTACTGTGAAAACTCAAGCAGTCTGATGTAGAGTCACAATCATTAAGGGAATAAGTTGTTCATTGGGCTGTTTTATTCCTTCAGGAATAAAAAGTCAGCTAGCTGTATTCTAATGGCTTTAGCCCTTGTTATGCTTTATACTGGAGTTCTGGATTTTCACACCAACAGATAATCCAGAACTCCATCAAAGTGATCAAAATGTATGACATAGCAGTGTGCTTCCTAAAATGTCAGTTTGCTCTGTTAAATCATCCTTAAGCTCTAACAACTTCTCAGCAGAAAGCTCTAAAAGTTGCTCATGTTTTGCATTATAACCTTGCTAAATACCACCAGGCTTAGAAATCCAAGAAAATCAATCTACCAGAAGTATCCTCACTTATATGTCATAGAAACAGAATGGTTTGGGTTGGAAGGGACCTTAAAGACCATCCAGCATAACCCCTCCTGCCATGTTGCTGGGTCACCTTCCACTATCCCAAGTTGCTCCAAAGCCCCATCCAACCCAGCCTTGAACACTTCCAGGGATGGGGCAGCCACAGCTTCTCTGGGCACCCTGTGCCAGGGCCTCACCACCTCCTCAGAAAGCAATTTCTTTCTAATATCCTATCTAAACATAACATCTTTCACTTTAAATCCTTTACTCCTTGCACAACCCCTCCACGCTCTCGTAAAAAGTCCCTCTCCAGATCTCTTTTAGCCCTTTAGGCACTGGAAGGTCTCCCCAGAGCCTTCTCCTCTCTAAGCTGAACAAACCCAACTCTCAGCCTATTTTCATAGCAGATGTGCTCCAGCCCTCTGAGCATTTTTATGGCCTCCTCTGGGCTTGGTCCAACAAGTCCTTGTCCTTCCCATGCTGGGGGCCCCAGGTGGGATCTCTTGAGAGCAGAGTAGAGGGGCAGAATCCCCTCCCTTGACCACGCTGCTGTTAATGTGGCCCAGGGCACCACTGGGTTTCTGGGCTGCAGGCAGCCCTTGCCTGGTCACACTGAGCTTCTCATCAACCCACAGCCCCAAGTTCCTTCACCCAGGGCTGCTCTCAACCCATTCCCCACCCAGCCTGTGCTTGTACTTGTTTTCACTTAAGGATTTTGCTAGAGTGACTCACAACAAAAACTCTTTGCCTGCTACATAACAGCCACAGTTCTTTTTTTAAAACTGTCTGGGCACATGACAACTCTTGATCCCTGATTTTGTTTAATGGAGCCCACGGGGAAAACATTTTTGGTTTAGCTCTTTCCCTGCTAGCCAAGCAGTAAAATGGGAGCTTTTTCAGGAAAGCAACCATAGGAGTTACCCTTCAAATTCTCTCTGACTCACCCTCTTATTTACATGTGCACCAACTCAACACATAATACAGTGAAATATCATCTTTTTAGTTGAAAGGTGGAATAGCTCTTAAATAATGATTCAAAATAAGTTGGTAGGTAATTCTGTGGTAGGGACAGGTAATTAGTTACCTGATATTAGAGGATGGCATCAAGCAATGTAGGATCACTCAATTCATTTGAAGAAGCAGAATTCTTCCAAAAATGGGTACATATAAAGGCCTGTTTTGTTGATAAACAATTCACCTCCAGGTGTTTAGGAATGCCTCCCTGGCACTTAACCCAAAGGACAGCAAGAGCAGCACTCCTTTCTTTGTGAGAAGCAGCCCTGACATCCACACCCTTCCCGTGGCTGCTTGGACATTATTGATTGCACCTACATAGCTCTTGTTTCTGCATCTCTCTTCTATGCTACCACAACATTCCCCTGAAGGGAAAAAAAATCATTTTTGGGGATAGGACATAGCCTGCACTTTCCATAGCAATGAAATGTACAGAAAGACTCTGCTGAAGACAGCCCAGGGGAATTTCCAGTCCCTTACACCACAGCTTCCCAACTACCACTGACAGATGTTTGTGTTCTCTGTTCTGAATTGTTCTCTTCACAAAAAGTACTCTGCATTCTTTCTTAAAGCCATGTATAATTATAAAGTTTCTTCTAAAATCTGACCAACATGTTATTGTTGCAAATTCAAATTTCCCAGTAGAAAACTTTATTACAAAAAAAGCCTTTTCCTAGCTAAGACACCTAAGTTTTTTCTCTTCAGTTTTCTCTTTTATTCAATTAAATTAATACAGTTTTTCATATTTCTTTCATGTTCCTCAACCCTTCTGAGTTCATCTGGAGTCCTTCCAGCTTCCCTAATTTCCCTGCAAGCGCTACGCCCAGCATTCAATTTCAGACTTCTCTGGTACCAAATAGAACTGAATAATTACTTCCCAGAACTTAAATACAGCCATCAATATACCCTGGAATGAGCACCACCATTTCTGCAGTTGCACACATTTTGGATCTATATTTAACTTGTCAGCATCTACAAACCCCCTTTCCTGCAGGGAGCTGCTCAGGCAGTTATTCCCCATTTTGTCCTGGTGTCAAATGAGTTTCCTTCCTAACTATAATACTCAGCATTTGTTTTTCTTGACTTTTATCTTATTGATTTCACACTGTCACTCACATTTATCATGATCATCTGAAATTCTATGCCTGTACTCTTTGAGAGTGCTTGCAATTACAATTTTGAAAACTTTAATTGTACTCCTTCTTCCATTACCCAAAATGCTTACAGAACAAATATGCAGATAGAGTGCACAAACTCTCCTACTCATAGTAAAATATCAGCCTTTGAAAAATGACTGCAAGCATGTGGAAATCTGTAGAAAGATATAATCATTGTATTAAAAGAAAAACACACACACATAAAAAAAATTCCTCAGTTCAGAATTTCAGCAATATAAAGCCACTTTTCCCCAGTTCCTGCTTCCAGGGGTACTTGTAAAGGAAACAGCTGAACATAACCCTTTGTAGAGGTCCTACAGTGGGTTTTACATGCTGACACACCACTCCCAAGGGAAACTGGCATTTAAACAGGGCAAAGTCGTAAATTCCAGATAGACACTAACATTAAGTTGGAGTCCTGTTCTACCTGCATACTGCAGAGGAAAACAAGTCATCCAGCACAAGCAAATTGCCCATACAGACTGAACTATAAGCTGATGTCTAAATTACTCAAATCTGCTTAAAGAAGTGGTTACTGTTATTGATGTGCCTACTTCATTATTTAACAGAGGAATTTAACTCCTCACTCTTCCCACAGGTACTGTCAGCTATTCACTAAAAAATTATGAAGTTCAATGTACACCTATTTGCCAAATTGGTTTGGAAACAATGGGGTTTTAGCTCTATGAAAAGTTGTGAAACACGACATGACTTTGCAAATATTAATCTTCCATTTCCAAATATTATTCTAAGATGAATGTCCTGAGCACTTCTTTAGATTCAATGAGCAGACTCAAATTCTTCTTCACCTTGTCTAATCAGAGACAGAGATTTCCCCATCAGGTCCAAAACACCATTTCAGGCATGAAGAGAACATAGCCTACCCACTCAGGGCCCTCTTATGAGGCTACAGTCCCATAGCATCTGGCAGGCTGATGCAGTATGTATCCTCACCACATTCCCAGGAGGTGAGGAATGCTATTATCCCACTGTAACAGTGAAGGACTGGAAGCCCAATAGATGAATAGCTGCCCATCCATGCAGTAGAGCTCAGCATAATGAGTCCCAAAGCTGGCACAAGCTGGGTCTGCTCATGAATCCCCTGAGAAATGCATTTTTGGGTGAACCATCACACAAACATGAAGTCCTGCTTCAACAAGCAGATTTTGCACCACTGAGGTGGCCACCAGCAACACTGGCCCCGTGGCTCCCACAGCTTGTGGATTTCTCCTTTATTCACAGCTTTACCTGTCAGCACAGTGAATGCACTGTGTGTTCTCAGCTGTTAACTGGGTTAGGGTCACTGGAAAAGTGTGGCAGGATCTGATGCTGATAATGCTGCAGATGTTTTCAGGAGTTACTCAAAGAGCAGCAAAACTCAGCAGCAAAAACATCCCCGGTGTGACCAAAGAGAATGGCTCATTTCAAAATATGCCCATGGGTTAAAAAGCCAGTTCAAACCATTAGCTTTTATTTAACATTATTTTCCACCCTGAATAGCTCAGTTTGTACGGTTACACCATCGAAATCCCAGCTCAATGTTAATGCACAGCTCTTCAAACACTGCAGCATCAGTCTGGGGGAATGAGAGAAGTGTAACAGGCAATTCTGCAGCTCTCATTTTTCCTGATGAAGAAAGCACTCCCCACATCAGGTTTGGCCTAAAGAACCTGCAACAATAACAAGTCACCTGCTGGCCTTCATCCTTTTTGGTCAAACTCCACAGCATTAACCAGCTTCACATTTCTGCCCCACAGAGTGATTGCTGTAAATAATTTTGTCCAAGGGTGCTGTTTGCACAGATTTGTCCGTCTAGGGCAGGGCTGAACCCAAGAAGAGGGTTGGCAGAGGTGGAAACATTAAGTTAAAGAGTAACCAACTCACAAGAAAACAATCAACCAACCAACCAAATGAATAAAAACAACAACAAAATAAAAGTAATCACATGGGAAGAAAACATTCTACGTCAGTGTAATGCAGACAGGACAAATCCAGCCCTGATGTAACCTGTGCTGCAAGAGTGTCCTCAGTTATCTGTGTCCAACACATCCTGCAATGGAAAAGTCAGAGAAGCAATACCAGTGCCAACAGTTCCATCTGAGGACAGATCAGTGACACCCTCATCACACCCAGGCCTGCACAGGAAACCTCCAGACTCTCCTCCCATTCCCTGCTCCCACAAGACTTCAGAATTTCCCTGCTCAGCATCATTCCTGCTGAATTCCCCCTTCCCTGGGACACAGAGGTTTGATTACAGCGACACCCACCCCGACAGGCAAAACACAGAGATTTCTAGTTGCACAAGAAACTTTTTAGCTTTCTCCCAGTGCACACCAGGACTCCTTCTTCCAGAATTAAAGGCTGCTCTTGGCCACACCTGATGTGTCTCTGAGATATCCTATCACCCTTGCAGGTGCCGGGGGCTTGTGAGCTGGCTGGAGCATGTTGGGTGTAAATATTTCCAGCCAGCACAGCACACTCAGGGCACTGGGTGCCCACCCCAGCCCTCCTACCTGTTTCACTGGAGCTGCCTCCTCCACAAAGAATTCTTCCATGGCTGCAGCTGCTCAGGGCTGTGCAGGAACCGGGGCGAGGGGCGGGGACGGGGGTGGAGGGGAACCCTGGAAACTGGCACAACCTAGATACACCCAGAGCCACCAAGGCTTAAAAAAATCTTAATTAATTACACAGAAACCAGCGAAATTCTGAACAACTGAGCTGGCTCTGGGGTTGGTGAGGGTTTTTTAAGTTTGCAACGAGGCAGAAGGTACTTTCAAAGGCTCTTTGCTCGCTGCAGAGCGGTAAGCAAGGATGGCAGCCATCCTTTGAAGAAGGCACACCACCAGCAGCATGCCTTGGCATGAAGCTGAAACAAGACCAGAAGGAGCTTTTTATCAGCAGTGCTACCTAAAAAGGGGCGGTTATTTAACCATGCCAGTGCTACAGGGAGGTTTAGAAGAGATATTGGGAGTGCAAATGCCCCTCTGGAGCAATGGCAGGTGGGGAAAGCGAGGCAGAGACATCCTGCAAGGGCACCCTGAAGGTGGACAGGCTTTGCAAAGGCTGATCCAGGGCCACCAGCTATGGCTTCACATGAGCCAAGCCATTAGAGTGACTCCAAAGGGAAGAAATTCCTACAAGGAAACAGCTCAGGCACTGCCCTTCCCCTGCAGAAACACTGCAGGCTGCACCCCTGTGCCTGGGAAACGTCTCCATGGCATTACTGGCAAAATTCCCTAGGCATTCCTGAGGGTCAGGATCAGGCCTGCAGGAACAGGAGACAACAACTCTCTGGTGAACGTCAAGTCTTGCCATGGTAGCTAGAGGTTTTCATAATTCACAAGGAAAGTATTTAAAATAATCTGAACAGTTGTAAAAAGCAGTAGAGGATTCCTGACATAATAAAAATCTATTCCCCAAAGGGGACGGATTTGGGAAAAAAGTTATTAATTGTAAAGTAAGTGATGTAAAGTAAGTGGTGAAGGGGAAATGCACTTCAGATCTTCACTGCAAACAAAATTAATTGGAATCTCTCAGCTTTTCACATTACTTCCTAGCAATCATCTATTTTTTTTTTCCTTGTGCAAGTCAAGAAAATAGACTTTGAAAGTTCAAGAAACCCCAAGAAACTGTGTAGAAAAATAAAATTACTCAGAAGTTTTTTTTAAAAAAACTACTACAGTGCAATCAGACACCAAAAGCAAACACTATCGGGTTCATTGCTAATGAAATGACCTTAAAAATCTACATTTCATTAAACGTGGTATGCAATAAATGCCACAGGGGAAGCATTATTTTATTTAGTAATATCAAAAGCTGTCATTTTCTGCAACAGCCTGGGGCTAAAGAAAACCATATTCCCATGAATAATTAGTATTTGGCATTAAGAAGTATTTTATCAAGAAAGCTGCCATAGTTCTAAGTGGCCCAAGCAGAAATGTTGGAGAGTATTAATGAAAAGTTGACTGTTGGTTGTATCTATTAATTTGCCTTTGCAGAATTAAAATAAAAACCTTTTCAGTATAGTAAAATTTTGTTTTAATATTAATGAAACTAAAGCCATATAAAAAGTTCTGTACAAGGAAGAAGGAAGATGGAAAATATCATCAAGAAAAAACAACTATTTGCAACATTCTGACTTGAAAATGGCCCTTTCCTGTGTTAATAAATAGCCCAGTTCAGTAAATCACATAAGCAAATTCTTAATTTTAAGGATACAAGCCTTTTGGAACCACACTTGATGCTTCAAAATCTAATGTGCTCTCTACATTTTAAAGGACAGACTTCACAACATTTTACTGTGCGTAAGAACTTTTGCTGCAAAAGCAAAATTTAATTATCTTTATGGCCTTTTTCACCTGTTTGAAATTAATAGTTTCTTTCTATTTCTGCTAGCTGAGGCCAGAAAAAAAGAATACAGTTTATAGCACAAACCTGCTGGCATTTCTAAAGGACTTAGCACAGGAAATTATTAGATATCAGTTTCCCTGCAATAACTGTGCACAATTTCACTTTTATGACCTGGCACTCAGAGGTAAATGTAAGGTAAGCTGAGTTAATCAAGCCTGGGCTGATTGAATGATACCTGGAGCAAAAGGGAAGAAACAAGCTGCCTCACAGAGCTGATGGTGGAGCCAGACAGGTTCGTATCAACAGCCCTGAATCAGCTGCCTTCAGGCAAATCCTGTAGTGCAGTAACAGGTTCACCTGGCAAAGCTTCACAGATCAGGAAGGTTGATACATTCACCAACTGTAAAGGATGTTTAAAGTCATTTATCCAGAAATCCTGATGCTTGCAGGTCTTCTCCGAATTTGAATTCTGTTTGAATTAGACAATCCGTTTGTCCTAACTAAAGAAAATCCCAAACTGGAGTTCATTACAAAATTCTTGGCCATTTTTTCAGCTAGCAGACTACACCTACCTGCCTCCTTTGGAAATTTTTCCCTACCTTCAGTTTTCTTTACTCTGCTCTATTTATCTCTCTTTCAAGCGGATCAGAGAGATGACGAAATAGAGACCTGAACTTTCACTTCAACAAACAAATATTTCAAACTCACTCAACTTAGTGAGACATGTTTCTCCTTCTCTTCTGCAACATCAGAAAATCTCTTGATTCTCTTCCTTGTGCTCAACACTTTTTTGAAACATGGGCACTTGTCACACGTGTATTTTTAATTAACAATCCCATTAGGATCAGTTCAAATCTACTGTAATTTCCTTCTTATTGAAGGGTCAAATACATGTGAGTATTTTTGAACACACCATGTACAGGGAGCTTGCTCTTCACTTGATATCCCTCAATGACACCAAATCTTTTTTTTTCACAGACATTACTTCCCTCACCCTTCCAATATGACCCATATTTTTTGGTGTCTTATGTGACTGACTTGAAACAGATGGTGTTTGTGTTCCTTCAACAGATCCAACCCATCGTGCATTTGTCACATTATCTTTAGTATTGACATAAATATCAATGTGACATAATCAGAAAACTTGGTCTGCCACTGCCTCTTGCATTCTTATGGGGGAATTATACAAGTTTTGGGAGGGTGCACCAAGAACCAGCTCGTGCAGGACTGAGCACATTTACTCTGTGATGGTTCTTCATGTACAATTGCACTGTTATCAAGCTATTGGCCAGATAACAGCCCAACCTGTCTGCACATGTTGAAAATGTTGATATCTTTGGGACTTCATCATCTTTGTCTCTTCTTACTCTAGAAACTCAATCTTCTATTTTATTATAATAATTAACACTAATGACTTTTTCTTTACTTGCATCCTTAGTATTTTTATATTTATAATCTCCTCTCTATCTGTAGTTAAAAATCTCCTTGCACCTTTTCTCATAAAGATAGGCTAGAAAATAAAAACCAGTAATTTTTCTTTCTAGACTGTGTAGTCAGGTCACTTAGAGGACTATTCCTATGCAGAACACAGAGAGAGGCCCTCTTGTCAAAGTTAGTGTATCTGAAACTTTCCTGTGATTTAGTTCCTGGAAGTTCATGGCCTTCAGCACCTGTTGGAATTCTGGACTCACACTGACATGAAAAAACCACAGCAAAACTCTGTCAAAGTTGTCAGCTGTCGATTGGCCTTTCTCTTTTGAGATTGTGTCATTTCACCTTGATTTCTCCATGAAACTATTAAGGAACCCAGCCTTGCTTGAAGAAATCTGAACCCTTAGTCAACCTTCAGAAGAATTTGAACCTGAATTTTGAGAATTTAAAGCCAGGAGGGTCTGACTTTCTCGGGCATTTTCTCACAAATATTCTGCACAGGTCAGAGGTTGAGTAACGCGAGTGCAGCACAAACTGTCACAGACCTTTCCTGCAGGAGGGAAACACCAGCAGCAGCCTCCCAGTCAAATCAGGAATGTGGGGCTGTGACAAGATGCTGATAACCTGAAATGCTCTTGCCTTTGTTCAATCAACAGTACAGACTGGAGAGAACCATAATCTTTTCCAGTTGTCTTTCCAGCAATATTTATCACTTCACTTCCTTTTACCAAGTGCTTGGATGAAAGTTATAACAATTACAATCTCTGAAAAAAAAAATCCTCTGATATACTGATCTTTGCATTGTAAACAGAGAGTTCAGGACAGAGGGATATTTTTAAAAATCCAAATAGTGCAGCTCAGTTTTATTCCTTCTTTGATACTGTTCTTTTTTATGTTGCTACGGTATGTCTGCTCCATGTGAAAGTGAGGTTGCTATGGAAACTACTCATTATTTTTCAATAGTAGGCTAGCTACTTAATAAAAATCCTACATCTTTTTAATCCCTAGAGAGTCCTAATTTATCCCATACACAGACTTTCCTTCTTGACAGTTCCTTTAATATTCACTGCACTGCAGTGCACATTAATCTGAACATGTCCAACAAATCCACAACTTACTTCTGAAACCAACTTTCCAGAAAAGTTTGGGTTTTTTTTAAAAATATATTTTTTTAGCTTGTCTTTTACCTGCTTATATTTCAGTGAAAGATTGTAGGTATGAACAGCAAAGCCAAGAGTGGGCCTATGTAAGTCAGACATGGAAGAAAAAAAAAATTCTTTACCTATAATAAATGGAAAAAGGTGCAGGAAGGGGGGATGGACCATGATCTGGTTAGCCTGGAATTGGAGTTAATTCCTTTTGGTGCCACAGCCTCCCCTGGCCAGCACAGGCAACATTCTTGGTCTCTCCTTTCCTCAATTCACCACCTGTAAAATAGGTGGTGTCTATTTGCTAAATAGGAGCCAATTTCCAAAAGGAAATTTCCTGCTTGGCAGTTGGAGTCCTCCTTGTTTGACAGGCTGAATTCACCAGGAACTGTCTCAGGCTCTGGGGCCACAAACCACAGCAGGGCAGAGGGTGGGAGCTGTGGGAACTCCACTCTGTCACTATATGTTAAATTTCCCACTCCTCTGCACAGACATCAGAATGTCCCCCCTATTCATTTCCCTTTTTTTCTAAAGAAGCAAATTAATAAATTATTAATGATGAATCGATTGACTCTTTCCTACCTAAATCCTTTTCTATTGGGTTTAATGTTCTACACTGGGTTAAGACAATGTTGTTGGTTAATGGTCCTAATTTCAGAACCTCTGCTAGTGTTTAAAAGTGACTCCTCTCTTAGACCAAATATTTATTCCCCCTTTGAGGATGCAACTATTCTGAAACATTCATTACCCTCCAAGGATCTGACTATTCCCACATTTCTTGCAATTTATTTGAGGCAGATCAGTGGCATTTCAGTGGAACAGCTCTTATCAGAACAAGAAAGAAAACCAAAGAAGCTGCAGCAGCTAATTCTCTCACCCCCTTGTATTAGGCAGGTTCCTCAGATTACTGCAGAATTTAACTGCTCCATAAATGACAAAACTTCTCCAATAATAACACTAAAAAAGCAACAGGAACTCCAGAATTTAATGAAAGCAGAATTAGGCTAACAGAAACTTAAACTGCCTCAGGTATTTCAGAGATTACAAACAACAGTCTCATGCTTGTTGCTGTGATTCTTCTTTTTTCCTCTACATTTTCCTCCAGACAACCTTGCACACATTTCATATGGGCAATCACAAGTAAACCTGATTAAAATTCAGCCACGGATGAGAGCAACCAAAGGGAAACTCTTAAAGCTAACAGGTCTAGATTTAAGTCTTCCTGCCCATAATCAGCTTTTCCTCATGGGATTTCTAAGAGGAATCAACTTTCTCATCATTCACTGCCTATCAGTCCTTGCACTGTGCCATTTAATCTCATTTTTAACACAGGAATGAACACATGGGGGCTTTTATACAGTTCAAGAAACTTCCCTTCTAGCAGGCTGCTTACAGCTACTCCATATCAATATCAGATAAAATAAATAGATCAATAATTTCCCACACACAGTCTGGTGGGTTTAAAGCTTCAAATGTCTTTGCCACCAATTCAGGTAAAATGCTTCCAACCTACTTAACATTCTCCTCAGTCATTTTGTCTGGTTATTACCATCCTAGAACAAGAAACTCCAGAATTTATTCTTGTTCACTGTAATTGAAACTCCTTCCTGCAGGAGTTTTTGGCTTTTCCCTGACCTCAGCTCAGAATAAAATTTCCCCACGACTCTTTCTGTATTGCAATTTTACTTCATTGAACTCTGTCCCTTTTTTAACATTTCCCAAAAGACAAAATGTGACCCACAATGATTTTCAAAGTTATATAGTCCCTGAACCTACAAAGCTCATAAATATATCCTAAACAGCTTAAGTGAACCAAAGAGTTAAGGGAACATTTTAGGTGGACACACAGAGAGTTTTAAATTATATTCAAGGAGATTTCGATAGGAAAGCTGAAAGTGAGATGAATTTAACTGGAGGGTAGGAAGCAGAGGGCTGGAAGGGCATGAAAGCACTGAGAGTGGGACTCAGCAGCTCTTTCCTGAGCCTTATTTCTCTTAGCAGAAAGAATTTCTGCTCAGCAAACCCTGCCCTCTGGTGACTAAATGCCATTAGTGCCATGCATTTATAAATATTTGGGGGGTTGCCTCTTTGCACATTCATTGCCACAAAAAATGCATCAAACATCCATTCAGTGGCATGATTTGGATTTTATGTGTTCCTTCTTCAGATATTAATGAAAAATACAGTGTTTTTTCTTCTGTTTCAGAGAAACATTCATGCTACTTATCCTGTACATTATGTATATAAATATTTCATATTGTATTCACCTCTCTCCTCTGGAAACAACGAGCCTGATCACACAGTGCTACAGATTTATTGTCCATAAGTAATGGACATCTTTGGATGGACAAACATCATATTTGTACAATCAGAAATCAAAGCCTTCCACAGACAATAAGAAAATGGTGAAATCCAGGTATGTACATATCTTTCACAAAAACCTTTTTTTCTTCAGAATTCCTATTCAACTGTTTTATTTAAAGTTATTTACTAAACTATCTTCCTAAACAGCTATCAGCTCAGCACACAACTGTTCTTCTTTCTGATCATTATAAACAGTGCCTGCCCCCCTCCCATGGTGCAAAACTCGAATGGTTGTAGCATAGACACCTTTTCCATTGCCATGAACCAAAATCCTGCAGGCACCAAAACCAAAATAGCAGTTGAGGGGCAGAGATCAGCAGGTCACTGGATTTTTAGAGCAGTTGCCAGAGTTTATATATTCACTGGCAACTCTGCTGAGAGCTGCCAGGTGCACACATTGTGTTTCTCTTCCAAAACTGAGGAGTTACCAGAGTTTTCAGTGGGTTTTTTATTTTCCCTGCCAATTGTTAGGCAGCATCGAGGCCTGGCACAAAGCTTGTCATGCTGAGACACACCTGGACAGGCAGGTAGAAAGGGAGGGGAGGGGCCCATAAATCACAATTTCTTCCCTGTCCAATGGCTGCACACCACAAAATATTACATTTTTTGCCAGTGCCAGGCTGGGAGCTGCACAGTGGGGGAAGAGTTGGGTGCCAGGTTGTAGAGAAGCCTTGAAAGCAGGCTCCAAGTGACCCCAGAGCACTTAGCTGGGACTGGAGAGAGCCCCAGGCAAGAGCAAAGCCACCCAATGTCCTGAGACTGCACCTTCAGGGGGAGGTTTAGATTGGAAACTAGGAAAAAAATTTCTTCACAGAAAGGGTTTTTAATCATCACAACAGGCTGCTCAGGGAAGTGGTGGAATCTCCATGTCTGGAAGGGTTATAAAAACATGGGGAAATGGCACTTGGGGACAGGGTTTTGTGGTGAACAGGATTAATAGCTGATTCAATGATCTTAAAGGTCTTTTCCAGCCTTAATGATTCTTGGATCCTACGATTCTTGCTAATGCACGAGGCAAAGGCAAAGCAGGCATGAAAAAAACAAATAAAGCAGTAAGAACAACAGAGCTCAAAGCACAATCAAGAGAACAATTATCAGGCTAAGAGGAGAGACATTTTATGCCTTGCTACTTTCTCTCAGTCACAGCCCTACTGCTAATTAGAACAGATACAATTTTCAGGCAGACTGGGATTTTCAAGTTAATGGTGCCCTTAAATTTATTTTTTTTTTCTGGCTTTTATTGCTATTCATGGCACAGGAGTTTGCTGTCACTTACCCTGACTCAGCAAAGGTCTTACATGTGTGTGGGTTTAAGTTCATGCTTAAACCAGTGTGCAGTGAGAACATGGGTTTTCTGCTGAGCCAGGAGCCCCACAGGAGTGCCTGGAGCTCCTGACCTCGAGGCAGGGATGCAGCATGTGCAGGCTGACCTCAGCAGCTGGAACAGAGCACAAGGCTCAGGGGTGGCCCTGGGCTCAGGGCACTGACTCATGGTTAAGGGACACGTGGGCACAGCCTCGAGTCAATGTGACACTAAAGCAGCTCAGAACTGCTGCAGGGCTCAAGAGGGGTCAAGAGCCAACAGGTGCCAAAGAACCAGAACATTTGGGGCACAAGGAGAACTTGGAGAAGTGGGAGAAGCCAGAGCACCCTACCATCTAACTGGCCATCACTGCAAGCTTGGGCAATTGAGTTAACCCAGCTTTCTACAGAAGGACTGCACAACAGGATGGCCAGGAAGGTGGGCTGTGCCACTCCCAGGTGCCTTGAGGCTGATGAAGCACCGTGAGGTTTCAAGGATTGTTTCAAAAAAAAACCAAGGATCTTCCAAAATCTTTTATGTGTGGCAGCAGTTCCCAACAGCTAGGACTGAAATTGCACAGTGGAAGGAGCAGTGGCTCAGGCCCTGGATTTGCAGCCCCACACTGTGGGGCTCCACCAGCCCATGTAGCCCACCCAGGAGTGCCAATGCAAAGGAGGGTTTCTGCTGTGTCAGGGATTGTCAAACTGCTGATTTACTGAAGGCATGCTGCATGGCTTGGAGACAGAGAACATTTCTTTATTGCTGACAATGTTGAGCCTGTTCTTAGTACTAAATTGCTGGAAAAGGGGGGAGAGAAGAGGCAATTTACTTGCAATTGTCTTGTCTCCAGTTCTGTCGCTTGCTTTATATTCTTGTTTTTGTCTCCTCATCTGCTCCTGCCATAAATTCCTGGCTGTGCCTGCAAAGCCTTTTTCCTGTACCTCAGTGCCCAAGGGATGCAAGCCATACACTGAGCTCACCTTCTGTCACAGGGCCTTGGGAGGGCACCACCAGAGGGTTTGAGGGAACACTGTGATCTTCATTTCAGACACGTCCTGTTCATGCTATTTTAATTGTGGTTTAGTGGCCTCCAGCCAAGGCAAGGAGTGAATTTCAGGGCAGGAGGCAGACAGCTTTATACTTTCACTCCCATCTCTGATACCAGCCACGGCTTCAAACCACCCTGTAACTTGAAAAGTGCATTACAATGCATAAGAGTGCCAGCCTGGTGGCAAAGCCACTAAGATAAAAAGCAATGACACACATCTCTTCTTTCCTCCTTTTTGTGTGCATTGTCCCTTACCCTCTTTCTCAGTTTGTCTTCCCTTCCTTTTATCTTCACCTCTTTTCCTGGAAATGTGGAGAACTTGTACAGCAGTTGAAACTCGTGAGTTTTACACAATTCTCACCTGGATGCTGAAAATCAAAGTGAAATCTGAGTCACACTGCTTAGGAGACACTGGGGCCTTCTGTCCCCACTCCAGCACAGACTCACAGCATGAGGACAAAAGCACAGCAAGGCTGGGCTCCCACACATTTTTTTGGGAAGCAGCATGTTAACTTCACAGGAATCTCTTCTGCCCTCCCCATCCCTGCTCACCACACCATGTATTCCAAATGTACTGCTGATGTAATGCAGAGACCTCCAGAACATCCAGACTTTCATTGCTCACCCTCACTTAGGGAAACCAAAGGGGGTTTTCACCTCACTGGTAAATAATAGTACATTTCTTGCTTAAAGTAGTTTGGCAAATTTATTGCATGGCATCCAGGGATTTCTCGGACTAAAGACAAGGTCAGCTCCTGTCCCAGTTTCTCTGTTTTCTAGGCAGTAATTTAGAGGGGAGCCCTGTTCCTTGATATACTGAGCTAGGACATAAGGGAAACAATTCCACTGTGTTCCAAAAAAAAAAAAAGTTTACCTTACTGATTCTTAGAAATAAAAAGGGATAAGGGCTGGCCAGGCCCTGTGTGGAAACACAGAACTGATGGCTTCACTGCAGGGGTAGAGCAAGAGGTGAAGGGCACATCAGGGCTCAGGTGCACAGGAACAGCAATGTTTCTTTCAATTTATCTTCTTCTTACAAAAAAACATTTTTCCTTTCTTTCTTTTCCCTTTCCAAGAGCAGGGAGTTAATCTTTGAAGCTCAGTGCCCCAGGATTCTGTGTATGCCAGAAGTTAATATGTGTTTGTATGAAAAATCCAGTGGCATGGCCTTGGGCACAGAAACATCCTCAGCCACAGGCTGCAGGGAGGACATGCTGGGGGAGCTCCAGATTCTGTTTACACTTGTCTAATATTCTTTCTCCAGGCTGCTGACAACTGTCAAGGAGATGAAAAGAGAAACTATTTTGACCTTTGGAGTGATCCAGTCTACACTCTGCTATGCTGTACTACTGGAATTTACTTGGTGACTTCAGCTGTCTTTTAGAAACTCAACACCTGAAATTATAGAAGCAAATCATAAAAGGCCTTAAGGGACTTAGAATTGTTTAATCTCCTGATTGAATTAATCAAATTTTAAATTGTGTAGGCTTGAGTTTACAGTTGCTGGGAATTTTCAATATTAATGCTACACATATTTAATTTCAATGTTTGCCTCCTCTATTTCTCCAAGACAGTGCACTGATCAACAAATAAA
This sequence comes from Fringilla coelebs, assembly GCF_963513975.1. NCBI lineage: Eukaryota > Metazoa > Chordata > Aves > Passeriformes > Fringillidae > Fringilla > Fringilla coelebs. The sequence goes on from NC_140028.1 coordinate 145,969,526, forward strand.
GATCATTTCTCCTGCTTCCTGTGGCAGGAAGGAGCTGGGAGGCAGCAGGAGCTGGGCTGTGCATTGCTCTGGGGGCTCCTCTCCCTGTCTGTGAAATGTGCAGGAGAGCAGCACATGCATTCCAGGGACACACAAGAGACACGGGCAGCACTCCTGGACCTGTGATGGAAAAGGGACCATGATGGGAATCCTTGGAATGCCTCCACATCCTGTGCACCACCCCAAAAGCAACAGGGGAGCAGAAATTTGGATCACTCCATTCCTGGATCAGGAATGGTGTGGCCAGCAGGAGCAGGGAGGTCATTCTGCCCCTGCACTGGGCACTGCTGAGGTCCCACCCTGGGTGCTGTGTCCAGCTCTGGCCCCTCAGGTTGGGAAGGATGTTGAGATGTTTGAGTGCATCCAGAGGAGGCAGCGAGGCTGGAGAGGGGCTGGAACACAAACCCTGAGAGGAACCCCTGGGGGAGCTGGGGGTGCTCAGCCTGGAGAAAAGGAGACTCAGGGCTGCCCTCATCACTCTCACAGCTCCTGAAAGGTGCCTGTGCCCAGCTGGGCTGGGCTCTGTCTGCAGCAGCACTGACACAGCCAGAGCACACAGCCTCCAGCTGTGTCAAGGTTGGATAGCAGGGAAAAGTTTTTCACAGAAAGAGTGATAAAGTTGGGAATGGTCTGCCCAGGGAGGTGGTGGAGTCACCATCCCTGGATACGTCAAAAAAAGCCTGGATGTGTCACTGGGTGCCAGGGTTTAGTTGAGGTGTTGGGGCTGGGTTGGACTCAATGACCTTGAAGGTCTTTTCCAACCCAGTGATTCTGTGAATTCTGTGAAAAGTACAATGTCCCTTCCCAGGAGGGAAAGAAAGCTATCCAGGACTGTTCCAGGTGGCAAAACAGACATGCTCAGCTGAAGCTGAAAAACTAGCCCAACTGATCAATGTGGAGTCCAATGCTTCCCTGGGGATTTCCATTGACTTTTCCTCTGAAAAGTGAGGAGCTCACTACTCTGGGCATTGATCTGGAGACTGGCAGTCAAGAGAAATGGCAGAGTAAACCCAAATTCAAACCATTAATGGTGTCCCAAGAGAGCAGCAATAACCCAGGCTCCACTGAAGCCCACGCCCCTCATGGCCCTCACAGGATGGCACTTCAGAGTTCCTACAGAGAGGTTAATGCACACATGGTCAGCTGGTTTGCTTTAAACTGAGATCCCCAGCTCAGATCACAGGGTCATTCTCAAGCCCTGGGGCTGGCCATGAACAATTTATACTCCATGGCCCATATCCCATCCCAAATCAGCACATGCAGCTCTCCAGAGGCACGCAGAGGGGTTTGTTCTGTGAACTGAGGGGCTCATTGAGATTCTAGTTACAAAGCAGGTTACTTCAGGGATGCCCACAGTTTGAATAATTTAAAGTCAAACTGGACAAACACAAGAATGCATTATGCAGAAAAGCCTATTTTGGAAGGATAGGAGATAACCTTCTTAGTCTCATCTCTCTCCTCATCACTTCCACTGTGTTAAGAACTTCAGCTGGAAAATGTTTTTCCCAGTAGAGTAGCACTAGGGCCATCCTGTGAAGCGCCTGTTTAAAAATCAGACCTAAGCACATCAGGAAAACCATCCTTAGCTGCAGTGCTGAGGACTTGAAAATGTACCTGGTGAATCATCAGATCTCTGAAAATCAGCTTCTCCAGCAGCTTCAATTTCAATTTCAAAATACCCAAAGCTATCAGGGTTAGTTTACCATCTACCCTCTTGCCCCCTTAACAGGAAAGAGAAATTAATCTTTCTCTCTGCATCAGTAGTGGCTTCTGTCAAAATGTTTTTCTGCACATATTCCCAGACTGTTCTCTTGGTTCTTTTGTGACCATTATTGTATTTTTTATTTCTGCTTTTTCTCTCAGTAGGCTGTTGTGTTTGATCACACACCTATAGTACATTTTCCATAAGAGAACTGGCTGTTCCCCTCCTTACTTGCTTTTCTCCTCCATTTCCTTTTTTTTTTTTTTTTGTATCCTTGAATTTCATTTGGGGTTGCATACAGAAACCACCAGAACTCCATCATTTATATGGCCAAGATGGAAGACTGTAGGCCACCTCCACAGATACTTAAATGCCAAAGCCCAGAAAAGTTCAGTTCTCTCCCAGACCAGACTCTAATATTCAAGCTAACTATTATTATTTGTAATGTGTTTTTTTCATTAAAAAGTGGTACATCCTCAGTCTTCATTTTCTGTTAAAAGTATAACAGGCAAATACTACTAGAAGTAAGCTTGTTCACTCAAAATTCAGCAATATCATTCCACAGAACTTCCACTCTGATCAGTCCCATATAGACAATAAACAGGAAGTTTTCTGACTCCTAAGTGCTAAGAATTAATTTGAATTTCATGGCAAGAGATAGGGATCAGGGAGAAATAAATTAAGAAACGCTGTATATCTCCATACCCAGTGGCAGGAGACTGCAGCCCACACTCTCTTTGTTTTAGCAGGTTCAGGTCCCTGGAGCAGTGAAGCCCCAGCAGCAAGTTCAGCAAGGCTGGCCATGCAAACACAAACTTCCTGTCTCTGGCAGCCTTGAGGAGCCCACAGTGAGATTTGTGGTGCCAGAAATAATTTCCTAGTGGCACCCAGTCAAAATAATCTTTTATCAGACATGGCTACACCTACAAGAGTTGCAGCTCTACCTCCACAGTTGCAGTAATTCTTTTCCAAACATTTGCAGCAGCAAAGAGGTATTTTTAATGGCATTAAATGTTGTATGTAGAAAAAGAAGTTAAAAAAACAGTGGCATTAGCACAGGCCCACATTTATAGAGCACTAATTTCTTCCCCTAACAAAGATATTGAGTGATAGCAATGTTTTCAGCCTTGCAGAAGAGATCAATGCTTGAAATCTAAAGCCAGACAAATTCAGAAAAATCCAGGTGAAAAATGAGGCACAGAGTTGAGAGCAAAGTCATTAATGGCTGCATGAAACACTTTGATGTACTCTGTGTCACTGGGGCATGGTCAGGTCACAATTAGACTCAAAAAATTCCTCAGCTCAAAGCTAGCACAACTCCTGGAAGCTCATGACCTGTGGAAGGAAGGTGTCATTCCCACAGCTTCAGAACCATTCCACCCCAGCAGCACTTTGCAGTTTTGAAGATGCTTCCAGCCACACTCCCTGCACTGCTGGGCCATGCCTGGGTGGGATGAGGCACAGCTCTGGCTCCCAGCATCTGACACACCACCCTGGCAGCAGCAGCTCCCCTTATCCCACAGGCAAAGGAAATGCAACATTTCCTGAGCAAGCCCCTTCCTGTTCCTGAAGCTAAAAGAGAGGGATGGACTGGATGGATGGATGGATGGATGGATAGATGGATGGATGATGGATGGGTGATGGATGGATGGATGGATGGATGGATGGATGGATGGATGGATGGATGGATGGGTGGATGGATGGATGGATGGATGGATGGATGGATGGATGATGGATGGATGGATGGATGGATGGATGGATGGATGGATGGATGGATGGATGAGGGATGGATGGATGGATGGATGGATGGATGGATGGATGGATGATGGATGGATGGGTGGATGGATGGATGGATGGATAGATAGATAGATGGATGGATGATGGATGGATGGATGGATGGATTACGGATGGATGGATGGATGGATGGATGGATGGATGGATGGATGGATGGATGGATGGAAGTGTTCCATGGATCACAGATGACCTGTGAGATACCAGAACAACCAGAAGCAACTGGATGATTGCAATAAAGTTCACCTTCTCTTGTAAGTGCACCATTTCTTAACTTATTACATTTTAGGCTGACATGATGAAATGCCATGCCAGGAATGTGTCCTTATGAATTCTGGGTGAAGGAGGGGTCTTGCAGATGCAATCAACACATGGATACCCAGACATTTGATCTGTGAAGGAGTAAGACATATGAGCTGTCCATCTGCAGAGGAGATGAGAGGCTCCCACCAGTCTCAGGGAAGAAGAGAAATATACATTATTATTAGTGGAATGTTAAAGCAACAGGTCATCATTAGTCAGGAAATATATCACAAGATGACTAGGACAGGGACAGGGAGGCTGAAGCTTTATGCACTAAAAGTTCAAGTGAAAATCATGAGTTTAGTCTGAGATTTGAGGCAGCAGAGCAGATTGCTCTCACCCACAGTGACCAGTCCATCACTGTGTCCTCATAGTGCCACTCACAGATCAAGACTGCACTGGGAGAGGCAAAAACAGGCTAAAGGATGGATTTTTCCTTGGGGCTCAGGATCTCTAAAGGATGGATTTTTCCTGGGGCTCAGGTGCAAACAGACAAGATACAGCAAGCAATAAAATCATCACTTGGCTGCTGATGTGCAATAACTTTCTTTGTGCACACTCTTAGCCCATGGAAATGTGAGGTAATTTGGATTAGCTTAGCCTTCACAAGAGCCTACTGCCTGAGGTGCCACTTGAGCCTAAACTTTGTGATTTCTGCTTTACCAGGTAGATGCAAGCTCGTTGTAAACATCAGGTGTGCAAGCTGCCCTTGTTGCAATAAATATGCCAGCACTTTTCCAGCAATGCACAAACTCCTGTTCTTTCCAACACAGGAGCTCAGGGTGACTGGGGAATATTGAATATTGCCTGGTGCTCTCAGAGCTACAAGCTCTTTACTGGTTTTGTATCCAAACCTGAAATCACAGCTCTAATCCAGCAGATTTTTGTGCCCAGGGGATCAGATGAACTGAACACGATCATGGAAAACACTGAACAGATCTAGCCTATTTCTCCAAGTAGTTTAGAACTACTCCTTTTAGCATAAGATATAGCACCAAATACTGCTCTATTTGATAATAAATCATAATTTATTTTTCCTGAAGGTGAACTACTAAATATTTGCAGGCCAAAAACCTGAAATTTAACTTTCTTTAGAGAAAAAATTTCCAACAGTCTGACATCACCTTTACTAACCTTACTTCCAAACAGGCCACACTTTAAGCTTGTTTTCCTCTTTGTGGCCAATTCTATGCAGATTTTGTTCCCAAAATACATTTGTGTCCTCAGAGCCCATACATGAATAATTTCTTCTGCATTCATTCATAAATTTGTTTCTTTTAATTTTCTTCCTCAAATTCAGTCCTTTGAGCCACTCAAGACAAGGAAAATTTCTTTCTTTCTTTTAATTTTCTTCCTCAAATTTAGTCCTTTGAGCCACTCAAGACAAGGAAAATTTCTATCTTCCAGGTACCTGAAGTTTCTCCAGACTCAGAATTTGGAAGCAGATCTTCTGTAATATAAAGCAATAAAATAAAACATCCTGTGGTGCTCTATTTCTCTCCTAGCAGGAGGACTCCTGCTTTCCATTAAGAAATGATGAAAATTTCTTCCTGTTGACTCCTCCAGGAACCCTTCTAAAACCCTAAGGATGCTCTGTCTTATTAAAAGTAGGAAAAATTTCTAGGTATGTTACATCAGCTGTGAAGTTCTGCCTAAACTCAGTGCAGATACACGCAGAGCAGAAAGATGAATGGGAGACAATATTTCCATTATTCTTTCTCAGGAATAAAAACACTGAAACTACAAAAAGATAAACATCTTTTGAATAGCTTTGGTAGAAGAAAACCGGGTGAGGTAACAACTAGAATTACACAACTAGAATAACTATGTTTTTGTGGAAAGTTTTTCTTTTCACTTAATTGTTTTGGTTCCATTGTTGACCTCCTGGAATTTTATTCTTGTGTATCCCAGGCTAAAGATTTTGGATATATGCTTGGAGGGAATAATGTCATTCTTTTCCATGTGAACTGATCCACTTTGCATGGATCAGCTTAAATGATTATGTAGGTCAGAGAATTCTCAACCATAGGGTTCTAACACACTCTGGGAAATAAAGCCTCATTCCTGGGTTTAAAACTGTTCCTAGGACTGTTTAATTATCTATACAAGGTGCTAGGACTTCTATAAGGCAGACCCATAAAACTCTCAATATTTCTGATTAGGAAAGTTTCTTAAAGATGATTTCACCCATCTGGACAGATTGCTACAACTTCCTTATTCCATTTTAATTTAGTCAAAAATAAATTGTCATTGCCAAAACAGCCCCTAAAGTCAGGACAACCTTGTCAGTTTAATGTAAATTGAAATTAGAGAGTTTAGAAAGAAATCAGTTTATTTGGAAAACTGCTCAGCTAAGTTTATCTAATTAGCCCAGCACAAGCCACATCCCCTCTGTGCCAGAAACTGTATCAATACCAACAGAAAGGTAAGTTCTACCAAGATAATTTATTGTTAATGCATATTACAGAAGATATTCAGATGCATACAAAAGGGGAACAGGTAGTGAGTGGAAAGGGGTCAGAGCTGTTGATCTAATTTCCTAATGAGTCAGGTAGAAATTACTAAAATACACCCTTTGCTCTCAGAAAAGAGTTCAGCATTCCAAATTAATTCCACATTTCCTGCATTCTGACAGCTATGACAACAGAGAGGAAAGGAACCTCTTTCTCCACAACAGCTGATCCTTAAAGAGGATGAGAACAAAATTATTTTCAGTTACTCCATTAACTCCCAGGTCTGTGGTCACTCTCCTGCATTTAATCCACTAATGAACCTCTGGAGGCTCCATTTGCTGACATGCAATTCCACCTCTTGTTTTCCTGCTAGGTTGTGTAAGAGGAGGTTGTTTCTGTAGACTCAGCTGGGGTCTAAAACAGGTTCAGTTTTAGGAAGAAGTCAGCTCATGAGAGAGGAATCTGAAGGGCTCGTGCACTTGAAAGTTTTTCTACCCACAAGACCAGTTACCCCAATAAAAGAAATTACTTCTCCCTACAAGCCTTGCTTTTACTCTAAGCACAGCACACTTTTGGGGTCTCTGGAACTGATACAGTGCAACCTTAATTTAGCCTCATCCTCAAGGATTTCTGATGCAAAGCCCTCCCGAGGGAGTCACTGGGGCCCATGGTGACATGCATGACTGGAAAGCAGCAGCGTGCAGTAAATGAAGTGCTGAGCTGGAAAGGCGGAGGAGGAACAATTTCATGACTAAGCAAGACGTGCTGAAGACACAGATGATTTCCCTGTTCTCACACAGCCACATTCTGTGATGCTGGGCAAAACATCGAAGCTGAATTTTGCTAAGTGAGCACTGCAGTGTTACTTGCTTCACAAATGTTCACCTCTGGGACTTCTGGTACTATTTGAGAAGTGCTGAGGGTCGGCACTGCCACTGAGGTCACAGATCTGTGTTTTAGATTGACACAAAAATTGTCTTTACCTCTCAGTGTTTAGGATACATTAGGAACTGTTCCTTTGCTCTGGGAAATAAACCCCTCCTCATGTTCAGCAGCTGTCCCATGAAAAAAAAATTGATTAGATTTTGAGAAGCATTCAAAAATTGTGGCAGTAAATGCTAGAAAAGAGTGCAAGAGAAAATTAAACAGTGTCTGAAACTAGTGCAGACTAAGGCCATACATTAAACAATGGGCAGGAAATCAAACATTGAAGAGGTTTTCACTGTAAGACTGCGAGCACAGAAAGAAGACTCCTGCACAAAAAAACCCAAACACAACCGCAGTGACATGCAATCATTTAATTAAAGATGCACAAAATGCTCAAGGAAATTAGAGTAATGAATACAAGAAAAAATGAAGAGGTTTGCTAGAGCAACAAAAAGTCCAGCACTGTTGATATTTTTTGAGTGGTGATTGCCCTGATGTATACTGTAATACCATGCAGAGACATCTAAAGGAGCCCTGAAAAACCTCTATCAGCAAACTGAAAGTTTACAGTAGGGTGAGTAATCAGTAGACAAATTAGTTCTGACTAATGTGAATGATCAGCAGCTGAAAGCTTGCACTGCATCAGTGCAACAAAGAGCTTGTGGTGCCCTCAGCTCTCCCACAAGAGCCTTGCACTGAGCCCTGCACAGCTCTGGCACGAGGGACCCTCATCCTTGGGGCAGGCACAGCCCTGGGGAGGCACTGATTTAGAGTGACTGTGTGTTTGGTGACATGTGAAATTCCAGCTCAAATAACCATAAAAATTCTGAGTCTTCAACACATATTAGCACTTTGAAGCAGTATGAGCTCTGCTGGTTGATTTTTGCTGTCTTCAGAAATAGGAAAAAAAAAAGAGTTTTAGTGCCACACAGTTTGGACATTTTGTTGGCTGAATAATTTCTAGCACAATGCCTTTTAGCCCAGGGCTTAGAAAAACCATCAAGAACAGAGAGCTCAAGTAAGATTATAGGATATAACAAGAGCACTTCATCTTAACAGCAGTGCAGAAACAATATCAGATGGCTTTTATTGCATAACCAAAATCTTCTGAGAAATCTACCCAATACAACCTAGGGATTTAAATGTTCCTGAAAAATTAAATGCCACACAGGAAGAGAAGCCAGCTTTCTAACTCCCAGTCATGTGCCACAGCCATGGGTCTGGGTGACTTACTGCTCACGTGCAGCTTGCCTTCCCTCTGCTGCTGGCATGAGACACCTGGAGGTTACTTTGGCAATTTCCACCCCATCAACATCACTGCTGTCCTGAGCACCCAAACCTCTCCTGTGCACTTGTGCAAAGCTGTCACCTGCATCCTCTGCCCCCGACCACACTGACACAGCTGCACTGTCACTGCTGCCCCTCAGCACCCATTCCAGAAAGCACCACCTCTGCTGCTCCCCTCTGCTCAGAAAAGGAGAGCTCCCTTCTCCTCTCTCAGTGCTGGAATAATTGGTAAGAAATTTCCTGCCTCAGAGCAGTCCTGCTGCATTAAACCTCTTCCCATGTGTCATCACTTGCTCTGGAGAAGTGGCTGCATTAAACCAGTCTGGGCTGTGGGTCAAGTTCTCTCAAGTGCTCGGGGCCACACACACCAGAGGACACAGCTGCTCACCAGCCACTCCTACACTGGCAACATTTAGAGCCCACTGGGAGCTTGGAAAATCAGCACTAGGGATACTGAGGGGAAGAAGCTAACAGGAATTGCCTGGCATTGCCTGTGGTAGCCCTTCTAGGGTCATTTTTACACTCACCATCTGCTGGGGAGCACAGCCCTTCATCCTGGCACTCTTACCATCACACCTAGCCATGCTCACTTTCCCTCAGCTTTCTTTCCACCTCTCCTGTGTTTCCAGTGTTCAAAAAGGAGAGAGGAGACCCCTCCTGGCTCTGCAGCAGCAGCCAAGAGCTCAGCCTGGGAGATGGCGTTTGGAACAAGGCTGAGAACGAATTCCAGACTTCTCACCAGACAAATGCCACACAGTAAGGGGCAGTTTTGCTCCTCCAGGTGGGGCCTCTAAAACAATTTGTGTTTCATTAGTCAAATGTTCCAACGCATGTTAAACCCACTCTGAACCCCTACAATGAGTGCAATGAGCCATTGAAGGGCAGCAGGTGTGCTCCTACATGAAGTGAACTCTTGCTCTGCCTGTTTGTGAGAGGAAACACAGGGAAACTTTATGAACTTGTGTGCTGGGAAATTCTGTCATGTGAGCAGCACTGCTCCTATGGCCTGGAGATGATTTTTATTAAAAAAGGAGTCCATTCAAACTCAGCTCAGCTCATTTGAATGTATTGAGCTACTAAATTCTCCTAAAATCCACAGCTCAGGTAGTCTGGAGGTAATGTTCACACACCATAGTGGTGCTATAACAGAAAACAAGCAGTCTGATATTCTTCTGAGTTTCTCATCCACAGGTTTTCTTTGCAAACTGTCTTTGTCATGGAGATAGGCAAGGCTGCTATGAAGGACTCGGGGACTCTGTGTAGAAACACTAAAGCCAAGCAAAAAAAAAGAACCTACAATTCTGCAACAATAAGAGAAAAAGAACTGCAATGAATTAGATTTTTCCCCACAGAATATTTGCAGCATAAATGTCTATAGAAGCTGCTGCCCTCCTGGTGACAGACCTCTTGACATCTTCCCTCTGGAAATGAAAAAGTGTTTGGCCTGCAGGGGAGGTAGCTGGAAATGTTTAGAGAAATATCATAGACATGTGACGCAAGTTGTTTGAAATGCAGCAATCAAGGGACCCTCAAATAAACTTGACTCAACTATCTTCAAAATACATTCAGAGGACAGATTCATCCCTGTATAACCCACTTGACTGTGATTATTTTTTTAAACAAACACAGAGTCTAATAACCTTTACCTCACCTGGAGATTCTTTGAAAAGATGTTTAGCCTGCATAATCAAAACTGAGTTCCTGTTACCTAGCTGGAGGCAGAGATGTCTTCACTGGCTCATGCAAAATTTCAATAGCTTTAGTTGAAAAAGTGGCCCTTATGTATTCTCTGCTTCATAAAGCAGGTGTACAATCCCATAGAAGTAGGATTTCTGAGATCTAGCCTAAAGCTAGATATAATTTTTATCTTTGCCCAGCTTTTCTAGAAGAGTCTTACAATACTTCAATGCTCAAGATCATGAAAATCTTATTTGCTGCCTAAAACAATTTATGACCAGTTTAGAGCCATCAATTCTTATTCCAACAATATCCTTCATTTTACAAGACTACTGTCTCCAGAGAAGGGCCCATTGACCTGAATAAATGAGAATCAGTGATTGCTGAAGCTGATCAAGAAAAATGCTGCAAATGCCTCAGTCTGACAATGAAACTTTCTCCTAGATAGATATCCTGAGCATGGACAGATTCTCCATTTCCACCATTATCAGCAGAAGGGAGAGCCCAAGCATGGAAAATTCTAATCTCCTGCTTTGATGAGAGATAAGACCTATTAAGTATAAAAAGCCTCTTTGCCTTTTAGTCAGCACACAAATTTACGTTTGGAAACTCTGAAGATATGTCACTGTGATGTAAAAGACATATTTGCTGTACCTTGCTGGACTTCTCTGAGCTCAGCTCCAGAGGAAGAAAAGAGAAGTGAGCATTAACTGTGAGATATTTTCTATGTTTTCACCAGAAAGTTCAGCAATGTCAGCAGACAAACTCTCAAATAACCTGTTTGATTAAAAGCCACCACCAGATTTCTTCACCCAATCTTACAAATTTGGGGTATCTAAACTGAGGTTAAGAGGCTCAGTTTCCAAATATCTGCTTGCCCATCCACCCCTTAACTAGCCTCTGCTTCGTACTCATGAAAAGAAATAGGATAGAAAAATAAAACAGTCACATTTTCTTGCTTGTTTGGAAAGTCCCAGCCAGCCTGAATGAAAGGAGGGAGAAGGAGAGAGGAAAGGCATTCCCTAATGCCCAACATGCATTTTACAATCAGTCCATAAATCATCCTTCTTCTCTTTGTAGAAATGCCCTGAGCAGAACAGAGCACTCCTGGAATGGTTCATTACTTACAAACATTTGATGAAAGTGGATTCAGCTTTTGGTTTATGATCCAGCATGCTGGAGGAAGATGAGTTTTCTAGATGAGGCACAGGCTCTACTACTACACAAAGCAAACTTCTCCTTTCTGCTTTTCAGTGCTGTCCAAGGTGCTGAGTTAAAGAAAAACCCAGGAGTGGGCTGATGCCAAAATGGGCCCCACAGTCATCACTTATCCCTGCTAGAGACATTGATCCTTGTACAATTCATCTTCACAGCATTGTGGCAAATAGGAAAAGCCTCTGTTACACAGATCCTTTATATATTTTTTCTTTAAGTTCCTTTAAGTCTTGCAGTTTATGAGTCTTTCCCTCAATTATGGCCTATCTCAGCAATCTGCCTTTCAAGCAGTGCTCACCAAACCTTTCTCAAAGGGCCCTGGAGCCTGCTGATTGAGCTGTCTCACAGAAGCCTTGCTATTGGTGTACCTTTGGAGTGCTTTTAATCATTTTATGAAGTTAGGAAATCCTCATCTATTAAACTGCAGCGGACCACAGAGAAATTTTATGGCTTGTCACCAATCGAGACCAGCTGAAAGGAAAGCAGAATGGTGCTTTCAAATTAAATTACAGTTTTTCAGCTTGGACTGGCACAATCTGTCTTCAGCAAAAGAGGGGCCTTGTGTGGAACTTTTAGAGCACATTCAACCCTCTGATTCACGCTGCTGCTCCCTAGATTCTGCACTGAGCTGCCCGGTCACAGGGAGGGACACACAGGGAGGGACAGTGAAGGAACATGGCTGTAATTTGAGGGACATCACGTGCAGATTTACTGAGTGGGATTAAACTGGTTTTAACCTTGCTCTTCACCTTCACCTTCTCTGCCCAGTGCCATGAGGCACTTTCTGTAGCTCATCCAAAAATGAGAGAGCCACCTCGGAGCTGTGCAGTTGTTATGAGCACTCCTGGGAGAAAGGAAATGTTCCCTCATGACCCAACATGACAGAAGAGAAAGGATTTCTAAGATCAAGTTTGCCCATTGCCTGGAGAAGAGCAACTTACTGAAGAAAAAATAACTTGCTAATGACTGAATTGTAAAAATAGAACAAAACAATAATAACAATTTAGGCCATGTTTATATGTGCTCTCTCTGAATTTACATCCTGTAAATGCACTGTTATCTTCTCTGAACCTTCACAGGAAGAAAATTTCAACCCCCCCCCCTGAATTTAAATGGTCACAGACAGTCAAGGTGCTCCTGCCCATGGGAAAGAAGATTTTTAAGATCCCTTCCAAGCCAAACAATTCTGTGATTTCCGTGATTCTCTTGGAGACCTCTACAAACATCAAACACGCAGTCCTACCCAACCCTGTAATACAAACACAATTAATCTAGGCTGAAAGTACACCAGAAAAAGAGAATATATTCTGGTGTAAACTGAAATGCAAAGTGTTTTCTAAATGACAACATATATCTTGAAAATATATCTTGAATGAAAAAATTTATCTTGAATTTTCTAAATGACAAAATATATCTTGAATTTGTTATTCACATTTCAAACATATCATAAGGATATTTTTTTTCCTAAGACTGCAGGTGTAACACCACATAGGTAGTCACAAGTTAAGTATTTATAAAATACCTTCTTAGAGACATTAGAGGAGAGAATGAGAACTATACAGCTTTTCTGTCAGGTATTTTATAAGGATATCAAGTATTGGTGAATTCTAAAGAGAAAGAAAATGGGAAAAGTTATCATAGAACCAAAATACAGAAGAAATTATTTCCAATCTCTTCCCTCTGGAAGCATCAGAACACTTCATGAGAGGTGGAATAAGAGTAGAAGAGACATTTCAGGAGAAAACATCAGACAAAAATGTCCAGTCTTCCAGATTACAAAGAGCCTGCCTTCCTGTCAAGGACGAGCTGCTAGATTAGGCTAAGTAGAAGGAAAAAGAAAATATGGAATATTCTGTCTCAGCCACAAAAAATATTTTGCCCCATAAGAAAAAAAAAAAAATTAGAAGCAAAATTCCTTATCTTCCAGTATCAGAGCTGGTTTCAGTTCTGTGCCTCATGGTTTTCCTCTTTCTCCTTTCTTTTTCCTTGTCCTTTGTCTGTTTCTCATCCTCTTGTTTTTAATCTTGCTCCCAGAGTCTGCCTCATTCTTTCCCCCAGAGACAAATTAAACTGAGGACATTGATTGAAAATTCCCACCCAGGCTCCTAATGAGTGTATCATGGCTGTGTCTCCTTTTGGGCAAAGGAAATCTCAGAGAGGTTTTAGTGCACTAAAGCTGCCAGAACAGCCCAGACACCCCACACACACAGAAGGCAGAGAGCCTTTGAAAAAACTAAAAAAGAAACCTTAGGGACAGCAACCACAAATGACTCCATTCTGCCCATATTCCTTTCCATATCTGCTTCCCTTTTTCTCCTCAGTGGCCTTTCACACCTCCCAAGTACATGAATTTTAACCCAGACAGCCCTTCCATCTATCAAAAGCCTGACACCCATGTTCATGCTTCCCCAGGACCAACCTTGCCACTTTCTCACTTTGGCTCAGGTTTCCCTTTGTGACAGCTCTTGGCATGTTCCCCCCACCAAGCACTGCTCCCTTTTCCACTTTAGCAGCCAAAGCACAACAGTCTGATAACTGCTCACCCACTATCATGTATCTCCTTATTATCTGCTACATTATCCTTATCTAATTGCATGCACTTTGGCTCAATCTGACATTTTCAAAACTACAGATGCTTATTAGCTTTTCTTAGCTAAAAGAAAAAATATGCATTATAGTGATTATCAGTTCCTGGCAGTGCCTGTGAAACATTGTAATGACAGAGACCTTTAGCCCACCATAAACAAGCACAATCAGGGCCTGTTTTGGTTATTAGCAATGCTCCTACAAATGTTGCCACTGTCAGAATTAATGACAGCACTACTAATTATTAATAATCTCATGTTTCTGTCCATGGGTTCTTTCTAGCCCAAAAGCTTTAGGCCCAAAGCAAAAATTATTTAATTTTGCACCCTTCACAAGGAAGCCACAAACGAAGTCATGGCCCTGGTTCCTTTTTGGTGCCCAGGAGATGCAGGTCCTGCCTCACAAAGGTAAATGACTGGCTGAAGGTCCTGAAGCAGGTCAGTGGCACACCCAGGAGCTGCAAGACTTCCCTAATAGTTATTCCAGTGCTCCACCACTGATCCATGTCCCCTCAAACAGAAGGTATCCAAACGTGCCCAGAAATGAGTGAGAATTGCCCACTCCTTGAAGAAGCCTGTTTCAATCTCCCCATCCTCAAACACAGAGAGTATAAACAAGGCAAATACAATAGAAGGGGTTACTGTGATCCTAAACCTTGGCTATGTCAGTTTTAATTAATTACTCTTGTTTGCAATGACTCACTGAATGTGTTCTGACAAGTGTTTGTGCTGCAGTTCATAACAGAACAAAGAAGCTGCTTCAACAGCACCCACTTTATCAGAGACACCATTGTGAGGCACTATAATACCTTCAGTGTTTTCTCCTTGTGTCTCCTCTTGTATCTGGCATTACACCAAAAAATATTTAAAAAGAAAAAGAAAAAAAAAATGAAAAAGAAGAAGTTAATATAGAGCAGGCAGAGGAAGTGTATCAATAAAGTGCTTGGATTCAATGTGCCTAGCAGTAAGAGTAGTAGAAGTGAAAATCTTTGGTTCACTATAAAGTATTTATGTGTCTATGGCAACATGGCTGTTGATTTCTGCAGCTTCCCTGAGTACAAAGTAATAGAAGTTCAGTCTTTTAAATATTGCTTCTCTTTTCTAGCACCCAGATGAAATAGAAACAGAAAAACAAAACCAAAACCAAATCATATTTAATAAAGGTTATACAGAAACATGAGGAAAGATTAAGCAATAAATTACAAACAAAGATAGGATTCTACAGTCACATGAAACATAATCCCACAAGCAATCTGTGCAAATCTCAGAGCTGTGTATGCAATAAACTTATCTTGGGACAATCAGTCTCTTATGCAAGAGGTCAAACTCTATTTAAAGCAGATCCCAACATCCCCTTTGCTCTCTGCTCAAGTCTGCTCCTGCTTTTCCCTGAAACACGAGACAGCCCAACCTGCCCATCCTGAGAGGAGGGCAGGGACACAGGCAGGAGCTGAATTTGCAGTGCCAGAGGGAGCATCTCTGGGAAGTGGCTGCAGTGGAGCCATCTGGGTTTGGCTGGGCACCATCCTTAGGTGCCAGGGCAGGGAGATAAGGCTGCCTGCAGCCCCCTGTTAGATAGGGAGGAAGAACTGACTCATGGCTTCCCAGCAGTGCAAAAAAACCCAGAATTCTTCTCCCTTTAGGGAGCTGAGGGATGGGAGAGAGGAAGGGATGAGCTGTGCTTGCTGTCCCTATGGTTTAAAAGAGATTCAGAAGTTTTGGGAGCAAACTGGAAAAGCTCTCCACCCCAGAGCAACTTCCAACAGCACCCTACCAGCCAGCAGCAGCTGCCACAAGATTCCTTTTCTGTGACCCTGCTACAAGCATGAGTGTCTGTTTTGCTACTGTTAGCAGGTCATACTTTTTTCTTTTGCCAAAGGCTGGCCTTATAAATAAAAGTCTTTTTAAATCCCCCTTAGCCAGAGGCACTGCAGGACACTTGAATTCTTCTTTGCAGACACAAACTGTGCAGACTGGGCTCTGCACACCACTGCTCATACCCTTGAGAAGGGACAGCAGCAGGACCAAGCCTCCTGCTGCTGGACTTCTCCCTGTGGCCCTGCCAGAAGAGGAGGAAAGCAGCAGGCACAGGGACCCTGTGCAAACCTCCTGCAGGGTCTGCTCACCAAGTGCCTTCACATTTTGGGCTTGGAGACTGCAGCAACATCTGTAATGGCTCAGCCTGCATGGGTTTCATTTCTCCTCTGACCAAAATGCCACAGCTACATTCTTTTATAGAGTTGGAGCTTATTTTAATGGAAAATAAGGAACACAAACATGCGTTTGTCATAAACACTTTAAAATCAGTGACTGTGGTATAACTGGAGCTGAGGTAACCAAGCATTTCCCACTGCTGCATTTCCATTTCATGTAGCTCTGTATACCTAAAAGAGAAAGCCTGGGGAGAAATTTGCATTTGCTTTTGAGTTCTGCCTAGACTGAAATCTGCTTGAAATGCTGGAGCAGATGCTATTGACAAATACAGAAAAGAAATATAAAAAGCCCCAAACCACCCCTTCCCTGAAATACTATAATGAAAGCATTAAGATACTGCTGTCCTTCCTTTGGATGCTTTAAATCTCCTTTTGCTCAAAGCAAACTACAAAGCCTTGAAGAGCTGGAAAACTGTCAGAAATGAGTGCTAGATACAACAAAGACTTAAATGTGCCAGACTTCACAATTAGCTTTACACCTGTAAGAATATCCATGGTGATAACTGGAACAATTTTCAGTCTTAAAACCCCTGGGGCCCAGAACCAGAAACTGCAATAGCTCACAAGGTTGAGCCACAGCAGACCATTGCTGCCATAGAGCTGAGATGAGCTGCCCATGTGCCACCTCTGCCTCCAATTTTCCATCTGCAAAGTGAACATAAAAGTAATAATAATAATAATAATAATAATAATAATAGCAGTTTTAAAAGACACAGAGACTGCAACTCTTAGAAGAATCTATGTAATAGCTGAGTTCTACTAACAAGCACCTTGTTTAAAGTAAAATAATTTACACCTCGTAAGTGATAAACAATTTTAAAACATATTCAGTTTTTCTCAGCAGAGACACAAAATTGATCTTTTTCTAATTACCTCACACACTTCAGTACCTCTGTGTAAACTTAAATGTTTGCAGAGTGAATGAGGACCAGACCCCTCCCTACCTCTCCCCCTGCTTCCATATTGCAAGTTCCCTGAGGCTTAACAACTGTATTAATCTTTGCTGTAATCTTTGGGAAGACTTTCAAGTGCTATTTTGACAAAATAAACTATGAAATATCTCTAAATTAAAGTGCTTGAAAAATAAGATGTAATTAAATCTCTGGTTGCACGTTAAAAAATTTATGTTCCCAAACACTCTACAGGTGGAAATGTTGTGAAGGACTTCTCTTTCCACTACAGGGAAACCACTGCCCATTCCCCTTTCAGAACACTTTCCTGGATTGTCCCACCACACTCTCCCTCTGTCCCTCCTGCACTGCTCTATGCTGCAAAACATCCATGAGCCCAATGCCCATTCCCACTCTCTTTTATAGTTCTATACTGGCAGTAAAGATTACGACACAGTGATCTATTCCTATAGATGAATGCACACACTCAAAATATGCTTTAACTCACCCACACTGAATCCTACCAGTACCAAACACCCACAATTTGATGAATACACATAATATCTTCAAAGGTGCACATATCAGTAGAAAAACATATCCAAAATGAGTATTTGTCCATCTAACTAAGAAATATATTTCAGTATCTATTTTTGTGTTTGACCACAAATCTTTTGAAACACCTTGAAATGACTAACCTAAATTTTCTGCGTGTACTTTTGAAAAGACACACGCATCACAACCAGTGAGTGAAAAAGGCTTTTGGAAAAAAAATATCGGCTTTTTTTGTTTGCTTTCCTTTGGGAGAAAAGAGAGGAACATTCCCTTAGAAGGAAGATTTGCTTCTTCCCTCCTTCCTCCACGTACTTAAAACTATTGCTGAACCATTTCTTACGAGCTTTGAAAACAAAAATTTCCACCAGAAGGCGAGAGTTACAAAACTGCCCCCAGTCCCAGCAGACCTGGAGAAGGCAGGAAGGATTTGAAGAACCCCCACGTGTAGGTGTGAGAGTGCAAACCAGGGGGTGGTTGATGTTTGCCTGCAAAAGCCAGGCAAAGCCACAGGCTCCATAGGAGCGGTGTGATCACCGCACGCTGCCACCCCTTGGTCACGGGATGAAAACGCTCACATCTCACGGCCACCAGGCAAAAATCCTGGAAAAATCAACCTGCAGTTAATGGGCTGTAATGGGAGGGTTTGCTGCACCAGCACAGGCATAAATATATTAGCCTGAATAATCTAAAGCTTTTTATTTCAAGGGACAAAATCTGCCGACTCTCAAAGAGCATTTTCCAAGCTGGGATACACATCCTAAGGACTGCCTTCAGTCTGGCCTTTCCTGAAACAAAAATGCACAAATGGGTGGAGAACAGCACATACTCACAGATTTATTTTTTCCCCCACCTCCTAAGTCTTTAAAACCCCTTGGAAACCAACTTGAGCTGCTCCAGCCCTGGGCTCAGTCTCTGCTTTCTGCACTGGAGCTCCCAGCTCAGAAAGAGAAATAACATGAGCCGAGTACTCCACGTGAAGCACCCCAACCTATGGCACAGTTCACTACTATTAGAGAGATGATTCAGCCTCTTCACACAGTTATTTCTGAATACTTAAAAATACATTTTCTCTGGTAGATTTTTTAGTGTGTGCATCATCACCACAGCTAGTGAAGACTGCAGAAAGAGAGGCGGATTTTAAACTGGCAGCAAATATCATAAGTTTGTTTAATTATAGATATAGCCATAAAGTGAAGTGTAAAAAGTGTAGCACTTACAGATCAGTGTCCAATATTCAGTAATCACAAAAAATATTATAATTTTCTATGCAAATATAACCCATGATTTTAATAAGGTTTGTAGCTATTCCTTTTGAAGGAAGTAAGCTGCAATTTTTATTCCTTTCAAAAGGTGAGCTTACAGAATGTCAGCTGGGCCTAACTATTTCCATGGAAATATCCATTCCCACTCTCTGCATCTTAATGGCTGGAGAATAGCTGAGTTCAGCTCCAAGAGCTCACCAGGAAGATTCTAGGAGAATCTTACAGACTTAAGAGTAGGAGATTCTTACAGACTTAAACAGTTGGTTTTGCCCATACACACAGCAGTACAGATCTGTAGACAGACTTCTGGTTACAATTCAACTTATTATAGCTTACAAACAAAGTCAGGGTGTCTGCAGTCCCACAAACTCCTCTATACAATCAATCCATTCATCTCTCTAGGAGAAAAACTGCCCACTTTTGAAATGCCTGTTTCCTGAAGCTCAGGCCTCAACATTTCTGAGGGTTCTGTCCCTGACACACATTTCTAGGAGGCAATATCTCCTCCTGTTAGACAAATAATGAACTGAAAATTAACACTTTCCATTACATGCAACAGCAAGTCTGATGTATTTGATTCTCACTTTCTCGGACTCACTCTGTTAACAAAGGATATTTGAACTACTAAATCCTTAATTTATCCAAGCACAAAACACAGTTTTACTGAGGCAATGATACAAATCAAAATGATTTGTATTTATATCTGAATGAAAACCTTCTCAAAAGGTAAATAAGTCTGAATAATCAATTGCAGAACTAATAAAGTCTAATATATGGCCAAATGTAGTTTTAAACAAATGCAAAAAAAAAAATTCAGAATTCAGTTATTGAAAGAATATTCAGAGGAATTAAAGCTTTTGTACTTTGGGACTGGCTTTTCTTTAATATGCTTAAGCCTCCTATTAAAGCCAATAACAGTTTTGGCTAAGTAATGAACCTGTAAGAATGCAGCATGTGGCTTTTCATAGAAAAATATGTTATGATGTTTCACTGGAGGATTCAATATTTTTAACAGATAACTTAACAATTTACTTTAAAAAGTACTCCCCTGAGTGACTTATTAAATGGATCAATATTCCACATTACAGAAAAGTGTTGAATTTTTTATGCACTTGATTAATGCATTGTTATCATCCCAGTAATTAAAAGGAGCGGCATTACACACAATCAGCATGATACATCTTACTCAGCACCTCCTGGCAGTTGCCTGCAAAAATTAAACTCATTAATCACTGTAATGCCAAGAAAGAAGCCTGGAAAAGATGAAGAAACTCTATTTTATGAGAAAACAGTTCTCTCAGTCAACATGTAGGAGAAAATCCCTTCCACTGTACAATATGCAAAGCATTTATCTCATCAGTCTAAAAGGTAAACCAATCAAAATTACCATTTAAAAGGTAACCTCATCAATTTAAAAAAGAGAATTATGCTAACAAAATTGTATAACCTGATAAACCACCACACTAAACTGAATGGAGAGTTCTCAGAGATGTTTTCTCATCTAAATAAATGCCGTAAAAAGCTAATCTTTCAACAAGGTAAATATATTATCTGAATTTTGTTTAGAGCTGTTGCAATAACTTTAATATCAATGATGCCATAGAGCCAACTAGGAAGTGCTATTCTGGGGTCATTTATACAGAACCTAGTTTCTGTATTACTCCTCTTGTAAATAACATGATTGTCTCATCAGATGAACAATTAACATGAACATTTTGCAAGACTTAATCCAGGTTTTGTTCTGTAGTTAGGTCTACTATATAGATTTTCTCATATACCTGCCATGAGTTGAATCATAGTAAAAAATTTAAAATTCTAAAAATCGTAGTAAAGAATTTAAAATTCAAAAAAAAAAAAATGCTGTGACCTCTACTTTGCTGTATTTTTATATTACTAAAACAATGTTCTCAAGTGTGTCTCAATGGTGCCTGTAGGTCAGCAGTTGTTGTATAAAATCATTACCAGTTTTGATTTGAGTTTTCTTTGGGAGTTACTACCTCCTTTTAACTCTTTATAGATTTCAAGCAGTATTTTTCCATCAGTAGTACTTCCAGTGGACAGAGTGCTTACTTAAAATACTGTGACCTTCAAAGGCAGCATCCTGTCTTTCCCTCTGTTTTGTTCTGCATTGAGGTCTGTGCTGGTGCTTAAAAATACAGCACACATATTTCAGTAGGAAAAGTCATCATCAGTAACCATATAATACACTCAGTTCTCTCCCTTTTATTAATCACATGACAAAGTTAGGAACAGAACAGTCTCATTCTCAGGTTTATTTTGATATTTCCAAATGTGGGAAAGGAGAAAGCCCTTTGTTTCTATATGTTTAAGTTCTAGATTCTCCTAATACATTGATGTCAAAAGATGAAAGACAACGTGAATGCCCCAGTTGTGCAAGACAGAAAACAGAAGTCTAATCTTAGGAAAGAGCTTCCAGTGCTGTCTCCTAATGCCCTTCCCCATGATGAGCAATAGCACGTACTCCTGGCACCCTGCACGAACAGACCGCTCTCCCTGGACTTGTCCCATGCTCTTTGCCAGCTCTCTGCCTCACTTTCCTTCTTTCCTCAAGGCTCTCATGCCCAGGACTGCATTTGCTCATCCTGAGTGAGCCTGACTGCTGCCACTTTGTCTCTGCTGCTCTCGCCACAGACAAGGGCAAGAGGTCACTGTCAGCTCGCCCCAGCACGGGTCCTGGGAGTGTTTGGAGAGCAAACAGCTCCTTCTGATCCGGGACAGCAGGGGTTCAGCACTGTGGACAGCTCCTTCTGACCTGGGACAGAAGGGGTTCGGCACTATGGACAGCTCCTCCTGACCCGGGACAGGAGGGGTTCGGCACTATGGACAGCTCCTTCTGATCCGGGACAGCGGGGGTTCGGCACTATGGACAGCTCCTCCTGACCCGGGACAGAGGAGTTCGGCGCTATGGACAGCTCCTCCTGACCCGGGACAGGAGGGGTTCGGCACCCCGGACAGCTGCTTCTGACCCGGGACAGAGGAGTTCGGCGCTATGGACAGCTCCTTCTGATCCGGGACAGCGGGGGTTCGGCACTATGGACAGCTCCTCCTGACCCGGGACAGGAGGGGTTCGGCACTATGGACAGCTCCTCCTGACCCGGGACAGGAGGGGTTCAGCACCCCGGACAGCCGCCCCCGTCCCGCTCCGCTCCGGTTCAGCACCGGGGACACCTCCAGCGGTCCCGCCCCCTCCTGCCGGCGCCTGGCCCCGCGGGCCGGACCCCGCTCCCCGAAACACACGATTTAAACACGATTTAAAAACCATTTCCACCGGTTTGTCACGACTTCATCCTCCCGGCCTGAACGACCCTCTGCCAGACACCACCAGCTCAGGTTTCCCAGTCTCTGCTAGAAGGGTACCCCTGTGTACTGCCGAGCCAGTCCAGGGGACTTTCTCGGACAGGTTGCCCCCTTTAGAAACAATTCGCACTAAGTGTCCACGTGCGTTAAGGAGTCACCCCAAATCCCTGCTTCTGGCCACACTTTTTTGCACTTCGTTGCAGAAGACACCAGGCAGGCACAGACAGCAGTGCCCCTCAGCAGTGCCCAGCAGTCACTAGGCAGCCACACAACTCTGAGAGGATGGGGGAGAGGGGGAAGGAGGAAAGAAAATAAAGGAAAAAAAAAAAAAAGAAAGAAAGAGAGAAAAACTTTCCTTATAGAAGTTAAAGGATATTCTTCTTATTATTATTATTCTGGAGCCTGTCAGCAGAAATCACTCGCACATGCTAAACTGCAGGCTTCCCTCTGCTTCCGGACTCAGCGCTTCTGGTGACCAGAGAAGCGGCTCCAGACATCTGCTGTCTGCAAGTCCAGGAAAACGAAATTAAAACAATGAGGAAAATGTGCCTGAGCCCAGCCCTGGAGGTGGCACTCCGCTGGCTCGCAGCGACACCTAGAGCCCAGCACACGGCCGGGAAGGGCCCCGTGTCCCAGACACACCGGGAGAGAGTCACGGGTGGGTGCGGGCACCCCGGGAAGGGGCTCGGCGTCCTCCTGCACTTGGCCAGGGCCAAGGGGCAGCAGTACCAAGATCGTTGCCAGTAAGCAGGCCACAGGGAAGAGTCAGTTCAGGTCCCTGTCACTGCTGTCCCCCGGGACTGTCAGCATTCAGTCACCTCGGGGAGAGGTTTAGGTCAATTGGCCCCATCGCTGACAGAAGTGCACTTGCTCTGTGGACCACAAAAGTCTTTACAAAGGGATCGGAGAATGGACAGGGATTTAAAAGACAAACAGAGGACATTTCCCTGCATATACAACTCTCTCCTCTGAGTGAAGCAGCTCTGCTGTTGTGTTTGAAGCTGTGCCTTGCTTGGGAAGGCTCCCAGAGCCAAAGCTAAACCCTGCTGCAAAGCTAACGCGTCCCACTCGGGCAAGAAGTATTTTTAACAGATACAAACATTATTCCCAGCTGCAGCCATTTGCTTCCCCTTGTGTGTGCTTCCACAGAAGCAAAACACACTCAAATCCCTCTGCAAACCTAACACCAGCCAGCCATGCGGAGCCACATGTTTTGATCTATCGCTGGCCCTTTTTCTCTGAGTCTGTCCCCCCTCCTGGTAACCCAGAAAGAACCAGGGGCAATCGACACAGAGTACTTTAACTCCATCGGACACAGCAGGCAGCCAGCGGCCTGGATTAGTCACTCGTTACTAAGGCGATATGCAGATGCACCCTTTGAAGGAGCGGAAGGTGCGCGGCCGAAGTTTTCGGATTCCCCGGGGGGACTCACCCGGGGGCAGCGGGGAGGGGGAACAGAGAGACCCAGAAACGGCTGCTCAGGGGTTAAGAAGTTTCCCTTCTGCCAGGTTAGGAGGAGGCTGACAAGAAAGGAGGGAGGGACAAGGTGAAGACTTCTGCCCCGGGGGCGTGTTAAAGGGTAAAACACGGAATAAAAATTAAAAAAAAAAATTAAAAAAAAAGGGGGGGGGGGGGGGGTTGTGAGGGGAGCCTTGTCGCGTAGCTTGGGGGCAGCAGGACGGAGCTGACACTTGGCATTTCCTAAGGTGCTGACCCCGCGTCCCTCAGCCCCGCTCCACGGGAGCGGAGAGCCGCGCAAGGAGCTCCGTAACGGGGAGAGCTGCGGGGGCGGGCGAGTCCCGGCTCCGCTCGGCTCCCAGCGGGCTCCGTCCCGTACTATCCCCGGCACTTCAGGGCAAAGAAGAGCAGCGCCTGGAAAGAAGAGCTGACAAACCGCAAGAAATCGCTGCCAGCTTAGAGGGGCACACAGCCATCCCGCAGGACAGGGGGCGGGGAAGGGGGGCACCCAAAACCCAACCCAGCCCCACGCGAACGACACCGGCGCTTACATCCTCCTCCTCGCAGTCACTTCGCGACTGGTACTGGAAGCGGGGCCGGCTGCCTTCCTGTTGCAATGGACGCGGGGTCTTGCCGGCAGCGCCGTCCTCCTCGCTGCTCTGGGCGCCCAGGAGGTGACTCGCTTCGGGGGGAACGGGGAACGAGCGGGAGGTGTTGATCTTCCCGCTGAACCGCTGGTACAGCGAAGCCATGAAGTCAATCCGCGGGAAGGCAGGGAGAGGGAGGGCAAGAGAGCCGCTTCTTTTTTTCTTCCCCTCCTCTCTTCTTTTTTGGCTACAGCATGCTACACGCGGGTGAGGATCAGTCCCACATCAGTGGGAGGGAGAGCGAGGGATCCTGCTCCCCGGTCCTCTGCACCGGCACCCGGAGAGAAGCCGGGGGGTTCAAGAGAGCGGAGACGGGGGAGTGATGAGAGGAAGAAGAGAGAAGATAGATAAATAAATAATAAAACGCAATCGAGCCGTAACACCACAGGCCCCGGGAATGCTGCACCATCCAGTGTTGGGAAGGAAAAAAATAGAAGAGGAAAAAAAAAAAACCCAAAACACTCCACGAAGACGTACCCCCGATAATGGCGCCTGAGTGGATCGGCATTAAATGTGCTTTGGGGGTGTGCGTGTGTGTTTGCAAAAGCAGGGAAAAAAAAAAAAAAAAAAAAAGGAAGGGGGGCTGGCTCAATCGCTGGCTGTCAGCGGCTCCCCAGGCAGAGGTGGCGGAGCAGTCGCCTCCGAGGTCGCATACCAACAGTGTGCACAAGCGAGAGGCAGAGTGACAGAGTGTGTGAGACGGAGTGGAAGAGGCTGGGAAGCCTCATTCAAAGCACGTTGCTCTTCTTGGGAAGGAGGGCTCTTCTACGATCATCTCCTTTTCGGTACCTTCTGGGGGTTTTTTCCTGCCTATTTTTTTTTTCCCGGGGAAACAACTCAAAAAAGAAAAAAAAAAAAAAAAAAAAAGGCAACAGACACCTGATCGCCAGCCGAGAGAGAGAAAAAAGAGGTGGGGAGGGGGAAGGCGAGGCTGGGAGGCGGGACCGGCAGCTGGAGGGGCTCTGGGAGGCCGCTGGGCGCGGAGTGGCTCGGCCCCGAGGAAGGGGCGAGGGGAGGGAGGGCGAAGCCTCCCCACTGCCCTGCCCTGCCCCAGAGCGCGGCTCAGCGCGGCCAGCGGGCACTGCCCCGTGCCCGTCCCTCCGCCCGTCCTCCTTCCCCCCACGGCCGGCGAGAGGAGGGAGAAGAGGGGGGGTTGCGGGTTTTTTGGAGGTGGTCGTTGTCGTCTCTTTTTAAAATAATCCGGTAAATCGCGTCTCTTACTATTTTTGTATTAATTCATTTTTGCTGCATTAAAACGTGCTTCAGCGCCCCTCAGTGGAAATCCGCCCAAAGCTGCTCCCGGCATCTCCGGCCGGGGATAAACAACCGCGATCCCGGCGCCGGGGATGGAGCGGGGCTGGGCTGGGGCTGGGGCCGGGTCTGGGGTCGGGCTCAGGGTCAGGGTTGGGCTCAGGGTCGGGGTCGGGGTCAGATCCAGGGCCGGGACACACCGGGAGTCCTCGGCACGGCCTTTGCTCGGGGCTGCCGGGCCCCGCTCCCCCAGCCCGGGAAGGGCGGGCGCCGCTCCGCACTCCGGCGGGGACAGCGGGCACGGCCCGGGCGGGGACACGGGCACGGCCCGGGCGGGGACAGCGGGCACGGCCCGGGCGGGGACACCGGGAACGGCCTGGGCGGGGACAGCGGGAACGGCCCGGGTTGGGGACACGGGGCACGGCCCGGGCGGGGACACCGAGGAGCTGCCAGCGGGGTCCTGCCCCGCCAGCCCAGCGCGGCTGCCCTGGACAGAGGGTGACAGTTCCTGTTGCTCCAGCACCAGGCACAGGGGTTTCCATAGCAACAGATGCTTAGGTTAAAAGGAAAGTGGCAGAGTTGCTGTCCCCTCTTCCGCTCTCCAAAATCCTCCCCTTTGACCTCTAAATTTGCCAGAGATATTGTGATCACAACGCACAAAACATAAACTGGTGTTTGCCCATTCCCATTGAGAGACTTGCTGCTGAAGAGCTCACAAACTTTATTATAATTTAACTAGTGGATTTTATGGGCTAAAATTCTGCTTCTAAACACTGTTCTTGCTTAAAGTTTTAGTTGTTAAGGTAATACCACCTCTGATATATGTAATTTCATCTGTCTTTAAAAAAACCCATTTCAGTAGATCATGTATACAATATTTTAGAGTGCAACGATTCCCCCCTCCATGATTTCAGTAACTGCCTGATCAAAAATCTCTTTGCATCTGAATAGTTCCACCACTCCTTTTTATTTGTGTCTTCAAAGTCAGGCATGAAATGTCTTAACATTTAGATGAAAAGGGAACCTTATCTCATCAGGAGAGAAAACAAAAACAAACGCTCTATCTCCTTCCTGATGGAACTTCAAAGAAGGAATCATTTTGATCTTCACAACTGAGATCCTGACATGTAATTAAAAAACAAGATGAGCACACAATGCTCTGAAGCAAAGGTCTGGCTTCTAAGTCATAGTGACATCCATCATAACAGAGGTAACTTTCCAGAAGCCACTTGTACCCCTTGTAACTTCTGTTTCAGGCACAAATTGACTACCAAAATCTGGACACATAGCTCAGCTAAATTCCACCTCAAACTGCATTAATGATATTTGGAGTAATCATGGCCTTGTGATATTTGGAATTGGTGACAAATAGTGCCGAAAAAAAAGGAACAAGAGAATAAAATTAAGAGAAATAATACATTTTTAACTTCTAAGGAAAAACTAGGACACAAAGGAATAATCAAAGAAAGCCACAAAAAAGGCAAGAAGAAACCACTAGGCAGGAAAAAACAACAAAGATTAAATGTATGAATTAAAAAGTTTCAAAGAAAGTACAGTAAAAAGAAAACATTCATCATCACAGCTCATTTCAAAAACACAAAGAGCCTCTAAGGACCAATTCAGATCCAAATACATTGTGGTTTTAATTCTTAAGAACCAAGATTTCACATAATTGAGTTTGCTTAGTCATGCACACATATATTGGACATGTATGTGTGTACACAATTCCTGGAAAAATTATATTAGGGGAACACAGAATTGCAATGCCAAATACTTGAAAAGCTCAGTAAAAAATAAACAGCCAAATGGTTCTCATCCACCAAAAGATCCTGATCATGTTAGCTTTGGGCTGTGATTCATTCACCCAAAAATAAATAATTACAGCTATTTAAAGGCACTTCTGATTCCAGCTCTCCCCTCCATGACAAACCAGGGACAGCAGAAGAAATTTAATGCTGTGTTCTGGGTATCATGGTGGGTGAAGGATGTTTGCACCAGTTGAGAACTGCAAGACACATTTCTGTCACTCTGTTACAGCCAGAGTGACCTTGTGTGGAAGGGCTGAGCAGGCAGCTGGAGGCAGAAATATCTTAAATAACCCCCTGCAACAAGATGCACCAGGATCAGCCTGTCGATGCCATTGCTGAAAGCAGGAGGATTTTTCTGAGTCATAGGGACCCAGATGATTGCATCAGGGGCTCTGGAGAGCACTCCAGCCTGCCTGGGCACAAGTTAGCTCGGGATGTCCCTGCAAATGTGTTATGGTAGCCCTAGGGAGGGAGCCCAGGGCTCCTGAGGCTCTGCTCAGGGCTGGAAACACCTCTCCCCTCCACCTGCAAGCCAGGGGTGATGTGCTGCTCATCTGGGCATGACTGGGAGCCCAGAGCCCTCTACAATGTCCAGATGGTGGCACACAACGTGCACACTGATGGGGCATGGAAAACATGGAGCCCAAACCAAGAAACACAGGAAACATGGAGGCATGGCAGCAAAATGGCACTAAACAAACACCACATCAGGAACTGGGGTTGTATTGCAGAAAAGACCTCCCCAGCCCGTGGTAAGATTTGAGGAGAAGTGGTTTTTTGCGTTATGAAACATGTGTAAAGAGACAAAATATTTCAAAAGTACAAACATAAGGTTCTTGTCTTTAAACACACATCCCACATGTAAGTAAAATCCTTTCCCTAAACCCTGCAATGAGATCCCAAGATAAAAATCAAGGCATTTCAAAACAAACAGTGTCCTCAAGCGTCTTTTAGTTGTATATTTAATTCAGTATCCAAAGTTTTGAAGGAAGGTTTGATTCCTAACTAGTGACACTTCCATCAAAATAAAGTGAGTTAGTTAAGACATTTTCCCTGCAGCACCAAAGTATGTTTTACTGACATTTTTAAAGCATTCAGAAAAAAATGACACTTTTTTTCTCCCCATGTTGTATAAGTAAACAGTGTCCCCATATTTCAGCACTGTTAATGTAACGAATCAAAAGCAGGTCAAACCCAAGCCCTACTGCCTTTAAAACTTTACATTAAATATTTGCTTTCAGACAAATCAGCGCAGAATAACACTAGCAAAGAAACAACCCAGCAATATTACTCCTGGACATTTTTTATTTAGATATAACTTCTATCTGTCAGGGAATTCATGCATTGTTATTCATGTTCCATTCTTCTTTCTGACAAAGCAATTTATGAGCTTGCCATCTAAATAATATAGAGTTTGTTTCAGACAGAGCTAAACATGTTTCTAGTTTTCAAGTGGTGATAGCTATCAAGAAGCTGATTAGTGTATTTTTTTAACAAAATATTTTTTTCAATAGTTTGAGTACAGTTTTTATTATTTGAACTATTACAGTTTCATTTTCCAATGAGCTTGTAAAGGAATTTTAGAATTTCCTGATTATTTTTTTAATGTCACTCCTGAAAAGGCCAAGTTAAAGTATTTTCTCTTAAAATGTCTGTATTTATTAATATAACACCTCTGAGGTTTTTATATTAGCAACTATCTAGGCACTAGAGAGACAAAGATACAATATTTTAACTCCTATTACCATGGTCAGCCAAGATAAAATCATCCAGCTCATGAATCTCTAATGGCCCCAGGCTTATGCCTCCTGTACATCTGCTGCCTGGTGTCAACTGGAAACCCAAGCAGACCAAAAGAGGAATTCCCTTTCCTGTGTCTGTCCCTGAGGACACACTTGGTCATTCATTTTGATCTAATGGGTGTGCTGGGGGAAGCACTGCTCTGTGGCAAGATGTGACAGTAGGGCTGTGGAGGGGCAGTGGATATTGTGGAATTAGGATGCTGAGTTCTCACTTTCTTAGCTCATTATTTGTGCCAGCAGCATCTCAGAGCAAGTGATGTAGAAATGCAGCATTGGACAGTGAGTGAGGACATAGAGATGCATATTTCTCTCTGGAATCACACACTATTCAGAAAAATAATCTTGCAGGCCTTATAATGATTAAAAAAAAAATAAAACAAATTAAAGTCTCTAAATGAACAAGGAAGCTCTCCAGGCTGGACTAAGAGAAACATCGGTAAAATTAGTTTTCTGGGTGCCACAAGAATGATTCAGTCTTCCACAAGTGGTTGAATGAATGCTTTTGTGGGGAATATAAAACACTGATACTCAAGTACTGGCAATAATAGACAATGGTGGCTTCACAGGATACAAGATTTTGGGGAAAAAAGAAACTAGGCTGGAAAAAAAGGCTCTTCAGGAGAAGAGATGGGCCCAGAGGGAGCCAAGAAGAAAAAAAAATCAAAAGCATATAGAAGAGTCATGGACACAGTGAAGTACCAGGAGAGCTGAGAGAAAAACGAGATGAAGACAAGTGAGGTTAAAGAGGAAGAGAAGAAATGGACCAAAACTGTCAGAGATGGAAAGCACCAGCATGCCTGGGGAGCAGGGAGCCAGGCTGGGCTGGTGCAGGGTTAATTGGAGCCACACAATGGGAGCATTTTCCAAACCAGGGAGATCAGCTGCTGCAGAGGGCAATTCCAACACCTGGGGGATGAATGTTCTCTCAGGGGTCAGTAAGACAGGTGATGGTAACCACTGAGAGCTCTGATACCCACCAAGGCCTAATTAAATAAAATCAAAAGCAGGTAGCTGAATATCAGCAGGTTCTTCCCCCTAGTGTGAGCAGGACTGTGTCCAAAGGAAATGGGTGAAAGTCTTAATGCTGAGGGCACTTATAAATAGCCTGTATGAGGCATTAGAAAATGTGCTGCAAGGCATAATCCTGCCAACTGGCAAAACTATAGATCACATGACCAAGAAGGTCTTTCCCATATGGTTTTTTATGATTTTGCAGTTGGTGCAGAGGTGATGAAAGGCAGGGAAAAAAAAACAAACCAACATAGAAGAGAGGAGTCTGGAACAATGGTTGTGCAAGTCTGGTGCTAAAAAAGGTTATGCAAAGCCTAAGGAAAAGAAAATACTGAGGTACATGTGTTTGTACAGCTGCACAGCACATCAAGGTCCTGGCTTAGCCCCGTAGCTGGTACTGACATCCATACCAATAGAAATTTGTACTGCAGACTGTCTTTCTTGTCTTAATTAGCATTCTGTCTTTGGGAGCTGAGAGAAGTTAGGATGAGATCCCAACTCTGTGTCTTCAAGAGAAGCCAGGAAGGGGAGCATTACAGATAAATACATCTTTCCTTGGATGCCACGAGCTGCTGGCATCCATGTGAGACTTGGCCAACATCACTGAGCTGATCTCCACCATGCCCATTCCTCCCTGCTGTGGAACCTGCCAGGGTTTGGTACTCAAGTCAGATGGGCCATGACAGCAACCAGGTTGCCTGATTAATCTGATCTCTCAGGAGGGTTTTCAGAAAAAAAAGGGAACAAAAAGGCAAAGAAGGCTGTTGCAGGTCTATCAGAAAAGCAACCATCTTGCAAAAGCGTCCCTCTGTCACCTCAGACTGACTCAAGGCAAGGAATACACTCAGCCCTATATGTGAAAGGTTCCTGCTCCATTTGTGTGCATGAGCCACATCTGCACATCCTTAATTGCCCAAGTTGGGAGAAGCTGATGCAATTCCTGCCTAATTCACCACTGTAAAATTGGCAGCACGCAGAAGCAAAATACCTTGGAGAAATTCTGAATTTCCACTTTCCAAAAAGCACTTGTGCATGAAGAATCTTGGAGAAGCAGAAGGAATTTAATGAGTTAGCATTTCAAATGCATGCCACAGGATTCAAAGGGAGCAGACAAGACAAAATAATTTAATTTGAAGACTTTTTTTTTCTAATACAAAGATTTTCTTTAAACAGATCTGACTCCTCAGATGAGCTGTCACTAAATTCACAGGGGGTTTTTTTGGTTGCTTGGAAGAGAACTAAAACCTAGATTTCTAAAAGACTCAGGGGATGTAATGACACAATTTTAGGTTTTGGAACCCCTAGGATGAAAGGAAACCCTAGAGAAAAATATGTATATGCAAGGAAAAAAAGTATATTTAGAGAAGTGGACATCTCAAAAAGGCTACTTTAGGCTAACCAAATATCCTCCCACTCCTTTGTTCTCCTTCTGGCCCTGCCAGACATATGTTTCTTCCTCCAGCTTGGCACAGATTCAGCATATTCAAATGTTCTTCTCTTGCAGCATTTACAGAAAAAGGAGCAATGGTGGAGGTTTGTAAAGCCCCTCTCTGTGAGGGAGGATGTTGGACATTTTCTAGGAATAAATACCAGATCAGGCAAGTTTGAAGGCTGTAGGTACAATTCATCCCAGTTTCTGCCTCCCAGCAGGATTACAGACAGGTGAGGAGCTGCTGTGGGATGTCTCCATGGGCAGTCCTGAGTGTACAAAATTGCCACTGGGGCTACTTCAGGAAGTTTTCAGGCTGAACAGAAAAGCATTTCATGAGCTCCAGTCATCTTGAGCAAAGTGGGCTGTGAGCAGGGGTTTTATAGGGCACAGCTCTAGATTAACTGTCTGAAGTGCCCTGAAATTACCTCAAAGTAAATAATGTCATTTTGGATTTGGGACTAATTTAAATTGGGTGATATTTGTGCTTCTTCACTCTCAGGGCTGGTGCATGTTCTTTCCTGCCTATTTGCCTTCATAAATCGATTAAGGAAAAAAGCTTACAGGCTTGCTCATAGTTTTCTAAGTACAAATTACACAGTTTGTCCAATTCACCTGTCTCAGTAATATAAAGTCAAAACTGGCTGAGGTTCATGGAAGTTACTTTAAAGGTATGTGAATGTTTCTGGTCAAATGCCATTATGTAACAACAAATATGCAGAATGATATATGGCTATCAAACAGTGCATTCATTTTTTAAAAGGTGGGAGACACAAGGACAAGAATTGAATACTGATTGGAGATTAATAAATAACATCTTTACCAGTTTAAAAAAATTTTATGGCCAAAGTTGTTTAGGGTCAATAAACAAGGCAGCCAATGAGCGGTTTTCATTTTAAACATCTCTTAGGATGTACCTGGATTAAAATCACAAACATATGTGCTTCTTTTTAATTTTACTGCACTCTTTTCAACTCTTTAGTGCCAGAGGCATTCAGCAATGTGAGGTACTGGAATACACACTGGAATTATCAAAATCAGATCAGTGATGGTATAATCAATATGAGCTGCTGCTTTGGAAAATTCCAGTGGATATTCATATGAACCTTGATGTATTCACTACATGTACCCAAATTCAGGGCATTTTATTTCTAGTTTCTAGTTAAAATGACAGGGATGTTATTGGCTTGTTAAGTAATATCTTTAAAATACAAATAAACCAAATGCTTTGTGAAACAAGCCAGGCACACACCTAGTCACTCCTGACTTAGAGACAGATCTATAGGTAGATCTATATTATTTTCATATGCCAAGGACTCATAAAAGCATGTCAAGTGAACTGAAGAAAGCATGAAAACTAACTTTAGAGATCTTGAATAATTTCACCACACAGATTAAAGCAATTCTGGGCTCCACTAAGTGAGAAAATACAAACTGCTTCATCATGATCTGAATAAGAGTGTGATAAAGGCAGTCCTGGAAAATTCTGAATGCAACTGATCATTTCAAACCTCTGGAAAAGGCTTATTCTTCCAGAGAAAAAATAATCTAATTCCTTCCAAATTATACATGAACACAGCAGCATTCAGATCCTCCTGTTCCTCTCCACAAAAGCAGGCAAACAGCAATCAGGCAGCTAAAAATGTCACAAGAGGGTCCAAAGCCCAGCTCTTGAGTCCATCATAATTTCTGCAACACAACTTCAGCAGCACAACAAGAGCTGCATTTTGTAAAGGACCAACACCTGAATGCAATTGTTGAAAAAATGAGGCCACCATGTCTTAAAGAAGTAACTTCTAATGAAACATCCCTTGATACACTGGCTGATGCCAGCCCTCCAGGAACCTTATTGGCCATGGGCAGATGGAACCAGCATCACCATTTATCTGGAATTTATGGTTCTTAAATCACTAAATTGTTTCTCAACAATACATCTTCAATGATTTCATATAAACCACCACAATGTAACCTTCTTCAACTTCATGAGGCAGAGAGAATTTTACCATTTTTCTGTGGAAATTGTTTCTTCTAGCCATTATTCACCAATTTTAACAGATCTTTGTCTATCCAGTAACTTGACAAAACAGAATGCACTGCTGATTCTGGGGGTGATCACTTTGGTGAAAAGAATACCCTCACTTGAAGGTGTTTGTCCTTCTGCTGGTGCAGCTTGGTATTTTTGGAAGTGGATGGTGCTTCAAAAGGAATGAGCATGGCCCAGTTGTGTCACCCAGAAACATACGGGTCCTTGAAGATAGAGCACACGTGCTACCGACACTTGCGGCGCATTATGACAAATGCGGGCAACAACTTGTCAAAGCGTGAAAAAATTCGCTGGATAACAGAGATGACATAACCAGAAAGTAGGACAGTCACCCCAAAATAGGGCAAATCTGTGTTTTGGCTAGAATAGGACATGCAGGAATTTAAATGATCTGGGATTTTCCTACAAAAAGCATCTGTCGTATCTTGAAACGCACAGAGCTTTCTTTGCGTTGAAGGACTCGCAAGAAGGTTTTGGAAACTGGCTTGTAACAGGGCTCAAGTCCTATAAGGAGCATTTGAGGGAGCTGAGGGTGTTCTTCCTGGAGGAAAGGAGGCTCAGGGGAGATCTTATTGCTTTCTACAGCTCCCTTGGAGCAGGTTGTAGCCAGGTGGAGATTGGTCTCTTTTCCAAGAAATAGGATGACAGGAAACAGTCTCAAGTTGAGCAGGGAAGATTTAGACTGGATATTACAAAAGATTTCCTCATGGAGAGGGATGTCTAGCACTGGACCAGGCTGTCCAGGACAGTGGGGCAGTCACTGCCTGAAGGTGTTTCATAGGTGTGTGGATGTGGCACTTGGGACATGGTTTAAAGGTGGGTTAGCAGTTGGGATCAACGACCTTTTCCAAACTAAACAATTCTAGGATTACATGATCCTATGGAAAAGGAAAGAAAACATCTGAAAGGGGTCAAATCTGAGATTGGAATTTCTCAATCTCCTAAACCTGAAATAGTGTTACTTTCAGAACACTCACAGAGACCTATTTCTGAATAGGTAGAGTGGCAATTATTTCATCTTTGGCCTGCGTTTGCCAGGGACTGCAGAGGAGCACTGCTTTATCTGGGGTGTTCCTGTGCATTGAGCTCCTGGTCCAGGCACCAGGGGCTCCCTGTGACTGTAGCCACATTTCTCTTCACAGAGAAAAGCAAGGCACGACTTCCCAAGAGTATTTCTATTTTTCCTTTCTCTGAGGTTCAGAGAATGTGAAACCCAGAAATATTCTTGGGAAGTTGTGCCTTGCTTTTCTCTGTGAAGAGAAACGTGGCTACATGTGACCGCGACTGAACCTTGACTGGGATTCTCATGCTGAGCTTAGCTCCCCTCTCCACCACAAGCAATTCTCTAGCCAGGCCACCTGGTTTAAGAGGCAGCAGAAGCTGCCTGCCCTGCCACCTTGCAAGCCCCCCACGTGCCCCAAAATGTCACAAAATAGGTTTGTGGGTCAGCTGCAGTGTGGGCTGCCTGCATATCCCAGCTTAGCGCTGCAGCCATGGTGGGAGAGGCCTGAGTGCACCTTTCTGCTCATTTTAGGAGCAGCCTAAGGCAAGTTTACAAAGTAATCTCTCTCTCTCTCTTTTGCTACCAGTAGTGCTTTTCTATAGGGAAAAAAAAAGTACAATAAAAAAGATCACACTGTGATTTCTAAGCTGACAGCAGGCCTTTAGGATCAGAGCACAGACTTTAAATTAAATATATTCCATCACACAAAGTTTTTGTCCATTATATAGCTCATATTAGAAAATAGTTGTCATTTCTTTATCAGATCCCTTTGGAAACTCACTGCTGTTGGACCCTGCCCTCTACCGACATGCTTCTCTTCTGAACACAATGCAGTCCCTTATATAGATGGCAACCTAGATGGCACATTTAAAATGAGTCTTTTTTTTCAAAAGAGAGGTAAAAAAAAAAGGACAGGAGGACAAAGTTTACAATTCTAGTGATGTCTATTTTCTATGTCAAATAACTGAGAGAGGGCAAAAAAGAAAAAATACATTTAAATTAAATATTAATAATAGTCTGAAGAAAATTCATTTGGATCAATACCATTTTATAAATTAGAGTCTGGACTGCCTTCTAACCTCTAGAAATAGAACTGAATTTTTTATCATGTTTTTCAAGCCTGTTCTCTGAGTTTGATCCAGAAAAGACACCAGACATGGTAGAAGTTTCAGTGGTAAACAAGCAGCTGTGCCATTCTGGTAACCCACAGCATTAGCACAGGGCACAAAGCAGCTCTGGGGGGGAGGGAGCACTTCCACTCCCCCTCCCTGTGCTCTGTGTCCAGTGCACATGGCTTTAAGTGACAAGAGAGTATCTGTGATGTCTTTTTCACTTAAAGCCCTTAAGGCAGGGACAACACCCATTAAGGCTTACAATAAATTTCTGAGAAGAAATTTCTCATCAGTTTTTTAGGGCTGAGACCAGTGGAGCTGGGGGATTTGCTCATGTAGGTCTGTTCTGGGGGCAGGAGGGTGCACAGGCTTTTTGTCCTTTGGCCTTTTGTTTTACAGGCTAATGACTCTCATTCCTGGGAAGGCTCAGCAGAATTAGAAGGAGATGAAACATCAGGAGAGGTGCCACTTGCTAATTTTGGAAGCAACAAGGCCCCAAACCAGGGCTGTTCATCTGATCTGGTGCCCAGCTGCTTGTTTAAAATAGGCAGCTAATGGAAAAAGAGCTAAACCACACGGACAGCAAAAATTCCTTGAGAAATGGCATTCATTCTTCCTAAGTCATTGCTACAGATGGCACTGGGGTTGGTGTGGGTGCTCAAGAAATTGTGTTTTTTATGCCACAGTCTGGAGGAAAACCCCAAGGTGCTGGTTCCTCTTTCTATAGGTTCTCAGGTTATTTATTCTAGCCAAAAGACAGAGTTACTGCGGGCACAGAGAACACTTTATGCCCTCCATAAAATCATTTGACAATCCAAGGAAAACTTCCCTGAGACTGCTGTTCAGATCCCAGTGTGATTAATTGTATTTAGTGGGTACTTCACCTGAGTAAGGATTGTAGGGACTGACAATACCTGAGCAATGAAATTATCCGTAATAAACATTTGGGAAAAAAAACCAACTGTAAACACAGATCAGCATCACCACTTGAGGGTGCTGCAGTAGTTCTTAAATACCAACTCAAAGATGTGCTGCCAAGCAGGTACTGTACACAGAGCTACGCCACAATAATTCATCTAATTACCTCCTTGGAGGCACTCAGAGCATTTGCAGCTAAATTAGCACAAAATACTGCTGAACAGGAGAGCCTCTTCTGAAATAGAGGTTTAAAATCCTGAAAACCTTCCTAACTAACTTCAGTGATAGAACAGGATTCTCCTTCAAAAGAGCTGGGAAAAGGAAAAATTAAGTCAAACATAAGAGGACCCTCAATTACACAAGCATGTGCATTTCCAGCTTCAAGAAATACATTGCAAGTATAAATTCTCAGCTCTGCACACACATTTCCTTTGACTGTAATACAAGTGAATATTTTTCAAGGCATATAAAATTGATTTTGCTATAAACTATTACGGGATTATAGCCTCTTTGAATAGTCTTCACTACAGGAAACACACAGAACTGGTCTCTGTGGGAAATATATTGAATAGTCAGTAAAACACAAAGCAATATCAAAATACAGTAGAAAATGTTCCAAAAAAGCCACAACAACCTAAATGAAGAGCCTGTGTCAAACATAATCTAGGATTCTCCTATTATGTAGAAACTCTTTTCTATAATAAAAAAAAAAAAAAAGTTATTTGCTTGTGAGGTTATAAAAACATGAAAAAAAAGATAAATGATGATAATGATGTATCTTTTGAAATGTATGAAATAATTTTGTATGTGAAAGCATAGTGACTGAAATGAGATCTCATTTGTAAAGTTTGTCCAATTCCAGTTTTTTAATCTGACTCTTCTCAGGTACTCAAGAGAGCTGGTCAGCAACTATTTCATTACACTCTTAGGAAATGCTGACCCACCCAAGTTAAAGCTGCTGGTGGTAAAACAGTTAGTTTAAAAGAAAATTCCCTGTTCAAAGACATTGGTGGAGG
This sequence comes from Fringilla coelebs, assembly GCF_963513975.1. NCBI lineage: Eukaryota > Metazoa > Chordata > Aves > Passeriformes > Fringillidae > Fringilla > Fringilla coelebs. The sequence goes on from NC_140028.1 coordinate 146,007,239, forward strand.
GGGATTTATTGTTTATGGTTAGAAAATATAAATAATATAGATCAGCCACTTTCATCCTGAGTATAACAGTAATTCATATCCCAAAATAAAGTGATTTTGAAATTTGGATGAAGAATGAAAAAAAAAAAAAAATCATTTTGAGTTGAACCAAAGTTGAACCAAAATTTGACTCCTTGGCTTGGCACAGAGCTGACAATTGCAAGACTTACTGCCATCCCAGCTCAGAGCAACAAAGTTTTTGAAGCCTTGAAGCCTTAGCTTCTCTCAGCTCTGACCTCCTTGCCCACTAGATGTTCTGAAACTTTTTGTCTGAAACTATTGGAAAAGATGATGATTACCTGGACCTTGACCTTGAAGTCAAAGTACTGCAGTCAGCTGGAAGAGTAAGAGTGCCCTCGTGCAGGGCTGAGCACAACCTGCAAACAGGAAAGCTCTGTTGGGACCCAGGACATTCCTCTGGCTGTCCTGGGTGATTCAAGACCCTGGCAAGGGGCTCAGAGACCTTGGCATGGAGTCAAAAACACCTGTGCCTTAAATCTTAGCCCATGGAAACAATTACCAACTTTGTGTGAGGATTTGCAAGCCACAAGGGTTTGAGTAGAATGACAGTGAATTTGTCACAGGGTGAAAAAGTAGAATTTTGGGGGTTTAGAATGGGGGTTCAAGAGGCAAGATGGAGGAATCTGGGTGTGTCCTGTCCTTCCTCTCCTTCTTCTTGTCCTCCATCTTCTGCTGTGATGGTGACACTTCTGGATTGGTTTAGAGTAGAGACAGACTGTCTAACAGAGGTGATAGGTATTGGAAAGTTATTGTAAATAAAGTACAGGTAGGTTTTAGTATAAAAGGCCAACACCACCCCAAGGTGGTCAGTGTGCCACAACCCAACCTGATGGACAGATCTCAACAGGTCAGAGAGAGAATGTACGAGATAAGAGAAAATAAACAGCCTTGAAAAGCAGAGCTGAGGAATCTCAACTTCTCCAAGAGTGCAGGGCTGGGAAAAAAAACTTCTAATACCTCAGGAGCCATTCCAACAACTCAGAACCCGAGAAAGCACCAGGAATAGTTCTTGGCAGTGACAGGGAAAGAGTCTCCCCCTCTTTCCACGTCCTCTCCCTCAGGGCACTGCTCCACAGCAGCTGCTGCTGAGGTGATGCCACCCATGACCCACAGCTTGCATCGCCCAGGGCTCTGCTCTCAGAAATAAGGAACTGGTCCAAGATTTGAAGAAGATTGATTTCAACCTGGTGAACCTCTTTCTGCAGTGTGTGTGCACTGCCCAGTGAATGCCTGAGCCTCTCCTTTCCAGCTGAAGAGGACAGAGGGAAAGCAATGAGATGAGGGTGACTGTGTGAAGGTGTGAAGAGCCAGAAATTCATTCTGCAAACTGTGCTGCTTCTCTGGCCCTAGCACTCTAATAGCCTGGAGCCATTTGGCCCCTAGATTGCAATACTCAGCAAGAGAAAAAGAGAGAATAATCTACTGTAGGCACTTCACAGAGACAGGAGTAATCTTTGAGGCTATGTAGCAGGACATTGTTTTATTAAAGCATCTGAAGTTAGAGCCAATATGTCAATATTCGCTCTCTTCATAAAAAGTGTGTCAGAAACAGGCAGAAAATCTTGACACTATGTGGGTTTTCCTACAGCCTATTCATTTCTACATTGCATTGTTCAACCAGTTATTTTTAAATTTTCATTATTTTGCAGACGGTGCCCTGATTATTCCATTGAGAATGGTATCCTTTTAAATACCTTTACACATGATTAACATTAACCCAAGACCTACCTATGCCAAGGTCAAAAATACCAGATAAATATTCCCAATGAGGAAAATAAATGATATGTACAATTTTTTCAAGTTAAAGGACTGCGGTGAGGACTTTTTTTGAAAGACAAAAATAGGAAAGGAAGGTAGAAAACTATCTTGGCCTCATTTAAAATGTAATTCCATCTCACACAGGTGAGAGCTCCAGCTTGGCCTTCTCCTGCAGGAAGTGTCAGCAAACAGGCCAGAGTGATTTGGCTGTTGGATGCACAGGCACGAACTCGTGATTATTGAAATGCATTTTTACTGCATAGGAAATTGTGCCTCCAACAACTTTTACCAAAGCATTTATCTCCTATCAACTTCAGTCAGACCGAGATTAAATTTTGGGCAAGCTTTTCTGATTGTTTCACCTCCCCAGGAATAAAATGTGTGCAGAACAAGCTCCACCTACCCCAGAGGGGGCTGTGAAGATTAATGGCAGGAAAGCACCTGGATCCCGAGGACAGACATTTGTCCTAGTTATGTCTGTCCATGAAAAATGATCAGAACTCCCTTGTTTCTCAGAAAATGGTCATGGTTACTTTAAAAGACCTATTCAAGCTGTGAGTTATGAACTCAAACACCAGAATAGTTGAAATTATTAACAAGTGACATGTAACTCTGTAAATGTATTTCACTGGGAAAAGGTCAGCATTAGAGATAGGAGACAGCCTTTCACATTAGAATAACTCATATCACCTTCTCTTCATCAGTCATGTATTTCCATAACTGCTTTCTTTCAGTCATCTCATTTAACTAAAAGGATTTATGTTTCGTGGCAAACAGCACTGTGGAAAAGGCATATTTATCGAGTCTGCCATTGCAAAATCTTTTCTAAGTGTTAGGAGCCCTCAGCTTTTTCAATAAATAATTTTATTATTTATTGCACAATAAACCCTCCTACTTTATATTTTGTTCAGTTTAATTGCACCAGTAACATGCTGGGTAACATTTCTAATTTTCCTCCTGTAAATGACTGGTATCACAGCAGACTCCTGTGAGCACTCATTGCAGGTGAGGAGCACTGACACTCACATTAGACCACTTTGGTTTCCTACACACAAATGGTTTTAAAACATGGAACTCTTTGGGCTGAAATATTTCATTCAAAGGAGCATGTGGCTGTTTTGTGTCAACACACACAGGAGGTACAGACAGCTGAGCAAACACTGAATTATGGCACAGTGCAAAACTCCCCAAACTTCTCCATGGAAGCATTTCAAAACTTCAGTCCTCCTACAAGAAGATCATGAGCACTGCATTTTGTGCATGGCAGGGTCAGGATCTACCATCCTTGTACTCATTTGTGTGCAGCATGCAGAGAAAGGGGACAACAAAGTGATTTCATTATTCCTGCTCCACATTCCTCCTTCATGGATTCACTGATGAGCAGGAATACTGCAACTGTTGAGATAATTAGCACAGGCAGTTAATAAGAGATTGTTAATGTTTCACTGAAACACAAATAGCAAAGGATAAATAATTCCTCCCTTAAGATCCAAACCAGAAAGAATAATTAACAGCTGGAGGGGAGGGAAAGCAAGAAGCTAGAGCACACTCCAGAATTCCCATCTGCTACCCAATTTTTGCAGGAAGACGTGAATGTTTGTGCATTATAACATTTATTCAAACATCTATCCCACATCAGCAAATCACCTGCACAACTCCCCACTGAGTTCAGTGATAGCAGAATTGCAGATGAAGTTGAAAATATTATCTTTGGAAATGGGAGATCCTAATAAATTCATTTGGTCAACTAAATAAGTTCATTGGTCAACTAAAGATAATTTGGTCAACGTCTGTAAGAAATGTTATTCAGTCTGTGTGGTCACCAATTGTTGTAGTGTTGTGAGGGTCCCCAGGACAAGGTGAGAGATGAGAATTGACTCCAAGTTCTTAGAAGGTTGATTATTAAATTGTATGTTTTTTTGGTTATTTTATTTTTATAGTATACTTTATTATTTTACTTTTTATTTTATTCTTTTTTTATTGTATTTATTTATTTATTTATTTATTAATTTTTTAATGTTTTGGTTTGGTTTTTTATTTTTTTATTTTTTAATTATATTATTTTTCAAATGTTATTTGTATTTTTTATTATTATATTTTTATTTGGTTTATGTTTAATATTTTTATAATATTTTTAAAAATTTTTAATTTAATTGTTTAAAATATTTTTTATTTTCTTTTTTTTATTTTTGTTTTGGTTTGGGTTTTCTAATTTTCATTTTTTTATCTTTTTAATGTTAGTATTTTTAATTTATTTTTAATTTATTTTTTATTTTATTTTTTATTATTTTTATTTTTAATTATTTTAAATTTTTTTATTTAAATTTTTTAATTTTTAATTTTAATTTTATTTTATTTTTTGTTTGTTTTGTTTTGGTTTGGTTTTTATTTTTAATTTTCAAATTTTTAAATTTTTTTTTATTTTATTTTATGAAAGTTATATGCTAAAACTATACTAAAGAAAGAGAAAGGAGACATCAGAAGGCTAGACAAGAATGAATAATAAAAACCCGTGACAGACTCAGAGTCCCAACACAGCTGGACTGGGATTGGTCATTAATTAAAAACAATTCACATGCTGGGTAAACAATTCTCCAAGTCACATTCCAAAGCAGCAAAACAGGGAGAAGCTGAGGCTTCTCATCTTCCCAGGAGAAGAAATCCTGGAAAAGGGATTTTTCATAAAATATCACAGTGACAAGTCTGCATGGAAACCTTTGCAAGATCAGGGCTACAGCTTTATAGTATGGTCACCCTATAACCCTGTGAAGGCCTTGGCCTATGAAGAGTTATAATCCTTCTTGCACCCCTTGCTTTCTCCAGCTCTGTCATTCTCTTTCCTGTTAAGAAAAAAGCCTCACCACTTCTCAGTATTTCATAAGTTCTTTTGCTCCTTGGGGAAAGTGAGAAACATACAAAGCAGAATTAAGACTCAACAACCCTGTGTTTTAATTCAGGAACCCTAGAATTAAACAGCCCTAGTTAGCTGTAACTAACCCATCCTGCATTTCATGCTACCTCAGGGAGTGCCCAACCACATTTTCCTTTAGAAGACTTTTTTTCTTTTTCTTTTCATCAGAGGGATTTTCACCATAATCCTTTTCCTAGGCCACAGGCAGCTCTCCCCTAGCTTATCCCCACACCACATTTTTGCTTCCTAACCCTAGTTTATCACCATTTGTACTCCTTTTTGGTGCAAAGCCTTCTCCCAAGCACAGCCCTGGCCAGACCCTCTGCCAGACTGTCAGCTCCTAAGTCTGTGTCACCTTTGCTCCCTCTGAGCTGAAATACAGAGAGGGAAAGTCACCCACTGTTCTGGGACAAGCCACCACTAAACATTTTTGCTCTTGAAAGGAGATGGTCTACACTAGAATATCCATTTCAAAAAAACAATTTCAAGGTTGAGCTTTTCAAGTGTTTGGAGTACATGGTTGCCTGATTCCCATTACACACTGATGGTGCTATATGTAAAAACAATCCTACCCATTAGAGTCTGCCATTTATGCATCCCTTCCAGAGCTCTGCCAAGCCTCAGGGCACAGCAGACAAGGCACTTGGACTTGCCCTTAACATCAAGTTTCATTTGCTGTGTATCAGTAAAAGTTTCCTTCTTTCTCTTGGGGCCTCTGCCTCTTCAGGCAGCAGGTGAGCAGGTTTTGTAGCTGACAGCAGGAAACACCCCTCTGTCACTTCCCTGGTACAGGGAGAACCACAGAACAAGGACAAGAGCTGCTCCTGCTTCCAGGCTGTGTGCACACACAGAGGGCTCTGCAGGGCAGGGCAGCACACCTTGGGAAGGCAGGAGTACAGAAGCAGTGCTTCTATGCCCAGACACTTTCCTGTTTCTGGGATTTCTGATGGGCTGAGGAAGGGACTAAAGAATCACATCCATTTCTTAAAATCATCAGACTAGATCAGTGAGATGTTTTCTGTCTGCAGCACTGAGGAGAGGCAGCTCTGGAGGAAAAGAAGAGTTAGTAAAAAACAGAATGGAAATACTTCATGTGCTATGACAACATTTGTTTATCTAGATTTAAAAGAATTCACAGATCTGCCTCTCCATGGGTCTCAGTGCCCTAACATCATTAACTACTCAACAGAATTTCAACAGCTTTAAAGTCATCAGGTTCACAGAAACCCAGGCAGCAAACCACTCTGAGCTATCACTTGCTGCAGTGCAGGTAGAAGAAGCCCACTCTGCCTTTTGCAGTGTACTCCAATTCTTTAAACATGGATTGTCTCAGTCCTTTAATCAGAAACTCATTCCAGAGTCCTGGAGAACATTCTTCTAATTGCTTTAGCTCCTAATGGGCACACAGGTCAGGCACCCTTCTGATCTCAGCTCGATGGTGCAAGTTTGGTCCTTGTGCTGGGCAAGCTCCCAGCATGTCAGATCACAGCTGGCATCTTGGGCAGCATCCATGACCTCAAAATGACCAGTGGAGATCCTGGGCTGACCATGCCAGGCAAAATGTTTTCCTCAGAAGGAGGAGCCTTGCATCTGGAAATGCTCATGGAAAGGTGCATCTCCACAGCTGGTCTGTGACAGTGTGACAGGAACCTGTCCGGGCCGGCTGCTGTCTGTGTCTGCCCAGACAAGGGTGAGATGGGTTCGCTCCCCGGGCTTCAAAGGACGAGGCTGGACTCTCAGGTTCTGTCTTCAAGGTTGTTTATTATTTCTTATCTACAAAGTTTTTCTTTCTGCCCAGCCGGGGTCTGGCCAGCAAGGCAGCCAAAGGCACTCTGACTGCCTACAGGGTGGTCGCATCTTTTTATAACAAAAACTATGTAAATCTTATTTACCTTTTGTCCCCAATACTTATCATTTTTATTACCAAGTGTACCTTCACGAAGAACCTAACAAAAATATCTGCATCACACAGAAAATGGAAGACATGAAGAAGGAAGAAGGCAGGCCCCAACTCCCTCCATCTTGTCTCCACAACCCCCCTGTACCAAAATCCTAAAATCTGTGTTTTGCCCAGTAATTATACCATTTCTAAACCCTTTAAACCCCAGTGATTCCCCATATACAGGTGGTACATCCCTTGAAGGGTCAGAATCAAGCCACCAGGTACTTTTGGCAACATTCCAAGGCTCCCGAGCCCCCCAAGGGCTCTCTCGGTAGCTCTGGACATCAGGAGCGATGTGCTGAGTTCCCACAGTAACCTGTTCATAGATGACCAGGCATGGACAAGGCAGATGAAAAGGAAGGCCACCAGGCATTGTCCAAAGGAGATCAGATGCAATTCTTTCTTTCTAAGGCACAGAAAATGCCTGCTCCTCATCCTAGCCTCAAAACCTCCACACTGCTGTAGATGAGGTTCAGGCAGCTCGCTTTAATCCACACCGAGATGTGACTGAGAGAGAAGCTGACTTCCAGCACTCCAGATTCACTCTGAAAATGTTCCCAAGTAGCTCAGCACTTGTACAGACACATGGTGGGGCACACAAGCATACAGACACAAAGCACTGGCAAAATTTTGGAGCCTCAGTCCAGACTGGAGACATGCAGGGCTTCCAGATTCTCAGGAGTCTTAAACTGGAACTCAGGCCTGATCCAAAGCCCACTAAGAGTCTTTTCACAGGCTCCAGATGTTAGGGCTCTATGTACTGAAAGAAGAATTGAATTCTCCCAAGAGCAGCAAATTAAACTCAGATAGGTACTTGCTAGGGGAGCAGAACATTGATGAGATATTATGTTCATCCCTGGGATTATTTATATCTAGAGAAACAAGCTTCTTGTTTATCTGTAAAGAAAGTGCAGCCACAGCATGCTGTATAAATGAGCAGTATTTTGATCTTTTAGTAAGCTTTTCTATTTATACAATTGGGCAATATTTCACTCTCCTCCTGCACTCTGAATTTTACCTGTGATGCCCTTGTCTATACACATCTTTCATGACTCTGGCAGAAATGACTACCACAGACATTTCAAAGCACCACCAGTCATTTCACAATGTGGTACAATACACGGCATATTGCAACTACAAAATACATTTTAATCTTTCCAAAACCTGTTTCTGTTGATGACCCATGAAAGGGAGACGTTCAAAACACTATTTCTTTGCTTATCTTCCCTGCCTAGGCTCTGACATTACAAGGTGAGAAATGTTATGAGTCTGAATGAACTGACCACCTGCAATAACCAAATTTCTTTCTACTATTTGAACAGCAAATATGCACAGGAAATGCAATAGCCTTCTATATATGTCAAAAGGGCAGAGGAATCCTTAAATTCAGTGGTCTATTTGTATAATTGCCAAAAAGCCCTGCAATGCAGGCCAGAAACTTAATAAAAGTGGGCAATGTTCTTTTCAAGCTGGAACAACACTGGTTTCCACTTAGAAAAGCAATGCAAAAATCTAATGCAGCACAAAAAGCATTGCATGAAAGCAATTTTTGATACCACTCACTTTTGCAATTTCCCTACTGCAGATTTCCTTCCTGTTTCTTTCCATCTCAAATCAGAGCAGCAATCTTTGCTTTCTTAAATCATCACAACGACTTAATGCAGGCATTTTACATCCACCATGGCCACGATTAATGGAAATAGATTTATCCCCACTGCTTAATGTTAAACAGCTGAGGTCAGGTTATATGCTAATTTAAACTTCAGATAATCCTCCTGGCGTCAGTGGGATCATGCATGGCACAAACCATTGCTCCAGTTGCATTTCTGGCTCCTGAAGCCTTCCCCTGCATCTTAACAAACATCTTTGGTTGGGTTCTAGTGGGTACAGAGCAATGGGAGTCATTCACAGCAGATGGCATTTTGTGCTTCTGCTTGCAGATGGCAGTTCTGGGATTTGCCACTCACAAAAAAAAAAAAAAAACCAAAAAACCAACAAAACCAAAACTGGCCTAAAACCAGACCATAAAAGCAGGACAATAAAAAAATCCCAACCCATATTTTTGTGCAGCAGAAGTAGTGAAGCAAACTTTTCCAGCTAGGCAAAGGTAATGGTTAAATCCTCTAGCTGGAATTTGTCCTGCAGGTTTGCATTTTATAACAGCTCTCCTTTTAGAAGGCCTCAAGTGCTTGATAAGACAAAAAAGATTGCATAGCATTCTCCCTTTAAAGGCCTCTGAATTGTGTATTTTCTTACCAAACTACATATTTTAAAGAAAATGGTAGCATTTTTCCAGAGCTGGTTATAAAAGTACCGAAATAGACAAAATCAGATAGAAACACACCAAAATGACCCTGGGTGCCTCAACTCCTTTGGAAGCTGCTTTGGAAAGGAAGCAAACAAGAGGGAGCATTAGAAAAGTATTACCATCTGCAGTGGGGGTCCTCAGACAATCAAATTAAGCACACTTAAAACTCACAAGCTCTGAAACCCCTCTTTGGGAGGGTACCCCACTCTTCACTGGCTGTAGAGACCCAACTTCCTTTCTGAGACATCTGAATTGAAGGCTGAAAATGAATCTCTCAAGTTGTCAGTTTTGAAGACCAAAAGCTCTGTGGATCTAGTGGATCCCCCAAAGCAATCCCTCAGTGAAGCCAGGGAATTTCCTCTGTCAAATTGGAATTACCCCTGGATGTGAGCAGCCCCTCCATGAGATGAAGCTCGTTCCTAAGGACTTCTAGGAAGAGAAGCAACCACATTGCTTATACTGAAACACAGCTGGCCCAAAAGCAAAGAGTGGCAAAATTGCAAAGATTCAGATCTTTTGTGATACAAATATGGCACATCCTCTGGGATATTTGTGAATGTTGAGATGTGAGGTGAGCACTGTTTCAGCAAGAGAAAGATGCTGCATTTGGCTAAAAAGACTGCTTCACCTATGAGTTCAGTGTTGCAAAACTGCAGCACACTTACAGAAAAACCTTCACCACTACAGCACCTGTTGCTATTGAAAGGCCATCTGGGATCACTCCTACTTTATTTCTGGTAATGCTCCATCCCAAGCTCAGCTGCAGCCACTGGGGGTCTGTTCTGACATCTGTAGGATAACTGGTAGGCAAGGACTGGGTGCGCTCCCTGAAATGTCTCAGTGATCTTGTAAAATAACTGAGCACAACTAAAGAAGTACCAAGAGATGCAGAGCTAGAATTAGTGATGGAAAATGGAGTTTTATTACTTATATTCTAGCAGCATACAGGGACCACGAGTGGGATCTGAGTCTCAGTGTGCCAGGCAACACATAAATACATGGTAGAAGCCAATTCCAGCCCTGAAGAGATTACAGTCCTCAGGAGCAAGAGGGGTGGGGGGTGAGAAAAGAAACAGAGAGAATTAATATAAACACATCAAAACCAGCCACAGAGCTAGGAGGAAAAGTATCTCTTTCCAGGCTCTGAAGCCTCTCCTCTGTCCAGTCTGTCATGCTGCCTGCTAATCACAAGTTTGACATCTTTAATACATTCACTTTCCACAAGATCCCTGCGAGCCAAGCTGTGGGGAGCTCCAAGCAGAAAGCAGGTTGAATCACATCCCCAGAAACAAAAATGATCAGTTAATCCTGCTATAAATCTTCATGAATCTACACTAGGTTATTGCTCCTTTGTCCTTTATTTCTCTTTTGCCATCTTTTTTTTTTTTTTCTAAGTAGGTCACCTCATCTCCTGAAGTATGAAGCCGTAAGACTATGAAAACATAAAGGAGATTTATTTCTCTTTGTGTGCATGATCTTCTCTGCTGAAAGAAGTATGGGAATGACTACAAGGTTCATCATCGACTTCCAAGAATAGACAAATGCCTTTGTTAGGCTTCTGTGGCATGTCTCAAACACAGGCAGCATGAAACTCTCAGTGAAGGCAGAAGAACTCTTGCATTAAGTTGTTCACTAAAACGCTTGAGCATGGTCCAAGGGTGATAAAAGGTCAGAGAATAATTTCATTTGAGAATTTTAATTTGTTAGACTTAACATGGGGCAATTAATGTGAGATTTTTTTACCTCCCTGGGTCAGACCTCTCTGTTCCTAGATACACATTTATATTAAATTTATGATTTACAAGCATCATGATAGACTGCCCTTTGCTAGCCTCTTAGAGGGCTCTCAGTCACAATGATTCTTCACATATGATCCTTAATTACATTTTAATAAATTGATCTTGAGAAAATAAAATCCCCAACAACTTAAACCCTGGACATGTCTAATATGTGAGGTTTTCATAGAATAAAACCAAGCACTTCTTTTTTTTTTCCCTCAGTGTTCTTATTTTGCATCTTTTTAAACTGATTTCTGTTTATACTGATTTTAGAGGTCTCAGTTCACACCACCAAAAAATGATGTTATCAACAACAGCTGCTTGTTCTTGGGAAACACCTCCACATGAAACAAGGCAAGACTGAAGAAACCCACAGAGTGGAGCAGACCCTGCATTCAGGCTCTTTGGAGTGAAGGAAAAGCTTGTGGCTATTTTATTCAGAGGTGGATGCCAATGCTCTGATTCCAGAGCTATTTATGAATGTAGCAGACAGCACACACAAGCTCCCACATTAACACAGAGTGCTCACCAGAGTCATGAAGGACCTTGATTCACCAGTGGACATTTAAACAAACACAATGAGATGCTGACATTCCAATCTTATGGAAATGCTGACATTCCACTCTTATGGAAGATTCTTCTGACAATAGAGTAATAACATATATCCTTAAAAATTAATTATATGATCTCATATTCCAAGTTTCTCTGCAACAGGCAGATTCTTATTGTAATATAAGCAGTAAAATTATGTGGAATAGGAAAATCTCTTGAGAAGATTAAAACGGAAAAGGGCGCACTAAGAATGTCCCAATTTAAGGAGTTCCTATCTCAATTTTTCCCTCATATTTAAAGCCTACTAGCTTCCCTCAGGGCCAGCAACTGTTAAGATCCAACACCTTTCTTAGGAACTAACCACAAGTCCATGGACCCTGCCACTACCTGAAATACCATCTACATTCCTCTGCATCTACCCACTGCCTTCATGTGGATGCATTTTTCAACTAAAAGCCCTTCTCTCTGGGCACCCTTTATCAATGGTGCTCCCTCACTTTTGACAAAGCAGAGAACACAATGTTCAAAGAAAGGAAGCTGCTGTGTGCAAATAAATCAATGAAGTTCACAAGAGGAATTAGGTTTCCAGCTACGCTGATATCTGATTCCAATGGAATCAAAGGCAACTATGCTAGTGTAGTGTCTGCTGACCTAGAGCTTTCATTGTATTCACAGGAAAATTTAAGCTCTTAAAAAAACTTGTTAATAATGCCAGATGACACAGTTATGCAATTTTCTGGTCCACTTGTTTTGCAGTTTACAACCACTCACAAGCAGCTTTCCCACACTCCAAAAACTTTGATGAAAAACACTATTTACACATAGCTGATAGCATACATAATAGCTGATAACACAGTGCTGATACCAGAAACTCTTCTCAATCCCTGCTTCAGCTGTATCCAGGGCTGGGATAGAGATCTCTTCTGAGGATTAGGAGGAAAATGTGTGGTGTGAGAGCTCCTAATGCCTCTGGTGACTGTCAGTCCAGGTCCCTCATGTGTGCAGAGTCTTTGCAGCCACGATGTTTGAAAAACCAGAGTTTTCACACCACTTAGATTTTACAACTTGCTCCAGGAAAACTGTGAGCAGAATCACTAAGAAAGGAAACACCAAGCAACCACTAAATTCTGAGACTTCATTTGACCTACAGGAGCAGTGAGTTTGGTAGCTCTCCATCCATTAGCATTACTGGCCAAGGCTGCTCAATAAAGGCTTTACGATGAAAGCATAACAAGCACAGCAGGCATAATTCTTCGTGTTCCTGTGGACAATGGCTAAATCAATACTGAGCACCAGCCTCAGAGTTTCCAGAGAGCAACACTGTAAGTCTTCCTTCTTCATATAACTTCACTAACAGCATGCAGTAAACCATTCAGCAGGCAAGCAAAAATCCTGCATTTCAACACAACAGCATCAATTTTCCCCTCCTAGATTGTCCTCTGCTGTGGCAACAGGACAGATAGGCCAGTGTGGAGTGTGCTACCTGGACATGAATTCACTTCTATGGATTTGCTCCTGCACAGTGAAAGTTCTCCTTTGTGATATTTAGATGAACACCACTATTACCTCCAGTGCATTGCCCATTTTCAACCTGCATCCTCAATTATATCTGCAAGGTCACACAACTAAAACCCAGCAGTGACAGAAAAGGATTTCAAGCCAACACTCTCACTTTCTATAGAAACAAAGCATGGAGTCCACAGTTAACTCATTGCTTCTTAATCATCAAGCTCTGGGCCATGCTGTACCCTGACTGTACCAGCTGAGCTTTATTTCACACCTTTAACCTTCTACAATTTAAATATTAATAGCTAAGCTCATTACATAAGCTCCATTTATAAGTAATAACCACTGTAGGTCAGGAGTCATTTGATCTATTTCAGCACCTATTTCCCAGAGATGAGTTCTGTGCAAGCCTTGCTAAGAGCACTCACTGGATCTCCACAGATTTCAGCAGGAAACTGGGATGACCAGCTAAGAGGGAATATATCCACCCCTCACATGTCTGCATTCCATCAGGAACCCTGAATCAGTCTGTCAGTCTCCTGAGTGGGCTGGAACACTGATCTCACATAAAAGTACCATAAAGAAAAAGCCCTTTTCCATGTGGCTGCTGAGGCAGAAGCCAGAGAAAGACAAGGCAGAGCTGAGACTGAGTGGCCCTCAAAAACCACTGACACCTTCTTGGGCAGAATTTACCTCTGTAAAAGGAGATTTCCAGCCTGAAGACACAGCAAAAGAAACAAGGGATATGCTTGGGGTCTGATCCAAATTGAATCTATCCAGTACTCTCTGTGAAAAATTTCTGTATTTATTAAAGAATTTTCAAGTACACCAAAATCAAAATAAACCAAGTATGGTTTCTTAATTTCATGTGTAATCACTTCTGCAGTGTATATGTAAATGCCATAAATAAAGGCACTGAAAACACATAGAACAAATATACATAAGAACAAATAGACATTTATATGTACATAAATATACATTTATATGTACATATGTACAAATATACATATACAAATAACACATAAGAACAAATATGCATTTTAAATGTCTGCAAAACCTCAAGCTACCTAGGACACCTGGCCTCAATTCCTTATCTGACTTGAGAGCACAAATGCCTTTGGTTTTCAACCATTAACTCTTTTGTGACACTGGGATGTGCAGGCCAATTAACTTGAGGGTGGTGAAAACTGCAAAGATCCCTAAAGAATAGTCTGACTTTGTGTGTGTGAAGTCACTCATCAGGGAATGCAAAAGGAAAACCAAACAGAGCCAGCCCCAGCCACAAAGGTGATGGAGAGGACAGGGTAATACCACAATCAACTCCTTTCACAGGAAGAGAACTGTTTTCTAGTTAAATCCTCTTTCACAGAGGATTAAGCTGTTATGAAAAAAAAAAAAATAAAAAGAAGAACAGTGTCTGCATAACAATTCCAAAACTGCACCATCTGTAGACAAGCATCAGAGTACTTAAAATCCCACTAGCAGACCACTGAAAAACCAGTTTGGCACTGTCTGCTACATTCAGAATCAAGTGTAAGGAGCAGCCAAGATTAAATCTATAGAGATGCTCAGATGTGGAGTCTCTCTTCTGTCAGATGTGGATATATCTCCCTGCATCACAAGCCAGGGAAAGAGAAGAGCCATGCAGACAGGCTGCAGCTGGAGAGCACAATCCTGCGGGGTCACAGCACAGGGAGAAACCACGTGTGTTTCAAATGTGAGATGCTCAAACCAAGGGACTTGAGAGTGTGAGGTGGAAGCCAAATGTGTGATCTTCATGCATGAGACTCATCAGGCCTGCCTACAGCCTTAGAAAAACACTCACAAACCAATTTCAGCCAGCTGGTTTGTATTTTCATTGTATTTCCTAGGGGCAGAAAACAGAATCTGCCCACTAACTGCATTCGTATTCTCCTCGTGTAAATTTTACTTTTCAGCACAGCTATGATGGGTTTAATTTCACCTTGATTTCTTTGGAGGGTAAAAGCATTACAGAAAAATAAATTTCTTCTGCTTTGCCTTCAGCCAGAGAATGACAGCAGCATTCTCCCTGTGAAGGAACTGGTAATGCTGCAGTGATTTTTATCACTAGCACTTGTATCTCCTGGATATTAATAGATGTTTGGAAAATGCTGTGGTATCTCTTTATTTATAAAATATAACTGGGTATAATTCTGCAAAGTGATGAATTTCTCTGTATCAGGAGCTGAGCAGATTGCCTGCCTTAACTCTGCAGTTTACATTAATGGACCACTAAGGTTTGGCATGGAAAGGGGATCATAATATTCCATATTATGCAATCACCATCTACTCTTGGCATGTCAAGGGCACAACTGCAGTCCCCCCACCTGCTGCCAAGTCAACAAATGTGGGTGCAGCACCTGTAAATGCATCCAGATCATTGCAGTGAGCAGGGGGGTCTGATTTTGGAAAAACCTGACCAACATATTAGTCAACATCAGGGTATCAAAATTCAGACAGATTTTAAGCTGGAGAAATAAAAAAAAAAACAAAACAAGGACAAGAAACTGCATTTCAACAAGAATAATGAGGTACAAAAATAAGGATTGGGGAATTTACAGATAGATGGAAGTTCTGAGGAAAAAAACTTTCTACTAAAACAGTTCTTAAACTTGATATGAGACAATAACACCACACTTATGGGAAGTGCAAATACTCTGATGGAGTCAGTGAAAGACAGAAGAGCTTTAAATACACTTCCAGTAATATTTTTACTAAATTAAGCATTTAGGGTTCTGTGCCCATTTTGAGACATAAAATGCTGATCAGTTTGGAGAGATTGTGGATAAAAACAAGGAGGAACATGGAAAAGAAAAAGTAATTGAGGGGGTAAGATAAAACCCCAACAGCTTTTAACAGCTGGTTATAAGGGAAGAGGGAAAAATTGCTGCGTCTGTGGTGGACAGAACAGACAGTACAAGAAGATAAGAGAGGGAAAAGTGTTCTAAGGATGCTGCAGCATCACCCAGGAAGAGTGAGAAACCTACCCCGTTGGAATTTTTGAAACACTGAACAGGCACATCCCAAGAGTGACTAAGGCAGAATGATCCTGGATTGCAGCTGAGCAATGAACGAAGTAAAGCCTTGTATTTCCCTTTAGCTCTGTATTTCCTTCTTTCTTGTTGGTGAGCTTTGTTTCTTTCTTGTTTTGTTTATCCAAGGCAGAATGTCCACAGGCTGGCTTTCAGATCCTGACAGGAGATTGCAGGGTGTAAGCATACAGAAAAAAATATTTCTGTTCTGTGGAAATGGCACACTTGAAATGGTAAAATTCCACAAAAAAGTTTCAGAGCCTTCAGAGTAGGTATTTTAAAGATGATTTTCATTATACTCCGTATTTCTCACTGGATTATAATCTGGTTCTATTCTCACTTAATAGTCAGCACTTTTACTGACTTCAACAGCATTATTCCTCCTGTTTTCACACCCACTACATAAATTAGGGTAGACCCACCCCTCAATGAGTAAAATGGATTTAGCATTACACAGTTTCAAACTTCTGGGTATTTTTTTGCCATTTACTACTGTCCTCCAGGTTTCCTTTAAACCTATAAATTGTCTCTTTGATGGCAGTGGCAGGGATGTATTTGTGTAAGACAGTGTTTGCTTCCATAAGCCCAGGAAGACAGATGAACCCCTGCAGAACCCTGCAGCTGGGGTGAGATTGATCTGTAACTCAGTCCAGCAGTTTTTAAATACAGGTAACATGAAAAGCTCTCCAGCAAGCTGCTGAATGCAGCAGTCTGTTTAAAAACAATACAAGAAGTGACTGAGCAGATTCGTCTCTGTAACAAAATTCTCACTGAATAAGACAAGCTTCCTCAAAAGGCTGGGTTTTGCACTCATTTTCTGTGACTTCAGCCCCTGGTAAGCTGCACTTCTGAGTTCATGAATTCAGCAGCATGAGGTAAGGAATACTGAGAATCTGGTGCTCTTTTTAGATCTCAGTCCACCTGTAGACAAAAGCCCTAATAGTGTTCAACATTTTACACATTGGCTGGAGTTGAGGGAACACATTATTACTATACAATACAATTACAACAATAACTATAACGACCTGCAAATACTCTGGAAATACTCTGAAAGTCCATTTTAGTAAGTGTTTTAAAATTGCATTCAATATCAAAGCTGTGCTGATCTCCAGCAGTGCCACATCATTGCTCCTGAACACATCAGGAGCACTGGGCATCGGAAGACACAAATTTCATTTTTTCAGACATAAAGTTTCTCCAGCTTCACATTGTTAAACTGGAACTTGTAAGATCTGAACAACAAGCTAATGAATGAGAATTTGCCTCTTTTTATCTTGGAGGGCTCCCTGAAGGAGAATATACCCAAAATAGGGGTGTACCTATTTAATATCAAGAACGTTGGGCTGGCAAAGGTAGTTTAAGAGACTATCCTTCATGGATAAAGGATATCCAAGGGTTGTCCTCCAAGAGTAAATAGTCCTTACACCCAAAAAGCCACTTAACCTCTAAAGACTCTGGGAAAGTCACAGTAGGTAACTTTTAGTTTGTATTCTCAAAATTCATCTGTCTTTTACAGAATCAAAAGGCTGAAGTGTCCTATTCTTGTTCAAGTACAATCTAGTTTAAGTCCCCTTCCAAACTCTGTCTTACCCAGGAAGATAACTGGCATGCTGGAGGTTTTTAGGGAGCCAGGAGACATAAAGTTATGTCATGACCCTTTTTTGTTTGCTAAACTCTTCCATGAAAATTGAACCTGAGGAAATCCACAGAACCCATAATCACAAAAATTATCTTCCCTTGCAAGTAAAAGTAGGTAGGTTAGAAGAGTTTTTCAGGTGGAAAAAAGTTACATTACTTTCACAGCAAAGAAAGTCTGCCTACCTAACCCCACTACTGACACCTTTCTCATGAGAGAAGTCATTATGGTGGCTTTTGTAAAGGACAGTTTCTGATGTCTGCATATTATATAAGCAGAAGGCCCTAGAATCCTGGCTAAGAGGTAAAAAGAAAGTGCCTAAGATGGAGGTAAGCCCATAAAACTCAGCACTTGGAAACCAATGTTGAATCCAGAGCTGGGGTTAGCCGAGGATGCCTTGAACATTGTGTGGATCATCAATCAAGACAAGCACTCCGAAGGAAATGTTCCACCTGTGCTCCCCTGAAAGAGCTCCTGCAGAGCACCATGGCTGGAAGACATTTCAGGAGAGAACTGCTCCTTGATTGTGCAGGCTGCCAACAGCTCAGAGGATCTCTAACAAGCCACTCGCAGAAGAAATACTGAGCACTGTCCTGTCTCAAACCTATGGTAATTCTCCAGGCCAAGGGTCAAGTCCTTTGGCAATTAGCAGAATAAATTAGTTTGTTAATCACCTTGGAGGGGCAAGTACCTAATCAATAGGGAGGTGCTGCAATACTAAAGCTATTCACATAATCACATAGCTAGAACGTCCTGGTTTTGAATGACATTTCCTAGCCAAAATAGCCTGGAGGAAGAGAAGTGCTGTTGACAAATGGGAGCTGAGTGAAGCTGTTTGGGAATGCAGGGACGCTGTGTTGCCTTAAGCAGTTTAAGGGAATCTGTGCCTATTGCAAAACTACATCTCTGAAACTATTTCAAAGTTAAGAGTTGCAAGAAGCTATTCAGGAAATAATGTGAAAAGCAGGTCTGGTGGCATCAATCAGAAATTCATAACCCTTGCACTGCATGGGAAATCAGAAAAAAAAAAAAAACTGCACAGAACTGAAACTACAAGAGCAAAACCATAGAGAAACCAGCTGAAAAATAAAACTGCCCACTGGGTACACCTGGGAACTCGAGCTCCCCTCAGTATCACTGTGTGAAAAACGCCAATCACTTGTTTTTCAAATTTTAAAAGTTTAATAGTAATAAAATTGTTATTAAAATAGCAATATCTTTAGAGTAATAAAAATTTGGACAATTTGGATTAGGACAATAGGAGACAATAGAAACAAAGAGTTACTGACAGTCTGGGCAAAATAAGCCCAAAAAAGGACCCACGTTAACAGAGGATTAACCCTTCAAAACAACAGCCTGTTGCATGTTCATACATCTCATACAGGGTGCATAAATTCCATTCAAATATAGGATTCTCTCTGGTCAGTGTCAGCTTCTTCCTCTGAATCCTGACAGTGTCTTCTGGGCCAAGCAAGGTGGGAAGAAGTTCATTTCTTCTGATAAGGGAGCAATAAATTCTTTGTCTCTGAAAGATTGGGGTGTCCCGTGGCTGCTATCTGGTGTGAGTACCTCATTCCTTTCTAAAAAATATATCCCACATACATAGTTCCTGATTTAACATTATAACATAAAACTATATATAACACACTACTTTAAAAAAGTAATACAGTATAACTTTCTAACACAACACATATAATATTCATTTTAATGTTTGTGAAAAATCAATCATAAAATATGCATTTTTCACAACTGCATGCTTTGCTTTGGTGGGCATTCACCATCTATTGGCATTAATGAAATTGTGTCCTCAGTGCAGCAATCAGGGTATGCTCAACATTTTCCAAAGAGCAGACCTGGAGTTTGCTTCTACTTTAAGATGAAAGGTCACATAGCTTTTTATCTGGATCTTGCTCTGACATAACCTTTAGTAAGTCTGATGCCATCCAGAAGGACCTTGACAGGATTGAGGAGTGGGCCTGTGCAGACCTCATGAAGTTTGACAAGGGCAAGTGAAAGGTCCTGCACATAAACTGTGACTGGATTGAGAGTGACGTGAAAAGTTGAACATGACCCAGTAAGGTGTGCTCACAGCCCAGAACCATATCCTGGGCTGCATGACAAGAAACAGAGTCAGGAGGTCGAGGGAGGGGATTTCCCCCCTCTATTCTGCTCTGGTGAGACCCATCTGGAGCACTGGGGAGTCAGAGCTGTCAAAATCTGGGGTCAGAGCTGTTAAAGCAGGTTCAGAGGAGAGGTCAGAGGGATGAAACACCTCTTCTATAAAGAAAGGCTGAAAGAGTTGTTCACCCTGGAGAAGAAAAAGCTCCAGGGAGAATTTCCTGGAGCCTTTCAATACTTAAAGAGAGGGGGATTATAAGAAAGGGAGACTTTTCACCAAAGTCTGTGGTGACAAAACAAGGGGCAATGGTTTCAAACTCAGAGAGGGTAGATTTAGACTGGACATTGGGAGGAGATTTTTTACAGTGAGAGTGTTGAGACATTGAAACAGATTGCCCAGAGAAGCTGTGGATGTCCCATGCCTAGAAGTTGGATGGTTGGATGATTGGATGTGTCTTTGAGCAACCTGATCCTGTGCAAGATGGCCCTGCCTGTGGAATGGGGTTTGGGCTATGTGATCTTTACAGGTTCCTGCCAACCCAAACCATTCCATGAGCTTCCTGTCCTTCCCAAGCAGGTCAAATTGCATTCAGTTCTGGGCAATTTTCCTTTGAGAAGAACAAAAAAGACACAATGTCCCTAGACAGCTTCTCTGAAGTAAAAGCAAACTGCTTCTGCAAGGGAACTATGGACTATCACACAAGGTAGATTACATTTGCTCTCTCTTACCAAGAGTTTTTAAGAGAGCCCAGTGTCTTCTTCTAATGTGCCCCAATTACAAAACCCAAGGTTTCCCATTTAGTTTTTGTTTCTCCTCTCTGTCAAGACTGTTCTTTCTACCATTTTCAAATTACTTATCAAAGTTTCTTAAACAAGGAGCCTCAGTCCAAACCTCAAGCCCTTGTTTTATCCAGTCAGCACTCTGATAAGAGTTCAAGATCTTTATCTGTATTGTTTATCTGTCCTAGGTTTCTCTAGGATTATTGACTTGACTTCCTGTAGGAGGTCAAAATAACTCTCTGGCATAATGAGCAAACAGGAACAAGCTTCCGCAAAAATAAAAGGAAAAAAGCCTTCCAGATTTCTCCTTCCTCACCAGATTATTTGACCTGCTGTCATATGCTGGGGCCTGGTACAATCTCAGAGCAGAAAAATGTTCAGGAAACATTCCAGTTTATGTAAGGTAGGTTGCAATACACTCTGCAAGTAAAATTTGCCAGCCAAAGTAGCACAGAATCCCCACCAGGTCCCCTGTGGACTTGTGTTGCTTAGAAGCTCTGATTAGATTATCATAATGATCCGATTTAGGCCACAAAATCTATTATTCTGAACCAGCACATTATCAGAGATAATTTTGTAAACTGATGTCAACATTAGAGAAACTCAGATTACTATTCAATCAATACTTGGAACATTGAAATAAATTCCTTAGAGTCCTTCTGTGTATCTAGTGCATCAGTAACAGACTGCAGTATTTGCAGAACTCAGGGCAAGTATCAAGTCTATTTTCTTAGTCAAACAAGAGTCCCCTGGATTTCTGTGCAGTTTCTCTGGCCTAACTGACATTAGCTAACAGTTGCTCTTAAAAATCTTACTGCTTGCAGTATTGAATCCAAGGAAAAACTCCAGGATGTATTGACAGCACCAACCTTCCCTAACCACCTCCTGTGCAGGAGTAGATTTTTTGACAGCTTTTCAAAGAACTAGAAAGTCTGCTTTGGAAACAAATCAGTAAACTTCCCAGCTGGCAAGACACCAGCTTTCCCTGATGCATTCCTGTTATCAGCTAATTTAATGATGCAATTCAATCTTCCTCTGGGTTTTATCCTCAGAGATCCTAAATGTACACATTCATCTAGAAGGACCCTTCCCATGGATAACAAGTTTAGATAATCTCTTTTGACTCACTCCATCACATCAGGCTTGGAAGTGAAGTGAGGGTGAGGCACATCCTGCACAGCTCTGGCTTTTTGGCCACAGCATCCATCAATTGAAGAGTCAGAAAAGAAGAGCCACCTTCTAAAAAACATATACTAGTGGGAAAAGGATAAGCTAAAGCTCCTTGCTGCTTCTCATCAGTACAGAGGAGCAGTAAAAAATTGGCAATTAGTCACAGTCTAGCAGGCTGCTCTCAGCACATTCACTGGCACTGCACAGGTCACCCCTCCCAGCCCAGCACCAGCTGCAGAGCAGCCCCAGCAGCTCTTCACTGCAAAAGGACAAAGGCCAACAGGCACAGGGCAGCAAAAATTGCCTTAAAACCACCCATGAAACCAGCCTCAGTTTCCAAAATAACCCACGTTGCTCTGGATACTTCTGGCTAATTGAATTATCTGGGGAAGAAAAAGAAAATGCAGAAATTCTCCTGATTGCCTTGCCCATAATTACCTGAAACATGCAAGATTAGTGAAAAATGAATTCCTAATTCTGAACTGGTGTCTTCAGCTCCTCAGCCACAGTAAACACCTCACAGTTTGCCTGACTCCTCCCAGCAGACATGGTTAACTCTCTCATTGATGGGTGTATTGGAGGAAAATACTCTGCAAAACAATTACAGCATTTAAAATGTTTTGATACACCCAAATTTTCCAACCCAAAACATCAAAGAGGTGGAGGGTTTTTTTGAGATTTTATTATAGAAAAGAACAAGACCATAAAATTGAGGCTGCTCAGCCTGGAGAAGGGAAAGTTGCACTGAGACCTCATCACAACCTTCCAGTATTTGAAATTGTGCAGCTGTATCCAAAAAGATGAAACTTCTTTTGTCCCTAAGAAAAGTGAGCAGAATTCATGCAGGTATTCTTTAAGGAATTATGTGTTTAGGTTTCCTTTATTTTTCTCTTTGATTGGCCACAGAACACAGGTTTATGTAGCAATCTGATGCAGGCATCAGTTTTTAAGGTGACTTGGGAGCAAAACCAGGAATATCTGCTTAAAATTGTGTCTTTGGTGAGCAATAGCAA
Source organism: Fringilla coelebs (assembly GCF_963513975.1). NCBI lineage: Eukaryota > Metazoa > Chordata > Aves > Passeriformes > Fringillidae > Fringilla > Fringilla coelebs. The sequence goes on from NC_140028.1 coordinate 146,029,824, forward strand.
TTGGTATGAGAGACACAGCTAACAGAAGGCAACAGACACACAGCTGCTGCATTTAAAGTCAGGTATTGTGTCAGAAAATAGCCCAGCAGCTCCAAAAATAGGCCTCAGAACACACAGCATGGCACTAGACCCCTGCAAGGGAAATTCTGCCAAACCCCTTCAAACCTAACAAAGTAAAAGTGAAAGGAAGTGAAGCATTACTCAGTTTTGGTTTTCTAGCCTTATATACTCACTGAAAATCTAATTTTCACCTGTATATATACATAAACACATATAGTCCTGAGAAAAGCCTGGGGTGACCTATATATTGCAATATTTGAGATTACTGCACACTGCTAATATGTCTCATAATACACTTTCTAAAGTCATATCAGCATCTTTTAAAAAGGCTGTAGTATGGGGTAGACTGCTCAAAGCCTAAAGCTAGGAATATAATCCAGATATGCCATAAAGGGTTAATTCAGCAACCAGAGGAAGGACAGGAAAATATATAATTTTACACTGTCACAGTATCTGTGACATCCCAGTGTCAAATCACAAGTAGCAAAGAAATGTGGTCTTCTAAAAGTCTGGCTGATCCAGGCCAGACCATTCTATTTTCAGTCAAAAAGAAAGCAGGTTGATTTTTAAAACCAAAAGGAAAGGAGGAGATGCAGATCTGAGAAGAATCCAAAGCAAGTCAGGTAGAAGTTATTTAGCTGATTTACTTGGAGCAGATAAGGAAAATCCCTATGGGTAAGCATAATGTTAGGGACATGTTTTGGTATTGTATCTCTTTCTTTATTCTAGGAAACACATTTATTTTAATTTTTTATCATTTTTTACCTTCTATATAACTAATTTTATGAAAATGATAAGACAGATTTATTAATGTATATCTGAAGTTTTCTGGACAGAAACTTGGAAACTGTTTTTCTTTTTCTAGACAGAAACTTTAATAGAATTTGTTTTATTAAAATTCCTCTTACAACAAAAACTGCACAAACGTGTCCTTGCCCTCGATTTACAAGCAGAGCTAAGTAGTCAAGAAATTCTAAATCTCACATTTCTATACTCAGACCACAGTTCAGTAATGCAGAAAACCTGTCTGTAAGGCTCACAGCACCAGATCAAAAATATTCTAGCTACATGACACACCAGGCTGTCCAATAGAAGCTCATTCTGCTGGTCTAAATCCATTACAAAAGTATGCACAAGTTAGGGCTGTAAAAAAGCAGATTTTTGGTGAAATCAGGAACCTCCAGCCCTGGAAGCCAAGGGAGCTGACAGAAATGTGGGCGTGTGCCAAAGCCCAAATGAGATCCAGCTCATCTTGCTGCATGGTCCAACAGTGCACTGTAGATGAGTACAGATGATTTTGAAGTCACAGTTTGTGTTCTCCAGAGAACACAGACAGAGCTGTCCATCCCCACAGATCTCCACTGGCCTCGAACTTTAATTGGGTTTGAAAAGCTCAAACAACAGCACTACAGGGCAAGAGGAAGTCTGGACCACAGCACAGCACAGAATAGCAAAAATGGCTTTGTTTACAGTGCTTCAGCAGCTCTGGGCAGTTCAGCTCCAACAGAAACTCAGAAATACAAATCAAAAGAAGAGAGTTAGAAATAGTACCCACCTTGCTGCTTCAGAGGCTTTTGAGTGACTGAGCTTTTGGTTAGTTTTCAGAGTTCCTGAGCTTTTTAAAAGTTCAGAAAAAACAACTGTTTCTGGTGAGGGCAATACCTGTGAAAAAGTCTCATTTTCCAATGAGGTAAAAAAACCCTGTTCTCTCTTGGCACATGCAAACTTTTTAAGAATCATGAGTTTTCCAATTGAAAAATCACACTGTTACTTGACAGTACATAGGGAAAATACTGGTGCAAGACAGGTATGGCTGCATGCAGTCTAAAATCAGGTGTCTCCTGGAGGACAGGTCCCCAAGAATTTCTCCATTACCAGGACAGCAATGACACTCAGCTGCACCACTCCTGCTCACACCTACAAGGTGCTCTGAGAGTGCATGAAATACAGAGAGTTTTAAAAAAAACTGCTGGGGTTCAATACAGACTGAAACCAAGCTCTCCACAGTCTGAAGCAAATCAGAATTTCAAATATTTCTACCTCGTCAATGATGCATAGCCTTAAATGTTGGTTGGCTGCGCTCATTTTTTGAAGGGAAATAAAATATTTAAAACAAAAGCATAATAAACTATTTAATAACTCAGTCATCAGCAGAAGTCACAAAGACAGACCCTATAAAACAGTCACATTTACATCCTTGTATGGTAATAAAAATGTCCTTAACCTGACATGATTTCTTATCAGGATGGGTTTTTATTTTCCCTAAAGTATTTTCACAAGCAGGAGACTGAGGAACATTTGTGCTTTTTACTCTGTTTTAAGGGGTTTAGATATCTGAAATTACAAGTCTGCACTACCTGAACTTTGGCAGTTAACTAAAATTGATCCTCAGCCCTATGTGCAAAACCACATCTCACTAACACAAGCAGACAGCCAGGCACTCCATCCATTATGAAGAACTTCTGAAATACTATTCCATATGACAGAGGCAGCTTTTAAAATGAGTTGCAACTGAGAGTGTATTTTAGGATGCTAAAATAAAACATCAATTGGCATCTGACAGCCAGGGAGATGTGGGAGAAAAATAACACCTGTTAAAGATAGTCCTGGTGTACAAGAGGATCCCTCAGTATTTTCAGCAACTCCATCAAGGCTCATTCCTGGACAAAAGGAACTTTCAATGCATGGATTTTCCCAGACATGTGGTTATCCTAGCAGAGAAGGAAAACACTGTATGTGCTTCTATTCTAGAGCACCTGGATTAGAGCTTTGTGCAGGTTTTGGATAACACCAGACAAAGTCACAGCTCTGGTCTGTGAATTGGGCTCATAGGTACTACTCAACCTGAATTAGTATAATTTTATGCTGGGTGAACATTTCCTTGGAAATATGGGTAAAAAGTAGATAGACTATCACTCTCTGCCTAACTGCACTTTTTAAAATTCTTCTAATGCTATGCCATATGTCTAGTGCAGTATGCAATAACCTGAAATTATTGAGAAGATATTTGAGGATCTAATATCTTTTTGGTAGCACCTGCTGCAGTCAAATTTCAGAACTCCACTGAAGATTTATTATGTTTTCAAAAAGTGTACTTTCATATAGGGATTTTGAGACTGGAGAAAACCCCAAAAATTACATACCAGTGTTTTCTTCTACCTATGTGTGCATAGAATCATACAACCAAAGGATGTTAAGGAGCTGAAATGAACCCTAAAGATTCTCTATCCCAACTCCCCCTGCCAAGAGAAGGAAAAACTCTCACTTGACCAGGTTGTTCAAGACCTTATCCAACCTGATCTTGAACACTGCCAAGGATGGGGCATCCAAAACCTCCCTGGACAACCTGTTCCAGTGTCTCACCACCCTCATGGTAAAGAACTCCATCCTAGAATCTAAATTCCCCTCTTCCAGTTTGTACTCATTACTCCTCATCCTATAATTTGTATAGGACATGCTCGTGTATTTTTTACAGTTTGCCCAATTTATCAAGCTATTAATGTTCATTAAATCAACAAAGTGAATATTTAAGTAATTATCTTATAAATACAAGATAATATTTTAAGATCTGATGCTGATAAACAGAGAAGGGCTCCTGGGAGAGCAGCTGGTCACTAATGGTGTCCAGCAGGGCTCAGGATTTGGGCCAGTTCTGTTTAATACCTCCATCAATGATTTGGATGAGGGGATCAAGTGCACCCTCAGGCACTTTACAGATGACACTAAGTTGTGTGGGAGTGTTTATCTGCTGGAGGGCAGGAAGGCTCTGGACAGGGGATCTGCCAATGGAATCCTGGCTTACACCAAAAATAGCCTGACCAGCAGGGAAAGGGCTGTCCCTGTGTACCCAGCACTGGTCAGGTCATACCTGGAGTGCTGTGTCCAGTTCTGGGCCTCTCACCACAAAAAGACATTGAGGTGCTGGAGCAAGTCCAGAGAAGGGCAAAGAAGAAGCTGAAGGGTCTGGAGAGTCCTGTGAGGAGCAGCTGAGGGAGCTGGGGTTAGTCTGGAGAGGAGGATGTAGCAAGGAGAGCGTTGGTCTCTCCTCACCAGCAACAAGTGGCAGGACAAGAAGAAATGGCCTCAAGCTGCACCAGAGAAGGTTCACATTGGACATCAGGAAGAGTTTCTTCACTGAAAGGGTTTTCAAGCTTTGGAACAGGCTGTCCAGGGAGGTGGTGGAGTCATCATCCAGTCATCATCCCTGGAAATATCCCTGGAAAAAATGACTGGATGTGGCACTTGGTGTTTTGGTTTAGTTGATGTGGTGGTGTTCAGTCAAAGGTTAGACTTCATCTTGGAGGTCTTTCCCAGCCTTAATGATTGTTTAATTGATTTCCAAGTAGTACCCAGAGGTGTCACAGAATAGATGATAAAACCACAGACCAGAAAGTCAGGATTGAAAGTTTTGACCATTTATGAATCAATTACAGTGCTGAACTTCCTTAAATAATGCAAGTAGTCTAAAAATCATGAAATCCAATAATTATTTACTCCTAGTGCTTTTATTTGCCTTTTGCTTTTCAAATGACTGAGATTTCCATTTGCAGGTTCCTTCATAAGCATCATGGACAGCAACTGCCTTTATAAATACTGTAATTGAATATTAGATTTTCCATTAAACACATGACTGCAAGGCTGTAAGATGGGAGACAGTTCACTATAGACTGACATAAAAGATATAAAAACTGATAATACAAAGGCTATTATTGCCTTGATGTGCATGAGATTATAATAGCCAAATATAACAAAGATAGGAGAGGAACATAATAACAAGTAATAACAAGACCATGGCATAAACAGAAAATGCATTTTCATTGAAATAAATGTTAATTACTTCCTAGTCCAGAATGGGCACATCTATGTATAAACCCCACCCCAGCATTAGTAACAGAGTGAGTAATTGCAGAAGAGTGAAGTATCTCATTATGACACTCCACACCTCTCAATACCTTTCACAAAATATATTCTTTCTCTTTTACAGGTGGCAAGAGACACACAAAGTCTCCAGGAGGAGCCCAAGGTCACTGAGGCCAGTGCCTGCAGGGTGAAATCAAAGCACCCCACTGGAGGTTATTTGCTGTGTTCATACAACGCTGCATTTGTGATTTCTCTCCAATTTCTATTTGCTACACACTCAAGTGACAGAGACCTGATTAAAGATTCTTAAATCAGGTGTGAAGAGATACTTTTTAAAGGAGTATTGTGGATAAAGGTTAAACAAGGGGGAATTTTAGAGAGCTACTGACAAGACAATGTCTTCTGCACACATTTCTCCAGTGCTCATTTTTTCTCCTGGATAAAACTCTTGAAACAGAGATGCTGATTTTTCTAAGTGTTTTCATTACTTCAAAAATAGCAAGGTAAACTGATAATTTCTCTGGCCTAAGGGATATTTACATTTATTTAGTTTTTGATCTGACAGATATGGTTTATAAGCTGGCTCTCTAGGACAGATATGCTATTTAAAAATACAATGAAACAAGCAGTGACAGTCTGAATTACAGTAACTGGTTAATTCAAAATTCATAAACAGGCCCTAGGATCAAGAAGGAGAACCCAAGGCTCCCCAGTCAAAGCTAAGTAATTTAATCAGCTGCCCAGTGGGTCTTGTGGTATCCTGTGCCCCACGAATCCCAAATTGCATTCAAGTTAAAATTTTAATAGCTAAAAGGAAAAGCTCTTCTACATCCAGGAAGGGCCATACAGGCTTGAGCCACTTAGGCAGAGGAAGGAACTCATGCTTTATATAGGTGAAAACTCTAACCACAAGGTTTTGCAGAAAAAATTATAAACTATCCTTGCTCAATGCTCCTCCACCATTCTTTCTGAAGCTGCAGCTGTGTGTTTTTTTCAGTAAGAGTTGATGAATGCCTGTTAAGAGTAGCAGCACCTACTGGAACAGCCTTGCAGGGATCTGGACAGTTTCTCCTGACTTGGCACAGGCAGAAATTTGTTCCATTGTGAGAAAGAGACAAACCTCAGCATACAAAAACAGGCTGTGCAGGCACTTGGCAGACTAAAATTAAAAAGGAAGATATTAAACCCAGGTACATATCCTGAGTTTTAGGCTGTAGCTGATCCAAGATTTCCAGGACTGTAATTCTTAGTTTACAGGACTAAATTCTTGACAGCTTCAGCTTTAATCAGCTGGATCCTGGTTTTTGATTAAGTTCTCATTCCCTACAATAAACATCTCTGTACCATCACTTTACCCATACTCTGTGTAAAAATTAAGACTGGTGTGGACTGAAGAGAACCAGAGGTGCAAACTACAAAATTATTACTCAATCCATGTATGAAAAAAAACCCCAAACCATTAAAGGAGTGAAAAATTATGACATGATCAATTGCAAAAGACTAGAAAGATGAGTACCCAGAAAACACAGATATTTAATGGTGGATGACAATCTTAATGAATTAATTTTCACTCCAGAAATTGAATAAGGCTCTTCATTGCCTCATATATCACAGAATCATTTGTTTAGCACATTAGCCAAACACTTTGAAAGCAGAAGAGAAGAAAGCAGATCTTAAAAAGGGCCTGGTGAAGATGTAAGACAATCAACACATTTTCACATGGCTATCATATATTATATTATATTCTTACAATCATTTCCCTGGAAAAAAAAGCAAGAACAGTTTTAAAAATGGGAATTCTTATGACCTAACAATTGATACAAATAACACAGAAATGTAGCAAAGAGCAGTGAGAGTAACAGGATAGGACACCATCTACTAAAGCAGCCGGATAGGGATTCTGGCTGGCAACTGGAAGAAAGTGATTTTCTACAAAAAACCTTTGCAAAAACTTGGAGACAATGAAAGGAAGAACAATTTGTATTAACAGCCCTCATGAATAATTTTTACAATTCATTTGTGGAAAAAAATGAAAAGCCTATGAGACAGACTTGCCAGGAATAATGCCTCAAATCCAGTAACAGCTAATGAGAGTGTTTAGTAAGTACCAACATCCAAAAGGAAGAGAAAAAAAAAAAAAGAAAAGGAAAAAAAAAAAACAGAGAGAAATACCTTTCCTCTTCTAGCAAGAACCAGGAAATGGAACACAGAGGTTGGTTATTCCAGAGCAACGAGGGGCTGGCAGGTCTTCTAGTAAGTGGGACCTTTCTGCAATTAACATGTGACTCTATTGCCATCAGAGATTCCTAGTCAGAGAAATGTTTGGAACATTTGATTTTATCATGTAGGAATAAGGCTTGAATTGCACCTGCTCTTAGAGAAGTGGTTGCAAGAATCAAAGGTAAGTGATCTGACGGGAAAAAATCAGAAACAGAAAGAGTCAGACCAAGTACTGAAGGCCAAGGTCAAAGGAGAACAAGAAGCAGAACCAAAACAGAGGCATTTGGGTCCAGGATACACAGAGGGAGTGGGGGTGCAGGAGGCTAAAGAGAGACAGGCAGGTCACGTGCTGAAAACCACTGGGTCTTCTAATTTTGAAAAAACACAACCATTTTGATGTCGCCATGATATTTTCTTCGCCAGGATTTTTCTCCTGTGAAGCTGAAAAGCCTGGGAAAAAATATAAACAATACTTATCTAGTTGCTTAGAATGTAGTCTAAAAGTTACTTACCAACAGGTGCATCTTTGATTAATTCCATGTAAATTGTTTTTAATAATAACAAATAATTTTAATAATAACAATCCAAATAATAATAATAACAATCCAAATCCAGCTGTGTCGGACTCTTTGAGTCTGTCACGAGTTTTTATTATCATTCTTTTCTAGCCTCCTGATATATCTTCTCTCTATTCTTTTTAATATAGTTTTAGTATAGCATTTTTAATATAACATAATATCATAAAGTAATAAATCAGCCTTCTTAAAACTTGAAGTCAAATTCTCATCTCTCACCTCATCTTAAAACCCTACAACACAACATTTAGAGAAGCAAGAAGGCAATGTATGCAGGTATTGAAGACAGGGACTTGCAATTAAACACAGCTACACAAAGTGACTTCAGCAAATCCAAGGGCCATCAGTGGGTAGAAACTACAGGAAAGAAGCCAACAATTCCATCACCACGTTGGCAGTTATGCTGTTAGGTCAATGACCAATTCTGTTCCAGCAGGATTGAACAGCCAGCTGCAATGTTATCCCTGCAGCTCTGACAAGGCACTAACAGCAGACCATAATACTTGTGAGCAAGAGCTGCCCATAGACAATAAAGCCATATTGAGGCCAAATGCAAGGTGTCAATAGGAGAGTCACAAAAAACCAAGAGCAAGTACTGCATAAAGCTCACATTGGCTGACATGCAGAACTGAACAGGTCTGGGATTTAATCACAGTAAAACATCAGGCAAACTTGAAGTGATGCAGGCATAAAAAGTGTCACAACAGGGTTTATGCTGCATTGCATTAAAATTTAAAAAAATGTATTTTCAGGCAATGGATTGAAAATAACATGTCATATATCCCAGGAAGAGAGTGAAATACAGAATTCATGGGAGGCATTTAAAACTATAATGGAATTAAGACTGTCAGTGGCAAACAAGAAGCTTTTAAAAATTGAGGACTTTTTGACTTAAATCCACTTTTTACAGCACTGCATGGGGAAGTGTCTGCTCTATGGTTACTGCTCCAGTTTCTCTAAGCTGAGAGGAAATGTTCAAACATGGACTATTGACACAAGAGAAAAGTTTATCATGAGTATCACCTCTTCTGTGTTGAGGTCAGACAAACAAAAAAAAAAGTAGACCCAATCAGAATGGGGTGAAACATCGAAGGGCTGTGGTGCCAGTTCCTTCCATTTCTCCATGGAGGAAGACAGAAGTGCCTGAGTGACCAAGAGATTAAACAGCACAGGCAAGAGGGGAAAACATGGGTTCCTTGCTCCAAAACATGGAAACTCTGCAGTTATCTCCTTCCAGCAGACAAAGTCAGGATTCTGCTTGGTCTCTTCAGAACAGGCAACTACAGCCTAGGAGAAAAATGATAATCAAGCCAAGAAAACAGCTGAAAGAAGCTCAAACCAGGGAGGCATCCTACTGCAGCAAAGAAGCCAAGAGCACAAAGCCATTGGAAACAAAAATCTGGTCTGCTTCCAGCTCTGAAACAGACACACAAAGGAAATGGGCTAAACTGCAGTAGGACACAGCATCCTCCACAGCCAGGGACTTGGGGAAGTGGAGAGGGGACAGAACAGTGGAATGGAAAATATGGAATAAAAACAAAAATATGGATCAAAAGGGATGATCAGGGCAAGCAAAGAGACTTCTGCTTGTGTTATGCAGAAGGAGCAGAACTCAAGCTTAGGGATCACTACAGTGTCAGTCAGCAGCAAAGTCCTTGCATCACCACTAATAACAGGAAATGATTGATCAGTGTTTGCCAAAGGGCTTGCAATCAACAGGCAGATCCAAAAATGTGCTGCAGATTGGCAACCACAAGAACTACACAGGACACTGCATAGGACTAACATGGTGCTGCACAGGTAGCAGAAGGAAAGCATTAGAGGAGCAGAAGAAATTTTGTCTATTCCTGCACTACATGGAGTGAATATGAGCCCAAATTATCCCATCAGGTAAAAAAGATCCCTTAACCTATGACCATTTTTCTGTCAGGGCTCCCAAATCCGCTCAGGCTATTTCCCAGCAAGTGAAGTTATTTCCATTCATGCAGAGGGGGAGTAAATCACAACAATCCTTATGTGGCAGAGGGCTATTCCTCCTTGCCCAGGCTGTTAATGACTGCCTTAAGCACAAGGCATTAAGAGGCAGGCTGGAAATGATAACAAGTCAAGAAATCAGCCCAACATGAGCCAATTGCACTGAAATAGCATATGTTGATAGAGGTGTACATTAATAAATATTAATAGAAACTCTTACTATTTGAAATTCTATCAATTTGTTTTATGTGCATTGATTTTTTCACAAATCTGCAAATATCAGCAAGGTTCAGCTGGCAAGTCCTTTCTCAGGGCTTTGTAACTGTGTCCTCACCTCACATGTAAGAGCTGGCATCTTCAGCAATATTGCCAGAAATCTTATTTCTATATTTATTTATTATTTATAATTTTCAAATTCAACTTTGAGTATGATGTCACATCCAAAATGAGCTTTTCTTGCCTAGAATGAAATCACTCCTCATCTCTTCCCATATCACTCAGACACTGTGAGTTTAAACACCTTTTCCTCTGCAGGTCTTGTATTCTGGAACTGCTTTTTACACACTGCTATATCCTTGTGCATCCACACACCATCCAAACTCCCTCAGGAGCCATCACTGGACCTCTTGCACTCCTGACTGCTGCCAAATGCCTGTAACCTCCACAGAGGTACATTATCCTTACACCTACTCTCCTAAAAACAAAACTGGGCATGTTTCTGTTGCATCATCCCCTTCTCCATCTCTATTTCACCCACTTTTTTTGCTTCTTGTTGTCCATCAGGAACATCCTGCAGAACCTGTGCCTACCACACCTGGCCCTTCTTCCACGAGCAAAGACCACAGGTGCTCCTGGAGTATAAATAAGCATATAATCCATCAATTCTCAAAACTCACCAGGACACACCATTCTGCTTTTGCCTGCAGCTCTTAATTTGCTTCTGTCTTTGCTGTTACTTATGATTAAAAGCCTTGACTCTGTTATTTAACTCTGTGAAGCATGAAGCTTATATGAGATGGTGCAAAATGCAGGCTGGATCCTACAACTTGAAACACTTCATTATATTAAGAAGAAAAAAGAGGCTTATGATTAACTTTGATTTCAAGCCACAAAATGAAACAGTTCAAAGCCATTTTAAATATGCTTCTCACAGTAGGAAACAGAATAAACCAACAAAATAAACTAAACATTATAATCAACCCAATTATTACCTTCTATTAGCCAAGGGCTTAAGGGATGAAAAACATCAGCATTTTAACCCAAGTGAAGCAGTACAGAGACATTATCCTGGGGAATGGTTTTCAGGCTACTTTTAGGTTAATCCTCAAAAAATATTTGCCTTTCCTTTAGAGACATTCAGGTGATTGGTGTTTTAGGTGTACAGGTGAGAAATAAAATCTTAGTACTAGGTTCCACTGTCTTCACATGTCTCATGGACAAGCATCAGAAAGAAATGTGGGGGATGGAGTATAATAGTTTAATAATAAAAAACCATTCACATACAGTAATTACAAAGATTACAAAATCTGGCAGCAGCATCAGAAAGATGAAGGGGAGTGGCATCCACAAGAAGGATCCATAAAGCAAATAAATAACCAGCCCACCTTACATCATCCCTGAGCGTTTGGCATTGTGCACAGCTCCAGACCACTCTCTGTAAATAAAACTGGCTACCCCTCCTCCCTGGGATTTAAAGGAGCATGCTGGATGAGATTTCAGCCTTTTTTCTCTCAGTGAAAGGCACAGGAGGTGGCAAGATGAGGGGCCCAGGAGGTGTCAGCTGAGCCACTGCTTCCCACCCTGCTGTGCCCAGGAGAGGCACTGGCCCCTCTCCCGCAGCATGGGGAACACAGGGAGGCCCTGTTGACCTTCAGAAGGGATTTTCCCTCATCAGTGGGGTTTTCCCTGCCCCTTCCCACTCCCCTCTCCTCTCCCCACACTTTTCTCACTGGTTTCTCAGCTCTGCTTTCCTGCCTGAGGGGAAGAAGCCAGGAGCTGGGGGATGGGACACCACTGAGAAATACAATTTCCATAGTAATTTGTAGGCTGCTGAAACACTGAAACTGCATCGTGGAGATGAATTTATCCTCCTGCTTTACAACATGCACTCTTGCTGCTGTGTTTAAAAGGCTGACACAACTCACCCCCTCCCCAGCTCCCTGAGGAGGCTCCTCACAGTGGCCTCAGCTGCCCTGGCACTGAGATGGAGCTGGAGGGAAAAAGCTGTTCCATAGGCAAAGCCCTGGGAGGTTTTTCTCATGAGAGGGAAAACTAGTGGGAGGTTGGGCAGGAGAGCCCCAGGAGAGCCAGGGTGAGCAGCCAGGGAGGTTCATGGCTGGAGTGTGAGGGCAGAGCATCTGCCAGCTCCCTGAGAGTGTGGAGGCCATGGAGAGGGAGGATGTGGTGGTCACTCACTGAGCTGAAATCATCACAAAGCCAGTGAAAAAGGGATGTCAATCCCCCTCCCCTGTCAGGTCAAGGCTCACCCTGTTCCAGGCCCCTTCTGATGGCTCTTGTCCCTGCTCCCTGGAGCCTCCTCATCAGTTTTCTCATCAGCCTCCCATCACCTTCCTCAGGGCTCAAATCAATCACCAAAATGAAAACCACCATTTCTCTTGGGGCTGTCCTGTGCAGGGCCAGGAGCTGGGCTTGGATAATCTCTGTGGGTCCCTCTCAACTCAGAACATTCTGTGATCATCCCCATTCTAGGAAACCACCCTCCTTTCTCCAGCTGTGTGTGGCAGTGAGCAGGGCTGATCCAGTCACAGCCATGTTAAGGCATGGCTGCCTCAAACCCCCATCCCAACCAGTGCAGCACTCAATTCCTACTTCTCCTCTCCATTCTTGGGACAGCCCTTCTTCCATGAGCCCAAAATGGTTCACCATTTGGTTATGATAATGAATTGATGATATTTATGCTGGTGCCAAGCCTACTATAAACTACAGCAGCTCCCTGGAAAATAGTTCCTTTGGCTTAGCCAAGTAAGCCATTTTATTTATGTCCCACTTAAACACCTGAATGCTGTATTTAAATGGGACAACAAATCAATACTCAATAGGGGATGTGTGTAAGGAGGGGAAATCAAAAATTGCTCTAGCTTTGCTCCCAAAACATAAATTTGGAGAAGCAGGAGGAAAAGATGCCCATGAGACTGAGTAAAACTCATCTGAACACATTCACCACAATCCTTATCTCTGGGAAACAATTACTATTACAGATTCAATTAATTCTTGCTGTGTGTTAAAATTAATAGAGTAGAAGGAGAGAATGATGGCATAGAAGATTTTTGATCAAATTTGAATACATTTGTTTGATTTAGGAACAGAAGCTTGATTTAAGTTGCTCCATTTTCAAAATCTAACATTATCTACTGGAATTTGCAGTAAATTGATAGTTATTGATTGCCAAAGGTTTGGATAATGGGACTTGTTTCTCCATACCCAAGAGATACAGAAGAGTTTAAAAGAGACCTAGGATGTATCAGATCAAAATGCACTCTTTCTTTGCACTAATGGACAAGATGTTTCCCATTTTTCAAAGAATCATCATAGAACAGCTTGGATTGGAAGCAGCATTAAAAACCATCCAGCTCCAACACCCTGCCATGGGCAGGGACACCTTCCACTATCCCAGGTTACTGAATCCCCATCCAGCCTGGCCTTGAACACCTCCAGGGCTGGGACACCCACAGCTTCTCTGGCAAACCTGTTGCAGTGCCTCACCACCCTCCCAGTAAAGACTTTCTTTCCAATATCCAATCTAATTCTGCCCTTTTCCATTTGAAGCTGTTTTATCACTGCCCAAAGTCCCTCTCCAGCTCTCTCGTAGCCCCTTTGATGCCTCAGGTTTAACTTTTATGTTTTTCAGACTCTGTTCTGCTCTAGTGTGTAAGTCTACGCTTCATATTAGGGGATGGTGAGCTCTCTTCACAGAGGAGGGACAATAGGACATGAAATGAACGAAACACACAAGCTGAGAGGTCCAAGGTAAAAAGAGAGTAGTTTATTTTCAAATAAACTACTCTCTAATATTATATTCTCTCTTTCTAATATTATACTCTCTAATATATACTCTCTAATATATACTCTCTCTTTCTAATATTTATAGGCTTTCAAAAGTGACCGTGGATTGGAGGATGAAATTGCCACCTCTCCAGCCACACTGGTCAAACCAACAGTCCATCAATTCTCTCTTCCTTTAGGAAGAGAATGCAAAACAATCATTATTTACATGAAAAGTGCATGAGAAACTCCATTACAAAAACGTAAACATTAGAAGGCTTAGAAGAACTTAGAAGGACAGGGCAGAAGGGAGACAAAACTATTCCTTCTCTAGCTGGGAATCCAAGGACAGCCAATCCAGATCTCAGGCCCAAGAGCACAAAGAGAGAAAATAAGAAGGATATGACTAAAGCTGTAATTGGACAACTAGCTCCAATATGCAAATGGACCACAACATATAAAAATGTGAGACCCCATGGCCTGTAGCCTATTTTGCAGCCATTTTGGGTTATGCTGCCCAAGGTGGATCTATTTGAGGCCTCTTAATAAATCCCTACTTTATTTTTTAGCTCCATCTGGTCTCTGTTTACAACAGCCTTCATGAGGCATCACCTTTAGGGAGTGCAAGGTGCTCTAAGGTCTCCCCAGAGCTTTTTCTCCAAGATGAATAACCCCAGCTCTCTCAGCCTGGCTTCACAGCAGAGGTGCTCCAGTGCCTGGATCATCCCAATGACCCTCCTCTGGACTCCTCCAACAGCTCCATGTCCTTCTCACACCAGGAACCCCAGAGCTGGGTGCAGCACTGCAGGTGGGGTCTCACAGGAGTGGAGCAGGGAGGAAGAATCACCTCCCTTGACCTGCAGCCCTTGTGGTGCAGCTCAGGACACAGATGAGTTTCTGGGCTGCCAGTGCACGTTGCCAGGTCATTTCAAGCTTCTCATTAATCAGCCCTCCCACCTAAAGCACAGCATAACACTCAGCATGATTTGGAATTCCAAAGTCCTTCATGCTCACCAAGGCCCCATGGCAGCTTGCTGTGCAGGGGATCACAGGGTTATAAAACCCTTTCAGGTTCAAGAGTTACAAGAACCTTTCCTGTAAATCTTTCAGATTTACAGAGGACATGGAAAGCATCAAGAATATTCACCCCTACTGAACCTGGATTTCTTACCTTTGAAGAAGCACTGCTGATCAATAACAAACGTTCACAACAGGACCAAGAGAACACCTTTATGGTTATGATTGAATGTAGGCATTTACTGCCAAAATGTGCTAAAAATATTTTCACTGAGTAGATTTTGTTTTGTAGTAAGGCCATATATCAGTAAGGGAGCTCTCAGAATAAACACTTGATGCTGGCAGATTAATTCTCCATGAATAAATTAGCTCAGATTTATGGCCCTGGCATCACATGTGAGATTAGGCATCCACACAGTGTTGACAGGCTCATCAGAATTGTCTTGACAGTTTAAGTAACATCTTTTGTCAAACTTTGCACCTTTGCTCCTAACCCCGTTTCCCTGAAGTCAGCAGGAAATTCCTATCATGAATGCCAAGATTTTGCTTTGCTAAGGATTTTTCTGTGACTTTTTTTTCTATTTCTATTTGCTTTTATCTATAATTGCTGATTTTGTTTTGCTTTTATATTATAATTTTTCTTCCTTGAATTAGTTTGTCCCAGTTACAAAACAATGCAAAGATGGATAATTCTTGTATTTTTTTCCATAATCAATATTTAATTATTTTTGCCTCGGTTATTTACTTTATGGGGAGAGTCTAGAGATGAAGCCTGTAAAAACTCCATCAACTGTACCTTTTTTTTTCCTCAAAATCACTACAAATATGAGGCACCCACCCCGCAGTCAACACCAAAAGCTGCAACAGACTATCAAGGCATTGTGAGCTCATCCCCTCTGGCCTTTAATCCATGCAGGGATGTCACCCCAGTCCTGCCTAGAAAAGCTGAGTGGTACCCAGGCTTCAAGGAAGCAACCTCACAACTTTTTAAGTCAGTTCTAAACTTCCTGACAGCTTTTTGCCAGTATTAAAATATGCAGTATCAGAGATGTTACATTCCTCTGAGAACAGTGGAAGCATAAAGTCTGTCATGAAGTTTCCCAGGCCTTACTTAAAGCAATTCCTGGATATATTTTTAATAAGTTAAACGTATATATGATCTTACCAGATACAGGTTATTGACTTTCTTATCAGTTCTAGGAGGTCAGTTTTTTACCAAGCCCTTTATTTATGACTTATATCACCACTCCATAAATTCTTTATGTAGACTCATAATTTAGGTACCAATGTGTGCTCTCAACAACCGTTTCTTGAACATCCCTTGCTTTTTCTCTGCCACAGTAACTTGTTTCTTTTTCCCTTAGAGACAGTTTATTGCTCATGCTAGAGAGATTTTGGTCAAGAGACCTCAAAATGCCCAGGTACCAATTTATTCCTGCTGCCTTATTCGTTAGTCTGTGCAATTTGTAATAAGTCTGTTGTTTTACAGTCACAAGTGTAGGTTCCTGTCAAGCTGCAGTCTCTTATCTTGTTAATCAATGCAACTCATGCTGACTCTTCACAGGAGTCAACCATTGCCAGAAAGTGGATTATTATCCAGCAGCAAAGTTTCAGCTCTGGATTACTGACCTAATTATTCCATTCAGCACATGTAACTCTGGGGGACAGGATAATGTTATAGAATCGTTGAATTCTACAAGTTCAGATAATTTCTGTTGTAATACCACAGGGTGCCAGACCAAGGAGTCTGTGTGTTAATAATCTTTGCACTCTGTTACAGGAAGCTTTGCACAATTTTACCCTGATGATCTGCTTGCATCAGGAAGGAGATAAATTAGTATTTCTTTATAAAAAGTTCTAATTGGGGGGGGGGGGGGGGGGGCGGTATAGATAGCTCAATTTCCCAACTTGCTTAAGAAAATTCATGGAGTCAGGGTTTGCCCTAATTTTTCATTGGCACAATTATTTTCTAGTAGTAGTGGTAAAAGAAATGCAATCCTAATTTAGACAATATGTACTGATTGAAAACAAAATCACCATTAAAGATGAAGAATCACTTTTTGAGCAGACTTCTCAGCACAGACTCTTTCTAAGCATGTTCTTGGAGTAAAAGATAGATGTAAAAGTAAGTTACATACTCAGTTACAAGTTGAAATTACCAACTAATGTTTATCCAAACCCAAAACTCCATTATTAACAATAAATTTATATGTTCATTGTCCCTGAGTTTGTCTAGAGAAATAAGATGCTTCAGTAAGAGATTTTAAGGTAGTGTTTTAACTGTGCTAAACAAATATTTGCTCCTTTCTCAATATACTCTCATAAAAGAGAGACTTGACAATAGAAATTAGGTTTATCACTGAGAGATCCAAGCATTAAAAGACTGAATATGTGATTGTTGCTTTTTTTTTCAGATGTTCCTTCTCATATAAAAATGCTGAAATCCAACCACAGAACAATGCACTTTAGAAAGGCATCTGTACAGAGTAACACTGAACATCTCTTCCATGTCGTATTGTCCAGAAAATAAAAAAATCCCTGTGCTAGATTCCTGCCAGAAGCTGCTTTCAACAGAGAGCTGACACGTTAAGTTGTGGCATTATCTATTGGTTCCCTGGGTTGCAATATGGAGGGAGAATTAAAGCTCCCATCAGCTAAGGTTTGCCTCCCATTCCAAAGATTTAAAGTGATATTTGCAGTTTTCTTTATTGCTAAGGGATCTAT
Source organism: Fringilla coelebs (assembly GCF_963513975.1). Lineage (NCBI taxonomy): Eukaryota > Metazoa > Chordata > Aves > Passeriformes > Fringillidae > Fringilla > Fringilla coelebs. Next base: position 146,047,256 of record NC_140028.1, read on the forward strand.
TATTTGGAAATAGTACCACCAAACGAGATGGATCCTTTGTGGTGACAGTCACTGGCACGGAACAGCTTGGCACTTAAGATACCAAAGGAACCCTGCTCAAGTAAGTACAGCCCTAATTGTTAACATTTATAATTTTTACTGCAGCCATACGTATGAGGTCTCACTAACCTCAAGATTTCATTGACATTTTATAGAAAAGAAAGAGGAACCATCCCTTCTCCCACAGCAGAGTTTTCTTATGCACAGCTGTACGTGGGCCAATATCGATATGCATTTTATTATCTGCATTGGAGTCCTGTGGCAATAAATAGCACTGCAACACACCTGTCTAAAAAACCTCCACTTTTATTCCTCTGCCCTGTGTGGGAACAGGGATATAGAGGTTAATGACAATGCTTTGGGTTTTTTCCTGTAGTGTTGATTTAAACTGCAGTGAAGGAAACAATGTTTTTGGGCTGGTGACAAAATGCCACACCTAACACACACTCCCTTTTCAGTAAAACAATTTCTTATTTAGAGCTGCCAGCAATAAGTGCTGCAATGCCCCCAGGGGTATGGGGCAGTGGGAGCCACGAGCTGCCCTAGAACCAAATGTGGCAGGTCAGGAATTACCCTCCAGGTCACTGGGAATAGCTGTCAGAACTGGGAACCAGGCTTAGCATTTCTTGCTTTGCAGTCTCATCGTAGAATCAGCCCTGATCCTGCTGCACGTTTCACAGCATGTGCTGCCAGCAGGGCTGCAGAAAGTGTCATGACAGTCTGAATTAAAACAGAATGCTGTCATTTTTGATTGGGACACCTCAGTGATTGTCTTCATTTCACTTAACACATATAGGTCTATTTTTCCACTTCCTTCTTCTGTCTGCTATCCCTGTGGAGAGGATGCTCCCCAGGAAATTAGATGCAATTAATATTATTGTAAACATTAGCAACATCTTTGCATCTTAACATGAAACCCCGGCAACACTTAGTGAAAGCTAAAACAATAGAAATACTGCTACAGTGAACAAAGAGAAAACCCCTGTATTACCAGAAAACCAGCAGCAATTCTACTTGAGATTTTCTTCACATTACCAGATGGGAAGGTGGATCAGACAGCGATGGGGAAAGTAATGAGACATTCAATGAGGACTGCTTCTCTCTCCTCTGATCTATAAACTGATCAGAGGAATGTTTATCTGCTGTGCTGATAAACCCTGTCCTCCCAGTGTCTCCACTCCGGCAGCAAGCGCCAGGAAAAGCTGCAGAGTCTTTCAGACACCTCAGAAAATAAAAACAATTGTGGAAGAAAATACCCGAGGAGCCTTTGACCGTTCACAGAAACACTTGCAGTGCTGCCTGGATTTCCACCACTGTACACTAATACACTGTGAACTCCAGCTCTCTGCACCTCTGCTTCTCATCTTCTGCCCCCAAGCTTCACTTCACACCTGCTTCATTGCTTTGCTTTTAGCTGAGTCCCAGCTGAGCAAGCAGAAGCACAGTAAAATGTGCCAGAAGCTCTTATGAAAGGGCACTGCCCTGCTCTGTGCACAGACTGCCTCTGTGTTTGTGTGAAGTCTGAAATGAGGACTCCCGACCTTTTTCCCACTACCTCACACAGACCACACACTTTTAGGGTAAGAGCTGCCTATTCTAGGTCTCTGCAATGTCTGAGATACCAGGGAGCTTTCCTTGGTTACTTGGCATAAAAGCAACTTTATTGCTTACTAACAAATTAAACAGATAATAATGAAGTTCTTCCCCAGAGAAAAAATATCTGTTAAATCTACAAGGAAATAAAAAAACAAACAACCTCATTTTAATATCTTTGTAAATAGAAAGACCTCCTTAATCAGCATGAAGCTTAAATGAGGTACTTGCTTAGCAAGGACACCTACACAGGAACTGATTTTCAGCAAATTGTCTGAGATGGCCCTCTCCTCTGGAAAATGTTCATGCCAGAGGCTGAGGAGTAGGACATTACAGGTACAACAGGAACTGGTCTCCTCTATATTACAAGCTGTGACATTCAGATCAATTTTCACAATGTGTCCCATCTCACTTACAGGCTGCATTTGGGCTTCAAAGCCAACCCATTTCAGTACTCAGCTGCAGAGGAAAATTAACTGCTGTGGCTACAAAGCAGAAAAAAATACATGGCTATGGATAAATTGATAGCATTCTATTACATGCACTCTAATCTTAAATAAAACAGTTTTTATTCTGAAAGAATATTTACTGTGAAATTAGGCCTATATAGCAATGGAAGTACAATTAATTTTTTTCTAGTCATATTGCTTTTCATAGTGGAAAAGTTCTTGCAGCATTGATTATTGCTACCCTGCCTTGCTACAGTGATTGATTAACCATTGATGAGTGTGTCATCATTCACCTTGGCTAATGCCAAGGTAGCCACACTGCTCATTCATTTGGCAGCTTCTGCTATTTACCACATTTTATTTTCTGCCTTTCTCCATATAAGATTTCAGTCTTAAGGGCCTTGGCTATGCGGTCACTGTCCACAAAGGAAAATTAGGACACTGCATCGCTCCAGAAAATGAAAGGTTTATTAAGGATGAGAATTATTTGATCAAATGTAGATGCTTCTGACTATCTGACTTCTGAGCTGACCATCCTCATCTTGTTTGATAGCCAACAGCCCTCATGTAAGACTGGATTCCTCTCCTCCTACTGTAGATATCTAAAATAGGTCAGAGGAATTGTACCCTAACATGCCACTTGCTCTCGACTCACTATCATGGGAGTCCAGAATAAGCAGCAGAAAAAGCAGCAGAAATCCACACTGTAGAGGACTTGTTTGCATGTGTCTTTGGTGGCTTCGTTTCATTCCTGAATAACTGACATGAAGTTATTTATTGTCCTTTGAAAAGCAATTTTTATCTCCGTGGACAAGAAATACCACAGAAGTTAAATTCTTTTAAGAAATTCTCTTTCCTATTTTACTAAATGGACTAAAATTTATTGTATCTAATTAAAATAAATTATTTTTTAAAATCTAAACTGAATGCCTCACAGGAATAATTTAAATTATGTTCATAAATTGTTTAGTCTGGTGACCCCTTGTCCATTTAAGCACATTTAGGTTGTTTTTCACATGTAATCACCACGGTTAAGAAATGAGTAGCTCCTGTTGAAATGGAACAAAGTTCAAAGCCATGTCTGAATTACTGAACTCACAAATGGAAGTTTGACAGCCTTTTAGTCCCTTCTGATGTAAAAAGAAAATCCAGGTTTATGTTTCTGCCCTAAACTCTGCAGCTTGTAATGAAAAAGGCTTATAATGAAAAGGTACCAGGTCTGAGAAGTCTAGTTCATAAAGCTTACAGAAATAAGTTGTCACTCATCCTGCTGGGGACAGGCTTTTATTAGACAAAGACAGTGTCACACCCCCAGGAGACCTCTGCCAGAGAGCCCCAGGAATATTCCTTTAATTTATATTTGAGATGACAGGCTGATATTTCTGCACCACCCTGAGCAGAACCACCTGCTTTATCCACACTGGGATCAGTCTCTGCCTCTCTGTGCTCCTCCATCTTCCAGCATTCTTAACTCAACAAAAGTAACTGCATTTGACATCTCTGAGCTTTTCCAAGGAATATCTGAAAAGCCAGTTGATTAAAGTGGCTCTAGAACTTCAATACAAAGCATTATTTAATCAGCCCCAAAAGGAAAAAAACATATAGAGTAAAAGAGGACAGTAGTAAAAAAAATCTGCTGTTTATTTACCTTGTTTAGTCTTTTTTTAAGAAGTTCCCCTCAGTTTAGGTAAACAATTTCAGGTTGAAATTGCAGAGTGTACTGCTTCCAAAATGCCCTCTCTACATAATTCTTATGAATTTGCTTGTTATTTTTAGCTCAAATCCATCCCAGTGTCTCTTAGGTCAAGAGGACCTTGACACTAATTCCTAAAAATCGCACAATAACAGTTCAGTTACGGAACACAGAGAACCACTCCATAATATTGAGTAAGGTTTATATCTACCCCTGTGGAAACTCTGCAGGGACCTCTCTGCAAACAAGCTCTGTGCTTTCTCCTTCCCTGCCAGTTCTCAGCCCTGCCTGTGCAGCTGTGGCAATCCAGAACTGGGCCCAAGAAATCCATCCTGAGCTTTGGAATTGGTTGCTTTGCTCCAGGTGTCTCCTTTATTCCAGCCTCCCTCACAAGTTGCCCTACCTCAATTTACACTTTCAGGATGTTGTGAAACAAGAGCAGTGACATTTCCCAGTTAGAAAAGACATCTTCAAAGCTAGTGCTGGTTTGCTGGAATTTATTTTTCTGGAAAAATCAGATCCTCGTTCACTCCCTTCTTTTTCCAGCTTTAGAGGACTGTAGCACTGAATAACTTAATACCTGAACTATAAACAAAGCCCTTGAGCCCAAAGAAAGAAAAGCTAAACTTCTGCTAGTCCTAAAAAACACAATGAGAGAACACCACTTAACCTTTAGTTTTGGCTGCACCTGGGAAATTCCATCACCTCGGGGCCATTACAGCTGTGCCTATTAGACCTGCTCTCAGCAGGGTTACTCAGGATGGAGGACTAAAACACTGGTGTCAGCTGAGAGTTCATCACTTGCAGATGAACAAGTGGGACACTTTTAGATTTCCCAGTGGAGGATAGGCCCTTAAGGCTGCTTTGTGCTGTATCAGGAAGGAAGGGGAACAAAAAAAAAAACCAACCTAAAAGCACTTTGCTTTGACATCTACCTTCTGTGATACAGCACTTTACTCCCCAGCAGGAGGCTCAACCTTGTGAAACAGATTGCACTGTAAAAAAATTCAACTGTCACTTGAAAATACTGAAAATTAGGCATTAATGCTGTGTTAGAGAAATTATGTATTTCTTTAGCATTGTTTGTACATCAAACTTAAGTTAATCTCATCAGTCAGTTTGCTGAGGAATGAAAAGCTGGTTTTGAAATACTGAAATGGCTTCATTTGGAGATGGATTTAATGGACCAAAAAAGAATCCAAGTACACACAACCCTAGAAATCAATATTTAAACTTTTCAAGAGAAAGTAATTCTCCATATTTTCCATTTATGAAAGCAGATCTTGATACTAACAAACCAAATGCAAGTAATTATTATTCATTTTGGTAATGGGCAGAATGACATGATCATTTTTTGAGCTTTCACGATTTTTTGATAAATTTTAGAGGGAAGGGAAGGGAAGGGAAGGGAAGGGAAGGGAAGGGAAGGGAAGGGAAGGGAAGGGAAGGGAAGGGAAGGGAAGGGAAGGGAAGGGAAGGGAAGGGAAGGGAAGGGAAGGGAAGGGAAGGGAAGGGAAGGGAAGGGAAGGGAAGGGAAGGGAAGGGAAGGGAAGGGAAGGGAAGGGAAGGGAAGGGAAGGGAAGGGAAGGGAAGGGAAGGGAAGGGAAGGGAAGGGAAGGGAAGGGAAGGGAAGGGAAGGGAAGGGAAGGGAAGGGAAGGGAAGGGAAGGGAAGGGAAGGGAAGGGAAGGGAAGGGAAGGGAAGGGAAGGGAAGGAAAGGAAAGGAAAGGAAAGGAAAGGAAAGGAAAGGAAAGGAAAGGAAAGGAAAGGAAAGGAAAGGAAAGGAAAGGAAAGGAAAGGAAAGGAAAGGAAAGGAAAGGAAAGGAAAGGAAAGGAAAGGAAAGGAAAGGAAAGGAAAGGAAAGGAAAGGAAAATAAGTATTTTCAACAAATAAGGACCAGACATGAGGAGTACTTAATCAACCACTGTATTAATGAAACACACTTCAAAATAATAATTTACATCCAGATGACTGCTTTCTGGCTGGTAGATTTCTTCTTAGACACAAATTTGCTCACTTCTTGTCTGCCTTCATACTGATGATTTCCCATGTCCTTTTGAATTCTTTATCTGACACCCTAGACATTTTGGAGACTAATTTTTTCTACCAGTTGGATTGGAAATCTTAAGTTACAGGGTTTTTTTTTGGGCCAATTACTCTTAGTTTCATTTTGCTCTGAGCACCATGGGACTGCTCTGTAACTTAGGCCTCACAGGCATTAAAGTCAGACTCAGTCATTCATAATTAAGGGTAAGGATTATATCATGTCCCAAATCCCACAATATCTTTTTCTTAGCTGTTCAGTCAGGCTCACCAGTTAAGAGAATTTTCCTGCACTCAAAACAAGAGCTCTCCCAGCAGATACCCACACAATGGGCAGATCCTGAAATTCTGCAGCTCTGGCACTTTGTGCTTTGTGGTGAAGAATATCTTCCACCATCATGCTGGAAAACATGTCAATCCCTCCAGAGACAGCAGTGGAATTGAGTAAGGTCAAAGAATGGAACAAATCCCACAAACAAAACACAAAAGGGGCAAGTGGGGAACTAGATGGACTCCAGACCTTTTTCCATAATACTGGGGACAGGTTGAAGGAAACAGAAGAAGGAATTCTTGTGTGTAGCCATGAAAGAACTGGACTTGGGGAAGATGAGAAATTACTTTGTAACATTCAGTCCCATTTTCCCAGAAAACAATTAGACCCAGGCTTGCTTTTGCTTTACCAAAAGTAGGATGGGGTTTTTGGGATAGGTCAGACAAGGACAGAATCATTCTCCACCCCCAAAGAACCCTTTCCCAGTCTTCATCCTTAAACACTGTTGAGTGCCTCTCCTTATTCTCACTCCTCTCCCTGGAAAAGCCTTCAGTCAAAGAGAAACTTCCAACATGTAAATTTAAACCAGCTTCACATCCTTTCCAACAAAAATAGTTCTGAATGTAAAAAGCTTGGTGATAATTTATAATGGTGAGTAGCATTGAAATATCTGCTTTACTTTTTTTTTTCTTTTACTTGTTACTCTTTGAAAATTAATCATTTTCAAAACACTGCGAAGATATGAATGAGAACTTCAGCTGGCACCTTCTTTCTCAATCAGAAGATGTGACAGCAGGAAGAAGGTGATGGCAGCACCTCTTGTGATGGGACACATGAGGACCTCACTTTGTTCTGTGTTTTACTGTGCTGGGTGTTCTACAAACCATTGTCAAACTCCCAAAAACTGCCAACATGAACAAACACCTTGGCCCTTTGGGGATGCTTAGCACTAGTCAAGCAATGGAACATCAGGTCACATATCTATTTCACCTCCTCACAGATGCAGACTATGGAAACTTGGCAGAAAACAAACTTCTTAGGCTGTCAGTGTAGATTCATGAAGGGATTACATGAGACCATGGCCTACCATGTGTTCAGATGGTCTTTGCTTAGAAAAAAATTAACAAGTTATTAAGCTGGGGAGGAGGGGGTGTTTGGTTTTGTTTTTTCTAAGTACACACAGCTAACAAAGCCAGCCACTTTTTTGCCCCAAACCTCAGACTCCACAGAGCTCTGTCATTGCTTTCCTGTAAAACTGGAGGTGGGCTGAAAGAGAATTTACATCCTGGAGTGGAAATCAAATCAGTGCATCAGAGTTATGCGACCTAACACCAGCGAATAAACTGCAATGATCTTATAAACCTGTCCTGTGGGCAAACTCTGCTCTACTTTCAGAAGTCTATTGTGAAAGTACTGAATGTGGGAATTTGGAAACAAACCACGAGACCTGTGCCCTTATTTGCATGTTAATCTCTTCAATGCTTTTCCATGTCACAGCTATTTCACAGCTGGCAGATATTAGTGTCTACCCTGACTTCAAAGGGAAAGTTCAAGGCCTTTGCTTAGGTGTGTATGGGACTGTACCTTAGTGAATTGCACTGGTTCTTTCCCCACTGTTAAGTTCTTTGGCTGCACAGTGCCAAAAATGGGCACTTGTTGCAGATCCCTGACAAATCACACCAAATTCTGTCATGGTGAAACAAAATAAATCAAAGGTATTTTTCTCTGAACATGACACAAATAAAAGCTTAGAAATGCACATGAAATCATATTATTGAGAGCCTTCTGATTACATGCAAAAAGCAGGAATCTTTTGTTACATAACCTGCTGGAAGAGGCCCAAACACTTTGCCTGTTGTTCCTTGAGTAAACAGGCAAAAACTATGGGAGAAATGACAGAGTTCTGTGCTTCTCTTCTGCTCTTTCTCTCAGTTCTTATTTGCTCTGGGAAACCTGGCCTGGCTGTCTCAAGGGCCCTGGCCTCCCACTCACAGTAGCAGCTCCAGAACCTTAGGTGAGGATGCTGCTGTGCCTTAATAACCTCAGAGGGCAGCACTCTTCTGTTTTTCAAGTCCCCAGGGTTTCATTAGAGGATCTGCTAAATCAGGCTTGTATAGTCTGTCATTAACTGCAGAATTTAATTACACTGATTTGCATTTAGGAAAGACTGAAGCTTGCTGAGTTGTTGCTGCTATCATGCTGTGTTTATCTTTTACTCTGTTTTCTAAGGGGTTTTTTTATAGTGCATAAAGGTCAGGGGGACAAACATTCTCAGTGCAAAGCCACTCCTGAAGATGCAGTCACACTGGGGACTTGGGTAAATGCTTACTGGTAAGGGAACAGACTCAGGAGCAGCACTGGGGTGTACCTATCCCATACATCAGAGCAGCCATCAACAGCTCTGGTATAATCAAAAGAAATTATGAGGAGAGCAAGATGATCCATTGAGACTCTGAAATGTGCCCATGGGACATACATTTGCAAACTGCTTATTTAAAACATATGAGTTCCCCATACCCATAATGTCATTGAGAAAATGCCTGCTGACTTCAACAAGGGCTCTGCTAAGCTTGACACTTTTGGTAATCACATCTGTGTCACTGAACTGCTGATCAAGCTTTTTGCTCTCTTTTAACTACATCACCCTGGATGAAAAATTGATAAAAAAACATCCCAGATTGTTCTCTCCCTGTTGGAGTTTCAGTGATCTTGCCTGCAGTATTGATATGGTTTATGTTCTGAGTATTGACAAAAAGAAGTGATTTCCTTCAGAGTTCTTGCAGAGTGGAGAAGAGGAACTGTGCTGCTGTGGCTGAAAATCTCTTTTCCCATCTTCCAGGGTCTCTACTGCACCAAGTTCCTACTTCAGCTCTCTCTACATCACCACAGGTCTAAGAAGCACTGTGGAAAGCTTTTTCTATTCTTATTCTAAACACAGCCAAACACAATCACTCTGCCAAAAGAAAAAGACTGCAGCTGGTAAGGAAATTAAATTTACTCCAGATCATCCAGTAATGCATTATAACATAAATGATGGAGAGATAACAATCAAGACATGCATAAAAGTGTATCAGAGAGCACTTTAAAAGTGTAAAGCTTTATCTAAAAGAACAAAACCCCATCTAGTTACCATGTCTTTTTTTCTTTTTGACTAGTGAATGGATTTATAAGAAAAGCAATGTATTAACAGTGCTAATATGACATTTACTCTGTGTTATTCATTTATCTCACAAGTCTTTTAAATCCCAGTGAATGCTACAACTTTTGCCATTTTTTTAAATGGGAGACTAATTCCAAAACCCAAGACATCCAAGACAGATCACCATTTTTTCTCCAGTGCAACCTGCCCCTTACAGGGCCTTATTGCCCAAAAAATGCAGAGATCCTTCATCAAGAATCTTTAATGTGTCTTCTCAAATACTGGGAAAATGAAAGCTTCCTAGAGAAATCACTCTTGTAATTCTTGCTTTCACACCATCAGAGTTGAAAAGATTGTTGAAAATATTAGAACAGAAAAAGAATTATGCCTCATTTTTTTTAACATTTTAATGTATTTTTTATTATAATTTCTCAACTGAACCTGCATTAAAAGGCTCAAACAAAAATCCAGAAAATCTAAATCGCTTCACTATCTTTGCACCCATGCTGAACCCATGCTCAAAAATATTTCAGTGTTTCCAATTAAAGGGTATGAGGTTCACTACAGAGACTGACAGAAATTTTATGATATGAAGAATTTGTGGAAATTTTTTCACTCTCTCTGAAATTGCTTTCAAGTACCTGGAATGCATTGCTAAGCACTGTACAGACATGGTGCTGTTTAGACTATTAGATTTCAATTTACATCACAGAAAAAAATGCATTTGTGAAATATTTATATACACAAAGAAGCATAACATTAACTGCACAGTGGAGATGTTATCACTTACAGCCACTGAGTGCCTCAACTACAAATTAGAGGATAATTAATTTAAAATAGTCCTGTACTAAAACACAGAATAGAGTAGTTAAAAGAAAAAGCTTTAATAGTTCCCATGGTAGAATTTTCTTTATAGAAAGAACATGAATGTTACATCAATTTGCTTAACAATGAAAGTTTGGAACAGGTTGTAGAGTAAGGTTTATTTTACACAAAAAAGAGCCTTAAGCAAGATCTAGAGGCACAGTTGGGCATTAATCCAAATTTGTCTCAGCCTCACCTTGAGGTCCTGTCTCACCAGATCTCTATTGACTGGATTCAGACATACAAACATGAAGCCCGTTGCTCATTTTTTACAAGCTTAGAAGCAATCCAAAATTATTTGTTGCATCTTTGTGGCAAACACAAGCAGCTGTGGAAGATCCACAATTCCTGGAGCTGGGAAAGGGCAGGGATGGACCAGTGCAGCTCCCAGCACTCTCTGCATCACCATTGTGTAAGACCAGAAGACACTCACCCACATGAGCATCCCTGCACATGACACAGTCCCCAGGGACTTCCAAGTACAAAACACAGGTGCAAGTTGCTCATGCACTTAAACATTTACAGGTTCAAAGCCTTCACTTACACCTAGGCCCCAGATGAGGGGAATTATGGCTGCTCAAGGCTAAACTGTTTCAATTGCACATTTGACTTTGGTGCAAGCAGATTTTTTCTTACAGAATAATTTTTTTAATAGATGCATATAATGCATTTTTCTTTTTTAAATTTTTCTTTATACATCTATGTAGAAACACACAGTGTAGTTGGTAATTAAAGTCAAGAGATAACCTTTTACATGGAGAGAATTTCATTCTTCTCAAGCACTTAAGAAGACACACATTTTTTTCTTTTCCTCCCTGCCTGTTTACTGAGATAATGACATAAACTTAGTGAAGGTTTTTAACTTCAGGTGGTTGGATTTTTTCAGCATATTCAAATATGTCTGCAGCCTCAGTCCACACGCTTGGAAAAAATTAATTCATATAACAGTAGTGAATAATATGTATGCATTAAACAAAGTTCTTCTTGAGGTGTACTTCATGTTTCCTGAGGCCAAGCTGGCAGAACCCTCATATCTCAGGTAATTGTGGTCTTTGCATCTGCTTCCCATTATGCTGCAGGAATCCTGGGACAACAAAACAGATTTTTTCTGTGCTATTTCAATGATACTCAAGAGAAACAGTCATTCATATAAGACATTTTCAAATATCCAGGTAAGTTCTTACAGTTATTAAGTTATTCTTCATATTTCAAAACATTATTATAAATGTACAAAAATGTTATTTTTAATTTAAAAAATAATAAGAGGTTTAGTGGTGAAGGATTTCTTTACAGTGGCAGAGTGTCAGAAGGACCCTAAAAATCATCTTATTCCAATCCCCCTGCCATGGGGAGGGACACCTTCCACTAGACCAAGTTTCTCAGAGCTCCATCCAACCTGTCCTTGCGCACTCCCAGGGATGGGGCATCAACAGATTCTCTGGGAAACCAGCTCCAGGGCCTGAACAGAAAAGAATTTCTTTCCAATATCCAATCTAAACCTGTGTTTTTCCAATTTAAATCCATTACCTCTTTTCTCATCACCACATGCCTTTGCCAAAAGTCCCTCTCCATGTGTCACACAGCCCTGCCACTGGAAGGATCTCTAAGGCCTGCCCAGAGCCTTCTCTTCTCCAATGTAAACAATTCCAACTCTCCCAGCCTGTCTTCTCAGGAGTGGTGCTCCAGCCCTCTGAGCATCTGTGGCTTCCTGTGAACTCCCTCCAACAGCTGCACATCTCTCTTGTGCTGAGGATCCGATCAAAACACAGTACTCCAGGTGAGGCCTTACAAAACACAGATTGCTGGAAAGCACACCACTGTTTCCCAGGAAACTAAAAAAAAAATTAGCTTTAAAATGGCTTTAATAAAAGACAAGAAACTTCAATTTAAAAAAAAAAAAAAGTTTACAGCCTGCTTCTTCTGCCTGTAATAAAACTGCTATCTGTGAGCTACTTCCTTCAAACAAATCCTTATAGAGCCAGGACTCAAATTTGCAGAATGATTGTATCATCCAGAATGACATTAATTCTAAAGAAAAATTGGGAGTTCTGAATTATTAAGGAAGAATGTCATTGAAGTTTTCATTGAACATCCATATCCTGAAGCCATATAAATGTCACAAAAAGCCACAGCACTTTGGCTCTGATTCAGAGCAATTCTTAACCAGTCAATCAAAGTACCTCTGTATTTAAAGCTAAGCATGTGCACAGTATTTCCTGCTAAATCAGGCATCAGATTCCCACTTCATTTTATGAATCTGTGACTATCATGCTTCTAAGCAGAACTGAGGGTATTAAATTCCACAGAAAATACTTATAGACCTCAACAGAACCTGCTTTATCTATATGGAGAGAAATCTACAACATACTAAGCTAGGAATTCACAGTCCATTTGCTGTTCCATGTCAATTCCCCCAGTGAACAGTTGAAATTTAAACAATTTCAAAGTATATTATCAAACAGCAAATAAAGGTTTTCTTGATAAAGGCTAAAGAGCTGTTTACCCTGAGATTCTTGGAATGCTACATGTAAATTTACTTTGTAGATGGACAAGTTATGCCACATTAAGAATCTGCAAAGATGACCCCTATGGAATTAAATGCCTTTAATTTAATTTAGCTTAATTCACTTCATGAGTAAAATAAACAAAATGAAACGAAGGCTACTTTAATTCTGAATGAGAGTTCTGTATGGCTTAAATAGACACCTGAAAATTTTTTAGTTAATTCATAGAATCACAGAATGGCTTGGGGTGGAAGGGACCTTAAAGATCATCTTGTTCCAACCTTCCTGCTATGGGCAGGGACACTTTGCACTAAACCAGTTTGCTCAGAGATCATCCAACTTTCCTTTGAACAGTTCCACGGATAGAGAATCCACAACTTCTCAGACAAACTTTGCTGAAGATCCCCAAATAGATGTTCTCTGACAGTGGTCAAACATAAATAAGAAGAGGCAGGTGATCTTGCATAAATGTTCCTTCTTGTTTGCAACACACTAGTAAGGAACAAGGCAGAGAATAGTAGTGTTGTTTTTCCATCCTGGCTCCTGCATGCCTAATTGTGGCCACATTTTAAGAAGATGCCATTCTCATGGTACTTTTGGAGCAAGCCTCTGTACAGTTCTATGCACACAGGATTGCACTACAACCAAACAAATCAGTGCCAAATGAATCACCGTGTGCTGGCTCTCAAGAAGAGGTCTGTGGGATAAAAACCAGGGAGTGGGGCAGGCACTGGCCCAGCGATGTGCTGAGGACAAGCTCAGTCTTCCTCACTGTGGTGATGGGCAGCGCTCAGGAAAAAGGACAGCTCCCCAGCACCACGGAGAGCTCCGCAGCACCACGGAGAGCGCCCCAGCACCACGGAGAGCACCCCAGCACCACGGACAGCGCCACAGCACCACGGAGAGCGCCCCAAAACCACAGACAGCGCCCCAGAACCACGGACAGTGCCCAGCACCGTGGACAGCGCCCCAGAACCACAGACAGCGCCCAATCCTGCACCACTGAATCCCTCCCACAGGATTTTAAGCCTTGCCAAAAGCCCATCCAAAGAAATGCCTTTGAATTCAGATTCAGAGGGGAAGGTAGCACAGAACAGGTTGTTCTAAATGCACAGTGTTCAGGCTGGGCTTTTCCAGGCCACTTGGAGGATTATTCTATTTCCGGAGAACCAGGCATTCAAATCTCATCAAGGCTTTTGGAAAATGTTAGACTAAGCAGCAACTGTTATCCTTTAAAAAGGATGCTCATCCTTCAAAGCTCATCACTCAAAGCTCACTTAAGTAATGAGTTGATTCTGTGATTCCAAATGTCCAAGGCCTGAAGGGAACAACAATTACACTACAGCCTTGCGTTTCTTCTTTGTTTCTGTAAGGCTGAAGAGGAATTATTGTAATATTCATAAACCTGGATGTAGAAGCACCTTCTTGGTACATGCTGCTGTCAGTCAAATATACTCAGGATTTGGTGGCTTTATTCTTAATTTCTAAAGGCATTGTTTGGGCATGTGTGGTGAATGCAAATACTACGTCTCCACAAAAACAGGCAGGGAACCTGCTTTTGTACAGGAGCAGAGTGCTGACATTTTGCTGTAAGTGCTGAGCTGGACTTAAAATGAACAAGAAGAGCAGTGAAAGAGTGCAAAGAATCAGTATTTTTTATAGCGTCTGTCATCCAAGGATCTCTAAATGCTTTTTAAGTTACCCCTCAGCAAGCTGAACAATACTCCCATGTGACAGACAAATGTTAAGTTGCCCACTTTACAAATGGCTGAACAAAGATACAATGAGGCCCATTAGAGAAAATTTGCAGAAATAGAGATTTTTTTCCCCACCAACGTCGCTGCAAAGCCCTGCCACAAATATGTTACAAAGGAGCCATATACCTTATTCTTCAAAGCAGGATCAAACTGCATCAACAGCCAGCTGCAGACTGAACAAAGAGAGCACATCTACCCTCAGTGTTGGTCCAGAATACCCTCATCTCCAAAAGAGGTAGAATAGATACCCCCTCCACACTTGTCTGACAGGCAAGCAGTCAGCTTTGACATATATGAAAAGGAGAAAGGACATGGTATTGTCATCTCAAAGGTAGATAGAATATTGAGATCCTGAAAGACATACTAGGATGAAAAAATAATAGAAACCCCCATATTGCCTTCTACTACTTTTACTGTCTCACAAAATCAAGACACAACATTAATTTTGTCCAAGTTTGCAAGTCTATAACAGTAACGCCTGTAGCAGCTGTTTTGGCACAAGTCTTAATACTTCACCTTTAGGCAGGTTTGAAAAATCAATATACTGTGAGTTTCCACTAGAGACAGTAATTAAAAATAAAAAAAAAAAAGAAAACAAAACTAAAAACAACCAACCAATACCCAAACCTTCAAATGAAGTGATTCTTTTATATAATCTGCCCAATGACTGTCTGAAGTTTAATTGCTCTAACTTTTTAGCAATGAATAATAGCCACCTGTAAAACAATCTGATTAGAGAGCAGAGATTTCATTTGTTATAATTAAAAATCTTGTTCAATGCCTTTCACTTCATTGGTAATTTGGTTGGAAAATTCATAGTCATTTATGAAAGCAATGATCGGGGTCATTTATAGATCACACCAGCATACTCACAGCCCCATGAGTCTCTGCTGTGCAGTGCTGGGGCAGAAACAAAAAAATCTAAAAAAACCAAAAACCTTCTCTGCAACAAAACCATCCTTTAGCCTATTTGGGTCAGTCTACTAATAGCCAGGAGCTCTTGTCATTACAACAGAGAAGACTGCAGACAGCATGGCTAGAAATACAAGGTCCTCATGCCCTGCAGCTTTGCAATCAAGTATCAGTTCTGATTTTTAAAAAAGCCCCATCACCTCAGCCTCAATAGCAGTTGGCGTCCAAATTTCATGATAGAGTGCACAGAAATATGCACCTACAATGCCAACAGCTAAATCCAGTGCTTTGGATTCAATATTTATCAATTGCATTTTGTAAAAATATATACTGAATGCTCCTGGTCACACTGCTAAGTGAAAAAAAAAAATACAACAAACAAACCAAAAAAACAGCAAGAAATAGGAACACCACAGTCATCCAAATTCTCTCCTGTTGAAGTTCAAAAGACTGTTTCTGCCTCTCCCAGCAAAATAAACCTATGACCTACATATACCATAGTACTGTAATGGTACAGAGATAAACCATGAGGAGGACATAACTTTCATCCCACAGCACATTTGTGATCACAGAAAAGGCCTGAAGAAAGGAGGGTGTGGAAGCTAGATCTTCCATGCTGGGGAGAAAAACAAGGTTAGGACTACAGCTAAAAACTTTGTTACTGATGGTTTCATAGAGTTATGTTAGAAAATTATTTAGAAGCACACAGTCCATGTAAGGAGCAACAACACTGCAAGAACTGAAACAATATTTAAATCACTAATCCTTTCCATATTAGCTCCAAATAATGGATTGAGTGCTATGCTTCAGTTCTTTCTTCTTTTTTCTTTTATTTCCTTCTAAGAGATCTCACATGACATACAGCAGAAACTTTGAAGGATCTCCTTTATGAAAAGACAGCAAATCTCCAGGCAAGCTTTTGTGCACAAGTCAATTTTGAGTCAGTTGGTCCCATTCTTGTAGATTGCTGATGGCTGCCCTGGAACACTGGGATCTCTCATCACAAACACACACCACACCCCATCACCCAGGCAAATCTGCTATGGAATAAGGATTACCCTGAGAGATAGTATTTCTCTAGGACCTGTTTGTCTAAAGCCAAGACACACATCTCAGCAGATTTAACAAGGCAAACAAGGACAGCATAAACTGTATTTAGAAAGAGTGAACAGAGTGGGGACTGTGATCAAGGTCAAGTTTAAACGTAGCCAGGGCGTGACAGCAGCTCTGGTAGATCTATCCAAGCAGGTCTGGGATGATATTAGATTAGTCATAGGAACATGGTGCTCAGAGCAGCTGCCTGACCCAGATTCACTGCCAGTGATTACTTGAAAACAGGATAAAGAGTGCCTTTATGTACTCTGGTTTCACCTTGGGCATCATTTCCCTCTCTGTGCTGATCTTAAAAGAAACTACTCTATATGGTATGCATTGAGAACCAAGATCTAAATGGGTGGTACCAGCACCAGAACAATTACCCCAGATGGGACTTGGATCCATCCAGGCATGTTAGAAAGTTTTGTCCATTTGGAGATCTTAGAATGCTTGAAACCAATCCATGGTGCACACCAAGGACTTTAGGGATGCCTGCAGTACTCACTCAGCTGTGCACTCCTGGTAATGAGTGACTTTGAAAGCAAGTTTTTAAAGGAATGTTCATGGTTGCAAAGGAGGTATCACATTCTTATTGTAAAAGCTGTAATGACTCTCTGGGGCCTCAACACAAAGAAAGCTACACACACCCATTACAGATCTCAGACAGCAGCTCTCTTTCTGATGAAGACAGAGAAACCAGGCACCTCTCAAACACTTTCCATTCTGTAGGGAGTTCTAGTCTAAATTCTTCTCACTTTATCCCTACCAACAACCTGAAAGGAGTCAAATCAGACTAGAAACACTATGTTGAATATTAAAGTGGTCTTGCATAAGCAAAGGATGAATTAGGAACAGACTAATAGCTTATGTTTAGAAATGCTTTTTTCAGTCAGCTCAATTTACAATATATTTTAATGGTATTGGCAGGCTGTAGATGGATGGGGAAATTATGTGCTAAAAAGCAAAACCGAGGTGAGAAGAGGAAATTAAATCTCCATTTAGCAGAAAAATTATTTCAATATTTGTTTTCCTTCCAAAGCAAGATGAAAACAAGGACGGTTGAAATTTCCCAATAAACAAAACCAGTTCCCATCAAACCCCCATTTTATTAAAACTGAAATAATTAATTTTCTACATATTATTTATATAACATAAAAGCAAACAACCATCAAGGATTACATTTCAAAGGTTTTTTTTTCAGATATCAGATTTCAACAGAGTACTCTAATTCATCTTTTTCTAAGCACTGCATTATCAAAACCATAATGTTCCTAAATGAGGTTAATGGCAAAAATACAGAAAAAAATATTTCATTTAGAAATTTTATACTAGACTCCACTATCTGCCAGAATTTTCTTATCAACTGAAATATTATCTTTTTTTTATTACTAATACACAGGATATTGTCTAATTCAGTAAAAAAAAGTTAGCTTCTGTGCACTATCTGTGACAAATTCTTCTCTGGTTCATACTAAAACCCTGACTCAGCCCCAAGCATGGACATGAATAGAAGACATTATTCTCAGTTTTATTTGTAATTTGGTATAAACCTGCTCTACAAGTGTAGCCTAAGCAGTATTGTATGGATCAACAGATTCCTATCATCCCTTATTGAACACCTTATATTCAATAGATCAATAACATTTGTATCCTTTAATGTAATTCTAATTATAGATTACCACTTATATTTAGCACAATATGACACAGTTTATATACTAAACAAATACAGATGGATATTATGGGAGTTTAAATTCCACAGGAAAAGCTTAGAAAGGAAGGGAATGGAAGGAATTATCAACCTTACTCAACAAATGGGAAAGGAAGGTAAAGCCCAGTGAGAAGCTCCAGACAGGATGTGGTTCCCACAGAAGGAGGTGCTGGAGCTGCCCTGCAGGGACACAGCTCTCCTGTGCATGGCAGCAGCATGAGATTTGTCCAAGGTCACACAGAAAACCACTGTCATATTCCCTCCAAATTCAAATTCATTGTGTGCCAATCCAAGTGTATTCATTGCAGGATACTGCTTCTCCTCCTTCCCCTCAGAAACCATGAGAAGTCCCAGAGCCTGCATGAAGGTGATAAGCTGAGGGTACCACAGTGGCCCCTGCCCAGCACAGAGCATTGCACCTGTCAGCATTTAAACGTGGGGTTTCCTTTAAATTTCATTTTTTATGACTAGTTCAAACGCAATGCCCACTGGGTAAATATCTCACCCCATCAATCCCATGCAAAAGCCCTACAGTTCAACAAATCACAGCTGTCTTGCATATCCTGGTGCCTCCAGTAGTCAGGAAACTTTTGAAGCCATTTGACTCTATGCAGCTTTGGCAGACAAACAAAGTGGGAACACTGAAATGTTACCACACTCTGCAGTCACAATGAACATCAAGGGCAACACACTGTGAGAAGAAAACTACACAGACTATGGGACTCAAGTGACACATTCACATAAAAGATTTACTGTTCAGATGAACATGCTGAATTTTGATCAGATACTTTACATTTCATTACCACAGGTGAGTCCTTACTCTAGTTTATAGTCAAATCTCTAGACTTACTTTTCTCCTCGTGGCAGGACACATTTGAATGAACTACTCCTTAAGTTGCTCCATATCAAAGCAACATGGCACAGGCTTTTCAGTCAGATTGCATGACATATACTTCCACTCCAGCACAACACACACAGAACTCCATCAATATTCCTTTGCTTCTTGCCCCAGTCTGTCCTCACTGTAGTTAATTGTTAATGTCTTTCTTCTCTTCATGAACTTGTTTCTCTACAGAATCACCAATACCATTTTTGCCTCTCCTCACACCTTCATTACCCATTCCTACTGCTTGCAAACAGTGTGTAACAAACAAGGCCATTCTTTAGGACTTTCTCTGATAACAATTCTCTCTGCCTCACACTCCCCTGTCCTCTCACAGATGCGTGCACTCCATTTCACTGATGCTGCAGATTCTCAAATGGACTTTCTTGCTGATGGTGCTCCGTCTCACCTCGTCTCATAAAGTGTCTCCCTGCATCTCCTCTTCACCCTTTCTGGTTTTACCCTCATGATTTACAGCATTTACAACCAGCCTTTCCAAAATTAATGCCCTATTTACCCACAGAAATGATATGGCTTTGTTAGTCTCCCTTTAGAAGAACTCCGTCTAAGAATGGAAAAGTAGTAAAGCTGAAATGAGAGTCAATTAATAAAGAATTAAAGGATATAATTAATGTTACTCCGTACAGATTTCTGCAAAATAGATCCTGTCAAAAAAGGCCAATTTCATTTCTTGATGAAATTACAGATTTGATTGATAAAGTTAATGATGTAGGCATGACAGACTCAGAGATTTGGAAACGCACTTGGCTTCATTATTTGAACATATTCCATCACTGGATTTTCACAGTCCCCAACTGCCTGCTCTCCTCTTTTCCAGTCACATCTTTCAGTGGCATGAGTGCCATCACATGGCAGGGGAGATGAGGGGATATGACCTTCCCCAACTCCCATATCATATGTGACCTACCACAAAGCACAGGTCCTTGTTAGCATTCAGCAAATGGCCAGCATCTATTTCTGAGCATGTGTGAAATTAGTGTAACAAGCTCCAGGGCAATACCATATGGAAGAAAATGGTATTTATTAGCAGAATTTGAATATGCTAGTTTTATGCACTCACCCATTCTCTGTCTCTCTCAGAGTTCATCCATCACACTGTCAAGTGCTCCAAGATATGTGTTCAGGTAGTCTGGCTGAGATGATTTGCACATGTCATGGCAGACAAGGGTTATCAACTATTAAGTTCTCATCACAACACTCAATTTTTTCTTGACTGGTAATGACAAGTTAGTTTTCTGGCATATCTTTTATAATTTTTATGAGTCAGCAATTGAGAACAGCTGATCCTTTCCTTCCAAATCTTGCCTACTTAGGCATTCCTAATTTTTAGTGGCTGCAGGTCAGTAACTGATTTTGTTTATATGGTGTTTGTCTGAAAAAATAAACATTTGTTTGGCAGGTGTAGCTCCCTGTTGGCATAACAGGGGAAGAATTGCCATCACAGACACAATGTGCTAGTACCTTGTGGCCTTTTAGTGTCCTTAGAAAGTGAGGACTTGTGCTTGAGGGATGTCAGTACTGTGACTTTTTTGGGCTTGACAGTACAGCACATTGCTCAGCTTTATTGCTGGGAACAATGTTCTCTATTATCAGCATATATCATTCTTCTCACACTTATTTCACTGTTTTCTCCAATGTTTACAGAGACATATTTGCATCTGTATTTCATTCAATGTTAGTATTTCTGCTACAGGTCTCCACATGTTTAGTTACATAAGACGAAAACCATCTTACTATGAGAATCTCCAAAAGGAGAAAGCACAAGATACAGAATCCAGCAGAGTGGATGTGCCAGACTGACACATTAACAAGGCACAAGAGGAATAAATGAATTCACTTTTCAAATAGCAAATGTGTTTATTTGGCTTAGCTTGTGTGATCCTATGGACTCTCCTAGCCTTAAGCAGAATTTCTCCAGTGTGCAGCAATAAAAAAGATGTTGTGCTACAGTTACTTTAGACAGCTTGGAACTAGACTTTGTATCCTCCAACCCTATGAACTGCAAGTTCTTGATGTGCTTCAACTGCAACATTCCATGGCATAGGGGCTCTACCCACAAGTGGACACTGCACGTGTCCTGACTACAAATTTATCTCGCTCTTTATTTCACTCCAGGAACCAGGGTCTGAGCATCTGTGTTTCCCACGTGGCAATTCCACCTCCAAGCTGCCTTCCAAGCAATGCTGCTAGCTCCCTGCAAAAGGCACAGCTCACAAAGACAGCCCATTCCAGCCCCACAGAGATGGTGCACACTTAGGACATATCTCTCCTCCTTCCTACTCCAATCTAGCCTTGTCTCAGGTAGCCTTGTAGCCTCAACCCCTGCAAGAAACAAATACACGTTCACACATCTCAGAACAAAGTAACCTTTCAGGACTGCATCCTGCTCTTCAAGCTGAAAAAACCCCATGGAATTTATTTCAATTCCAGTAACAACAAAGGCATTTGGGAACAAGGGAGGTTCCTGCCAAGGCATGTTCAGTGTGGATGCATCAGTCACTGCCAGAGGGTGCCTGAGTGGTCACAAGGTGGTTCAAGGCAATTCCTTATTCAGCTGGGGCTCTGTTCTTTCCACAGCACCCAAAAATGAATGAGTAGGCAACGAATGTTAGCAGCCATCAATAACTATCAGTTTAGGATGGATTCAAAGATGGAAAGCTTCCTCTTACACAAATGCTAAATGCCCAAAGCCTTCCAGTCTTTCCATTGTTCTGCCTTTCTGCAGTCACATCTATTCATAACATGTCCTCTTCACCACAGCAGGAAGCAGGGACCTCAGGAGTGCACTACAGCCATTTGTCACCATTCTGCAGATTGGTCCACTTTGTCTCAATGTTTTTGGTGATGGCACTGCTAAATATGCAATGTTTCACAAGCATATACCTCTTAAAAAACTTAAGGGATCAGGCTACAACCGACCAAACAATGTGAATGTGAAAATTAAATACTAGGGAACTCTCTCAAAACCAGAAATTCAGACATGAAAGAACAATAAATGGTGAGAACAGGGGAAACTTTAGAGGAAACCAAGGCAGCCTCCCTCTGAAAATACTGAAAAGCTAAATTTTGTGCCGGTGAATTGAGGTAAAATGATCATACTCCTCCGCATCTATTTAATACCTTCCTGAAAGCGGGTGCTCTTTCTCCTCATTTCAATCCATCAGAAGACCTGAATAGATAATGTGATGTTCATTGCTACATTTTTACACTTTGGCAAGTTGCTTCTAGGCATTCTGTGGGGTCAGAATGCCCCCACATTTGGTAAATAATAACTCCCTTATTCCTACAATAACCCCTTATTTTTCCACAGATGGGTTTCTCTGCCTCTATCTCATCTTACTTGCTTTATTGAATAGATGAATAGATCACCTTTGACTTCACATAATTTTGCCTTTTCTTGAGAGACTCTTGAGCATCAAGCTCTCTTTTTTCCTCCTGAACTGAATTAGAATTCTTTTGATTCCATTTTTTTTTATTGTAGACACAAGCACAACGGATTCTAATATCACAAAGAAACCTGTAAGAACTTTATATTTTATGAAAAATATCTGCAATTTATACGTACAGCCAGCTTCAAATCTTAAACACTCCAAATCACATCCAGGTGAGGTTTAAGGACAAACACATGCATAATTCATGAAAGCATAACCATTATTGGTAGCTCTGTAGAATAAATAGTCCTTGGTAGACACTGTGTATTTGAAGGATGCACCATATTCATGCTAGCAATATAGAGCCAAATTTGTATTTATGGTGCACTTGCAATCCATTCAATTCTGTTTCCATTTGAGCACACTGGTGAAATAGAGTGCAATATTCTGTTTCAGTTACCAGCACAAGATGCACAACTCAAAGCAAAGCTCCCAATAGCCAGAGAGCACAGAAGAGCTGATGACTGCACAGAGTCCACCAGGGATCTTGTTATGCCAATCTAATTAACCTGGAAAATGCTCAGCGAGCACCATGCTCTGGGCTCGCACACAGATGGAAAATGGGCTGTTCAACTATTGTGTGTGCAAGGCAGGCTCCTCATAACTCCCAAGCCAGCAGAACCATTTAAGCATATGCTTACCATTAATGTTAAACAGGTGCTTAAGTACGTTGCTGAACAGGGAACATAACAAGGAGCACGCCTCTGGAGGACACGAGTTTTGCTTTAATTGCTGTTGCATATGATTTATTTGCTACCCTTAGATATTACCAACAGTCTCCTTTTTCTACCAAGACTGCAGTTCTGTTAAAACTTGAGTAGGAAAATAGTGAGGAATACTCTCTTCATAAAGAAAACCACAAAAAACCCCAAAACAAATCAAGGAGTATCTATAAAACCCAGGGTACTAGAATAGAGAGGAGCAAATTTTAATTTTAAACTTTCTAGAAGCTTTTATAGATTTTGAGTCCTAATGGCCAAATCCAACCGAAATGGACCATCCTTAATGATGTTTTTAACTTATTACAAATGTAGATGTACATGGTTAATGCAAATGAAATAAAATGCACAGAGAATAACTCAAAATAAACAGAGAATACAACATGAACTTCTCTTCCCTGAGAAAAACTCTAAATAGTGAGATTAGGAAAGGCTCAGTCATACTGATATGATCTACAATTAATTTCTGATACACACAGCATTTCATACATCCTTCATGTAGACCACAAATCCAGTTTTTAACAGAGTCAATAAACTCAATAAGCTCATGAATAGTCATACTCCTGCATTACAATCTCTTGCTTTACAGACTAGATCTTCCTAAGTGGTACTTTCAACCCCCTCACAGCCAGATGAGAAGGCATTATTATGAGCATATTTTTTATATCCTTATAATTAGGCACTAGAAAAAAGCAATACAAGTTTATTTCTAGGTTACTTTGGTTATATCATAGGCTGCAGAAGGACTGCTCAGTATTTACACAAAACATGCCAAGATATATTTTCAATTTTTCTCCACGTTTTTAATAACATCAGTCCCAAATTATAAACAAATGAAAATGCTTCATTTTCAGCAGGTTTTCTAATTTAACATCATCACTGAAAACAAACTTAAGCAGAAGTGCAGGCATGCAGCATGCTCTGGGGAGCAGCTGATGGAGCAGCTCGTGGGGCTCTCCAAGGGGGATAACTTACAAAATGAGATGAAGTAAAATGTACAGAGTGCCTGTCTTAAGCACCTCACTCTGCTTTTCTTCTGCTTGCTTTCTTACCACCCCTTTTATTTTTCTCTTGTCAATTGCAGTATATTTCACTGTTGTTACCTTTAAAAAATTACTGAAAATCCCTGGTGACACAGAACACGGCTGGGTTATGAGTTGAGACTCAGATCTGAAAGCACCTGAGCCTCAGACAAAAGTCTTACTCATTTCAGCAGGAGTAGTAAACCCATTAAGTTTGGCAAAAGTTTTGCTTGAGTAAGTGCTGAATAATGACTACAGAATGAGGCTATGCAATATGTGACTGGAATTCATGCCAAGTCTGTCTACACATGCCTGAGTTGACAAAATCTCCTGGCCAGCATTCCCTGTGATTTGAGAGGGATTTTCCCCAGCATTGACCAGTCTAAACAGCGTCCAGGGCTTGACCTGGGCTTGCAGTGTTCCCCACTGCAGCTCATCCCACTGTCTTGAATTGTTTCTTTCCTCATACTTGCTTTGACTGGACATTTGTGTGCATCTCAGGATAACCCCTTAAATCATCATTCCATAGTAATTAGGGATGAGATGGTGGGAATATTTCATGGAAACAAGGCACAATATGAAAAAGGCCTTCCCACAAACAAAATCCCAAACCAGTTGCTTGAGATGCAGAGACTTAGCAGCTCTTCTACTGTGCCTTGCAAGTGTGCCACTTGGGAACCACCAATTTACAACTGAGGGTTGGACTCAGATTCAGTTACAAAGATAATAATTATGTCCCTGATCAAGATGTGACAGGCAATTCCCCTGCTTCTGCTCCCACTCTTCACTTGTGTAGTGATGAAGAGGATATTGCTGGGCATACTGAACCCAGAGGGAAAATGATGTGCTCAGAAATCACACACTTCTTCCCAGACCACAGCATAAACATTACAACACAGGTGCTCCAGGAATTCCCAAGACCTCACCAGTATCTCCACAGATGCACAAAGCCAGTTTTTGCAAAAACAGAATTTAGGCATAATCTTGATAATCTGCTCCAAGGGCAAGAGGACACTACAAAAGCAAATTTTTCATGCTACAATGCAAGCTCTATCTGTACAGTCTCCTTAAGAGGAATTAAAATCTATGCAATCTACAGGTGAATGCATGCTACAGCTGGGTCCCTGTTCTCTATGTATTGTGAGCATTCAGGCTCTAATAGTTTAGATTTATTTTTAAAATTGCATTCTCAACTACAGCCTTTTCAAAAGGACTGAGTACTATGGGAACTTGCTAAATGCAATGCTCCATTGGGAAGGAATGCCAAGCTTACTAAGTGACAGCATTATGCATTAGTGGATTACATGAGATTTAGAGTACATAAAACAATTTAATAAATGGGCTTTGCTTGTTAATCTCACGTGAGTCACTGTGTAGTACAATACTGTACAGACAACACACATGCAAACAGACCTAGAAGAATAAATCCTCATATTGCACTTGTGATGACATTAAGCTGTTTGGATTATATAATTTTAAAGCCAAGGGTGCATTATAATGTTCTAGGACAGCTCAGTTTATACAAACTACAGACCAAGAGATTTCTGCTAGAGGAATGCATCTTTCTGAGATGGAGCTCCTCTCCTGCTGCAGCTGGGCTGTGCTGCTGGGAGAATGGATCTGCTTCTGCATAAGCTTGCAGAAGAACAAAGCTCCAAATGTGGAGCTCATCTATCTTCACATGCTACTGCAGATGTAGTTGACAAACCCTGGGCAGATGTGCAGAGTAGTTTTTGCCTGATGTAACAGAGGAGGCTGGAAAGGGCTCTTAGTTTCACTGAGGATGGTCTGGAATATCTATGACTCTGTTTAAGCAACAGACAGACTCATCACTTAGATATCTGCAGGGTAGATGTTTACGGTTCAGCTTGTACCCCATAACTCCTCGAGTCAATGGAGAGAAGTTGGCATTTCAGAGTGCAGGTACTCTGGCCCATTTCACAATCTACATGAAGATGGGATGAATCACAGCCCAGACTCCACTGACTAATTTGTAGAGAGAGCCCAGGCTGACTAACTTAGATATAAATGTCTATACTGAAGAAGCCAGTGTTTAGTCAGAGGAATCCTATGCCCATCTTGTTCTAATGAAGAATTACCACATTCCCATGGAGACTGTTCCAGCAGTTCATCACCCTCACTGTAAAAACCAGGCACTTTATCTTCTAGTTTGGAATGCTCTTAACTCCGACTTTCAGCTTTGAATCTTGTTTTGTCTTTGTCAGCTGCATTAAACACCCTGTTGGCACTAAGGGCTGTGTACAAACCAGAGGTGTTCTTGGGGCAGGATGCTCTACTGCCTTCCCCTTCACATAATCTGTTAGGCAATACTGAGAGTGCAAAGCTCTGCCAGGCAATGAGACCTCAGAGATATGCAAGAGTGACACTTGAAACGTGCTGTGTAGTATCTGCTGGCAGTTGAAAGACTCATTCCACAGTGCAGAAAGAGAAACTCTCCTCATCAAATAAAGCCTCAGGCCATCAACATCTACAAAACCTACATTTTAGGTATTTATCTTAACAAGCAAATCCAGACTTCATTAATGAATAAATGTAACCTCTCAAATACGAATGCTGTCTTCCAGCTGCACAGACAGCTCTGAGGCTCTGTTGCTGCTCAGGGCTCTACAGCCACCTACTCAGCTGTCATTCACTAAAATCACAACAGTCCCTTCAACTTCTCCTCTTTTACTATTTGGGAAACCAGTGAAAAGACTAAGAAAGAGAAGAAGGGGATAGACTGTCCTGTGAAAAGTCAGACAACTCAGAGGAGGAAGGGAGAAATTAACACAAAGTGCACCTTTTTCCCTGCATAAGAGAAACCAGAGAAGCTGCTGAGCAACACTGAAGAAAAAGATGCAGGCGTGAGGAGCAGCATCAGATTCAAGATTCTGAACCCTTCTGACAGTGCAAATTAGAGTTAGACCACATGCCCTCCTTCAATCTCACTGTGCTAAATAAAGAGCCAGCAATGTGTGGTGCTTCCCACAGCTCCCAAAGTTATTCTGAGACAGCCTGGCACCTTGCATTTCTCATAGGTCCTGCAACTTTAGTGGATCCCTTATAATTCCAGGCTTTGAACTTCTCTATCCCCTAAAAAAGGAAGTATCTAAAAGGACACTACCTGACATGGACATTATTAGGATCCTACAAACCTTGTGGAGCTCTCTGCCATCCCACCTTAAACATAAAAAGACTCCTGATTTCCACCAACTAGCAGCCTGATATTGGAACAGTTTCAGCATATCTTACAGCTTCCCCACAATGCAGCAATTTCAGCACCTCCTATGGATTGTGCACCTGCTGCACATAACAAAGGGGAACCCTTGTTTCCCTTTATGCCTGACCCAGAAATTATACCAGAATGTCACAGCCCTCAAAACATAACTTGCCTTTCACTAGGCAGCCTCAGACCCAAAGATTTTTTTTTTTTTTCCCTGCAATTCTTGCTGAAGCATCAGCAATTGAATTCCTGCCTGGCTTTAAACTTCAGCTGAACTCATGATAGCTCACCTGGGAACTGCTACCACAGCTCCCTTGCCTTCGGAGCTCCCTGTGTTTCAGCTGAGGTAGCAGACAACTAAGGAATAGTACCCAAAATCTGGATTGCATCTGGCTTCTAAGTCAACCTGAATATAAGACACAGGGAAGGCTAAAGTAGCAGGGAGCAGCACTGCAACACAAAATCCACCACTTCAGTGTGGGAGTTTCAAAATAAATTAATCTTTACCTGGCTTCTTTAGCTCTTGTTAGGAAAACTGCATTTTTGGCTGAGAAGAATTTCACCCTGTTTCAGTGCCATGTGATTGAACACTGCAAGAAACACACCTGTAGGTAAATTATGGCAAATAAGGGAAATCACAGTGGATCACCAAGGTCTTATTTATTTTAGTAAGAATTCATTGCTCCTGAGAGGCACCAGAGTCGTGTTTCTCAAGGAAGAGCAGGAGCACTCCTGGGATGACAGAGTAGCTTAGTCTTCATGTCAATTGTACCCTTGAGGTCTCTGAGGCCTCAGAGGTGCTAGCAGACTTCTGAGGAGATAACAGTTGCCACTGGGCTTATTTTATTTGGGTTTTATTTATTTACATCAAAACTGCAGCTATCAGAGCTGGAATTTAAATGGTCAAACAGAAAATCTAAATCTCCAGACTCTCCTTAACTCCTTTCATTGAACCCAAACTGTCTCTTTTGCCCTATTCATAGATTTTTTCATCAGAGTAAAGCAGAAACATGACACATCCACCATGGCTCCTCTTGGCAGTTTCCAAACAATTGAGCAACTGCAGGTTAGACTGAAATTCAGAACATGAGCTTCACAGCAATATCTATCACACACACAGCAGGGTGCTCACTGCTTCCACTGACCACTAAGTGTGCCAAAGTAACAGCCTGCTCACACACCCCACATTAATTTGCATTCAAGACCCTCTGTACCCCTCCAAACCCATTTTTCTCACTCACCTACTTGTCTACAACCAAAAGGTGGTAGCTCCTTTTTACCCTTGTTGCAATTGTACCTCTAACAAATTGGCATTTTCATGAGTGTGTGTAAGAGGAGAATCTGGCACTGCAGAAAAGGGCCTCTTCCAAACAGCTCTTTTGGACACATTTCTTTGCAAATCAATCAAATAAAACCAAACAAAAAGCCTGTGTACATGATAGATCAGACCCTGGGGAGACACAGGGAAGTGTAGAATGAAACATGCAGTTGGCATTATTGTCCTTGTCCTGACAACTGGGCATGTAAGGAAGAAGTCTCAAATATTTTAATGAAATGATTTATATAGCTGTACCTAAAGTTAGGATAAAATGCAACTGCATCAAATTTACTTCCAAAAGTGAAAAACATTTATGTCCATACCATATTGTTGCACATTAACTTCAAATACACTGTGGGAAACTCAAAGTTATGTCAGTTCTTACTAGGAGAAACCACAGTATATTAATCACTCCCTACAGCTTTTATGTAGAATTAAGAGAAATCCCATTGTAAGAGCCTGAGCTATTTCTGTAAGTTGCATTCCCCTGGCTCAAGTGATGAATGGGAAATTCAGCAGTAAAATAAAAATAGGCACCTTTCCAGGTAAATGCTGTTGTTTAAGAAAAAAAAGCCAAACAAAGCCCTGGTAAAATACTGCCACAGGGATAAAAACATATATCTCAGTGTCACAAGAATGGCTTCGTTTTTTGCTGGTCTAATTAGGTAATAAAGAAATCACAGGTGTAGTGACTCCATGAGCTATTACCACACTTAAAAAGGGTCCACTGCATGGCCAGGGACCAGTGTGTCAGTATTATCACCTGCTGTCACATCATTTTAGGAATGAAATAGCTCAATTTAACAAAGATTTTTAAAGAGAAGAGAAATCAATACGTAGTTAGAAGCTTGTCAGGGTTCTAAGCAACAGCAAAACTGCCAGAAAACAAACAAACAAACAAAAAGTCATGGTGGGCTTTGAATTTCCAATGACTCTTTGAATTCTGCTGAGGCACTTACTGCAGGGCACACTGTAATGCACCTCCTGGGATTCCACACACCCTAACCCTGTGTCCTCAATCACTGCCAGATATTTGAGGGAGGACATCCACAGCATAGGATTGGCCATGAGCAGTTCAGGATTCTAATTTTACTTGTAACAAAAGTGATACAAAAGCAAAAATACTCTGTTTTAAACAACAGCTTAAGGGAAAGGAGAAAGTACTAAGCTTAACTTGTTGGAACTTCCATCCAAAGCCTACCTCAGTTTTCAGAATGAGGTCTGCTAAATACTATCTTGCAGAAATATAAAGTATTTTCAAATATTCAAGTATCATAGAGCTCAAATATTCACCTAAACTTAATTCTTGCTTAAATAAACTGCAGATCCAACTGCACTCACAGACCAGACTAACACAGAAACCAGGTGTGTGTTGTTGTGGTGGCCCATAAAAACAGACATTATCTAAATAAACCACCT
This sequence comes from Fringilla coelebs, assembly GCF_963513975.1. Taxonomy (NCBI): domain Eukaryota; kingdom Metazoa; phylum Chordata; class Aves; order Passeriformes; family Fringillidae; genus Fringilla; species Fringilla coelebs. Next base: position 146,077,359 of record NC_140028.1, read on the forward strand.
GTCTCCCCCACCCAAATCAAATGTAACAGCTTGCCTGTCTTTAAATTTGATGGCCAGCGTCTCAAAAAAGAGCTCTCCAAAGAAAAACCTTGCATTCAAGTCCAGGGAGGCTGCCCCAAGTGACAGAAGTAACTGTGACATAGCAGCCTGAGGGGCCAGATCCTGCTCCTGTCTGAGTCAGAGGCAAAAACTGCTGTCTGTGGCTGAAGGCTGGAGCTGTGGGCAGCCCCTGCTGCCCAGCCCTGAGTGCAGATCGATCTCCCAGCCTCTGCTCATCCTGCAGAGCTGTGCATGTGTGGATCCATTTTGCCACGCTCGGAAGCACCAGCCAGAAACCCCAGCAGAAGCTCCAGCCCTGTGCTGAGTGGCAGTGGGGGAATCCCTGCCTGCTCCTCACTCCCTGACTTCAGAGACCAGCAAGGAAAATGTGCAAGAGGTTTTTATTAATTCTGTGATTTTACACATTCTGTGCATGTGAATTAGGCTCACCCTGTACTTGAGTCAAACAATGTCATCTCAGCTGGTGGATTATTTTTTCTTACTCATAGAGAACGTTCTATCCAAAGGCTATAATGACCACTAGGATGAGTAGCTTAAGTAGATAATAGTCTAAATTTTACCACGTTAAAAAAGTTCCAGCACTAGATATTTCCCAGGCTTTTAAAAAGCACAATAAAAGGAGCACACTGCAATCACACAGGCTGTGCAATTCTCTTGGAAAAAAAAATGTTTGTAGAAGTTCCTGTTCAGTTCCCTTACTTGAATTCACAGGTCACATAGCATTGCACCTTCCTCTTAAACACTACTGCTGGAAAAAGCAACATTATTGGAGTTGGAAAAGGAGGCACATCCTTAAAAAGCCAGCAAAGCATTTTACTACAGAACTTGATTAAAGGATGCTGAATACTTTGGCTGCTTCTTGAACACATCAGCAGAAGGCATGAGAGAAACAGATACTACCTTTCTATTAAATATTAGCATTTCCCCTCACAGGGGAGGCAAAACACAGACAGGAGTGCTCTGCCTGAACAGAGAGGGGACAGGAGACCAACAGGTACCCTTTACGAGCTTCAGGTTATATGAAACGAGTTGGTTTGAAGGCGAAGAGCCCCGAAGCCTCTCCCAGCCTGCGGTTCACCCCCGCCCCACCGCAGCGAGCTCCTCCCGGCTGCGGAGCCGCCGCATGCGGGGCCCCGCGCACCCCCAGCCCCGCCGCCCCCAGCGGGTCAAGCCAGCAGGCAAAACACACCAATATATTTCCATCAGCACAAGATGGCAACCAGCACTTCTTCCGGCAGAGCAGCTGGATGCTTTGATTTTTTCCTTAAGGGAGGAGGGGGATTATTGAAAAGGCATCCTGAGTAGGTTTTTTTTTTGGTGGGTTTTTTTTTTTTTTTTTTTAATGGCATGAAGACAAATGTTTCCAGTAGTAATACCGGGGGAAAGGCGAGGCAGCCCGCACAGCCCCCAGCTCACGCACACACACCGTGGTCATCAACTTGGCGAAGTTGGCCGTGCCGGGGCGCGGAGCCCCAGCGAGCCCCGCGCCCCCCGCCCCACTCCCCCGGCAGAGGGGAACACCCCAGCAGCCCCAAATCCCCCCAAATCCCTTCAGCGGGGGGACAGACACCACGCGGGGCAAGGACAGCGAGCAAAGCCCCCTCTCCTGTGTCCCCGGGCAGCCCAGCCCCAGCAGCGGGGGCTCCGCGCCCACCGCGGCTCCGGCAGCGCCGAGCCGAGCAGGGAGCCCCGACACTTACTCACAGTCACTGGAGGCGCCAGCAGCAGCCACTTACCAGCATGTTTCCTTGCATTTTAGCCGTTTGAAACATTGCCTTTTCCTTCATTGTTGCCGTGTGTGTGCGTGCGTGTGCAGTTCCCCGAGAGTTACTTAATCCAGCGGCTGGATCACTTTAGTGAAGAACTGGCGTGCACTTGCGATGGCTCTTTTTGGTGTGGAGTGGAGGGGACTACGAGCAGCGGAGGGGGAGGGTGCCTGCTTGCTATCTTTTCCTTCCCCACCCTTTTCAATATATATTTTTCCTTTTGACCGAAAGGCGAGGAAAAAAAAAATAAAAAATAAAGCACCCCTGTCAAAGGAGAGGCGAGGCGGGAGCAGCGGGGGCACCCAGCTCTGTCACCACCCGGATCCCGGCTTTGCCCTGCGGGAGCCGGCGGGGCGGGGTGGGCAGGAGGGAGCCGCACGCACGCCCCCCGCCCCGGCCATGCCCGGCCGCCGCCCCGGGCCCGGGCGGTCCCGCCGAGCCGAGCCCACCCCGCAGAGCAGTTGCAGAAAAAGGGAGGGTGGGGAGGCAATAAATAAAAAAAAAGGGGAGCTGGAGTAGGCGGAGGGGCGGTCGCCCCCTCCGCTGGCCGTGCCCGGCTCGCCGCTCTCCCGGGGGGGTTACACACGCTTTTTACAACAGGAACCGGGGAGGGTGTGGGGAGAGGAGCCGCCTCCCCGGCGTTAACTGTTCACCGGCTGAGCCGCCGCGGCCCCGGCCAGGCCACGGCTGGTGCAGGGAGGGTGGGGAATAGCGAATAGCACGGCGCTGCCGCGGGGAGCGGGGGATGCTCGGCGCGTTTCCATGGCTGCGCCCCGGCCCGCCCGCAGCCCGGCCCCGCAGCCCCCGGACCCTCCGCTGCCAGCCCGCCGGACACAGCGCGGGGCGCTCTCGGGGATGGGGAGCTGCCAGGCACTTGTCACAACCTCGCCAGGGTTTGGGATCCGAGGCGAGTCCTCCGCACGCCGCAGGAGCGGGCAGGGGGATGCCGGAGCTCGGTTCCCGCACGGGAAATGCGAAGCCAAGGGCATTGCCCGCACTGGGCTGCGGATGCACCCGGCCGTGGCCTCTGTGCCTTTCCAGCGGTGCCCACGCTTGTGACAGGTTTCCCCTGGCTGTCACTGCAGTCCCCCAGCTGCGCTGCCCCACAGGTGGCTGGAGCAGCCGCTGGAGGACGGTGCTATCCTGCTGCCCTTGCGAGAACGTGGTCTCTGCTCGCCTCGGTGCAGCGTTCCAGGGACAGAGCCTTGCCACACATCCCAGAGGTTCACACCTCAGCTTGCACACTGAAGAATAATCCTTGTGAAGCGTGGTGTCTCTTGTCTCTCCCTGATGCACCAGAGGTAATTACATTTCAGGAGAATTAGGTGCCCATTGATTTCACAGGAACAGGGCTGCTTGGCGTGTTGCTCACTCAAAAGGAGAGAAGAAACTGAGAAGTGATTTGCTTAATATCTGAGAAGGGAAACCAAGAAGAAAAAGCAGGAACTCTTCTTATCATCCAAGGTTTAACCAAGGCAATGGCTAAACCAAAAGCTCTTTCTGTCTTTTTTTCCAGTGAGGGAACTGCAAACATGTCCATGCATCCACATTTTATGCCCATCTGTAGCACTTTGAACTCTGCTCCTTTACAGTTTGCAGCATCTTCATAGGCAATGGGTGTTCACTAGAAATAGGACACAACCTGTGCAGTCTCAGAGTGTTGTTCACACTCTAGTTTTCTTCAAGCCACCCAGCTGTTGAAAGATATTTAAATACAAAATCTCACCCAAGACACTAAGAAAGCATCTCAGAATTGCAGACAATGGGAGAAGTGATGCTCCAGGACACTTGTGGCAAGTTGCAATGGCAGGTGATGCTGGTTCCTTTGAGGGTTACCTGTGAGAGCTTTTGTATTACAAAAATCCCACCCCTCACTTGAAGATCTTGACTCTCTCTCTTGTCTTTATTTGGGAATGGCTTATACCTTACACAAGATGCATTTTGAGCAGAAAGTTCTTCATTATGTTCCTCAAACTCTGGTCTTGATTTCTTTAATTTTGGTGGTTTTTCAGGCAGATCCTCTTCCATCTCAGTTTTTACCCTTAGGTGTTTTAATTACGTACAAATGCAAAATAGATCTGTGCTTGACTGTTAATAGTCCCATTTGCCTCCTGCATGACTTCATACACCAACAGAAACACTTGCCATGCATTGAACTCTGGCAGTAGTGGAGTTTTGCATATTTTTACCTCAGATTTGTCATAATGCAGTTGCAGTGTTTATCTCTTATTTTCATTTCATATTTAATTTATGCACTATTGGCATAAAAGTAGCAATTATCTTGATTAAAACAGCTTTGTTTAAAGTTGAGATTACTGGCAAAATGCTTAGCTTAGTTTACCACTGAAAATATCTAGGGCTTTTTCTTTTATTAAACATCAACCAGGGTCCATTTGGCTGGAATTTATACATTACTGTGTTTCCACTTCTGCCATTGAAGGCAAACCCTATAATCCAGAGAATTCCAGAAAAAGGAAACAAAAATATTGTGCAAAATGACATGGATGAACCTGTGGAAAAATGCCAAACACCTTATGATAGAGAATTCTTATTTACAGCATTTAATTCTTATTTTCTGACTCATTTGACACTTTGAGAAAAGACATAGGGAAAACTCTGATGAGTTTTATGACTAGAGTCCACTATTGGAAGTTTCCAAAGCTGAGTGGGTAAAGCCCTGGTAATCCTGGTCTGATGTGAGAGGTCACCTTGTTCTGAGCAGGAGGCTGGGCTGGAGATTTCCTGGGGCCCTTCACAGCACCCCAGACAGAGTAACCCTTTAATTACAAATCAAAATATCTCTTTAACAAATCACTTGTCTGTTGCTTTCTAAGATTCCAAAACTGCATCACTCATATTCCCAGAGAGTTCAGGTTATGCTGATCATGACCTTGGCTGGTAATTTTCACTCCTAAACCACTTCTGCTTGGCTGATGGAACAGCCAAGACTTGGGCTCAGATCTAGAAGTGTGAGACTAAGTTGTGCTGCAGATTTCTGCCTCAGGCTGTGGCCAGGTGATTCTGCTGCAAACAGTCAATGACACTGTCCTTCAGATTTGGGACTTTTAGGGCAGCTACAAGTGATACCACCACATAACTCCCTCAAGTGCATTAATCTGACTGGACTCCTTGTCATCCACCATTCAGACATCTTTTGAGCTTTTCTTCTTGATGGATGTTCTCCATGTCATTTTAATGGAAATTCACTGGAGCTGCAACAAATACTCTCACTGAACAAGGAATCAAGTTTTTTATGATTAGGAAGTGACATGGTGAATGCAGAAAGATGATCTGATATTTCTTCTGCATTTTTGTAGGGAACATATTTTTTGGCTTCCTTTGAATGATGTGGAAGGACAGACAATCACCCTGGGACCCAATAAAGTAGTATGATTTAAGTACCTAAAAAGCCTCCGTATTTAAGACCAGAGATCTAGCCCAGGAAACCTCAATAAAACATGAAAAAATTCCTTCATCATATCAGGCTTTTTCTCAGAGGGAAAATGAGAAAATTCATTACTTTTGCATTCCTTGGTTTAGTCTCAGTGCACCTCCTTTGCCAGTACATTTACTTTTGATATGAATGTGGGAAGGTTTGGCCCAGACTCAGCTGCACTAACAGCAAGGGCTGAAGTGAAACCCCTGTACAAAAAGGGTTTTTTTGCAATCTGCCCATTTGTATCTAAGGTGTATAAGAGCAGGAAAACTCTGGGAAATCAGAAAGTTTTCATTTTAAATCTGATCTAGAGATAGCCTCTGTACCTCAGGTACTGTGACAACACCAACACGGCATCTTCATCCACCAACGTTTTTATAGGCCATTTTGAGAAAATGTGCTTTTCTTACATCTCTCACAGAATGAGATCTAGGAAAAAAAAATAAAGCCTCATAGATATTCTATTCTTTGTGGGTTTCAGTACTCTGAGGCTGACTTACTTTATCTGAGAAGGAACACAGGCTACAATGCTTACATCCTATTCACAATACTTTATTTAAAGCCACATTGATAAGAGACTGGGAGAATTTATTTTATCAAATAAAACCCATTCAATGCATTTGATGCTGGCTCTCCTGACTCTCCAAACAAGCCTAGGAACAGTCCTTCTGAATAGAAGGAAAGAATTAATTTCACAAAGTATTAGCTGGCTGCAGAGCACAGACATTCATTTTTTCAATATTTTGAAAGAAAAATCTTTTAAGGATGTAAGACCACAGACAAATGCAACAGCTGTTGTACTAAGGCAGTTTTAAGAGCATCAGGATTTCACTTCCTCTCCTTAATTTAAGGTTAGTTTTTACTGTCTCCAATAAAAGCATTTGTATTTTCAAAATCCAAAAAATGACTTTTTCCTCTGTCAGACCCTTTTGTGAGGATCCTGTCTTCTACCTGTCAGCTTGATGCCACAAGCCTATGCCCACAAGCCTATGTCCAAACCTAATTTCAAGACTGTTTTCTCTAAGATTGGGCTAAGCCATATTACTCCTTTGCTCTGAGTTCTCCCCATCCTCTGCACCCCACCAGACCCAGGTCCCCAGAACATTGTTTTGGCATGTGATTCCCATCTTCTTCCCTCCACTGGACCCACAGTCTGAGCTGAGCAGGGGGAAGGCTGAGCTGCACCTTCTGCCAAGCATCCATGAAAGCTGGTGACTTCCAGAGGGGGAACCCATCCCAAATGCTCAAGATCAAACATCAGTCAGAGTGGAAGGAGCTCAGGAAATCTCCATCCCAACCTCCTGCTGAAGCAGTGTCAGCTCTGAGGTCAGACCAGGTTGCTCAGAGCTCTGCTATACCCTGAAACCCTGCAGGAACTGGGACTGCACAGCCCCACCAGGCAACCTGTTCTAAAGGCTGACTGCTCTCACAGGGATAAAGATTTTCTCTACATTCAGTCTGAACTCTTCTTGTTTCACCTTGTGCCTGTTGCTTCTCATCTTCCTGACACACCTCACTGTGAAGAGCTTAGTTCCATCTTCTCAAAAACCTCCCCAAAAAATTGAAAAGATGCTGCCAGGTCCCCCCAAACCCATCTCTTCTCCAGGCTGAACTCCCTCAGCCCCTCTGCAAGGGTTAAATGTTCCAGTCCCTGACCATCCTGGGGGCTTTCTGCTGAACTTGCTCCAATTTATATCAGTCTTGCACTGAGGCCCTGAAACAGAATCACAGATGTGGTCTAATGAGTGCCAAGAAAAGGAGACAACAGCTGAGGCAAAGATTATCTCTAGTACTTGCTTTGTTATTAAATTATAATATTCAAGAGGAACAGAATTGGTGGGATCCCAAATGAAATGGTTGAGTGTTACACTATGCAATCCTAAATAAGTCAGAAACAGCTTTAGTAATAGTGAACATATTCCATAAGAGTATTTAGTAATGCAACACTGAAAAAAAACCTCAGAGAGTTGCAGCAAAGAATAATTTTTTCTTCCTAAATGGATCAATTTTGAGAATTTTATTGCTCAAGCTACATGTCTCTTCTGAAAAATCTGTGCTCCTAATATCCTAAAACTTTGCCCAAGTATTTACAGCTTCTCGTCTTGACTTCTAAGGAAGTCTTGGCTTGTCTTCCAGAGAAGAAATTGGAAGGAAAGACAAGGCAAATACACAGTTAAATAAACTTAAAATTTACTTCTGAGGATCACTAATTCTTCAAGAGATTAGAATAATGACAGAGCAGCTGCTGTTGAAAAGTTAATATTTGCTAGCTCTTACTGCATGAGGGTGCTTAAGCCATCTTTGTTAACATAAATGGAAGAGTCTGAAAAAAAGGAGATTATATTATCTCAGACAGCATCCGCTGTTTCCTGAGGGAAAAGTGAATATGATACAAACCTCTGCATTTTAGAATTATATATATTTTGATTTTTCTTTTTTAAATTAGATTTTGTTGGGTTACTACCAACCCATTCTCCACCTTATTTTTTTGACAGCATGTTCCTTCACTTCTCATCCCTTCCAGTTTAATGTTGGACTTTAAAACTTCACATGTTCAGGGGGCTTGCAGTGGAACAGCTGAGCACTGTTGTCATTGAGAAAAGACTGATATGTTCCTGTTACACCAACAGGGGTGTATTTTCCCAAGGGTATAATTGGACAGTTTATTCCTCCTATACCAATACCCCAGGGGAAACAGTGGGGAGCTCAACACATCTGGTGTCTCCTGATGCTACTGAGACACTAAACACTTACCTATGTGCTTTCACATTTAGTTCTTAGAAAATTTAGTAATTTTTTAGATTCACCAGGGATTTGGCTGGAGACACACACCCCCTCTGGACAGCTGCCTGGCACTCAGTCACCTCCCCACCAGCCCTGAGTGAATTATTGCCTGCAAACAGAGCATGGGGTCAGTACAGAGATCCCCAGCTTGCTTTCATGCAGCCCATAATAAACCCAAGAGCTCACAGGCTCCTGTGGGACAGTGCCTTTTATTTTGCTGTGCTGATACCTCACCAGGCAGAACCTTCTGTGCTCTCCCAAAAGCAGATTGGATGGGGAGGTCTCAGACTCTTTTCCACAACAATAGTGACTGTGCTGTATTTTCACTTCCTTAGGTAGAAGTATTTCAAACATGAGTCCCTGTCCACACTGAGCACAAGGTTTCCTCCTAAGACAAGCAGCAGATAAACTCTGTAGTACAGCCCAAGCTTGAAGTGATGTTGACAGCTGCAGGAAGGCAAAATCTGGAGGATTTCTACTAGAAGTATAGATTCTGCCTTAAGGCTTCTTGTTTTTTCACATTTCCAGCTTTTAAACTCCATTAATAAAAGCTAAAAATACACAGAGTTCAAATAATTACTTCTCCATGAATGAAATTGAAGTTGCTAAGGGATTCAGAGTAGGAGGAAAAGCATTCAGATTATGATTTCTGTATCATGTCTGGGCGTATGAAATTTAAATGCATGGGGATGCTAGGAAAATCTGGGCAACATCATTAGAATTACTAGTAGTGACAGGAAAATGCTAATAAGAAGCATTATGGGACCTGTTTTTCAGGCAAGTACCACTTCTGGTTAATCAGAGCTAAAGTTTTTTCATCCTTTAAAAACTACAAATCCTGCTGTAGAATGATAAACTCCTCATTAATCTCTTCTAGTAAGTATCCTCATCTTTGGATGTACTTTGGATTTCCATCTGGACTTCACCAATTCCAGTGCCTAGCAAATGGATCCCATTGTGTTTGCTAAATTAAGAGTATCCTGTGCCACCAAGCTTCTCCCAGTGCAAGTGGAGACTCAGCAGAGCTTTAAAAACAAATGCATAATTCCACACAAAAGCCTAACTAGAATATAGTATGCTGAAAGCAACATATGTGCTAAGGTTTTCTCATTACCACTGAAATGAAAATACAGACAGACTTGGGGTAAACATTTGAAAGTTTGTTATGCAACAGATTTTATCCTCTGAAACAAGTTTAATTTCATTTCAATACAGTTTCTGACAGTCTACATTTTTTAATCACGATTATGTTGAGAATACAAAAAAGCATCAAAATCTCCTTCACTCAAGTGTTCACTCCTGACAGTGATTCCAGCCAAGTTGGAAAGATACCAAAACCACAAGTCCCAGAACCAAGAAGGATCTCACACACTGCCAAGAAAATGCCAAGCACTCAGAGCCAAGGAGGCTCATCCCATTGAAATCAACACAAGTCCTGCCACTGAAGCCACAGCTGCAGCCATAAATTCGCCTTCAACACCCCCATGAGTCAAGCTCTACTGGTATAAAACAGCACAGCTCCCACTTAAGCCAAGCAGAAAAGCTGGAGCCACAAATGAACCTTGTGTTTAGCACAAGCCCCAGTGATGGCACGCTGCTCAGAAGGCATTCTGCCTTTGGTATATGTTATTTCACTATTCCCATGCAATAGTCCTGCAGATAACTTATTTTGTGAATATCAGTGGACTCCTATTTAATTTGTGAAGCTGTATAGGATCTTTTAGGTAGATAATTTAATGCTTGCCAACTCCCATTAATTTTTAACTAGGTTTTCTAGCCTGGAAGACATACTGAAACATTCTCATTTCAGATCAGGTGGGTCTATCTTTTGATTAAAGAGCCAATTTTTTTTCTTTCATTGTGATATGGATGATTAAATTTCTCTGCTAATTATCTGTAGCACCTCAGAACACCCTGTGCCTGACATTAAATATTTCAACAAAATAAGACTACATTTAATTGCATTACTCCTTTTCTTAATGATGAGAGGTTGATATAATCCTGTCAATTCATTTTGAGTTCTTCTCCACCTGAGGGCAAAGATAACATTTCTTGCTCTTGGATTATGTTCCTACAACACCAGCAAATATTTTTTTCTCTACTTTGTAGTGGAATTTCAGTGGAATTTTAGTACATTAGATGACCAAATATTGCAGTATAGGCATTCTAACACACGGTTTACTCTTCTTAGGTGTATTTTGTAAGTTAATTTCTTGATTTTTTTGAGGCCAGGTACCTAAGTTCCCTTCCTTTTGAAGAGCTTGATACCATGCTTAGAAGTAATCTTGTTGTTTGTTGTTTTGAGTCAATTGCTATGATGGTGTTTTGGGGTTCTCCAAAGTCAAGGATTTAGTTAATCTGTTGTGACAATCACTCAATTTTAATTATTTAGGTTTATGAAAGTGTGAACTCTCTAGATAAGGGCCTTCACTTTTTCACATTTATAAAATATTGGAGCAAACAGGGCCCTGACATCTATCCAATAATATAAAATATTACCACAGAATTGTTGTTTTTCCAGTGTTAGTAAGATGGGTAGAGACCAAGAGTTTCTCTCTGAATGTCTAAAATATTTAGGAAGAATAGTCAAGTATCTAATTACTTCTGTCATTTTCAGCTCCATATCAAGATATATAGAATGCAAATGATAATTTACACCAACATTTTTCTCTCAGTTAAAGACAGTGCTGCCTTAAGTGGAAGTAGAACTTTTCAAAATGGAGTCAAAAGGAACTTTGGAAAAGTTATTATTTTTCTAGGTATTAGTTCAGGTTACCAGCCTTGGGGTAGAAGAACCAAAGTTTTAACCTGCCTTGGACTTTATTTTGGGGAAGTTCTCTTTTACCTGGAATAATAAATTAATGTATTCTCTCAATATCTTTCTAATGCACCCTATTGTGTCTAATTTAGACACAATCATTTAAAGTTGGGGAAACAGCTAATTAAGGAAAATGGTGTTCATTGAATCAAATGCATGGAAAACAACAAACAAAAAGCTCTAGAAGTCCTTTGAAGAAAAAAAAAAGGATTGTGCCATCCATTGCTTATGAAGACACTTAAATGGGGTTTCAGGAAATTCAGCTACTGAGGCTCCTGATGGGGAGGTGAGAGTAACCTCTGGAGACTCTCAGTTGACTTAGGCAGACCCAGTGTGTCCAAGTAGATGGATAAAAACATTGGGTTTGTTCAATACAGGGATGCAGAAGCAGTTTATTGGGATGATCTACAGAAATGCATGAGGAAAAAAACCCTGGCTCAAATCTTTGGGCTCCCTCCCTCTCTCTCTCAGTGAAGTGACTGTCCAGGCAACTCACCTGGCTCCTGAGTGACCTTCCTGCATGGAAAGGGAACCAAAACTTGGGCCATGCCTTTGAACCAAAACTCTTTGTGCCTGGGGGCTGGGGAGCAGACGGTGTCTGCCCTTGCTGACCACTGGGTTACCACTGTAGCTCCTCTCATGGGGAGCCACATTTCCAGGGGAGAACAATTTCAGCCTTTTGGGGGCCACCACCTCCAGCAGGCCCATTCCCCAGCTGATCCCAAAGCCAAGGACTTTCAAGATGTTTTTCCCAGAGCAGCAGTGAGCGAGGGATCCTGGCCAAGGCTGCTGGCAGGAGGAGACTTTGAGCTGCGGGCTTGGCGGACGGGAGAAGGCCATGGCCATGATGAAATGCAGAAGGCTTGTCTGGAATTCAGTGTGGAGCCTCTCTGTGATTTCTGTGGGCTTTCATTATCTATTTTGTTTTCTATTTCAGTCTCAGTTGTTCTCTCTCTTTTTTTTTTCTGAGCAAGAAGTAGAGTTCAGTGATTGGTTTGGCAAGAGGTTACGTACGTATAATCTTTTGTATAACAAAATATAATTAGAAAATGTAAATATAACTTAACTCTATTACTGCACTGAACAATAAAATGACCACAACACAGGCTACTGTGGTGCTCTGATAATTCATCATCCAAATTACACACCACATCTCCATTAGACTGCCCTTTTCCACAAAATTCATCTTGCCTTGTTGCGGCTGAAAAACAAAACCAATTTATTAAACACCAGTACAAATGAAAAAATGAAGTTCAGGGTTTGGAATACAACATGAGGAAACATTTTGAGGATTACAATCGTCTCTTACAGATAATATATTTTTATGCTGACATTTTTAAAGGCAAAACTATTCTTCAGGAGTGATCTTGTTTTGAAATGGAACTGTTTTACATCATGGGGGTTCATAAGACATTAACTCTTGGTTAACTGATCTTGGGTTTCAACTACTGGATTTTTTTACCAGGTGTCTTATGCACATCATGGATATGGACAATGTGCCTTACACAGGGAAAGTCAACTGGAAACAACAAGGGCATAAAAAGGCAAAGCGTGGTTAAGAGACAGCAAAACCTTCTCCTTACACAAGCAAGGAGAAATATGGAAGTTTCTGTGGGAATTGTTGCCAAGAAAACTTTTATTTATCAAGACGTGCAAATTGTGTCTAAAAACCGTTTAGTTTTAATATTGATGGTTAAGAATTTACTAAGTCACTCATTTCCATTGGAGCTGAGTCCTGTAAGCCCCCCATCAAATGAAGTTTTCCAGACTGCTGAAAATAAAAAAATCAGGCTACTATTTCTCATAAACTCAGCTAAAATATACTTTTAAAATATACTTTGTGTAACCAAAACTTGCATATTTATAAGAAAAGTTATTGACTTCTGTGATATCTTAATGCAAGATGTTTTACAAATTGAACCCATCTCAATTGTCATTTATATAGTTAAAAAAAAAAAAAAGAAACAAAAAACCAAAAACAAAAAATCCAAGCAAGTGGAATCACTGATTCCAAGGATGAAATAGTGGCAAATTAAAAATGTAAACAATATGTTTTGACCAATATTCGTGCTGTGAAAGGACAGAGAGATCAAGGACAGAGCAAAATGGGAAGAGTCAGAATAACATTGCCACAGTGGCTCTGAAATGGAAATATGGAAATATGTGGAGCAAAAGGAATTCGAGCCAGTGGAAGGCTTGGAGCAGTAAAGCAAGATGTAAGTGGAATTTTGACATTTGGATCTAGAGATGAAATCAGAAGAATTTCAGCTCAGCCCACATCTCACTCTGGTACCTTTTCAGCTCCACTGGCATTGAGGTTTGTGACCTGCACAGTTGTCCTGGGTGCCTCAAGCCAGTGCCCTGAGTTTGAGTAGCCAAAGTGCTCCACAGCTCATTTGTGTGCCTGGGCTGCCTGAAAACCAACATCCAGCAGCCACCCCACAGCCCTGGGGCAAGGAGTCCTCTCCTCAGCCCTTTCCATAAGGAGAGAGGTGGATCCCCAAGACCTCTAGGGCCAAGAGCTATAACACACATGCAGGCTCTCTTAGAAGTTGAGAAGGAGAGCTTGGAAGCAGTTTTTATGAAGAGAAATGACATTATTTTCTCAAAACTTTACTGAGAGACAAAATTTATATTCCTGTGTCTGCTGCTGTAGCTCGAAGCGGATTGAGATCCTAACCCCAGGCAGCCACTCACTCTCTTCTGTCTCACATTCAGTTCCACACAAATCCTTGCTACCTTCTTGAAATTCAAGTGTTCTGTGTTTTTATAGAATACAAAGAAAATAACTTCTGAACTCAAAACAGGGCTTACAAATCTGGGCCAAATTCAGAGTGGAGTCATTTGATGTAACTCCAAATGCTGCATGAGTTTGGCCATTACAGTTTTTATGCCTTACTTCCTCTTAAAATAATTGATTTTTTTAAAAATTAAATAAAAAGTAGGCAGTTTTTGGTACAAGAGATACAACTTGTCCCTAAGCAGCTGTAACATGCAGTCTGTTAAAGCAATTGCTCTGGTACTATTTACCCCTTTGTAAGAGAATTTGAAATGAAAGGTGCTTATGAGACAGGAGCTAGGAATATGTCTTCTGGTGCTCTCTTTTTTTTTTCTGATGTTCCTCAGGCTGCTCTTGCCTGTGCAATAAATACTCCATCTATTCTGGTTTCAGCTGAGTCTGAATTCTGTGTGAATTTATGCATCTATGAAGTGAATAAATTAGATGTGAGCTGAGATGAAGGAACGTAAGAGAAATTATTTTCTTTCCCTTATAACTCCCACAGATTAGTTCTAGTGCCATAGCTGTTGTTTTTAAAATTAAAAATGGCAGACTACCAGTTGAGTTAACAAAATAATACCTCTGTAATACTCACAGAATGGAATCCAGGCTGGCTCCTGCACAGGTAAAATGGACGTGGGTGTTTCTTCTTTCATGTGCATTGCAGAAAAATGGCTTGGCCTGAGTCCTCTGTGAGAGATGCTGCACAACCTCCTGGCTGTTTTTGTGCAATGTGCTCATGATCCAGGACCCTTTTTCTTCTTTCTCTCCCCATCTACTTCCAAACCCTTTTAAATAGTTTGTCTTTGAAGACAATCAACCTACCCTTCACATTTGCCTCCTTTTCCAAACTGTTTTCCATGGCTTCTCTCCATGCTCTCTCTCATTCTCCATGATAAATTCCATGTACCTCTTCTTTAAAAGTAGCCTGTGCTCTGCAGTGGTCTAGAGCTCAATCCTCAGGCCTGAGCTAACAAAGCCATTTGTGCACTTGTTTACCTTTTGTGTAATAATGAAGTGGAAATCTGTGTGCTGCCCCACAGCCTGCACAGCTCCAGCCCATAAATGTAAAAGGAACTAAAATGCTGTGACATTTTTATGAATACAGAAGCAATTAAGTGATGGACGTAAGTTTGTAAATCGTATTAATTACAGAGGATGGATGCAGCACAAAGCAAAGATGGTTCAGTGAAGATTTGTCATGCCTGCTGATATTCTTCTGTGACCTCAGGCACAGTTCTTGAAATGCCTATAAAGGACTCACTGTCTTCCACATGGCTGAGTGCCAGGGAGCAGCAAAAGCAGGGCTGCTCCTCAAGGGAGAAGGAGCTGGGAGACACAGGGCAGCACCCCACAGACCCGAGCAGGGCTGTTCTGATAAGAGCCTGAGCATCCATCCAGGTGAAATGGGGTGTCAGATGCAGGTCTATCCAGCAAGCTCCAGCAGGACAGCAGCCTGAGACAAGCTACCCTTGAGGAAAGCTTGGGAGTGTGTTGCAGGCAGAATTGCTGCTAGCATAGTCCAGGGTAAGGAAGCAAAAAAAGGGCCTTTTCATGGCATCCACAGGTGTTTAATTCAGCCACCTGGTAAGATGTTCAGGCACACACACATGGAGGGGCCAGGTTTCTCTCTCCTGAGGGGGTGACCCTGGGTCAGTACAAAGATAAGGGCCAGTCAGGGAATAGGGAGGGAGAGGCTCAGGGACATAGGAACAAGGGAAGGAGCCAATGGTGTCTTAACATCTTTTTGAGAGGAGCTTCCTGTGTCTCCCTAAACCAGGGAATGCCCCCAGGGTCTCCACAGGGGTGAATCCAGGGAGGGCAGTGCCTGTCCAGCCAGTGCCAGGACAGCAGGAGGCTGGGCTGGCCTCTGGGACACCTGCAGACTTGGACACCTGAGCACAAGCGTAAACAGAGCTCCTGGACGTGGCCAGGGATGTGGAAGATGTGCAAGATGTGGCTGGTCAGGGCAATTCATGCCTGTTGGTGCACTAACACTGAGTTAAGCACCCATAACCTATGAGGACACAGATCTTAGCTTCTCTGTGCACCAGTCCATGGGAAAATTAGGACATTTCAAGCTCTATTCCAGGCTTATCGTTAGGAAACAGGTTGTGATGTTCAGGACTTGTCCTAAGAATATCACTGAGAAGCCAAAAGTCATTGCAGTCAAGGAAAGAGCTTTGCCAGCAATATTACAACTGCTCAGGTCTTAACCTGCACACTCTGTTCTTGAATATTCACTTCAAAATGGGAAAAAAAATTGCATCAATCAAATGACAGAATTTCCAGGTCTGCTTGCACCCAGCAGCCCCCACCCAGCTCCTCCAGGCTTTGGGCAGGGTCCAGTGAGCTGCCTCACACACCCAGCCTGGTTCATTCACCCTTCAAAGCTCAGCTGTAGCATCTTCTCTGTGGAGGAGTTCTGTGCCACCCAAAAATCCTGAAATCTCAAATTTCAGGATATATAAGATTCAGAATGGAACCTCCATGCAGTTCTGCTTCAGCACAGAGGGGCTGGTTGGGAATGATTAAAAAACCCTGAACCCCACAGTCACAGGAGCTCCTTACAGGGCAGAGCTGTTCTCTGTGCAGTTGTATCTCCTGACTCAAGGAGTTTGCACCGCTTTCTGCCTTCAAACACATTTCCCAGTGCAAGCAGATTGTGTCCAGCCTAGGACACCATAGCCTAAAGCTCCCACAGAAATTGAGAGAGTGCCTGGGACCCTACAAGACATCAATCACTGGGACAAATGCCAGGATTTGACTTTTCCTAAGGACATTCTGAAATCAAAGGCTGATGAGGGAGACTTGCCTAGACTTCAAGAGCAATCTCCAAGAGCAGTCAGTGGGCTCTCCACTGGTACAATAGTCCTCCTTTTCTGCCTACACACTATTCAAATATCCAATCTTTTTTTTTATCAATTTCTTCCCAATCTCAAGCATCTGACTTTCCTCTGGCTCTTTTGGAGGTGCTGCCCCTGAAATGAACTGTAGAGCCATGAGCACAGTAATTCATCATACCCTTTTCACCACTGATCATTTGTTGCCTACCCCATTTTTCCCAGGGTCTTACTTTAACTCCAAAATTGATGGTGAAATAAATAGACAAATAAATCAGCCAGACAGAAATATCTCCCCTTCTATTACCTGATTCTCTAGGATATGCCAATTTCCTCCTCACCTCCAAATTTAGTTTTGACTGTGGAGCAGCCCAGATAATATTCAATCTTCATTCCTCTTTCAGGTTATCTGTATATAAAACCAGCATGAAAACAGCAACCTGCTGGCTCTGGAAAACTACAGTGCTATTGGAAAGAGCTTTCTGAGTTTCAGGGGTTTTCACCACAACCTTCTAGCACACCAGGGTGCAGATATACGACTTCATAGAAAGAAAACCCCTGAACCTTGTCAGCACAACAGCTCTCAGCAGCTTTCTGGTTCTCACTGCTGCCAGGGGATCCAGGGACTAAAGGAGACCTGTAACAGGAGCCTTACAAATGCCATCAGCTGATCCTAACATTCTTTTGGCACTGCCAGAGGGACAGACAATAGTGCCCCACTGTGCTGTCTGGTCTTTTTTCAGTACAGATAAAATCTGAACACAGAGACAGAACTAAGAACAGCTGAGCAGTGTCCAGTCAGACGTTGATTTATTTTTTGGAGCTAACATATTTTTGACACAGCATTTCTGGTTATAAACAGAGCCTGGCAAACCTAAAAATTATGAGCAAGGACAGAAATTTGAAGTGGCTTGATGAGGCCAAGAAATCTTCTTTACCAGCACACCCAACAGGGGAAAACAACAAATGAGAAATTACATTAAAACAAAAAAAATTACATTGATTTGTGCTTCAGCCAGCACGAGTCAACACAATTCTGTTCAGGTCAGAGAACTTAGCCTGATTTACATTAGATGAGCACCTGGCCTCATATAGTTTATGATTCATCACAGCAGATTTAGCTTTCATGGGTATGACCTCCTAACTCTGGGATCAGTCTTGTAGAGCTGGTGTCAAATGCAGTCTGTCACAGATGTGTGTGTTTGTAGCTATTATTTCAAGCACACACCAAATGAGCCTTGAAATCCCAGTACATACTTAGAATTAAGATGCAGCATTGCTTCATGCCTTGACTGCAAGTAGCTGCATCCCCACTAAAAGTGCTCAGTAAATGTGTGGCAAGGAGCCTGACTGGCAGAGAAAGAGCAGGAGCTGCAGGCCCACGGGGGCTGTTTCCTGGCTGTGAATGCAGCTTGCTGGAGACCCCAGGCCTTGCTAGAAACAAGCTGTCAGAGGGAAAAGAGCAGATCTGTTTGTGCAGCTGGCTCCTGTCAATCAGTTTTTAGTTTATTCTTGATGTTCAGAATTGCTCCCGCTGCACAAACTTTTCATCCAAAGAAAAAAGCACAGAAACAACCCTGTTTGAAAGTAGCCCTGGGTGGAGACATTTGTAAAAAGAACAATTCTTAACAAAATAATTCAGGGAGAAGTTAACACAGCAAAGATGACAGATTGGAAAGATGACACAAGTCTTGAGGATGAGATCTGTATGTTTTATATCATGTAATGGGTAACTTCCTTGGGAATGACCAGAATATAACATATCTGGCCAGTAATAAAACCAGTGATGTGATTTTGCAATCCAGTAGAGGGCAAACTTAGCCTATATATTCTCAAAGTGCTCCTAAGACAGTGCATGGCTGATGTTCAGACATGTTTGTCTTTCATTTGATAACCTACAAAGATATTTAGGAACCTGCAGCACCAGAATTTATAAGATGAAGCTGCTTCAATCATACCTATAATTCAGTGACTCTTCAGACAAATCAATATTTATTACAAAATCAGCAAACTGATAAGGAACAACATACACTTTGAATATTTTCCATTACCATGCTGTTTTATCCCATTAATTCCAATATTTGATTAATCAGTACTTACACACCTATTTTCTGGAGTTTGCCCACATACATAACAGATAAATGAGGAATTCACCTCCCTGCTCTTAATAATACATATCAGAACACCTGCTTCAAGCAGATTTATTTTGAGTTAGCTGCTGTCTAAAAGAGTAACATCTGCTTTAAAACTGGGCTTGTGGGCTATGTGAAGCAACACCAGCATTTTTGGAGAACATTTTCTTGAAGAACCTCTCGCCCCTGTTACAAAATCACGCTGCTGTTATTGGCCATGCACTTTGCCCACAGCCTTCTCAGCAATTCCTTACCCTGGCCAGATGAGTTGCATGGTCCATTTTTGTTTCTCAAAGTCTGTCTCACATGTGTGCCTGTTCCTCTCACAAAAATCATGGCTCACAGCCAGCAGCTGGAGGTGCAAAGAGGCTCAAGCTCAGCTCCTCAGCTCTACGGGATGAACAGCAAAGCTGGTGCCTGTTCTTGTTGGGAAAGACTGCCACGACAAACTGAACCTCAGAGCAAAGCTGTGGGGACATCATCACTCACAGTGACTGAGGGAAGGAGGGGCCCTGCTCACACAGGGGAGATTTAGGGGCCAAGTGACTTTTCTTGTTAGTGGTGACTTTTTTTGGTGGTAGAGCCAAAGGAAGCAGAACTGCACTTCTGTGAGTGCCATCCACAGTGAGAGGGGCTCTTTGGGGAGGCTCAGGTGAACTTGCTCCCCAAGAGCCTCACAACTCAAGCCACTTGAGTTTTACTTGCAAAGCTGCCACTGTCCTGATGGGTAACCCTTGAGTAAAAGGTCTTCTCTGTTATTGCAATAGGGCAAATTGGCAGCCTGTGTAAAATGCTGAGATGAAAAGCACTGAATTCATGCCTGAATTTTGGGAAATGCCCCTATTTCTATGAGAAGTCTCACTCATTACAGTCTCACTCTTGCAGAAAGCTGAGCAGCCTGGCTCAGGCCAGCCAACCATTTATGCTTTTACTTTGAATTTCAGTGACTATCCCCATGCTAAAGTTTCAGCACACTACTAAACACCCCCCAGGCTGCTGCCAGCGTGCCCAGTAGGACCCAGATTTCTGCTGGCTCTTCAGAAACCATCAATGATGTCCTCTCTTGGGAGTCTCTAATCTTCTCTGGGACCTTTAGGGAGCCAATGAGAGCATGCACACATACAAGTGTGCAAGTACCATATAAAAATACACAAACACCATTTATGCTCAAGCAAATCCAGGAATGTCCACCTGAAATCAGCTTATTTCCACAAGATCAAACCCAACACAACCCATTTCAGCTGTGGTGCTTTCAGCAAATCCATCTCATGGTCTGCCCAGCTGCTGCCCTTCCTAATCTAAATGAGCCATGTGTCACTAATTAACCTTTCACATGATCAATCTTGTGGGGGACACCAACCTGCCTGTCTGAATCTGCCATCCCATCCATCAGCACCTTAAACTGACACCACTCAGAGTTACATTCTCTCCCTTCCCCAGAGTTAGCAGCAGCTGCCTTGCCTCGTGCCTCCCACAAAACAGATTATTTCCTCTGAAGATGCCTAACAAAGACATCAAAAATCAGAAAGGGAACCCAAAGGAAAAAAAAAAAAGAGACAAAGAAATGTAATCAGCACAAATATCTAAATCTTTTTCCATTGGAGAAAAAGGCTGTTGCAGGGCTCAGAATCAGACCAGTTTTCTTTTCTGCCCTTTTAGTTTTGAAGCCTTACTGAGAAAAAATGACTAATGAGAAGGTTAACCTCCTAGACACAGAAATGGACCAATATCTACCTATCTGCTCTCCAGGAAAATGTACATAATGGCATCAAAATTCTTCATTCCAGAAAAAAATGCTGCACCAGAGCAGGAGCTACACCATCCCTTCCTCATGGGTGAGTTTTCTGCAGAATAAAGGAAAAATAAAAAGAAGTAAGGCTTGACTCTTATTTGACTGTGTGTAGGTAGATTATAAAAGATGTGGCTCTAGGAAAGAGCAACAAGGCACAGGGAAATGCAGATCACAGGTGGCATGGAAAAAGGAGAGTACCAAGGAAAGGTCCTGTGCAAGCAGAGCAGCAGAAACCTTCAGGTAAACACCCTCAGGCTCTGCTGGGAGCTGTGCCATTCCTGCAGCTTGGGGCTGAACTGGATCAGTTAATAACAGAGGCAACACTGCTCACCAGCAAAAGTCCTCATAGCCAGAAACTGGGCCACATCCAGTACAGCCAACAGTACATTTCTCATGAAGAGATTTGAATTCCTCTTGAAACGTGAATTCCTAGAGAGGCTAACGATTAAATACTGCTAGTGGCTTTATGCAACATCAAAAAGAATAATATTTGTGGTTTCATGCATTCACTAAAGGGGAAAAAAAACAACTTAGATGAGGTTTGCACAACTCAAAATAGCTTCTTATAAAGCAAAAATTCACTATTTCTTTTTTTTTAATTTGAGGGTACTTAATCTTTCCTGTGCATCTGACAAACATCTCAACCCTCTTCTATTTTGCTCTATTAATTTTACATGCATTAGCAATTTCTGTTGTTGCAAACACTATGGTCAAAGAAGCTGATACTGAGGAATTAGAGAATCATTTTGATATTAGACTGAATTGGCAAAGATCCCAATTTGGAGCACTTCTCAGTGGCTCACATGGAAGCTGTCCACAAGGATCACCAGACAACTGAATCCCTGCAGAGTTCTCTGTCAGTCTCTACCCACAGATTTAAACTCAGCCCACCACTGGTAACCACAGGCACCACTCAGAAAAGAACATCCACCTGCCCATTCTCATCTCCTCTGCTCACCTGGTGCATTGCTGAACCCCAAACCAGTTTCTTCAAGGGATGACTGTTTTAATTCTGGCACTGGGTGCGGTGAACTGGTCATCACAGCACAACTTCTCAAGGAGGAAGTGCTACACTAGAAACTAAATACAACTTGAGAATGTGAGAGGGAATGATGGCAGTTTCTCCTGCAGGAGCTGAGACACCCAGCCCAAACACACCATCTTTGCAGTGACTTTTCAAAATTGACTTTTCCAGCATTAAGGGCCTGAGCGTGTTTCACTGTCAAAGATCTTGACATTTTAATAGATTTATTTCAATTATGTACTTCAGAGACACACATGACAGGATGATGCTTTCCAAGAAGGCAAGCACTAGATGAATAAGACAGCTATTATAGTGAACTCTGGCTGTGAATTTAATTCTCCTGTTTGACACAGGCACACTTGCTGCACAGTCTGTGCCAGAGATGCATGTTTAAGCAGGGCACTAAATCAATATTTACCATAATTTTGAAAGACGTCTGAGCACAGCCTGGGAAGGGAGACAACACTTGATGAATAACCATCAGTGAAACACGGGGTTCTAAAACTTTCCAGATAATAAACTGCTCACAGGGCACTGGATGTCAAAGACAGTTAAATCCATATTTTAAGCAGCCAGACCTGAGTAATGCTGTTTCAGCCTTCTGTGCTGTGTTCTCAACTACAAAACTTGTGTACCACAATAATTCACTTTTTATCATTAAATGAACTGTCTGATAGTCTGTGACTCACCTGGGCTCTGCCAGCCTGTCTTCCCCCAGGCTTTGTACCCTCACTTCCTAGAGACAGTTTCTGATGAACCACCCTGTGCAAAACCCTCTGCAGTTCTCCACACAGGGAATCATCTCAAGAAAGGCACATCTCAAACTGCCAAGCCAGTTTTTGGTACTCAGTGACATCTGGATGGACCCTCTGGTGCCAAAGGCTGTCTGAGCAGAACTGATGTGGACCATTTGATTAAAAAAAATCAAAATATGGGAGAAGATAATTTTCCCCACAGCATATGAAGGGGTTCACTCCAGTTTTACTGATGGAAGAAAGGAATTCTGAATTTGAAACAAAAATTGCCATTTAAATCCTCATTAACACAAAAATATAAAGGGAAATAAAAAGTCCATCAACTTACAGGAAAGTTTCGAGTCTAAAGCATTTTCATTAAATATGAATTATAAATAGATACATGATGAACAGAAATATATATTTTTTACTATGACAGCTGAAACAAAATTAATCTAAATGGTAAAGTAGAACCAAAATATTTTCCATATTTAAACAAAAAGAAACCTGACACAATTAATTTACATTCATTCTCCATTTAAACTTGTATCAAAACTGAAACCAATTTGTTCCTGAAAAATGTGCCTACTTTGATTTAGCTGTATTTCCTGATGGTTGTTAAATTTGAAATGTTTTTGATCATCTCTAATTGAGAGACCTCTAAAAGTCTAGAAACTGCTCAAAGCAGAGAGAAAGATGAAAAAGAAATATGTGACTAGATGTCCATAGATATGTCAAATGGCCATTTGATGACAACCTGTGCCAGGAATATGAAGAAAGAAAGGAATAACACATGTTTCCAGAAATGTTTGGGAAATATTTGTTATTCTTTCTCATTAACTCCTTCACATTGAATGATTTCCGTGAAGCACCAGGTTTTAGGGCTCTGCTTGAGTCTTACTTTACCAGTGAGGCCCATAAATGTCACATTTCTTAGTATTAAGAGATGAGCATGCGGAGAGTTTTGTAACTGAATTAATAAATCTGTGTTAACACCTTTTCTGCATCTCCAGAAAAAAACCGCAGCTATGTGCTTCTTTTAGGCTCTGGTTTTTCAAAGGTTTTCATGGTTGCTTAACCTGGAGAAGATGAATGTATATTTCTAAATGTTACATTCATTTTTAAAATATGTATATTTTTTGAGGGGAAGTAGATACCCAAATCTCTGCAGCACTGAAGCACCAGAATATAAACTCCCTGAAACAATTTTCATTGTGTATCTCACACACTGCTGTCAGCATCTTTGGTTCTTGCTCTAAATCAAACACGAGAGCTACAATAATAAATAATGAAGTTTTCAGGACGTGTTTTTAGGAGTGTGTGAAAGCATGAAAGAGAACTGTATCTTTTGTTTGACAACAGATGAAGCCAGTCACACAGAATCACAGAATAATGAGGTTGGAAGAGACCTCTGAGATCATCGAGTCCAACCCATGCCCTAACACCCCAACCAGACCATAGCACCAAGTGCCATGTCCAATCTTTTATTAAACACATCCAGAGATGGTGATTCCACCACCTCCCTGGGAAGAGCATTCCAGTAATTTATTATTCTTTCAGTGAAAAGTTTCTTTCTAATATCCAACCTGTCCCTTCCCTGACATAGCTGGAGACTGTGTCCTCTGGTTCTGTCAGTGATGAAGTGGAAGAGACCAACCCCAGCTCTGTACAGCCTCCCTTCAGGGAGTTGTTTGGAGCAATAAGGGCACTTCTGAGCCTCCTCTTCTCCAGGGTAAACAGCCCCAGCTCCTTCAAACGTTCCTCCTCAAGCTTGGACTTACTCAGGGGTCCAAAGTGACCTCCATGCCCTGTTGCTGGCGTGCCACATGTCCCAAGGCACATGGCTCGTCCTTTTCACAGCTCCCCAAGCCTTCTGAGCAAGGGCAGGGCTCTTGCCACCAACCTCTGTGCAGGGACAGGGGGAACCTCAGCTGCAGTGACCCAGTGCAGTGCAGAACCATGGAACAGCTCCTTCCCTGGCACACAACTGCATGGGGAGTAGGGGCAGAAAGGGGAAACGTCCTTTCAAATTCTGCAGAAGTGACGCGGCCACATCAACGCAAAAGTTCCCTCAATTCTTGTGGGATTCACATTCTCTGAACCTGAGAGAAGCAGAGAAAAGAATGATCAAAACAATTCTTATCTCATTTGCTGGGCCTGTGTTGCTCACAAGTGGAATGCATTGTGGAAGATTGTTTACCTGAAGGGAATTGGTAATTGGATTCTGTGAGTGTTTTGATTCATTGGCCAATGTGTGAGTCAGGACTGTCAGCTGACAGTCATGAGATTTGGTGAGTGAGTGCTTGGCAGATTCAGTTTAGATGTAATGTAATATAGTGTAATACAGTATAGAATAATATAGTATAATAAAGTAATTCATTAGCCTTCTGATATGATGGCCCCATCACTCCTCCTGGATGTCGGGCAAAATATCACCAATAACTTCTCCCTCTGAATTTACCTCAGAGCTTAAAAGAGAACAGTGGCCTAAAACTCTGCTTAGGAGGAGAAAATATCAACCACAAGTGTTAAATAACCCTATGTTTCTAGATATGGATAGTGGAGGGAAGCAACACAAACACTTTCTAGAGCATGAAATGTGTTTTCTTTTGCTTTTGATATAAGTTCAGAATTATATAAATGTTTCCAAAAATAGGGAATGCTGCTACTTCCTCTACTGGAGGTAAAATTTCCTATTTTTAATGCAGATTATTTATTCTCTATTGGATCTTGAATAAAGGTGACTGCTGTTATTTTCAATTATTTGTATTTGTCACCATACAGAGGTGAAACAAATCCAAGTAAGATCAGTTTCTGAGGAGAATGATGATGACACCAACACAGCCTGTGCTGGGAGAGAAGAGAAGCTTGTCTTGCTCAGCCTAGTGAAACAGAAGCCCAGAGGGGATGTGAATGTTGTCTATAAATACATCAAGGAATACAATAAGAGAGGAAACAGAGCTATTTAAGCTAAAGGACAACATTGGCACAAGAACAAATGGATATAAGCTGGCCATGAATAAATTGAGGCTGAAAATTAGAAGAATGTTTCAAAGCAACAGAGAAGTGAGGCTCTTGAACAATTTCCCCGTGGGAGTAATGGTGGTAAATGACCCAATTTGTTCTAAGATGGATCAGCTAATTAGTTTATGAAAGGGTTTATCTGACAGAGGCTGACTCTGGCAAGGGGCTGGCCTCAGCCCCAGATGCCCTTTACAGCCCCACATTCCTAAGTAATTTAAGGTATTAATCCAGTTCCTTATTGAATAGCATCTCATGACAGTTTCTAAATCCAAATTTATTGTTTTTCCTGAGTGATTCCATTATGCAACGCCATTGACATGCCCATTACCTTCCAAACACCAAAATAATGACCCTGCTTGCAGGAGTTCTGGTTTGTGTTTTTTTTGTTTGTTTGTTTGTTTGTTTTTTCAAACATGCCCCAGATTAAGCACAAGCAAAGTGGAGTTCAGATTTTAGGGCACAAGGGGTGGGGGTGGTAGACAAAGGTAAACCAAGGCGAGAGCAGCATCCTTGTAAAAATGCTTTTGAGGGAAGCAAACCATGACCTACAACCCTTGCCTCATCCTTTATACACCAAGCATTGAGTGTTTCAATCAGATTTAAGCAAAGTTGTGAACTAAGGTGCTTCATAAATTTCTGAGTGATGGAGATGGAGATAAGTGGCCCTCTGGAGGACAGGGGCAGTTCTTGGTTACTCATTTCTGGCTGTTCATCCTTTCCAGCTACCTGAGAAGTCAGGTCTCCTCCTGCCTCTCATTTGGTGACATTTTTTCATTGGTGCCCTGTCAAACCCCCTGGCTGTACCAGCCCTTGCCTCGTTAAGAGCTGATGTCTTTGTGAAGATGTACAGAGAATACAGCTGCACCTATTCCATGAACTTCTCATCCTACACAATAATAGCATTTCTTTTAATTATTTGGGAGGGTTTAGTTTGGTTTTTGGTGTTCAGTATTTGGGGTTTTTTTAATTTTTATTTTAAGGAATGGAAACCCACTTTGGTTACTTGAATGATTATTTTATCAAAATATGATTCTGGTCACTGAAATTTCTCATTTCCCAAACCACTTTCCAAAGTAAAAAATTTTATGATGCAGACAGGATTGGTGAAAAACCTTGAAGAGGAGGATGATGCTCTTTTGTGTGTTCTTAAATGCCCAGCACATTTCTTCCCCCAGGGTTGCAGCCTTTCACTGTTCTCATCGTTTGAGGGGAGGAGGTTGGGGTTTTTGGGGGGAGGGGGGGTTTGTTTGGTTTCTTTTGGTTTTTTGTTCTTTTGTGGGTTTGTTGTTGTTGTTTGTTTTGGTTGTTTTGTTTTGTTTTTTTTTTTAAGTTGGCTTTTTTTTTTTTTACTCGGCATTTCTTAATTTGGCTTTTTTATTAAGGTAAATCCCTTTCAGATAAAATAGAAAATTCATCTTTGTGAATTAAGGTACTACCAAAAAAATCAACAGATGTGGTGTTTAAGGGCAGAAGAAAATTGCACTTCATAAACAGGGTTATTCTAGGGCAAGGATAGTCTGTGGTCTAAATGTCACCCTGGTACTTTGAGTTTTGCCAAGTGAAATTGTACAATTGAGCACTGGCTGCAATGTTGTGTTTTCAGTTTGAAGTGTTTGAATAATGGGGGTTTTTGGGTTGTGGGGTTTTTATTCATTTGAACCACTCAAGAGTGAGCTTCAATATTTCCAGCTAAATTGTGAGAGAGGTGGAATAGATATATCCTTAAAGGACATGAGTAAAGGATATAACCTTTCCTGTAGCCAATTGCCTACACATAATGTCCAACTAACCAAACAGGGGACCCCCAGTTTTGAACACACCACTGAACATCCTGGACAGATGATTTGGAGTGCGACCCCATCGTGATCTCAGCCCAGGACACTTCATGCCCACTGAGCCATGAGCAGGAGGCCAGCCTAGGGACAAAGACTGAAAGGACACCAAAATTCATTCCCATGTCCTTCTGCACCTCCTCAGACTTGACAATCAGTGGCAATCCTGCCAGCCTTTCCTGGGGCGCTCAATTTCCCAGCATCCAGTTTGTGCATCAACCACAGCGTTGTTGTCTTCTGCACCAACCCAGTGTGATGCACAAAAACCACGGCTCAGAACAGCTGGTTCTGCTGCCAGTTTGCACAGTTATGGCTGTGTAAAAAGACAGAACAACCCACTGAGCATCTTCTGTCCAGAGGCCAAGCAGTAGAACTCCAGCCATCCAGCTGCAGTCCCTTGCTCCTCCAAAACAGGGAGCATCTGTTGGCAGCCCACTGGGAATGTTCTTTAGCCTCTGCTGTGGCTGGAGCTGTGCCCAAACACTTCTGAGGGCACCAACAGAGGAAAACTGTGCCAGCAGCTCTGTAAACAGACTGGCACCATGCACAGCCACAGCCTGCCCTGGCCCTGGGCAGTTCACTGCATGGAAATGCTCAGCACATCAGGCATTTCAGAGGGAAGTGAGACCTCTGTAGTCAAACAGAAGTTTGCTTTTGTGCCAGAGCAAAGGAGACTAGCAATGATATCATAGCAATTTAATTTTATTTTTTTTTTTAGAAAATCCCTCAGAAGACACTATGGGGAAAATCTGAGATTAATCCAAAGCCCTCTAACAGCAACAGAAAGACATTCACAAGAGCTTCAGTGGCTTCTGCTAGGCTGGGAGAGAAAGTAATACCACGGATTAGGATCTAGGTAAAAAGAAAACATTAAGAATACATAACACTTTTCAACATACTGAGGATAGGAAGAGGTGTTTTACCAAGATTTCGGTTTATAGATTTCAGGGGTAACATTCTCAGAAGTGGCAACACTTTCAAGCAAGAGAAATAGCTGTAGTCAGGTTACAAAGCACTGAAAAAATGTATTTATGCATTAGCAAGACAAATGATAGGCTGATTACATCAAATGTAGTGGTTTATTACATGACCAATATGCAGGGAGGCCCAGTTTGACATAATTGTGCAACTTTGCCTATTTTGATTTGGGTGCCAAGCTATTGCAGCAAGTAAAGATAACCCCATATAAAAAGCATTTACCATAAAGGACAGATCACCAATTACTGTAATTAGTCCTAAAGCCAGTAGACCTAAATTAATTTAGGTTACTTTGGCTACAGCACTGTGACAGCAGCACTGCCAAAAAATCTGAAAGCAATCATGGACGATTTTGAATTCCTGTAGCGTGAAAGGGCACTCATAAAACAGGATTGCTCCACAGGAACAAGAATTACCAATAGTCTATTTATGAAAAACCTACCAATATTGTTATATTTAACCTTCTGAAAAAAAATAGTGAGGTAGCACTGTGTGTAAAAGGTTCTGTAAATAGATTAAGTTCTTGAATCTTCATGGATATGGACTATATGCTATTGGAACATAAAAATACTGATAGTTTTCTTCAGTGCAAAGTAAAGACAGGTTAAACTCAGGGCACAACTTTGAGGTGGATGAGTGAACTAAAAAGACCAAGTTTTCTGAACAGAGCAGCCAGCTCCTTCAAGTGTATGCCCATAAATTGATGAAGTAGTAAAACAAAGTGTAAGGAACAAATCCTTCATACTGCAGGTGCATGTATTCTGGAACAGCTATGTCTAGATAATGCAAAGCATAAGCTGTTTTTCCAACTATTTTCCAGTACCATAGTGACTGGTGCATGAAATGAATGAAGCTGAGCTGTAACAGGAGCCAACACCTGATTTACAAGTTCAACAATACTGGGAGATGAAGACACAAAATACTGGAGTTGGAAATTTAGATAAGAGCAGGCAAAAACATCAGAAACCAATTATAGAAGTTTTAAGGTCAAACCCAAAGAAATTTAAAGTTCTTTTTGATCCAAGTGCTGATTCAGCCTTTGATGTTTTGTTTTGGTGGATGACAGTCAGATATTTCCCTGATATTATTCTGCTTATTCACTGAAAAAAAAACTTCACACAATCCTTTCTTTTTCTTTTTTTTTTTTTTTTTCTGGAACACCATCTGAAGGCAACGTCCTGAAACAGAATTCAAAGGAAGAGTTTTCTGCTAACAATACTGAATTTCCCTTTTTTGGCAAAAACCTATGTAAAATAATCTTTTGTTTTCATTAGGACCATGCTGTAGTCTCTTCCCCTATTCTGCACCTGCTTCTGGATACTGAACCAGTAACAAGGCCCAGATTCCTTGATTCCCAGATTCCCAGATTCTCATTTAGTCTTTTTGCCTGACTGCTTCCACCTTTTCATCCCTTGCTAAATCAGGATCCCCCTTTGGCCAGCTTGGCTGCAAGGCAGGAAGCATTTATATCATCTGCAAAGAGCTGGGTCACTGCCACAGAGCAAACTCCTGTTCCAAGGGAGGTCCTCCACCAGCACAGAGGCATCCAAAACAATGACCAAGGAATCAGAAAGGTGTGAGAAAAGTTTTAGTGTTGGATGGCAAGGTTCCCTAAGTTAGAATCATAAGATTTTTTAGGTTGTAAGAGATCTTTATGATCATTGAATCAAACTAACCCAGCCCTGCCGAGCCCCACACCAAACCAGTGCCTCAGTGCCACATCTCTACAGCTTTTAAATTCCTCCAGGGTTGATGCCTCAACCACTCAAATACCACAGGTGCAACACCCCTAGCTCCCTCAGCCTTCTTCCAAAGGTCATAAACTCCTTTTTTTTTTTCCTGAGTGCCTGCCAAATCCTCGTGTTCAGCCAGGCTGTCTTCCCTGCTGGCTTGTCCTACAGCACACGGGAATTTCCTTCTTGAAGAATGTCCAACCTTCCTGGATCCCTTTGTCCTTCAGGAGTGTCTCCCAAGGGACACTCAGCTAGGCTTGGAATTTTTCCTCTCTGCTGTACTGCATTTCCAGCTGACATCTGGTAAGTTGATGTCCCCCAAAAGAACAAGAGCCAGCCACAGCAGAACTTATCCCAGGTGCCTACAGAATATTTCATCTGCCTCCTCATCCTGGTCTTTAACAGACTCCCATCATAATCCTGCTCTTTTCCCTGGTTGTTACCAATAAACACTGACCCTGATTGTCACCAGCATTGTGCTCTAGAAAAGTTTCTCAAGTTTAGAGTCCTTGCAAAAATGAACCTGGCTGCAATAAAATCCACAGAAAGCAGCACCAACTACAGCCTGCAATAAATTCCACAAGTGTAACTTTGTGATGATTAAGATTAAATATGAACATCAATGTTAGCATTTCTCTCGTTTCCTCTGATACCCCAACTTCACTCAGGCATCAGTGTTTGATATTTTCAATGGAGAGAAATGTGCATTTCCAGCAGTTTTCATCTAAACATCTCAGCTAAAGCAGTCCTTGGGAGATGTCTCTTTCTTCCTGAATATTGTCCCTTCAGTGAGTAGTTCACCCACAGAAATTAACTCTCACAGCCCTCAGTTAGGAGAAATTAATTATACTCCGAGCAAGCAAAGAAATCGGAGCAAGAAGGAGCTTGTAGTGTTTCATATATTAACAGTGGGCACTTCCACCAGCCTCATGAAAAGCCAATCTTTGTTTTGAGCTCCTCTAGTTTCACTTAGATATTTCAGCATTTCTTAGTTTCACACTAAGTGAAATGCCACTTAAAGTCATGGCATTAATAGCAAAATTCTTAATGGACTCTGTGGCCTCTTACCCACTTTTCTTGTTGCTGACAAAATGTATTTTTGATACAGGAATTCTTTTTTTTTTTAATGGCATCGATTTCCCTTTTTTTTTTTAGCAGTTATGGGGTGGATTGCTGGGGGAGCTGTTTGCAAACACTGCCAAGATTTCAGAATGTAGGAGATGGCCTGGTCATGTCCTCCTTGAGTTAGTCAGGGTCCTGCAGACTGTACGTGCAATACTGCAAAAGCAATTCCAAAGGATAATTTCTCCTATAATGTCAGTTTTCAGTGATCAAGACTACCAAAAGAGCATGATTAATTACCTTAATTACCTTTACACAAATCCTCTGTGCTCTTCTTTTCCTCCTGTGCATACTGATGCGTTGCTGCCATCATAAACAGACTTAAAAAGGCGAGGGTTACGTGGAAATTACTTTTTTCCCCCACAGTATTTACCTGCAGCTGTTGTCACATCAATCTTTCTTCAAAGTTTCAGTGCTGCCTTCTGTGCACTTTTTTTCAGGCTGATGCAGTTTTGTGCCACCCACTATTTACTCTGTCTCTAGCAATTCTGTGCATCTCGTTGGGGTGTATTCACACTCACTTCTTTCACTCTTAATAGGAATGAATTTTCCTTCAGCTGTCATTTTAATACATAAACTGTCACGTCACACAGCTTACTCATACCTATAATGCCAGTGATTTCTGCCTTCCCCTGTATTTTTCCCTTTTTTTTTTTTTTTCTTCCCCTACAAAGCACCCTGTTTCAAAGAAATAAAGGAATTAATAGAAAGTGCTAAACCACTGGGCTTCTTTGGAGACAGGGGCAAAAGATGCCCAGTTCCACAGGAAAACATGCTGATTCCCACTGATTTTAACCATGTTCAGTGCATTAAATATAACCCCATGCCAGTATTTTACAGATCTGCTGTGCACAATAGACAGTAATGGCGCTGTAGAAGCTCTTAGGGCCTTTTATGAGAACTCTCAATATGAGAGAGTCTTTTATTCTTTTTGACAAGTGGATCCTTTAAACTGCTCTAGTAAAGGAAAGAATGGAATAAGGCAAAGCTAAAATTTTTGCTTTTGCTCAGCATGTCCAGATCAATGCTAATTAAGAGAAACTCTAAAAGAGACTTCCAGGGATTTTGAGTCTAAATGTAATTATGTGTAATATAACTATTAAAAACAGATCAGAAAGCTCGATGTTGAGTTTTAATGAATCCCTATTTTTCTCAGACAGAGACACCTGGAGTCATACACAGAGCTATCTGAAATGCATTCACAACAACCCAAATTTAGACCAAACTCACCTGATTTGGGTCTTGTTATGACAGCCAGTCTATTAGAGAGTTGCATAATCCTTTTGCTGCTCTATATAGGCAGTTGGTGCAATGAACAGAGCACAGAGGTGATGTGATTTCAGTAATCCATGCAGCTGAGGAGGCTTAAAGCTCCATTCTGTATTAGATTTCTTTTTTTTGTCTGGGCATAAAAGTGCAATTCTATTCAAGGTCAGATAAAGTATTTTGCAATAGTAGAAGTGGAAAGTACTGAAAGCATTTAGTATACTACCAAACCATCAAACCTGCACTGTTTCTGGAAAAGATGGCACATAGTTCCCCAGAGGTGGGAAAGTGTGTATTTTTTTACTTTTCTTTGGTGTGTGTCAGAGATTGCTATGTGTCATTCAGAGTGGGTGAAATGTTTAGGAAGGGAAATTCAAAATTGCAGGCTGTTGAAGTGTGCCATGAGCACAGCACTACATTCTATCAAAGAGCCTTCTGCAGATTTTACCTGTCCACCTCTCTGTTTGTGGAGAGAGGATACAGAATGAACTTTTCCAGGTCTGGCACAAACACCCATTCTCAATAACAAGTGCAGGCTACAAACAGCTCTTCAGAATTTCCTATTTATCTGAATCAGACTGACTTAGAGAAAAAGCAGAGTGCACCTGTGAAGCAGAAGGGGATATTTTTCAGAGGTCAGGGTGACAAAGGTGGTTTCTCCTATGGCAAATGGAAGGGAAGACAGTTAATTCATCAGTGGTGAAACATAAAAGAGTCCTCAGGGAGAAGAGCAAGTTTCCTACAGATACAACTTTAACCAAGCTGGTATTTGGGTTCAGCTCACTCCCAGCTGCAGGCACAGAGATTAGAGGTGACACCTGCCCTGTCACTGGAGCAGGGCAGCATCCCCACGGGACAACTGAGTTGAGTTTTGCAGGGGGAGGGCGAGACCACGGCACTGTGAAAATCCAGAGAGGGCCGGGGGGATCAGAGCAAAGCCTTGATCATCACAAACGCTTTCCTGGAGCGCTGCCACCATCCTTTGGCAGGATGCAGAACAGCAGCGGCAGCCCTGCCGAGCAGAAGGAGCCTGTTCCCTTCCAGAGAGGTAGCAGGGCAGCTTCCATCACTGCTCCTTCCAGTGTCCCTCCCAGCTTGAGGTCAGACTGGCAAATTTATGGAGCCACTGTGGCCAAATTCAAGTTTTTATCAGGATATGCTTGAATCTCCACAGTTTCAGTCACAACTCACTCAAACACTCCGACTGTAATGGAACCATCAAAATTATAAAGATGAAAATGAAAAGGTAATGCTACCACAGTGGTGTAAAACTTTCAGGACTTTTATCTGCTTGTGACAGTTACACCTGAAGGCTATGGCTGGTACACACAGAGGGTGGGATTTTCAAATGTACCATTGATGTGACCTGGCTTTTGCCAAAGGCAAACTCATTTCAGTTAACTAATAATCACTGCCCTGCAAATATGTCATCTTGACTTATCATCCTTCCACTGTACCAAGAAACAGCATGAGTTAAAAAGCCCTGAGGACTTCTGGGCCCTCAGACACATGAAATTTCCCTGGAGATGAATACAACAACTAAATGCTTTACAAATCTGTACTTTTTTTTCCTGCTGATAGGAAAAAAAAGGCAGCAAAAATGGCTGAGTGGGTTAAAGATGGCAAATAATCTTTTCACCTGTACACCTGGTGCTCCTCTTCATCCTGGTTTTTAATCTCTCTAATCTGAGCTATGAATTTCAGGGTCAGTAGTTAGAAGGAAACAACAAAGATAGTGGGATAAATATTCC
Source organism: Fringilla coelebs (assembly GCF_963513975.1). NCBI lineage: Eukaryota > Metazoa > Chordata > Aves > Passeriformes > Fringillidae > Fringilla > Fringilla coelebs. The sequence continues at coordinate 146,111,233 of NC_140028.1, forward strand.
TTCAGGAGTTCACTGGTACTGAAGCAATACCAGGTCTTACTCTGCAATGATGCTGAAACTGAGTGGGCTGAAGGAATGCAGTCATCAGCCAGCAGGAAGAAGTCAAGCATGAGCTCCTACAATACCCAGAAATACCACTGGAAAGGGTATCTCTCCAGGGAAATGATCTACAAATTAAAGCTGGGAGTTCTGCAGCAGCATTCACTGTGTCAGCTTCTTGCTCTGTCTTTTAAAGGCTGTGCTACTGTGTTTACTTAAAATTCACAGCATCTGATCTTCCTATAACACAGTTTCATAGTTTATTCTGTTCAGAAACACAGGAAACATTTCCAAATCAATTTCCAATGTGTCTGAGATTCCTTCTGTAAGTTTTTGAGCTGGGATGCAGAGCATCAAGGCTGGGGTAGAATTGGTAGAATCTTTCACACACCCATGTCTCAGAAATATCTTCTCTGTTAGTACATTTTATATTAGCAGTAATAATCATTAGGTCAGTAAAAGCTCAAAGCTTTTATACAGGTTTCTCTTTCCTTTCTTTTTATATAAATCAAAGAATTATCCTCATAATCATCTTGTTTGAACCAAGATGATGAGAGAAAATGTCCTGGGGCACTATCCAAGGTATTAAAGTCACAGAGAAAATACATTCCCATGAACAATACAGGTAATGGTTGTTCTTTTGAACTTAGTGTAACACAAGTTCAATTTTAATTGAAATTCAGCAAAATTACTTCAAAACTTCTCTTCTTCCTGACAGTGTAAATGCCAAAAATTATAAACTCAGATGAAAAGTATGAAAAGGAAATTATTCATTCCAAAGGCATGGGATCAGCCTGCACAGACCTTTCACAGCCCTCATTTCACATGCACATGTGGTGCTACAGTCCAGAAACTATTTGTTTTCTCATACAGCATAGACATTTTTCAGTGTTTTCCTACTAGAGTTTTAGCACTACATTTTACCTGTTGACTTCCTTATTTTTTTGCATTATGGATTAGAATCCACCCAAAACATTTGCAAAAGGAAATACAGTCTGAAACATGAAGAATGAGAACACATTCCAAAGGTCTGTGTTAAATTTACCAAGGAATTTTTTTTCTGTTTTTCAAAAACAAAAGGCAAGGGACATACCCTACCAATGGCATTGTAAGGATAAATCCTACTCCATGAGAGACCCCTACAAGAAAAAAACCTTTTCAAAGCCTCACACATGAAGGATGCAGGTTCCTGGATTGTAAACTGTGCTAAAACACTCAATTGTACCCATATGCTTAATTCTCCACTGCTTTTCAAATGAAATATCCATTTTCAAGAGGACTTGATCTCTTATTTGTTTGCAACCTTTAATTTTGTTTAAGAACTACAGGATCTTTAAGGTTTGAAAGGACCTTGAAGTCTTTTCAAACAGTCGAACTTTCAAGTTCAGTGCTGTTAACTGAGCACTGTCAAGCCCACCACTAAACCATGTCCCTCAGTGTCACATCCACACATCTTTGAAATACCACCAGGGATGGTGACTCCACCTCCTCCCTGGGGAGCCTGGTCCAGTGTTGCACAGCCCTTTCAGTGAAGTTTTTCCAGCTATACAATCTAAACCTATCCTGGTACAACTTGAGGTCATTTCCCCATGTCCTGTTCCCTGGGAGAAGAGACTGACCCATGGCCTGGCTGCACTCTCAGGGAGTTGTAAAGATTGATAAGGTCTCCCCTGAGCCTCCTTTTCTCCAGATTTAACACCCACAGCCCCAGCCACTCCCCATCACACTTGTGCTCCAGACCCTTCACCAGCTTTGCTGCCCTTCCCTGACACATTTTGTCAGGATGGAGCCCTAAAGTTTGAGTCTATGGGAATTAACTGTGGCACAGGAAGGTCAGGACTGGGAGAAATCCCTTTGCAGCAATTCAAGTGAGGAAACTGCTCCCACATCAGCTCCCAGCCAAGCTGCATCTCAACAGCCACTGGGTCCTCCCTGTGGCTGTCCCCACCTGCCTGCACACTGGCTATGCACTGAGTGATGGCTGTGCTCTAGAAATAGAAACTGAAATAAAGAAATGAAATTAGAGTCAGTCCCCTACAGATGGCTCTGCCACTATAAAAGCCACCTGCTCTCAAATTAACACTTGTTTATATATAAATTTAGAACACCATAATAAATTAGCACCCACTCAACAGAAATGAGCCCTTCTGAATGGTCCTTCTCTTCCCAGTGGATAATGGGAGGGGGAAAATGCTTTTTCCCTTGAAGGCATTCAGAGCAGAAAAGGAATAGCAGCACAAAGAGTGGAAGTGTTGTGGATGGAGTAAACACTTTCCATGTGTCAGCATTTAGTCTGCACAGAAGACTTGGTTGGTAATTTTGCAAATCTCAACTTAGAGTAGGCACAGAGTACCTATATCAATGCCTCAAATATAAAATTGTAAAGTCAGGTATTAAATCAATAAAGTGGTCAAGCTTAAAGTTCATGCAAAAATGAAGAAAACAATAGGTCTAAAGAAAAAGAAAAAAAAGGTAATAATAATTAAAAAATTATAAAAATGAAAAGTTTTAGTATAGAGATCAGGAAAGTGTTTTGGAGCTGTTTAAGAGATTGAGGACTTTCACTGTGAGAAAAGGAATCTCAAATCAGTTAGTTCAATGTGCAGCTGAAATGAAGGCAGCAAACAAAATATGTGGTTGCTAGGAGGATATAACATAAATCAAAAGCACTACTGTAATTGCTATACACTGTAAGAAAGTGATAAGACCTCTCTGGGTATATTATACCTGGTCTTTGTTATCATCCCAAGGAAAGCTCCCATGCGTTTTCAAAGAATGCAGTGCAGAGCAAAACAAAGGGAACAGCCAGCCTGCAAAATTTAAATTATTAACTACAGATAGAGTTTGGAAGAGAAACTGACAAACAGCAAAAGACTGAGTCTGACAGATGTGAGTCTGAACATTGAGTATTATTGACAAAAAAAAAATTCTGCTTGTGTCTGTCAGCCCCAAAGTCTGGATATTAAATTCCTGTCCCTTCCTGAAACCAATGAACTGCACAAACACCTCCCAACCATCCCTGTGTCCACCACTTCCCTGAGGGTAGAACAGAAGCCCTTTCAAAGTCCTGAATGTGTTCTGGTCAAAAGGAACCTACCTTTGTGGCTAGTCCCAACCCATCAGCAAAGATCCCAAGTGAGATCTCACCTCACACAGATTCAGAAGTGAGTGTTGGACCTTGATCCTTCCAGCAGAATGAAAGATATTCCTGAAATACCTTGGACAAAGAATTTTGTGGCACAGTTTCCAGTTGCAGAAAGGTGAAAGGACTTTCCTGCCTTCCAGGAGTAAGATGACAAAGAATGCATTAAACAGCAATGGAATAACTTCAATAAGATATTACTTCTCTAGACATATTGGCAGATTGTCCTTCTCCTGCACCCCAGATATACTCTGACAGGTTTTAGAAATATTGGATGCAAAATATGGAAGGGATGCTTCATACAAAAGTGTGGGACACAGCTCTTAGTTTCCTCATGTGTACAAAAAGATAAAGAATTATCCAGAGTCATTCCACCTGAATTTTGGCTCTTGACTCAGGGCACTAAGTTAAGAATGCAGACACCTCTAACTACAGTCTCTGTCCCAGAATGATCTGCCTTTAGCAGTTCAGATATGACCTTTCCAAAAGAGATCAAACTGCAGCCCTCCTGCCAAGGCAGAGTTCCTGTCCAAAGCTGTAACCACTCCACTCCATCCTCAGTGCCTCCTTCCAGCTGGCCAGACTCTGCCCTGGGCTGTTGGTTCTCACCAACTTCCTTTTCCACCACACTTCAGGTGACTCCAAAGACTTGTGTGTCTTCATTTGTAACTGCTGCACCCCCATTGCCCACCAATTTATAGATCCATCAACCCCACGCTTCAGTTTGTTAAATATACATCTATCCACTTAAGCTGCAACAATGCAGTCATAAGCCACAAGCTATAAATCAAAAAAATGCATTTCTTTGTCTTTTATCGTATTAGAAATTGAAACTGCAGTGAAGTCACCAGTCTAACTTCCATTAGGAATGGCATGAGTGTTCTGCAACACTTTTCAGCACAAGAAAATCAGTGGCTGAACACTGACACTGTTCAGACCAAGGCTGGAAGCTCTGAGACAGAGACTTATGAAGAATGTTTCATATTTTGGGTGGGGAGAATTGCTTTTGGGCACGTCCATCAAACTCCACCAACTATAAAGGGAGCCTGGAGGGGACCAGACTTCTCACTTATATTTGTCAGCAAGGTTGGATGAACCCAAGCACGCAACTCCCTGTAGCAAAGAGAACCAGGGTTTTGCATCAAGAGTAAAATGCTGCTGCTGTTAACCAAGCTGCCTGTTGGAAGTGGGAATGGATTCTATCATATGGATATGATTGAAAAGGTTACTACCAAAAATCATGCAAATGCTAGAAAAAATTCAAGAAATAGGGCAGTAACAGGGCTCAGGACCTGATAGAGTGCTAGCCAAACTCCAATCAGGCTCAAGAAAAATGAAAAAGACTGTAAAATTCAGGATAAAGCCCCTTGTAGTTGGGGAAAAATGACCACAAAATAAAACAAAACTTCACAAGCAATTCTACCCAGGACATTCTTTATCAAAATGTCAGAGAGTTCACATTTCTCTTTAAATTTAAAAATAAATAAGGAGTAAATCTGTGTGTGTGTGTATAAAGTATGGTTATTATAAAAGTAATACAATATTTTCATCAAGAATGGGCTCACATTGTGCAATGTGCTGTGTAAAAAAAACAGAAAGAGCCTGTGCACCAGAAATCCCAAATTTCAGAGAGGAGACAGCTCACAGACATGAACAGACAGAAAGAAGAGGAACAGGGAAAGGAACGAAGGATGGTAAGGAGGAAAAAGAAAAATAATTTGAAGGATGACAAAGGATGATAGTGGAATAGTTTCATAAACGCATACATGGATCTCCTCTCATGCAAAGGTAGAAAGTGAGTCCTTGTTTGAAGATGGATGTGGGTAAATGGCTCCCACATGTACAATCACATCTTGTGATGATGGCTCCAACTGCTCATTAGCTGGTTTTATTGCTGTTTTTCTTTTAATTCTTGCATACACAACAATAATACTGAAAGGCACTGAAGGATGCTAAGTCTGAACCTAGATATAATTTTTTTTCTGACTAGCTTCTTCTACTGAAACTGTTTTCATTCCAGTGCCAGTTGTGCTGCCATTAGTGGGTGTTAGCTCAGTCTCCTTTGGGTCACCCCAATCCTCACACACCTGGGGTCATTTCCCCAAGGACTCCTACCCCTCACAGCAGCTCATGAAACATTACAATTTACCTGCTCACCCTAAAAATGAGCAAAACCTGCTAAAAACTACTGGCTTCCCTTTAATTTTCTGGTCTTGAGGGCATGAGTGACAGGCTGTGTTCCAAAAGGCCCCTAACCCTGCCATGGCACAGCCAGTGCTCACAGTAACAGCTGCTCCTTGACCCCAAAAGGAACCCACATTTCCTTGCATAAAGAATGCCCACAAGTTCAAAGAAAGAAGCAGACCCTTGATGCTTCACCTTCTCAGGAAGGCAGCATGGTCTAGATGGCAGTTTTCTTTGCTAAAAATTTCTCTGCTGGGCTGTTTTCCAGAAGTCTTAAGCAGGATGCCATAACTTCTTTATTTGTTAGTTACTCATAGCCCTTACAATAACATTATATTGCTGTCTGGAAAAGAAGAGAGAAACTGAAAGAGGGGAAAATATTGGTTCCCTGGGAAATGAAACTACTGAAGTCTTGTCCTCTGTGGCTCATGGAGAGATCCTCTGATGTCTAACAAGATATCAGCTCCTGCTGATGCTTCTTCCTTGGCTAGAGCATTCCTGTGTCTCCTTTGTACAGTGCCTGCAGTATCTCAGTGAGTAAATCCATACTGCAGCCTTTAATATGGTGGAGGCACAAAAAGAGTCTCTCTCCTTTATGAGGCCATTGATTTTCATGAAGCTTGTCAGACCTTTCATCACATCTAGCTGATACTGGTTGGTTGAATCAAAAAACCTACTGGAGAGAAGCAGAAGCAATTGTGCACTCACACACACATTGTGGTCACATAACACCTCATTCTCCCAGAAAACCAGACTGGAGATCTTCCTCTCTGTAGAGGCCATTGAGAAACCACTTCCAACAGAATGAAATTGTTCACACTGTACCACAGAGGAAAGTTCTCAGCACATACTCTCTGCTAACTATGCTCAGTCGATGCAGAATCCACCAGCTCCACGCTCTGAATTAACATGCAGACCAACAATACAAAAACCCAGTCTTTTCTGCAGTTTCTATTCATCAGTTCAAGCAGGGATGAATGTACTTTATTTTTCTCCCCAGATGGTTGGAAGCTGCAAAGTAATTTAGCAGCCTATGTTCTTCTGAAAAAAATTATCTTGCTTTTTCTTTCCTGGGTGACTTCTGCATCCCCTGCTGACTGGCTTAATGGTACTGAGAGTTATGGAATGATATTGTTTTTATTATGTGCCTTTTTAAATTGCATTTTGACACACAGTCTATCCATTCATGGGTCTTTAAAGAAGAAGCTTTGCCCAAGTGCCTGCAACATCTAAGTAACAGAATGGTTACCTTGAAAAGACACTGAAAATAAGCCAAGGTGCCTTTGGGACAAGAGCGCTCATTTTCAGTCCTTTCATTTTGCCATTCTCAAAAGAGGCCATGAAACTACTTACTGACTTGTGAGAGTCAGTAAAACACTTCACAAGAAGTTTTCCTCTGGACTTTAGTCCTAGCTTGGAGCTGTACAGAGAAATCAGGAAACTGTGATTTTAAGACAGACGGTTCTCTTTACAAAGGCCTCACAAATGCTGGCATTTCCTGCCCACTGTGCAGCCAGCAGCACTGGGCATGGCTGTCACACTGGTTCCCTGAGACATGAAAAGGGAAAGGGCCACATGTCTGTTAATAAACTACCCAGAGTCAAGGGCCATTTGTGGGCTCTGAGACCTTTACAGATTTAAGTTGTTAACAAATCACCTGCATGGCTTTGGCCCTTGACAGCCAAAGCAACTGCTGGGTGCATTGGGAATTAACACAGGTGCTGGCCCATTGCCAAAAAGCAGATTTCATCCCTTCTGGGGAGGCTCCAAGGCTCATCAGGGGAGATGCAGGCAGCATTTCCAGATGGCCTCAGAGCTGTCCCAGGCACACTGAAGCCTGCTGGAGCCAGGGCAGCCCATCAGTCTGAGAGTACTGCAGTGTGCAGGCTGTCCTGCATGGGGACATCATGGGCACATCATGGGGACACCATGGGCACATCATGGGGACATCATGGGGACATCACGGGGACATCACATACCCTCCTCCTGCTGCCTCCCGTGATTCCCAGGCATTCAGGAGAGACCCCACTGAGGGAGCTCCGTGCTGGGGGTTCCAGGGACACTCAGCCCCCCTAACACTCAGTCCAAAGGCTGTTTCTGGCAGCCTACAGGGTGTTGGAAGAGTGCTCTCCCCTGAGGAGTGCAGCCAGGAGAGGAACAGGCTGTGGCATTTGCAGGGGCACAGGACTTCTCCAGAACAGATAATTCAGTCTCCTGTTGACACAGAGATAACAGGCTTGGCCCAGAAGGGATCAGAACTCATTTAAGATGATGGCCATCATCTTGCCTGGCACACTGGAGACTTGAGGCAGGGCCATGCAACCCTGGTTCATGCCAGAACCCTCAGCTGGACCAAGTGGCAGCATCCATGTGCTCTCCAGAGCACAGGTGAAATCTGTTCTGCACACTCAGAGGGACTTTTTCCTCTGCTGTTTACGATCAGCTGGGAAGAATCCCCTCCTGGCACAGAGAAACCTCCCACCACAAGAAGCAGTCAGGTGTATCAGACCTCTCCTAACAAGCTGTTTCAGGGCACCAAGCACAAGCACATCTCCTAAATGTTCCTGAATATTCCAAGCTGCTTCTTTCTGCCATTTCTTAGTCCAACAGCAGCAGCTAGATGGACCTGGGTCTTCCCAGCCATCCACTGGCAAGAGCTCTCAAGATCAGAATCCCCCAGGGAAAGGCCTGGAGGGCCTGGAGGGATGTGCCTGCACCCCTCCAGAGAGGAGCTGCTGAGCAGAGCCAGTGCTGTCCAAGCACTGGGAATTGAGGATCCAAGCTTTTCCCCCGCCCTCTGCCACTGACCAGCACAGAGATTGCGAGCAAAGCACTTTGCATCCCTGATTCCACATTTCAGACACTACCTTTTGTTTATTTTAGGGCATGTTGAGCAGTAGGGATGTCTAGCACACATCTAAAATACAAGGCTAATGTGATTCAAACACAAACCAATTATCTGAGGCATCTCCTCAAAAGGCACTGAATTTTTGCCTCTTTCTCTCCAGCATCTTTTTTTCTTTTGGTTTATCTCTATTCCTGTTCATTTGCCTTAACCACAGAGGCCAAAATGAGATGAAGTTTGGGAAATGTTCTGGCATTATTTAAAGATTTAGCCCTGCTGCAACAAATCCTTTCATGCTTCTGGTTGCTAATTACAAGCAAATACTTTGATAGCCATGGAAATTACCTAACTATCCTTCCACCTTTCAAACACTGTGTCAAAGCATGTATAAATACACATCTTAATCCAGTTTGATCACAACCTGAAATGAATAAGCTAAGAATAGGCTCTTGCAGCTTAACACATGAAAGTTGAAAACATTTGCTTACTATTTGGGACCCATTTCTATTTGAATTAATGAGCACAGTGCTATAAATATCTAATTTCCATGAATTTCAAATAATGTGGGAGCACATCTGGGATGTCAGTATTGGGGAAGAAGCATTTTTGCTTCTCTACTGCAGCAAATCAGTGACATTTCCATTTTAACTCGAGGCCCCAGTGACTTTTTCCTTCCAACTCTTGACACTCTCTGGAGAATTTGCAGCCAGTGACCACTTCTGCTGGGAGAAACAATACAGTGCCTGGCCAAACCCCACAAACTCTAATCTGCTTAATTCACTGTGATAGAAGTAGTATTCACATGAACAAGTGAACAGAATTGAGCCTATTAAAAAATTCAGCATTGCTGTTAAAAAAGACATATTCATTGTAAGGAAGTATAATTCTCTCTGTATTAGGATGCTTGACTTTTATCTCTAGTATATTATCATTCTGAATGCTATTATGAATGTGCTACCTTCTACAGTGTTTTTATTTTATCTGACAGCTCATTCAGCTCCCTGATAGCAGGCTTTGCATTTTGAGTTTGAATATGCCTCTGCCACACACCTACAGCTTTCCATCACAGGCAATAAATGTACTTATTTCATTTTTGTCTTGAATTTTATTATGTGTAATGTTGTTTTCTCCAGACACATGTGGCTACATTTGTGCTAAAACTCTATTGCCAGAAATTAAGATCAGGAATGTAGAAGAATTCTGCTCAGACCAAGAGAAGGAAGGAGGGAAGGAGGGAAGGAGGGAAGGAGGGAGGGAGGGAGGGAGGGAGGGAGGAAGGGAGGAAGGGAGGAAGGGAGGAAGGGAGGAAGGAAGGAAGGAAGGAAGGAAGGAAGGAAGGAAGGAAGGAAGGAAGGAAGGAAGGAAGGAAGGAAGGAAGGAAGGAAGGAAGGAAGGAAGGAAGGAAGGAAGGAAGGAAGGAAGGAAGGAAGGAAGGAAGGAAGGAAGGAAGGAAGGAAGGAAGGAAGGAAGGAAGGAAGGAAGGAAGGAAGGAAGGAAGGAAGGAAGGAAGGAAGGAAGGAAGGAAGGAAGGAAGGAAGGAAGGAAGGAAGGAAGGAAGGAAGGAAGGAAGGAAGGAAGGAAGGAAGGAAGGAAGGAAGGAAGGAAGGAAGGAAGGAAGGAAGGAAGGAAGGAAGGAAGGAAGGAAGGAAGGAAGGAAGGAAGGAAGGAAGGAAGGAAGGAAGGAAGGAAGGAAGGAAGGAAGGAAGGAGAAATGTTAAGTCTCAAACCAGCAGTTCCTGTTGTTGATGTGGTTTTTTCCTTTTTTCCTTTCAATGCACAAGCAGACAATTGCCTCATTCCTCAGTCAAAGTAGATTTAGGATCCTTATTCTTTAACAAGATCTGGCAGAGGTTTTCCACTGGAATAGATTTTCACCAGGAAAAGCCTGATTGAGAAAACCAGCTCTGTTTATGCAATCACACCAATTTTGACAAAATTTTGGAGGAAAGATAAATTCTCACTTTTTATCAACTCCACTCTCAGCAGTTGACTCAGGCACAAAATCCACGCAGAACTGAAACCTCCTCCTTTATAGATTTTCACATATCCTGGCTCCTCATGTAAAAAATTTGAATGAGCAAAAAGGGCTGTATCCAATGACACCATTAATCATTTCTGCATTCTGTGGTATGAGACTTGAAATGTTTCTCTCTCAATGTTGTGAGAATAAAAAACCCTCTCTGTGTTACTACTGCATTGAATTTCCAAACATATCAGGGCATGGGCAGCTTCCAGATGTGCCAGTGTGCTTAGAGCAAGGGAAATGCTGCAAGGAAAACTTTGAGAATGGTCAGTGCTCTGCCTGCAAATACTTGAAGCAAAACTGTGCCAGCTCAGCCAGCCCTGAGCCACAGGCTGAGGCAGTGCACTGTTACAGGGACACAGAGCCCTGTTCTTTCGTTGCACACATTAATGCATGGGCAGCCTCTGGTGCAAGTGCAAATGCTGCAGTCCCTGACTTCTTCCTGCAGCTTTCAAACAGGTACTGAAATGTTTCTGTTGTGAATGACATCTACCTAAATCCATGAATAAAACAGGCTTGAAACTAGTGCCTGCAAAAGGTGACTGAAAACCCAGCCTTTGGTCCACAAATTGCATTTGTAGAAACAAAGAGAACAGGTTTGGTTCAGGGAAGGGAAGGGAAAAGGGAAGGGAAAAGGGAAGGGAAAAGGGAAGGGAAAAGGGAAGGGAAAAGGGAAGGGAAAAGGGAAGGGAAAAGGGAAGGGAAAAGGGAAGGGAAAAGGGAAGGGAAAAGGGAAGGGAAAAGGGAAGGGAAAAGGGAAGGGAAAAGGGAAGGGAAAAGGGAAGGGAAAAGGGAAGGGAAAAGGGAAGGGAAAAGGGAAGGGAAAAGGGAAGGGAAAAGGGAAGGGAAAAGGGAAGGGAAAAGGGAAGGGAAAAGGGAAGGGAAAAGGGAAGGGAAAAGGGAAGGGAAAAGGGAAGGGAAAAGGGAAGGGAAAAGGGAAGGGAAAAGGGAAGGGAAAAGGGAAGGGAAAAGGGAAGGGAAAAGGGAAGGGAAAAGGGAAGGGAAGGGAAGGGAAGGGAAGGGAAGGGAAGGGAAGGGAAGGGAAGGGAAGGGAAGGGAAGGGAAGGGAAGGGAAGGGAAGGGAAGGGAAGGGAAGGGAAGGGAAGGGAAGGGAAGGGAAGGGAAGGGAAGGGAAGGGAAGGGAAGGGAAGGGAAGGGAAGGGAAGGGAAGGGAAGGGAAGGGAAGGGAAGGGAAGCTCAGATTTTGCCAAAGAAATAATGTCTCCAGGTCCACAGTCCCTGAGCAAGTAACCTTCATAATTAACAACCACAAATCTCTGTACCTGACCTGCAAAACCATACCAATTAGTAAAGTGAGTAAAAGAGAGATTTTTCGTAATATCAGACATTTCCAAGGGAGAAAATACAAATAACAAAGGTCAAATAGCAGAGATCAAAATTTCTCTAAGATGATGCAAGGAGGGCAATGTCCTCTGATTATCCATCCATCCATCCATCCATCCATCCATCCATCCATCCATCCATCCATCCATCACCACTGGAACCACAGTCTGGGTTACTCCTGGTAGTGAATTGGGAATCAGATCCCTGAATCAATAAAATCTTAGATCTAAGTGAGATGAAGCTTTGAATATGCACATATAATCCCTTAGACATAAAGCATTGACCAAGTCTGAGACTAAGTCTGGATCTAACTGCACCTAAACCCAACTCTGAGGAGGAGTTTGGAATGCAAGGGGCTCTCTCCTGAATCTCATGACTTAACAGGAGGGTGTCACTGACAGTTTTGTTCAACTCTGTCCTCTTGCAGGAAATAATCAAGTGTTCCTTGCCACTGAATTTTGTACAATTAAACTTTATATAATTTTCAGTTTACAGCAATAAACGTATTGCTTCTCCCCTCTTATGAGGGAAGTACATTGCTCCATATGTGAGATCTGAAAAAAAAGGAAGAAAAAAAAGAATAATCACAGAGCTGAGAATTAGAAGGAACCAAGTTCCTCATCTTGGGTTGCAGTCAGGAAGCTGCTTAGGACCCAGGATCAAACCCCAGTGCCCTCAGCACAGTCTGCTGCAGTGAGAGGCTGAAAGCTCTGCCTGTTAACCACATTTTCAAAGGCTGATCTTCAGTTCACATTTCCTGATTTTCTTGTCTGAACTGTACAGCACCAATTAATTGCCTCTGTCTGAAGTAGCCTCCTTAGCATATAAAGTCTCTCCACATCTTTTTTCTTTTTCTTTCTGCAGTGCACTGTGAAAGGAACTTTTAAATAGAATTACAGAAGTAACTGAAAACCAAGGAGATTGCAACTTGAGCATTTTCAGATGGGAAAGAGCAGATTAAATGGATGCCATGGTAAATTAAAAAAAAAATCTAATTAGATAATTCCACACTTAAAAAAAAAATCAGTATATATCTTTTGTTTAGGATTTTTAAGCATTATGTTAGTATCTAAATTTGCTAAATAAGTGGCCTTATTCTTCTTCTTTTGGGAGCTAAAGCCTTTCTCCAAACAGGCCTCCCACAGAGAATCTCAGGTTGGAAACAAAACCCCCTCAGATGCCAAGACAGCTGTCAATGGGTGCAATATTGGCTATTCAACCTGTCAGAGAGAGGCCAAGATCTGAGTTGAAAGCTGAAGAGAATAAAAGAAAAAGGATAGCTTGACACTGGTTCTCATCCTGAAAACATACAAACCCAACACAAGTGCTAAACAGATCAGCTCAAATTGAAATTAAACTACAGCACAGCCTAAAAATCAAGGGACAGGCAAAAATGGAATAGTCAGGACCAACAATGTTTATTTTCCCTAGAGGAAAAAAAACCTATGTAAAAGTAACTTCCCCATAACACAACAACTGTTATAGAAGTTTAAAGAAGAGAAAGGCTTCAGTGTGCAGCTTATTATTACATCTGAGGTTCATTACAAAATAATTAATATGCTGCTGCCAAAAGATAAACCAAATTGCACAGAACAGTCCTGAATTTCAACCTGTTCAGAGCAGGTAGAGAGAAGGAGCCTTTAAAGCAGCACAAAGGTGGACAGAGTGATAAATAATGCATGGCAGAGAGCAGCCTCTACTTGCCTCTAGCATGTGAGGATCTCTTGGCTTGATCCCCTGGAAAATGGGGTCTCCATCACTGGGGTGCTGTGAAGGGGAAAGAGCTGAGGGGTTTTATTCAGCTGTGTGGATGTGCTCTGGCTGGTGCCCTGAGCCATGAGGGCTTTGCAATGTTCAGCAGCCACCCAGAGAGCCAAAGAGTCCTGCTGCACTGCTGCAGAAACACAGCCCTGCAACTCTGCTTGGCCTCGAGCTTTGACTCTAATGTAACCCCAGAGGGGAGAAAAAGGAGTTTTTTCTGCTGGGAGGGGCATGTCAGAGCTCAGTTCCCTGTGTTCCAACACAGCTCAGACATTTCAGCACGGTAGCAGTGTTGGCCAGCTGGCCCAGCACTGCTCTCTGCCTGCTGCAGTATTTTCTTGGGATGCTGGAAGCTCCTGCCTGCTTGGACAGCCTCCCAGCCACCTCTGTAAGCAGCCATCCTATGCTTTCCACAGTTTCCCTTGTGATATTTGGCTATACCCAAAATTCAATGTCAAAACATGCTCTAATTGTTCATATAAAACTCACATTTTCTTCTGAAATTTTCAAGCTTGACTGTGACCTTAAACTGGCAGCCAGCTATTGCTGGCTATCCATCCATGAATCAAACCCCTGCTCAAGTGAAGATGATGCACACCAGCAGCACAGCACTGCACCCTCCTTGCTCTGGATCAATAAAACATGCTCCTCGTTCCTAAAGAGTGTGATTTTCTCAGTCTGATCTCTTTCTCATCTTTATTTGATGGAAGAGGCAGCTTTGTAGAAGCACTGTGCCTGGTTAGACAGCAAAACTTTTTAATGGTTTATATCACTGCTCTAAAAATCTAAAATTCACCTCAAGCTACGGCAAAGAAGGAGGATACAAGTCAGCTTGCAGAAAATTAAGCGTGCATGTATTCTGAAAACTTCCACTGCCCTTTTTCCTTCATGTCATGAAAGAATTGGGAGAGCAGGGATGTTACAAGGAGAAAAAAAATGCCAAAACCTCTCGATCAAAGCATTTTAAGGACCAGCAGAGCATCTGAGTGATTAGCAGAGCCTGTGTGAGTCCAAATGAACAAAAACCAGGGTTTGAGTGAGGAGACCTCAGAGCTCCATTCTAGAGAGGCATTTCTGCTTCCTCACCCACAAACTGTGCTGGGGAATGCAGATTCTCTGTGCAAATGTGCCAAGCAGCATTCAGTAAAAAATCATGGCTTAAAACACTCAGGTCACTACACAGCCCCCTGCTCCTGCTCTCTGCATGCTGCAAACATGGGAATAAAGCAAAGAAGGGAGATTCTCAGGGAATTCTCTTCAGGGCTTTGCAAATTAAGGCTAATTAAATATTATAGAGGAGTTTTGCTCCCAGCCAAGTGAAGGATTTGTGTGTTCATACATAGCAGGGGTATGTCATGCAGAAAGCCATCAGAACTGACCAGATGAAGCAGGAAAATCCTCTTTGCAGGCTTGTGACCTTACAAATAATAAACAATTAGGATTATTCTGTATTTATCCCTCAGGAGTTCTGTGCACCTCCCAGTGCCTACAGAAAAATTGTAGAGGGACTTTTTTACAAGGGCATGCAGTAATAGGATAAGTGGTAATGTCTTTAAACTGAAAGAGGGCAGCTTCAGGTTAGATATTTGAAAGAAATTCTTTACTGTGAGCATGGTGAGGCACTAAAACAGGTTGCCCAGAGAGGTGGTAGATGGAAATAAAAGACCCTACAAAGAGCTCCCACCTCCCATGTAGTGGAAGACAATTGTGCAGGGACTACCTAATGTCATGTTTAAATACAAAAGTGAAAAATATCTTTCAAAATCCAGCCCCTTGCTGTCCCTGTTTCTCAGTTCCACTGTCTCTAAAACAGAACTATTAATCTAATGCAATTCAATCCAATCTACAGCAAACAGTAATTATCTGCTGCAAATCTCAATAGAGGCTTTGAGGAGCTAAAGCATTGCAGCAATGGAGCCCACAGACATATCCTAGCTGATGACTGTCCCTTTTACAGTCCTTATCTCCTCCCTTCTGAGGATAATGCATCTGAAACACAGTTCACTAAGTTCTGGTAGAGTTTGGAAAATTACTTTCTGATGTGTGCATGTTTCCCCTTAGGAGCTGACGTTTTCTCCACAGTTTTTACAAATTTTTCTGTCATTTGGCCATAAAGTTATTTTTTAATGGAAAAATATACCTTCTTTAAAAAAGCACAACTAAATTAAATAACCCTCTAAATGCAACAAGCCAGAGCTACCCAACAGAAAAAAAAAGATTAAACCAACTGCATTTCCCCTGGAATAACCTTCCTGACATTTGCCTCTTTCAGAGGTCTAAATATTTTATATCTTCTTTCCTAAATATTAAAGAACCAGGGTAGAAATAAATAAATGCTAAGATTTAACAGTGGGTATAACAAGAGCTGTTGGCAGTACTGAGAGAGGCTGATTTTTCTTTACCATCAGCCACATGCTGAATTAAGCCCACTGAGGTTGTGACAAGAGGACTGAGGGAAATGTCACCATGCTGGCATTTCACCCACCTTAAGGGAGTGGGGAAGGAGCCTTGCCTTTGCACACTGAAGTAAATACCCCATCTTTAGTTCTTGGAGCAGTAAGGAGAGGCCAATCTGCTGTGCAAAAATAATACATGGTACCCAGAGAAAGCAGTGCATTTTCCAACAAAAGATCTCATCATTAATTAACTTTATTTAGAGCAAAATCTACAAAATGAGGCATGGCCTGAGCAACAAGTGACTAGCTAATGTTTATCAGGGTTCCCAAAGGAACCAGCAGCCAGAGACACTGACATTGATATCATGCTCACAATTTCTGGCAAAGTATGATTTAACCTTGCCTGCTTTATCTACATCTGCTTTCTGCTCTGCACAGAGATTCATAAATCTTCTGTACACTGATATCAGCATTTTTGAAATCTTATTTGCCTATTTCAAGAGAACTGGTATCTTCAAATTCACATGAGCATCCTTTTTCTGTTGGTCCAGACAACAGGCTGCCTCTCCAAGGATTCATCAAGACTGAAATGCAGACATGAATCTCATTCAGATCAGAAAAAACAAAGCTTTGCTAAAACCTGAATTTTAGGAAAATAGACCCAGACTTTTTCCCCCAGCTCTGACTGCTGTGCCTTGTATTTTTACAGATAAATCACTCCCAGCTTTGCTGATTACACTCTGGTATTCAGCCATCCATCTGGACACACAAGAAATGTCCTGGCTCTTGGGAAATGGCAGGCAAGGATTTAATACCATAATTCTACCCACACTGACAACTGGTAACACAGCAGACCAGGCTGATGCTACAAGAGGGATGCAATTTGAGATTAGGATGTCTACATTGGGGTGTTTATTTGAGTACCAGGTGTCTAAACTCCTATTGGAGCCAACAGGGGTCTACTCAAAAGAAATCAATGGAAAACAAGCAGCAAGTCAGGGAGCAGCCAGCCCAGAGCAGCCTGGCAGTGAGTTTCATCACTCCCTAGACACCTCTATGTCCCACTGATATAATGGGAGCTTAGGTACTGCCTGTGCAATTCCACTGACTAAATGAAGATACCTAGCATCATCTGAGACACCCCAGCACCTCCAAGACAGGCTCTTGGTGCCAGCAGACACAACTCAGGACCTGTGGGGTGTTGGTGCAACAGCAGCTGGAAGAGTACATGGCATGTCTCACACAGCATTAGTGCAGAAAAATCCTGCTCCTAAGTCACATGTGAGCAGAAATAAATGTCTAAATATTGGTGCTGTAATCCTAAACCAAGTCCTATCCTTTAAGGATCACCTTACATTGGTTTTCCAATTAGTACAGAGAGGGAATTTAAGTCTTTCTGAGGACTCATTCAAGTCCCTTGCAGGACTTTGATATTTTTTCACCTCTGCAACAACACTAGCTATAAATATTTTTCTTTTCCTTTTTTTTTTTTTTTTGTTTGTTGGTTTTATTAAATGAAATGAATACATTTCATTTGTAATGCTGTTGTAGATGTGCTTAGGAGTGCTGTTAGAGCACAGAGGCACAGAGCCAAAATGTGAAGATTTGTTGATACTTACACATCAGAAAGGCAGTGTTCCTCCAGTGATGTTACAGAATACCCCTCTGACTCATCAAAAAAAATCTCTTTTTTGGCAAACACCATCACTTGGACCCCATGGTGCTGTTGACAAGATCAGGCATGCTGGCATTCAAATGAGACATGGGACAGTAGATACCTTTTCTATCACACAATATAAACACATACCTTTGCTCTGGTAACACCTATATTTTATTACTTTATTGGGTGCATCTGTGCACCTCAGCCTCTGCAAAGTACAGCTGCTTCTCAGGTAAATACAGTCAGTGTTCAGATGAATGTTTTACAGTCTTAGTTAAATTGTAAGTCTGGAAATGACAATGGTAGGACCACAGTGACATTTGCTCCCTTTTCCTAACTCCTTTTAAATTTCTATTTCCAAAGCATGAGAGTACAAAAATGACAACTCCCTTTGAATAAAATATTGGGGTTTTTTTCATTAATGATGTCCATATCAAAATCCAAATCTAACAAATGTTAACAAGGAAATATGAAATGATATTTCAAGAAAGAATAAATTCTTTCTTGTCTCTACAAGAAATGTCTCTACAAACTATAATTTAAAGTGCTATAGTCCTCATTTTTGTACAATCACTAAAACTTTAGGCACCAGGAACTATCATTTTTCATTACTGATTATTCAATAAACCTTATGTTTTACACTGGAAAAGCTTTAGGGGCAATTCTTCCACCAGCTCTCTAGAGATTTAGGGATGTTTCTTTTGCTGGCATTACTGGTAGTCAGACATGGATATTTCCTGTTCTTAAAGAAAACCAGAACAATGTCCCTCTCTTTCAGTTAGTCCACATCAGCTGCCAATCAGAATTTCTCTGGTGAAAAATATAGGTTGTAAAATATAATGAAGTTACAGCAGGAAAGAATGTGGGGAAGGTTAACTGTTGGAGGTCCCTGCTGTCAAAGACAGCTTTAGCATTTTGATCATAATGCTGTCATGGTGCACAGCACTGATCACTTTCCATTAAAATCATAAAAAGCACTGAAGTTTTCTAAAAAAAAAAAAAGAAAAATATGAAAGAGAAAAAAAAAACAACAACAACAAATTCCTGCCATCACTAAAGAGTTTGAGGGTTCATAAACAAATTTTTTCCTTCCTCCTTCCTTGGCTAATACCATTGAGATCATGCATGGCTAAAAATTCTCAATGCAGCTTCTGAATGGCACCTTGAAGTACATTCCTAAGAGCCACCACTGCCTTTTCAGTGGCCCATTAAAGATATCTGTGTTTCAGTCCAAATCAGCCCTTTAGTGCCCCTGAGCTGGACAAACCAGCAAGACAGTTTATTTTTTGTGCTACAAATGCCCTGTACAGGCAAAAATATACACAGGTTAACAAAAACAACAACAAAAATACAGGCAATTTTTCCTTATCAATTAATGTAAATGAAAACCAGCTGGTTTTATTCACCAGAACTAAATTAACTTCTTTGTAAAATGAAGTATTCAGTGCCCTTCCCTGCCATGAAAAAAAGCCACCCAAAAGAGTAGGAGCAGAGCAGTCATAGGAAGGAAGCAGGAATGAACCCTAAATGAGAGTGAAAGATACAGACAGGACACAGATATGTTCTGTAATATTGCTTCAGCCTTAGGGAATTCTAACAATATCGAGATAACTCAGGTGATTAAATTTGGAACAAGTCAGAAAATGTGAAGGTACAGAGCATGCAGAGATCAGGACCTGGGAAATTGAAGGACAGTCCTGAGCTGCTGGAGGAGAGATCTGTAACAGTGAAGAGTGGCTAAAAGTGGAGTAAAGGACTGAAAAGCCTCAGTGGCCTCTGCTGGCAGATTAACTGTGCAAGGGGTGGTCAGAGAAGAGGAGTGGCAGTGAGGCAGTCAAGGGAAATGTGTTCCACTGCTGCTCCCAGAGGGCTCCAGGTGCAGCCCAGGGGTTCCCCAGGGCAAGGGAAGCCCCAGGACCCTCAGTGAGCTCACACAGATATCATTGTGTGATACCTCAGCCAAGCACCAGGAACATAAAGGGAAGAATAAAGCTCTAAGCTTGAGGGATGACCGTAAAGCAGTGAACAAATTTAAAATCTGAGTTCTTTGATGCAGTATTCTGCTATCTGGCTGTTCAGTTGAATCCCAATATGCAACCAGCATTCCCATAGAGTGCTGCAATAGAAATAACACCGATGTTAGCCCCTGCTGCTGGCCCTTTCCTGGACTTGTACCTATGAAAAGCTCTCTGATCCTCCACTCAGGAGAAGTAGTTAAAGCAGTGGCAAAGGCTCTGTGTGAGGTCATTATCTAGCAAAATCAGACTTGAGTATAAAACTGCACTAAAAGGCTGCAAACACTAGGATGATTTGGATGCTAAGGGAAAGCCAAAGAAAATTCAAAAGCCTAGAAACATAAACTGATACATAAAAAAGGAAATGGTATTGTGTATCTGCTGTCCTGAGTAGCAGTAAATTACCAGCAGCACACATCTGTCTGCCATAATTTCAGTCTCTTCTTAGCATTCCAATTTTGGATGCCATCTGCAAATAAGAAAATTAGCTGATTTCAAAATATTGATGTCCTGCCCTTTTTCAATTTGCCAGCAGAGCTGAGAGGGGCCCAGTGCCCACCATCTCTGTCAGACCCCAAGCTTCTCCCTGGAGCTCTCACAAAAGGACAATTTCTGACTTTGCTGCAGTGTATTTTATTCTGCCTGGTTGAAGACATGACACCAAGAAGAGCTGTACATGCTCTCTTTTTAAATTACCCAAGGTTTTATACTTTTAACAGCCTTCCTTTCAAGTGAGATGAAAAATTGATGTGGTCCCTACTTATCCTCCATGCACTCCACACCTGCAACCCAACTCAGTCTTTTGGGTGCTCTTCCTTCCAAGGCTGTCTTTTGGAGCAAGGTTTGGATGATGTCCAACAGGGCCTGTGCAAACAACCATATCTCTGCCCCTCCTCTACCTTTTTTCCTTCATTCCAAGGAATTATTGGCACCAAAGTTGTTGAATTCTCAGATATTAAGCAGACTAATAAGCCAAAAATAAAGATGGGAACCCCACCTACTTGGATTACCAAGTTCTTCTCTTCCTCCACCAATGAGCTCACAGACCATGCAAGGGAAGTGCTCATCCTTACTTTCACTAAAGAACTAAAGCATGGACAGAACCTTTGTCCCAGTCTCAGTGAGGTGGAACTACTGTGTGGCATTCACATTCTCTGATAAAATCCCTTCGCCCAGGATTTTTCTCCCGGGAATCTGAGAAGCCCCAAAGAAAAGGAAAATGATTCTTATCTCATTTGCTTCTCCTCTGTTTTGCTCATGTGGAATGTGTTTGGAGATTGTTCACCCACAGGTGA
This sequence comes from Fringilla coelebs, assembly GCF_963513975.1. NCBI lineage: Eukaryota > Metazoa > Chordata > Aves > Passeriformes > Fringillidae > Fringilla > Fringilla coelebs. Next base: position 146,131,937 of record NC_140028.1, read on the forward strand.
TTGTTTCATTGGACTCTGCTGGGAGTTGTTTTGACTTTTGGGCCAACTGGGGCCAAGCTGTGTTGAGACTCTGGAAAGAGTCAGGAGTTTTCATTATTATCTTTTTAGCATTCTGTAATTATCCTTTTTGTATTCTTTAGTGTAGTATAGTATTCTTGAATATAATATAGTATTATAAAGTAATAAATTAGCCTTCAGAGGACATGGAGTCAGATGCATCATTCCTGCCTTTGTCAGGATATTCCCTGTAAATACAATACCACTGCTGACTTCTGTGAGTTCACACCAGATCACCAAGTCCATGCCTACACTGGCAGGTTAAAAGCAGGTTAGAGAAGTTTTTCTTGATGGCAGCAGTGTCTGCCCTTGAAAATCAGGTACCACTTATGATAATGTAGCAGTGTGAAAATGCAAAGCCCAAACCCCTCAGATATTACCCCAGGGTAACTCAGGGCTTAATGCAGGAATCAGGAAATTCTCGCCAAGTGTTTTAGCCAAACTTTATTAATGTAAATGCCATGAAATGCAAATCATCCTTGACTATACCTAGATAAATACTTCATAAATCAGTGCTACCTGATTATCAAACTATTTCACTGATAAAAAAATAAAATAAACCAAAACTTCAGTATGTCAATCTGCTTATTTTAAAACCAGCATAAAACTCCACAGTACAATGCAAAGATCATAAACATCAAAATCTCCAGACTAGGCACAGGCAAACTGCATGAAAACAAAGAAAAGCACTAAATAAATAAATGAATGAAATCAAATCACTTTCCTAGGTTTACTTAACAGTGCTGATATAGAAATAAGCCAAATACATTCTACTGAGCAAGAAATTGAGTTTTAAGATAATCCCTTTTCTTTTTTTTTTTCTGTAGCCTAGAGGTTCTTTGTACTCCCATTGAAATCCTGGCCTCAAGTAATCCATACAGCATTCACAGCATGATATTATATCTATTTTATTAGGAAACACAATAATCAAAATGCTAAAATAAATCTTCTTCCTATTATTTGATTTTTAGCATTGAAGTATTAAAGTGGCTAAGCTAATTTATTTTGATTATCAGCACATTAGTCTTGGTATTATAAATTAACCCCACAACTTTGACAGCAGCTTCCAGCTACCTAATGTCTGAAAATCTGATTTTGTTTAAACACATATCGTGCTAAGATTTATTTTGGAAATTTCAATTAATCAGTTCTGGTCTATAAAAAGTTAATATAAAGTGGTTTGCTGTTAAATGACATTGGCAACCACACATTTGCTCTGTCCTACACCAGTTAAAAAGCCATTGCAGATTGCCAGTTATAGCGCACAGAGCTCTGGCTGCATTTTTAAAGCACCAACTGTTAGTTAATTTTGTTAGCATAAACACCCAATAAAACTTTATGGCGTGTTCAACTCTCATTAAAGATGAAAAACAGCAGCAGAGCAGCACCCACAAACAGGCAGGGGTGGTTCTGGCACTGCTGATGCCCAAACTCATTCAGAGTCAGGGCTGAGAGCTTGCTGTGCCTGAGGACACTGCAGGGATGCAGAGCACAGCATCCCACACACTGCTGGAAACCCCTGGAGCTCCACACAGCTCTTCCATAAGGCTCCAGGCAAATATTTAATAGGGGAGGAACAGTCTTTCTCCAGCCCCTAAAATAATAGCTGTTGTAAGCAAAGTACACCCTTGCTGGTGCATATTTGCTCAAGGCTGCAAAAACCACAGCTCCTTTTGCTCCCCATCAGCCAAAATATCCCAGACAGGATGCTCCATCAACACCAGGGCTAGAGGAGCCTGCTGATCCTCAGGTTGCATCCTGTGGTTGGATTCCCTCCAGTCAGGGAGAGCACAACCCCTGCCAGGAGGTTTTCTGATCATTCAGGACATTTACAGTGTCAGCCTGGCCATCTCCCTTTGTCTTCCCATCCTTCAAAGGGTGATTTGAGCCTTCCACTGAAATTTCTGGGTCTGACCCACCATCGTTCTTCTTGCCAAATTTCCTGTTAAGGGGACCTTTATGAGAAAGCTGACACTCAGTTGCAGGAAGAGCTCCAGGGAACATGGCTGGAATTAACTGCCAAAAGCCATCAGGTTTACAGGTAGAATTATAGAGAAAGCAGATTTCACTGTCTAAAATAATAGGAAGATCAAATCAAGAAGTTCCCACAGCTGTTACTCCTAAAATCCTTAGGGCTGCATTGGTTAAGGCAGTAAAATTTCTAAAATCATCTTTCCATTTACATCAGCAGAAGCAGAACTTTTGTCACTAAATTCAGCACCTGTACCAGATAGTGTCCACTGAAAATTACAGTTTACAAAAAAGTCAGAGAACATAATAAAAACCAGTTTCAAACACTTTGCCTTAAGTTCCTTGGCACGTCTTCTTGATTTAGAGTTCACCACTTGAAGTTTTGATGGGTTTTGCCTCTGCAGCATTGTCAAAGTTCCTCCCAAAGGATGTAGAAGATAGAGAATCCTCACAAATTGGTACAGGGGAAAGAGCTAAATCAACACAAGCTCCACTGCTTGTGCAAAATGAAACCTTGTTCCTTAAGGAGCCAAACTAATATCTGGATCCCTAATGGACAGAGGACCCAGGTGTACAATTTTCTCTCCCTTCTTTGCCCACAGGTTTTTCCTGCTGACACCTGCTCTGGGCAAGGGATTCCATGCTTCATAGAGAGAGATATGCTGGTGGGATATGGGGAGCACATGCTGATGTGCCTGCTGGCTCTTAAATGGAAAATGATTTGTATTTTCTTATTTTCTGTGGCAGAAAAGCTCACCTTTAGTCTCTCATCCTAGTCTGAAATTTTTTGGTGGTTTACTCCTGGTACTTCACTGCCTGCAAAATCAGAGTAATTCTGTCATTCTCCCAGATTTTTACTTCTTATTATCCAACCATAAATACACTGAAGGCCAAGGCATTTCTGTCTGTGTGGGGTCACAGCATCCAGCAGGTTGGGGCATTGATCTGGTCTGTTTCTCTCATGAAATGCTATATTAGACCACTCTGAAGGGCTGATGTTTTGAGATGGAAGGGTAATTTCCAAGGGACTGCCCTCTGAGTAAGGCTGGGTTTTGGAGATAGCTGACCAATCATGTTTTAAACCCTGGCAGCTACATCCAGTCCTACTTTAATACTTATTAGGTGTGGAAGCCAGCCTTGAATTCCCACCAGCAGGAAACTCAAAAATACACTGCTTAGCTGTGCCCAGGCAGGGTAACTTACCACTCACAGTAAAACACAATGTGCAAGTAAAGCTGAACTTGTTTCTGCTTCAGCAGTAATACAGAGGAGCCAGCACAGCTTCCTTATCTTAATTTTCTGCATCCAAGAGTCCTAGAAATGCTGTGCCTCTATTGCTTCCATAACTTTGGAAGTATTGAATCTCTCTGCAATTAAACCAACATAAATAAGCAGTAATTCAATTGAAATCAGTGGAATTCATGTGAGGGGAATAGTTCATGTAAAAGAGAAGGTAATTAGATTTACCCAGTGTAGATGCAATAATCTCTTATTAATCGTTTAGGAATAAACTATTAAACCAAATTCCCTCATAATCTGTTAAAAGGACATTGTGGACCTCTTTCCCACAGCTGTACAGTCATTGCCCTGTCCCTTTAGACCAGGGCAGCCAGAACACCCTACATCAGCAGTTTGTTTCTCTCACAGGTTAAATTTGTTCTTTTTCCAAACAATGAGAGAGAGCAGCTGGGGGTACAATCATAACTGCATTTTCAGTTCAGCCTAATTGAGTGTGCTTTCCTTTAACAAACACTTTACATTACTGCATTGAGTTGTTTTCATAACTGCATTCTTACATACCAATACAGCTAATTAAGACAATTGTTTCTCCTTTAAAAGGAGAAAAAACCTAATTTGTCCAAAGGATTTGCTGTTATTCTTGAGCATTCATTACTGCTGATTAAAAGCAAGGTTAAGGTTATTCAGTTGGATATTCTAACTTTGTTCCACCGACCTTTTTTTAATTCTTACATAATTACAGCTGAGAGAGGAAAGGTGGCCCTTAGTATTTGCTGCATTCCAAAATGTGACTTGTGCTGACACCAACAAAATCCATGATGGAAATAAGCCCCATTTGCTCAGGTTTAATGCAGATTTATTTCCTCTTATCATACAGGAACTCTCATCACTCCTGTTGAGGCAGCAAAAAACACTTGTCTCCTACTCACACATCAGGACTGGAATGAGGGAGAGGTTAAAGCCTGGCTGCACAAAATAAAGATATAAACGCCTAATAAACACATATCAACCCTCCAAACACATAACCAGTTTGGGATTCCGTCAGTTGTGGTGGTGTTTGAGGGTTTCTAGGATGAGATGAGAGATGGTAATCTTGATTCTATGTTTCAGAAGGCTGATTTATTATTTTATGATATTATATTATATTATATTAAAATACTATACTAAAACTGTACTAAAAGAAATAGAGAAAGGATACAGACAGAAGAATAGAATAGAATAGAATAGAATAGAATAGAATAGAATAGAATAGAATAGAATAGAATAGAATAGAATAGAATAGAATAGAATAGAATAGAATAGAATAGAATAGAATAGAAGTTTGTGACTGACCAGAGAGTCCAACACAGCTGGACTTTGATTGGTCATCAAGTAGAAACAATTCACATGAGAGCAATCAAAGATGCACCTGCTGATTAACTATCTCTACACTACATTCTACAGCTATTAGATAGTTATTGTTTATTTTTAGTTATTGTTATTGTTAATTTAATTTTTAGTTTAGTTATTGTTAATTTTTCTGAGGCTTCTCAGCTTCTCACGAGAAAATCTTAGCAAGAAGATTTTCATGAAATATCACAGCGACAGTCAGTGGTGTCATAAGCTGCCCATGATGATGGCAAAGGAGCTGGACTGACATCTCACATGACAATAGGAATCAGGTTTGGGTGAGCTGATCCAGAAGACATGGACTGAGCTCCACACAAATCAGCTAAAACACCTGCAATTGTTCAAGAATACACTCAGGGAGAAGTCAGAAGAGGCTGAAGAGCAGCAGGGTTGTGCCAAACATGTCCTAATGCACTGCTGAGGTTGCTGTACAGAGCTGGGGGTTTAGACTGTGCCCTCCAAATTGTGCATGTCAGCCAATGGTTTGGCTAAAGGCATTTTCATCCAAAATAAAGAGACAGTGCATCCCCCTGTCCCCAGGAGACACTGGGAGTTTCCATCTTACCTACTCCAAAGAACAGCCCAGAACTCTGCTCTGCCCCTTCCCCAAAAAGAGAGATGGGAGGGCTCCTGCTGTGGAGCAGGATGGGTCTCCTGCTGCCTCCTAATGGGTACAACAGTCCCCAGAAGCATGGGAGCTGGTGGGTCTCTGAATCCTCAACAACACTTGAAAGGACACCAGATCCACAAATCCTGCTCCACAGGACACCTCCTTTCTCACTGGGTGAGGATGGGGATGGTCCTTAGATGAAGAACCCCAAGTATGGTTGTTTCTAAAGAAAGTACCCCAAATTATTTCTATAGATTTTCCTCCCTGAAGACAGATGAATTTGGGAGTCCCAACATGAAACCAAGTGTCTTCTCACAGTGTCTTCCTTGGTATTAATTTAAGAAAAGAAGCTAAATTCATGACACAATTTCTGTGTCATGTATTGGCTGGTGTGGAGCTTTGGACTGCTGAATAAAAGCCAAAAGCCAGGAGCTGCAACATGTAGTGTTGAAAAAGCCTGAATCCCCATATGGACTTAGCCCTCATTAATTTTTTCAAGAAATCTGTTGAAATGTGGCAGCTTGGAACTGACCCCCAAGTTCTTCTGGCAGGATGTGAGTGACTTTGCAGTGAAGTGCACTTCCTTAACCAGAGTTACAGCCTGCTCCCAGCCCACACAAGAGAGGTGGGTGGGTTTTGTACAGACTTGGGCTGCTCACCACCCCAACCCATCAGAAATCTTCCTGTGACACAGCTTTTCATTACAGCATTGGGGTGAATCCTCTTGCTTTCCTCCCACAAATTATCTTAGGGAAGGCAAAGGGATTAGTCACAGGCAGGAAAAAAGAGCATTAGAAGCTGCATGTACACAAACTATTTTCTCAAAAATAGTACTCTCTAGACAATAAAACAGTCTTTCAACAGCACTCACAAGTGGCTCAAAGCTTATAGCTCTTGGTTAGAAACAGCTGAAAAACATCTCATAGAAATGTTAAAAATACATACACCTTTTAGTGGGCATGCATTACTAGAGTTTGGAATTGCAATCAAGCCCATCTACTTAAGGGCTTTAATTGTATCCCTCCTTTGAAAAGCTACCTCTCTTGCTCACCACAACTGAGCACAGCTGTAAATCTTGCAAAAGAAATGTGAAGTCTAAGTGCCCGTTGCCCAGCAAGAAGGAAGCTCAGGAGAAGCCAGGAAGAAGAGTGACCTTACCTCACTGAGCTGGCATTTGAGCTGACACAGCTTAACAACTTTTTTGGGGGAGGAAACAAAAACCCTCACATGTTGTTTCATCAGCTGTGACAACAAAGTGAATTATGACAAATTATTTGCTCGACACCCTCCCCCTTAGGAAGACCTCAGCCCTCATTCACGGCTCCCTCTGTGCCTCCATAAACTTCCAGTTCTTCTGGAAGTTCCTTCTGTGCTCCTTCCTTCCCTCCCAATCTTTGCACAGCCTGTGATGGGCAAAGGACCAAAAGATGCTCTTGTAGCAACAGCCATGTGGGACAGATTTCTCCCTGCTTCTTCCTTTACTCAGGTATTAAATAATCCTTCTGTATTAAACAATTGATTTCCATGTTACTTGTAGCAAGCTGACACAAGATTACTCTTATTTTGTCAATTTTGGTTAAAATTGGTTTCAAGTTCAAAAGTTAGGAGATTAGGAAAGTCAGATAAATCCTGTTTGTGGTTCTGTTGTTTTATTTTTAATTGAGGTTTTGTTTGTTTGTTAGTTGTTCAAGAAAAAACTCAGACAAATGAAGCACAGATATGAAACATCTCACCAGCATCTCTAATTTCTACACTTTAGAAGTCAGAGTCACAAAAAACTTGGCTATTCTGCCTCCTGTCTACTCCATCAGAAACCTCTTACTGATCACTTACTTGATTTTTCAGCCCCATTTGATAAACTCTCATTTCTGAACTCTGCAAGCTTTCCTTGAAACTAAATCAGGCATGCATGGAGCTTTCTGTCTTTTAATTAAATCCTGAAATCATCAATCATTTCAATCTTATGACTTGAAAAAAAAAGTATTTATTTCCAATGGAAAAAATATCCAGCATTTGAAAATGAGATGAAAATGCCTTCAAGGCAAATAAAAATGTATCAATTACCATGTGCTAAGAATATATGCATTTCAGCCCCATCTCTTTCTTCTGCATTAAAGTATTAGGTCAGCAGCTTGATGCAATAAATTATTACTGATTTGCAATAACCTTAGCTGTTTGACCCAAAACTCAAAGAAAACCAGAAAGTGCAAAGGAAGGAGGCCCAACATTGAAATTACAGGCAAGATCCAGAGGACATTTAATTTAGGGCCCTTGAATTATGCAAAGAGCTTAGGTACAGGTTCAACTTCAAATATATGATTAGTCATGGAGCTAAGTAAATAATTTCAGCAGACTCATCTAATCTGTTTATTTACTTCCACAGTCCTCATCATGTAGGATCTTTTAATATTCACATAGCCTTATGATTAGTGGGTTTAATCCTAAAAAAACAATCTGAAAAAGGGAGCAATAACTGTATTCACTTCACAGCAGGGGAGGTATGAAGTAAACCTGTGTGCCTAAGAGGTTGTAGGGTCAGGTCTATACTAACTACACATGAAGGATGCAACCAGGTGAGCAGCAGCACCACAATACCAAGACTAGAGGATGGAACAGGACACCAGTATTTAGAGATAAAATAAAAAAAGAAAAAGAAAAATAAGTTAGCACAGCACTATATGCGGTGAAATGTAAATTTTGCACTTTTTTAAGGTGCACCCCATTAGGTATTATAGAATCATATCTCTCTACCAAATACCAGCCCCAAAAAGCACATGAAACCTTGGGGATGGTGGTATGTCCACCATGGCAGAGAAACATAAACACAGAGAAACACTTCAAAGAGTTGCAGAAAAACAACATCAACAGAATTGTCTGTAAGAGGGCACAGGCATCTGACTTTACAGCACTGATACTCTGCAACATAAAGTAGTTGTGGAGATGTAAGGGCTAAGTTCATCACTACCTAAAAAATGTAAATGCAGGTACGAGCACCCAGTTACAATTCTACTGAATTCAGCAGAGTGCCCAATAACATGTTTCATCTCAGTGATTTATTTTTCATGCTGGCTATGCAAACACACCGTGGCAAGAAGTTAAAGCAGTGGATAAAACTGTACCTGATCCCACGTTTCACTCTACAAACCCTTACCTCCAAAGCATTTTATCCCGTTTGGAGCAGGTGCCCGAGTTCCGACCATTCCAGCACTTGATGCTGAGAGGCCGCAGCACCCGGAATGCCCAGTCCAGCACCGGCCCGGGTCTCAGCCCGAAGGGGTCACCCCTGTCCGGAGGGACGGAGCATCCAGAGCCATCCCTGCCCCAGCGCCCCGCGGGGAGGCGGCGGGAGCCGGGCAGAGATGCTGAACTTCGCCGAGTGATGGGGGGCTAGCGGAGAGCGCAGGGATGCTTCCCGGGGCGGGGGACACCCTCTCGGCTGTAGGTTTGGGGACCGGGAGCCGAGGACGGGGACGGGACATGCCCGCCGCCCCCCGAGCCCCGCTGCCCGCGGTGCGGAGCCGCGGCCGCTCTTACCTTGGAGCCCTTGCCGGAGCAGCGGACGTGGTTGCTCACCCCGGCCGTCTGGTTCATGCTGGGAACGGCGGGAGGGCTGCAAAGTTGGGCTTCGGGCACGTCTCTCAGAGGAGCTTCAGAGGGGGGATGGCAGCAGGCAGGGCAGGACGGGCTGTGCCCGCAGCGGGATTGTCACCCCGCAGGGCAGGATTGTCACCCCGCGCCGGGATCGTCACCCCGCGCCGCGACTCTGCCCCCGTCCGCCGGGGTCTGCGCGCTGGCGGCGCTCCCGGCTTGCCGGCTCCAAAACAAAACCCGAAACACCCCCCGGCCCCGGCACCGCTTTCCTCCCCCGCCCTCCAAGGCAGAGGCGAGGCGAGCCCGGCTCTGCCCGCCCCCCGCGCTCCGAGGCCGCCGCGGCAGCGGGGAGGGCGAGCCCGGCTGCGCTCGGCTCCGCTCCGCTCGGCTCCGCTCCGCGGGACGCTCCGCACCCCGAGGTCCCCGCCTGGCACCCCTCAGTCCTTCGGCATCGTTTTGTTTAATCCCGCACCCCGGTGTGGGCAGTGGGAAATCGCGTGGAAGATGCTGTTCCCGCAGAGCTGGGGTTTGACCCGTTGGTGTTCGGGGTAGCGAGTCCAGCTCTTTACAGTGAAAGAAATGCTGGGCAGATGTTTCCTAACGACCAGGCTGAAGGATTTGGGTCTTACTCTTTTTGAGCAATTCCTTTTCCAGGTGTGCTAGAGTTCAAGGTTCAGGTTTTGGCTTTTCTGTTTTTCGTTTTGATGAGATAAGAGCTGCACAAGCAGCTCTGCTTTGCTGGTAAAAAAAAATTGCTGCTTAAACTTTGTAGGGTTTTTTAAAAAAGCAAACATAAAAAAATCCATGTTTGGGACATCATTATTGGGATATTCTTCCTATCGCCAGTCCATCCCTCCGCTTCAGCCTGTGAGGTCAGACACCACCCACCTCCTCTTTGATTGCAATAAAAATATAGCAAAACTCAGTTCTCAGAGTAGCAAAAGAAAGAAAGAAACAAACAAAAAACCCAACATAAGTTTGAATAAGAAGATCTGGGATAGCCAAGGTAAAAGGATCCACACTTCATATTGTCAAATCAGGATTTACTTTGTCTTGGGGTTAATCAATCCAAATAGATTGTTTCAAGTATTTTTAAGTTCCTAGAGCATACTTTAAAATCTTTAAATAAATAAAACACTTTCTGGATGTTGCAGGAAGAACAGAAATATTTTCTTGTCCTGCCCCAGAGCCCGTGCTGCCTTAGAGAAGCTCAGCTCCCTCCTTTCTGTAGGGCAAATAGCTCATCTTTAACTGGCTGCATCTTCTAGCCATGTGGCTGAAATAGATGTAAGGAGCCCATCATGGAGGCTGACAGCAGAATAAAGTGTAGTTAAAAGGTAAATTTAGTTAGAGGCACTAGGTTTCAGCTCGGAGGCAGGAGAGAGGATGCAGTGCCACCCTGTGTGGTCAAACATCCCTCCCTGTCAGAGAGCACTTTGCTTTTGAGATGAGAGTGGACATCTAAGCACTGGCTTTATCAGAGAAACAAGTCCCTCTGGGCACAAACCACCTTGTCAGGGTCAGTCTTTCCTCCTCAGGCAGCTGTCCTGTTGTAATGGCCACACTCTGCTCCTGAATCCTGCAGTGTCAGCTCCTCTTTAGCTCAGAGTGCTGCCAGTGAGTCCCCCTCAGGGACAAGTGTCCCACCAACCTCCGTGGGCAGTGAGTGCTGGCACCCTGGCTTCTCTATCAAGCATGCTCAGCCCCAAACCCCACATTATCACTATTCTCTGCTACAGCTCTGTGATGGCTTTCACTTTTTTACACAAATTAAGATTTGAAGTTTCCTACTCTGACTGCTCCGTTCAAGGTTCCCATACCTTCCCAAGGAAAATGCCTGCAAATAAATCCAATTAAAGACTTAGAGTTGCATATTTGATGGGGCCTGGCATCATTATACTCTCTGAGCATGATTTGTTGCACAGAGACATGCAGAAGTCCCTGGATTATTTGCAATTGTACAAGTGAGCAGAAGAAATTTGGAAAAAAAAAAAAAAGAGATAGGGAAGCAAAACTTCCCAAAGAGATTTCAAATCCATGGCAAACGCTTCTGGCCACTATATGGAGCAGGTGAAAAATCTGTACTCTTTTCTCTCTCTTTCTTGCACAAAACATCTTTTACATTATACAGATGGATCATGGGAGTGTTGTCCCACTGAGTTTATTGGTTTTGTTCTGAAGCAAAGCAGAAGATACCCCTCCATTCCTCATTTCTGAGCAGAAGGCCCCTCTCCATTCTGTAACCAGTCAGAGCAGGCAGGGAGTCTATTTTCACCATAGGACACATTTTGTCTTATTCCCTAGCAAGAGAGACACAAGGAAAGCCTCTTGGTCTCTCCCACCTTTCTACTTAATGCCTGTCCCACTCATGGGCATCTCCATTCTCACCTAAAACCAAAATAAACCTTATGGCTCTGAACCTCCCCTCTCTATAGGAAAGAGCAATTTCCAACTGAGATATTAGGGAACATTCACAGAAAAAGGATTTTGCTTTCAAAAATGTGAGCAAGCATATTGATGTTTACTAACTCTTGAAAGGAGGCTACTGAATGCATGGTGGAAGTGCAGCCTTTGAAATTTGGGAGAAATTGATTCAATTTCAAACTCTGCAATGTTTCTACATGATCCTGGGAGGAAAAAAAAATCACCACTATCCTTCTTTGCCCATCCCACCTCTGCCTATCTACTTCCAACTTCCCTAAGGCAGGACATACCTGTGCATGCCTACAGTGCCCAACCTCATTTTGGCCCTTGTTTCAGTGAAGGCCCCTAACTTCTGCAGAAAACCAACAGTGAAATCATTACAGCCCATAGTTTTTTAAACTGGAGTGGCTTATGGATCTAGAAAAGAAGAGACAATGCCACCAACAGCACAGTTTCTTAGTGCCTGTGAGAAAAGTGATTTATGGATTAGTATTCGTAGACTGCTTAGTGAAGTGTGAAGGAACAACAATATACTGGCATATAAGCTGTAGCATATAAACATCCCTTGGCATTTTACACTTTGAAAAGGATTATACATAAGCTTGGCTGAGAAGAGTATTAAAAAGGAATCTCAGTCATACTTTTTGGGAACATTTAGTAATCTGTCTTTGGAGCTGAGCTAAAGCTATGCAAAATGAATGCAAGGAAATCCATGCAATCATGACATAAGACTTAAAAACAAAACAAAATTTTAAAGCCAAAGTTATGCCACAAAATGTAATCATGTGTGGAGGACTTTTTGAGTTCTTCAAATTCATCCTTTGCAGATGAACTCTGTGAAGCTGAGTGAAAATCCAAACTGAAATCCAGAGTTTTACATATTTATCCTGACTCCAACAGCTTAAGAAATATCCAGTGTCACAAAACTCAAAGAAAAAACACAGGACTGCCAAGACTGGTACATGCAACTAGTTTCAAGTTCCAGGTTAGATTTAGATGAAAACCTTTGAAATATTTCCTAATGTTTTAAGTTCTACCCAGGAGCCTGTTTTGATCTAAATTGGAGCTGTCTGGGGCATGGAAATACTGCTCTCTGAACTCCAGGGATTTTGAGGTTTTTCTCACTAACATGGCAAAAACACAACCCTGCTGATTTCCTTCTCCAATATTTTCAGTAGGGAGCTGCCTGAGATTAGTCCAACACCTCAGCACTCAGTAATTTTGGACATCACTTGTGATGTAACCAGAAAAGCACATCCATTTTGAACAGGTCAAAGCCACAGTACAGGGACACAGAAACTGAAATGTGAACTGGCACTTGTACAGAGTTCAAAGTACTGCAGAAACCACCAAGGTTCACCTTGCTCTCCACCTCAGAAGAGAAATGTGGCTGCAAGGCTGGTTTAAGGAAAACAGAAAGATGAGCAGTCAACATGCAGAGAGGGCAGAGAAATGGAGAGCATGGGAGACAAGGAGGATGTGAAAATTGAGACCATGGAGTGCTAAAGAACACAATTCCAAAAATCAATGCAGTGATGGATCAGGAATGAATGCAAAAAGCACAGCACAGGAAGGCTATAATTAGATGGTTTAGTCATAGCCAGGAGCCTGACTGAGCTTTTTGAATCCACTCAAGTGGACAGAGTTAGTGCAGAGTTTGGTTTGATTGTTACAGTTCCTCTCCTGACAGCGACGCAGAGCAGGCTCACAGGAGCTTTCAGTCTCCCTACAGCAATATGGGTAAAAGCCCACCTGCACACACAGGGCCCTCTCAAATTTTCTTCCAACAATGACAAAGTGATACCTGCAAACAAGAGCATCTCCTACTGCTGCTGTGAGTGCTTCTGGGGGTGGTATGGACTCAGCAAAGCTCTGAAAGCAGGAATGACCCCAGCAGCACTTGGGCATGTCCTACCCACACTGTGCTCTGCTGTGGAGCAAAGAGGCAGTTCCACTCTCTTTCCTTTTATTGCTACCATGATGGAGGTTAATCAAAGATAAGATAATGATGGGGAGAATGCCAGTGTAGAGGAACACTGATGGGAACATTAAACCTCCCCAGAGCAGAGACATCTCTGTAGACTTCCAGATTTGTCCTTAGGCGGGGGAAAAGAGGTATTTTGAGTGCCCCAAACCCTTCATTATGAAGAGAAATCTCTTCTCAGCAGACCATATCATGACATATCCATGCTGACTGTAGGAGGGAGAGTACCCAAGCTGCTGCTACCAGCACAGAGCCCAGCCTGGTCCAATATCCACTCCTCAAGAAGGATCAATTTCAGTTCTGTGCATTCATGCCAGAGCATGGCACCTCCAAAGCCCCCTGCATCCTGCAGGCCTGACTGGTGGCAAAACTGTCCCTGAAATAAGATTATCCAGTGAGGATCTCAGAGGGGTGTGAGCACCCAAAAACTCCACACTTTTCTTGTTTCTCTCAGTGTACTCACATCAGCTCTCATCTCAACCAACTCCATCCTGTCTCCTCAGTTTCCAAATGTTTTTTTTTTACCTGGCCTGTTTTTCCTCCAAGATGTGATGGCAAAAGAGAGCTTAAGAAGCAAAAACCAATTAATTCTTCAATGCTGGACTCCTCTGCTCTCCCACAATATTCCTCCTGCCTTTCCCTGCCTGCCTATCTCATCCCAGTGCCACAATTCATGAGCAAGTGGTTTCCCAAACACTTGAGCAGAAACATGGAATGTGGGCTCCAGGCTTTGCTTTTGGCTCAGCTGCTGATCCACTGAGTCCTTTCAGTTCCCTGGATCATCCACATTTCCTTCCAGCTGCAGGTCAGCCAAACAGCTTCTCTAACACCCTTAGGGCACAGAAAACCTGCTAGATTTGGTAAAGGAATTTAGTGGAAGCAAAACACCCAAGTTAGCTAGAAAACAACCAACCTCACCTTTATATTTTGTAGGTCACACAGGCTCTAAATTCACTGAGCACCAGAAAGTCCCAGCTGAGGTACTAAACCTGCATCCCCTGAAAGTTTTGAACTTGCCCAGTGGAGAAATTGGGGCTTACAAGGCCAAGGGACACATGTCCAGGGTGAACATCTACAGTTTGGGTTCTTTGGGCTTTTCTCTTTTTAGTATTTCTGGGGTTTGTTCCTGCTTCTGGAACTGCATTTTATTTTATGCTGTGCAGCTGCTGGATAAGCAGTTCTTTGGCCAGATGCATGAACACTCCCAGGTGAATGCTGTAACTATTAGGAATGTTTTAAGCATGGCATTATTAAGTAATAATTTACTCATTCCATTTAGTCTGTGAGGTCTCCTTATCGAGGAATGTTATTCATCAGCACCACTCTAGCTCTCACTCTAATTTATTTATACTTAATGGCCTTTCAAAGACATCTCTCCACATTACTTTCAGGCACCAGAATATATATGGGATATTAAATCACATCATGATACATGACATGTTGCAAAAATATTGCATAATTTATATAGATTATAAACATAAGAAAAATCATCCAATAAAGCCTGCCATCAAATGTTCTTCAGGCTAGATTAAGGCTACATGAGCCCTTTTAATGTAATAAATAAATGAGAAATAATTTCATTCAAATCTCACCTTTGCAGAAGAAGCAAGCTGTGTGAAGCAGATGAAAGATTGGTATATCTGCACTGAAAATGAAGGGTGCTAAAGCTAAAGCTCACCTGCAGGTGAATGAGAGGGGTTTTGGCAGTGATGCCATAATCCTGCTGACCATGAGGCAGTGAAACATTTTGGCCATGCCTGAGTTGGGTGACATGCTCAAAGAGCATCTCTGACCCTAGCACTGGTCACCACTCACATGTTTTGAAAGTTAAGGTCACCTCTGACAGCTGCCCAACAATGCACAAAGTCCATACTAATTACAAAGAAAAAAGCTTATTAGATACTGCTTAATTTTCTCTTTAGAGAAGACTGAAGGGACATCTTTTACTTTGGAATATCTTCAAAAAAGAAAAATAAAAATTGAAAAACATTAAATTAAAAAAAAAAAACAATTAAAATTTTAAGATCCACAGTATCTCATTTAAAAAAAAATGAAGTGTAGGTGAAATGTACTCTGGAATGTCTCAGAGTTGCTCATAGGAGCAGAAACCCAAGTCCATTTCCCTGGACCTCTCAGTTGCTCTTCACCTGTCATGCTGCAGAACAGCAGCAGTCTCTTGGAGAAGCACTAAAAATCCAGTGGGGTTTTTATGGGGTCTGCAGCTCCTCAGTGGATCATGGACATCAGAGAAGGATAAGGAGATTTGGATCCACCAAATAAGAATTTTTATAAGGGATAACAATATTTTGAAATCAAAACATTAAAACTGTTCAGCAAAAAAAAATTAAACTCTTCTCCCAGTGGTTAGGAAAATCATTGGGTTTTTTCTTTGAGGAAGGGATGGAATCCACTCTGCCCTTCCTGGGATGAAAACACAGGATTTCTCAATGGTCAATTTTGATGGAAAATTCCCAGGCAGGCTTAGTTCTCATTTTTGTTCAGTGTGAACTACTTCTTAGCGTGAAGGATGTGCAACAAAGACACACAGTGTCCCCAAGGCAACTAAAGCATTTGCTTAGATGGAAAAGGAGCAGTAAAAAGATGTTTTAAAGGAAGATTCTTGAAACCAGATCAGTTCTTCTGAACGCTTCAGTTACTGGACAACAAGCCCCAAAGATATTCCTCATTTTCACAAAGTGCTGAGCTGTAAGCTTTCACTCCCTAAAATCAGGTGCTTTTAAGACTTGCATTAGGCTCTTGAAGGGTTCGTGTAGCAGCTTCTGAGTTCTGAGTTCATGTAGCAGCTTCTGAGTTCTGAATTGTGTTTTCAGCTGCTTATTTGGTCAGCTTGGAGTGGAAATCAAGGTAAAGGATGAGAAACTTATGTCCCTCCAGTGTGCAGTGCCCTATGCCACAGCCCCCCAGCAGGTAATCAGCCCCCCACACCTCTGACTGGGCACTCCTGGCTTGAAGGGTCTTTGCCCTCCCTTTACCCTCCTGGTCTCGACAAGGAAGAGAAAGTTTAAAAAAATAAGTGATTTGAAAACCTTTTCAAGCCCAAACTTTAAAACTATACAGTTTTCTGCCAAATATTCTTTTTTAACTACATCCATGCAATGCATTTAACAGCTCAGCTGGCTGTCTGCCCATTTGTTAGGGACAATCCCAAATCCCCTGTTCACTCTGTGTAAAGACTGCCTGTTGTCATTCAAAACCCACTGTTCATACCCCCATGTTTTACAAGCCAAAAAAAAAGTACTTTGATGTTGAAATAAACTCCAGTGTTTGAAAACCACAATCAGGTGTACAGAAACACAAGTAAGATGATGAAGGTGACATTAAAAAGTAAGAACTGCACAGATGCAATCAACCTGTGTTCCCTTTTTGTGGTACCTCTCTAGTGATGCTGGGTTGATCAGGGAGGTTTGATACAGATGTGGGTGGTGAAGGGCAAGCTGGGGTGGAATATCCATTATCCCTCATTTCAACACTCAGGAACAACCCAAATCATTGGCTGAAGCCTTGGGCTGGGACCCCACATTGGAGTCCTGTTCCCATCGTGGCCACCAAAGCTCTGAAGAAGCCAAAGAGCCTAAAAGCACATTTCTGGAGAACTCTGTAGCAGACACATGAGGTAACACAGCCCTGAAATTCTCAAACTGTCACACAAGGTTTGGAATGATTGCCCAGGAATCCACCTCATCTTCCATCCTACCACTTCTCAAGCATTTTGCATTGTTGCAAAAAACAACCCAAACACGGGAAGTACTCAGAGACACACGTCAAAGAACAAGGAGTAAATGAGCTACATTAATTTTGGACACACAGATAAATATTTTTCAGGTTTTCTTTACCCCTTCAGCAGCAGAGCACCAGAGGGCAGGGTTTAGCCTTGAATGCTCAGTTTGGGGCAAGTTATGTTCATCACCTGGACAAAGCAGCCAGCAGAGCTGGTGGAGTGGTGGCTCTGCAGCACAAGATGGGATCAGGAATCCTCTAACACAGGACTGCAGCTTCTGCTCTCTATTGTGAGGCCAAATTTGATCACAAAGGTGGACACTGAAAGGCAGTAAAGATGACAATTTCACATCAGCCACAAAATTTTTTGCATTCTCCGGTTCATTTCTCACAAAACCTTCTGCAGCTCCAGAAGAGTTCAAGCACAGGTTTTGGCAGCTAAGACCTTTTATACACTGAACAAAACACATTTGTGCATCTTATAGATCACGGTTTCCTGCTGAAGCCTGATTTAACCAGCATATTAGTTACAGCCTGAATTTAGATTAAATGGAGCTCTGAACATTCTCTCCTTCATCTCATCCTCCTTTATTCAGACTCCCCTAAGTCTGTTTTCCTGGATCCTCCCCACCTCTGCTCTTCAGCTGCAATCCCATCTCACCCCAGTGCTTCCCACCTGTCAGCAGAGAGTTACAACAGGTCAGAAGGTTACAAGAGGTCAGAAAGTTACAACAGGTTGGAAGATTACAACTGGTCATCCAACCCAACCCAACCAGCTCCTGATGGTTGGGTCAGGTCTATGAGCCCCCTAAAATGTGGCTGCAATTAAACCTTAGATGGTGCCTTAGGTCAGCCCTTCCATCAATACAATCATGGGGCATTTTCAGGCCCCCCAAATTGAGCCTGGGTTAATGGTGCCTCCTGCCAAGGGATATCAGACATGTACATAACCTATTATATCTGAAAGTACCCTGGTAGTACAAATCCTGAAAATACACATTAGAACACATTCTATTTAAAAGGGCATTCCAGCCTCTACATCTGTTATGGTTTAGCAATGGCTTACTTTTTGCTTGTTTTAGTATTGGGTTGGTTTTTTTTATTTTTTGTTTTTAGGGCAGGCAATATTGTCTTTCTAGGGGTATTCATTGTGGCGTTGCATGGGAACAAATTTTTGTTTCCAGGGAAGACAAAATGGCATCTTCCAGAGCAAATACATTCAGGAGAATTAATAGACAGCAGGGGAAAACCTTTGAGGTGACAGGTTCTCCCTGCACCAAGGGCAGCAAATGAAGCAATCATTGCTATAGCAGTTATCAGGAAAACTAGTCATGCATTGCTGTGCAGGTGTAAGTGCCTGTTCTTCTTATTTTTTTTTCCTCCTGCATGCTGTTTCTGATGTCTTTATCAAACCATTTACAGAAATAAGTTTTCCTATATGGACTTCTAAATAAAAGTGAAAACCACATAGGAGCTTAGAGAAAACTTGGCAAGAAGGTGCTTGTTAACTTAAACGAATCAATATTTTATACGCAGTTACTTTGAAACACAGAATGTGTCTGGGCTCTCCCTCCACCTCCATGTAAGAGATCAATGAGGAATAATTTGCACTCTGGTGATGACACAGTCAAATCCCAGCCAGCAACTCAACACCACGCAGCCACTCTCTCACTCCCCCAGCAGCATGATGGGAGAAAGAATTGGAAGAGTGAGGAAATTTGTGAGGTGAGAAAAATACAGCTTAATAGAACAGAAAAAGAAAGGGTAATAATTATAATAATAGTAGTAATAGTAATAATAATAATAGTAATAATAATAATAATAGTAAAATAGTTAGACTATACAAAACAAGTGAGATCACCACTCACCAGTTGCCATCATGGGCAGAACAGACTTGACTTGGGGAAATAAATTGGTTACCAATCAAAGAGAATAGGATAATGAGGCATAAAATTTAAATCTTAAAACTTCTGCCCTCCACCCCTCCCTTTTTCTTGGGTTTAACTTTAGTCCCAAATTCTCTGCCTCCTGCCCCACAGTGTCACAGGGGCAGAGGGAATGAAGGTTCTGGTCACCACACAATGTCTCTGGTCCTCTCTACCAAACCCTTGCCATGCAAATCCAGTGCAGTTAACAGCATTATTCTCATACTGAATCCAAAACACAGCACTGTGCCAGCCATTAGGAGGAAAATTAACTCTATCCCAGCCAAAACCAGAACAGCATCCACCCCTTATTCTATGCTGTGATGTCTTGTTCAGGTCCAAGATTTTCCAGTTCATCCCAATTAATCATGATCACCTTTCCTGTCTTTTGATGTACATACAGTGTGCTGGATTGTTGGAGGTTGAAGCCAGTTAGGGTTCCATGACCACTGTGTTTGATTCTATCACCAAAATTCATTAGGGATTTTTTGGGTGATTTTACTGCAATGATGTTGATACAGCAGTCAGTCAATCCAAAACACAACGCTATACCTGCTAGAAGAAAGAAAATTTAACTCTTTCCTACCTGAAATCAGGACAAATGCTTAGGAACCCCATCCTAAAGAATTCATCAATAAGAAGAAAAAGTTTGCAATACAAGCAGGCACTACCTAATTCTAACTAACATTGAAGGAATACCCTCCAGACTTTTAAACCAAAAAATATTGTGGTTTTTGTACTTAAAGCAGTAAAACCTCTTAGGGGTTGTGGTCAGTGTTAATTACAGTCTGTCTAGAGAGGGGAGGGGGATGTTAACTTGATCTTTTTAGAGGTGAGTTATTCAAAATTTAAAAAAACCACAAAACAGTCTTCTGAAGCATTGCAGTCAAGCTCAGCATATTAACCTGGCACTGCACATGGGAACTTCCATAACAACACACATGCAGTCTTAATCTGACAAATAAATTGAGCCACTGGAGTGCTCTTGCTGACCTGCTACATTCAGAATTAATCAGTGCAGGACTGATAAGGTGCTATGCTATTAGGATATTACAAATATAAAACTGCTATTTTCTTCATTAAGTTAGACAAAAACAACACCCAGCACTGGCAATCTCCGCAAGTACAGGTTTGTTTGTTGCAGAAGAGCTAGATTCCAGTTGTTGTTTTAAAGCCATTGGGTCTGATATTAGGTTCTGCCCAGGAGAACTCCTACTAAGGGCCATCTCAGGATGGGTCTATGGGATGGGAAAAGGCAGAAGAGGATTCAGGATTTCTATGCCTTGTCCAGAGCAGATGGGATCTCACAATATCCAGATGCTGAAAGTGCTCAGCTGAATCAGCAGAGTGCCCAGCTCACTTGAGTTATATGGACAAAGGGTATTTAGAGTGACTCAGCCATAAATTCCTTTAGTGTTACAATCAGCAACACAACTGCTCTTACTTTTTGTTCTAAGGTATTGACTGCAATAAATGAAAACACCCATTTGACACTGAGGGCCCCACCAAGTTCTTGGAAACAGAGATCCTAAACTAGGCATTAGATATTGTCCAAAAAAAATGCCACAATGAAAAATAAAAATGCTGAAACACAAAAAAGAAGTGGTGCTCACTGAAAAAAAAAATCAACAAAAAAAGCAACCAAACCCAAACAAAAGCTCCCCAAAAGTGAATCTACATCCAGATGATGCTTTTTTCTTTCCCTTATTTGGAATGAATTTTTTTTTTTATTTCTCTCATACCATGCAGCATAACCAAGATTAACTCATTAGTGGAAAAGAATGTGTGGGAATTCAGGAGAGAGACACCACAAACATGAAGGAAATGAGAACTGGGCTTTTAGGAAGGGAGTTTTCTGGTCTCCAGAATAGGACCAGGCTCAGCTGAAGCATTTTCTGCTGCTGGTATGTTTGCAAGAGTTGTCTTGACTTAGGTTCTGCAGTACAATTTGGCTCCATGCTGCACCCCTTTCCTCATGTAGGAATTGCTACAGTCTTGATCCTTCTTCTCCCAGGCCAGCTATTCACAGGAATCCCATGGTAACTCTGAGACTCTTAATTCTCCCTCCAATCTGCTTGAAAATTCCAAGTTCCTGCAGAAATTTTTGAGACAAACAGATCAATGTATACTCATTAACAGAGACAGTCACAGCACAAGCATGTCTATCTATATCTATATTTATATTTTTGTCTACATATTTAGTAAACTGAGTTGATGGATCAACCACATGTCTGCCAGTACCTATTATTTAATTTCTTCTGAAAATGCAGTTCCAGATGGATGATGATGATGATACAGATTTAATGTGAGTCTATAAGTGGGTGATCCTAATTTCAGCCTATTAAGTTGTTACTGAGGTACTTCTTCTCTGCATGACAAAGTCCAACCCATTTTGATCTCCAGAGACTAATCAAAGCTTTATTCTCACTGAGTTATACCTTTGTAATTGTGGACTGGGTTAGAAAATGTGAACTGCAGTCTGTCTTTGGCTAGTTTTTAAGTTTCATACTGAAACTATTTTTAATTTAGGTTTTAGACCTAAGCAGTTTTTAGCTGTCATATGTGACAGCTTAAGTGCACTGTCCAGCATTTCTGTGAACTCAGTAAACTGGACTGAATGGGGAAGAATCTGTTGACTAAACAGGGAGTTCTTTATGCTGCAAAGGTTATTAGGATACAGGAAAAAAAAAAAAGGTAAACATGCAGCAGCCTGATTTAGGTCAACTCAGAAAGTCAGAAATTATGACTTAGAACTGTCTCTGAATAGAAAAAATAAATAGCAAAATAGTAGAATTGCAAGGATTCAGTCTTTTATTTCAGCCAGCAAAAAATTGAAATTCAAGAGATTTTTCTTGCTGGACTTGCACCCTTTATTAAAAAAAAAAAACAACCAAAAACAAAACCCCAAAAACAAAAATAAAATGAAACCCAAAACAAAAACAAATAAACAAAGCCCTAGAAAACCCAAGCAGGCACAAATGTATATTGTATAAATAAAACCACTGGATTTTCATTCTCTTTCAGTTTGTTTGATAGGAAGGTAATACCATTTCAGTGCAGTGTCAAATAGGTATGTCCTTTTTATAGGTTCTGGGAGGAGGAAGACTAGAATTTTCTTCACTATAATTCCGTTTTCTTCAGGATTTTGATTTGATTTTTGCTTCAGATTGATTTTCTCTGGGAAGGAGATTTCCATGCAATCTGATTCTGCCCAACTGAGTCATGGTTCCAATTACCATGACATCTAGCTATGTTTCTTGCAATTTTCACTGTGTTTACACTCAAAAAGGCTTTTTCCCTTAGTTTCAGAGGGGGACACACAAGACTAGACCCAAAGTAAGCCTCAGCTCTCACTGATGCCCTCTCACTTCATCAGGGAGGTGAAGAATGAATATGTTTCATTTGAATGCTACAAGTCCCCAGGTATCCCAGCTCTCAGCAGAGGGAGAGTTAAGGAGAAGTGTCTGGAGAACGTGGGAATGTTCTGTTTGTCCATCTGCCCCTCCCACCCTGGGCTGGTGGGCACTTTGCTGAGGCTGCCCTGCAGAAAACCACCTTTCCTTGTTACATTCCTTTGAAACCTGGCCTGAACATGATCTCCATCCTCCAGAAATAACCAGCTCCTTGACCCACTCCACCAGGACCTGCTGGTCCTGGGTCCAGCTTTATTTTACCCTGGGTGTTTTGGGTCCTTCTCCTACCCTAAGGCCAAAGGTGAACCTGGGATGTGTATGGGGTTCCTTTAGGGGAGGGAGGGTTGGGAATCAGACAAATCACTCTCATTTGCTCTTGATGCAGCTTCTCCACAGCATTTGGATCAAGATCCTCTAGATCCAACAGCATGGCTCAAGCAGCTGCTGGTTTAGGCACTCTGGCAGCAGTTGAGGAGAAGCAGGAGGATGCTGGCAGGCCCACTATCTGCAGTGAACACTATTCTCAAATATTCACTATTCACTATTCTCTTCATATTTTCAAAAGTGATTTGGGTCCTTTATGGTTACTGAATTATCCAACACAGGGTACTGAATTATCCACATGTAGATAAAAATATAATATACATGTGATACATAAGCCTGGCCCTGCTGCAGTCTCCTTTGGAAGGCAGTGTAGATCTCTGCTGTATTTCCCATGGAAAGAACAGAGCTTAAGGATTAATGCTGAATGGAGGAAAGTGATGCATTAAGTGCCTGGAGCACAGGGAGAGTGGGATTTAAGGAATACATCTGCCTGCTGATCTCCTACCAGCTGGTGCAAACACCTTCCTCCTTGGGTTGTGAAATCCCTTCTGAGGCACTGCACAGGACACTGAGATGATGCCAGGACATTCAGCAGTGCAAGGGCCAAGTATTCAGATCCTCCATGGGCCAAGTGGGCCTGGGGGGCTGTCAGACTGCTCCAACCTCCTGACATCCTCTCCAAAGGAAGGAGCTGGATATGGTCAGCACTGTCACTATTCAACCTCTGTAAAAGAATCGGTGCAAGAGGCAATGTAAACTTCCCAAAGGCAATTATATTGATAAGAGAAACATCAATATTTGTTTAGCTCAATATCATCAATAATTAACACAGGTATACAGAACCATATCAGGATAGTGCTGACTTCAGGAACTCACAAAAACATGTTCAAGATTACTTTTATAACTATACTTGGCCATGAAAGTTGAGACTTCTTGCTGTCACCATGCAGCTCTGCTTCATTTAAATTATGTTCATGCCTGTTATATACTAGAATTCCAATTATTATAATTCTATGTTACAGATTATTAATTTGCCTGCTAAAAAAAGCAACAGGAAAGAAAGAGGGAACTGAGTTACGCTGAGAATCACTTTCCAATCCTGCATGCTATGACTTAGCATAAAATGCATTTTATTCCCAATTAAACTATGTCAGGGCCTTGTTGCAGTGCTCCATTACCCATTCTCCACAAAGAGGCATGGCCCCATCAGTCTTGTGATGAGATGCCACCAAATAAGGTTATTATGCCAAGAAGCAATCTAGGGAGAAGCTATTATCTGGTTTTCTACAAAAGCAGTTTCTAGTCTTATTGGCTTGCATTATGTAGTAGAAATTGAATTTATATTGCAGAAATTGAACTTAGGAGGGTACAGTGAAACATGCATGCTACCCATTTTTCAGCCTAACTGTGGGATGTTAAACTTCCTTTAGAGAGAGAGCAGAGCTAATAGTCCAAGATCTGGAGGTGCACAGTCAGCATCTCAGCTGAAGACAGTGGAAGGAGTCATGCAGTTATGATAAAAAGGGTTATACAAAAGTCATGCTGAAATCTATTTCTCACCTAAATATGGTGGAAAAAGCCATGAGGCCAGAAAAGAGACTGCTATCCCTGCAGATAATTGCAAGTGCCTTCACAAGATTTTATTTACAACAACTATAGCCCTTGCATGTGTAAATCCTGTCATTTATAAATGGAAGTTTACATGATTTGACTGCACAAGGATGAACCTCCATGTGCATAAATATGCCTTAGGGCCCAGCTTCAGATTAGAGAAATCTTGTCCTGCAAGCTCTGCAAAATTGAAAATTTGTTATCCAGATCTTGCTTTGAAGTATTGTGACTGAGATTTTGCCCATGGGTTTACATGGGAATAAAACAAGGACAAAATCTGTCCTCTTGGAATTTATTATTAATATCATCATTATAATTATTATTACAAGGAATTACTGTGATAATTTAGAAATATGCTGAAAATGTGCTGAAATTCCAACAGAGGTTACTATAATGTCCACTCAACATTAGCAAGTATACAGATTTGAAGGCAGACTATAAAATAATGCACTGGGAATAGATTTGTTTGAGTTAGACAGAAAATATTCAATCACAGGTGTTTAAACATGAGTATTCACTTTCAAGTTATTCAGAGAGGAAAGAAAATAAAGACAAGGGAATGTGCATGGGAAAAGGGAAAGAATATTTGAAGCCTTTTTGCCAATTTGGGATTGAGATTTGTTAGTAAAATAAACCAGATTTCACACTTCAAGATGAAACACACTCAGCAGTCTTGGGAGAGGGAATGAAACTCCCTCATGTCTCTTTCATGAGGCTTTGCTGCTTAACAGCACCTTTGGTTATGCTGTGATTAAATTGTTCAGCCTTGTGTTTTGATCTGTGGTGTAAAACCATGTTCCATGGAGAGTGTCACCATGTCCTGTGTTCTCTGTGTTTGTAGCCACTCACATCCTGTGCTCAGTGGAGTGCCTCAGTGATTGCTAAGATAAAGATGAGGCCACGGCCCATAACATCTCTGAGTGCTGGAATTCCTGAATTTCCTTCACCAGAAAGGCATTTGGAAAGGTGTGGTTTCAGTCTCATAAGAAAGGGAATAAGAAAATTAATTCAGCTTTTGGGAGTAGCAGTTCTGGAGAAACCTCTCTGGCTCCTTTCAGAAACACCAGCATTCCAGGAGAATCCATGGCCAGCATCACACAACAAGGAGCAGCAAGGTGCACTTAGCTTTATCAGGTGTTTGAACCTCTACCTGTCTGCCACCATGAAGCTGGTACTGCAAGGTTCTGACAGTTCTCAGGTCCCTCTTTGGAGCTGTGTCTGAGCCCATCCTGAGGGCTGTTTGAGGAAGAGTCAGCTCAAGACATCTGTCATCAGGCCAGCAGACTGAGAAGGCAGAGGAGTGCTGAAGACTCTCTGAAGTGGCAAAGGTTGTACCCAGTAGGAGTGAGGTGTTTTGGTGAGTCCTGGTGGGCTGTGGTGATGCTGACAGACTGTTGTAGCCCTGGGGTTGCTGAGGGATCACAGCTCTCCCTGAAGAACTGCAGGAACAGAAAAGGAAAAAGACACACACCCACTGCCAGACAGGCACCAAGAGTCGGGAGAGAGGCACATCTGACTTCAGACTTCCTGAAGAAACTCGAAGGAGCCCCAGGTGAAGAAGGTTGTTCTTCAAAAGAGCTGGCAGAGCAAAGGAGACAGAATGAAGGAATTCACTGGCTCAGATTACTTTGGCATTGGTCACCATTCTGGACCCTGCAGGTTAAATCTCATTATAAGGGCATGTGGAAAGCAGGCTCACTGCAGCTCACAGAGTAGAGTAGAAGGTGGTATTTCAGGGGGTTTTATACCTAAATTGCTGTGTCATGAAGATGCATTCTTATTCAGCTTTGGGACCATGAAGGCCAAGGAGTTGAACACTCTGCCCCCAATACTGCACTTCAGCCCCTCCTCTGGCATAAGGATTTTCAGTGCACACAGTCCTCGTCTTCCAAATCACCTTCCTAAGGGACCACAGGCAGGAAATGTCTACTGAGGTAACAGCTTAGCTGCAGGGCTGCACAGTCAAAAGAAACACAGCAGTAGTAAGTCAAAATACCTCACCACAGCAAAGCCATGCCTCCCTAGGAAGTCCTCTGGATGATACTAACCTTGAAGCTGACATCAGATTTACAGCTCAATTCTCTTGGGTAATGATGCTGATTACATCCATACTAAAAGAGCAAAGCAAGTTCATTTCCTTCTCCTCTGCAGCGAGGCTTCACTGATGGCTGCCACAGGAAAGCCTATGACAGGTTCCTGAATTGCTTTAGACATTTGGCAGCTGCAGAGCTCTTTGCAAAGGATAGAAACCTTCCACTGCTCCAGAGCAACTGACAGCTGAAGAAAGATGATCAGCCAAATTCTTTGTTGTAGCCACTCCATATACCAAGATAAGTAGAGTGATTATACTGATTTATAGGTCTTGGATACCTAACTGCTTTTCTCCCCCCCATAAGATCTGCAGAACAGGTACTCAATTGCTTAATGAAATGAAACAACCCTCCTCCTATTGACAGCAGTATTACTTAAATGTAAGCAGAGGAATCCCAAAATGTTGGTTTAAGACACATTCACCTTTCACATATGGCTTAAGTCAAAAATCCTGGGACTCAGACTGGGTGATTTTGTTGGGACAGATATTTAGCATGGGACTCATCTGCCTAGCAGGAGGTAACTACAGTGGAGTTATCTCCCTGTGAGTTACACTGAAGCCTCACTTTCTTGTCAATGCAGAACTCATCTGTCACCCAATGGACTCTAAGACATGATAATCTCACTGTAGAATAGACATCTAAAATATATCAGATGAATCATCTCTGAAAAAGTGTAGTTCCCCACAATTTATCTAAATCTGCACTTGTAGCTAAGGTTGCCTGAGAACCAAGAAAACCAGGCACAGAGGAAATCCACTTAGAGGATAAGCAGAATTCTCAAGTACCCCATCCATGCTGTTAGGCAGAGACCTTGCCCTGCTCTAAGCTCTTGCACTAATTGCTCCATTAACAAATACCACACTTAAATCAGAGGGTCAGTGGTCACCAGGTGAGCCACTGCAAAGAGAAAGGGCAGGGACCAAGGCTCTTCTGACAGCTCCTGTTGTCTGTCACTAAACTATTCATTCCCAAGGCCCTTTGATAGCCAGGGGTAAGGAGGCTGCTGACAATTTGCAATGGCATTTGATTTAAAGCTGCAAAGCTCTTGTCTCTCGGTGTCCTGTCAGGAATTTGATCACCAGCAAGGCTGGAAACAAGCGCTGCTGGCAAATACTCTTGGCAGGGAGCATCCATAACCAACACAGCTCAGCACAGCCTTTGAAGGAGGTTGCTTGGGGCAATCCTCTTCAGCTGCATTTGCACTGCACATAAATCTGATGATGATCCTAAAAAGGCAAAAAGTTTTGGGGGTAGTTGAGGCACTGCTCAAGGTGGTGCCATGAACATTAACCGGGTCAGGAATCACTGAGGGCTGTGGTACAAGTTCCCAGGGAATATGAATGTACCAGCATACCTACTATAACTGCATTATTTGGCATATAGAATCTGAGAGGTTACCAGATTGAGTAATTTCAGTCATTCACACAGGAATATTCACTATTTTAAGTATATGTTTAAATATCTTCTCCTTTATAACATATTCTGAGAAAAAAAAAAAAAGAAAAAGTGGTGTCTGAGGTAATCCTTGGTGCTAGTCTGCAGCATTTCTCCTCACATGTTTTGTCTCCCTTTTTTTAGGACAGCCAGACAGTTTTCTTTGGGAACAGCAATGCAGGCAACTATCACCATATGCTGTGTGGGTTCCCTCTTTCTGCTCCTCAAAGGAGCTGACAGCCTTGCCAGAAAGGAAACAAAACAGTCTACTTTATGCTCACAAAAAGAGGATTTATTCAGTATCAGAATTTTAAAAAAGGAATATAATCTTACACAGAAAAATTCAACAGAGAAACCTCAGAATAGTCCAAAAC
Organism: Fringilla coelebs; assembly: GCF_963513975.1. NCBI lineage: Eukaryota > Metazoa > Chordata > Aves > Passeriformes > Fringillidae > Fringilla > Fringilla coelebs. The sequence continues at coordinate 146,160,114 of NC_140028.1, forward strand.
CTGGGACATTGGTGACCCACTTTCCCACTTGGGTCAATGTACCATTCCCCCTTGGTTCCTTCTCTGAGAGCAAAGGAACCTGGACCATTGGGATATGGGCTGCTCCAAACCCAGGTAAATATTTCATACCCTCTGTTTAAGAGTCAGCATTTCTGTACTGGGAACATGGGTTTGATTAACCATTTTCTAGTGATTTGTTTTTTCCCCCTAGTGTGAAGTGAGGATGAACATCTTCATTATCACAGCTGACTAGGGCACTATTTTGTTTTCCCTGGAAAAAGCAGACAGCTCCCCCTTACAGAATCTCAGATGATCACAAAGACAATCCCACCACCCTTATGCAAATATTTTCACCACGATCTTGGTGAGAGCTGTAGGTGTGCAGAGCTGAACAGCTGTACCTGTAAAACATCTGTATTTCTAATGTGAGGATTGCTGAGGGTTTCAGCCTGTGTCTGCTGCTTTTGGTCTGCTCTCCCAGAGGGTATAATTTGGTTACTTAGCTGACATCAAAGGTGTTCTTCTCCCGAGGTTCACAGAGCCAACACTTAACAGAATTCCCACCCTCCTGAAAAATGCATGTGTAAGATAAAGCACTGCTGGGGGCAGTTGGCTCTTGGCTACCTGGGCTGTGGGTTTTCCATGCCAGAACTTCAGAGCTGACTCAGCTCTGAGTGAGCTCTTTGGGGAAGCACATGGAGATACAGCTCCATTGTTTCCAGGCACAGAAATAAGGCCGTTCATTTTTGAGCTGTACCAACTTGAATTAAAAACCTGTTCAGAATGAGAGCCACTCTACACATCTAGAGCTGACACTGGTGCTCCCCCTGAGAGCTGCTTGGGCTGAAATCTGGACCACAACCTGTACAGTTCCACATTCAAACAGCTCTGCTTGAGCTGGGATCATTGTTTCCAGCCATGACAGATCAAGGCACATCTTCTTGGTTCCTGCCAAGGATCATGACCAAGATAACAAAGTTCTCTGCCAGCATCACCTCCAAGATAACTGTGCAGGACACTGAGGGTAAGAGTGCCCTCAGGACATCTGAGCTTTCATCTGGAGCTGGTGGGAGTGCACTGACTCCTGTGACCATGGGGATAAGGGGCAGAAGGATGGTTTTTGTTGAGGTAGTGCCATGCAATCAGGATGTGGGACCAAGACTGGGAAAGTATTCCTGAATCCCTTGGTACAGGCACAACCTGAGCATCTTTACTGCAGCGACCCTGGGTCCCAAACCTCTGGGTTTGAATCAGAAAAGTCCTTCCGAATCCAAGCAGGCTGTGGCTTGCTAGCTTGGTTAGGATGCCAGATTTGGACGAGTCCTGCACATTTACACAGTGCCTTGGCTTGGAATGGATTCCTCCAGGAGCACAAAGCATGGAGAGCACAGTGCCAGTGCCTACAGAGCAGCCTGCCACGGCCTGGGGTCAGCAGGGAACATCACATAAGCTGGAATGACACCAAACATTCTGGGGTGCTACCAGGGATTTGCTCCTTTCCAGAGCATTCCAGCATGCCAACACCCTGGGTGATGGAGTGGTGACTGTGGTGCCACAGAGACGCTCCAGGGAATGAGGGGTGGTGGCTGTGAGCACACAAACCTCCACTGCTAATTATCATAAAAGCTGAGTAATAAATAGGTGCTGCTCTGGCCTCCCATTCAGCAATTCACAGGATAGATACTACCATAGCAGAGTACATGTAAATCTGCTGGTGGATTACAAATGTGCTTTTTCTGATAAACACAGCAGCCATTTTACTCTTTCTACTTTCTAGAATATTTTTTTAAGGAAAATAAGTATATTCAAGAGTCTCAAAATGTAAATTGGCAATGGACTTTTTGTCTACTGCATTTTTCTAAATAAATTTTGCTAGCACCATGTTCGTGCCTCACAAAGCCAAGTTCATTGCAAATACATTGTATCAATTAATTTTCTACTAAAAAAACCATTCAATATCAAATCTTCATCTGCCTACAAGCAGCACAGAAGGAAATTTTCCTTGAGGAACTATCAAAATGTGTGCATCCACTTTTATGCTTGCAAGTCATATTGAAGGAACAATTTAGGTAGTAACTTTAATTTGGACCAAAGGCCAGGTCTAGGGAACACAGACATTTTATTTTCTGATGAAGTTACAGCTGGGCTGCCTGAGGTTTCTCATGCAATTTTGCCAGTGAGGTTGATTTAGATTTTTTTTTCCAGGGAGTTTTCCTACAGCTAGGATGAAGCTGATTTATGACCCATCTACTTCTACATGGTATAGCAGCAATATTAGTCAAGCTTCTTCAGAACACATCCACTCTCAGACTTTGTTACTCAGAGGAAATATATTTACTCCATACTCTTACATGGAGCTTGGTCTTTATTCATACTTTATTCCCCTAATCATGTATTGCTTAGAGGAGAAAGTTAAAGGAATGTTTCTTAGGCATTGTCCTTCACATAGATCTCAAAGTAATAGTGACACTGCCTTTAAAGGGAAAAAAAATTAAAATTATTTTCTTCAGGAGCAAAAAAATCCTTCATGGGAGGATAACTGAAAATAGGGGAAATTATGCCATCCCTTCTCCTCACTCCTGTGAATTTGATGATGATGAAAGGGGAAATAAATGAATTATTTCATTTCATTCCCATGGGAAGTTCATTCTTGGTCTCTGAAATTAGAGGCAGCTGGGAAATATGTTCCTCATATGGGTCTCACTCCATGAGACCCAGTGAGGGCTCATCCCCTCTCTGGATCTCATGGAGTGAGCACCAGAGTTGCAGCTCCACTGTGGCCAACTCAAAATACAATTAAAGCAGGGAAGTTCTGTGCTCTAAATGGAACTACAAGTCACAGAAATTAAATGTCCATAAACTAAATTCTGAAACAGGAAGGGAAATGCTGTGGAGAATTTCTAAGCATAAAATATTTTATCTCAAATTAAGAAAGGAGTTCATTTCTTTCACAGTGTGAGCAAAGCTTGTCACTGAAGAAATCATATTTGGTCATTTTTTTCCTGCGCTGTGTGTTTGCTACCCTGACTTTTGAGAGCTCAGTGCTCTCTGTGTGGTACCTGAAGTGTCCTGCATTACTTTCAGATGCATTAATTGTGAAACTGGTGAAAAAGAAATAGACAGTGACAGAAAAGAGAAGCAAAAAATATTTGCAAGTGGTTTGCCCAGAGAACAGAGAGAGAAAACAACAAAAGGAAATCTGCAGATAGACATATCTCAATGATTACTTTCTGATTCGGTCAATGCCTGATAATTGGCAGAGCTCCACTCCCAAGAGTAAGCAGAGAAAAAAGGAGGAGGAGACCATGAGATAAAATCAGATGGAGAGGGTTTGGTTGCCATTAATTTCCATAATTTTCATCTCCCAGCACGAAGCTTTTGAATCTTTGTTATTCTTGTGAAGATAGATGGAGAGGTAAGAACACAGAAACCTTAATTTTATCACCACATATCCTTACAAAAGGCAGGAAAAATAGCAACTTCCTTAACAAGAGTGGATGATGATGGAAGGGGCTGGGATAAGTGGAAGGAGATGTGGAAACCCAGGGCACTGGAAATATTTCTCTGATTTCTCTGGGGTGCCCTGACCCCCAGGGCAGCACTGACTCTGACCCTCACCCATGGAGAAAGTTTCCCAGACTTCAAGATAGACCAGAATCCACAAAAGTGTGAAATAGATTATAGAGAGCAGTGTGGGTGTGTCACTGGGTGAGAAATTGAGGGTTTGGGGTTTTTAGGATGTTGTGGATGGATGCAAGATGGAGGGCACAGGGTGTCATCCTGGGTTTCTTCTTCATGCTTCTTCCTCCTTCTTCATGGGTTTGGGTGACATTTTGTAATTGGGCGGAAAAGTCCCCACTGGGGGCTCTGTGGGATCAGTTATTGGGTTAAAGGGAAAATAATCCAGGTGTCAGTTCTTAATTGGATAGTTTAGTCTTAAAAGACCTTGGAACAAAAGACTGTTGGCCTTTTTGTGCCTTCTAATGAAAAGCTGCCCAACTCACAGTAGTGAGACTGTTTTACTGATAAAAAATAGCAAACACCTGAGTCCCAACATGAACTGCTGTCTCAGTGCCTTCAATCCAGACCCAGAGGAACCAATGACTGGTACCCCCAGAACAGGGCTGGATAAGTGGTTTCCAAGGACTCCTCCTTTGGGAAGAGGCAGGGTTTGCAGTGCTGGCTTGGCAGAGAGTGCCAGGGAGAGCAGCAGCTCTTCCCATCCTCCCTGGATGTTTGCTGGTGTCTGTGGATCACTGGGGCTTGGGAAGCTGATCCCAGCAGGGTTCATGCCTCTCTGGCAGTGCTGGCACACAGGTGGTGACACTCCCAGGGGCCTGGGGACATTTGTGTCCCTGTGCTGCCCATGCCAGGAGCAGAGAGGTGTTTCCACCAGTGTCAGGCATCTTATTAATTATCTTGAAAGCAGGGAAGGGTTAAGTATGAGCTGAAACATCTCCTCGATTCAGACTCTGGTTGTGCTTGAGAAAAGCAGCTGAATGTAATCTCTAATGGGACATGGAAAAGGCCTGATTCAGCTACACATTTAAGCATATATATAATTTTTCTGCAAATGTATCATAAGCAGTTGTTTATACAGTGCTGAATTAGGGCCAAGTTTCCTTCTTGATACTAGGTTGTGATTTTTTTTTTTCTACTACAATCCAGTGGAAAGAAGCTAGGCAACATTTTTGTTAATAAACTTTAGAACAGATCATAATAATTCAACTTTGATTTTCTTGTAGGATTTAAATTGAAAAAAGAAAAAGGCAATGGTGCTTTTTATGTCCTCTAAAGTTTATTGATTTCTAGGAGAAATGCCTTTTCCTTTCAGAAAATCAGAGGATGCTTTTTGAGGAAGGGAGAATATTCAAAGGGCTAGATAGTAAAATCCTACATTACCAGGATGCAGCTTATTCTAGCATGGCATCTTGTTACAGTAAATGGAGATGAAGTGAAAACAAAGTCTTGGCAAAGTTGTGTTGACAATATTCTTGAGTCTTAAATGCAGAAGGCAGCCCTAAAATTAGAGGATTTGTGTTCTTTAGAAATAGAAAGAAATTATATTGGAAGTCAACCCAAGTAATCTCAGTTCAAACTGGAATGAAATTCTTCTCTGATACCTTTTTCTTTAGGAAGCTTAAGCTGAAGTCCCTGTTTGGGGTCGCGTCATTACCAGGTCAAACATGACTGCACTGAGAATAAATTTTCCCTCCAAGGTAATGCCCTGTTCCCTAAAAATACAATATGCTGCTTAATATTAAAGTGAAAATTATCATCTTTCTAATTGCAAATAAATAACAATAAATTGCAAACAATAAATAATACATTGGAGTGAATCTTGCATCCCTACAGCCCTACTCAGACCACGTATACGAGCAGCTTCAGAAACCTGGAGGACTTTAACTGCTAAATGAAACATTTGAGCACCTATTTTGTCCTCTTAGGTGCCCTTCATTATTCCAATTCACAAACAGATATTGTTGTTTAGCCCAGAAACTTGTGTTTGATCATAACATTTATTTCAGAAAGCTGTGCTGGCTTTAAGGACAAACAAGTAGAAAATCTATCATTTCCTTTGGGAATTTTTCCAGCAGGTACATTGTCATGCTAATACAAAGCACATCCTTTTTTCAAATTTACCTTTGTCTTCACTTCCAGACACTGGTTCTTGTTATCCTTTTTTAGGCTAAAGAGCCCTTTCAGAAGCAGGACATTTCCTGTACATCAGTACTCCCACAGCAGCAATCCAAGTGGATTCTAATCTCTTCCATTAGCTGCATGGATGAACCAAAGCATCCTGGTTTAGGACATCTTTTTCTAATACTAAATAAAAGTTGTACTTTTCACTTGCAAACCTTTTAAAATTAATGCAGTGTGATATATGGACTAAGAGCTATGAGGAACAAATTCAGTAGATGGGGAATTTCCTTTCTGACTTGGTATTTATTATCATCTTTTTACTTTCTTTTCCTCTTCAGAAAATACTGCTTTAGTGGAAAACAATACATTTGTTCAAAACATGTGGGTATTTTCTAACAGGTATCTTTTCTAAGAGATCAGCTGTGCTGCAGCACAGGTACAGAGGCTCTGGTGGGTGTTTTGGATATTACATCAGAAACAAGCTGTGAATTTGCCCAGCATCACCTGGATGGAAATATGGGCCCCCAGCTGCAGCTGAATCCCTGATTCTGCATTTTGGCTGGGGCCAGCTCAGCCCTCTGCAATTCAGCAGATGTAGAGGTGTCTGCAAGCTACAGCCTGTGTGACAACATGGCTTATCCCTCTGCAGATCAGGTTATCAAAGTCATTCTTGTTACTGTAAAAAAGTCAAAATCACCGTTTTCAATCCTAATTTTCTGGGAATTTAAAGTTTATTCTCTCAGCTTCTTCACTGTGGGAAGACTTTTACTGAGCTGTGAAGGAAGAGAATGAAACCTGATGCTGCAAGTTTATTGCCTCCAAGTGCTTTATTCTTAAGAACTCTAGCAATGGCATCAGAGGGGAAAGACACTGCTCCTGCATAGGTCCTGAAGGATTGTCTACAATTTAGACTCCTATAGAGACTCTGTGAAGAGCTAAACCAAAGCCTTTTGTCTCCAATATGTAAGAAGATCACCTGACCCAATAGGCTGTAGCACCTTTAAGAAGCAAACAATAAGGATTGACAGGATTGAATTTCAAGTCAAGGGAGTGTTTCATTTAAAATCCTTCTGACTTCAAGGAAGGTTTAAGATAAGTACTTCATAACTGAGTTGATAATCTTACTAATTCCTGCTGCTCCATTGTTGCACAGGTTTTATATTCAGAGTCCTCAGCACAGTGTGACCCTGCACCAGTGGAGACTTTCAGATGTAACCCTTGTGCTACATTACAAAAGTTCATTTCCCAAGTCCTGCTAAGCACCCAATGTTGACACAATGAAACCAGGCAGAGTTTTCCTGATTTTCCTTAATTTTTCTGAGCTTTTACCTACAGAGATTCCACACCTCCCAAAGGCCAACTAAGCAAAGCCTATGTTTTTCAGATGATAATTTACTTGTTATGAGTCTCTTAACTTTTAATCTTAGTGGAGCATGACTATTTTAGGAGACACTCAGGAATTTTGTGGTTCAGCAGTGTTTAGCTGTACCCTTCATTTCCAATACATGGATTTAACAGTGCAAAGGAAAATTACTAAATGGACCAGCAAACTGGTGAAAATTCTGAGATCACAGAATAATATTACTTGCATAGTTCTCCCAAAACCATCCCTCCAAGAGATATCAAGCCATGACTTTCTATGAAGACAAAAAATTTAAAAAAAAATTAAAAAAATTAAAAAAAGAGAGAGAGAGAATGCCTTAGATGTGAAATGCTTGTGGGGCAGAGAGAATTCAGCTGCTAGAGCAGACTCTGTCAAACTGCATCACTTGTTTCATTAACTTTTAGAGAAAAGAAGCACACAGTCCATGGGTTTAGAGGTAAAATTGCAAACAAGGTTTGCAGATAGATAAGCTACAAATGTAAAACCAGCATCATTATTTCATACACGCCTTCATCTCCCTGATCTCCATTCAATTTAAGAAGTTTAATTATTGGTTTAATCAGCTGAATGGCATTATGAGGAATCACAAGGTGTTAGGGAATCCACTGCTGCCTCAAGTCCTGAAGAGAGAGCATCTGCTCCACAGAAGACAAGTAAACCCTCAACCTGCTCACCTCTGTTTCTGCTCTCTGCTCCCCCATTTTAAAGCCCTCTGGCACTCAAGCTGCAGGATTGTCTTCCAAGTGTTTTAGAGGTTCCAGCTGGGTCCATCTGAAGGATAAATTACGTTTTACCTGAACTATCATTTGGCTTTACCTGTTCATCTGTTCCTTTCTTGCTCTCTCTAATCAAGTTGTAGATCCCACATATGTGGATCTTTCACCAATGTTATTTTGCATAGAGTAAAACCTGTTTTTCTGGCCACATATGGGAGAGAAGGGATCTTTTTGCTATTTCATTTGAGCAGAATTTTTATATGCTGCAATTGCTCACCTTCTGTACAAAACAGCTGGGATGGAACAGAGATTTCAGCCCAGGCTTCAAAGGCAGAGGGGTGGATTACTCAGCAATTTCACACTGATGAAAAGTTTCTCTCAGAGATCTTTAAATTTAGTTGAAAAATTAGTACATTCTGTTAAACTGTATATATAACCTGTCTAGATCATAGAGTCCTTGTAAAGTCACCTAGAAAATTAGTGCTTTGAAAATCAGCTAATCAATCCCTTGTTTGCATACTCAATCTACCTGCAGCATTTTATTCCCTTGGCTTTTAGTTTCATCTGAAAAGGTAAAAAGTTGGCATGTAGCTCAGAGAATGCTTAAATTGATAAAAAAATAACTTAAACACAGATAAAATGCATTGTTTTGTGTGTGTGTGTTTTTGGTTTTTTTAAAAGAAGTGTGGTTAAGAGAACAAGGTAGAGGAAGCACTTAAGGGAAAAAAAATCACTTCTTGGGTAGCTGAGGTTATTCACCAAAGAAAAAAAAACCACTTTTCCTATCAGACTTAAGGCACAAGCAGAATGCAAACCAAGGCCTGTATTGTTCAAGTCTCTGAATACCGTTTCCAGGTGCTCCAGCTGCAAAAAGCTTTAGTGCCAGAAGATGATCAAGGCATAAAAAGAGCTCAGAGAAAGAGTAAATCCAGATGAGACAGCTGAAAAAGTAAATAACAAAAAGCATAGACTAGATGGCACTCACCAAAAACTAGGTGAATATATATATATATGTAGATATTGAAGTATAAAATTTGTGAGCTGCTAAGTAGTACCTGGTCTTTTGTTTAAAAGTGCCTTAATATCAAGGAGTGATAAATGGCTTTATGATGCTGGTTCAAAGGATGGTGGAGAAGAATCAGGGAATTGAAACTTGAGGGCAGGATGGCTGTCACACTGGGTAAATTGGTAGAAGCTGTAGTATATCAAAAACTAACAGGCACATTGACCAAATCTGGGGTACATTAGGAAAAGCTGAGTGTCATCATCACATTTTCTGAAAAATTCCTTCGCCAGGATTTCTTCTCCTGGGAAGCTGAGAAGCCCCGGAGAAAAATGAAAACAATAATTATCTGATTCTCTTCTCCTGTGTTTTGCTGCTTTGGAATGTGGTTTGGACATTGTTTACCAACTGGTCATTGTTTGATTGGTTTCATGGGAATTGTTTTAACTTAATGACCAATCACAGCCAGCTGTGTCAGGACTCTGGAGAGAGTCATGAGTTTTTCATTATTATCTTTTAGCCTTCTGTCTGTATCCTTTCTCTATTCTTTAGCATACTTTTAGTATAGTATTCTTTTATATAATATAGTATCATAAAATAATAAATTAGCCTTCTAACAACATGGAGTCAGATTCATCATTACCTCCCCTTGATGGGGAACCCTGAAAATACCACAGCTGAGACTTTTGCAGAGAAAGGAAAAGATAATGATGCTCAAGTCTATTGGAGTACTTTGAAGGAAACTTGTCTGTGCACAAAAGATCCTCGTCTGATGAGGCAGCTCCTCACATTTCCTAAAGGCTTTTGAGAAATGGTTTTACCAGATATTCTTTAAAAGTTTGTTGTTTTGGAATATGATTGTGAGCAGGCTTTGAATGGACAAGCAGATGGCTGGAAGGTGGGAATAAAAGGGCAGAAAAGTGTAGGGTTGTCCCTAGTGCCACCCTACAGAGGGTTCCAGCACATGCACTTTTCAAATTATACACAAAGCATGTGGAGAAGAGCCTTGCTGGTATTTTATTATTCAGATTAGTAAAAGACAAGTGAACTGAAAAGAACTGTGGAAGAATTACAGTACTATGTGAATTCATGATTAAACAACAGATGAAATTTAACACCAAAGTGTGAAGTAATGAACTTCATTTTAAAAAATGCCAAAAAAAATCCAAGCACAGTCTTAACTTTGCATACATGATTATGGGCTGTGAGTTAGTTATTACTACTCAAGAAAAACATCTTGAGGTTAGAAAAGTCACTTTCATGCATCTATTAGCTGAATGCTCACTGACAATCAAAAAATGATAAAATAAAAAGGAAAAGAATAGAGAACAGAACAGAAAACATCATTATGCCATTATATGAACCCATTAAATAATCCCACGTTTGAAGTAATGCATGCAATTTTATCCTTCCTCTTGAAAAGGATACAGACAATTGGATAATACTCAGAGGAAGCTGCAAAGGTGAACAGAGGTACAAAATTATTTCCATATGAGCCACTAGACTAAATAGAACCGCCAGTAAAGATACAAGTTGTGAGTGTCACAGTGGGGGAGGCAAGGTGGTGATTGCACTTCACCCTCACAGCACAAGAATTAGAGGTCATAATCAGAAATGATGTGAGGTGGCAAGTTTAAAACAAAACCAAAAGGGTGGGTAATTTTTGCCCAATGAATATTTAAGCTGCGGTAGTTTAGTCAGACTCACAGGTGTTGTAAATGCTAAAAGTTTGCATAGACTTAAAGAAATTACTGTAAAACTTCAGGAGAGAAAAAGCGTTGGTGGACAGAGGGATCAGCCAAGTTCCTGGGCTTCCCTGGACCAGGCAGAGCGGGGCTGGGTGTCCACACCCTCCTCTCTACTTGTGCAGCACTCAAAAATGCATTAAATACATTTTTCTGCATGTCTTGGAGACTATAAAAAAGGCATTGGCTGGGGCACAATTCTTTCTTCATTTCACCCCAAAATGGAGTAGGGTTGTACATTTACTGTCCAGGTCAGAGACAGTTTTGCTGAGAAAGCTCAGTAGAAAGGACAGCTTTCACCTCTTAGCAAAACCAGAGCAGAGGCTCAGCCCCTTCTCCTGCATGGACAAACCCTCATCCCAGCCCAGCTCCCTCTGAGCACCACGGACAGATCCCACCCTTGGGAATGTGAGCCCCTCCTCAGGGCTGAGCTCCCAGGAGCTTCCAGCCTCTCCTTTCATCTGCAGCCTGACTGAAGGGCAGCATCTGGCCTGGCACTGTCCCTGGGGATGAGCTGTCCCCTTCTCCCCTGCCATGTGGAAGCTGGCAGCTTGGTGGGAGCAAGTGTGAAGGGGTCTGGGCTGCTCCTGCTGACACTGCTTTGCCCTGGCTAGAAAGTGCCTGGGTGTCTTCAACACAATGAAAATCAGGCCCTTTGTATTCAAAGAAGGATGAAGTTGCTGCATAATTAAAATAACCTAATGGCAGAAAGTCCAGAGGGAATTTGTAGCTTCCACCACAGTGGATTTTTAAATACAAATATTTTAAAAAGCAGTAACACATCTGTATAATGCACAGCTGATTTACAGCCTAAATGACAAACACCTCGGGGCTTAAAAAATAATCTCCTCTATTTTAATTTTCTCTGTATCCCCCAGCAAATGTATGCACCACAGCCTGAGAGACACTTCTAACCCTGCTGAAGGATATTCTGATGAAACAGCTGCTGCAAACAAGTGTATTTTACCACAGCAAGAAGAAGAGCGTGAGTACAGCGAGGTGCAAAATGACACAGTCAGCATTACCATGTGTATTTACCTAGGCTAGAGCTCTGTGTAAATAATGTATAAGGAATGATTCTTTGCTGTGTCCTAAGGGAGGAACAGCAGTTACAACAGATCATCTTAATAGGACATAGTGTCTAGGAGGCCCTGGAATATTCCTGATGTAAAACTTCTCCCACAGTGTAAAAGTGTGCTTGCTTATGACCTAGCTTTTACAAATGCTTGGATAACCTATAAAGTGCCTTTTGGGCAATATTTATTTACACATAGCTCATCTGAATTTCCATGGAAGTGTGAAATGCACAGAAAGCTGCTCAACACCAAGGCACTCCCATGGAAAGATGCTCCTTGGCCATCATCCTGTTTGATTTTTCAGTATGGAGCTTGAGGGTGACCATGCTTCATCCAGAATGACAAGAAACACAAGGGAGGGTTACACAGAGCTGATTTCAAGGCTAAATATGGGTGAGTGCTGGGACTGGGGAGGGAGGAATGGGGCTGGCACCATTTACAGAACTGAATCAATAGGAGGAAGGTCTGTAAAAAAGAAGCAAAAAAACCCCATGGGCACAAGAATAGTTAGAAGAGAGTTGTTACTTAAGGGGACTGTGAGCCATCAAGTGTTGAAGAGGAGTGAGCAATAATATTAGAAGAGGCATCAAGGAGGATGGGGGAGAGAGCTGAGATCTGGAGCCGTGGCCAAAAAAAAGAGTTGTCAGTGAGAGTTCAGGGAGAAGCTAAAATTGGGTGAAAAACAAGCCAGAAAAATGGCTGGGGGAATATAAAATGGAATTAATGGCTTTCATCAGCATTTCTAGTTAGTTGAGAGGAGGAGGAAATTAGGGAGGTGATAAGATTAACAGGAAGCAGGTGAGTACAGCTCTGGCAAGGTGCTGGGTGTGATGGGTAATGACTTGTAAAATTAGCTTAGCTAGTGCTTTTTCTCTCAGAAATGTTTAATGGTGAAGGACTGGACCACTTCAGGAAAGGAAGCTATGGAGGAAATAAAGGCAGCTAATAGCTGGGGATGCAGGATTGATCCATGGAGGAAAGAAGTAGGACTAAAGAGCAAGCAGAGACATCAGAGTGAGAAAAACATGGGAGAGCGAAGGAAGAAAAGACAAATCATGAAGAAAGAGAGATGGAGGGGGCTGCAGCTTTGACCCACTTTGTCACAGTTTGATAGTCTGGGAGCTGAAACCATAACTGAAGGAGCACAGGGCAAACACTTGCATGAAATTCCTCCAGTGTCTCTGAGCCCTCACTTGGCTGCTAACCCTATACTGGCACAGGCTGATCAAAGCTGGAATGCAAAATTAAATTTCTGGGGAGTGCTTGAACATGTGAAGGGAAAGCAAACAGAAGAGAACTACACAAAGCATTAAGGACAGAGAGCAGATGAGAGAGGAGAAGGCTTCATCACTGAGATAATACTTTATCCTCTACATATAAGTGTGCATATATATATATAAAAAAGTGTATATTCACATATAAGTGTATATATATATTAGTATATATACATATAAGTGCCTGAAGGCACTTGTTACTCATGTTGAAGAGATCATGGCAAGGAAAGTTGCTGAGAGAGCTGTAATCACCACAGAATCATCATAAATGCTGAAACATATCCCCCTCATGAACACATTAGCAGCTGAATCACTCAGCTTCTTCATTAGTCTGTGCTGAAAAAAAAAATAATGGGAAACAAAGAATTATATTTTTTTTATAAGGACTTATTTTTCTGAGCAAGCAAGTAAATCACAAGCCACCATCCCAGAAGAGAGTTCCTGTGCAGAACTCATTGCAGGTTAGTTGTACATCATTTTATATTAAGCGTTGGACATATTGTAGAGGGACCAACTTGTTGCCATTTCCCCTTTCCCAGTGGAATGCTGTTTCCACACTGATTTCTTTCTGCTGACAGCTCTGGTAATACTCTGCATGTGATGGGTAATGGCTTGTAAATTCTGTTTAGGAAAAAAAAAAAAAAGAAGAAGTTGCTTTTAGTTTGGCATCATTGAAAATCTATTTTTCTTCCATTCAGGTGTTTTTGCACCTGGCTAGCAGAACCCAGGCATGGGGCAAGGGGACACTGGAGGTCCCTTTTGCTTTCCACAAGCAATAATCAGCATTTTAATCCCTGAAAATAAGGGTTTAGGGCAGATGAGGACAGTCACTTTTTCTGGATCCTCCTCTGGCTGTGAGACTGAAATCACAGCTCTTTTTTTTTTCTGTCAGTAGTATCCTAAGGTTTCTCAGAATAAAAAGTGTCTCTGTTCTCTTTGCACCACGGAACAAGCAGAGCCAGCACAGCTTCCTTTTCCATGGGTGGCCCAATAAAACCTTTACAGACTAGGAATTTTCAGCCATTTCAGACAATATTTTTCATTGTGTGAAAGAAACCACACCTGGAGAAAATACAGCAGCCTGTCCTGGCCTCCTGCTTCCTTCCCAAGCCTGAAAGAGGATAACTGGCCTCATGTGCAGTAGAAAAAGATGTGCCCATGAGCTCAGCAGTCAGAGCCCACTTGTATCATCAGGAACAGCTCACAGAACCATTCCCTAGGTTTTTTTCCCCTTTCCCTCCATCCTTTATCACTCTCCTAGGGTGACTTTATGATGCTGAATTGTATCCCCATTTGTCTGTTTAGCCCAGAAGTAAGTTTTGCACCTTCAAAATTCGATCTGAGAGTGGAGAGGGGGGAGAAGGAGAAGAGGTGGAATGTCTGAGGTGGTTGTTTTCAAAACACAGAGATAGAGATCTTCAGCATTTTTCTCTCCTGGACTGTGTAATCTGCAGCATGGACAGACAGCAGGAGAGAGCTCTCCTTTCCTTTTTAGGTTTTTTTTTAGCTAGTTGAGGCAGTGAAGCTCCTTGGACTGTGGTTTTTATTTTTCTTGCAACTATTCAGCCCTGCTCTGGACTGAAAACCCAATAAAACACCAGGAGCTCACACCTGTGGCCACCAGGGCCAGGGACATGGCATTGCCAGCACAGAGGGACTGATAAGGGACTGAGTGAGCAGAGCTACCCCACATGACAAGGACTTTCTGAATTTGCCATCTCTTCAGAACACTAAGAGGTTTCATTGTTTAGTTTCATTAAGTTTTTATGCTTATGAATACTTTACTTGTTAAATAAACACGGTTTTTTCCTACTTTTCTCCAAGGAAATCTTTTCCTGATCCAGTTGGGAGAGTGGCTCCTTGAATCTGCTTTCTAGAGGGACCCCTTTGGAAGTTTCCTCCCAAATTTGCCCTAAACCAGGACAATCACTCAAAGGCAAAGATGCTGCCAGGCACCTCTGTGTTTGCCTTAGGGCTGTTCTTTAGGTAGCAAAAACTTGTACACAAACATAAAAGGGAGCAACAGGAAATAGAACTGGTGTAAACCATGCCCCCTGCAAGCAGTGTCACTGGTTTGTACATCCACACTGTGACCAAGAGGATGGCTGTAGCACCAGGCAATGTCAACAACTTTACAAATACAGACAATTTAAGGGATTCAAAGCATTTTATACCTGATAATTTTATTATATTTCACGTGAAAATGGCAACAAAACAGCTGAGACTAATTCTGCTTTCACACCAAGGGATTGCAGTGGAGAGGTGTTAGGATGGGAAAAAAAAATCAAGGTTTAATTCCCTATATATCCCCCTCCTGTCTGCACTATTCCCATTAGTCTCTCCTCTCTGTTTGTACAACATGCTCCCAGGCCTTGCCAGCTCCAGGTTTTCACAGCTATTTGTTTTATGCTATTAATTCAAAGCTGATTTCCCTAAGGTGAGCAGTGACTTTCCCTCTGCTTTTCCATCTCCCAACATAACAGGGCTCAGCCTGAGTGAAGCTTTAAAGAAGCAGGATGATGCAAAGTGCATACCAGCAATAGCAGCAATACCACATTTTCAGTCTGCCCCTTGAAAAATTATTTATTATGAAAAAAAAGATAGGAAGAATGCCTTTAAAATCAGAAGGGGCTTAATGCACACAACTTGTTAAACCTCTGTGTAGCTTACAGTGCCCTAAGTAACAACTCTCTTCTAACTATTCTTGTGTCCATGGGTTTTTTTTTTTCCTGCTTCTTTTTTACAGGGTACATGTATTAATTCACAATTCAGGTGCAGTAGCTGTAGTTGGATTAGAACTATTTTGGGGGAAAGAGGGTTTTCTTTTTGGTCAGAGGTTGCATCCTTAGTGCTACAACACTCATACTATGTCTCAGCAAGAACAGGCACAGTCAAAACCCTTCTGGAGCCCAAAAAGGCAGAAGTACAGCAATTCAGGAACAACAGCAAAACTGCTCCCTAAGTCAACTAGTCCCTAAGGCTGGTGCTCATGCACAGGCAGCACTAGGTGATTGTGGGTGAAAATTGCAGAGGTCAGTGAAAAAACAATCAGGGGAAATATCAAATGACAACATTCAGCTCACACTGATGGGTACATGTTTTCTCAAGAAGCATCCCTAAGGAAAAATCTCCTCTTGTGGCCATCTGGACTCCCTCAGGGGGTGCAGTGGATATTTGTGTGCTTCTCCCAAATTCTGCTGTCCCTGTTAGAGATAGCTACAGATGTGTGCACAAACCCTTCAGCTGGACATTGTGAATCCCACCACTGCCTCAAGTAAAATTGCAGGCTGGCAACTTTTTTGACAAATAAACAGCAAGTAATGAATGGACATAAGCAGAATGAGATTTTAAAAGAAAAGCTGGGTAATCCACAGGTCATGTAACCAGTAGGATAAATAACAGATGGGCAGAGATTATCTTGGATTGGAGGCTGAACAGTGAAAATGCAATAGAGTGACTTAAGATGAACTTGCAATATGAAACTGTCCTTGCCAGGACCCCTGGCACCGACTCCTTCTACCC
The DNA here is from genome assembly GCF_963513975.1 of Fringilla coelebs. Taxonomy (NCBI): domain Eukaryota; kingdom Metazoa; phylum Chordata; class Aves; order Passeriformes; family Fringillidae; genus Fringilla; species Fringilla coelebs. The sequence goes on from NC_140028.1 coordinate 146,176,477, forward strand.
TAGCAAGGATTTAGAGTCAGGAGCTGTAGAATCCAGCTCTCTCTGAACTGAAGCAGGAAATTAAAGGGAAAGAAGACAAGAAAACCGCCCTTTTAATCCTGAGAAAACTCCTGTGTCTTCTATTTATAGAAATAAAACACGGTATTAATGTTTAAAATAAAGTGACAACCAACCATTAAATCTGCCACAGACAGAAATAGAATTCTTTCAGGGTTACTGGAGTCAGTGGTGATCTAAATAGGCATGAAATGAGGTTCTGAATGATTGTAGTGTTGCTTTCCTTTTCTTTAGGGCCACGACTGGGATATTCACATCACCAACAGGGGAAGCAGCCACTGCTTCTGGAAACAACCCAGCACAGGGAACCTCCAGGAGTGAGTTTGTTTGTAGGAGAAAGCAAAGAAGCCACGAGCAGCACAAGTGGCTGTTTCTTGGCTTTACTGGAAGATGTGTGTTTGTTTTGCTGCTTTTTTCCCCTTTCACTGTGCAGAACACACTCCCTGGAGAAAGCAGATTTTACCCAGCCCCCTGAAGGCTCTCTGCTATTCAAGCTGCCTAATTACAAATTACGTCACATCAGCTCCTCTGAACCCCCCTGCAGAGGGATTACAGACCTTTGGGGAGTCAGATGAGGCTGCTAAGTCTCAATTCCCCTTGAACATTTCACAGATAGCTACTAATCACAGGCAGGCTCCTCTGGGCAGCTCAGGAAGTGGGGTCATGGTTAATCTGGTAAATCAGTGCCCCTGTGCCATTGTTCTCTGGGTAAACACAGGACATGTGTGACCTGGGGCTGACCTGGGCTTCCTACTCTGCAGCCAGCAGATTTATAAAACCAGACCGGTTTATTTCCAGGGATTTATTTTCCAAGAGAGAACTGAGATGTGGAGGTGCCACTGGTATGCAGGAGTGACACCTCTGCCCACCACCCTTGGGCACCTCGTCCTCACCTTGCTTTGTTCCAAGGGAACTTGGGCAGTGTGAAAAATGCATCTTTTATGATTGGCTTTTCACAAATTTAAAATGAATATTGTATGTGTTATGTTAGAAAGTTATGCTGTATTAATTTTCTTTAGTGTGTATCATGAGCAGAAACTCTCTGATGAGGTGGGAATTGAGGATGATTTAAGCAGTTATGGGCCTTTTGCAGGGTAATACTTTAAGTTGGATGCTTTAAATTTTATTAATTTAAATTCCCTTTCTAAACCAGAGAAATTAGACTTTCTACCTGGAAAGTTACTGCTGAAGCAAATAATTCACTGTTGATCTTGTTCACTGAAAGTATGAATCTGTTGGCTCCTGAGGATTTGACAATGAGGAATGGTCACAACTGATTCTGTGGAATATCCCCAGAAAGGCACAAATTCTCTTGCTGATTGATTGAAGTGCTATCCTCCACACCAAATCACAGAGGACTTTTCTTGAAATATTACTTACAGGTCTTGACATATCTGTGACTTCTCTGGAGTCTCCTTTGCTACCTCACAAACTCTACCAGGGAATGAGAACAAGCTGAAAACCAAAATTTGTGACCCAAGAAGCATTCAGAATTGAAATTTAATCTGGTACCACAATGAAAGCACAAACTCAGTGTTGTTTATTTGTGGGTATTTTTGTCTTCCCTTAGCACAAAATAGTTTCATATAAGGTACTTGTCTTTCTGAAATATTTTTCTCTTGAGAAGATCAATTTGTTCTGTTTACTCAGAAATTGTTGGATTTTATCCTGTCCTAAATTGAATGGAGCTCTGAGAAACCCAACCCAGTTGAAGATGTTGCTGCTCATTGCCAGGGGTTTGGAATAGATGATCTCAGGCATTTCTTGGGTGTTTGATCACAACTTGCCTGCAGGTAGGAGCCAAACTCCTCTTGATTCTAGCTGTGTACCTTTACCCCTAGGAGCAGATCAGAGTCAAGGTTACAAAAGCAGCATTTTTTGCAGCCAGCCCAGGGATTCTCAAAGCTGTCATGAATCAAAAGGAAAGTCTGGCAGGTTTCAAAGAGCCATTTACCAACTGTGCCCCTTTTATCTCATTGTGGAGGTAGGGGAGGAAGGTAGGAATGTGTGGAGACAGCCAGATCCAGATCCTTCCCCATTGTGATGGCTTTCCTCAATCTTCTAAAATAAATATAAGCAAAGTGGTGATGTGATTTACATCTCAAATGACACAAAAGCTGCAACAGAAGACATGTCCAAGGTGACATATACTTGGATATCTGGACAAGAATACCCAGTCTCTAAGAATTAAAAACACTTTCAAAGTGCTCTGTCCAGCTGCTAGACAGAGGTGCAGAAAAGCTGTACTGTTCAGAGCTGACCAAATGACAGAGTTTATAACTATTATTATTTTTAATTTTTTACCCTCAGACTCTGCTATCTTACCTATTATTCATATTTCTTCCCCTTGTTTCAGTAGAGAAGGAATAAGCCAAACTGAGGAATATGGATAACACTGCCCTGGAAGTTGCGTGTTAAAGAAGAAAATTTAATGGAATGAAACTTTTGTATCATCTTTGGGTCTGAGTTGATGTGCTGTGGGGCCTCTGGGGAGCCTGGTTGGGTATATTTAGATCTTGAGGCTTTCCTTCAGCAAAGCACTTAATCATGTGCCTTGACATTATGCTCCTGAGTGCTCCTCCTGGACTTCATCAGGAGCCCTCATCTCTCTGACCTTGTTCATGAACATGTAGCTACATCATTAGGTTCATCTGCATTAAGGACCCTAATTAGAAAAGGACTTCATCTGAAAGGTTCACAGCTGAGCTGAGGGCAGGGGGGAAATCAGCTTTTGAAACCAAGCCACTCTGTGTGACAGCCCTTAGCTGTGAATTTCTGCATCTGAAGGTCCTGTCTTGTCCAGGAGGGTGCTACCTTCTACCTACCAGCCAAGGGGGTTCAAATATTGCTCTGGATGGGATTCAGAACAATTCCAATGTCAAACACAGTAATGACTGCTGTCTTCATAAAAGGAGGCCAAACAAACCAAGAAACGTGCAGCACAAAGGGAACACTGACACTGCATAATAAAAAAAAGGTTTCTGTACAAAGCCATGATAAAAAAGTTTACATTTATCATCCCAGTTAATTGCATTGGGTGTAAAATTAATGAGCCTTACTTCTAAACTCCATTTAAGACAATAGTTAATTGCTTCATTTTAATAAATTTTGGCAGAATGGTGAGTATAACAATGACTGAATGCTCAATTATTACCTAGGCTAGAAAATGAAGATATACAGTATTAATGATATTCAGGATCTGAAAAGCAATTAGGATCCTGAAGGTAGAATATACAACTCACTTAAAACCAGGGTAATAAATGAACTTTCTTATCAAACACAGGGGGAAACAAGATCTTAGAAGCAAGAAATCTCATTGCCTGGGACTTCAGCTTGATTCATATCTTGTTCCCCTCCCCTGTGTCAGTGACGTGTTCAAAACTTGTCAACAGCAGTGTCATGGGAACAGGAGAGGCAAGCAAGGAGCAGTGCATTCCTGCTGAACAGCTGCTGAGGCATGAACTATTTCTGTTTCTGACAACAGCTTGTGCTGCACAGGGTGGATGTGGGAGCTGCATTAGAGAGCTCAGATTTACAGCAGCACCAGCCAGGAAAGGGGCACACGGCAGGTCTGGGAACTGAGGGTCAGAAACTGGAAAAAAATCTTTGGACAGAATTAATCTTGACTGCAAATATGTTCTACAGCTCAGACCCACAGTGCTGAATTGCTAAACCCATAGAACTCTGGGGTGTGGGGATGCTGTTTCTACTCCTATCACTTAAATTATTATAAACCTTGTGAAATACAAAGCTGTGTTTCATGTCAGGTGCAGACAGGCAATGTGTGTATTTGTGATTGTGATATGTGTGGACACCGACCATGGGACGGCTGTGAATTCTAATAATAACTGAGGAAAGTAAAGCATGGAAGAAGGCCTCTGAACCTAGCCTTTGTTTGCAATTAACCTGGATTGATTTAGGAGCATTTGAATTAAAGTGTTAAGGATGTTGCTTTTTGCTTGTAGTCAGGCCTTAAAGAGTGCTGCAATAATAACATTTTGAAGTATAATTTTAAAATACTGTTTGTATCCTTGAAACCATAGCTTTGGAATATACAGAAAGGAAAAACGCTTATGTCACTCCTTAACAAAACTGAGAAAAACAACTTGAGAAAGGAAGATGGACATCATCTCAAGGATTTATAATTTCAACCAAGGGAAGCTGGACATCACTGTTATGAGATTTATAGTCATTGTAATTAAAAAGGTGGACCCACATCTGGGGAGCTGGACTTCACCAGATGGGATTTGTCTTTATTCTTGAAGAAACTGGACCAACATCTCGGAGGCTGCCACCACCATCTGGGGACCCTCCTTTTTGGGACACATCCTGAGAAAAACTAAATCACAATAGTGTATAGAATTGTGATGTAAAAAAGTAGAAATAGAAACTGCTAAGAGAGCCTCTGAGTACCCCTATAAATACCTGTAAGCCCAAATATTGGTGTGCAGTTGGAGGGAAAACTGCCTCCACTGTACCCAGCGCTGTTTTGCTCATACTTTACCATATTAATTAATCAATTGATTGCTGCTTGAATATTGGCCTAGTCAAGCTTCTTATTTATAACAACCTCTCTTTTTCCTTGATTGTGTTTCTTCTGTGGGCATTGAAAGCCCTCTAGAGCAGGGCATGTCCCCTGTAAATGGAGTGAAACAGGAGTTGAAACAGGACATCTCTGGCACCTCCAGAGCTGCACCAAGAGCCCCTCAGAGACCTGAGCCCTCCCCAGCTCCTTCTGAGTGACCCCCCTTGTATGGCAGGGGCACAGCATGGGGTGGGGGGGATTTGGATAAATATTGCTGGAAGTGGCACTGTTTCTTCTCTCTTGCAGCTCTCCACGTGTATTTTTTCTTCTGGGCAATGTTACCAATCTGATGTGAGAGTGTTTACAAAAACAGCCTTTTCATTGGGCACTGAAGGAAAAGTCTAATTTTTTATTAAATCCCTGCAGCCCCCAAATCTTTGAGATGCATAATATTAGACTTCATCTCTATTTTTCCCAATAAAGAGAAATTAGGCTGTTTCAAAAGCACAATGGCAGTTACTCTAGGTGCTCTTTAACTAGTACACTGTGCTGCCTCACCTTTTGATTTAAAAATATTATATTCCCCAGAAGTCCAAAGTCCTGTTTGCATTCATTAGCAAAATTGTTGCCTAAACTCAGGAAATTTTCTGAACCATTTTCTGTTTCTTTGACAAATCTTTTTTCTTGGCAGTTTGCAGCGCTATATTTCCATTTTCACAACTGCTTTTTTGGTTTCTTGTTCCATGACTGATTGTGCTCTGTTTATCTATATTTAATCACATTCACTATTTGATATTACTTCAGAGTCCAATTTCAAAGCCCATTATCATTTGTGGGTCTTTAGCATAATCTAAAAACCAGAAACCTTGATTTCAGTGCCATTATACCCAGTGCTAATATAAACAATAACAAATCTCACATCCCACAAATGGCTTTTGCAGAGTCTCTCATGGATATTAAATTTTCTTTTAAAAGTGATGATTTCTAGAATTAACCTAATTTTAAGCACTCTGCTAATATCTCATGCCTTTATAACTCTGCTTCTTAGATGTTATTTTAATTAGGAACCAAAGAATTGGGTTAAAAGCTTTATGAATTTCCTACCCAATGCAGTGATTGGTTTCATCACAGAAGCCTTTACACTGACAGTAAAACTCATGTTCTAACAAGCCAGTGAAGCACAACCCTTTTTCTATCAAATCTTGTGGGCTTTCCAAAGTAGAGCCTGTATCACATTTTGTGTCCTTTCAAAACAGATTCCTCCTTTAAACCAGACCCCTTCAGAGGAGCTAGGACATCATTCAGGTGGCTTTGGGGGTTTTGTGACAGATCAAATGTGCAGCCTGAAGAGAGCATGAAAATCCTGACAATGGCTACTACTGCTGCCCCTTTTTTTCTTTTTTTTTTAATAATCATGGCTGCTCCCTGGCACTGCTTTTCTAACAAATATTTGCAAGATGAGCCTGTTTCCACCACTTTTCTACTCTCTGTTTCCTGCATCCCATCAGCTAGGGCTCCTGTATCCTGGCTGAGGGAGGATGCTCACCTGAATTAATCCTTGTAGCAATTCCTATTCAGCCAGCTTGGAGACCTGTAGAGCAAGGTGGGCTTTGTGTGCTTTGACTTTTCCATGACTTTTTGATTTAGGGACTCTGCCAAGGCATTTCAACCACTGCACTGCTTGTGCCAGGCAACACCTGAGACTTTTCTCAGCAGCTTTAGTACCCCTTTCCCCAGGAGAAAATATGGCATGAAAATTGTCTTTACACCAAGGATAACTGTGCCAATGCCTAGAAAACCTATCGAGCTGCTGTTTTTGGAAGTCAGCTTGTTTTCCCCTGGATCAGTATAGACTTCTGAAAGCTTGACAGCAAACATCTTCCAGGCTTGGCTTTTCACTGAGCTTCCTCCTGCCTTTCAGCTCTTACTCCTCCTGAACTCTGCCTGCATGGAGATGGTGACTGAATTTGCTTCTCACAGCTCCAGGGCAGACCCAGATGTTCTTGTAGCACATTTCAGCTCCTCAGAATCAGGGGTGGCCAGTTTGTGTCTGTCCTGTGCTTCCCACAGCTTTTTCTTCTTTGCTGCTAGTGTGATGGTGAAAGAGGGAATTGCAGGCTAGACAGAGAGTCTGGTTAAAAATGTCATTAAATTAGAAATTCAGAAAAAAAGCTTGGACAAAGAGATGAGCACTGGGAGGTAGAAAAGAGACCAAGGAAAGGGAAATAAAGCTGGGACTGAAAAACCTCTGAGCATGGTGGATGGAAAAAGAGGTTCTGACTCTCATTAGACTCTCCTGCCACTGATGGAAAAGCATGAAACCCTCTGGCCAGCCACAGGTCCTGCTCCTCAGTGCCAGCCTGCACTTTGAACAGTGACCTGCTCTAATTCACTGATCCCAGTGACCATGACCAAAAGCCACACCTTCACTCTGCTGGCTGTGGGACACAGACTAATTAATGTTACACCACATGCTGAGATTTACCCTGGGTGGTTATGAGGTTCTGTTTGGGTTTTTAACCAAAGCAGAATGGAGGAGCCTTAATCTTGAACAAAACTATCATTAAAAGACCCTTGGAAAGTCAAACAGCCAGATATGAAATACAGATTGACAGCAGAGATCTCTCACTGCTATAAACACATCTTGTAAGTGAGGGACACGGAAGCCTTAAATTCCTCAAAAGTTATAACTCTGGCTGCCCTTTTCATAAAAACATTAAAACAATGAAAAATTAGTTCTTTGAACAGTCCTTTCCTTTGTGATTGCAAATGTTCCTATGATATGGGTCAAGAATTAATTTTTGACAATATTTTTCCAAAGGAGGAGTAAAAATCTGTGACAAAGACTGCAAAGAGTAAAAGCTGGACAGTTTTATCTGGAGAGGAAGGTAAGCCTATCAATCTAATTAACTGCTTTAATATCTTTGAAGATGAGAATTGATTCTTTAGAGCTCACCTGTGTGGAGGGAAAGGTGAAATAACAGAGTGGGAATTGGCAACTTGGAACAACATTTCAGTTTACAACTCTGTAAAGAACTTCTGGTGTGTTAAGCGATTTACTTAACAGGAGGGTGTAAAATCTGGAAAAGGGAAAATAAAAGATTCACATTTGAAATATATTCTGCTGATACCCTAGCTCATACTGCTTAGTCCCTGCAGAATTCAGTTTTGCAGTGTGTATTATAGACACAAATGGCTAGATGCCTCCCCAGGATCATGTGGGGACACCAACCAGAGCTCTTGTCCTCTCCTGAGTAAAGAAGTGACCTCAGCTGAGATGTGAGAGCCACTCAAGCCCAAGAGTATAAGGAGATGGAGGAGATGTTTGTCTATCCCCAAACATCTGAGACAGCCTGACTGTTGATTGTGCCTTCTCCCAGGGTGACTCACAGAACATTCTTGATGCAGAAAATTCACCAGATGTAGTCAGCACCCAGTCTTAGAGAGGAAGACCTGAAAGGGCTGCAGAAAAACTGACTTTTGGAAGGGCAGGAATTTCATAGGAATCAGCTTCTCAAGCACTCATGGTATTTTATATTCCTGACAAAACAACTGAGGCTGCCAAATATATTGCTTAAAACAGGCTAAAGTAGCTCATAAAAAAATAGGTGATTCTAAGGAAATAATCATAAACCTGTCTTTGGCCACACATCGCTCTTGAACTTTGCTTCAACCACGGTACAAGACAAGATTATGGGTTTATCTAGGGACAAAAGTGAAATTTATTTCCCTGACAATAAATCTTTTTTATTGTGGTGGTTTTAGCTAGGATAGAGTTAATTCCCTTCGCAGGAGCTGTGCTTGGGATGTTTTAGTTACTGCTGGGCTTACACAGAGCCAAGGCCATTTCTCTTCACCTGACACCCCCAGACAGGCTGGGGGTGCACAAGGGCTTGTGAGGGGACACAGCCAGGACAGCTGACCCTGCCTGACCACAGGGTCATTCCATACCCTATGGCATCATGCCCAGTGCATAAAGCTGGGGGAAGGAGAAGGAGGATGTGCAGAGTGATGACTTTTGTATTCTCAAGTCCCCTTCATGCCTGAGGGAGCCCTGCTTTCCTGGGAATGGCTGAGCCTGTCCATGGGCAGTGAGGAATGAACTCATTGTTTTGCTCTGCTTTTGTGTGTGGCTTTTGCTTTACCCTTTAAACTGTTTTTGTCCCAACCCACAAGTTTTCTCATTTTTGCCCTTCCAATTGTCTCTCCCATCCCACTGGGAGGAGCTGTGTGAGTGTCCCTGTCAGCCTTAAACCAGGACACGGACACTTGTTTTAAACTTATTTAAACAAACATTTCAAAATAGATGGAGGCAATTTTCTTCCAAAAGGACATGATTAAGGAGCCTGCACACCAGATTGTCAGTCCTCCACCCTTCACACTAAAAGGTGATTTATCATCAGCAAGCAGACTGAAATACATTTTTGGAGTCTGCATCCTGCCACTCCTTCTGGACAGTAGAAGGAATGGCTTCATGAGCAAACATGAGACAGAAATGAAGAGCAAGGGCAGCTACAGTTCAGTCCCTGACTCTTGCAATATTTCCTTATGGCACTGGCAAGTGATATGGCCCCTTATTTTCTTCTCAGCTTCTTCAGGAAACCACCATTCATTGGTGTTTTTAGAGCAGTTCAGGTCTTTAGAGGGTGAGGGCAGAGCTACCTCCGTACTGGGCTCAGCAGTGGTTCTGAGTCTACACCAATTACAGGAGACAAACTGTGAAATTTATATTTTTATTGAGGACCAACTCAGCAAAGTCATTGCACAATTTTCTAGCTAAGTGGTGCTGTGATTCATCTCACCTACCTTGAGAGCCAAGCTAGTCACCCTTCATGGTCACTGGGAGACAGAGGCACTTTGAGGACATAATTCATCACCTGTATTCACAGTCTCAGGCTGCTGAGCTGTTCCCTACCCTGTGCAGCCCCCATCACCTTGCTCAGATATGGATGCCTACACTGCAGATGAATTTTAGCCTCACTGCCTGATTTTCAGAGAAGCTGAACACCCAATTTTTTGAATGTCAGAGGCCTGTTGAGGTGTTTGGAAATTGCTGCTGTTTAGGCTATTTGTGCAAAACTTTCTCAAACCCTTTGACTTGTCAAGACCATGAGATTGTGAGTGCTCATGCAAAATGCCACCTTGGTACTTGCAGGATCTTTTCCCTCAGTAGATACATCCAGGCAGGGACATCTATTGAAACACTTCTTGCAAAATGAATGGGAAAGGCTCTTTCCTCAGAGTCTGCTCATCCTGGGAAATCCAGCACCTAATTTTTCTCTTACAGATGAAGTTTCATCTCCTCAGCAAGGCTGGGATCTGAACTGCAGCTGGAATTCTGACCCCCTGAGCCATTTCAACATCAAATATTAGGGCTGCATAACTGCCAGAAAGTTGGAAGCATTTAGGGCTGAGTGAGCCTCCTCCAAAGCAGCTGTATTAATCCTACCATAAAATTAAACTCATCCTCTCCAAAGCAGATGTGTTTTTCTTCCCCATGGAAGTCAATGGAATTTTTAAATATGATTCAACAAGGCTAGCTGTAAGATCATGCTTGGTTTTAACCCTTTCTTGTGCATTTCACTAATTGAGATTGTCTTGTTTAGCTCAGCTCAGAGAATGTGTGGAGAAAGAAAAATCTAACAAACTGGTTTTCCTTGGTAAAGATAAGTGCACTAGCTACTTCCCCTGGGGAAGTTCAGAAATTTTATGGAAATGGTTAACAGTGGACAGAAAAAGGGAACATGAAAAAATTGGAGTTGTTTAGAAACTACAGATCTACTAACTTCTGGAGGTGTCCAGAGCTTCTTGAGTAAGGGCTGAAGAGAAATTAATATGTGGTGCCTTCCAGAGTGGTAGCCAAAATGTTCTCAAAGTTAGTTTTTGAAGCAATGTTTCTATTCCTCACATTTTATATTTTGACATAGGAAAAAAAATCACATTTGAGAGAGGTTAACTTAGCAGAAGTTGTGCTTTTGCTAGCTTTCCCTGACTGTTTTATAACCAGGTTTGTAGAAAACTGTTTCTATTTTAACCGTGTCTTTCCTTTGTTATTGAAATAATAACAGAGAGACCTGTTGGTCTCACTGCAGACTGTGCAGGGTACTGCAGCTCTCCAGATCTGAATTCTGCAGCCTGAGAGCTCTCTTATCCCCCTAGCTTCTTTCTTGCTTGAGCCATGGTTCATTCCAAGAAGTTAATTAGTCTTTGATCTTCTCTTCTTCCCACAGAAAGAACCTTCTCTGATTTCAAACACATTTTCCTACCAGGGCTGGTCTTGGTGGGCTGCACAGAATGTGTGCAGACATCCCCATGAGAGAAGGAGAGAACAAAGGGACCCTTCAGCCCTCAGAGCAATGTTCTTGCCCTCCTCCCAGGTGTTGTGGCAGAACCTTTCTGATCAGCTGCACACACTCCAGACCAGGTGTGCAGGACGTTGATGTTTGCTGAACACCCAAGAGTGAGTCACTGAACCCTGATACCTTCCCTACAGATCTCCACAGTGGGGGGAAGGAGTTTCCTTCACCCAAAATCTGCAGTGGTGGCTGTATCTCCTGCTCCAGACTGGAGTCCTGCCCAGAAGAATAATGGATAAAGGACAAGGGATGTGGAGAGCAAAGAGGGTTGGTCAGGGGTGTGAGCACCTGTGGGAGTGAGAAATAGTTGTTGGGGTACCTGTTGCAGATTCCCCGACTTCTGGGACTCTAGCTGGCCCTCCCAGGAGGCTCCCCAGTCGGGGGAGACCCTCCTGGAGTGGTCTGGTGTCAGGAAAGAGAGATGCACAGGATCTTTGTTTATTGTTATCTTACCTAGAGTTTTGCACGCTGCCCACACCAGGCTCAGTGCGCTGAAAAGCACTACAAGAATGGCCAACACTCTCTTGTTCCAAGGTCTTCTAAGACTAAACTATCCAATTAGGAACTGTCACCTGGATTATTTTCCCTTTTAACCCAATAACTGATCCCACAGAGCCCCCAATGGGGAATTTTCTGCCCAATTACAAAATGCCACCCAAACCCTTGAAGAAGGAAGAAGAAGCATGAAGAAGAAGCCCAGGATGACACCCTGTGCCCTCCATCTTGCTTCCGTCCACAACGTACTAAAAATCCCAAAACATAAATTTCCCACCTAAGTGACACACCTACACTACTCTCTACAATCTACTTCACACCTTGGTGGATTCTAATCTTGAAGTCTGGGAAACTTTCTCCATGGATGAGGCTGAAAGTCAGTGCTCCCCTGGGGGTCAGGGCACCCCAGAGCAGACAGAGAAATATTCCCAGTGCCCTGGGTTTCCACAAGCTGTAAACAATGTCCAAGCTTGGTGTGAGACCACAGGAAGAGGAGGTTGGGCTGGAGGCACCTTCAGCTCAGGTCCTGCCAGGGAAGCTTCCTGCAGATTATCCCAGTTGAGTTCTAGCACTGAGATTTTGGGAAGGAAACTCTTCTTGCTGGCATGGACCAGCAACACCCAGCTCATCTGCTCCTGACCTTTGCAAACAATAAAGGTTTCTGAGAGATGCTGCTGTGAGTGAGCATGTGTGAGGAGAGATATGTGTAAGCCCTGAGTTTATTATCTGTATTATTTCATGATTGTTTGGCTTCAGTCTCAATACACTTAAAAAGATTCAGAGGATGGAGTGAAGCAGGAGGCATGAGATACCACAAACCCAATCAGGGCTTAGCCAAATCCCCCAAAAAAACTGAGCAATATTGCAAAGGTTCTTCCATACTCTTTCGTGATTCATTTTTATGAGATTTCTGCCCCAATAAGGGGTGTTGGAATGAAGGCCCATGGTGATGTTGTCTGACCTTGGAACTCACATCACACAGCAACCAAGTAAGGATATAGAAAAGAAAAAGTTGTTAATAGATTCTTCAGGGGAAAAACCCACAAACCTAAGACAGAAATATTGCATTCAACCAACACAGCCTGTGAGCCAAATTCTGGTGCAAGGAGCTCTTTTAGACTTCATGAGCTTATTCTTAAAAAGCAGAGGAAAAGTGTTCAAGCCCAAAAGTGTTACTGCAGCTCACTGTGTGATACAGATAATTACAATTGCCCTTATGTACAGCCACTTACCTGTAATTAATTCATAAAATAATTATTGCAAGAGTGCTGCTGTAGTTAGATTTTACATTGAACTTCAATAGCAAACTCTGCTGCTGCTGAATACCAAGAGCTAAAAATAATCAATATGAAATAAGGGCTGCCATAAATACTGGATGGGACTGATTTGCCCTGCATAAGGGAAAGACAGGAAACAGTAAAAGGAACTGGTTCAGCATTGAGGGAAAATTGATTAAACATGAAGCAGTGAAGGACTGAAGATGTCTCCTCCTTCTCCTCCCCTTCTTCTGAGGTGAAAATTCCTCTCTTTGGGCTTTCCATGGTGTGTGCTGTCAAGTGCTCTAATTTCCAGTTCATAATCTGAACACTGACCACTTAAAAATTGAGCATAGGAAGTCACTTATTTTTGTTACACAGTAAAGGGAAAAAAATGCCAAGAAAAGTTCAGAATCAATTCTTTCCTAGGAGGATTTATGTGTGGCACTAGGACAATGAGCCACAAAAAGGCAGCTTTCCCTTTTACCAAGAACTAGGATAGATTTAAAAGGACTTACAGCATCAACTTTCACAAATATTCTTTCTGCTATATGCATATCACTTCTATCTTGGTTTCTTGAGCTTCACTTTTGCCACAGTGATATTGCTTTACCTTTTCCATCTCGTTGGAGTTATTTTACTGCTGATGTGTGATGCATGTGGGAGGCTCAGTCATAAGCCCAGATGTTTTCCTCCACTCCTCTTTCCCACTGATTCTGGCACCACTCTGGCACTGGCCATGCAAGGAAACTGCACTACATCATTTCACTACCTCGAGTACATTTCACTGCACTGCATCATTTGCAGACACTTCACACACTGGCCAAAGCACAGGGTTTTCCAAAGGCACATCTCCTGTGGCTTCAGGAGACACCCACATGCCACACAGCACACCTTCAGGACACACATCAGACCTCCCTGATGCCACTGGTAGAACATGTCTGAGTTTTCCACATGACAATCCTGCTGGTGAGAGCTGGGACAGAAATCTGAAATTATTTAAACACATCTTTGTATCTTGGAGCTGCAGAACAGCAGGAGACTCTGGCACAGCTCATCAGCCAGGGGTTGGTATGGTTAAGTGCCTTTCCCTATTCCTGGGTCACTTCTGGACACAGACAACACCAACCTTACCAGGGATCCTTACTGTAGGATCTTGCTTTCCAGTGTGAGAACAATCTGTTTGTTCTTATCTAATTAATTAAGCAATTCCTGGTTAATTGCTTTCAGTGATTAATCTGGAGTAGGAATTTCCTTCTTATCCCTGAAGAACTTAGTTTCTTTAACAGTCTTTGGTGAGCTATTTAAGTTTTTTAAACTTCAGCTCCTTTACAATCACAAAACCATGATCTTCATGCTCTTTGGCTCTTTGCAAATAATCCTGAGATATGCAACAGACATAATTTCCTTTTCTCCATTTTTTTTAATAAAAATCCTGTTAAATCTTTTCAGTATTTCAGGGTTTCCTATCTTTATTTCCCAATTCTTTTTTTTTATAGTGTCTTACACTTTTTTTGTCTGGTGTGAAAGACAGAATCACTACTCTCTGGATTTTCACACCACTCCTAAAGCTTTTTTAAAGGGTAGTAATATATTTGCCACTGAGATTGTGTTTATTGCCCTGCATTGCTCACACAGGAAAGCTCAGTTAACAGTACTTAGTGATTCCTCAGTTTCATATTTGAATGCTTGAGTTAATACCATCTAGCTTTACAATTAGCACTTCATTTCAGACCACCTTTTCCAACTCTGCAGCAGCAAAGCAGAGTTTGGGTGTAGGAGTCTTCCAAACCTTTAGTCAACCATGAAGCAAAAATATCATTTCACTCCCATATAAAATAGCAAGTACTTCCCTCTCCAGCAAAGGTAGTTTATGAATGTAATAAGAGGTTGCAATATTTCAAAGTATTTTTTCAGCTTTTGTTGTCGGTAATAAAACGTTGAAATAAAATTAATAAAATATCACAACAAGCAGTAGCAAATAAATCCTTCCAAAACCCATTAGAAGGCACTATTGAAGGAGCAGGACTGCACATTAATTTTTGAATTACACATACATGACAAATCATGACAAATTGAGTATCTTCTATAGGAGTGCTGACTTAATGCCCTGTCACTTTGGACCTGCTGCCTCCTATCCCCCTATGGATAACTCCCCCCTTGGGAGAGTCTATGGCTCTAATCATCCCTAAGTGTGAAAGCCTGGAGCTCATCATCCCAGGGTGTATGCTGTGGTGAGGGTGACCTGCCATTTTCTGCCAGCCTGCTCACAACTAGTGAAACTCTCAGTGAGATGGTTGTTTGCCAATTGCTGTTAAGGGCAAGCTGGATTTGGGGTTTTTTGGTTTTGTTTTTTATTCTTTGGTTTGGTTTTTTTTTTAATTTGGGGATGTGGGGGGTTTTTTTTGTTTGTTTGTTTTTTGGGTTTTTTGGTGTTTATTTATGGAGTTTTTGGGTTTTTTGTTTTGTTTTCTATTCTTTGGTTTGGGTTTTTTTTTTAATTTGGGGATGTGGGGTTTTTTTTTTTTGTTTGTTTGTTTTTTGGGTTTTTTTGGTGTTTATTTATGGTTTCTTTGGTTTGGTTTTTTTTTTTTTTTTGGTTGAGGTTTGCAGCTTTCCACAAGTTGCACCCAGGAGAGCTGCAGTTGTGTTTTTAATGCTGTGGCATCCAGACCTTAAAATGACATTCACCCATCTGTGCCAAATGCAAATCCAGCCTTAAAGGGAGGCTGCCCTGGGACTCTGCTCCTCCCAAGGCTGTTTTTCCCTCCAGCATCCTGTGGGAGCTGTGAAGCCTGGAGGAAGCAGGGACTTGACTCACCTGCAGGTAGATGTCTGCAGGCAGGGTGTCCAAGGGGAACCAGCCCTCCCCAGCTCCCCTTGGAGCTGGTGTGCTCATCTGAGCACAGCCTGGAGCAACTCAGATGGCTGGCAATGCAAAAAAGCTCTGCAGATTATCAAGAGACCTCAGGGCAAACTGCTCCAGGGTGGTCGCCCACCTTGCCTCCCCTCAGCCTGGCTGTGGGGTCTTCTGGGAGCAGCCAGAGAAACTCAGGAGACCCTCAGGCTCCTTATCTATATTTTTTCCCCTTTTTGCTTCTGTTTTTCCCTGTCAGAGCAGAGGCAGAGAGGAGAATTTCCCTGAGTTTCCCTGCAGGGCAGGCTGCCCCCACTCCCTGCTGGCACCATATGTCCAGGGCAGGGCAGGAGCAGGTTTGTCCCTGGGCAGCTGGCCAGGGGAGCAGATGGCTGCTCCAAGGCACTAAAGACTGTGAATCAACCCTGGATGTGGAGGGCACAAGTCAAATAAAAACATTTAAAGGTCTGCCCAGCCCGCAGTCAGCCTCCAGTTTTAAAGGAGAAGACAAACTCTTTGGAAGGAGTACTGGGGATTAAATAATTCTTACTGGTGTGGCTCTGAGTCCCAGGTAAGTGGCTGCTTCTTGGATCTCAGAAGTAAAAGTGTCCCATCCTCAGAAAGAAGAGCCTCTTCTGTCCCCAAAATATTCCTCTGTCAGGAAAACTCTTTTCATTTCAGCATAGATGTTAATCTGTTTGTTTTCTTTTAACAGCAACCAAACCAAATCAGGCTAAATTGCTCTGAAGAGCCCTGCATGTGCCATGGCAAGTGCTGCACTGTGCTTGATGCTGCTCCAGACACAGGGCAGCGCACCCTGCCTTGGAAGGAACGGCCTGAGACAGGGAAGTACCCTCTGAAGTAAAAAAATCTGTGCAATGAGGCCAGCAGTGCTGCCTGCTAAGATTGCAGATGACTCATTTCTTATCTAAACAAGAAGCAGTGAGCATTTGGAAAGAGCAGAGCCAGTGTTTGCCTGCTTGGCTGTGCTTTTTGGCCACCAGGTCAGGAAGGTGCTAAAATCTGCTGCAGAGGATATTTGCTTCACAGACTCAATAAATCTCTGACTATTCAGATGGGGAATGAAAAATAAATCGCTTAATAAGTTTTGCATGCACTGTCCTTCCAGTTTTGATCAAGCTTTCTTTTAAATTTGTTGTTAAGAGTGAGGAAGTCTGAGTTTCCTTTAAGCAAAGAAAGCCCTTTCCCATCTAACAGCAGTTTTATTATTTTCCTAATCTTACTTTGCATTAGTCATGCCCTGACTGTTTTAAGGACACAAAATAACAAATATTTCACCATGTATTTTCTGTTGTTTTCTCGGTGTCATTTTTGGAGCTGCTATTTTAGCATTTATCAGAGATAAATAATTATTTTAATATGCACAGTCAAAAGTAACAGCCACTGCAATTAAAATTGCAGAAGAGTTTTCATAATAAAGCCTCCTAATTCCCACATATAAAGCACCAGATTCTATTTGGATTCCTCCACTAACATTGTTCACTGATGAATAATATTCATTTATAGATCTCCTGGGAACAGCAGTTTAAAATGGCTGAAGGAAGATGATTAAAGGGATGATAAGAATCGCTTATAAAGTGTTAGAAACTCTGGTACATAAACACCTCATTAACTGTCTGGAGAGAGTTTCCATAGATTTATTGCCAGAGAGGTGGTGCAGAGGAGTGACAAAGGTCCTGGCTGGGCTCCTGCTGTGGCACAGCCTGTGTGTCCTTGTCACCCTCCCTTAGCCATGAGCTCTCTGGGGGTGCTGAGGCACCAGGTGCCCCCAGCTCTGAACCAGTGCACACCCCTGCAGGGGTGGCCATCTGCTTCTTGGGGACACGTTCCTGTGCTGCTGCTGCTCCCCCTGTGGCCCCTCACCAGTCTGATGGAGGACTGGTGATGGTTTCCCAGCTGCAAAGCAGGTCTCCAGCAGAATTAAACCTCTTCAGGTGCCCACACCTGATAGCAAGGCTTCTGGGTTCTTCCTTATTTTTTAATGCAAGAAATCAGAACTCTCAGTCAAGGCATGGAGATATTTCCCTATGCCTGTCCAAAGGAGGTATAGAAGTGAATTATTCTCCAGCTCCATGAAAATCTCTGAGAAATGCAGTGCTGGCACTGGGATGTGCCTCACCACCCCAGTGATGGGCTGAGCTGTTCACAGGGTTTTTTCCTCCCCATGCACCAGGTGGCTCAGCATCCACACCTGCCTGGGCAGGGAGGTGGAAAACAACACAGTAATCAAGAAGCAGGCTCTTGTTCCCTTCCAGTACAGCTAGGCTGGGGTGATGGCTCTGGGAAGCAGCACCTGCACCAGAGGCTGTAGTCCTGAAATTCTGATTTCTCTGGAGTTTGATGTCTGTGGCCTGGGGAGGAAGGGAAAAAGAAAATGAACAAGCAGTGTGAAATTAAATGTCTCCATTTGAATAGATCTGCACAGAGGGTTGCTCCAGGCCATGACTTAGCAGAGAGTTGATAGCTTCAGGGACTTCTGTTTAATCCATGCCACATTTTCCTCCTCATTTTGGCTCTCCAAGCAGCACCAGGTGGCTTCGTGCTTCTCTGCACTGGCCTTGGACACAGGAAGGGATAAGGGATGGCTCCAGGACTTGGCTGAGAGGGGTGAGCACCTTTGGCAGGATTTTGGCTCTCACAAGCCCCTCCAAGCTGTGCAACCTCCACAGAGCTGTCCACAGATGCCAGCCTGTGGCTGTAACAGAGAGAGATCACCATGCAGCAAGGCTGGACCTAAAGCTCACAGTGTTTGTAGGGGGATACAATATAAGAAATTATAGGCAGTATAGAAAGTAACCTTGCCCCTAAGGAGTTGCAGCTGAGCCAATTATTAGAGATTAGGAACAGGCCTGACTCTAACAGGCCACAGCTGTAGCCAATAATAAGAAGAGTGTTATAAAAGAGTGGGTTGGGTGGTCGAGGGTTCTTGCTAGAAGAAGGAAGAGTCAGTGCTTAGAGGAGCTGCCTGCGAGAACCATCGAGGAGGTACCAAACTCCAGCAGTTTGGAACCTTTGCAATGTAATAACAACAGTGTATTTTCATTCTGCTGGGAGAAAAATAGATAAGGGAATTTTAAAAAAGGCAATTTTTTTCCACTGGTACTTTTTTCCTTGCCACTTTACAGCAATGTGAACTGAAGGAGGGGCACGGGACTAATGAATTTTGACCTGTTTAGTCATAAAGATTTATACCTGTGGCTTAGAACTAATATTGACCAATCAAATGGCTCCCCAAATCCTGCCCATTTTATAAAAGTTAATCATACCCTCATGGCAGGCCAGGTACAAAATAAATTTTGATTTACAATCTGTACTAAAATGATCACTATTTTATGTTGGTCATTAACAGTATTTCACTCTGGAGAGCTGTTACATTTGAAAACAGTAAAATGGTTAGTATCACATAGTAATAGTGTATTTGGACACCACACAGAATACTAAGGGAATGTGTCTGAATGGGAAATTGGTTAAAAACCTGAGCACTGCAAGTGGCAAAAGTGGGTATTATTTTCAGAAGTTTGTTCTGCTAACACACAGCTGGTGCAAGGGTAACTTCTCTGACTTTGGTTTTATTTGGTTTATTTATCAAGTGATCTTGATCCATAAATTACTAACCAATGACCACGTAAGAGGGCTCAATATTCAGAATTGTTTCCTCTTTGGCCCAGGAAACTTAGAATTATAAAATCTTGGGATGATTTTATTGGAGGGACCTTAAAGATCGTCCAGTTCCTACCCCTGCCATGGGAGAGGACACCCTCCACTATAGGAGGTTGCTCAAAGCCCCATCCAATCTGGGCTTGAACACTTTCAGGGA
This sequence comes from Fringilla coelebs, assembly GCF_963513975.1. Classification (NCBI taxonomy): domain Eukaryota; kingdom Metazoa; phylum Chordata; class Aves; order Passeriformes; family Fringillidae; genus Fringilla; species Fringilla coelebs. The sequence goes on from NC_140028.1 coordinate 146,195,861, forward strand.
TGGATCCACAGCTTCTCTGGGTTTCAGCACCTTGCCACCATCATAGTAAAGAATTTCTTCATGATGTCTAATCTAAACCTGCCCTCTGTCAATTATAGCCATTCCCCCTTCCCTATCACCACATGCCCTTGCCAACAGCTGCAGAGAAAATTGGTGTGGGTAGGTCTAGATCTTGCAGCAGAGCTAAGGCTGTTAAAATATATAATTGATAGATTTCTCCTTTTTTGTTCACCTTCTTCAAAAATTGTTTCCTGTGTTAGGAAGTACATGGTGTGACTGAGAACAAATATGCTAGTCATAATCCTGACACCTGAGGGTTCAAAGAGGAGCAGCTTCCTGAAATATACATGTGCATGCATCACACTTGTGCTTGTACAATGCCCAGACCCTGGAGAGTTCTGGTGAGGATATTCAAAGAAGCCTGGGGGTGCATGGTCCAGCAAAAACATTTCTGAATCAGCCTCCAGGAGCAACTGTAAATAACTGCACCACTACTATCACAGCAGTCTGATTTCCCTTTCATTGCAGAGCATTTAAAATCATGCATTAAAATGTGCAGGAAAGTGGGAATTGAACAAAAGGTCAAGAGCTTTGTAGGGATTTGTGATTTTCCTGCCCTGTAGTTGCCTTGATAAACAACATCTGAATTTTTCAACGTTTTCAATGTTTTATGCACAGGAACAAAGCAGCTGACTTTTAAGAGGTAGCCACTTACAGAGGTGCCTGAGTGAACAATGATTTTTGGGCAGACTCCTTGTAGTTGCTCATATGGTGACCCCTCTGAAAACACCACCTGGGGTGTGACTGCTTTGTGCTATTATTTCAAGTGTCTGAAATTTCGTCTGAGATGGTACATTTTGTTTGGTTTACCACAGAAAGGGAGAATGTAAATGAAGCTCCACATCTCAGCTCGCTACTTATTTTATTTTGCTCGGCACAAGGGAGCTGCTGTTAAAAAACACGAGTTTTACATACAGCTTTCACTCACTATTATTTGAGGAATTGCTTTACCTTCCTGAAGCATTTGCAGTTACAGGAATTTTCAAAGCAGCAGATCACAACCAAGGTTCATGTCTATTGTAAGTCAGCTCTTAGGAACCAGAAACAAATAAAGAATCCTCCCAGCTCACCCCTCTCCCCTGTTGTATGTGTGATTGTATAAGCACTGAAAGAGAAGGCAATTTCAGTCTGTAAATCCAAATCAATTTTAAGACAGAATCACTAAAATAAGTCAATCTGTGGCAAGTCAAGTTCATTCAGAGTAGGGGAGGAAAAATCCAAATAGTGCAGGAAACCCCAGAGAAGATTCATTCATAAACATTCAAAGTGATATGGATCTGCTCAGAAGGTGACAATTATGCCCACAGATGAACCAGCATTAAATTAAATTTTCCAGGCTTTCAAATACCTTCCTTAAACTTGGCTTTTTGCTTATCACTCCTATGTTTCAGGTTTTCTCCACCACAGTGCTCTGCTTTGCTCCTCCCATCATGTGTTCATATTTCCTCCTGTTTTCAACAGCTACTTGGGAAGAAACAAAACCAGAAAATCTACCAATTATTTGGCTGATTGTTTTACAGAGCTGGCACGAAGGGAAGAGATGGGCACCTGAAGATATTGTTTATCTTGTTCTAATCAAAATTGTTATTGGGTTCTAATTCCTTGGATGGAATGAAAAAACCCCAGTCTTGAATTAATGGTGAAGCTTGGAGATGGGGAGAGTTGACAAAGCACTTTAACAACCTGCAGCTCCCTGAATGGCAGCTGATAATGAGCTCACAAACTTGTGACTTGTGAGAGCTCATCCGTGAAGGGGGAACGTAAAAATGGCTTTTATGAGTTTTAAAACACTCATAACTTTATTAAGCTCTCCTTTTCACTAGTAAAATAAGTTTAATTGCCCTTCATGGCTGAGGAATTATGTTTATTCTAAAGTGATTCATTTTTGTCTCCTGTTGAAAGGCTTCTTTTCTTTTGCCTTTTCTTGTGCATCTCTCAGCTGTTGGCGTGGCAATGAAAGGAGGGGAGGAGAAGGCTGTCACCACAGCTCTGGCAAACCACTGACATTTAATTCTTTGTTTCCACTTGATGGGTTTATACTGAGACAGTTTCTCCAGTGGTGTGAAGGGACAAAGTTCCCTTTGACAGCCAGTGAAAGCTGGGAGCCTCATAAACATTTCACCATGACAAACCCTGTAATTAAAAATAACGATGACAATGAGCATTCAGCAGCGACCAGTCTGCAAACTGTTTGTGAATGTTTGGGTTTGAGAAACCACATCTTGTGAGAGTCACAGGCCTTGCTGAGCTAGCTGGATGCTCAGAAGATGAGGCTTGGTCACTGTGCAGTAATCCTGGAAGGTTTTGGTCCATTTTTACATACTTATATGTTGTGTACTACAGGATTTCTCAGAAATCACGTTGACTGAAGGATTCCTACATCCCCCTACTTTGGAAGAGTTTCTCATAACTCTGCTTGCCAGACTTCATGAAATTCAGCTTCAAGGGCTCTTCTTCTTTCCTAGGGTGATCTTCAAGGAGTGAGAGCAAGCATTGAGCCAAAAAATCTAAACCGAGCTCTGTCCTCCTTTAAGATACCTTTTTTTCATTAGTGGTAGTTTGTTCCTACACTTTTAATCTTAGCTCTCAACTTTGGAAGTTCTTACAGTGTTAGAGTCAAGATCTTACAGCAAATTAGCCTGGCTGTGAGAAGAGACAGGACCTGTCTGCTGCAAGACCTAGGAACTCTAACACGGACCTTTGTGCTGAAAATGCTCGGTAGAGAAAGTTGTTGCAATTCCTAAATTTGTGCAGTAGTTTAGTTGGAAACTTTGGCACCTACTGACAGCACAGCACAATACAGATTAATTCTAAGAAAGCTGGGATTCAGAATTGAGAAGCAGAACTGAAGTGGAAAGCTTTATTCTAGGGGAAGAAGATGAATAGACAGAAGGCAGAGAGCAAAACACTGAAGCAAAGGGGGCTTTTATTAGGAAACTGGCAGCCAAAAATGTGGATATTTTATGATTGCAATATTACTATCTCCTGGGTGCTTGGCTCTCTTTCTGGCTATCCAGGTTGTTTTGTCCCAGAGATTTAATTTCCTGTACACACACTTTGTCTCATCATTTTCACTTTTTTTTTTTTTAATCAGTGATGATGGAAAAGCCCAGCTCTTCTTTTCCTTTTTGCATTTTGGCAAGATTCAATAATCTCTTCAGCAAATTAACAGGCTGGTCATTGGCTGAACCATCGTTTTTTAAGTGAGCCTGGCTGGTGGAGCAAGGCAGATTTTAAAGTCATAGATTTCATGTTTAATGCAAAATACCTTTATTTTGGCAGCAGTGGCGACTGAGGAGAATCAGGGAAGTTTTAATTCACTGGCTGTAAGGACCATATGTACACTATAACATTGTAATCTAGTTACTTACTCCAGCAGAAATTACAACTGAGCAAAAGGGACTTGCTGAACAAGATGTGTCATAAAAATGGGCACAGCTCATCGGTTCTCAAAAGGAACCATTTCCAGAAGGTCGGGCTGGCCCCTGGCTCCCACTGGTTAACAGAGATTCAGAGGTTTTCCCATTCCTCCTGCAACATTTTACAGCCCTGCTGTTTCTAGCAACCTGAAAATGAGCACGTTTCCCCTCCCCACAGTCCTACCTTGTGAGGCAGGACCAAGGTTTTCTAAGACTTCCCTGAGACAGGGATATGTTCTTGCTCTCATTCCTGGGGTTTCTTCAGGAATTTCATGGGCTCACGGTGCTGTGACCCCTCTGTTGAGAACCAGGCCAACAGGACAGCAGCCAGTTCAGTATTCACATTTTCAGCCAGGATTTTCAAGTGCTTCTGTGGCTTCTTCTTTACAAATGGGCAGTGTCTGTCCCACCTAAGCTGACACTGCACTCCTCCAGTCTGTGAGCCTGCCAAGGTGTTTTCTTCAGTCTGTGGAGAGAAACATTTTCATGTCAGGACTGTAGGCACTTTAGGATGAGATAAAATGCATCTTAACTTCCCTGAAAATGCCCTGGCTGAGTTTCCAATGGCCACTCAGGGAGCCCAGGATAACTAACAACCCCTACACAGAAGCCTGCATTTTATGTGTCTAAGTTCTCTTAGATTAATTCCTCAGTAATGATCACAGTGAGTCAATATTCTAGTCAACAAGGATTTTCAAATTAAGTGTTTTGATTGCCCTTCTGTCCTTCATAGTCCACAGTGGAAAGTATTTCCTTTTATTTTATTGTTGTGATTTTTAACCTGGAAATTCAGAGGAGTCCTGACTGCTGTAATCATGCAATACAGTTGTAACAATGCAAACAGTAATGCAGTTTCCCAAATTAATAAAGAAACTGGGATTTTACTTTAAATTACACATCTTTTCTGGTTCTTCAGAGTGCTTATTTTTCATTGTAAGGTGATTTGTATCAGGTTAACTGCGTTATGGAAAAGGAGATTTGTGTTTGTAGGATCTATCTAAATATCATCTCACCCCTGATGTTCTAGTCTAATGGGATCTGAATTAAGTACTGGCATCTAACCTCTGTTAGCAGATTGAATCTAAATTATTTGTATGAAGGATTCAAGGGCATCACTTTCGTCCTTGCTGCTATTCCCTCTTGACCAGCTGGTCTACAGCTCATGAAGAAAACATTCCTACTTTTGAGATTGATGCAGAAAGTGTTCCTAGAGGAGGAAATAACATTACAAGCAGAACTCTGAGCTGGTAGAGGGGTTTTTCAGCAGCAAAGCACAGTGTCTTGCAATCTCCTGATAAATTTTCCTAAATACTATATGCCATATCTGTCTTCTTGATTAGGTGATTTACTATAGTAGAAATTGGTTTTCTCTGTTCAGATGGGAAAGTCTCACTTACCTTCCATCACTTAACTATTGCATCAACAGTATTTGACAAAAACTTGACATTTTTGCAAAAGATAATGCTTCCATGAGGAAACAAAGTTTGTGAGCAGGGTCTGGTTGCTGCCTGATGGTGCCCAGAGCCTGACTTGCAAGCAGCTGTGCAGGAGCATCTCCATCTGGAGACCCGTATGGGTTACGTGGTAATCCCCAAAGTGCAGCTCTGACATCCAGCTCCTACATGACCACTATTGCAAATGCACAATTCTGGTTCTTCTTGGTTGAATTAAACCTTTACCATCTTAGTAAAAGAGTGCAACAAAACAAAATAACAAAAAACTGTCCTTTTTGAGCCTTTCTGTATCTGCAAGAGAATTTTTTAATGTTTGTTATCTTTATACAGTTGGATTGGTTTTGCAGTGAGAACTACTTGAGGAACTTCAGATTCTCCATCCATGGTATTAATCAACACATCAAAATTTTAAAAATTGCTATTTTTCTAGGTACAGCACATGAGAAGTCTTCAGGACAGTTCAGATTTCCCACCTAGAGAGTTACACTGAATAATTAAATATTTTGTATGAAAGGTGCCAAGAAGTGAAGTCGGTCCCTTTATTTCAGCTTTGGTCCACTACTTGAACTTCAACCACTGCTGTGTTCCTGGGGAGCAGTGGAGCCCCTGATCAAGTGAGGAATTTTTGGGTCCTGACAAGAGAGCAAGAAGGGTCAGGAAGAAAAGAGGATGAGTCAGTCCTGCAGGTTGATGCAGAGTCATGTCACCACTCCAGATGGGGCAAACCCCAGCACATGTGTAGATGGAGGAGCTCATGGCTCCTGACTGCACTGAGCAGCCCAAGATGTGTGTCCCCTGCCTTCCCCCCAGAATTCTTGGCTTGTATTGCTGCTGCTTTCCATGGGCTCCAAACACTGAGGAATAAATTTCAAAGTCCTGAGTTTTGGTAAGAGCACTGGTAGATTTCATTAATTTTTCAAACCAGTCTCAAAAATAACATTGTGACAATCTAGATAGTGTCTTCACCTTATGTGTGCATTATATTTGAGAGAAAAGAGAGAGCTCCAGACAGATGCAGACAGAAAACTCTAATGAAGGAGTAACAGAATGAGGAAGAGGCAAAGGATAATTTTACCACTCACTACTCATTTCTTTCATTTCATTTAGCTGTTCCTGGTTTTGCTCTTTTTCCCAACTGTTTTGCTTCCATATTTGAAGTTTTTGCAGATCACTGCTAGGCTGGACTGTTTGTACTAACAGCTTATTGGTAGATTGGTTTATAGAACTGAAAGCTCCCTTAGACCATGAAATTTTAATAAAGTGAAATGCATTCATTCTTGTGAAGAAGCAGATGTAAGGAAAATGAATTGATCAGGAACGTCTGATAATCAATTTACTCTGATAAGCACACAGACTAATTATTCCTTCAGACCCCACTGTTTAATCTGCCTCCCCTGCTCATGCATCTTATAGACAATCCATCAGCACTTCCCCGCTTCCACCAGGAGCAAAATGATATCTTAACAACACAGCTCTCAGATGGGGATTGTTCAAGTATTATGTGCCAAACATATCATCAAAGCAATCCCTTCCTGAAAAATGCTCTTCAAAAATCTTTAACCAACTCCACAAAATAAAGATATGTCAGGATGAGAACACTCATTGCAAGTGAGATTTAAAAATGACAGCATCATTCAAACCAAGCAGTAGCTGTTAGAAAAAATTTCATGGTCTCCTCTGTAATGACTATTAAAGATTTAGTGGTGGCATCTGCAAATGGAGGTCAACAATGTCACTGATCTAACTTCTATTCAGCTTGCTACTGCCTTGAGAATAGTTCTTTGGAAAACAAATGGAAAACAAGATGATAGAAATAGCATATTTATTACGGACCACAAGCTTATAGCAACAGCAGGTTAATTATTGAGCTTTTATGTCAGAACTGGTGGTTTTGGTAAGGAATAAAGTTCCTCACAGGGCTAGGCATTGCCTAAGAGGCAGAAACAGTGTCCTGTCCCCAGAGATATCCCACATGCGGCACAAGTGGAGAGGTGGGGCTGCTTCTGACCAAACACAGGTGTCTGGAGTCACAGAAGGACCCTGACATCCCCTGCAGACATTGCTGAAATACATGTTTTTCAGGTGAGTCACCTAAACAAAAGGTCTAACCTGGACTAGGTGAGTTACACCTTCCCTGTGCCTACCAACCCATGCTGGCCATGAGAGGGACTGGCTCAGAATTTCACTGCAAACAAGGTGATCCCACCCCAGAGACCAGCCCAAGGAGACAGTGAGGTTAATGCAAGTCTCACTGGCTGCCATCCCAGCTGGGCAGAGACAGAGATGACCAGCAGAATCACAGAGTATCCTGAGCTAGAAGGGACCCACAAGGAGCATTGACATCCAGCTCCTGGCTGTGCATAGGAAAACCCCAAATTCCCACGATGTGCCTGGGAGCATTGTCAAATGCTTCTTGAACTTTGTCAGATTTGGTGCTGGGACCACTTACCTGAAGAGCCAGTTCAGTGCCCAACCATCGTCTGGGTGAAGAATCTTTCCCTAACATCCAACCTCAGCCTCTCCTGACACAACTTCAGGCCATCCCCTCGGGTTCCATTCACTGGCATTGAAGAGCAGAGGTCAGTGCCTGCCCTCCTCTCCACCTCATGAGGAAGTTGTGTCTGCAGTGAGGCCTTCCCTCAGCCTCCTGTTCACCATTCCCTTGTTCATGAGTGAAAAGAAGGTAGTGAATACAGTTATCAACAATTCCTACCTCTGCAGTGCTGTACTGGAAGATTAAGATATTTCCTGTCTCGTCTGCAATAGACCCAGGGGGATGAGGGGAGTGAGTCTAAACCAGCACTGCTATCTCAGGCTCTTGTCTGTAGCTCAAAAACCCTTCACCACTCAGCAGTGCCCCTGGGGAAAGCTCCAAACTGAGGGGACACCAGGCTGAGAGTGTCCCCACCAAATGTGTGCTGCATTCAGCTGAAAAAACATAGAATTGAACACCCATCACCCTGGCTGGAGAATGGGATGTTTGTGGCTTCTCCCTTGCTGTTCTCAAGGAGCAATGCAACAATTACTCAAAACACACTTCTGGGTTTCCTGCCCTCCAGGAGCACTTGTAAGCTATGAAAATAGAGTACAGAGAGCAAGCTGTGGAAATTTTCTCGAACTAATAAATTCCTGCAGGGGATGAGGAGTAGGGTGTTTGTTTCTGGGCGTGCTGAGCTGCATGTTCAAGATGGATTGCTCAGCTGAGCCCCATACTGGGGGAGAGATCTCATTTCCCTTCTGGCAAACATTAACTTCCTCTGCTTTCCTCTTAGTTTCACTAATCCTTGAGGGAAATATTTTGCTGGATACAACAGCATTTTTTTCTGGTTTTTAATTCTAAATTATACTGTTTGTGCACAAGTCTGACCCTGTAAGGTTCTCTGTCCTCCTGCTTGCTCCAGAAATGAGTCAGAATGCACAGAAACTCATGGTTTGCAAAAGGATCATAAGATCTTCCAGGTGCATGCTCATTGCAAGTAAGACAAGAAAAATGCAGCACCCACAGCTGGCAAACCTGCTAAGCAAACATCAATGCTCATAAGAAAAGCAGAGCTGGGCTACGTGATGGCTGTGCTATAGCTGTTCTCATCTGCAAGAATAATTAGGAACTGAATACATTATTTAGCAACTACTGAATGAGCTTGTAAATGTTGCAGATACTGGGATAAGGAAGGAATATATAATTTTTCAAGGGCACTTTGCTCTACAGGTAGCACTGCTGGCTCTAGGAATAAGTTTTGTTAGAGGTGTCTTTAAGCAGTTTATTTCAGAGCCCTCCACCAGACAGAAAACTGACACATCCCTTGCCCTGTAGTGTTGTTTTCTGCTAAGTATGGTCAAGCTCTCTCTGGTGGCATCAAATTAAAGATGGATTACGATGTTATGAGAGTGCTCAAATCAGTAATAAAGCAAAGTAAAGCATTTCTCTAATCAAATCTAAATCTAATAATTTCTTCATAGGGGGAGTGATGCAGGACCTGGCCTGAGCACCCTGCTTCCCTGGTTACTTTCTGCATGGGAAAATCAATGAGAAATGAGCATTGTAAGACAACCATAAACTTTAGCTCACAGAAAAGGCTCTGAATGGGATTTTCAGGTGTTTGCTTGTACCTTAAAGTAGCTGAAGTGGAATACTTAGACTTGTCTCCTTCCAGCCAGCTTCTAAAGCTGATGTGGATCACTAGGAATGATGTTGGTACAATTCTTTTTTGTTCTTCAAACATTTTATTTTGAAATACAGAACTTGGGGTAAAAAAAGGAAAGCCAGGATGGCTAGGATGACCAGGATAAAAAAAAAAAGTCTCATTAAAAAACAAAGTATGGCCATGTTCAAAGAAAAAATTCCATTTAGCCAAACCAGTGTTTGAAGTAAAGCAAGTGATGTAGCTTCCTAAAATGTACTCATTGCCTTTTACCTCACTAATGATAGCACAGGGTTTGCCAAGGATAAGTAAATGGAGGACTCTGATGCTCAGGCAGAAAAAAAAAATTACCTCCACAAACACCCCTGGGTATCCCTGAGAAAGACAGCATCTCCTGCCAAGGACTTTGGAGCATTACTGTTTTTGGAAGCCTATAGGCAGCAGCAGCTGTGGGCTTCCTAAATTATGTATGGGATCTACACAAACAACTGGCTTCCCATTCATAGGAATGAGACCTTCAGAGGTCAGCTCTGGTCAGAATCATTAACATATTGCTGACAGGTACCTGCACAGCTTCTTCATAACAGCCCTCAAAGGTGGAAATGCTGGGCCCTCCTTGAGCTTCAACAACCTTAAAAGGTTTTTCCTGATGCCTTACAAAACTCTGCATTGTTGCTGACTAATGCTGGTTCTTTACTGCTACCCCAAGGAACAGGCTGAGCAGCTTATTCCTTGTTGTTTATAACATTTTTTGCATCTCTGAAGGCTGTTAATGTCCCTCATCTTTTACTGAACAACTCCAATTAACGCCTCCAAACTCCCACAGGTGGACTGCATTATTACTGCTGTGCTCTGGACTGAATGCTGTGGTTGAGCTCAATCTGTGTTTTTCCTGCAGGGAATGGAAGGCTCCATTTCTAATCCCATGCCTAATTCCATGACCCCACTGACCCATTTACCATAGCACCTGCACATATATCCAAAGTCTTTTCTGCAGCACCAAAACACACCCCAACCCTCCCTAGCCAGTGGTTTTGGCAGGTGATCACCTCCACCAAACTGGAACCAGGTACTTGCCCTTACTGAGCTACTGAATGTAGTCTATTTTTATAAATGTATTATCCCCAACAGCATCCCTTCTGTAGCTTTTACAGGAACAAGTCCTACCATAAACAACTGACAAAGACATTTGTCAGGAAGATTTTGGGATTTTTCTCCATTTTTTGCTATTGCATGCTAAAATTGCATTAAAAAAATTGCCAACATCAAAGTGCCATGAATTTCTGAGAATTTAAATTTCCCTTGTGTTTCCAGCAGTTTGGGAGCATGCTGGTGAATGACTCTGCCACGGGGTCATACATATAAAAGCTGTGGTGGATTAATTTAATATTGAAGAAAGCAGGACTGAATGTGCTACTAGGCAGGTTTGAAACACAAGTTGCTTGCACGTAACCCAGAGAGAGGCCTGGGAACATATTATCCCAAACTGAAAAGTCACTCATGGTAAATAATTCAGTAAAATCTGCCATCCCACATCTCCACTTCACCTAGAGAAATATTTCCCTGGAATTTCAGTCCCTGAGGGTTTCCTTAGTACATTCTTGTGCAGAGATTAGGAGATAATATGTCATTATTGGTGACACAAGGAGCATAGAATAGTCTGATGGGCTTTTACTGACAAAAAGACAACATGTTTAAAAAAAAATAATAAAAGCTAAAATACAATCATAGATTCATATGGAGTGATAGGGGGAATTCAGGAGAAGTTACTTAGCCTGTTTAAATTTCCAAGGTAACATAAATGAGGTACCTGATCAAGTGTTCATGTCTGCTGGCTGTTTTACTACCAAACCACTTCCCCAAAGAGCAGCAGGAGTGTTTCTGCACTCACACCATGTGCTGTGCTCAATGGGAGAAAGGGCAAAACCTTCCCAATTTCAAAGATGCTGCTCACCATGAAGTACCAGACTTGATATGTAAATCACCTGGGGGCTTTCCCTCTGGGATCAGCTGCAGTGGGGAGCCCAGTGCTGCTCTGATCCATGGACTGGTGCTCCAGGAGGATCTTTAACCCAGCCCTTCCTGCATTCCCCACACTGTGCATTGTGCCTAGCACCGCTTCAATTTCAAGTTCAAGGCTCCACTCCACAGGAATGGCAGGATTAAGCCTGGCATGGAGCTGCCTGGGCAGTAAAACCTCAGGGGCCAAGCCATGCATCAAAGTCTCACTGCAGCAGGTGATGCACGAGCACACACCTTAGAGCCCAACACAGACATGTGGCTCTAAAAGCCAGATATTTCACATGGAGGTGCTGAGGCAGTTAAACATGCACCACAAGAGGAACAAGAAGAGCTGTGTCGCTGCAGCAAACTATCCTGGTTGATGGAGAGACAAATTTATTCACAAAAATCTAGACACACTTTTTAAAGTTTAAGTCAGTTCATATGATTCCTATTAAGACAGATGATTCCTCTTAAGACAGGAAGTAGAAGACCACTAGAACTCCCACACACACTGTTAAGAATAAAAAGGGAACAAAATCCCTTAAAAATTCATTTTGAGCCATGGAAATCAAGTCTGAATTATATTTATGCAACAAAATAGATTTGGGGGTGTTGTTTTTTTAAGCATTGATCTAAGTTATGTATTAAGCTTGGCAAAGTTTGTACAGAGGAAAAGCACTTTTTGTTACATTAACTGATTTACTTTGAAACAACAGACAGATACCAGGCTCAAAAGCTATTTGCTGAGCCAGGAATAGATGAGCCAAAATTCAAAGGTGATCATGGACTGAGAGCAAAGGATGGAATTTATTTATGTTCTCTTAATCAGTTGTGGGGGGAACATAAGAGAAAAAGTTTGATAGCTGTAGTAGAGAACAAAGGGTATTGCAAAGGAAAAGGTGTCATGAGAGTAACTACCACTGGAAAGAGATAAACAGAGAGAGAGAAAAGAGAGAGTAAGAATTTACTGTACATGGGCAGTTTCACTGGGAAGCAATTTGGAGTGGTGCTGAAAGGGGAGAATTATAACGTGCCATGAATGTTTGTCTCTGTTGAGGCTGTGACTCTTTCTTATCATGAGCAATGTCTTTTGATTGCCACCTTTGGAAAGTGTCTTGTAGCTTACCCTGGAGGACAGAGACTGAGAGAGAGAAAATTGAGTGTCTGTGTGGAAAAAGTTTTTAGTCTACTAATAACTGGATGTTTCTGCCATTCAGCTTTGCCTGTTATTTTTTCTGTCTCATGGAGGTTGTTACAGCCATAACATTTCTAGGAGGATGTTGTGTAGTAGGTCAAGTACATTATGCTTTGGGAGGAGCCCTAGACATAGGATTCAGGAATATTTTTAAAAATGGGGATATATTGGCAATTTTCCTCCATATTATTCAAGGAATTATCTGATTCCATTTGGTACATATTCTTTGGTATTTTCCTTTTAAATATGTTTTTGGTGGTATATGGTGCAGCTTAAGGGGTTTGAAGCAAGCTTCTGAGAAAATATAAAAGAACTGTTTGTGTGGAAAATATTTACTTTCCAAGCAGCTTCTTCAGACTGTCAAGGTGGGTATGGGTGCCCTTAGAACAGATGTGATGGTGGTGAAAACCTGACAGCTTATTGTCTCTTTTTTAGTAGGTTTTGTATGACTGCTGGGTTTGTGTTCACTGGGCTGTGACTTGCATGTTTTTATATAGCACAGTTTTTTGGATACCATTTTTATTCTGACCATGGCTTGCTAGACTTTGATACTGCTAGAAGAGAATTCAAGAGATAGTTTGAAGGTAGACTGAAGTGTCTTCAATTTTTCTTAGAAACTAATGAGGGAAAACATAATTTCAGCCTAGACAATACAGATACCATCTGTGTTTCTCAGGTAAACGGCTGACTGAAGCTGGCTTCAAATTCTGGGTTTTTAATCCTCTTCAGCAATGCTTGATGAAGCTGTTGGAGTGTGGAGACACCTTGGTGCCCACTTCTGTTCAAACAGTCAGGAGGAGCTGTGTTGGCAAGGGTTATTAAAAGATGAACTTGGCAGTGTATTTGGGCTGGCAGGATATTTAGGCTGGCCAACAGGCTGGCCTTATTCTGGCAGGTCCTCAGTGCAGGCTGTAGGCACCAGCACAGGCTTGGCTGTCACCAAGGGTGGCACCACCAGTGCACATCTGTAGCCACATTTCTCTCCACAGAGAAAAGCAAGGCACAGCTCTTCCCAAGAATATTTCTGAGTTTCACATTCTCTGAACATCAGAGAAAGAAAACACAATTCTCATCATTTTCTGTGCCTGTGTTTGTGCAAAAGTAGAATACAATATAGAAATTGTTTACCCAGGGTCACAGTGTTTTGTTTCCTTGCCCTATTTGGGCCAAGAGAGAGAGAGTGTGTGTGTGTGTGTGTGGGGACTGTCGGGTGACAGTCACGAGTTGTGCAGTTGTGTGCAGAGTTGAGTGCTTGGCAGTTTCAGTTTTAGATGTATAGAATAATATAGTATAATAAAGTAATTGCAGTATAATAAAGTAATTAATTAACCTTCTGATATCAAGGAAATCCTCCTCGTCATTCCTCCCATATAGCTGCACTGTACTCACAGCACAGCTATATACATCCTTCAGGACTGAGGCAGTAACATCAAGGTGGTTTGAGTTACACCATCAAGTTAATTTAGCTTTGAAGGCGAGAGACTTTACTTTGGCCTGGGAGATGGGATTGTTTACCTAACAGTTTCTCTATTTTAGCCAAGGATGAAATCAATCCAGAAATCTCTTTTGTCTCTCTGCAGAAAACCTGCTTCACTTACAGCCTCAATTCAACAAGCTTCAAAGCTTACTACGTATTTCCATGGCCTTTCAAAGCAGTGCCATCTGCTTTGGCTGCAGTCTGGACCAAGATCCCTGAGCCTTGCCTGGCTACACAATATAGGAGACAACTCCCAGGCAGTGGAGTCCTGCCACCAGTCCTGGTTCAGCCACTGCTGCTCTTCCATCTCCAATCCCACTTGGGAGCAGCTCTTTCTCCATCCACACAACCCAAGGCCCTGCAAGGGCTGCCCTGGAAGGAGCATAAGCGGTTAACAAACAATAACAATTTAATCTAAAGTCCCCTGCACATTACTGCACAGAAGCCAAGGGCACTGATTGAATATATCAAGCTATGGCTTGGATTTCTGACAGCCACGTAATGAATTGAGATTAATTATGCAGTGACCACTCATGAAAGAATTGGAGTCCAGAGAAGGGAACAAAAATGAAACATTTGACGGCAAAATGATTGTTTATATCCCACTATTCAGAGTGCTTAGGGAGACACATTGTAGTTCAGTGAGAGAGAAGAAATGGAAAGGTGGGGAAGGAAAAGACAGAAAGAGAAAGGTTGAGGGGGGAAAAAGAGGGTAGTGGAGAGGCAGTGCTCAGTCATCAGATTCCTGTGAGAAAGGAAAGGGAGGTTTAGATTGTATACTGGGGAATATTTCATCACAAAAAGGGTGCTCAAACATTGGAACGGGCTGCTCTGAAAGGTGGTGGGAATTCTCTATTAGTGTGGCAGTGGAAAATGAGGGGAAAAAGAAAGGATTGCTGGACCTGAAGCAGAATAGCACATAGGAAAAGAGAATCTGATTAACAGTGTTGCAACTTTCCTTTGAAACAAGAAAAGAATACACAATATTTTAAAAGATGCAAATTTTGGAGAGGGAAAAGGATACTCTGTAAAGAAGTCTGTGGAGGCTGAATCACAGACAATAGCAAAACTGAACTAGGGAGGGAAAAAAGCAAAAATTACAGGAAAGGACAACAGGGTTTTGTGCTAAGTAGTAAGCAGGAAATTACAGGCAAAGAATGCAATTCTAGGAAAAATAGCAGCTGTACAGCACAATACAGCAATGAAACAATGCTTGCACCAATGAAAAGTCACTTATGAGGAGAAATTGTATCCATGAAAACAACAATGACAATAAAAGGATTAACAATAGAGGAACAACTGAAGATGCAAATATTTGGGTTAGAGAAAGAGTAATGATGGCACAGAAACCAGTGGCAAATCACAGAATGGTTTTCACAGTGCTTCTTTGCATCTTGTATGAAAAAACTGCTTACAGCAGATGTCTTTCCCAGAACCTCTAGGAAGGAACAGACTTCTTTGAGCTTCTTGTTATTATTGTAATTACTCCTGGCTTTATAGGAGCTTAAGGACCTCAGCCATGGGTCACAGCTCCCTCTGCCCTATGCACTGCACAAATACTCAGGGCAACTTTATCATCCATGACCCATCAGGAGGAACCAGAGCTGATCAGCAGGACAAGCAGCAGTTTGGTAAATCTGGGGGTCAGTCAGTGCTAACTTTCTTGGAAGTGTCACTGAAGAGAAAAAAAAAGTCCCATTGTGGCTGCTGTGATCTGGACAGTTAGCTGGCCCTGGGACTGGTGTGGTTCATGTGGCTGCTCAAGCTGTTCATGACCTTCAGGAAATTGCAGTACTTGGAGAAAAATGAAGAACAGGAATCATGTCACATTGTTCCAGGGCTGCATGTTGCCTTAGCAGTGCATTTCATGCTATTAAGGATTTTCCCTGGCAGCTTCCTTCACATTGCTGGCTCCTCACTCATCTCATAAATTACTGGGAGAGGTCTTAACTTGCACTTCCAGACAAAGCCTGGGCTGACAGAAATACAGCAGTCTGCTATTAGTGCCAGAGCAATGCACTTGCACTTCCAACTCAGACTGTGGCAACATCCTTCCATCCCCCCAGCTGCAGAGAGGAGCACAGATAAATCACTGCAGACTTCAGACAGTGCTTGGCACACAGAACCCAGCCTAAGAAGAGAAAGAAGCCCAGATACTCTGCTTTGGGCACATTATCCATCAGAAGACTTGCATGGCACTGAGCAATTTTAATTTTCCTGTGTAAACAGCTTGTTCTGCAAAGCCTGACATCTCCTGATGAATCCAGAGGTGACAGGGAGGAACATCAGCATCAGTGGAAGAAACTCAGGAAATAATGTCAATTGGGAAAACTCTGAGTCTTTCAGATTTCCTTAATTAGATTTACAACATTATTTAAATATCCCAAATGCCCTCCCCTCAGCAAATAATTAGGAAAGTGAATTAATGTTTTGACATAGTTCTGGTTAGTATACAGCATTGCCTAGGCAAGAACAATTTTTCTAAAAAGTAACTAACCTGGAGGCTGGGGCTGTGATATTCATAGAAAATGCTGTGAGTTCCAAGGCTAATTCTAAGGGAAAAGGTGAAATGTGAAGGAGAACCTTTAAGTGAATAGCAATCCAAGTTAAGCACATTTTAATGAAAAAGAAATGCTGTGTACTGCTGCTCCTGCACCAGCTTTTCATCCAATGGAAGAGTTTGATGAATGTGTCTGTTCATTGCTTTCCTGGTTTTGCACTTGACATCTCTGACCCAGATTCTGTGCATCAGCTTGTGGATTGAGCTGACTAAATGGAGGTAGCTGTAGCTGAGCCACTCACTGCAGGCTGCCTTTAAAGTCAGTGGAGGTCCAGTGAGCAGGGGCAGAGGAGGTGGAAAACTATTGTACTGACAGAGACATCTGAAACAGGCCAGATGACCTGCTCTCAAACTACCTTTTATCTCCACTGACAACAAAGAGTCCTATTGAAGCAGATCTCCATGATAAATCTGAAGGGGTAAAGCTATTTTGATTCCTCTGTAATCATACTTAGGTCTGACAAATTCCTTTTTACACACATACCCTCTTTTTTCTGGAGCGATTTCAAGCCATTAACTGAAATAAACAAAGGGAATACAGTGCTGCAGTTCTTGATAGAGACTCCTATAGGAAAGCCATCTTCCCAAGGCATCTTAGCATAGCCCAGGATTGGAATGTGATCTTTAGAAGTAAAGGCCTGAAGATGCAGAAGCCATAGGGAAAAAATTTACTTTCAGACCAGATAATTCCCTTTCCTGAATCTGGGGATTCCAGACAACTCCGTCCTTGAGGCTGAGGAAAGAATCCTGTCCATAACACAACAGCAACATCAGTCTGTCTTCATAGGACCACCAAGCACCCATAGGTGTTAGCAATCCTGAAAACCTCACTCCAGCTCTTCAAACTTTGGAATTACCTACAGGATTTCCACCCTCTGCACCTCCTTGTACATTCATGTTCCTCTCTGCCTTGCAGGGTGACAAATTGAGCTTTGTTTCCCTCTTCATTTCCCATCTGTAGGGCAGATGCCATTCCCACACCTCAGGACTCACACCATGGACACAAACCCTCATTCAGTGGCAGAGCTGGGCTCAGGGTGGGTTGAGCACAAGTTGGTCAGGAGCTTTAACTCCCACCCACTGTTGTTGTTGTTGTTGTTGTTATTGTTGCTGTTGTTGTTGTTGTTGTTTTAGGCTTGCTCTGCTTCCAGCTGCCTCCACAGAGGTTTCACTGCAGCGTTCTTGTAACTCAAGACCTCATAACTTCATAATCTGAGCTGAGTTTTGGTGGCCAGGGGACTCGTGTCCTTCTGTATCACTGTCTCAGCAAGGACAGGCACTCTTCCTCTGTGTGCTGGATGGAGGCAGTAGCACAGGTCCTGGCAGATGGTTTTCACCACCACAGCTCTTCCACAGCACAAAGAGAATTCTTGTCTCCCATTCCAAAGTGTGAAAGGAGTGATTACAGCATCTGTGCTGTCTAACATAGCCTGTGGGAGGCCATGAGCAGCACAGCTACACTGTAGTCACTGCTGTTGCCCTTTATGGTCCTATTTTTCTTTTTATTTTGTTCATTTTATACCTCGGTGCACATGATGGCTTTGGCTGTGCCTCCAGATTGCACAGAGCCAGCTATTGTTTCTGCAGAGATTTGTGCACCTTTCCCATTAGCCAGCTTTATGGTTCCACTTGCCAAATCTCTCCCTGTCAACCAGCCAAGCAGGCCACTTCAACATCAACCATGGCAGCTAAAAAATGGGCATATCCTGTTATGGGTGGGTTTGTTCCTTTGTCCATGCCTCTGGCTGACATTCCCTAACTCACCAGCCTCTGGCTTGCAGGAGGTTGGGAGAGCCTGGACACAAACACAGAGCAGATGTTCCCAGTGTAAATCCTGATTTTTCACCCAGTGGTATAATTGTCTTTGCTCTGCACCTAATTCTAGGTTCACCAAGCCTTTTTAGCAGCTGCTTTGTGCTTGAAAGTAGTCTCCAAATCTCTTTCACTCTGGGAATGGTGATACCCATAAGTGATCCAGGTTTCTGCAAAGTGAGGTGTGACTTTCTTACCCCATCCTTAACGTGCAAACCAGACCTCTCCTCCAAAACAGCTTCTCCCTTTCCCCTCAGAATTTTCTCATTTATACATCCAAAAATGAGCTAGAGTCCCAAAGGTATTAGAGTACTACCAAATGTGGATGTTAACATAACAATTCTCTTGTGAGGCTTTGGAGATTGTTTGACACAGTTCCAGTCAGCAAGCGCTAACACGTAATTAGGGTAAAAAGCAATTAAATCAAAACTCATCTGTTTTATGTAAACTTATTTCCCATTTTGCAACAGCAGTGCATCAGGGCCTTGGTGTCCCACATGAGAGTGAGATGAGCAATAGTAATTGGGATCACAAGTCTGAAAAGGTTCCATCCAACATGATGAAAGAGTGCACAGCAAGATGTGCTTAAGAAACTGTAATGGAAATATTTCTGACATACTTTCCATCAGACAGATGCCTTTGAGCTTATGGTGTGCCAGGCAGAGCATGACAACTGGTTAACAAGGATAACAGAGCTGGAACTCAAGCTGTGTGGAAACTTCTATTTTTTGGTGCATGTAGCCTGAGATTCTTTATCTGAACATCTGCTTCATTAAGAGATATTGTGATGCTATTCACAACAGCAACAAAGAGCTACAGAAAGCACTATTCTCTGTCTCTTCTTCCTAACCACATCCCATAGCCCCCTCCAAAACTTTGCCACTACAGATGTGTGCCACAACACATACTGTTGCCTTTCACTGTGCATCCCCAAAAAAGGGTAATGGTCTTCAAGGGAACTTCATGGAAAGCAGATCAGTGATTTCTGACTGTGTCTGAAGTAACAATCTATGCAATTTTATTGCTCCTTCTGTTTATGAGAGAGACCTTAAACTGGGAACAAGGGAATATCTCCAAGCAGTCTGCAATTGTCAGAGCCCTGCTTGGAGTCAAGTTGAAAAGGCTGAATTACAGAAATAGTTTTGGAATTCTGTGCCCTACTGATGACCAGCTGCATGAGGGAGCAGAATTTTAGGTTGTCCCTCAAGAAGGATTGAAAACATTGCCCTTATCAATATTTCTTCCTTCCTCAGCCTCTTTGGAAATTCATAGGAAAAATTGAAAATTACTAGAAAAACATGTATAGAATATCCTCCTTTAGCAGGAGATCAGCTTTATGCTGTTTAGTTGTTATTCAGTTCATCCTTTTAGTTAATCTTGCTTACTGCTGATTTTGCCTTTGATTTCTTACTTGGTGACCTGCTGTTCCAGCCTCATTTAGAGAGAGCTGACCAAAGAACACAATATTTTGGGGGCAAATACCAAGGATCTCACTGATAACCTAGATAGACTAATATTGATATTTTGATTTAATAGCTAAAACAGCCAGAGTGAATTGCAGCCAAGGCTATCCTCCAAAGAAATAGCAGCAGTTGCTTGGGAAAGTGCTACAATTATCCAAAAGGTGGGTGAACAGGGATGTGGGGCTCTGCAGACCTAAGCAAACTTTAACAATTCCCCAAAATTCCTTTTCCTGCCATGGCATTGAGCACATGGAGAGACTGGATTTATGACTTCAGCTTCCAGGTAGCAGAGCAGTGCAGGTGTTAAGCCAGAAAGAAATGCAGATTTCAATTAACTTTTTTTCAGATATTTGCTTATCTCTAAGCAGGCATGATATGCAGGGGGAGGATGAGTGGGTGTTGAACCTTGCAGGCTGTTCTTTAAAAATGAAATCAAACCATATCTTTATCCAGCAAGGTCTGGCAGTTGTCCCTTTAAAAATGCTTGGCAAAAACACAGTCAGCCACTAAATGCTTGTGCTGGGACCTACCCTCACCCACTGTCTCCTAGGCCAAAAATTAAATAAATGCTGTGGACATATCCCTATAATTTCAATGGAGTGAGCAGTGAGGAGCTCTTAAGTGCCATTACTAAAAATTGGAGTTGTTGCTACACAGTCATGGAGAGTTTGGGTCAGGGTTCAGGGATGCCTTGGTGAAAGACAGATATGAAGAAGCATCATTTTCACATGGATCTGACTTTGAGGAGAAACTTTTCTGGGACCAGGCTGTCCCCACAATGGATGGCACATTCCCAGTACACACAGCTCAGTGCTATAGGTGTGTCTACCTTTAAAAGTCCACCTGACTTTAAGTATAAGTAAATTTTAATGTCCCTACGCCATAATTTTTCTGAAATTAACTACATGAAATGAATCAACTTTATAAAGCAGAGGTTCCTTTTTCCTTTTCCCTTCCCCTTCCCCTTTTTTCTCTGTTTTTCCTTTCTCATTTTCTTTTCTTTCTCCTTTTTGCTTTCTTTTCCTTTTTTACCAAGGCCCTGTGTCCATGTGATCTCCTGGGCACTGGCACATAGAAATCCAGGCACATACTTTGGTTCCTGGATATGTGTTTAGGAGTTTAAGTTAAAAAATGTTCACCATAGTCTCCTTAATTGATTACTGCAATAAGCACTAAAGGATGTGAAAGGCATATCTGTCTCTCTCTAACCTCTGTGACTCTGTAGGAGAAATATGAGAAAGAAATTTTAGAACCAATAATATTCATAGAGTAAACATCTTTCATCCAGGAGAGAAGACAAAAAAAACCCAAAAACTGTGTTAAAACCCAATAGCTTTGTTCATAAATCAATTCATTCAGAAGAATTTTTTTATTTTCCCAGGCATTTGGGTAGAAGTAGATCATGAGAAAAGGTTTTAAGAAATGCCATGAGCAATGGAGAAATACAAAAAGCACTTTGCTGCTTCACTGACATGTTTAACATAAAAGAAATTTAAACGTGATCATTTTTCAGCTCAACAGTTTTTGACTTTGTAATGAGTAAAAATTTGAGGAAAGAAGAAGAAGGAGAAATAAAAATACTACATTAAAAGGTGCACCAGAAGCTCTGTCTCCTGATATCCAAAGACATTCACAAGGTATAATTTTTGAAGACTATGGCTGGATTTACCATTAATATCAAGTTTGGTTTATTTGTTTGGTTTGGTTCTTTTTAATTAAACTAACTCTCAACAAATAAAGATGAACTAAATTTATGTCAAAAATCATGTCTCCCTTCTGGTGGTGCACTCCATATTAGGCCCACAACTAAGTCTACTCCTCTGGAACGACATCCTATGTTTATTCATTAAACTTGACTATTGAGCAAGGCACTGCCTATTGCATTTTGCTATAATAAATAATTTTAAAATTAATAATCACTCTATTTAGTTTATAGCTCAATTTCTTGTTCACCTCACAATGGGCCTTTGTTTGGAGGATTCCCCCAATTTCAACAGTGTCAGTGGTGAAGACAGATTGGAACTCTCAGGCTCTACCTCTCTCTATTCATCCCAGTCCTCTCTTTCTTCTGTCAGACCATCCTGGGGAGGACCCAGCCCACCCCAAGCCCAGCATGGAGAGGGGCACAGAAAGTGTTACTTTGACCATGAAAAGCCTTTACTAACCACCCACTGCTTACAGACTTGCCTTGCTGTCAAATGGCTTGGAAAAATCTAAAACTAGGCACTGTAACAAATGCCAGCTTAGTCATGTTTCATTTCTCCTGCTTAACAGTCCTGATCATTATTTTCCTTACAGTGAGGTAATTAAGTGTATCTGTCATGTATTAGACTTGTAAGGTTACAGGCATTTGGTAAAACATTAAATGAAAACTGCAGTGATTCAGAGTTGTTAAATTTCTAATATAATATTAATTCTCACTCAGAATTTTATGCATCATGCACACACAGTCACATGCACTCTCACTCCTCCTGCTTGATTTTTCAAAACCTTTCCTTTATGTGAGTCATTATTTTAACAGAGCAAAACCAGAATGTTTCTGTCTCTTTGCAAAACACATGGGCAGCTGCTCCTCACCTCCAGCAGGCCATGGAGGAATTTCAGAGTATCCCAGAAAAAAATGTGAACTTTTCAGTCAAGGCAGTATTTCTTTATATTTCAGGCACCAAATCTGGGGAAAACCACCTGTGCTGTCTCTTTTCCACCTTGAGAGGCTGCACCTGGAGACAACAAAATTCCCAATACAGAGTGGAACTGTGTCTAAGGGCTCCAAAGCTGTTCATGAGGGCTGGGACTCCTGCAACCCTTCTGGTGCCAGACACACTCATCTGGGTGCTGGGGAACAGCAGTGCACATTTAGGCTGCCTTAGCTCTGCTGTCACAAAGATTAAAACCTGGCTTACTCCGCAGAATTAGGCCAGCAGTGACTGCTTTGACAAAACTCACCATGAGAGTTGCCAGGTAAGAACTTTCCACATTTCTATCAGTGTAGGGAGAGCAGAATTTTGTTCCTTGTTCCTCCATAATTTGCTATTTCCTTCTCTGGAGGTGCCTCCTTGGTTCATAAGCCATAAGCCACCAGCAGTGTCACTCAGGTTATCCTCATAGCTTTATTCACAAAACACTTTCTAAAACTTGGTGGTTTATGCTCTGTCACCCATGGAGCCTGGCAAGTGAGAGGACTGTTCCTACAGAGTCAGAGAAAGGTAAATAAGAAAAACAAGCTTTTTTTCAGTAGGTTTAAATTTGCTACACATGCATCCTCCCACCAGGGAGTGGTTGCAGATAAAAAGTAGGAATACATACATTTAAAGTATAAAAAGCTTCTAGGAGATAGCAGCAAAAAGCTTTTTTCCCACTAAAGATGCAGTCAGATGGCTAAATGTAGCTCCCTGCACTTAAATATCCTAACCCACACTGATCCCACAAGGATCCCATCAGAGTTAGTGGATATTCAGCAAGAGAGTGAGCAGAGTCCAGGGGGTGCAGCTCCTCTGGAAACAAGCATCTGTAACCCTGCTGTCGGTGCCCGTTCCTCTCACTGATTGTAAAGGAAGCCCAGGATGACACCAGAGATGTCTAAAGCTATGTGAGAATAAATCCAGCTGGTTTATTAAGCCAAGCAGCTGAGCACAGCAGGGCTCAAGAGCCAGCTCTTCCCTGAGCAGTTGTGATCCTTGTGCACCACCCTGAATTAAAATCAGGAGTCCTGGGCTGGGGAGAGCTGCTGACAGCTCCTCTTCTGTCCAGAGAGTCCATTGCTCATTCTCACTGCTTTCATCTGCACCATGCAAGCTGCCCCCAGCAGAAATAAACAGGCTTGTGTCATGAGAGAACAAAGGGAAAGACAAACACCACCAAAGCTGAAATACCATTCTGTCACCAGGCCTTTTGTAACAGCATCAATATTTTAAACAGCCACCCCAGCCCTGTTCAAAAAGTGGGCTGCCTTCTTTGTTTCCTTGAGATAAACACAATATTTTTCTTTTTAATTTTCCAAAAATATCCAGCGGGTTCAGATGTTTCAACTGCCTCTGTGCAAACTGGAAGAAAGAAGTGAGCAGCACTATGAAAAGAAGTTTGATATCCAACAGAAAAGGTTCTGAACAGCTCCAGAGGCTGTTGACAGGCTTAGTTCAAAAGATGGCCAGAGTAAAAAGAGGAGCAAGGAGAATTTTGTAAAATGTGCTGTTGCCACTGAAAATATTCTTAAACCCACCTTGCCATGGAGATTTTTGGACACAGAAGGGATCAGCCAAGACTTGTATTCTCTCACCTTGACTATCACTGCCAAATCCATGGCTTGTGTAGATGTCAGCTTCTGATAGTTACTGGTGATGAGGGTTCCAGCTGTGGATGTAACAGATCCTGCAAAGTGTAAATATTTGCAGCAGACAGGACAGACCCAAGGAACGGCTGAGCTGGCACACAGGGGTGGGTTCTGCTGACTGCTCACTTTCTCTCAGCTCTTTCTCCCTGTCTAGGCAAAGCACCCCAAATGCAACATGACTGGCTGGATGCCTGTTTGTTAGTGACACACCAGAATGACTTCTCAGACATTTGATCATCCCTAGAGACATGAACGACTTTTGAAAGGCTGAAATGTCATTTCCTCTCTTCCTCAGCAAACTCCTCTGGGTTCTGACCTGGACCAGCTGGACACCAAATGGTGTCCAAATCTTCAACCAGTGTTCTCCCCTGCTTGGAGGAAAGCAAACTGAAGACAGGAATGAGCTTTTGCAGAAGAACCAGACACACAGGCAGAAAAATCCTCTCTATGCCCATCCTCTCGTGCACAGTCACCACCAGTGCTGATGTTTTTCAGGAGATAAATTCTGGGTGCTAGCCTGGAGAAAGATGTGGAAGCACTTGCAACGCATTTCATCAACCCAGAACAAAAGGTTTGTTCTAGCTAATGTGCAAATTAAGTATCTTTCTCCTCCAAGCACATGGAAGTATTTTAAAAAGTGGAGAGCACTGATTTAATAATTGAATAAGCAGAATTGCAGGCATTTCTGGTAGCCTTGGTCCTTACAGTAGTCTGCACATCCTTTGGAAGAACCACTTTCCTGTGTCCATCCCCTAAAAAATGCAGCTCCCACACTTTCTCTCCCCTCCTAGTAGATGATTAGGAAAAAACCCCCTGACCAATATTCCCAGTGGGAGCAAAGCAGAGGACTAGACCTGGGCTGGTGCTGCCCAGGAGTGGTGAGCCCAGCCCTGCTCCAGCCTTAGGAGAGCTGCCCTTAGGGGAAACAGAGCAATTACTGAGGCAGAAAAATGAGATCCAGCCTCCTTCTGCCCATCCACATGCAGCTTCCACTTCCTACCCTCTAGTTATTTTGTACCTGTTGGAGCAATGCTGCTTTGAAGGAAAATGGGATTTCTGGCACATCTTATGAGCTGGAAGAATCCACAGGAGTGAGCCACAGCAAGGAATGATCTGGGGCAGGTAGATTTGCAGCAGCCTGACTGGTCCCAGTGGCAGATTAAAGAACATGATGACTTTTTGGGAGCAGACAAGTCTGTCTATGACCCACATAGCAGGCAGACATAAACAGTATTGCAGAGACTGGTGGAAAACACTAAAAAAAATTTTAAAAAAAGGGAGAGAGAGAGGAAAAAAAAATTCTATCTGTGGTGCTCTTGGTTCTGATTTCATCCATTTGGAGTTTGGATGATTTGCCTGTAGAAGTGGTAGATCAGAAGTTCTACCAAGTGCCAACCTCCCTTCTTTCAGCTTCCTCTGCCATCCCTAACGTCCAGAGTTAGGCTTTATCAGAAGAAATTCTGGTTATCTCGGGCCACTGTGTGAGCCTGTCTCTGCATCTCTCCAGTCCTGGCTCAGGGGGACCTTGTGGACCCCACAGCTCTGCCAGCTGATCCCAAAATGCAGCTGCAGTATTTGAACTGTATTTGGATGCAAAATGCAGCAGGATTTATCCAGACTCAGGACACAGGAATAAAAACTTGTTCTCCATCTTTGGCTGTGGCTGTTTATCAAACCAGATATAATAACCATGAAGGTTAAAATTAGCTATGCTCAGATCCTTTTGTGGTTCAGCTGTATTACAGCAGCACTAGAGGTTGCAATCATTGTGTGCTATTCAGGTGCAAATCTGCTTTTCTGCCTCTGTTTACAGCCCCTTGCACAACACACCTGCCCCTCCCTTCTCCATGATGTGACAAGACTGTCTTTAAATGGTTTTTGTCCCCTTTGGGCAGGTCTTGGTTTGCATTATTTAGTTGATCAGTGACATAACCAGGACTGCTGGCTGGGCTTGGATCAGCCAGGACCTTGGAAACAGCACTCCCTGTTTCTGTGGGTGGAGGAGAGTTCCAGCACCAGAAAGGAAACAGGAATGGCAGCTCAAAATAAGCTGTAGCAGGTATGAACTGTAACATCACTAAATAGAATAATTTTGGCACAGCCCAAAGTTCTTCCTCCAGCTCTAGCCTTGCCAGCAAACCTCCCAATGACAGAAAATGCATTTGTTATGATTTCTGTAACAAGCTTAATTCTCTGACCAATCAGGTGTAACTGATGGAGATTGCCTTTCTCATTTGCTCAGTCTTGAAGCTTTCCCTGGAAGATCTCCAGGAAAATTCATTCATGATAATTTTTCTTCCACTTCAGTTGCTCTTTATGAACTAGGACAATGAGTGAGCCATCCCTTTTTAAGTGTCCCTAAAGAGTATAGTCATATTTGACACCAAAGAGAACAGTGCATAATAAAAGAGAGCCATTAGCAAAGACTTAATTCCTGTCAAAACTTTAGAGATGCAGAGTGATAAAAGCACTGCAAGGGTCTTCAACACTTTTTAAGGAAATGACACAGTCTTCTCTGCAACCAAAACAAGAAACAGATGCATTGCAGAGAACAACTTTCTGTTGAATGTAGGAGAAATGCTAGACAGACCTTCAGACCTTCAGACTTTGTGGATTTAATTATAAAAATATTATGAGAGGGAGGCAAATACATTCAGGAAAAGATATATGTACAAAACGTTAAATCTTTGATTTACTTGGGCCTTTTAAATTTTATTTAACTGTAGCTTTAAAAAACCCAGAAAAACAGAAAGAGAAACAAAAAAGCCCTCCTGCAAATCGGCAAACAAAATAAATAAACCCACAACACCAGGATATTAAGTGAGGTACCAGATCCAAGGGAAGGGACCAAACATTTAGAACAGCCTTGATCAACTCAGAAACTTCTCATTGAAAAGGTCTCTCTGTAGATATTGACAGTTCACATATAGTAGTGTATAAAGAACATTTAATGAGAGGTAAGGCTGTTAGAGGTCTTTGCACACCCTTTACTGCACAAAAAGTAGCTAAAATAGTAGAATACATGGTCATAGCCACGTGGTGGCTAATGCTGTCACTGTAACCTAGCTACAATTATCAACAGGTTGTTTATAACTTCCTACCTAAAGGCATTTATTTAGAGAGTTAGAAAGACCTTTTTTGCTGCTTCTCTGTCTAGGGAGGTGGGTTAATAGATGTCAGTATAGGATCTTCTTCTTCAGAGAGTTTGATACGAGGGAGAGGAGATTTTTTTTTTTCCAGAAAACTGTTCTATATATATATGCCTCATTTTTTGAGGCACACAAAATTCATTTGGAATTACTATAAAAATGGAGAAAGACAGAAACATAGTGGCATATGGGTATGCTGGAAAAAATTAGCACCAAGATTACATTCCTCCTTGACTAAGCACTCTTATGAGGGAAAAAAAAAGAATTAGAAATAGTTTTGGTTTGATTCCATCACAAATGCTGTTTCCCAGGAAAATTATGACGTCTCATGTCACAGGAACATGATTTTCACTGCTTTTTTGTTTATAAACCTAAAGGAGAGGTAGGGAAAACCCCCTACTACCTATTTAGCAAATCTGGAAAAGTGGCAAATGTAAGGAAACTTAATTTCCTTTTGCACATAGCTTTTGCCTGGTTATATACTGTCAAAACAAAACAAAACAAACAAACAAAAAAGTAAAAAAATCAGATTGCAAAGGCAGGTACTTTAAAATATTGAGATCTCTCAACAGAAACTGGCTGAGCTAATTCCTCATCTCTGCTTTCTGAAAGAGCAGAACTACTTAAAGCAAAACTGAACACAGAAAATTTGGATCAAAAGGGTTGTAAAGAACTAATGAAGGAATGGAGCTTTGAGATAGCTGGAACAAAAGCCCACACACTTCTTTTGTCAGGTGTCTCCATCAGTGCTGGTCATGGGAGCAGGTTGCAAAAGCAGGAAAAGCAAGTCCCAGACCTGTCCCAAGTCAGGAATGACCATGCCATGGTTTGGGTGCCTTCACTGCTAAATGAGTCACACCTTGGCACTGCTCTGCCTGGGACGTCACAGGATGTCACACCAAGGCTGGGCATGATTTATTTCTGCTCTCTCACTGCCTGGTAGGTATCCTCAAATGAATAATTTCATGGGGCTTTGGGCAGTAGTCCATTTAATCCCCAAGAGACTGAAAGCTCCCTGAGGCATCATCTGCTATTCAGCATTACTAAACAATGCCGAGGCTCTGAACGCTGCTCTTAGAAAAATTTATTATCTATGTGAGTTGTAGCAATGTTAAGAAATCATCACCTGGGTTCAGGATCCTGCCATGGTGGACCTGTGAAAAACACATTCCCCCATCCTCTTAGTGAACCATAAAATTGCCTTTCCAGGAAATTTATAACTGCCAGTGTGAAATTTGCTTTTGTTTGTGGTGGTTTTTTTTTTTCCAATTTATAATTATTTACATATAACTCTACTAATTTTAAGCCAATTGCTTTGGGATTATTACTGTTTATCTTCTGAGCTCTAAGTTGTGAATAATGACATTTCCAGGCTTTTCTCATTAATCATAAAGCCATTAATGTGTTTACACTCAATCAGAGGTAGAGAGGAGCTGTGCGTGATCACAGAGAGGGTCTGAAGAAATATTCTAAGTATTCTGAGCTTTGTGAAAAAAAAAATGGCATTGACAGCAAGTGCTTCAAACAGCCAAACCCTTTCACCCTGTTACAGGTAGGACAACCACTTGCCACCAGCTGCTAAAGTCTATGTGCAAAAATAAGCTGCAAAAATGGGATAATGACGTTGTCTCTTTGCCAAATACCCTGCAGTAAATTTACTTGCACCAGTGGCACCAGGTTTTATATAAAGGCTTCTTACTGAAATGCAAAAAAAAAAAAGTGATTTATACATCAGAGAAAGAACCTGGGTGTCAGTTTAAATCAGATTGTGGCATTTTTACCTTTAATGTGTTTGAAATTGGCCATAGAGTGCAAAACATACAGTGCAGATAGAAACTTCAAATGCATATCCATGAGCTTGCTTGGTAAAGCCACTATTCAGTGTGGAAGAACTGATAGTTTAATTCAGAAAAAATTCCAACTTAAAAAACTTAGGGTTAGTACTTGGCAATGTCATTAGTGGGTTTTTTCCTTGCTTTTCAGTGTAAGGAGGCAGTTCTGCCTTCTCTAGTCAATGCAGGTGGTGCTCAAAGCATGGTGGATGAGAATTAACTGTCTCACTGTGGTTCTTCAACTCAATACATATTGATTTGTGGGTCCTGTGACCTAAAAAAGAAGACAAACCATATTAAACTTCAAAATAATGCTAAATAAGGACGGCCTTCACCCAATTAGAAAATAGAAAGCACATCTCAGTATCACTCTTGTGGTAGGAATGTTAAAGGACATTGGCTTCTGGAAACCATCACTTACCAACAGTGATTTTATGTTGGCTGGTTTGATCTCTGGCCAAGCTGCCTCACTAGCATAGGTCATCACAGCCATATCAATCCTGCCTGTTTCAGACAGGGTTCTGTTCAGTGGTAATTCCTAAAGACACCTCGAGACCCTGGGACTGATACTATTGACTGGTATTTAAGAGAATTATCTCCAGCTCTGCCACAGAGTTTGTGTACCACATTTTACAAACCCAGGCATTCCTTTCCTGTGCATCTGCCTGAGGGGAAAAGGCCCTGACCACCCATCCCACCAGGGTTCTGCAGCCCTGATGTCCAGATGGGGATCTGTCACCACGATATTTTCTGGAAAATCCTCTTTGCCCAGGATTTTCTCCTGGGAAGCTGAGAAGCCTCAGAGAGGAATGAAAACAAGAATTATCTGATTGCTGCTCCTGTGTTTGCTGATTTGGAATGTGGCTTGGGCATTGTTTACCAACAGGTGAATGTTGGATTGGTTCCATGTGAATCGTTTTTTCTTAATGGCCAATCCCAGTCCAGTTGTGTCAGACTCTCTGAGTCAGTCACAAGTTTTTATTATTCATTCTTGTTAAACCTTCTGATGTATCCTTTCTCTTTCTTTAGTATAGCATTCTATAATATAATGTCATATCATATGTCATATCATATCATAAAATAATAAATCAGCCTTCTGAGAACTTGGAGTCAGATTCCCATCTCTTACCTCATCCTGGGGACCCTCACAAACCCCCCAGCGTGTTGTGGCCCCTTCTGGCACACGGTTTCTGTGAGGCAGAGGAGGCCAGTGAGCATCTGCCTCTTCTCCTGGTCCTTCACCATGGTGTAGTGAAGGCATGTTGTGGACCTGGAAGATGTACCCTGCTTCTGCTGGGTTGGCAATGTCAAATTAAGTGCCACGAGCCATCTCTTCTGAGCTGGTTGAAAAATTCACTCAGTTAAATTATTGAACCATGAAGAGGAGGAGAAGAACTGCGGTGTTGTGAGGTCCCAAGGATGAGGTGAGAGATGAGATTCTGACTCCAAGCTCTCAGAAGGCTGATATATTATATTATGTTATGTTATGTATATTATTATATTATATCATATTATATTATATTATATTATATTATATTATATTATATTATATTATATTATATTATATTATATTATATTATATTATATTATATTATATTATATTATATTATATTATATTATATTATATTATATTATATCATATCATATCATATCATATCATATCATATCATATCATATCATATCATATCATATCATATATCATATTATATTATATTCAAACAATATTATATATACTAAACTATATGGAAAGCATACAGACAAAAGGCTAGAAAAGAGTGAATAATAAAAACCCGTGAAAGATTCAGCGTCCCAACACAGCTGGACTGGGTTTGGCCATTAATTAAAAACAATTCACATGCGGGTAAGCCATTCTCCAAATCACATTCCAAAGCAGCAAAACAGGGAGAAGCTGAGGCTTCTCATCTTCCCAGGAGAAGAATTCCTGGCAAAGGGATTTTTCATAAAATATCAGGGTGACAAAGTACCATGCAGGTGAGGGCAGCAGTAAGGGAAGGGATGCTCCCTCCCATGACAGCCTTTGTTTAAGCCAACTGAGAAAACACATTTACCTTTGCCATCCACATTTGTCATCAGCCCATTCAGTTCCATAAACTGGCTTCCAGTACTCAAGCACATGGCAATTCTTCCTAGATTATCATATTCACTGTCCCACTTTGTAAGCAGAACACAATGGAAATGCTGAGAGTGCTCTTGTTACAGTTTCACTGGTGGCACCAAGGACAGGATGTGGCCTTTGCTGTGACATTGCCTGTGAGCTGATCAGCAAGTGCCTGGCCCTCTTCTGTTGTTCTGATTTTTGCGGGTGAAATTGTGTTTCTTCACATCTCTGTTTGGATGCTGAATGTTTTATTTTAGTGTGACACATTCAGGTGAAAATTAACAACTAATAATGCATTAAAATAATCTTTTTATCTTCAGTAAAAATAGATGTGATATTAGATGCAATATTTCCTGGCAAGACATAACTGACCTAGTCTACCTGGTAAAGAATCTTATCCTTTGAAGTCAGGTATGTTGAACAGTTCAGATGGAAACAGAGATAATTATGTAAGAGTTTATTGCAGATATTTTATTTCAGAACCAAAATAAAAGCCCTGCTGCCCTCTCCCACTCTACCACAGCCAATGCAGACTCATCCATGCAGTTGCATGCAGAACTGATTTTCCCCTCTGTGAAAAGGAAGATGCTCCTCTGATGGCATTTGTACTCACCCTTCCAGCCTATGAAAATCTACACTTTGCAGGGCTGTATAGAGAATTCCAAGTAGGAATTAATTTGCTAAGAGGGGATCCTAATGCCCCACAGTCTCTTGGACCCTTTTCCTTCTGCTCCAGGGGAATGTTCCAAACCTGCTTGAACTACTCAGGGCCCAAAGCAGCAGTGTTACCCAATCTCTGCTCCAGCCACTGGACCTCAGCAGAGACTCTACTGAGGGTTATTAATGCACACAGATCCCTGTGGGGATAATCTGGTGGGGAGGGCCAGGTGTCTAATAGCTAGGGTTGTAACTGGCTTGTGGAGCACATCTTTACCTGTTGAATCAGTTCTATTTTTCCTATTAGCCATCTCAGAAAGATTTCTAGAACACTTCTGACATCCTGAGCCATGCCTATGGTACATTTTTCCACTCAGACTCTTTGATTCTCTCATTTACCTCTATTTTGCTCTACTGTTCCCACACTGATACGTACAAGTCACAATTAGTACTCATGATTTGGAAATAAGAATGTCTAAGGACAGAAAGTCAGATCTCTGAGAGACTTGCCAGGAGTCATAAACAGTCTTTTTTCTTCCTTTTTTTTAATTTTCCTTATTCTATTTTTCTCATTCTCTTTTTCAGTTTTTATCTCCAAAACAGCTAGAACGGTAGGAGCACTTTTATATTGATGTATAGTTTGGTGCACATTCAGTGAAAGTTTAGTGGGATTCTTTGAAAAGTTTTAGCCTCAAGAGGATCTGTAAAAAGTTGTGCTGAAGGGAACTACTATCAAAGACCAACTCATGAGCTGGCAGTGTAGAAGAATAAAAAGAGTGTGAAGAAGCAAAATATCTCCACTTCTGTACTGAGGCATTCAGCTTGCAACAATATGGCTTCTGATGCCAACAGAAGACAGGAATTAAAAAGAAGGCAAAGCATTCACCCTCTTCCAGGGTGCTCTCACCAATTTTACAAGGTAGGACATCAAACAGGAAAAAATCACAACAATATCAAGGAAACACTTCTTGAAACATTCAAGGGCATGTAAATGTTAATAACCCCTGACAGCAACCTTCTGACTTAGCTGGCAGTGCCCAAGTGGGATTTTTTGGAAAAAAGGAACAAGAGTTTGAGAGAAATGGATTGTTTTTTTCAAACAACATTAAATAAAGCGTCTTCACTGGAGATGCCTCTCAAAAAAGTTTTCTTAATGTAACTTCCCTTTCAGTCCTCCACAGGGTGTTTCCTATTTTTTGATAGAGGAAAGGATATTTTCTATCACTCTTGACAAAAACATCTAGTAGCAAAGGAAAGCAGGCATAAAGAACTCAAGGAGGAATTTGTAATCTGAGTTCTCAAATTCCACAATTCCTCAAAAAACAAGAACTCCCAAACTTTTATTTCCTAGGATAGTCTCAAAAAGTAGAACAGAATTGGACATGGAAGAAGCATGCAAAGTCTTTCCCTCTGCAGCAGGATGTGATCCCACCATGATGACAGCCTCTAGATAATCTGAGCATCCTCAAATGATGTGTTAGGAACTGTTTGACACCTTGGCAAATCCATATGCAAATAAATCTGCCCTGAATTTTAGCAGTGTGTCCGAGACAGGAACAGGACATGTGGATAAATATGGCCACTCCCAGTGTTTTCTCTTCCAGAAAAGTGACCCAGAGGATGTCAAGAGCTGTTCCCTGTGTGATTATTTCCCAAAGTTACCTCTGCAGTGCTGGGAGGCTCCTGCTGCTTGTCAGACAAGTCTGTCCTCTCCCTTTGAGCAGTTCCACTTCCTTACTCATGCCTATGACTTGAATTAACTTTAGAAAGTCGTGTCCTTCCCAGGGCCACAATGGAGGGAGACCCTGTGGTGTGGAGAGAAGCCAGACAATCCATGTGGATCATTTACCATCCACAAAGCATGCAGATTGCTACTGTGTTATCTGCTTTTATCTGGGTCATGCAGGTCAGAGATTTTTAAGATATTTATAGAAAGGTAAGAGAGGCAGTTATCAGAATTTTCTGAATCACCTGACATGCATTGAAATGAAAGACAAATAGCCATGAAGGCACTTTATAAAACCTATTTAATACCAACATGCAAAAATGCTTTTTGATCCCTAGCCTGTGTATTGTCTTAGACAAAATATATGTAATTATTTTAAATAAGAAAAGCATGGTTTAGTGAAAAATTATTTTCACCTGCTTCTAAAAAGAGCCAGAACTTCTTGTTTCTGAACAGCTCTGTGAGTCAGGAGGACAAAAATTAACTACTGGACATCACTTCCCTTTACCCACTCAAATCTGTTGAAGTCAGGTCCAATTTTACAAAAGACAACATGTGGGGACAAAAAGAGGCAAACCCCTTTTTATATAAGACATACTCTGATATTTTGTTTAGCTGGCTCAGAGAACATCTGTCCTCACCCTGCAGACCTTCCTCCCATCTTATGCTGACCAAGGACCCAGAGGGGAACCCAAACCCACACAAGTAATGTCCCACATTAGAAATGTCAGAGGAGTGTGGCTGCTGCCTCCCTGCTTTAGCCGCCTCCTCTAGCAGAGGATTTGTGAAGTGCCTTTTCTCCTTTGCTATGCACTTTGTCCTGTGTTCCATAGGAAAGGAAATGCAGCTCATGCTGCAGAGAAAACTGATCCAGTTTCCTACTCCTACACAAAACAACCTAAAAAAAAAAAAATCCCTTCTGGAACCTCTTTGCAGAAAAATCACAATAATAGGGGCTAAAAAGCTTGATGCTGCTAGGAACACCCAGCACATCTTCCTTATGACAGCTCTAACATTAACATTTCTCCATTTTTCTTCCCTCCTAGCAGCCCAATTTTGGCTTAAAAAATAGGAAAAATTAATCTTTCCTGTTCCCTCAGATAGCCAGGAGGAGTCCCAAATCAAGGGGTTAATATGGCATAAACATGATGTCTATGGCTTTGTTTTTCTAAGTGAGTTCTTGGATCAAAACCACTTCCATTCATTTAAAATACAATGATTTAAAAATCCTCTGTAAGCAAAATGGAGCACCTCCTTTGGAGAATCTTTTGTGCTACTTAAACTTTTATGGAAAACAGTATTTGCTTTCCACCAACCTGTTGGGATTGACCCTCACCAGCACCACCAATGTGAGTTGCAAAGGCCAGGGAACCTACTAATTGCCAGAAAGTAATGAAGCAGGGTCTGAGCTGTCTCCCCTCTTTCCCTGATGGATGTGCACAAGGGCTGGGAGATCACTCCCTTGTTTGAATTCTGATGTTCCCATATTTACCCCTCCTTCTGACTTGTTTAAACTTCTTATTCAGAAAAAAAAAAAAAAGGATATTATTTTAAGTAGAAACCTTGCACAATAAATGTACTTTTGTACCAGCTGGAAAAATTCCTAGGTAAACATATTTACCAGACCTTGTGGTCAATGGGCTGGAAAAATATCCTTTGCATTGTGCACAAACTTAAGTGATGATTTAAACAATGAGGGATTTAAGGACTTGCATAAATGTGCTTAAGTCAGGTCTTCATCTCGTGGAATTCTTTTTCATGGAGTTTCATAAATCTTCAGCTTTGCTCTTTTGCAAAGTGAACATTATATATATTTTATATTTGTGTCAAAAAAATACAGCAAACAAACTAGAAAAAAATCCCCCAAAGAGTCAACCAAGCTTGCAGTGCTGTTCCAAATAAATAAGCTCAGATGTAACATTATGCAAATCAGTTCATTTGAGATCAGCTTTCAGGTGTTACAGTGATGATAATGGGATCATTTACAAGGGATGAAATCATATAAGCCTATGTAGGGCAGGGAAGGATGTAAGAGAAGCAAAATATGTGTTGGATTCCTGTTCAGGGCTTCACCTCTTTGGCTTTGCCAAAACCAAAAGCTCTGGGTATGCAAAGAGCAAAGCAGGCAGGCAAATGCATTATGTATTATTCTTTTGGCAGCCTTTAGAGATTACTTAGTTTCTCTTGCCAGACATTTTCTGATTATTTTTCTGCTGCTTTAAGGGGAGACTGTGTTCTGCTCGTCTACACCCTGTTTCCAGGCTGCACACACTTTTGCTTTTTAGGCTGATGTTTATCACTGTGTTTACCTTTAAAAAGAGAATCTGTTTCCAGCAGTTGTAGTTATTAATTCTTTCATCTCCTTCTCTATTTGTTTCATCTGCATTGCTCTGCTACATGGTTGATATTCTTTATTGTGCTATTATTTGCCTCAAATATGTTTCGCACTGTTGCATGAATTATTTTTGACAGCTGAACAAAGGCATGATGTTAATCCAAGGAAGCCATCTGCAGAAAGTGCTGTTTAACAAGAGCAGGAATGTCTGTGCAATGTACCCTATCCAAAGAGGAGCAGCAAAAACTGGGAGCCATCAGCCTGTGGATGTCATCACACTGACAAAGCCAACAGCACGGGGAAGTCATGGACCAGAACCATGGCTCAAACCCAACAGGAATTAGAGAAATTAAACACCATGAAGGCACTCACTCAACCCTCCTCTCTTCCCTCCCTGCCTCTGTGGAATGCAGAGGAGAATCAAAAGTACAACTTATAGGTTGAGATTAGAACAGTTTAATAATTGAAAACAAAATAAAGTACAAAAACAATGGTCAAGAATAATAATAGTAATGATGATAATAAAAAGGGAAAAACCACAACAAAAAAAAATAAAAGTAATGCAACTCTAGAGCTGCTCACCATTCACTGACTGATGCCAGATCCCCCTTCCTGAGCCCACACCAGTCCCTGCTTCCAGGTAATTTCCCCAGTTTATATCCTGGACATGCATTCTGTGGTGTGGAATACTGTTCAATCACCTGTCCCAGCTATGCTCCCTCCCAGTTTTGGGCACTGATGACATGCCATACCTGCCTCATCCCTGATAACAGACCTACCCATGGCTTGTGTTTCATTCTCAGGTCCCTGATGTATCACTCAATAGGTTTTGGTTCTGGAACTGTAATCTTAAAACCCCACTTGCTCAAGGGGCATGTAATAACATTCAAAAACTTCCATCATGCCAGAAAAGTTATCCTTTTTACCTCAGTGAACACAAAACTGCACTCTTTTTTAAGGTTGCTTAACTTTCAGCTGTTAAAACTGAAGCAGACACTTACCCAAAGCACTTACATATATCACAGAAGTAATAAAAAGCTAATGTCTGTTCATTTATTTATCTTCTGAAAGATGGCCTGAGCGCTACCTCACTCAGCACTGGGAGGTATGAGTAACTCCCAAGCACAGATAATAAATATATATAGTATTCCTTATTACTGACAAGTGCACATGAATACAGTGGGAGCATTTAGGGCTCACTGTGCAAATGAGAAAGGGCCAGGACTTGAGTCCTTTTAGCTGAGGAGAAGCCACCCTATTCAAAAGGGTGGGAGGCAGCAGAGCAAGAACACCCTGATCCTACTCACAAATGGAGAAAGCACAGCCCTGCCAAGCACACACCTTCTGTAGCTCTGCAATTACCCCTTCACCCTCTCCTCCCACAGAAACCACTGCTGTCCACTAGAAATGAATTCCAGCTCTCCATGCTGGCTCCTGTTCAAGGTTCATTCAGATTTTTATGGTTGGTCCTGTTTTCCCATTCATAATCCTGACAAATAATGACATTCAGACATCCATGTGAAGATTTCATAGCAGAGACTACAAAATAACCAAGATGCTCCCTGCAGGCTGGCGAGATGATTCTTGTCTTTGCTTTGGGAAACACCAAAACAGGAGTTGGACATGGATTCACTGTTGCCTGAGAAAGGGGGGATGCTGTAGGACAAAGACACTGAGATCCTCTCTGTGGAGTAAATGTTAACAATAGATTTGAGTAGATGGGTTTTTAATATTTCTATTTATTTATTTGAATTGTTGTAGTGCAAGGTTTCAACCTTCTCCCAGTTGTAGTTACAAGAAATCTAAAAAACAACACCCGTGGGTGTTGCATTTCTCCCTTCTTTTTTTTCTTTTTTTTTTTTTTTTGTTTTGTTTTGTTCTGTTTTGTTTACTGATGAAACCATCTCACTCACCGTTTTTCCAGTAGGTTACCATTTTGCCCTTGAGAATATAGATTAAAGAAAGAGTTTTTATTAATTACTTCATGTTCTGCAAGAAGTCAGAGGGGCTCCTGAAGTTCCCTGGCCATGGTGTGCCAATCTAGAGAGCTGCTAAACAACTACAGACAGATCAAACAGCCAGTGAGACAAACCCTCTTCTGATTTACTCTCTGTGCAAGCTGGCTGAAACTTTGAAGTTGAGAGGGATGTAAATCAGAGAGCAGGGTTTGTCAAAGTATTTTCCATGCAGTTTTTAGAGATCTTAATAGCTTGCCTGCTCTTGCACAGAGCTGTAGAGCACTCCTGGGGTGGTGGCAGCACTTCTGAGATATGGGGGACTTTCTGTCTTCTCTCTGGGAGCTGTTCCTTAGCTCCAAAATCAACGACTCTTCACATCCTTGCTCTTAAAGAGATATTTGGGAGGACTAAAATACAAATAATAATGGTCTCCTGAGCTGAAATCTGTCACCAAAAGGCTATCTGTGCTCACATTTCTCATGAATTTCAGTTTTCCCACCCCAGTGGGAAAAAATCATCCTCATCTCAAGTCACCCTCCTTGTGGTTCACAGCAGGATTGGAATGTCTGAATTTAGTCACAATTCCCTGCGAGTTTTCTTGATTCTTTAGCAGTGAGAGGTGACCTGAAAGAGACAAATCCCTTTTTCACTTGGTGCTAGTAGAGAAACATTTCCTTCATCACCATTCTAAGGGCACTTGGCCATTTTCCATCCTTCCTTCCATGGGCTTCAGTCTGAAAACTTATCCATCACATTCCCATCTTGATGAATTCCCCTTTAGCTCTCCAATCTCAGTGCTGTGTCTATCCCATCTCAAATGCTATTAGAAAGTCTATAAAAAGTCAGCTCCACAACACCTCTGCAGAGATGCAGCAACACAGGTTCATTTCACACCAAGGAGAGTTGTGGGGTTGTTTCCTCCATGTGAAAGAATCAGCACTTTGAGGACACAAACCATAACTGGATCTTCTAACCATGATCTCAGCTGTGACTAGGAAATAGATCTTACTATTCTGTCATCAGAACACATCATAACATCTGTGGTTGTATTATGTAGTTTCATAAAAAGAGGGGGAAAAAATTAAACCAGAAGTCTTTTCATGCAGAGGAATCTATTGTTTGATTTTGAGACTACTGAAGTAGTTAATTTCAGCAGTGCCAAAATGTTTTGCAGAGATAAGGAAATAATATATCAATTTATGTGATGCCTTTGCAATGATGTAAAAATACATATTGGCATGGGATGGAGCAGTCTAGACAAAATGAGCCTGGACAATAGAGTCAGAAGAAAGCATTTTTTCCTATCAAAATAAAATGAGAAGAAAATTGCTTGGATTTTCTCCCAGTTTTTGTGAAAACTGACATATTCTTACACACATTTCTATTTAAGTAACTGGGATTTTTTTTTTTTTTTTTTTTTTTTTTTTTTTTTTTGTGGAAACCTGTTGGATCCAAACTTTTTCATAAGCCCTTCTAATGATTCTCTCTTATCTCATGGATCAAATATAGTAAAGCCATCTTTTACTAACTGTATCCCAATTGGGGAAAATAAGGATTGGAACATGAATTAAACCTATCATCTAGTGGAAAAGAATCAGAGAAATGTGAGGAAACCAAAAGCAATATGTTCTCTTGGATTATTCTGCTGAGAAAACAGATTCCTGGGTGCTGGAAAAGCCACAGCTTCTATTTGTCCATAGTAAAGCATTTCAAGAACTGGATAATTACCTAAAGTGGTCAGCTATTGAATTTTTCTCTTTCCCACTGGTATGAGAAGTAAGCACATACTTTTTGATGCTTAGAACAGTAATCAATAGGTAATGGAGAACTAATTTGTCTGATGACATCAACTGCATGCCACTCCTTCAGCACCTCTACTAATAAATGCCATGTATCCATGCCAGGAGACTTGAGACCACATTGAGCTTTGAAGTTGCAGTATTGACTAGGAAATATTTCTAAATAATGTCTCAATTTATATGGCTGGTTTCCACATGAGATTCTAGATTAGATGTGCCTCTCATTTCCATTTATTTGGAGTGCTGAGCAAATCCACTGGCTAACTCCAGTATGAAATTAATGTTGCTAAAGGCCAGAATTTGGTTCACTGCATAAGTATCAGAGGCAAGTTTAATACTTTGCAAATCTCTAGCAGGACTCAGGGTGAATGAACATTTCTCTGCTGAAACCAAATATCTCACCCTGGAGACCTACACATCTAGGTCAATGTTCTCCAGAATGGATTGATCCAGGGATAGCTCTCACTTCCCTAAAGTAGATAATTCACTTTTTGAACGCAGTTTAGGGTTTCAGTTTTCAGCTTGTATTCTCTTGTATCCATGCAAATCTTCAGAGAGCAGAGATTTCTCAGTGCACTGCAAAGGGGAGCAGTGTCATTGCAGCCCTGCTAGGACTAACAGCCTTAGAGGCAGAGGAGACCTTTCCCTACCTGGGGAACTAAAGAATCCTGTGATCCTTTCTTTTCCCCCTCATTCCATCACTCCTCACCCCGGATCTTGGAGGCAAATTTGCCGACGTGATTCCGGCTTGCAGGAACAGTTGCGGTAGCTGTGAACCATCTGCTTTCTCTCTTTTCCTGTGGAACAGACTGAACTTCACCTCATGTCACTTGTATCTTCACTCCAGCCCTATGGGCCCATTTTTTCCTGTTTCTCCCTCTATTTTATCCCACACTCACTGTTGTAACCCTTTCCCTTCACTGAGATTTCTTCTGAAGCCTCTTGTGCCTCATTAAGTCTTTGGGTTGTTCCTACACCCTGTGATCACACACATGATTATTCTGCTTATTAGTGATGCTGTCTCTGAATTCAGGGATGCAAACTGGGCCTTTCACCAGCACTGAGGGATCTGCAGTGGCAAAGAAATGGATTCATATACCATTGACATTGGCATCTTTGGGACAAGCCTCTGATGCTGACAATAAATTCTTGTCCAGTGACATCTGTGCAATTGTGTGGTCTGAGAGAACTCTTTCAAAATGCATTGGTGTAGGTTTAATAGAGGCCCCTCACAAGGAACTAAAACTCTTCTCCTGGGTCCAGTGGTGTCAAGTTTAGGGCTGAAAATTCAGAATGTAGAGATATGGCTGCATCAAAGTGTGTGTGACAGCACCCATTAACAGTCTGTTACACTCCAAAATCTGATGCAATTCAAAGTGAAGTGAGCAGATGTAACACAACATGCTCCCAGCACACTCCCAGAGTCTCACAGGAGCTCTGCCTCTATTCATTTTGATTTGAAAAGCAATTAACTAATACAAATTAAGGAAAACAAGAGATAACTGTTAAATCTGGCTGTAAAAAGAACATTATAACACAACTGCCTCAGTGACAAGTTTCTACAAGAATTTGCTTGGATAGTACTGAGTCCAAGAGGATCTGTACACACACAGTAAATAATATTATTTTTAGCATATGTGCAAATATCATATTATTTTCTGAGAGACTGGCCACTTTTCCAAAATAGACTTGCATCACTGTTTATGGGGGAAATACTGTGTATTAGCACCAGAAATTGTGCCTTATGGATAAAGGAACCTGAGTGTCAGCTGGCTAAACACCTACACTAACATTCCATTCTTTCAGTTTAGTGAGGTTCCTCTGCAGTCAGTAAAAGACAGGCACTGGGTATTTTTGAAAATCGGGCTACTTTTATTTCAAAGGCATCTCTGGCACCCTCAACCCACTGGCTAAAATCCCATTAGCAGAGTCCCATGAGAAATGGAAAAAAGCCTGGTAGTGTTGGCACTTCCTAAGTCCCTGGCCCAGCCTGCAAGTGACACTGCTGTCATCCCCTTCTGCTTGTCTCCTTAAACAGGGAGAGGACTATTTCATTTTTCCTTTTAACCACCAAATTGAATGAAGAGAGGAGTTTCAGTGGGAATGAAGTGGGCAGCTTTATGCAAGTGAAACTTCCAGTGGATTAATATCTAATTTCCAGAACAGGATTGTTCTTAATTTTGGTGTTTACTTTTGAGTTGGGGATTTTTTGATTTCTGCTGAAAAAAATTGAAGGATTTTAGAAATAGTGGAGTTTTGTTTTCAAGTTTCACAAATAAATACTTTCTAACATGATGGAAAATTTCATTTTAACAGCTTCCAAAATGAAGCTCTTGAGTTTGTCATTTTGAAGCCTCATTTTCTGTTCAGAAGCAGAGGGAAAACAGGAGGCTTTTTCAGCCCACCCAAATGAAATCAAACATTTCAAAACAGGTGTTTTGATTACAGTGTAAATAGATGCCCACAAAAACAGGCTCAATCACAACCAAAGAAAGGGCTGGAGCAAGGGGTCTGCCAAGGCTGACAGCCTCCCCTGTGTGTCTGAGGTGATGGCCAGGACAGTGGAGCCATGAAGATGGTTCATCTTCTATTTCTATTTTGCTTGCCCATCTCCACTTTTTGCTCTGTAAAATCTCTGCCTGAGCCCATGATCTTCTTACATGTTGCTCAACACAGCCTTGTTCTGCAGCACTGGGAGCTGCTGTCCTCTCCTGGACACAAGAGTAGACAGCCTGATGGAAAACTCTAGGTCCTCTGCCCAAATATTTCACTTTTTCAGCCCTAAATCCACAATGCAAATATTGTTACTGTTGTGGCTGGAATGTAACTGGGGTTCATGGTTTACTGTTTTGAGTTCTGGCTGCACCTCAGGGTATGGAGAGGAGGGTCGCTGGTTGCTATTTGCTGGAATTTTCACTCTGGTGTGTGGTTCTTACCCCTAGCTTTGTACAGATTAAATAAAAAGGGAACTGAGGAGAGTTTAGTTTGTTGGAAAGAAAATTACTTCATTCAGCTGAAATTCCTGGCAGAATCTGTACTTGGACAGAGAAGGTTTTCAGTGTGAAAGCACAGAGCTGCCCAAGCCTAAGGAGAATGAGTTCATACTTGAGGTGTTGTGACACCTCAAGTATGTGGTGCCTTGACACCTGCCTAACATTTTTAGAGGACCCCAAGGATGCAAAAAGCATTTCTCAAAAACTCCTTTTACCTTCTTCATTTGCCTTAAAACTATGACAAATAATTTCAGTGCCTAGTGGAAGCTAAAAAATTTTGACTACGCATATTTGCAAAGAATTGTGCCAAGACTATCTTGGC
Source organism: Fringilla coelebs (assembly GCF_963513975.1). NCBI lineage: Eukaryota > Metazoa > Chordata > Aves > Passeriformes > Fringillidae > Fringilla > Fringilla coelebs. The sequence continues at coordinate 146,238,667 of NC_140028.1, forward strand.
AAATTTTGCAATCTGTAACCTGGTTCTTCAGATGACAAGGAATGTCAAGTGCTAGTTGTGTAATTTATTGTGTGCCATTGCTGCAGGAACTGGCATGAGTCACCATGTGCTAACCCAGAGGAAATTACTTCTTGCAATTAAAAAAACCTGAACAAAACAACATTATAAACAGCAGCAACAACAAAAATAATAACAAAAAAAACCAAAAACAACAACAACAAAAAAACCCAACAAAAACCAAAAAACACCTTGAAGGTGCATTTCTCAGTGTCTGTTTTAACCATAGATCTGCAAACCAGTAACCAAATTTTGTTTTCATCACATCTTTTGCCTCAAAGACCAAGAAATACTTTTATTTCCTTGCTGGGTATGCTCATAGATAAAATTTAAGGCAGGAAAGACGCTGTGGTTTTGACAGGTGCTGATCCTACTTGGCCACAGATTATCCTGGCACACCAGCACTTTTCCAAACATTGGTCTTTGTGCTCACCAGAGCTAAAATAGAGACATGGAATTGATTTTCCAAGGAAATGGCAAAATGGATTGAGTAATTTGTGAAGTATTTGGAGTATGACTGTTGGTTTTATGGTCTCAAAATGATTCAGGCTATAAAGTGCTGGAAGTGAAATATGAGAGCTGTGGAAACAAAGCACCCACGAGGAGGAGAGCACACCTACCTATGGCAAATCTCCATAGAGCATTTGCCTTCAATATCACTTGAGCTGATGTCTGCTACATCGATTTATTACCCCACCCAGAAAGCCTTTCTGGCAAGTTCCTCCTATGTTGTCATCATAATATTCCTAAAAGGGGGAAAATGCCACTAAATTTGAAGTGCTTTACAAAGACACTTTATGACAATTTATTCTTCATGAATAACAGACATCTAAGCAATTCATGTGTTTAATTGCAACTAATAAGAGAGATAAGCCAGAAATGTTTAGCAATTAGGAGGGATTTTTCCCTCAACTCACTTTGGAAACAAATTCTGCAGCAGCAGCTCCTGCGAGAGTAGAAGTGATAAATGAGGAGCTGAGGACATCTTTTTTCTTTAGCTTTGTAGTTTGGGATGTTTGGAATATGAGAGACAAAGCATATTAGATGACAACCTTTCCATTAGCTGAGTGTGACTGGGGGGAGTGTGTGATGCTGCAATGGCCACAGGAGAGGGAATAAACAAAAGGCCCATGATCCTGCAGCTAATCAGGGCTCCAGATATGTGGTTCCAGCTCTTTCACAAGCTCTTTACATGAGACCTTGAACAAAGCACCAGGGATGAAATTTTCCAGCGTTCAGATCCTCAAAGTCCTTAAATCTCTGAAAATTTTTTTCAAAAATGCATCAACAAAAATTAGGCAATGTAAGTTCCTAGACTTGCATAACTTGCAGAGTTGCACATTTATTCTCCTGGTTCCTACTACCACCTACAGCTGTATCTCCTGTATTTTTCATATCTACTTGTGATGAGCTCCCCTCATCAGAGAAGGTGATTGAACAGAGACCTGCTGAATAATAGCAGTAATAATAAGAAGTATCCAAAAGAGGAATAATTTCAGGGAAAGGAAAAATTGAAGAAACAATCACATTAATGTAAGTGTTCTGTCATGAATTGATGAAATTGCAAAACAGCAGAGCAACACTGATGACTTGGAGGGAGTCTGATAAATGTGAACTTGATCTCTGTGGCAAGGAGAAAAGGCTATGAAGAAAATCAGACCGCTAATTCTTATTGCTTTTGGAGTCCAAGGAGAAATAAAAGTGATGTATATTTTGTCAACTGCAATCAAGACACTTGGGGATTTTCTTGGGAGGTCATGATGGCACAGTATAAGAATAAAGCATAAAATCCATTCTACCTGCATTCAGATTATCAACTCCAACTTCTCTAACCATTTCAGGTTGTGAAAAAAAAGAATAAAAAATGCAAAACTCTCAAAATGAAAAAGAAAAAAAAAAAATAAAAACCACACCAAAACCCATGAAAGTCTTCCAGGCTGTGTGGCTGAGCTCTGGATGTTCAGTAGCACAACAGACACAAATTGATTGCATAGGTCACCAGAAAATCTTGATCAAGGAAACAGGTCACACAGAGCTGCCCTGAATGGTAACACTTATGCAGAAGAAGTGTTTGATCTTGGTATTGAAGAAGACAGTGACAAAACTTCAAAGGAAGCAGGACTTCAGAGAAAGCAGCACTGGAGCCAACACTACGAAAGACATCAAATTAATTTTTAATGAACTAGTTTTGGATCAATCATCCAGTTGTCACCAGTGATACACCCTCTGCAACAGTGATTCAGATGTTCCACAACAGTTATGACTCCTAGAGAAAGCACAAATCCAGTGTGCTTCATAATGACCAATATAAAGTCCTTTATGCCACAGAGGAGCAACTGCACAGTCTGCTGACAACAACATAAAAATAAATTATTCTGTTCATAAACACAGTCATAGAAGCTATTTCCTGTTTGGAGGATCACACAAAAATATCCTAATTGTGGGGGGAATGTCCTTTGATATATTTTAGAATGAAAGAAATAATGAGCTGCTGTAATATAATTCTGGTTAAGTGGGAGGTGCTCACATTTACATCCATTGTAAAACTCCCACTGCCTCATTGGAGGCAAAATAAAAGGTAAAGAAGAGCTCAAGTTTGAAACACTTAACACCCAGGATGTCCTATCAACACTGTGGGATGGAGTCCAGAAGCACCTGAGAAGGACACATCCCTCTGCTCACTGGAGCTGCAGTGATTTGGGGTGTGATCAGAAATAAGTGGAGCTGACCACTAATTTTCAATTAACTTTATTCCTTCAATTACACCCTGAAGAAAGGAGAATGGGGGAGGCTGGCAGAGGAACCAACACAGGAGGAGAGTTCTTGCTAGGAAATACAATAATTTATATTTTCTGGTGGAGACTTTGAAAATCAGGTACTTCCTCATTAATCAATATTTTGCAATGAACTTCCAAAGAGCATGTTTATTTTTGCAGAAATCATGACAAAAAGATCCTTTCCAAAATTTTTGAATCATCTTTTTGCAGGACTTCTGACACAAGCTTGCTTCATTCTGATGTGCAAGCAGATATTGAGGAATTAACACATCCATTAGTATAGAAATTCTATTCTCCATATGGTTCTGGATTAAAACTTTTCTGCTCCATCTTCCTCTGATCTTGCAATTACAAATGAAAATGTGAATTCAGCAACGGGAAGATTTTGGTTCATTTCATTGCTTTCCAGGATAAAACCCAGCAGAAAAAGAAAATACAGGAAAATATTTTTCTCCAAAATAAGTTTACTTGACATTTCCTCTTTACACACCTGTATTAAAGCCTTTGCCCCCCTTCCTGGCAACCATTCATGCAGCACCTCAAAGCAAGGAGAATTTGATGTGAATATTCTGAAACATTGTTTTAAAAGCCAAACTCTGTTTCTTTTTAAGAGGGTACATGATATACAAACCCCAGGGCATTATGACTCCCCATGGTAAACCTGTGTAAATATTTTCACAAGGTAAAAATATACAAATATCCGTCTCTGAGAGAAATTTGGGGGTTAAGCTTAAGAAATCCCTGCCACAAGGGTAAGGTCATGCAAGCACTTAATTCTGGCTGGTGCTGAGCACTGTCACTCATCTGCCAAAGGACAGAAGCATTCTCATTACTTCAAACATGTCAGCAATTACATTCCCCAGCTGAGGCTCAGGCTGAAGTCATTCTGAGAGCAGCACCAAGCCAAAGACTTCCATTAGGATTCGTGTCTGGGGGGAAATTATTGTCCTGGAAAATGGAAATTTCCAGGAATTATTGGAATTCTTGTATGGAGGACACATCATGCAGCAGACACCAGAAGGTCTGATTTAAGTTTACAAAAAAAGGTCAGTGTTGACTGAGCTGATAAATTCATGTCTTTCCTGCAGTGTCCATGCGTAACCAGCAGAAAATCTTGATGTCTGCACCTCTTCCACCTCCCCACCACCTTCCTCAGGTGGGGGACTCTTCCCCTACACAGGACTCCTGTGATCTTCAGGACTACCCTTCCATCTACCTCCTCCATCCTGAGGGAGCTTCAGGGATTTTAGAACCTCTCCCATCAGGACTTAAAGCAGCCACCTGTGATTAGAGGCCAGTCCTGTGGGGAAGCAAATCCACCTGCATCCTGCCAGGTTCTGTGGCTTCCCTCTGAAACTCTGTTTCTGTGTTGGTGTCAGAGGCAGGATTCTAAGCAAGGGGGGTATCAGGTCTGTTTTCAGACAAGGTTCCTATATTCCCTGACCTGCATGATTTGCCTTTTTTCCTTAGATCAGAGAACTTTGGGATAGAGAAAATATCTTATGAGGTTTATAAAATGCTGTGTAAACTTTAACTAGAATGAGCAATAATGATAAAGAGCAGAGTGTGAAATCTAAGCATGTAGAGAGAAGGGGTTTTATTTCAGAGTCTGTACTTCCTCTGGAAATCCAAAAGCTCATATAATGATGTGAAATAGAAAATGTTCATTGACAGCAAGCCAAAACCTACAGCTTTAAAAGTCCTTTTTCAGATAAAACTTTTACTTCCTACATTTGGGTAACCTTTGATTGGGTTGATTATAATTATTATTTTTACAGAAACAAAATTTGTGCTAAGCATTTTCAAAGGAGAAAAGGCAGGACAAATTATTTTACTAGAAAGAACCTTTGCCCCATGGATAGGAGTTAATGCCCACCTTTACAGGATGGTGGATCATTTTTCAACCCATGCTATGTTTGAAATATGATTAATTGTGTTATGTTTGCATGGCAAGGCTTTGGTTGTGGAAGCCACAGGAGTGGCTTTAATTTTTATTTCTTATTATCCTACTCTCATCTGATTGTTAATAACTTAATACCAATAACTTTTTACAAATAATTACCTCCTTCTTCCCACCTCTGCCTTCTTCCTGGCCTCTACTTCACTCCCAATTTTCTCTCCTCCTCCCCACAGCAACACAGGGGAACAGGGAAGGGGGATTGTTCATCACGTGCTGTCTCTTCTGCTCCTTCCTCCCTGTGGGGAAACTCTCACCTCTTTACCTGCTTGGATTCCTCCCATGGCAGACAGTCATCCCTAAACTTCTCCAACGTGGGTCTTTTCCATGGGCTGCAGTTCTTCCCTAACTGAGACAGATGGCATTGGCTCCATCAGGCAAAGGGAGAGCTTCTGGTGGCTGCTAAGAGAAGAGAATGCTACCAAAACATTGTCATACAAACTTATCACATTACTCCAATCATAATTTCAATTCAGCATTTTTTAAGTCACTATTTTTAGTTTCTGGTGCTTCAAAGCAGGAAAGACATTTTAGGTGCTGTCCTTTCTTGCATGCTTGCTGCCCTGTTTGACAGATCCAGGGGGAAGCACTGGCAGTACCCCCACAAGCCCTGAGTCTCTGTGCATCTCCCCCTTTGGCCCTTTTTGGTTTGTGTTGGCCCAGCCCTGCTGCTCTGTGCCTCTGACCCTTCTCATTCCCCTCCTGCCAGGCTGCTCCCAGGAGAGGAGGGGAGGAACAGCCCAGGACAGCTCACTGTACAAAAACCATGTGAATCTTGGCAAACCCATGTCAAGGACACAGTCAAACCCACACCAAAGACCATTGTCAGCCATGGCAATACAGTTATAACATGATTACCACGGGGTACAGCTGCAGCCAGAGCAAAGTGATGAAGGGCAGTGTGCTGAGGTGTTCCATGAGCTGTAAAAACTCTGCAGCATTTCTAACACAACCCCTGCAGGAGCAGCAGTTCCTCACTGGGACTCCTAAATTTCCAATTCGGCCACTGAATAATAGTGGATCATTTTGAATGGGGCATCCGTGGGAATGCATCTTCCCACACATGCACGAGCTCCAGGTAAGGGAACAATGAACAAAGCTTGATGCTCCTACCCCTTGTGGCTCCTGGGCTTCAGAAATCTGTTCCTTGAGTTTTATTCAGACAGTTTTACATCCTTTTATGGAGTCACAACTCTTTATTACAGAAATATTCCTAACAGAAGCTGATTCTAATAGCTCCCTCTCTGGTAAGAATTTTTTTTCATCAAGCTCTTTAAATAAACACTGCCTCATACTTTTGCATCCCCTGTACCTCTCTTCTGTTAATTACACTGAACTTCTCTTGATCTCTTGTTCAGGCAGAGTGAAAATGAACAGGTTGTCTAACTAAGTGTGACCTGCTTGTCACAGCAGTGCTAACAGCTCTGCAGTCACAGCACAGCCCTTGCTGCCTTCCCATCCTCCAGGCCTTCGTGGCACTGTTTTTGCAAGGGTACATGGTGCTAGAGCAAGGGGCAATGGCCTTAAAATGAAAGAGGCCAGGCTTTAATTAGGTATTAGAAGGAAATCTTTTCCTGTGAGGGTGGTGAGCCACTGGCACAGGGTGCACCGAGAAGCTGTGGATCCCCATCCCTGGAAATGTTCAAGGCCAGGTTGGATGGGGCTCTGGGCACCCTGATCCAGTGGGAAGTGTTCCTGCCCATTGCAGGGGGTTGGAAGGAGATGATCTTTAAGATCCCTTCCAGCCCAAACCATTCTAGGATGCTCTGGACTAAGAAGCACCATATGACAAGTTTCATGGTAAATGCAGCTTGTGTGTCTTGCTCTTTGCAGAGGGAAAGAACTAAAGCAGTTCAGTTTCAGCTTCAAATTTCAGGGAGAAATTAAAGCATTAGAAGAGTTTTTTGTGGACTTAAGCCAGCCCAAGCCCAGGGTGCAAATGTGCACAGCAGGTGATATCATTGTCAGTCCTTAAGGAGCTTTGTGTGAAGCATCCCAGGCCAACACTGAGCTGGGAAGAGATGATCTTTGTGTCATTGCACAGTGAGCTATCCCTCACTTAAACACGGATTTAAGTCGGTTCTTAATATGGGAAATATTTTGTTTCTCTTCTAGAAATCAAAATCTTCCTTCTGAAGTCTGCAGCAGAGATACTTTTCTTGTCTCTCTTCAACACAACAAACTTCATCTTCTTTCATCTAAGTCTATTCTTGGAAACCAAGACTAGATTTAGATGGCCATTCAGAACATTTCAGACAAAACTCCAATTTAGGAATGCCCCTGATAACAGAATGTGATTTTAACAGCAAGAAGTACTTGCAGAAGCTTTATTTTCATCAGTGTAGTCCTGAGGAACATTTACAAAACCCTGAGAGAAGCCAGTCCACTGCCATCAGGTGGGACATTGACTCAGAGCTGCACACTCCTGCAGAAGGTGTTCCAGCACCTGCAGACAAATAAAGGTTATTTACCTGGTCTTACCCTGGCTCTCTGACCTCTCTTCCTTTAGACAGCCACGCTAAGAATGAATGTGGCAGCTTTTGCAGAAGTAGAGTAAAATAATGGCAATAAGGAACACCAAAACCCCATAATCAGCCATGCTTTACCACAAGGAGAGCTAGAGCAAGAAACAAAATTATTACAACTGTGTTGTCTTACCAGTTCTGTTTGTGATTCAGGGCATGAATTTTGTCCTGGAGCCCTCTTGCTCTCTGTCCCAGCTCACATATAATAAACATTGTACTCAACAGAAAGGTCACAGAGCTCAGTCCTTTGGAATTAGCCAGCTGGGAGATGTGGGGATTAGTGCTGTAGCTTTTTAATGAGAATTCCCCAAATGTGTCCAGAGAAAGACAGGAAATTTCCTTGGGTCCCCATCCTTTCTCAGAAGTCAGGCCATTTGCATTTAGGTGTTTAAAGGCAGGGTTAATAATCCTTATTCCAGCCAGGGAGCTTTGCACCCTTTAGCCAGCAGGAGTTGGAAGGAAGTGCTGAGCACACCTACACAGCAGCAGTGTGTTATCAGCCCAGCCCTTGCCTTTTCCAAGACAATTCTTCATGCATGACACAAAAGTCAGGGAAAAGCTAGCTCAGTACCAGGACACAGCCAAACTGATTTGAATGAAAAGGCGAAGTCAAAGAATGGATAAACATTTAAAGAAAATTAAATTTATGTGGTGGGACGTCTTTGCTGCCACTGGGCTCTCTGAATGATGGGGATCCAGTGGCAAAATCTCCTAAGTGCTTTGGCATGTCATGTCCAGAGGCTTCTCTCCCTCTTGACTGCACACCCAAAGGCTGTTTGCCATTTCCATTACTAAGGCAATTCTTGCTGGCCACCTCTGCCTCTTTTGCCTGGGTGAAGCACACTCAGGCTCCCTCCAAGAGCAGGGCAATGTGCAGCTCCTGCTAATTTGAAGGGCTCCCCTCCTCCTCCTCCCCCTCCCCTGATGATCCAGGAACACAGCAGTGAAGTGCCTTAATGGTAGCATCAAATAGCCTCATGCCATACATTTTTAATTTCTGAAATGGTCCTTGTTAGAGTTTCAGGGTTCAGAGAGCTAGCGTGAAATGTTGCTAAAATGGACAAAAAATTCTTACCTAAAAATAAATTATTGTCCAATTCTTGCTGCATCACCTCAGTCAACTACTGACAGATTTTTTGGTAACTAAGAGAGCTTTATTACCACAATTGGCCTGATAATAATCAAGGATTTTTTGGCTTTTATCACCCTAGAGATGTACCAGTGAAAAATATAAAGACTTGAGTCAGTGATAGTTGAAGAAAACATGCATGGACTGTGCAAGCTCTTAGCACAGGCTCTGAGATCATGGGCAGTATCAAGAGGATTCTGAACTGCCACCACACTAGAGGTCATCACACAGCCCTTGTTGTCAAAAATGTTTATCCAACTTCAGTTTTCCAATCTGAGGCCTGAGGAGTTTGGTTCAGTTGTTAGAAAAGTCAATCCCAGAAAACATTTTTGTACCTTCTACTGATGAACTTTGCTTGTTTGGACTCCCAGATCCTGGCTGCAGAGCAGTTGGGCTTGATCTCACCACAGCCAGATAGGAGATGTAACTAAAGGCTCCTTCTAAGCACCTATGACTCCAGAGAACCTCCTGAAGTGACTTAGAAAGACAAGTTGCAAAATGCCCCTTTCCCTCCTTCCTTTTCTCTTAATAGATGTCCAGCCACAATTTCCAATCTTCCCCTCCACTCAGAAACAGAACAAAGTGAATTACTTTTCCAAGTAAAAATCCCCTTCTGAAGTGAACAGTGCTTTACTTCCCAAAGGAAGAAAGGAACACACAGTGCAGACTGTTCTAGGGCTGAGTTTGACACAGATGTTTTGACAGGACAGGGGTGGGACAAGGGGTAATGGATACATTACTTTGTATGAAGGAGGGGAAAATGAAAAAAAGGGGAAATTTAGGCTGGATATCAGGAAGAATTTTTTTACTGTGAAGATGGTAAGGCACTGGAGCAGGAAGGTGGTGGATGCCCCAAGCCTGGCAGTGACCCAAGCCAGGCTGGATGAGGTTCTGAGCAGCCTGATCTAGTGGAAGGTGTCCCTGCCCATGGCAGGGAAGTTGGGACTAAATTATATTTAAGGCCCATTCCAACCCCTTACTATTCTATCATTCTGTGATCATCATTATCTGTTATTTCCACGGCCCCACAGCCTGAGGCTGTGGTGGTATCCTGGTCCTTTATCTCATGCTGACCTCTCCTTGCTGCAGAACACAACAAACCTGGAGTGCTGACTCAGATGAGAGACAGAGGTTTATTGCAGCTTTCAAAAAAAATTAGGATGCTACCTCAGGTTATGATAAGACTTTCATCTCTAGCAATGTCAAAATTATCAAGATGACTTTTATTTCATATATTTTCAAAGCTTCTATATGAGCTACATAAAGCTGAAGCTAATCTCATTTGCTTGAAGTGCCTTCATTAGCAATGCAGAGACAGATCAGAGCTCTATCACAAACTCTGGTGGTTCCATTAGGATTCGTGGTGATCAATAACTGCTGAGCTCTTAGGCCTGCCACGTGGAGAGGAAAAAAATGTACATAATCCTTTAAAGATCTTAATTATGCAAAAGCGAAATTATTATTTTAATGAGCCAAAAGTATTTAATATTAATCTAGTTGCAACAACTTCTGCCTGAGGGTTGGGGATGGCCTACATTAATCACAGAGTGTATGAAAGCAGGTGATGGCTGATAAAAGAAGCAAAGCAGGCAGCATCTGGCAATGGGATCTGCTTGGAAGCTTGTCTGCTGGTAGGCACTGAGCTGTGGGATTTTTTGTCTTCATTTCCACTGAGCTCAGTGCTCAGAAACTATTGGAGCTTGGAAACTCTAAATGGGGCATTTTCGAAATACATCTATTACAAGCAGCCAAGGAAATGTTTCTGGGTGTTTGGGCCTTTGAGCAGGTCAGAGGGGCTCAACCCTTTCCATGCTCTGAATTCACGTCTCCAAGGGGAAAAGTTTCACTGCATTCTTAGTGTCATCCCATTTGAGCACATCTGCCTTGCATTTTCCTTGTTCCTTTTGCAGTATAACTAAGAGAGAGAGAAAAAAGAGAAGAGATGGATTTTCCATGTGATTTTTAGATCAAGACCTTGTGATCTAAGTCTTGAACTGCATTTGTTGCTAATTAATTTGAAAGAATTTCTTCCTGATACGTAAGTTTCATTTCCCCTCTTTTAATTTGTATCCATTACTCCTTTTACTATCCTTTCAAAACAGAGCAGATAATATGGCCTTAATGTAAACATTTCAGCCTCAGGGTACTGAGAAAAAAAGCAACACAGAACAGCACACAGAGCAGTCACATCTAGCACCCAGCTTGTGACTTTTTAGTACTTAGAGATTTTCACATTTCAGTTAAACCAAAGAGCTACCAGGCTGGGCATGGTGAAAAGCAGCAAAAGAACCAGTGGTAGAAAAGGAGTTTTGAGGAAACAGAATGCAGATGTAACATGGAGTGAAGAAAGAGGAACCAACTTCTCCAGTTGGTGCCTCCCTTATCCCTGGCAGAAATGAGTGCTTTGCACAGAGTGAACTAAAAGCCTTCCCCTCTCTCTTGGAAATCCCAGTGAACACATTTAGTAAGCAGAGACATGACTAACTGCCTGCCATTCCCAGAACAAACCCAATTTACTGCAACCATTTCCCCTGAGACACCTCCTTCTCACAGGGTTTGGGCAGCAGGAGCGATCCCAGTAGTGCTGCCTTCTCCTTTTCCCCACCAATGTCAATTCCCCAGCCAGGGAGGACTGGAATGAGGTGGATGCACACCACAGTTCCACTCTGGCTATTTAACCTCTGCTCTGACATGCCCTTGATGCTGGCAAGAAAGTGGCATCTAAACAGCTGGCAGCTCAGTGTCTAATTTAGTCACAATGTTCCCTGACATTTCCACTCTTGTATTATCAACTTCGTGAAATTCTGCCCACTACAGACACTGCCATTTTCTAACAGCTTTGGCAAACTGCCCCACATTTTTCAATGGCCTGGTTTTCAAGAAACTATGCAGATGAAGAACCTGTGAAACTTTTACAGCTGAGCATCAAAATAGCAATCAGCAAATACCTTTGCCATGGTAGCCATAAAACCAGCCACAGAACAGACCCATCAACACTTTGTGGCAAAGAGTAACAGTTCTCCTTCTGAAAGTTCAGCAGGGACAAAATTATACATCTTTTGGTCATTAAGGAAAAAAAATCCATTTCATAAAATTGAGATGTGCATAACTATATACTGCAGAGTACTGCTGCTCTCAGAAAGACAGGACATCTCTGTATTTTTACAAAATAGTTTTACAAACACCAATATAGAAATATGAATAATTTCCTTAGTTTAACAAACTTAGTTACTTTTCAGCTACTGACCTGTGATTTTGCTCTTAGGCCTCCATGAACAGAAGTTTTAAAGTGTGTTAGCCCCAGGTCCCTCATTTACTGTCACATCCCCTTAGAGGAGTGCCTGTACCTGGGAAATGGTCATGAAGCAGCTGCCACATAGTGACTTAGTGCTCCCCAGTAAAGAATTCAGTTGTCCAAACATTTCCATGGCTACTCATTTGGAAGGACAGGCACACCAGAGCTATCACATTGGAAATAATGCACCAGTGGGCCACTCTGAACTATTTTTCCCTGCAATAACTTAAAGCACTTTTCCAAGCTGGTGTTGTAAGCATGCAATGACATCATCACCATTTCAAGGACTAAATTTCTGTTGGGAGGTATTTTTTAACTCTGTTTGATCCTAGGACTGAAAAGACTGCAAGACTACAGAACACAGTTTGATTGAACAACTGAGCTCAGGTTTCCATAGTTACACACTAACAACTAAAAAAATGACTTAAAGCATTAAACTTCTATTTATTTCAATGGATACTGAGCCAAAATTTCTTCATAAAAAAGTTATGGTTCAGTTTCCCCACTTCCCTGCTAAAAGAGGGCTTATTTGGGATAGACCTGTCAGTTAAAGGAATATATATTCAGATCTGCAACTTTAGGTTGTACTGTCAGCCACCATGATGGTTCACACAGCAGCACTCTCAGAGCTCTGCCTCTGTGCATACAGTGCACATATTAACCATCTGTGGATACAAATGCAAGGACTACATAGTTCTGATTTGCCTTCTCTCCCTTCCTGTTTGACCTTTCCAAGTTAGGACAGAGCAAATAATAACTCATTTCTTTTCAGCTCAACGTTAATGCATTTTCTTTGATGGCTAGAGGAAGTGTAAGTGAGCTATTTAAGAATCATAAGCTGCATAAGAAGTGCAAACATGAGAAGTATATCTGATTAGGAGATGTGCATTTTCTTAGAATTTACAGTACTGCTTGTTCAGAGGCATTATTGTGAACAGTAAGTAACATTTCAATTTTTATAACTATCATAAACAAATGGCCCTGAGCCTTGCTCAGCATACAGCCCCCTTCTCTTTCATTGTACACTTTCTGCATAATCTCTCAACTTCTGTATCAATCCCTAATGAGGAACTTTTCCATCACTCAGAGAAGAAGGACAGTCTGTTGCATCCATAGCTGATACCTGATTTCATCTGGATAGTGCTGAAATTTACATCTCCCCTCTTTCAGTTTAAAGCCATTTCCCCTTGTCCCATCACTACATGGTTTCATCTAAAGTCCCTCTCCAGCTCTTGTAGCCTCTTTAGGTACTACAAAGTACTACAAGGTCTCCCTCTTGGGACCCAGAACATTCCTCTGGCTGCCCTGGGTGATTCGAGACCCTGGCAAGGGGCTCAGACACCTTGGCATGGAGTCAGAGACACCTGTGCCTTCAATTTCAGCCCATGGAAATGACTACCAGCTTTGTGTGAGGATTTACAAGCCACAAAGGTTTGAGTAGAATGATAGTGAATTTGTCACAGGGTGAAAAAGTAGAATTTTAGGGATTTAGGATGGAGGTTCAAGAGGCAAGATGGAGGAATCTGGGTGTGTCCTGTCCTTCCTCTCCTTCTTCTTGTCCTCCATCTTCTGCTGTGATGGTGACACTTCTGGATTGGTTTAGAGTAGAGACAGACTGTCTGACATAGGTGATAGGTATTGGCAAATTATTGTAAATTAAGTACAGGTAGTTCTTAGTATAAAAAGTTAACACCACCCCAAGAGCAGGCACCGTGCTACAACCCAACCTGCTGGACAGATCTCAGCAGGTCAGAGAAAGAATGTACAAGATAAGAGAAAATAAACAGCCTTGAAAAGCAGAACTGAGGAATCTCAACTTCTTCTTTGGTTGTGGGGCTGAGGAAAAAAACTTTTAACACCTTGGGGGTCATCTCAAGCACAGAAACCCAAGATCTCCCCAGAGCCTTCTCTTCCCCAAGATGAACAAGCCCATCTCTCTTATCCTGTCTCCATTGCAGAGGTGCTCCAGCCCTCTGAGCATCTTCATGGCCTCCTCTGGGCTCACTCCATCAGGTACACACCCACCTAATGTTTGTTGCTGGCATGTTTCTCATGAGAATCAATAATCTACTGGCTTGCTTTGGTTTGAAGAAGGAGATACCAGAGAAAGACATTTTCTGAAAGGTGCAGATAAAAATCTTCTGTAGGGTGGCACGAAGAGAAATCTCTGTATGCAGTAGCTGGGAAAGATAAATGAAGTGGCAAAGTTATATACTGGCAAGTCACCTGAAGCTGGTTACAAACTGGTAAATAGTGAAATCATTCACATTATTTTGTGTCCATGTAAAACTGTGTCTGGCTTCAGGACTTTTCAGGGACTGTGTGTTGAGCCAGCTGGAACTGCTTGCACAGAGTATGTTGAAAATGATGATCAACCTGAATTCATTTTGTGAGCCTCCATGGCTGGAAATGCTGATGAGCAACAGGAGAACAAAACCAAAACTCTGTAGGAGAGTCTGAAGTACTGAAATGTGTTTAAGCCTGCTAGAAACATAAATGAAATGTGATTTATTGTATTCTGAAGGCTGTGCATAGCAGCAAAAGAAATGATAGTGCAGTGAAGGACAGAAAAGAACTCAAAGGAATAGAAAATACAGGTGAAAGATCCCAGCTGCCCCACAACTCCTACCCTACAGAAACTCTCTTAGCCCTGAGGTGACAAGTAAAAGAAGAGCTAGGAAGGCTTATTGCTCTGAGTGAGCTGTTGACTGTTTCTCACAGTTTGACAAATAGGCCACAAGAATAAGCAGCCTGCCAAACACCTTACCACACTTCAATTTTGTAACTCACTGCTATGATATATCATAGAAGCCAGGAGAATAAATGGATTAAAAACCAGATTAGTCATAAGCTGTATTAATGGGTGGCAGGTCTACTGGCAGCTATTAAACACAAAGGTTAAAATATGTTTAAAATTAAAAGATTAAATCATTTTCAATTCCAGAGCCTCCTGCTCTTTTCCTAAAATTTGCTGGACAGGTGAGACTTTGGTTTGCTCCCAAATGATGGCATTTCCAAGAGCCACAGCTCACAGAACCTACTTGGTGATGGATTGCAGTCACACATCTATTCCCATTCCTTCAAACATTCCTTCTGTCTTTGGTGCCCTTGATCAAGGCATCTTTGGGGTTTTTTCCTCTGGCCTTTTTGGTTCCTACTGAGTCTGAAGAGGTTTGCTCCCTCCTCATTTTCTGGATGCTCTTGGAGCTGCAAGAGGGGTGTTCTCCTCTTCAGGGATGCTTTTAAAGGAGCAGGTTGTGAGCCCAGTTTTGCTTCTCTGGCCACTTCATTTCTCACTTGCTGTTTTTATTTTTGGCCCATCCTGTTTCAGATGACATTGACTGGATCAGATGACATTGATTTTTATGTTACACATAAGAAAAAGGGGATTTGCAGCTCTGAGAGCCCCTTGTGCCTGCAGTCTCTTCCCCTGTGCCAGCACTGCCTCCACACAGACACAGTACAGAGAGTTTCACTGCATAAAACTCCCCCTAGCTTTGGACTCCTATTTTCAGGGAAGATAACAAGACACTGGAAAACATAGGAAGCATCATAGAAGATAACTGGCACTCTGCAGGTGAGAAAAAATGTTTAATTTTGAACTTGAGGCACACATTCTCATGCCACTGCCCCGTGCTTGGCCTTTGCTGTAGCCAGCCTGTTGCCCTCACTGCTGAGAGCTCCAAGGTAAAATGTAATGCTTCACTTTGAACCTCTCCACCATAATAAAGAATTAAATCAAGGCTCTGACTCACATTTCACAGTCCATTTAAGGGCAGCTGATGTTTAGGCTCTCACAGAGATATCCAAACTCAGCTTAGAGCTACCCCTGAACTGCCACAATCACAGCCCCCAGATTAATGTAAATCACCCCCAGCTACAGTTTATATTAACATCCTGGGCTCCAGCAGTCCTGACTTCATTGCCTGCAAGCCTGAAAGGATGGATATGTAGTTTGATATCACTGTGGAAAGGGCTGGTTCCACCCCTCCCACTGCCCTGGGCAGTGCAATCCATGGGAGCCACTCTGCCAGGAGCCTCATTTATCTGGCTGCATCGAGGTCCTCTGGCTCTGCTTCTGGGGCATGGCAGGCAGCTGGGGCACAGAGCAGGGCAGGTTTAGGCTGTCTTAAACCAGCAATTAAGCTGCAGTCTTTATCTGATAGTTTTACAGGCCAGCACCAAGGCAGCACCTTTTGCTCTTTGCCTGGGGTATGTATTTTAAACAAGCTCCAGGACTTGGGTCACTGGGGCTTGTGCTTGTAGTTGTTAAAAAACCAGAGAAGCAGTTATGTTTGTGGGATTCTTTTCTTATTGTCTTACAGATGAAAATCCAATTCTTTCAATCTTACAGATGAAAAGCCAAACCAAATTGCTCCAAAAATCCTGTAGAAGTTTCATTCTGCTCAGCTTAAAAAAAAAACCAAAAAAAACCACTGTTGCCAGCAAGACAAACAACACATATTAAGCCTTTTTATTACCATGTCTAATGTTTTACTGGCTGTGAAATCACATTTTCCAGGATGAACTCTCTCAATACACTTCTGAAATATCCTGGTAGTGCTCAGTGTCCATTTGAACGAAGAATTCTGTCCCAGCCACAGGCAGCAGACAGAAGTCTTCTGCCTGAGGACAGAACAAGACACACAGCTCCATTCAACCCAATTCAGATAACTCCCCATCCTTCTGATCACAGCAATCCAATTCCTAAAGACAGGCTTTGGGATTTTTGCTGGGTGTACATTTATTTTCCTGCTCCCTGAAATGCATGTGAAATCTTTAGCAATAACACTGCTAATAACTGCATGGACTAATATTCTGTACTTCTTTCATCAGCAAATAACACAATTTGCCAAAAGAAAAGGAAGAATTAATATTTCTGTTTATTCCTTGGTTAAATGAGGCATGACAACACTTTTCCATGGACATAATATAAGCCATACTGAACATGTTAACTTGGGTCCCTCTACTATTTCTTGTTTCAAAATTCACCCAAAGTGCAGTCCTGGAGTTCTTACTATTTCAGCTTTCCCACTGATGTCCAATTTTCAAGGCAAGTGTGTAAGGACCAGTTGTGTTTGAAACATTCCTTAAGCTCTTCATGCTCCAAGACTTACAAGTAGTGGCTGTCTATTAAATATGTATTTAGAACTGGTATTTTGCCTTTCATGTGTCTGCACTGGATCATGGAGGAGAGATACAAAAGTCATTTTATGGTTCCTATTAGACATTATTAATTTGATGGTCAGGAGAATACATTCACAGCAGCGCTGCTCTGCATGAGGTGCTGTGGAGACAAGCAGTTAATCAGAGCTCTTGATGCAAGGAGCTCACATCTCACATGAAAACTTAAGATCAATATCTGTCCCCTGGGTTTTTTTCCCTTTTTCCTGAAGCACACAAGTAATTTCTTCCTGTAACTGCAGAAATCTAAAAGGAATATTTCTCCAGTTTCTTTCTATGCTGAGGATGCTTTTTTGGGGCAAGAGGATCTCTTGAATCTCTTGAACTTAATGTCTTGTTTCTGCATGAATAACAAAATAAAGAAATATTTAAGAAATCTTACAGTAGGGTTTATAAAATAAAAATAAAGAAGCACGAGGACTGGATTGACTGTACTCTCACAAATACATACTGCAAAAATTTGAAACAACTATTCTCACAGCTCAGGTGACTCAATTACAGAGCTTTCTTCCAGATTTTTTCTCTGTGACTATTTAAGGAGTGCAGAGGGTTCAGGGAACCCAACAGCAGCCCAAGTAAAATTACATTTGAATCCCTATTTTCTGCATTAAAAAAGCAGGGGCAGAGCCTCCTTTTCTTTTCTCAGAAAAAATAAATCAAAATCCCAGGCCTTTGTATGAGAGCTAGGGGACAGATGTTGCTGCTGAGGTCCCAGATTGCAGTAAAACAACAGAATGGTGCCACATGCAGGTGTTGGACTCCACCGTGGGCACATGTGCTAAACCCTGGCCCCTAAATTACTAGAGCACATGTTGCAAATCTGTTGCAACAGGAGTTAGAGTTGTGCCTTGCTGTCGTGACAGAAGTCATCTCATCCAGTCTACAAAGTGACTTTCAAAACAGGCAATTGAAATATTTTACTAATAGCCAACAAACTGTAAACCAGGGGAAAAAAATATTTCTAGATGTTTTATAAGCAAGAGAATGGGATGTCTGAGTGTTTAGCATTGGACATCTTCAAGAGCAAGTTTGTCAGGAATAACATTGATAGAGGTGGTCCTGCCCTGGGCAGTGAATGTACTGGCCTTTTCCAATGCCACAATGCTATGAATTTGAGAAATCAAATGACTTCTCTCAGTGATTCCTCCTGGGAGTTTTGGACAGACTTTACCACTCAGTTTCCTTGCTGAAAATTGTAACTCATCTGTCTTCCTTTCACTCTGTGGACACAGTAAAACTGCAGCACACAGTGCCAGTAAACACCACCACTGCTGAGAAACCTTAGCACCACCCTAATGCCATTCTAATAACAATTCACCTCCTCTTTTTCCCCTCTAATACCACATTTTGTAACTATGCCACAACTCTTCAGTTCTGTCAGAAGAGAGGTGGACTTCAGCCACAAGAAACATTTAATTGTGAGGTTACTGAAAAAATAATCAGAACCAAGGAGCTCCTGGAGGAGAGTGACAGATATCTGCTTCTCACCCCATGGTCCTTCCAACACCCTTTCCTCTGGTCTGGCAAATGTAATTTTGCCCAGTCATAATGCCCACAGTATCTTGACAATGTTTTGCCCACCATTTCTTTTTCTCTTCCCTCTATACATTTTTCATTCACTTTTCTCCCCACCAGATAGAAACCTCCTCACTGTCTTTATCTCTTTTAGTGTCTATTCTCAGCTTGCTTGACCCCTGCCTGCTTTTCACCAGAGCAGTGTCATTTCTGCCCCCAGCTGGCTCATTATCCTCCACTGCCCACACAGAACACTTTGTATTTCCAGACAAGAGCTTTCACCCCATTCTAAAGGCAGAAGCCAGAAGCTGCTGAGAGCCTCTCTCCACCTCCACCTGTAAACAAAGATAATTTTCTTCCAGAAGCTGCAGGGAACAGGAAGTCACTTGGATGCTCTGAACTACTGAGGCATTTGTCAAGCAGGAGTGCTTGAACATGGTTCAGGTGATGAAAGCAGCAGCACAGACACAACCTGTGCAGCATCTTCTCAGCATTGTGACTTGCATGAAGGCAATGATGATCAAAATAACCTTTTAAATATAAGCTCAGAAGTGCTTGAATCAGAGTGCCTTGAAATAGAAAGTGCCACTTCAAATAAAGCAGTGAATCAGAAACCTCAGCAGATAGTAAAACTATCTCCAACACCACTACAATTTATAGAGAGCAATCAATTAGTGGATGTGGGTTGGAAAGACATGAATCTTTTGGAAAGGTGTTGACTTTCTTTAGCATTTACCCACAGAAAAGTTGTGGGCCACAACAGAAGATCAAATTCTGCTCTCTTTAAAGCAGCCAAACAAAGTAACGAATCAGATTTAGCTAATGCATCCATTTTGGGATGCAACAAAAGAGGGGGGACTGGAAAGTGCCAGAACCAGAAAGCATCAGCAGTGCACTTTTACTGCTCTAAATCCTCCTGATGAGCTAACCCAGCAGAGACAACCTCCACATTCACAGACAAGGAATTGGTGAGCCAAGCTCATCCCCTCCCTTGTTCCCACCTGTCTTCCCCAGCTGCTGCTTTAGCTTGGGACTAAATCACCAGATTAATTTTCACTTTTTGGACACTTCTGAAAAGTTCCAGCCTTTACAACACATGTAAAACATATCATATCTGGGAGACTCAGGTCTCCAGCTCTTTCCAAAAGCATGACCCTGTTCTTAATTAAACCTTGCTTTAAGCAAGGTTTGCTGGAGGAAGTTTATGGAGTGTTGCAGTGCTGGGAACTCTTTGTCTCTCTGTGTTCCTCTGCTATTGACACTGTTTTTAAACATGTCACTCCCACAGAGGACCACAAACAATATTCAATTAAAAGCAAAGAAACCACCTACAATTTTTAAAAAATCCAACACAAAGAAGGATGAAACCATTTTATCCCAAAACAAATCCTAATCTTTATTTTTAGTTCAATTTCCAAAGTGATCTTGTATTTGTTGTTTTTACCCCAGCTGTCTAATTTTGTTTAGCATTTTATTGATTGGGCAGTATTTGATGAAAGGCACTTGTGGGCTGTGGGTTTGTGTTATATCTTTGTCATTGGTTCATCTTTCACTAAAAACTTTAGAGCATTCTCCTCATCTTTTAATTCCAAAAACCATAAAAAGCTGCATATTAACCACTTCTTGTTCTCAGAAAAAAAAAAAAATCTCTGTCTGATGTAGAAGACCATTGCAATACAATTTTTTATCAGCGTAAAATAAGGGAAAGGTACATTTATCTATATAGGCAGGAATAACTCTATATTTTGTTTTACTAATTATAAACTATGGCTCAGGAATTGATTTTCTGTTGGTTAAGTTCACATTTGAATTCACTCTGACTGGACTTTCACCCAACACTGCATATATTAATTTTCCATATGTTTATAGTAATCCATTCTACAAAATCCAGGTTATATCAATCTTAAGAAAGATTGGTATATACAAAATGGAGAAAGGTGATTTTTTTATCTCAAAGGAAATGATTTTTTACCAGGAGATATTTTAAAGTCTGACTTCTACAGGTATATTTAGCTAGTAATATCCCAATTTTCCTTCATTACTGGGCACATATTGGAGAGCCAGATCCAGAGTCTGACAAAATAGAATTTCCTGCCTCAAAAGAGTAATTTCTGAGCCTACCTGTGAGACCTGGAGTTTGGAAAACACAGATAAATAAGTAAACCAGCAGCAGCTAGGGAGTTTTCAGCGCTGCCTATAGCACAGGAAACAGAGCCAGGCTGAGTACCTGGAGGAGGAGCATAGAGTTGGATGCATTTTCTACCCTAATCCTACAGAGGTCACTTGGGCCAGGCTGTTGCTGCCATGGGGAGGGGACACAGAAAGGTCACAGCTGGAAGGAGTTGGGTCCTAGGGAGACTGGTGTGAACAACACTTCTTCCCCCAAAAGGTCACTGTCACCCTGCATAACCCCACTCCAGGAGCTGGCTGCCCAAACCCCTGGTGTGTGTGACCATGAGCACCTTCCCACAGCAATGTGTGCCACAGCATCCCTGCCAAGGAAATCCAGAAACAACTGTTGTATCTGAAGAAAACTGCTGTATTTGTAGAAACATCTATTGTGTTTGCAGGGATCCTCCGATGAAGGAAGGACTGATGAATTTGACTCCATGTTCTCAGAAGGCTAATTTATTATTTTATAATACTGTATTATATTAAAAAATACTAAACTATACTAAAGAATTCAGAAAGGATACTTACAGAATGCTAAAAAAGATAGTAATGAAAACTCCTGACTCTTTCCAGAATCTCGACACAGCTTGGCCCTGATTAGCCGATAAGTCAAAACAACTCACAGAAAACCAATGGAACAATCACCTGTGGGTAAACAATCTCCAAACACATTCCACATGTGAGCACAGCACAGGAGAAGCAAATGAGATAAGAATTGTTTCACTTTTCTCTGAGGTTTCCCATCTTCCCAGGAGAAAAGTCCTGGGCAAAAGGATTTTTCCAGAGAATGTGAATGTGACAAACATCCTGCCACTGCAATGTTATGCTGAGAAAAGTGCCTTTAGCTCATCCAGCTGAAGAGATGACTGTGCAGGAAATAACCAGGCTTCGGAGGAGGGGGTGGAAAACCTGTGCTGCTGAGGGGGTCATGGCAGACTCCTGTTTCACCTACAGATGGAAGGTAAAGGATGAGCATTGTGTCAAGCTCCCAGGAAACTCCTTGTTCCAAATGGGAAAAATGAATGATCAGTTGCCTTTTTTAAAAAAGAGAGAAAGAAATTAAAATATACAGAGTTATGGAGGGAAGATGAAATTACTCATTGTGTCAAATAATTAATGAGCTTGAAGTCTTGTCAAGAATAAAGCAGGAATTCAAACAGGAAAAAGATTCTGCTCAGAATAGTAAACTAAGGCCATGATTCTTATTTCAGATATGTGGCCACTTACCACTAGGAAAAGTGGGGGAAAGAACCCATCTTTTACACATTTGGCCAGTGGATGATACAAGCTTCAGAGTGAGGTGGGTTTAGCTGTATCTAAAACAGAACAAATTTAGGTCTTTGAACACAAGTTCAGTGCAAATCTTATAGAGAATAAGTAAAAATTAATTAACTTAAGCTTTACTGGACAAACTCACCATTTAATTTAATCTATAGTGCTGTAATTACAGTCCCTGCTCTGGAGAAGATCAGTGGAGGAGCTGACAGGTTCATAGGAGACATTTTCCATTTATTTGACTGTAGCTGCCTGAGCAAGTTGCAATCTGTCAGAAATGGCCTTGCCTGGCTCACAGCCTTCCTGTACAACAAGGAAATGTTCCTGGCTCTGTTTTCCAGCTGAGGATTGAGGTCTAATCCACTGATGGGCTGGGGCACTGCAGGGCTGAGAGTTACCACAAGCCTGTCTGCAGGGGTAGAGCTCTGAGCATCACCAGCTGGAACAGTAATTCAAGAACAAAGCCCAAATCTGTTCTCTCTGGTGGTGTGGAGGTTCTGCTCTGTACTCCACTGTGGGAGGGAAGCCTCAAAGTCAGGGGTTCCAAGCACTCCTATGACACAGGAGTCCCACTGGCACAGTCAGGACAGGTCAGAAGAGAGTTCATTTCCCCCCTGAACCATCACATCACAAAGAAATATGCATCATTAATTACCACATGAAAAGGCAACCACAGTGGCTGTGCATAAATTAGTAGTCTTCCCCAAATTCTGGCTTTCTTTAGCATCTGTTTGCCTGATTTCATAATGCTACAGATGTTTTCAAAGAGTTTTTACAGGGTTAGCACAAACATACATTCCTATCTTCATGCCACTTATGGCTCATGCAACCTCAACAGGCCAATGCTATTATCTAGTCTGACTCCAACCATCTGCTGTTCCACAGACCAGAGAATTCCAGACAATGCCTTCTGCATGCATGACCCAACATTTAGCTGGGAGTCTTCTCTCAGAAAGCCATCTCATTGACACTTCACATTTTTTGTGCCTCTCCTGGGAAGGAGCTGCATTTGAAGCCTGAGTTGCCCAGACTCTGCTCTGGGCAGACTATTAGGCTCACAAGGTATTTCTCCTGTGTGGGAGATTTGGCAGTAAGTGGTTTTAAATGCTGCATTTCAGCTCATTTCCCAGCTTGAAAATGCAATGTTCATCTTACCGCTCTGCAGAGGAAAACAATATGACTGGCTTGTTAAAAAAAAAATGGAACTGCAAAAATGAAAAATATGAAGAAAGCATTTTGAAAAGATACTTCTAATATAATTCAAAATGCAAACAATGGGATGCTCAGTCCTCTTGTGCTTCCCTATTTAAAATATCATCTCTCTTTCCAGCTTCACCTCTGCTGTTTGTCTCTGGCTAAAAATACATGCAGTCAGCTTCCTTCTCAAAACCATGGTGTATGAACTACAAGGCCAAGTACTTAAAAGTGGGTCTGTGTCTGCACATTTTGTCCACTCCATCCTCAGTAACTCAGAGATGTAAGAACCTAAGAACCATTTCAAATGGTGACAGCTGAGAACAGAGAGAGAAAACAGAGACACTGAGTTGCCTGAGGGGTTTTAGGTGTTGTTTGCTTTTCATCTTTGGACACTGGACAGTGGAAAACACATCCCCAGGTTCCCTCCTCTCTATTTACAGCAAATAGACTCAGTTATCCTCTCTTTCCACCCCCATATTCCCTCCAGAGGCTGATTCCAGGGAGGGCCAATGACCATTTGCCTTGTGCACAGCAAAACAAGTGCTCTGATTGTTAGCCCAGTTTCAGAAAAGCTAGTCAGGGATGGGGGATTTAATCTTTAATTGCATGAAGTGTATTTATAATTAAAACCAGGGCAGCTGAAGTGCTGATTCCAAGAGTATTACCACATATTGTGTTCAAAAAGGGCCAGAAGTAAAAGGCACATCCAGACCAACCAAGGCAATATCTAGGAACCACAGAAGACATTTCTGGAAGAAATATGTGGATTTAGTAGCATAAATCCTATTGCAACTGAGGTGCATGTTCCTAAACCTCTTAAGTCAGCATGTAAATCTCCTATTTATATCTTCATGGTCAAAGTCAAGTTTGTTTTCTGTACCTTTTTAAATCTTTTCTGCTCAGAGCAGCACCACAAATAAATATTTAGTGTGCCAGTACATTGCTAAATTATTCATGCTTTAAATTCATAAATGGGAAAGACAATCTTCCTGGCTTTACACGCTCTCTTGGAGAAATGCGTTATTCATTGGTGATTTTAATTCCATATGCATCTTATTTGTCAGTCAGTGCAAAGCAGAGTTGGAGCATAGGGAGAAAACTGACAAAACATTTTAGATGTATTTAATTTCACCCTACCTCTTTTCATTAATTACCAAAAAAAAAAAAAAAGGAAAAGGTGTCAGAGTTACATGAAAATACTTTGAATGCTCACAAAATTGAGACACCTGACTAAAGTGGATCAAAGTGGCACCACTTAATTTTGTTTTGCATGGTAACATGTAAGAGCCCTGTGGAAGGTGCACACCTAGGCAGGATGCTGTCCACCCACTAAATTCTGCCTTTGTCACACAAGCTGAGAGTCAGGGAGATGACAAACCAAGGGACAGCTACTTGTAAGGGATGTTAGAGGAGATGGACATGTCAGACACAGTGACCATGGGGGCTCCAAAGGTTTCATGGAAGCTGCAGTGTGCATGCCATGGGAATTAAACAGGATTCACAGAATTCACAGAATCCCTGGGTTGGAAGAGGCCTTCAAGATCATCGAGTCCAACCCAGCCCCAACACCTCAACTAAACCCTGGCACCCAGTGCCACATCCAGGCTTTGTTAAACACACCCAGGGATGGGGACTCCACCACCTCCTCCAGCAGCCAATCCAGAACTTTATCACCTTTCTGTAAAAAACTTTTTCTTAATATTCAACCTATATTGCCCTTGGCACAGCTTGAGACTGTGTCCTCTGACACAACCTCCACCTGACTGCAGGCACCTTTCAGGAGCTGTGAGAGTGATGAGGGCAGCCCTGAGTCTCCTTTTCTCCAGGCTGAGCACCCCCAGCTCCCCCAGGGGTTCCTCTCAGGGTTTGTGTTCCCAGCCCCTCTCCAGCCTCGTTGCCTCCTCTGGACGCACTCAAGTGATCAATCAGCATGAAAGTGATGGTGCATCCCATGCCAGAAGGGCACTGTGATATTATCTCTAAATTATTCCACTACCAATTAAGTTCTGTTTATAGGCAAAGAGTTCTTGTTTATTCACTTTTAGCAAATGACTCCTGTAACCCAACCTGAACAAGAAAAATATATTGAGACCATCACCTCAGAACCATCAGCAAAACATCTGATCTGTCAATGCTGTCAACAGGATGAGAAACCCCAGCAGTCAAATTGAGTTATTTCTGGTGAAAGGTGTCTACCTACTAGAAGGAAGAAGAAGAAAATGGACAAAGCCAGTATGGATTATGAAGGGATTAAAGTTCTAGATAAAATATGAAATAAGCATTACATTTCTTGTTTAAATAAGAAGAAAGAGGCAGGATTGCTTGAAAAGCCCAGGCAATCAGATAATGGAACACAGGTAAAAGATTAAAGTCACATCCCAGGTAAAAGCCAAGTCCAGGGATCTCAGTATACCCAGGGTATGGAAAAACCCCTAGCCCAGAATGCTGGGGAAAAATCCCAGTGCATCAAATCCAACCCTACAGCAGGAGCTGTAAAAAGCTTGCTGGATTGGGAATAGTCCCATAAGAAAAATAGCATGGCTGGGGGGAAGAGGGAATTCAGCATGAAAATAATCACTGTGAGCCAGAGACTTTTCAGATGTGATATTTCCAGTAATGGCACAGCATGGCAGGTATTTTCCCACGGGAATAAACAAATCCCTGTTTTTAATACTTCACTACATAACTTCAGACCACTGCGCTCTAGAACAAAAAAGATGAATTGAAAGAGATGCTTAAGACTTGCTGTGCAATTCTCTGAGACAGTAAGTTTGATCTCCTCTTACTCTAAAGTAATTTATCTTATGTTTAACTCATTTGGTTTAAAAAATGAAAGAGTGATGATCATTCTGTAAAATGTGAGATGATGGATTGAGTGTAAACCCTAGAGGGAGGGCTATTAAAAGAAATGCTGGAACAAGGACTCAGCTGTCAGGAGATTTGGGCTGAGAATCATATTGCAGTTTCTGTTAGAAGAGTGAGGATTTGGAATGCCTTGCTGAAATGGAGGAAAGGCAATCTAGATGATCCCAAAATAGAGTTTGTCAGATTATTAACAGGATTTACAATCTTCACAAAGGTGAAAGGTGTCTTGACTTCATGACCCAGAGCCATCCAAAAGGTTTTTTGTAACTAGTTGCTCCAGAGCTCAGTTTAGAAATAAAACACACAGTGGCACTGGTTTAGAAAGTTTCTAGAAGTCCTTTTTGTCATCTTTGCTAACACCCCATACCTACCAGACAGGAGAATGAGCTTCAAGGGCATCATCCTCAAAAGTTCCTTAAGTGCTGCCCACCAAGTGGCCCCTCAAGCCCTTGACCAAGATAGTACCAGAAATAAGAAATGGAGCAGGTCTGTATGACCTCAGTCAATAAATCCTGTGGGAATGCAAGATATGTCAGCTGGACCTCAGCCTGAGCAGCTTTACTGTGCCAGGCCACAGCTGGCATCTCCCCACAGTGCTGCCCTGTGCTCTGTGTGGTGTTTAGAAAATGGTTGCACTTTAGGATTAAGGAGGGTGAACTGGGCATAGTTTTGATGAAGATGTAGAAATCTCATAGAAAGAGAGATCCATTTTATCTTATGGTTAGAAGTATCCATTTTAGCCAGCAGTCAATGTTTTTCCTATCTACTTTTCACAATGGATAAATGTTTTAAATGCAGGGCTCAGGTAGCAAAGACAGCTGCTCACCACATCCCTGCAAACCTTTCACCAGGGGCATGAATGAGCAAGGTACACCTGGGGCTGACACATTCCTGTGGTCAAAAAAGTTTGGAAACTTTTCTCCAAACTCTGTCCAATAAATGAGAAAATATCCTGTTTTGAGGTGCTTGGGCTGGTGGATTTACTTCAGATTAATCTTGCAATGTTAGTTTCAGAAATAAGCCTCTTGTTCCTAAGATCAGGACCCAGAAACCATGTTCACAGTTAGAGACAGTGTTTTGCCAGACCTCTAACAGGTGTCCCATTTCTGTCATTGCCCTTCACATGATCATTTCAGTAGTGACTTAAAAAGCATTCACTGGTAATGTAAAAAAAAGTTGCATAAAGAGATCACAACTAGAGTGAAAGATCTCTAAAAACTCCTAACCTTGACAGAAGGCTTTATAAGATCCTCTCACTGAAAACTGTAACCTTTGAGAGATGAGAGGTGGGATTATTTCACCAGGCAGGGAGTTGCTGCCACAGATGTTGCCCTGGGACACTGCAGGTAGTTTCTTTACATCCATCTTTCCCAAGTGTTTAGAAAATGATTGCACTTTAGGATTAAGGAGGGTGAACTGGGCATAGTTTTGATGAAGATGTAGAAATCTCATAGAAAGAGAGATCCATTTTATCTTATGGTTAGAAGTATCCATTTTAGCCAGCAGTCAATGTTTTTCCTATCTACTTTTCACAATGGATAAATGTTTTAAATGCAGGGCTCAGGTAGCAAAGACAGCTGCTCACCACATCCCTGCAAACCTTTCACCAGGGGCATGAATGAGCAAGGTACACCTGGGGCTGACACATTCCTGTGGTCAAAAAAGTTTGGAAACTTTTCTCCAAACTCTGTCCAATAAATGAGAAAATATCCTGTTTTGAGGTGCTTGGGCTGGTGGATTTACTTCAGATTAATCTTGCAATGTTAGTTTCAGAAATAAGCCTCTTGTTCCTAAGATCAGGACCCAGAAACCATGTTCACAGTTAGAGACAGTGTTTTGCCAGACCTCTAACAGGTGTCCCATTTCTGTCATTGCCCTTCACATGATCATTTCAGTAGTGACTTAAAAAGCATTCACTGGTAATGTAAAAAAAAGTTGCATAAAGAGATCACAACTAGAGTGAAAGATCTCTAAAAACTCCTAACCTTGACAGAAGGCTTTAAAAGATCCTCTCACTGAAAACTGTAACCTTTGAGAGATGAGAGGTGGGATTATTTCACCAGGCAGGGAGTTGCTGCCACAGATGTTGCCCTGGGACACTGCAGGTAGTTTCTTTACATCCATCTTTCCCAAGTGTTTAGAAAATGATTGCACTTTAGGATTAAGGAGGGTGAACTGGGCATAATTTTGATGAAGATGTAGAAATCTCATAGAAAGAGAGATCCATTTTATCTTATGGTTAGAAGTATCCATTTTAGCCAGCAGTCAATGTTTTTCCTATCTACTTTTCACAATGGGTAAATGTTTTAAATGCAGGTCTCAGGTAGCAAAGGAGATATGTAAAAACAAAAGGAGTTCAATAGCTCATACCCTTAGGTTTACTCACAAATCAAGAATTAGCCAGACTACCAGCTCAGATAGAAAAAGCAGATTTTTTTTTTTTTTGTATTTATGTCCTTTGCTTGAAAGTCTGCATTAGTAATAGTGAAAAATAGAATGGAAAAAACAGCCTTAAATAAACTTTATGATACTTCATATCCTAAACCAAGGATTGATACACTGGGACAAAGGTACTGAAGGGGAACTAGCTTGTATTTTTCTCCAGTGCAAGGAAAGAGTGGCCATCGGGGTATGACAACTGATGGCTTAGGAAATTAAAATAACATCAAATTTAAAAAATGAAAACCCTTAAGGTTCAAGCTCTTACCATGCAAGGACTGACAGAGACAGATCTGAATGCTTCCAAGGAGAACATATGTAACCACTCATAAATAGTGTTGAAAACTGTTGTCCAGCCTCTGAATTCAACCTGGTTTTTACCATCCCTCCTCCTTTCTATACCTTTCCTTTCCTTGGGGAATTTAAAGGAGCCCTCTCTATTAAGCCAACACAGTGGAGCCAACACAGAAGCCAACTGGTAGGTGAGCATTTGCAGCTTTCAAAGAGAACAAAAAAAGTCCTACCTGAATCTAGCAGCACAGAAAACAGAGCAGATAAAAATAATGGTGAACTTAAATATGGAAATAGCAGGAGATTCTGCTGACTTAAAAGGGAATATTTTTAAATATTTTTGGCACAGTAAAAGGGTGCCTAGTTTTAGAAAGATGACTTGAGGGAAACTGGGAAGAATGTGAAGTTTGATGGTTAACCCACTTTGTAAAAGCTGCAACCCAGCTTCCAGCATTCAGTACAGCCCTGCAAACATGAGCTGACCTGTGCATGGGCATGAGCCCAGCAGACCTGCCTGCCCCAAGCCTCCATGTGTGGCTCAAGAACTGCAGAGTACCCTGAGCCCAGCTCAGCCTTGGCTGTATTAGGTTAGCAATGGCTCCATGGGGCTTTACCAACAGTAAAATATATTCCCTGTTGCCATTTGAGGGCTACTCTGCTTGTAGAGATAAGCCAGGTTTTGGCTGCTAACATACCCCCAAGGCAACTTGCTGTAGTCAGAGCATGCCTGGGAACTCAGGCATGAGTTTCCAGCAGAGATATGGCTCTGCCTCATGTTTTTAGTGGTCTAAGATACACAAGGATGACTCAGGGCGGACAAGCCCCCCAAGGCACACGGACAAGAAGCTTGTATCTGCCATGCTGATTCTAAGGTGGTCCATTTGAGTCTATATTTTTGAAAAAAAATCTATGGAAATCATGTTTTCTT
This sequence comes from Fringilla coelebs, assembly GCF_963513975.1. Taxonomy (NCBI): domain Eukaryota; kingdom Metazoa; phylum Chordata; class Aves; order Passeriformes; family Fringillidae; genus Fringilla; species Fringilla coelebs. The sequence goes on from NC_140028.1 coordinate 146,268,273, forward strand.
ACTGTTCTGAGAACCTCCTGTGTTTATAAAACCTGAACAATCCAAAGCTCCTCATGTGAAACTGTACAGAAACTCACAAAATACAAAATAGAGTTTTGTGTTAACTTGCTTATTTGTTGAGCTTTTATACCAATACCAACAGTCACTCCAAAGTTAAAACTCCATAATCTGTCAGTAAGCAGTCCAGTCACATCCTCAGTAGAGAATTTTCCTATTAAATTCTGAAAACACTGTGAAAAGTTGGGTGTAGAGGAGGGGAAAGTGATTCTCCTGTCTGCAGGAAGCCAAAGCATTTGTATTCCTGAAGAAGACAACAACTCAAAAAGCTGCAAAGTCATCAGGAACAACAAGCATATGTTCTTCAGATAAATACAAGTGTTAGAACATTTTGGGGGAGGAGCAGAATTGCCCAAGGCTCCCTGGCTTTGCAATCTGTCAGGGAGAAGCTTCATCAATAATTTATTAAGAGAGGAATCGTTTGCAAGACAGCACCTCGCACTTAGAGGGAACAGATGCACTGCAGGGAGAGGACCCAGCTGCACTCAGGGCTGCTGGTGTTTGATTGAAGGCTGTGGCATTGTCCTGCCTGAAGGGAAGGCAGAGGTTCAGAACAGTGTGGGAAGAGTTTCACACTGCTCTACATGAGCCACCCTGGGCAGGACAGACCCTTCTTCTACCCTCCTTTGTCACCATGATATTTTGTGAAAAATCCCTTCACCTGGATTTTACTCCTGAGAAGATGAGAAGCCTCAGCCTCTCCATGTTTTGCTCCTCTGGAATGTGGCCTGGAGATTGTTTATCCAAACATGTGAATTGGTTTTAATTAATGGCCAATCACAGCCAACTGTGTCAGACTCTCTGAGTCTGTCACGGGTTTTTATCATTCATTCTTATCTAGCCTTCTGATGTATCCTTTTTCTTTAGTATAGTTTTAGCATATAATTTCTTTTCATATCATGTATTATATCATAATATAATAAATCAGCCTCCTGAGAACTTGGAGTCAGATTCTCATCTCTCACCTCATCCTGGGGGCCCTCACAACAACACAACACTCCTTTATGCCACACCCATGGTTTGGAGAATCTGGTGCAGTCTTGGAGGAGGTTTCCACGTGACACCCTTTCCTGAAAATGTGGGAAAACTGAGATTGGAGCTGCCATATTTCCATGACTGGTAACTGGGGGCTGGGAAAGCTTCAATCCCACACTTTGGTGCACATCACTGACAGTAAGCTCCTCGCTGCTCCATACAGCTCTGTGCCCTTGTTGGAGGATGGAGAGGCCCCAAGGTTTTACAGGTGCAGGTTTGGAGGGTCACTGGTATCCCTGTGTGACAGCCCCAGGCTTTCTCTCTGCTCTAAGGACAGCAACACCTGTATCAAGTCAGCAAAGAGTCCTTTCTTTTCCCCTCAGCAGCAGTCATAGAGTCTGGCATTTTGCCTGGGCTCTCAGTTTAAAGAATAAGTAAAAATCTTGCCAATTTGGTGAAGGATTGGTTTCCTGCTCTAGCACAGACTTCCTGTGTGTCCTTGGGTAGCTGCCCTGTACCACCTGCCCCAGCCAACAGATCCTGTATGTGAGCACCTGCTGGCAGAAGGGGAAAGGGAAGATAAGACTTTATCTGGGGGAAAAAAAAAATTAGGCACCAAAACCAAAGGGGCAAACCCACAACCTCCCCCTGGCCCTGCAGAGATCAGCCCTGATGGTGTCACAGAACAGCATCAGTGGGGGAGCAGCTTGTGCTGAGCACAATGAAATGGTTTCACCCTTAAAATAAAAAAAAAAAAAATCAATCCATTTACATGCTTGCTGTCTTTCCTACAGCCTGCTATCCAGATAATTCCTACTAGCCAGCAGCATTCCTATTATTCCCCATGGGATTTACTTTGATATGGGATGGTCAACAGATGTGCTGATGCTGTAGATAGGAAGATATGCAAATTTGGAGAGGTCAAAGATAGGAGTTAAAACTGGTAATGTGGGCTTCTAAATGCAACCACGTGGGACAAAAGCAGAAACTTTGCAAAGCACTAAAATGGAGTCAGTGCTGGGAGACTGAGAAGGGCAGAGGATCAAATTTCAGGAATGAAATACAGAAACACAGCAAGGCCTGCAGGCATTCAAGGGCAGCAGCAGCTAGTTTGGATCAGATCAGATCTATCAGTTCAGGAAGTCTCTGAAATTGGATCAGGTCATACAAAGCCTGCCCCTTCTTCCAAGCATGAAATGGAAATTCTGTATTTTCATTGCCGTGAAATTTGCATTTAGCTTTGTCTGCTTAGGAGGATAGATGCTTGTTACTACACTTCAAATGTCATACCCCTTTGGAGATAAACACTGAACCACTCTGTGGGAACTGAAGCTCACAGCTTCCCTCTTTTGTAGCAGAATCAAAGAAGTACCTGACCTGAGTAGGTGTTAAGACTCTCACTGTGCATGTCCTTTTCAACAGGAATTTAAAATGTTCAGTGTTTCCTGGGATCTGGTGTGAAACTCAGTTTTAAGCAGAGAGGCAAAAGACTGCAGAAATGTAGTTTGATAGTGGTCCAGAGGAGTTCTCATCCCAGGGAGGAAAGGAAGAGCCACAGGCATGAAGCAGTGCTGTGTTTCCATCCTCTTTTTCCTGAATGCAGAGAGTTGTGTCCCATAATAAATTAACATGATATTATTTTACTATAATGAAAATGTCTTTAAATAAGTGTGTTTTGAGACAGTCTAACCAATCCCAACTTTTAGGCAAAGTGGTTAAACACATATACTATGTCTGATACACAGAAGCATGCTTTAAAGGAAAAAAAAAAGCAACATCTAGTGAAGTTTCAGGGTTTTTTTCTGTAGTACCACATAGTTCCTCCTGAACTAAAAGCAAATTATTCCTTTTTCTATCAGTGGTAGGTTAAATCATACAAATGCAACTGTGTCACAACAACGAATATGAAAACTGAGGACGTGAGTAATAGAAAATACTATTTTTATTTTTTTGGCAGACAACAGCCTTACAAATTAAAATCACAAATTATTCTTTAAGCACAATGGTTAACTTATAAGAAGAACAAACTTTTATTTGAGATGGAGATCTCTGTTGCCCTCTGTTCCAGCTCTAGCAGTAGGTTCAGTGAGATCTCTGAAGCCCAGCTGTTAAAGGGTGTTTGGGGAGCATTTGAATGGGAAACTGATTCCAGCCCACAGAAGAAAAGCCTCAGTGTACCTTCTGTAAGGGACAGTTATAGATTTACTAAAGGCTAAAATAATTCAGATATCATTTGCTTATAAATATCCCAGTACGATGTGGACAGTTGCTAAATTAGATTTTGAATTTTTTTATTTTCCTACTAAGACAGATGAATCAAGGAGAGCTCTGTTATTAAGCTGAGGAAGAAAGTAACCTTTAATTTGCAGATCTGCCAAGGGGCTATTTGGAACACTGAATTATCCCTGTAGATCTCTAAATGAAATTGTATTTCCTTTTCATATGACATTCTTCAGATAACAGATAACTTTGCTGAACTGCAGACATAAATGCTGTACTTAAATTAATACACAGTCCAAGCCAAAGGCCACCAGGATGGCTGCATGGCCAGACCCAAGCCTGGTGTAGAGAGGTGGAGATCTATTGAATCCTAATCACCAGGGCTGCATTTCTGACCCAGAGAGTCATGAAGGTTTAGTGAGTTATGGTAGCAAGTTGTTTGTAAGCCTCAGGTATTGGATTAAAGACCAGAGGTCTTAGAATTGATGGAGTGTGAAGTTTTCAGTGAATATAACAACAGTGTTTGTCCCACAGTTTATTTTCTCTACTTTGCACACCTCCTCCTCCTCTCCACAGCAGGCACATAAACCAGAGCATCTCTTACAGCTGCATACCTGCCTTCATGCCTCAGGGATTCACTGTCTCCTCCCATTGACACTCAGCTCTTAGGGACACCTGCTTGGAGGGCAGGGTGCTCAGGGATGCTTAGGGACACCTGCTTGGAGGGCAGGGTGCTCCCTGCTGGATGACATGCTGCCAGGGATGGGGAGAAAGGTTTGCAGATTACTTCAAAAGATATCACATCCAAAATTCAGTCAGACAGTGTTCAAACTGCCATGAGAGCCAAAAAATCATCAGCTGAGGACAGTGAATAAGAATTCATGTGAAGGTTAGTTCCCTATGTACACTCATGGCATCATCCATTCCTTGTTAATGTAGAGGAGTGCAGGGCAAGAAGGGAATTCCCAGGTCTTTGTGTTTTCACCCTTCCTGCTGCAGTATGTGCCATCTTTAAAACAGTCTGGTTTTGCATCCTGACCCCATCCAGAAACTGCTCCAGAGCCTTGCTCCTCTGATGGTTGGAAATTTCTAACTAAAAATATCCCCAGATAGTCTGTGTATGTCTGTTCCTTCACCTGTATCTCCTCTCCTCTCCTCTCCTCTCCTCTCCTCTCCTCTCCTCTCCTCTCCTCTCCTCTCCTCTCCTCTCCTCTCCTCTCCTCTCCTCTCCTCCATCCTGTGCATTTGCTCATCAATCACAGATTTATTGAATGTTTCCACACACCTGCTTATGTTTTCTTTTACCAGGCTGTAGATGTTTTAGTCTTCATTTCTCTTTTCATAAAGGACACTTTCTTGCTCCTACCCGCTCTACTTTCCTGATTCCTTGTTAGTCATCAGATTTGAATGTAGATGGCCATAATTTTACACTTACATTTTATAGAGAAAAATGTTACAATTCCTGATGCCTGAGCAATGCCCTACATTGATGTCATTTCTTATCTACCTCTACTGGATGTGCTTGTGCCAGTGCAGCCTACCAAGGGATTTATCTTTTCATAGCCATGGTGTCTCTTTGTCACTTTGTGAAGGAAGATATTTATCTTTCCTCACCATTTCTCCTTTATTTGTCTATTAAGTGATCTTTCAAGAAGTATTGAAAAAGATGGTGAGTAAGTTCCCTGAGACTGACATATCTCCTGTCAACTACTAGAGCTTCCTTTCTGTCATTTCATTGTACAGTTCTTGCACTGGGTCCCCATGTTTTCTGCTTGTACTTACAGTTTCCCACATGGCATTTTCTCAAATGATTTTTTATACAAGGTAAATCCCATGGATAAAATCTCTTTATCAAAGAAAGGTATCGAGCAGCACAACATGCTTTCCCTTTGATAAACCTGTGTTGTTTTTCAGTCTGCTTTCTGTTAACCTCCATGTCTCTGATTTTTCCTTGCTTTCACAGTGATTCAATGACTTTTGGTACAATTACAATCAGATTATTAATGTTTAATTGTCTCTGTCTGTTTTTAGGCTTTTTTTTTTAAATTTTTCTCTCAAGGACAGCACTATTCTCCAACAGTCACAGCACACATTTATAGAGTTACTGTTGTGAATGTGATTTCACCCTTCTGACTATGGCAGGACAGTGTTACTCCAGAATGCCCAAGCACATTAATCTACTTATGTTCACTATTACCTCACATTCAGCACTGTATTTTCCATCCATGCATTCTCACTAGCCAGCAAACCTTCACTTCCAGCTCTAGCCTTATTCACTTTTTTGAAAGTTGATGCTGGGCAAACAATTAGGTTTTAATCTCTATTTCTTTTTAATCCTTAAATATTATTGAAACCTTCTTCTTTTCTTGTCCACACTAAACTTGAGATCCAAGGGAAAATCTAGTGGTCATCACAACACAGACAAGAGAGAAGGGACAATGTTCAAAAAAAATTAAGAAGGCAAAGCTACATTTAAATGTAATTCCCTTCTGCTGAGAACTGTCCTGTTTTACAGATGAAGGATGATCTACCCATGTAGAGTTTCATTATCTTTCCTTTGATATATCAGCACATTCAATGTTACAGCCCTCCCACCTGTCTTCTTTATTGTCTGCCATTACCTTGCAGGGCTAAGAGCAGCCCAAACTGAGCTCCTCACACCTGCCATTCCACAGGTCCATAAAGTGCTGTGCCTAAGAGGCTGCCTGAATAAACCATCAGAATGTAATAAAGATGGCTGGAGTGCAATTACAGCTGCTAACTCAGCTCTGAAAATTACATTTTAAGTCAAGAACTTCCAACAAACAGACAAATCATAGGCTGCATCTGGGAAAGCTTTGACTCCTCAGCAAACCCTGCCCTAGCTCTGTGACCTTGGGCCAATATTTTACCTCTCCAGGCATCCCTCTCCTCTCATACCTTGTCTCTTTAGCCTGATGGATCTCTAGGGACAGACGTGGATTTTTCTTTCATTTCTTTTTGTTGCCTGATGCTTCTCACAACACAAAAATTATGCACCAACACCCTCAGGTTCTGTTTCTGTTTTAATCCTCCACCACCACATGAAACCTGAGCTATTCTCTGCCTGTCCTGAGTGTTGTCACAAGTAGATGCACACCTGGGAGTGTATGACACAGGTAGGAGCAGAGCAAAGGAACAAAGTGTCTGATCCTTCACAAGCCCAAACTGGAAACTTATTTAAACTAAACCTCAGCAGAGCAGGAGCATCTTTTTCATTCTTTCAAGGATTATGCTTTGAGGTACAGCACTCACTTTTGTCATCATGCCAGAGGATTTACAGCAGAGTAGGTTTTCCTCACTCTCACAAGGAAGAGGTATTCATATCTTCTTTCCAAAATGCTTAAGCCCCTTCAAATCTGCCACCAAATTCCCTCGGCTAATGCTGCTCTTTCCCATTTTGTCTGTCTTTGCCACTGCATGTGGATTTGACAGCCTGGTCAGAGAGCAAGAAAACTAGATAAATTTTCCCAGAATCAGCTTGTGAGACTTTAGGGAGTTGAAGATAAACAATAATAACTTATTATTATAAACAACCCACAACATGCAGGTGTTTTTTTTCATACTCTCTGTTTTACTGTTTTTCTCAAAGATTGTTAATAAGAAAGGCATTTTGTTAATTAACCAATCAGGTGAAATGCATTAATTAATTAATTGCCCAATCTAGTCTATCTGTATCAGAACAATGTATAAAAAAGAGAGAATCCAAAGTAAAGCAACAATACTGTACTAACCAGCCTTCTGGTGAGTCTCTGCCATTTCTTACGCCACAGTGACAAATGAACATCAAAGCATTCTACACATGTGCCAGGTCCTGGGAAGGTGGGAAGGTGCATCTCTGCTGATGTTTCTCATCCTCTGGCAGCTATTGGTGCCCTGTAAGATATTAGAAAGTTGTCCCTAAAATCATTTCTAGAAATAAAGCTCAATTGCACCTTTTTTTTCAATGTGTGGAGTTGACCAAAAACTCAGCACGAGAGCAATAAGTAATCACTGCACACTGGCCTTATTTTTATTGAGTTATATATAAAATTCATTGTAACACTAGCTCAGTTGATACGTGAGGGATTTTTTTTCCAGAAGCTTTCACTGTTCTTTGATTGAAAGGCAAGTCAAGATGTTTTGACCTGTTCCACATGCCCATGCCTATGGCTTTAACTCCCTAACAACACATCTTCACACCTGAGATATGTACTCCCTGTCTTCTCCTTGCAGAGAAAGCCACCTACCCACACTCACTACTTTTTTAGGAGAAAATCATGAACAAGTGTGAGGAGATCAATGACTCAGGAAAATAAGAGCAGCCTTTCCTGATGGGTTGGCTCAACTCTAGCTCAGCTGAAGCCTTTTGAATGCTGAGAATATCTACCATTACTGCATTTTGCCAAATGAGCCCTATCTGCTGTGAGCAGATCTGTCCAACGCACATTGGTGGCAACGTGACATTTTTACCGCTGCTAAAGCAGATTTTCAGGTACAGCAGGGTGTGGAGATTGCATTTTCAAAGGCAAAAAAGCTTCCCTCCTCCACATCATCGCTTTTCAATGGATTACTGAGAACTCACCGGAGTTAAACTTCTGGGGCAGCTTTCTGACACAGACGTGTGAGATTTGCCGCTTCAAAAGTCATTAGCGAGGTTTGAACCCCTGACCTGTAGAGCTGAACACAGACCCACACCTCTCAAACTCAAAGCTGAACTTCACCAGCTGCATCAGGCTCTTATCTTCTTAGACAACAGGGATGCACGACGCACACTTTGAAGGCACCTGCAAGTTCTCCTGAAGCCAACTACCCGAGGGCAAGGACTTGGCCTCTCAGTATTTTGTGGATTTCCTTGCCCAGACCAGTCAATTAAAACACAGTGACATTTGCTACAATGCTCCCTTTTCCAGCTGTCTTTTAGGGTTTTCAACAGGCTTTGGTGCCCAGCAGGAGCTACAACGGGAGCAAGTGTCTGACATTTTAAATTCAATTCCGTGGCACTTGCTGGAATGACCCTTCTGAAGTCAGTCACATAACGCTCCCCTCATCCACCTGTCCAAGCAGGTCTGACTTGAGTGAATGCCTCTGCTGGCAGAACAAGTTTTCTCTGGTAAATTTATGATACATGTAGTGTTTATCAATGAAGATTGAACTGAAGATGAACTCAAGTAAAACGTTTACCATAACCATAAGCAACTAGAGAGAGACAGAAATAAATTAAAAGAAAAAGACATCAACTTTGTTACTTAGACCAAGTCCAGTAGGAGTATGACAAAGGACAAGGATGTTTTGAGCTCTGAATGTGTCAAAGTGAGCTGTAGACTACCACACACTGCATTCAGCAGCACCCACTGTTGAGTTCTTCAGGTTTCCAAAAGCATTAAAATACTGAACATGGAGGGTAAGACAGAAGAAAAAAATGTAGAAATAAAAAAACCCACTATGTTTTCATGTCTGCCTGACTGGGATGATGGTCCCAAACTATGTGGACACTCACTGAGTGTTCTCACAAGAGTTGAAATTTGTCTTTTTCATGGTACACTTCCCAAGCAGTTGCTGTGGTCTCCTCTTCAGTGCAGTTCATTGCTCAGCCATGTATCAACTTGCCTGTGCATTCTGTTACAGCTCATCCAGCTCAAAAGGATGCTTCACTGCCAAGAAGGTCCACCCTCCAAGCTGTGGGGCCAGAGGATAGTCTGGAGAGGGAGAGAAGACTCCACCTTATCTTGATTTCCTCCTGTTGCTGACCACGTGGCTGTCCTCCTGTTTGTACAGCAGAATATTTCACATAGGCAGGAATGGTGTTGATACAGACTAAGCTCACTGGGCTCAGCTCCAGAAGACTTGTAGGGTCTGTCCTCTGCCTCCCCATGGAGGCAGTGGTCACTCTAAGACAGCAAGTGGGTGCTCAAGATTCATCCCAATTTAACAAAGTGCTGCTGCTCATGCCTCAGTCTCTGCTCACTTTGTCTCAAGAAGCAAAGCAGTAATTCTATCTTTGCTCCACAGCAGGGCATTCATTTCTGGCACAGAGAAGAAAAGTTAGGGGCTGAGCTGGACACATAAAACAAAAGAGCTAATTTATTGGAAAGTGTTCAGCAAGATATTCCTTGTAAAGAACTGATTCATCAACAAAACCCTTTGGTCTTTTATTGTTTTTCCTCAAAACCAGTTCATTGTTCTTGGAAAAGATGAAAAATCAAAATCTCCAGTCAGGATCTGAGTAGAGGGGGAGACACAAATCACTCTTTTCTCTTATATGCTCATGTGCAGTTGCTACTCAGAGTGGTAGCAGACAGTGAGGGGAGATGGAAAGATGGAAAAATGGGGATGGAAAGAGCCCTTTCCCTCCTAACAAGCAGTGTACCCACAGGGAGTGCAGGAGAGGGACTTGAGTACCAAACTTTGCTCTCCCAAGACTGCTCTGTTCCTCGACCTCCCCTTCCTTATTTCTCAGGAAAAATAAATAAGCAAACACAGTCATTTTGATAGGTCTTCAATGCACATGGGTTTGGCACAAAGAACTCCTTGAAGCTTCAACATTTTTCACAAGACAGGAAAATAGATTCACACTCACTTCTGATGACACAAACCATTTTCTGCTATGAACAGCCAGTGTTCAAAACTACCTCTGAACATCCATCCTTCAGCCAGCTCCTGAAATATGTGCCCCTTCAAATGTGCCTCTGTTGGGTTTCTGATTAGCCTTCAAAGGCTGATCTACCTCATGAGAATTTAATTGCTTAGGGTGTTAGTACATAAGGACCACAGTGCATTAATGACCAACTAAAAGACGTTTTATTCAACATGAAATGCTGTTTTTATTATTCCTTTTAATCATTTGAGTGGGCTTGATGATAAGAGGCAGAAATATTCTCAAACATCCAAGAATAATTAATCTTGTTTGTTTATGCAGGGAAAATGGATAGATTCATGTAATATAAAACAAGGGCAAGGAAAAAGTAATTTTACACAGATGTCTTATTATTTAAATGCTTACTTCTGCTTCACATGATTGAAGAGGACAAGGAGATCAGAAAAATGAAAAGAGTTTTTAAAAACTAAACAATCCTTCCAACACTCTCTTGTCTTTTTTCTTTCACACACAGGAATTCCTCACAGACAACATTGTGGCAATTTTAATGACTTTTGTTAAGCTTCTGAATGAGGGGAGAAGAGACTCACTCACACAGGGGAAGCTGGCAAGTATAAAAATAATAGAGGGTCAGAAAGATTCCATCCAATTGAAATATTTCTTTATAAGGCCATGGAACTTTTTCAAACAGTAATCTACTGCTTGGAAAAGAGAAACACATCCTCAGTGCAGAGCCAGGGATGCTGCCATGGGAGCAGGTGCACTGTCACAGTCTGCAAACTCTGGAACATGTGTGAACCTCCCTTTTGGAGCCAATGCTCTGCAAAAAATATTGCCACAGGTTTTATTAGAGCCTGTTCACGTGTGCATGCTGTTGTCTGGTACAATGAGGTCCTGCTTCTGACTTAGTGTCTGGCAGCCTCAGGTGAATGGCTGAAATGAGCAAAGATGTCTCAGCTGACAACAGGTCAGCCATAATTCTGAGCTAGCCATTATTTAGGATCAGCCGTAACTCAGAGCAGCCCTGCCTCTGCTGAAACGCTTTGTCTTGTGGATCCACATGGATACAACAGCAATTGGATATTTCCAATTAATATCTTTCCCTCTGAGATGTTTGGCTACCATGAGGAAAGGGCAGGCAAAATCAGCTGTGTGTTCCTGAGCAATCTTCTATCAGGGAAGGCTCGTCAGTGCTCTCAGAAAAGGGCAGCACAAAGAACAGGGAGGAGAAAAGCTTCAGCCAGGTGGCAGCTGGGACTGGATGAGAGCATTACCAGCACTCAGTGCTGAAAACACTTCTGCTGACAGCCACACTAATAACTGGTTTTCTTCTGAGGTCACATTGCTCTCCTTCAGTAAAATGAGTTCCTCCAGTGGCAGTCACAGCAGGGAGGACAGAGACACTCAGAAATTCTCTTTCATCTCACACCTCAGTGCTGAGCCTTGCCCTGTGCCAGACTGGCAGAAGCCAAAATGTCCCAGGGAGGTTTAACCAAGCCACACTCCTGCCCTATTTGCAGTCTGAAGACACAAAAGGGCCCCATAGCTGTGATTCTCCAGCACCTCCTGCTCAGCAGTTGTGGTGTCCTCCCATACTGACTGATAAATGTGCAAATGGCTGTAAAGAACTAAGGAAAGTCAAAGCACAGCTTTCCCCTGTTCAATCCAAAGGGTCTGGCTCACTCACCCTTGCAGGTACCCTCCAGCCCTGCCCCTTGGAGATGTTTTCAACTGAGGCCAAGAAAATAAACCCTGTAAACTCTCCAGCACTCATCTCTGTGCTGCCTTCCCTCCACAGAGGAACCAGGATTTACACATGGCATGGGACAGGGAAGGACAAGAGCACCAGGAGACTGGCACAGATTTTTCTAAACCCAGTGAATAAGTGAGAGAAAAAGGCTGTGCAGGCATCATTCCCAAAGTGGAATGAACACAGTGAGCCTTCAAGTGTAAAGATTTAAACAAGGATTGAGCCTTGCAGAATGAGGGGTACAAGTCACAGCTACAAGTGGAGGAGCATTTTCATCAGCAAGGACTGAACTCGTGGGAAAAGACAATCCTTAGCTCTCCATCTGTCTGTCTGCAGTGCCTGATGAGATTCTCCAATCTTCCAGTAAAATGATTATGCAGTTTAAACATTCACTTAAAGTAATTCATTGCTAGACAATTTCAGAGTGTTTAATTCTGCTTGATTACCATTTCCCTTATTACTTCCATCATTATAGGTGCAGCATGAATTTTATTTGTTTTAGGCAGATGAAAGACAAAAAGAGACATAAAAATCTTCTGCTGATCCCTGGTAGCTAACAACGTTTTTGTTTGGAAAGGCAGACAGATGCAGGGTTACTTATTCTTTTCCAAATATGACTGTGCAACATTTGAAAATTAGACCTCAGATTTTCTATTTGTTTTAACATTTGATTAAGCTGCCATATTAACATTTTTCAGCATTGAAAATATACTTCCTCTCTATTTAATGGCATCAATATGAATTACTGTGTTTAAATTATCTTCAACTTTTTAATGGAGTGTGTAAAATACTTTTAGGTAGATATGCAACTTAAATGTCAATCCTTGCATGCTACTTTGATTTCACTGAGCATTTAGAAAAGAATTTCTGGCATAATGCAACACAGGAAATTCAGTCATGATTTATGAAAAGCCTCATTTAACATTAATAGAGCTACAGGGACCATTTGCCCCTGGTCAGTGCTGTATTCTTAAGGCAGAGCACAAAAAAGTGCCTTGAAATATTCTTTGCAGTGCCACAAGAGTAGAGAGAGAGGAAGAGGGAGATTTCATCTTTACTGCTCAACCTTAATTGCAAAATAGTTAAAATAACAGAAATTAAATGCATTGAGCAGTCTCAGGTAGGACAATCCAGCACACAAGGAAATTTAAATTAGGTTCTGTCATCCTTGTTTCTGGACACCTACAGTTTGCTGCATATGCCCATACATCCCAAAAAGGGATGTAAAAGCAGTAAACAGAGCAGAAGGGACCCTGTGACTCCAAGGTGCAGGAAAGCCCCCAGAGCAGAAAGTGCAGGGGTGCACCATCATTTTCTTCCCTAAATGAGCTGCATCAAAAGTCTTCCCAGATAAAGAGAGAAGGAAATAACATAACTGTGCTGAGCTCAGAAGAGAATTTTTCCTCGAGAATTACTAAAAAACCATTCACTTAACCTGTTAATATAGTAAAATTATATTAATACAAAAAAAAAACATAGAATACAATAATGCTATTTAATTTTGGGTCTTTCTCCATGCCTATTGTGAATGTGGGCTTGAGAAAATTAATATTTTTTGTAGAAAAGTGTCTAAAAAATCCCAAAGCTTTTCCTCCTTTATCTTCTCAATATAACCTCTGTGCTTTCCACAGACATACTGGCAGGCAGAGTAGAAACAGGTTCTTAAATGAGATTTACAAAGGGAAAGAATGATCAGAACAAGAAGAAAAGTCCTACAGCAGATAGTTTCTAATGGTCTCCGAACAAACAGGATTCTTGGTTGAACAAGGTCAGGGAACCATGCCTAAAACCTGGGCTGGGAGAATGTCAGGGTAACGTCCCCTGCAAAGTCCTGAGGCCTGGATGCTGCAAAGGCAGGAGGGCAGCTGTTCTGGAGCACTGAACTGAATCTCAAAAATAAGAAACTGCCTTCTTTTCACCAATTTTTATCCACACTGGGGTGGAGAAACTTGATTACACATGTCCCAGGTATCAAAGCACGACTGACACCCACTCCTCTGGCTGCTCTGATTAGTGCATGGAAATGCATCCCAAAATGAACAGTCTGATTGCAGCACCCAGCCACGTTGTGAGGCTGTGAGCACTGTCCTGGGTTACCCACCTGCTGCTGCCCAGGCTGCTGCAGGGCAGAGAACCTGCCCTCTCTTGAAATGAGAGTCTTCTCCCTCCAATCAGCTCCATCCAACCAAGGAGGAAGATGAATTCCCAGCCTCAAAAATTCCCATACTTGGTCTAACTGCATCTGAGGGAATTTAGCTGTGAGTCTCTCACCATGTAGCTCAATGGGAGGGCAAAAAGTGATGTTCAAGTTTCTCCTAGGCACATTGAAGCCAGCAAATTGCCACAGCCTTGTCTCTCCTGCTAGTCAGCCAAATCACTCCTTCACAAGCCCAAAGGGCACAAAAGCTGTGAAGACATTGTCCCTAAAAGACAGAGGCACAAAGGATTTCCTTTTTCTTCCTATCTCCCCAAATCCTCTTCAGCCCTGATGCTCCTGGAGTCATTCTTGTTCTAAAGGCTTTTCTTCTCTGATTCATTTTAGATCCAATTTGCTGCCTTTGTCCCTGCTATGAGGTCTGTGCTCATCTATGGAGTCAGATATTGCTGATCTTCTCATATTTTCTATTGTTAAAAGGATTGGGAGCCATAAGTCCTGTTGCAGTTCTTGCAAAAGGGCATTCCTCCAACTTCTATCCAATGTGCTTTTATTTGTAACTGCAGGGTGACGTTACAAAGCATTCTGCTCCATCCCAGCCAGCCCCCTGAGCTGCACACTGACTGCCATGTCCTTGTCATCCCCCACATGCCACTCAGAGGTTTGATAGCCCAAAGGCTGGGCTTCAGACAGCAGCTCCTCTTAAAAGAGAATTACCTTTTTAATGAGTCCTTATCACTGGTAATTATTCTGCTCACAACTAGATGACAAGCTACTGGAGGTAGGGTTGGGTAACAAAATTCTGCCTCATTAAAACCTCCAATGTTCTGACACAGCCATCATCTGTTTCTGCCACGAGCAATCACCAGGTTAGGTTACAAACCATGAAGTGTTGTCCACTGGCATTCATTTGGCAAAACCCTCCAAACCAGTTCATTCTTTTCAAAAGAATTCATGGCCATAACATTTTGGTGATGCAAACAATCCCAAGGCAACTTTCTTCTGCAGGAAGGTCACTGGAAGGTTGAGGCATGGACTCAACAACCAGTGAATGCAGAACCTGACCATTACAACAGTGATTTCTGTAGCTGCATTTCTCTTCACAGAGAAAAGCAAGGCAAAACTTCCCGAGGATTTTCTGGGAATCACATTCTCTGAACCTCAAAGAAAGAAAAAAACAATTCTTATCTCATTTACTGCTCCTGTGTTTTGGAACAAGTGGAATGCATTGTGGAAGATTGTTTACCTGAAGGGAATTGATAATTGGATTTTGGTGTGAGTGTTTTGATTCATTGACCAATTGAATCCATGTGTGTGTGTTGGGACTGTCAGCTGACAGTCATGAGATTCTGTGCAGTTGAGTTGAGTGCTTGTGCAAATTCAGTGTAATATAGTATAGAATTATATAGTATAATAAAGTATTTAATTAGTCTTCTGATACCCATGGAGCCAGATGCATCATTTCTCTCCCATAGTCAGGGTTGCCCTGTGTGGAGACCCTGGATGGGGGGCATTCCCTGGTCTAGGGAGACACAAGAAGCTTCCCTCAAAAAGCTGTTAGACCCCATTGGCTCCTTACCCTGTTCCTATGTCTGTTCCTATGTCCCTGAGCCACTCCTCCCTTATTCCCTGATTGTCCCTCATCTTTGTACTGCTCCAAGACCAGGGTGAGCCCCCAGGCCCCTGTAGAGAGAAAGCTGGACCCTCCATGTGTGTGTGTCTGGGGCCTGATCATCTCACCACAGCTGAATAAAACATCTATGGGTATTATGCAAAGGTCCTTTTTGCTTCCTTACCCTGGACTGTGCTAGCAGCAATTCAGCTTGCTACAGCCCTTTTACTCTCTGATTTCCCCACAAGCAAAACCCACTAGCAAATTAAGAATTAGCTTAATTATTTGCAGCCAAGACATCTTAAACTCTTTTTCTAGCGTTATAGAGGTTAAGCAGCTCTTTTCTGTTTGCGTTGTGCACACCAGGGAAACTGTGTGACAGTCCTGCTGTAACAAAACCAAATTCAACACGAGCAGAAATCTCAAAGATGTTTAATGAAAATTGACTGAGAAAGAGAGCTTGTAAAGTACTAAAAGATGCAACATGAACACACTTCATTAGACACCAGAGAGCCAACCACAAGATATAACCTGGAGGAAAGCAGGCTGCATTAACTCCAGTGTGAACAGACCGAGGTGCTTTTAACGGGGAGCCCCTGACGCCCAGCATCCCTGCTGCTTTTAGCATTAAGTACTTTGTTTCACAACAGGTTGGGAATGATAATTGCACTCAGTGGTGTAACAAATCCTCCCAGAAACTGAAGTAATGTCTAACTTTTTAAATATTAATTTTGGAAAATGAGAATTTCAAGTGAGCTGCCTGGACTAAGTGAAAATCAGTGTTTTTCGACCGGCACATATCATGGGAATTTTCAGCTCAGTTCTGTGCACAACTCCCATGTTGTCATTGACATTTGGAAGCCCTTGAGATTTAAGCATTAATCCTGGCTCATCTGTATCTGTAGGCTTTAATGTCAATATATTTAAAGGTTTGTTCTACAAAGGACCCACGATCTCCTCAGGAATTTGAAAGCATAAGAGAAGACAAGGACATTATTGGAAAAAATAATGATGCTGATGCAGGAAAATATTAAACAGTTAAATAATGACCTCACTTCCACTAAACTGATACAGATAATTAAATCATCTTATCTTTGCTCAATTTAAAGTGCAAGTACCAGTAAAGGGGAGTGCAAGCAAGCAGAGCCAGTAAGGGAAATGCCACTGCCACCACCAGCTGTCAAATCTGGAGCCATGGCTTGATGCTGTTTAAGACACGAGGGATGGCACTGCCACCATCCTTGTCTACCATAAGCACTCAATATGTCATTGTAGAAACTTACTGGCTTGCATCAGGGTGAAATGTTATGATAATTATAGCAAAAAAAAAGTGTTCCACTGAAATGTATTTTGCAAAATTTCTTTCATTTTAAAAGGAATGGCAAAATGAAATCACAACATGTTTTTCATTTCACATTGCTGTTTAGTAAAACATACTTTCAATCCTGTTGAGGAGTAAATTTCCCAATTCCCCAACAGGAAAAGGCTGTATAAATATCATCAACTCAAACAGCAGCATCAATAACCATATTTACGCTATCTGGGGGAAAAGAAAAAGAAAACTCAGGAGATTAATGACTAAACTTATCCCAAAGACAAAATGTTTTGCTGTCTTCCTAATCTAAGCAGCAATCCACATGCTCTGTGACACAGGGCAGTGACAGCTGGGTATGTGCACAAAACACTGCACATGAGCAAGATGTTTGGCAGAACATTTGGCTTTGGCACTGGAAGAAAAAGTCCTACACATGCTAAACACAATTTCTCCCCCTTGCTGACTGCTAGACCAGAAGACCTTGACATGCCTGCACCAGTTAGAGAAGGCTATACAGTGTTTTCAGAAATCATTAGGTTTATTACAGAACATCAGCAGGAGGATGATGCTGGTAATTATTTAAACAGGTGATTATGCAAAACACAATTACCAAACAATTTGTATCTCTCTTCAGAGAAACCTGAACAATGTTTTCCATTAGTGAGAAGCTGAGTCTGCTGCCATTCTTGGAGATATGATACATAATAAGAATAGCTAAGATAAATGCTTTGAGTCACTGTATGAAATCAATATGCCATCAATGAATTTTATATTTATATTCCTCCATAACATCCCAAGTGTTACCTGCAAGAGTATTTGTGATTTAAAGGATAATCAGAGGGCAGTTCAGTGACATCATATTCATTTATCTCATATAGTCAAGGAGGTCAATTAGGCATCTTGTAAGTCTCATAATTGATTATATCAGTTAATTCTGTCCTCAGATAAATTGGTGAAAACATGCAACAGCACTGTCTGCAGAGTTGTTCTCCTCTGGGCTGCAAACAAGTACTGATAGCCTAAGGGGAAAAAATTGCAGAGTGTTTAAATACTGCAAATCCCACCAAATTTAATAACAGACAAAATAATGCACCTGCACAATTCAGTAAATAATTCTTTTCACTCTGATTTCTAAGCTGGACAATGCCATCTGAGCCATGGTGGTTTAAGTGGGCAGTGACAGGAGCTTTTTGGGGTTCCCATTTGCAGTTGGCCTGAGCAAAGCTAGGCATTGGGTCCCTGGACTGCCAACCATCCCTGCAGTTGATTGAGCTAACTCTGTAATTCAGACAAAACTCTGGATCATAAGTTACTAAAGCTTCACCTCACCTCCTTCTAACCAGAAACTCTTGGATTTGGGGAGCCTTCATCAGGGTTCACACATGACCAGTGTAACTAGAGAGAAATTGAGGTTCCTTAACCTTTAACAGCTAAAAAAATGAAGGGTTAAACCAGAATATCTCACATCAGGCTCAAATTATAGACAATTGAGAGAAACTGTCACTTCTAGAGTGAGAGCCACTTGACTTATTTTAGGTGTCTACTTCAGAATGAGATAAATTGCAGCATAGATACCAGTGACTTACACTGACTTAATAGATTTAATCAGGGTGTAGTCAATGGACATACTGAGTAGCTCATAGAGATGTCTGTGTTGTAGCTATCCAGATTTATTCAGACAAACCTCTGTGTGGGGCCATAATCAGTTTTCTAAACATAGGTGTACTTCCTATGCAAAATGCCCTTGGGCATCAGGGATGTGGGTCTGGCAGACAAGACACAAGACTTACAGAAATTTGCCTCCTGCAGTGACAGTGTTTGGGTGGGAGATCCTTGGACACCTCAGCTGGCTCCAGGTGTGTTTGACCCATACCATGTTCAGGAGAAGGAAATTAATTACATTTTCAGCCCACCTTCACAGCGGCAATGACAGCAGCAGCAGCTTGGTGCCGCATGTCCAGGGAAAGGAGCTGAGCCATCTGTGCCCAGCAGTCAGGTCATGCTGCAGGATGTCCCCTGCCAGGCAGAAGGTCCTTCCCAGCAGGATCTCTGCAGGTGCCACCAGCTGCAGGCCCTGCTGCAGAGCCCCCATTGCAGCCCCCAAGTCGTGGTGTTTATCTTGCCAGCTTACCGAGCTCTGCGCCCAGAGCTGACAGGTTGCTCTGCCCTTACTCAACTACCTGAAAGGTAGATTTGTGGATTGCAGCAATCCAGTCTAAACTAATTCATGAAACATTTATAGCAATTTTGTGTTGTTCCAGTTCTGACCTTTGGCTGAAACTGCTCATTCTCCTCACTTCTACTTTCTCCGCTGTTACATTCACAGGCAGCAAGTTTCTTGCAACACACACACATCTTTTCTCCAAAGAATAAAAAAGAGAGAAGAAAGCATCTCATTTTTCTTTCTGGGGAAATGAACACATAGTCTAGTCATTTGTAAAACGAAAATGCTGCTTAAATAACCCTATATGTCTCTGTTTAGTTAACATCCTGAAAGCAACAAATTAAAAGTGCAAAACATTTTTCTTCTCTACCTTGTTAGAAAGGATTAAGACTGGTCCTTCTTTCCTCCAATTTGGTATTACAGGTATTTACATCTGGTGGGAGCCTGGAGAGGTGGCTCTTGTTCTCCAGCATTGCTGTCCAGTGTTTTTGCATCACTCACTTTCAAAAATGAACCAGGATTGTCTCAGATTTTTTAGAGGCTTCTGAGATGAGCCAGACACTTCTGTCTTCTTCTCACTATGTTTCTCTGTACATTTCCCTACAGTTTAAAATAATAAAACATTAGTCTTGCTGTAAGTGATGCACAGGAGGAAGTGACTATAGATTAGAATGAAGCACATAAAGTTGAAAAATTAGATGCAGTAAAGGAGGCTGGAAGAATAAACAGCTAAACAGTGGTGGAATAAAAATATAGTCCTTTGAGAATCTATGAAATAAGACAAATTTGCATCAGTCTGAAGATGTGCTCCCAGAAGGATGAGTCTAATACCAGGCTGAGATCCAAAACTAACCTTACTCTGAGACACAGGCGAAGAAGAAAACTGATGTCTGATCAGTCAGAGATCAATGCCATATGTGTAAATAGATATTTGACCTTATCAAATTTTTGGAATGAAAAAGTTCTTTCTGGATGTATTAGTTTTGAAGATGCTCCAACAGCCTGAAGGTTGACTGCTCTCTGCTCTGCAGCTTTGGAGACCTGGTTTGCTGTCACTTTGCCCCAGCCCCTTGGTCATCTGCCTGGTTGATTTTGAGAAATATCAGTGATTTTCCTGACTCTGGTTCTCAGCATTCCATGTTTCCATGGCTTTTTGGGTGCTGCTGCTGACTAGAGAATCAGTCCCCCTCAGTCAGTCACTCACAATGAGGGGATGTTTTCCCTCTAAACAACTCTAGTAATGGGATGGAACCATAGAAATAAAAGACAGCAATTTTTATAATAATCTCTGGGATTTCAAAGTTTCTGTGTTTTATATGAAGATCTGAATTGGTCTGTAGGCTTCACATCAAAAAAATATGAAGAGAAACAGTAGTCATAGTAGTCATGTATCCTTGTTCCTGTTTTCTCTGTGCCTCTGCTAAATTTAGTTCAGCACTGTCCTTGAGGTGAATTTGGCCTTTTGCAAATATTCAGTGATTTTGGAGTTCTATACAAAAGGAAATTGATGTCATAGCTGCAATTTATATCAAAACCATGTTGTAGGTTGTCAACAAATGAGTCCATCTGCATTCTCTTCCTGACATGGCAGTGAGCAGGAGGCACAGGCACAACTGCAAACCATTTGTATTCTCAGCAGGATGCAGACTGCCAGGGGCTGAATGGAATGCATTACCTTCACAGGATTTTAAAGTGTCCAGTACAGGTGCTAGAAACTATAAAATAACTAGGTCTGCTGAGCAAACCCCACAGAAGTTTATGGATGTCTATATGATGGTCCTAATGAGTTGTGATGATTTGTACTGTTAATTCTCTAGCACACACTCTAGGATATCTCTCTAAAAGGATGGATTTCAAAAGGCCATACAGAATCTTCCCTGCAAAAATCCCTAACCTTTGTGATTCAGCCTGAATCCCATCAACATTAAGACAATTTTCTCACTGATTCCAGTGGTGTTTGGATCAAGGCATTTATCCAGCCATGTAGAACACACCCCAAAATTGTGCAGTTCAGGTTTTGATGTATGGACAAGCTATAGGTCACTGTCGTGTGTTGCATCAGTCACAGTGCTCACAATGGTGTGCAAAGCAAAAACATTCATTCTGTTGTTTGTCAGAATGTGAGCTTGGCTCAAGAAAGCTCTTGTCCTCTGCATAGAGATACAAATCCTTGGGGTGTTTGCTGAAGTACTGTTGATCTGTCTGTAATGCAAAATAGTCTCAGATATTCATGAAATACACCCAGATTCCAGCATCTTTTGCCTGACACAAAAAAAAATCACCAGGATCAGCAAATGTTGTTCTACCAGTCCACATCAAATACACAGAAAAAATAAAATGAGTGTACAAGTGTAAGAAGCCAACTGTGCTCACAGCAAGCTCCAGAACATTATTGATAACAGCCTTTAAAATCCCACACAGCCACGTCCTCTGTCCAGGAGCATCTCCAGGAGACCTCGCAGCACGTGCAGCAGCACTGCCATAAAATCTGGGGAGTTTTATGGCCCAGGCTGGCACAACTGCTAATGTGCTCAGAGAGGAGAATTTAAGTGGGTTTTAAAGATTAAAAATTCAAGTTTGAACCAAAAGACTTGGACAACTTGGGTTGGTGGAAAAGAACAATATTTGAGACATGCAGACTTGGGTGTCTCTGGCTTTGGGATGAAATCTGAGGTCCATGTTTAATCTAAACTTTTTTATTGCATCAAAATTAAAGTAGACTTATAACATGTGAATAGCAGAAAACTTCTTTTCTGAGGTTCTTAAGTGCTCTCTGCTTTTATGGATTTATGTGGGCATAGTTTTCATGTAAAAATTAATCCACTTTAGTACTTCCAAACATTCCACAAAAGAGAAAGGGCAGTACTTCTAATACCTCTCAAAGACCCTTCCAAACATCAGTGCTAAGACCAGGAATTCTCTGAAGATTTGTGAATTGGGGAGGATGTTTCAAGATCCAGAAAACAAAAATATTCTCTTACTGCCATTGTCTAGTCTTCGGTGACACCAGTAAACACACCCAGATCCACTCATTGTACAAATTTGCCCTGAGCTTTCAGTCAATATAGCCAAAACTGCAAGTTTGCAACAAAACATGGAACCTGTTACTGCAGTTCCCAGTTCTGGATTGCAGGTTTCAAAGGAGTCTTGTTTCCTCTCTCTGATAAATGCCTTTTCAGGAGGTAAGGCTCCCTTTGAAAGCATGAAAGGTGTGCCCCTTTGAAAGTGCCTTCTGTGGAGATTAGGCATTCCTATGATCAATTTTTCATGCTGCCCTTTTTCTGTCTCTGTGAGCCTCTGATTTTCAAATTATAACCTCCTAGAGTCATTGCATATTATATTTTAGCTGAGCTATCATTAAAAATAGCATCCTCATCATATCTCTCCCAGACAAATCATGTTATTTTATGCAGGACTTTCTTTCCCCCAGTGAAAATAGTAGCAGGATTTCCTTCACAGAGAACAAACTGCAACATTTTCCCTCCAAGAGATGGACATATTGACTAGAACTGACTCGCTTACAGTGAGGAATTGTGGGCAAATTGCTTCAAATTGTTTAAGGTCAAAGTTGAGTGACTGTCAGGAGAAGTTAAACCTGAGACATGTAAGATCAACTGCAGACCTCTTGTCATTTCTGTTAATAAATCAATCCCACAGCTGAGTGCAGTCTTTGCCTGGTAACTGTCAATAGCTCAGAAAAGAGCCAAGAAGCACACAGGCTTATATCCAGCAGGAGGAATAAAGCCAGACTTAAAAATAATGTGGACTTGCATGATTTTTAGATTATAGCCCTCGATTTGTCTATGGTTAGAATAAAAAGTCCTCTCAGAGAGATTGTTATCATGATGTAGCCAGCTTAGTCAGACCCAGGGTTTATCAAAACTCTCAGAAAAGACCTCTGAAATTTCTGGTGCAGTTTCTTGAGGGCTGATCCTATTGAAGTCTCTTTTGCATAAACTAGCTGTAAGTGGAAAACTACATTTGTTGCTCAGGGTTTTATTGCAGAAGGTTTGAAAGGTAACTGTGAGACTGTGCCTTCCTACCTGCTAGAGAGCAGCTCTGCTGAGAAGGACCTGGGAGTCCTGGTAAGGGACAAGTTGGCCAGCAGTGCCCTGGTCAGGAGGGCCAGTGGTGTCCTGGGGTGCTTCAGGAAGAGTGTGGTCAGCAGGTCAAGGGAGGAGATCCTGCCCCTCTACGGGTGAGGCCACATCTGGAGTGCTCTGTCCAGTTCTGGGCTCCTCAGTACAAGAGGGCCAAGGGGGTACTTGGAGAGGGTCCAGCAGAGGGTCACAAAGATGATAAAGGGTCTGGAGCATCTCTGTTGTGAGGAAACATGTCGCTGTAGGACACGAAAGAGCACACAGCACACCGCTCTCTCGGTGAAGAAGAAAAAGGGCCGTTTATTTTCTGACTCCAACATTTATAGTTTTACAAACGTGACAGTGGATTGGAGGGTGACAGTGACACCTCTCCACAGACACTGGTTTAACCAACAGTCTATCAACTCTCTCTTCCTCCATAGAGGAATGCAAAACAATGAGTTGTTTTGAGAAAGTTCCCCACGGAATGTCAGCATCAGAAGGCTTTAGAGAATCTCAAAGAACCAAGGTGACAGAAACATTGTGGGAGCTGGGCCTGGTTGGTACAGAGAAGAGAAGGCTGAGGGGGGATCTCATCAACACAGAAGATGGTGTCAAATGATGATGCCAAACCCCTTTCAGTGATGCCAGGACAAAGAGCAATGGCCACAAAGTAAAACACAATAAACTCCTCCTCAATGTGAAGAACCTCCTCATGAGGGAGGCAGAGCACTGGAACATGACTCAGGGAGTCATGTCTCCAGAGTTTCTCTGGAGACATTCCAAACCCACCTGGAAGAGTTTCTGGGCCACCTGTTCCAGGTTACCCTGTCTTGGCAGGGGGGTTGGACTGGATGGTCTCCAGAGCTCCCTTCCAGCCCAAACAGTTCTATGATTCTGTGATTCTCCACCACCACACTCATGTGCCCAGTGGAGGACATCCTAACTGGGTGATCCTGGAACTCTCCCAGAACCTCTGGGATTATCCTGATTAACCCACCATTAAGATCTAGAATTGAAGCCTCCTGCCACGGGTTTCCCATCAGGAAGAGCTCTGTTTATTCAAATAAACTTATGCTCAAGCTGACCAAAAAGTGAAGCAGACAATACATGGGCCTTGATAATTGTTACCCCATGTCAAGTATTCCAGGAGTCCTTTTTGTACAAGTTATAAAAGAAAACCTTGGGACACTTTCTACATTTCTTGATAATAATATGCATGTGCTTGTCTATAAAGCATGAGTCTTTGTTTTGGATTTGTTTGTTTGTTTTCATAAAGAGGTGCTATATAAAGAGGTTCATGTGCAGAGTATTAAAAGTACTTAAAATTAGGCACCTTTATTATGAATTCATCACACATTCTGGTAACACCTTTAATCCTTCAAAAGGACTTCACAGAGTGAATGAACAAAGCCGAGCAAATAGGGCTGCTCTAAATATTTTCATAGAGCCTTCAGTCTGTACGAGCTGGATCTACACTCACAGAGCCCACTGTAACACTCTCAAAAGCCTTTCAGACCTGGAGTGAGGCCGTGAAGCAAATCCCACCTGGCCTCTTCCACACTGAAGTTCACTCCATTTTCCAAGAGCCTGCAGCATTGGGGCTGCTCAGTCAGACCCAGTAGAATTCACCCAGCCACATTCAGAAGACCCTTCTGTAGCAGGCGAGCATTGGGATCCTCATTTTACAAACACACCCAGAGACAGCTTGAAAACTGTGATTACAGATGGATTAAAAGAAAAAACTCAAACAAGCAGGTCCAATAAATTATTTGTTACACGTTGCTCACTCGGCATCCCTTGGAAGCAAGTAAATTCATAGCAAGGTCTGGAAATGCTGTGCAGTTCCAGCACTGGTGTATTTTTATAGCTTTCAGCTCTTCTTTGGTTATTTTTCCCTCTAATTGGCAGACCTTCAGGCATTTCCACAGAGGCAGGAACCCCTGGATAGTAAGTTAGCCTAAGCAATTTTTTTTCCTTATTTCTCCTTCAAGATCCCTAAGAGGTAAGCAGATTCCCTCCTAACCTCCTACCCTCATCTTCCCTCCAGGTGACCACAGACTGAAAATCAGACTGCCCATATTTCTGTACATCTCCAGCCCAGACTCTTCATAGTTCTCTATCTAAATGAAGCCCTCCAACTTTCAGAGCCTGGTCCAAATGCTTTTAAAACCTGTCAAGAACAAAATAGCCTCCTAAAGTAACATCTTTGGGATCATGGAGCTTAAATACTCTACATCAAAATCAGAAATGTTCCATTTATTAAGAAGTGGTTGGAACATCTAATAGGTAAAAGCTGCTAAGGTGCTATTTTTTTCCTTTTTGTGTGTGTGTGTTTATTTGTTTTGGTTTGGTTTTTTTTATCTGTTTGTTTGGGGTTTTTTGTTTTGTTTTGTTTTGTTTTGTTTTTGCTTGGTTTTGATTTTATTTGGGTTTTTTTTTGAAGTAGCTGTTGGCTGGACTGATTCTTTCTCTGTGTCGTTCTGAAAAATAGGTCTTCTGCTGGGTCCTCTGAAGGATGGGCTGTGAATGTTCTCAACTGTCTCTAGAGAAACATTTCCAGAATTCTGTCACTTTATGAGCCAAGACATTGAACTCACATGGAAATAGAAAATTAACTGGAAAATTAAAAGTTTTCCTAACAAAACCAGAACTCTTCACATGCCAAAAAAACCCTCTAAGGACCAGTTTAAGCACTAAGAGAAAATTTCTAAATCTTTGTTTTCTTCCTTTCAAAGAGTCTGGCCATCCTGAATCTATTCTGATCAAGAATTTGCTGGTCAGGGAGGATAGTGACAATCAATCTTGACAGTTGTTGATACAAAATCAAAATGACAGAGTGGATTATGTGCTCAATAAGAGATGAGGAATGACTGAGAAGCTACAGAGCACAAGGTACTTGATTAAAAGTGGCTTTTATCTTAATCCAAGTCAAAAATGGCACCATAGAAAAATTTGCTCTAATCTGTTCAAGTTCAGCAGTAATGCGAGGAATAAGTCAATATTTGAGAAGCAAAAGTGATGTTTTTATGCTAAAAAAACTTGATAAAAACAAGTCAGTCCTGTTTCTTGCTCTCTACAGTTTTAATATGCTGAATTGTCTCCACAAATAGAACTTGTCAGTGGCTCTTACAAAGCATCTCTTGGCAGCTGGTAATGTCAACTTCTGCCCTAAGAAGTGGGTTTGCATTAATGCCAGTGTGAGATTCTCTGTTTAACACTTCTCAGTGGTTTATAAATGAAATGGACTCAGGAACTGAGTCACTTTCACATGACACTACTCCAGTTAAACACATTCTCCTGAAGGAGACAAAAGAAAATCAAAATGCTGTAAAGTGTGTAGCTGATGCAGTCTCAAGCCATTCTGCAGGCTTAAATGAAGTCTTTACATCTCAGTAGATCCTCCTGCAGGAGTCTCAAACTCCACAGATCTTTAAAAGTCCTCCCAAGAGCAAGTACACTGTTCTGGAGTCCAGATAAATTTAAGTATTAGTCTGATGGGAGAATCAATTAAAATCCAAGAAATTGAATCCTTCAAAAATTATGCTGGAGCTTTTGAAGTCCCCAAGGCCAACATCCCAGAGTTTCTGCTTGTCTTTCCATGCTGCATTCCTGCTCATCACAGATTTGGCTAAGCCAGCTGTTTGTGTGCAGGGGTGCCACCAAAGCAGGAGCACACATTCTCTCTTAGGATGCATTTTTGGGGCTGAAGGTGATGGTACCTGGTCACAGGCTGGGGGACCCTCACAGGTCAAGAGGTGCCAGGGGCTGCATCTGGGCAAGTCTGGCACTCACCAGGCTCTTCACCCTACTCTGTACTCCTGCCAAGAGCTCACTTCTCATAGCTAAACATCCCTCATCCCAAAACAGCCTCAACAGACACGACCCAAGATGGTTTTAATGGATTCCTTGGAGCCTGAGGAGGACTAAGAGGTGAGACAGGATGCCTGGCTGTGCAGTGCCATGTTTATCTCATATGGAGGCAAAAACAAAGGCTTCCAGTCTCTTCCTTCCAGGCCTAAAGGTACAGCTGCTCAAAATTGTGTGCCTCGACTTCATTCTATCTCCCTTCCTTTTTTCCCTTCCTGTTCTTCCCTATCCTCTCCTCCTTGGATGCTGTCATAGTTCACATCTCAAATCAAAACTTGGTGCCTAAAGGCTTTGCCAATGACAAAATTTCAGATGTGTCCATGGCACCTCCATGAAGACATGATTTTCCATGAAATTCCATTTTGTAGATTATTTGGTGTGTGCAAGGTCTGAGGTAAAAGCTGGGAATCTTAAACTAATTTCATAGAAATGACAGAAGTGTTTCAGACTCAACTGTTCTCAGGAGCATTTAAAAAAAAAAAACATTGGTTTCAATGTCTTTGCACAGGAACAAATACTTGGAGTAAAGAGACTTTGATGCTAACACACAGAGTCAAATGCACAGTTTATTTCTTCTTGCTGCACAGTTGTCCTGGCTACAACAGTACAAAAGTGTATTTGTCACCAAACCAGTCAACCTCCTTGAAATAAACATAGGAATCCACATCTCTATGGATAAGAGGGTGTAATTTATTTTTTTTTAATTATTTTCTTTGCAGAAATGAATCTAAACAAGTTTCTGCTGTGGTATACATTGCAGTTTAAATGATTCATATACCAGCTTACTTTACAGTTCTCATAGGTTGTATTTTAATTTTTAATTTAAATACAAAAAAACTCCCAGCAATGTATTAATGGCAGATAGGAAGAGAATATAATCAGGATTTAAGGAACTGTTGCCCAAACACAGCTTCTATAAAATCTGTTAGTAGTGGAACACTGAAGGTATTTCCCCACCACCACCATAAATGCAGGATTATATGCGTACCATGATTTGAGAAAGGACTTAAGTCCAAGACTAAGAGATATTATTTAATTAATCTCCCCAGTACATTTAATTTACAGTCCATTTTTTATAGGTACACTGTTTTCATGGCAAACTGAGTGAAGCCTTACTTAATTTTGGGTTTGGTTTCTATATGATAGAGAACAAAAATAAAAAAATCTCTTCCAACAAGGACATTATTTGACATTTTGCTAAATATTAATGTACTAGTAAGATACAATTTGCCAGACTTGTCATAATACAGATATAAAATGCAAATGTTTCCAGGAAGCTGTCAGTCAGAGAATTATAATTGCTCAAATAACTTGTATTTGAGTCAATAATTTTCCTAATTTTATATGAACAGATGTTATTGCAATCTATTAATTAAAGACAAACATAAATAAACATTTTTACAAAGGATGTTTCACTAAGAGTACCCTATTTTCAGTTACTATGTAGCATTCCCTCACATCTACTGTAATATAAGAAACACATTCCACATTCATTGGGTGTTCTGAGCCCAAGGGCCTGGTATTTATGAATGTTGTATTTCATGTTTATCTCAGTAGCATACAAGTATTTGTGCTGCTGAAGGCTGATGAGATTCTCTGAAGCCTGTGGCCCCTGCCTAAGTTACTTTCACATCTGCAGAGAAGCACTGTGACAGAAATAATAATCTGCTCTGAGTCGATTGTGTTCACACGACCAACATAACTCTCCTGAATGGGTCAATTAGAGCAAATGCTGCCAGGGAGCCATCCTACAAATGTGGGATGGTTACCTCCAGATGACTGTTTTCCCTAAAATTCTGGAGGCTGTGCTAATTTGCAGTGCATGCATTAAAGAAAACCAAGACAGAACAGCAGAAGCATTTCTCACTATTGCTCCCCCAGAAATTGTTATAAAAGGCACTCCACCCTTTCTCTCAGAACTTTCCAAAATTCCTCAGCTGAGGCCACTCTTCTGGCTGCAGGTTGGTTGCAATACCCAAGGCCCATGACCTTGAACATAAACAGCAACCATTGATTTTCCATCAGGCATTTATAAATGCCAGGTACCTTTTTAACCTATAAAGCACGACAGAGCAACCATAACCTGAGCTTGGACTTCACCAACAAAAAAAAAGGGGTGGTAATTTAAAAAAGCTCATTGCTAAGCCTTCTCTTTAGATTTGGCCATTCCTTATGCTTGCCTGATAAATCCACAGCCCAATCCCTGCATCTCAAACACCCCTTCTTTCACTTCAAAGCTGAGTGAAATGTATGCAGAAGACAAATTTGGGAACCTTGAAACCTTTCCCAGGCAGATGATCAACAGCTCCTGGAATTAAGTGTTTGTGAGAGATGCTCAATAGCATCCAGTCTTTGAAAGCTGTAGGAGACAGAAAAACCACCATTTCCCCTGTTAATTTGTTACATTTGTTATTTTCTTGATCACCCAGATGTCTGGCCATGAAAGAAATTAAGGTGTCAGTTCTGCTGGCAGAAAGATGAAACCCAGAAATGTCGACAAGCATGGGAGACTATACCAGTTTTATACAAGGATTTAAGTGAAAGTGAAAAAGGAAGAGGAAGACAAAACCCTTAAGACTTTAGATTTTCTGGTCTGTCTCCAAGGTGACAGCTTGCCTATGACTTGCCTTTGTTTGCAAAGTTTGGATCTCCTTGCTCTCACCATTCTGGAAGGGCAGGAAGCAAAGAAGTCTTGAATGAATGGTGCCATTAAAAGAAATATTTAGGGATAATCTGGGTCCATATAACACGTGGAAACTTTAACGGTCTGTCAACAAACATCAAATATTTGCTAGCCTTGGGATAGAGAGCAGTGATTAAAATGTTCTTGCTTCTGTCTCACTTCTGGCCTTCTGTCACTGTGACAGAAAGGCTCTTCCCCTTCACTCACTGTTTTTCTGCTGCTTTCTGCTATCATCTTTTCTTCTATTTCAGTTTTAGGGAACAGTTTCCCTGATCTGTGCTTTCTGAAATCATCAGTCTCCTGGCTACCTTTTCACCTTTCTGTCTGCTAAGGACAGTGTGTTTGGACCTCAGGTAAAATCTCCCCTGAAGCCTTCACCTGTGAACAAACCTGGTCAGAAGACAAGCTTTGCATTACCCAAATCAACAGTTATGGACCAATGTGGAATCAGCATCAAATGCAGTTAAGGTCCCACTTCACCACTAGATTTGGCAATTGTTGAGATTATTGACTCTCTGCAAGATGGATTGCAAGCTGACAAGTGCCCTGAACTGGCTATGGCTCTGCCTTCTGCTTTTCCTCACAAAGAATCATCTCAGTTATGCCTTCCCTGGATCCCTCTTAATCCAGACCCCTTGGGTCTCCTATCCCCTTTCCCTTCATCACCCTTGATCCTTGTTCCACTCCTCTCTCTCTGCTGCTCATGGCCTTGGAGCTCTGAATCTAATGAGAAACAGGGACAAACTGCAGTTTTTCAAATATTATTACTTTGTATTTTGGCTGGCAGTATTTTTCAGAGGAAGGGCAAAAGCACAGATCTGACCCAGAATCATTTAGCTGTAGACTTCAGTCTTTAGCTCAAAATACAGAAGGCTGCATGTTCCTAACACTATGACTGCAAAGAAACATTCACCGTGACTAACGTGACATTTTTATCCACTGGTTCATTCTCTGTTTTTTTCATTTGGAATTGAAAAAGAAAAAAAAAAGGATCTATATTTTTTTTTAAATTTTCTCTCCAAGAAGTATCAGTTCAATAGGTGATATATATGTTTAATATAAATTCTGAAGTCTTTTATTCAAGCTCTTTCACACCAAAGCATGATTTGGCATAGTATCAACATATCTGGCTTTGCATCAGAGGGATACGTTCTGGCAAGAGATGCTTTCAAAGAAAATTAGGCTGATTGTCTGGGACATACAAAAAGAATAAAACCATTTTCCTGTGTTCGTAGAAGAGCAATGACCAGAATAAAACAACTGAGATTGTTGGCATTAATATGTTGTCAAGAAATAATCTTTGAGCCTGGCTAAGCACAGCTTTCCTTTATCCCTTACAAAGTGCTGGGTTTGATTAGCATGAAGAGAGAAAAAATTTCTTGAGCTTGGAAACAAATGCACTTCTGGCTCTGTTCAGAAATCAGCCTTAAACTTCATAGCAAAAATTAAAAAGTGAATAAGAATCAAGTCTAGATGTATATATTTGTCTGTATGCAGAAGGAGCAGGAAGAGATGAGAGAATCAAAGTACAGGAGCAGTGAGGAAGAGAAGAAAAACAAAGGAAATAAATAAACATGCAGAGAGAGATTCTCAGCTGGGATAAATCACTGCTGCCCTGCTAAGGTCAATACATCCAGACAATTTTTATCTTTAATACAAGACCCTTTGGCTTCAGCTGTGGTAGACCAATTGCATTTAAACACACACCATTTATTTTCCAAACTGACTGTAGGCAGAAGATACAATACTCACCCCACAAAACTTCTCTAGTACAGTCATTTTTTGAATTACAATTTCATCCAGACTGAAGCAGGCAAATGTTTGGACAAAAGAGGGACAATACCACCCCCCAAACAAAATTTGAAGGAACTATCAGCAATGTTCCTGACACAAGGCAGTGGAGAAAATCACCCACTACCAGCAAGTTTATGCATTTCTCTCCTTCTGCTAAATTGTTTCCTGTGGTTTTCCTTTTCTCCTCTCCTCTCCTCTCCTCTCCTCTCCTCTCCTCTCCTCTCCTCTCCTCTCCTCTCCTCTCCTCTCCTCTCCTCTCCTCTCCTCTCCTCTCCTCTCCTCTCCTCTCCTCTCCTCTCCTCTCCTCTCCTCTCCTCTCCTCTCCTCTCCTCTCCTCTCCTCTCCTCTCCTCTCCTCTCCTCTCCTCTCCTCTCCTCTCCTCTCCTCTCCTCTCCTCTTACCTTTCTAATGCAACATTCATTACACTGGTCCAGATTCAGATTCTATTTTAATTTTCTGTACCAACTATGCAACACAAAAGTGCTTTTAAATCTCCTTCATTTAACTGAGCTGAAACTGGGAGAAACAGGAACAGTCCTAGTGAAACAGGTTGTGATTTCTGCACATGCAATTACTCACAAACAAGCACATTCATTTTCTAATGACAATTTTACCCAGACATCTATAACAAAACTCCTGCTTTAATGGGGAAAAATCAGGAGACACTGCCAGCTGAATGAATAGTTCAGCTTTTTTACAGAGCTGTGCTTGGAAATAAAGCCTGTTTTGCAATAAACTGTTCCTAGGACTGAGCCTGATATTTGTTTTCTTGTATTTATGTCATGAGAGCTCTCTAATGTGAAAAGATGTATGCTCTAAGTAGCTACATAATGGCTTCCCTCCAAAAGGGCCATTACAGGCTGTAAAATAAATAGTACTCATTTAATTCCTTTTGTAAATATACACAGTTTGGAGACAATAATAACACAGAGAAAGTAAATTAAACCACAGAAAACCACTGCATCCAAATGAGTTTATGAAACCAAGGGGAAAAAAAACAACCACAAGATAATGGAAGAGTATCTTGGGGCAAAGGTCCCCAGCTCAGCAAACTATTTAAGCATATGCTTAATGAAAGAAATGTCCTGGGTAGCTTGCTGAATTAAGACTTTGGTTATGTATAGACATATGATAAAACAAAAACAACCTATAACAACCACCAACTGAATTTAGGATGTTCAAACCTCACAAAATTGATTGACTGGTGCCCTAGCTGACAATCCAAGAAACCTCCAAGAAAGCTCCACTGGTGAGACCCCTAAAGAAGGAGTCTGCAGTGGATCAGTTTCATCCATCTTGGCCAGACCTTCCAGGGAAGCAGTTTCTCGAGCAGCAGCCTCTGTCCAGCACCCATTCCTTTGTTCTTTGTTCAATTTATGACTTTGTATTTGCTGTTGCAAAAGGAACATTGTGTGGCCAAGCTCAGTTGTGCAATCAATGCAGATCATTCCATCTCCATCACACCTGCCCTCATTATTTATCGCTCCCCCAATATTATTGTCATCACCTTGCTTTCTCAGATAGGATTTTATTCAAAGCATTGACAGAACTGTTAAACAGCAATCTTTACTAGCAGGTCACCTGTCCAGTAATGAACTCTAATTTACAGGAATGTTTTGAGTTCTTACATTAGCAGCTTTTAATCAATTCCATGCATTTATGTTGATTTTCTACTTTTCTGTGTGGGACTAACGTAATTTTTTAGCAAAGCCTAAGTCCATCAAAGGGATATTATTCTCCTTATCAGCATAGTTTGTAAAGCTATCAAGTAAAGTTATCCACTTTGGTTTGACAAGATCTACTGCTCATAATCTTAGGTAGATTAGCATTAATTACATTACTGTCTTTAAATCCTGTATCAGTCAAATCCCAGATTGACTATTCCATTATCTTCTCTGGAATCAATGTCATGCTGGAAGAGCTGTAATTACCTTGGTCATACTATTTATCCTTTAAAAACATCAGTATTTACTTCCCTGCAGTTTCATGGTCCTGCTAACCATCAGTTTTAAAGAACTTAAGGCAACTTTGGCTGTTCTCCTTAAAATTCTTGAATGTAAGTTATCCCCCTCTGTTCTTTCAGAGTCCTTTAACTCCCTAGGAGTTGCAACAAGGGAAACATCCATTCTGAGGGAGTACCACACACCCAAGCACTCTCTCCATCACAGGCCACAGGAGCAAGGATGTCCTAGGGGAATCCAGAGCTGCCCCTGGCACCAAACTCTTCCAGGGAAAGAGCTTTTCTCAACATGACGAAAATCAGTGAGGTATGGAGCAATCTTTAGCCTGCTCAGGAGAAAGGCACATTTCACAGTTCAGGGGGAGATTTGGGTGGAAACTGAACTGTTGGAGGACACTCTGAGATCCAGGCTGAGCCATTCAGGAGTATCTGAACGATCAGACCAAGAAACTCTTTTTAGGAGTGATTAGGGAGCAAGTACATTGTGATCCTCACTGGGCACAGCTAAGGGAACTAGGATTTTGTATCTCAGGACTCCAGCACAGTTTTCCTACTATACAGGAAACAGGGTGGCTCCAGGCACTAGAATTTCACCAACAATCATGCTGAGAATAATTTATTTTGTGTTTTTCTTGTTTGGGTTTCTTTTGGCATTGGGGGAGGGGGTGGAGTGTGTGTTAACACTATAATGTGATTCAATTTTTTTTTATTTATCTTTTTACACAATCCTGTTAAAGCAAGAACAGTAAAGAAAGGTTAATCCCTCATCTCCACTGTGTCATGTCCCAGTGCTTCAAATTTTCAAAAAGGACTGAAACCAAAAAGCTGTTTAACACTGGGTCAATATGATTTGTGGTGTTTCAATGGCATCACTACCAAATCAGTCACCTACTAGGTTTGTGTCACTAAATTAAGAGTTAAGGTAGTGAAGGTAGTGGCAAAACCACAGGACACTCAATGAACACTAAGCATGATTAAGTATTGATTAGCAGAACATAAAGGGTTTGATTTGAGGACAGATCTTTTTACTTAGCTTTAGAGCCAAATCTTTTTGATGGTCCCTTCATATTTGCTTTGTTATTTACTAAACACAGACTTTACAAATCATTAGTTCCCTTGCCTTGCTCAAGTTGCATTTGGCTGTGCGCAGCTTACTCTTCTCTAACTTTGGGAAGAGGTCTGCATTCAGCATCCAGTTTGGTGTAAGAGAAGAGGTACATTCAGAGAAACCAGGGAATGTGACCTGTTCATTTCCACAGCACCC
This sequence comes from Fringilla coelebs, assembly GCF_963513975.1. Lineage (NCBI taxonomy): Eukaryota > Metazoa > Chordata > Aves > Passeriformes > Fringillidae > Fringilla > Fringilla coelebs. The sequence goes on from NC_140028.1 coordinate 146,302,766, forward strand.
AGATGATAGATTCTGCCCTCAGAGTGGCTGACAGTGAACCTGTCCCTTGCTTTGTACAATGTTCTGGACAAAATAATACAATATAACTTCTCATTGTTGTTCAGGTTCCCACTTCTGACCCCCCTGGGTTGCAAGAAGCAGGTGAGTGACAATGTCTTACACATACACCCACAATGCCCTGTCTGAAGAATTAAATTATTAAAGGCACCACTGCCAGAAGCTGAAAAATGAAGGATTGATTAAATACTTCCAATAGAACCCTTTCTTCTCCCAAACCCCCTGCATTACACAACAACCAAAGGACAACAAATCAACTCAACGGGCCTGTAAGACAAAATGGGAAAAAAACAATTTTATTTAAAGGTTTCAGGGAAGTAGGTGTTGTTTTGCTGCTGTTCTTGTTTGCTGTTGTTTGTGGTTTTTATAATATGTCAAAGGTTTAGCAAATTCTAAGGTATGAGATGACTTCACAATGAAAAATGATAAATTCAGAAAATGTCAAAAGAAGAATGTTTTGCTGCCTTCAAACTCTTCCCTTAGGTTGGCAGAGGGAGACAGAGGGTGATAGGGAGAGACAGAGAGGTTTAGAGAATTTTATTTGCTTTGAGCAAAATGTTTTTGAAGATGATAGATGTCTGTTGTTCTTGCTTTTAATAGATATCTATTTGGGTAAACCCACAAAAATTTTACAGGCTATCATAATATAGGAAATTGTAATTAACTCTGGAAGCAGCCCCCTCACTCCTTTGCTCTGACACTGGTATTAAGGATTGACAGAATCAAATCCAGGAATTTTACCGCTTCATTAAGGGATTTGCCTCTTTTTGTGGTTGCTGTGAGCCCAACCTCCCTGCAGACAAGGTGCAGGAAAGGAGATGTAACATGCACTCAATCTTTTCCATAAGAAAAGCCCTCAAGCTTTTTGCAATGCAGCATTTTATAACAAATTGCTGAAATTTCCCACTCCTGGAGCACAGATGCCAAGAACCCTGCACAACTACAACACCTACAGCTCTGAGCACAAACCCCAGCCATGTGTGCAAACTCATTTGGTTCACAAAAATATTTGTACAGTTTATGGACACACAAAGTTCCCGAGGCTTTTTAGTAACACTAAATATCTTGCTATTGTTTGCTCGTGGCCTTGGGTAAGAATTACTAAATGGGTGCTTGGCTTAACTGTAATGGAAAGCGGATATGAGAATAACAGGTAACAGCAATATAAAGCAAATGATTCAAAGCATCTCCATTAAAGCATCAGCATCAGAGGAATGGTTATGAAACAAGAGCACAGCACTTTCCTCCTTAGCTGCTCCTTTGTGAGAAAGGAAATGGATCAGGTAAAAGACAGAAAATCCATATCCATTTTTTTCTAAATGGCCTATTACATCAGAGTAACACCTCAATATCATATTAAGAATTTTATAGCTTAGCCTATTGGATTCGCATGAATTTGATATCTGGTTTTGCGTGCTGAACACAACTCTTTGTGGGCACAAAGGGCTGCTGTGGACCTGATGAGGGTCCTGCATGAAGGCAGCCTGCTCCCCTCCACTTTCAGGCCCTTCCATGGTGCTTCCAGCACACAGTGATCTTTGGAATTCACCTCACATGCAGGTGATTTTTGTTGGTTTTTGTCTCTAGTTTGTTCAGGTATTGCAGAGAGTGACAAAAGAAGGGCTGTTGCCCTGTTCTTCTAAGTTCTTCTAAGCCTCCTGATGTTTACATTCTTGTAATGAAATTCCTCACGCATTGTTATGTAAATAGTTATTGTTTTCCATTCTTTTCTGGAGGAGGAGAAACTTGATGGACTGTTGGTTTATCTTGTGTCATTGGAGAGGTGGCACTTTCATCCTCCAATCCACTGTCACTTTTGAAAGTCTATAAATGTTAGAGTCAGAAAATAAACTTCCCTTCTTTTTTACCTTGGAAGTTTCAACATGTGTGTCATTTTATTTCGTGTCCTATAGCAACATGGAGTTTTGGTTCCTTGGACCTCTGCTGTGAAGGAACCTGGAGAAGATGATGTGTCCAACAGGCAGCCAACAGCACTAGAGAGGGATGAGGGGCTTGTTCATTGGCTCCACTGAATGGGACAGAATGACCATGCTGGGATGTGCTGGCTGGATATCAAAAGGGTTAATTCAATTTCTTCTTTGTCCTGTGAGGGTCCCTGGGCAGTGTATCACCCCTGTGGCTCTCCAACAGCCCCTCTAGCTGGGCTGGGTCAAGTAACATTTAACTAATATTTCATCAGTCTGGGAGTCCAAGTTCTAGACCTTGTGGTTTTACTTTGGCTTTTCCAGACTTCCCTGCTGGAACAAGCCTTTAGCCTTTTGAAGGGGTAGATAAGCATGAATAAAAGGAAATGCCTCACAGAACTGAGCAGAGACTGTCCCTCCCCAGGGCTGGGCCAGCCAGGCAGCAGGCTCAGCCTGGGACTCAGTCCTCTCCCAGGCGTGCTCTTCTCCTTTTTCTGCAAGCACAAGAGTGGTTCTCCCTGGGCTGGCACAGGCACCTTTGCATCAGTGACACCTCACTGTCCATTGTCAGCTTCTGCAATGTGTCAGGGTTCATGCTGCAAGTGGGTCTTGAGCTCTGTTATGCTCCACTTGATCTGTTTGCTGTCTCACAAGGGTGCAGGCCATTCATTTCTAGCTTCTCCCTTGTCCAGAAACTCCTTTCTCATGAAGCAGCCACAAAAGCATCAAACAGCCACAAACTCTAATCTAACTCCCCTTCCAACCACATTGATCCCATTTCCATGGTGCCTATTAGTGCCACCTGATATTTGTATCTCTTTGGGTGTTTGGGGTGCTGCCTCTCCACTTCAGGAGTCACCTCATTTACCCCAGATACCTCCCTAAATGTCCTTGCATCTGGAGGCCATCCACTCTCACCTTCTGTCCTTGTAACCATACCCAACAACCTCCAGAGCTGCAGTCCCTTGCCCTAGGATATTATTTCTGATTTACTTGCCATCACTCAGGAGTGGGTCTCCCCAGCACGGTGTGTGTGTGCCAATGATAAACTTTATCCACTGAAACTGCCTGGTCCTGAGCTTCCCTCAGGGGAGCCTGGCTCTCTGTCATATTCACAGTTGGATGAGCAACAATTTTCCAGAGGTGAACATAGCAAACTGAAGCCACTAGTTCCAGGCAGATACATATGTTGACTTTTCAACCCAAATCTAAAATCTGAAGTACATATATTTTATTTTTTCCAAGGCAGCTATGCTCCAGTGCTGCCTCCGAAATTCAGTATGATGGGTATCTTTCACACAGCCCTGTTCCTCAGACTTGCCTGCCAATTTTATATTAGAAGGTGATGCCTTAGTGCTGCTGGGTTTGCTGCTTGTTTTCCTAGTCTGACACTGTTCTGTACTGCATTAACTACTGCCCTTGGGATGGCAGGAAGAAATGCATAGCAGGAAGAGATGGGGCAGAAATTATTAAGTAAGGTCTGGCTTACATTCACTTAAACATGACTCAGCCTTTGTCTCCATGCCCAGTCAAGAGAATCTGTGTTATGAATTATCTCACCCTAAAGCTGATGGCTAAGTAATCACATACATCATCCTCGAAATTGCTCCTTTCTGTTAATTGACTGAAAAAGGAAACAAAGTAAGATAAAATGGTTCCTCTCTCTGGGAGGAAGAGCTCAAGTGCTCAGACTGATCCCACTCTATCTGTATAATTCAAACAATGATCATGGCTTTCTTCATACTCAGACATGACCTATCTGTGGGTGGAATCAATTATCCTTAAGAGATACCCACTGGGAATATAACCAGCCGCTGGAAGCTGGACAAAGATGCCGCCCAACCCTCCAACACTTTTTCCCCTTCTGTATGTAAGTGGAAGAATGTAAAATACTGGTGGAGATACAGGTCAGTTTAAGAGTGTGGTATGGAGATATATTAATATTATCTTCAGCAGATTGCCCCCAGCAGCTGCTGGGATCTGCATGGGAGGCACTCACGATGCACAGGTTGCCCTGTTCAGTGAACAACCTTTCCAGCACACATTTATATTCAAGTCTGATCCCTGCTAGGTGTCCCAAGGGCATATCAGCATCAGTGTTCAGAAGGAATACGTTTTCTAACATATTAGAAATGTTTGATCAAGTGTTGGGTCAATCTCTTCACATGCCTGTCACCATGTCCCTTCAAGTCCTTGGGGTTTTTTCCTGTTATCTCCTAAGAATAAGTAAGTTTGCTTCTTTTTTAGCCTTGGGCCTATTTGGTGGAAATCAAAATAGACTGAAACACAAGTGGTATGTGAGAACTATCATTTATTTCTAGAATGTTTTCACTATCTCTACTCAAGTAAGGGCGTAAGCTCACCATGACTTGTGCTCTCAGCCAATTCCATCCACACGACACCCAGAACTGCTTTCCTGATGCTTAAATATAGTCAGAACACAGTCATACCCCATCTCCCAAGCTGTTTTTTCTTTGCCTACAAGCAGCATCTTACTCTAGGATGAAAATCTGGGGGATTTCTTCAGAAGCTCTGATTTCTTTTCTGCCTTAAAATCACTAGACTCATAAATAAAGCAGAACTGTGTCCTCAGAATCAGACAGTGCTGCTCAGTGTGTGATCACAGGAAACAGATGAAGGCCCCTGTGGCCTTGGTGACTCTCTCTGTTGTGTAGTTGAAGTGTTTGTTTACAAATAAGGACAAGGAGCCACCAAAGTTCTCCTGTCAGTGATTTTTCTTCCAAGTTTAAGTGATTCACGTGACCCATCATGGTTCTTATGTATGACAAGGCTAAGCATGTCTTGATCAATGGTTCTTCTCAAGCTAAAGATGACATCTAAGATGGGTCAGATGAGCCACTCCCTAAATATATATATATATATTTCCCTTTAATTAGAAGGGTGACACCTAAAGTTGTGTGAAATCAATCTTGGCAAAGAGGTAGACCCCAACACAGAAAAAGTAAAGTAGAGTTTGGAGTCATGCAGCAGTTCAGGCACTGAATATGGAATAAAATGCAGGTTCTGCTTTGTCTGTTGTGATATTTCTGTCCTGTTGAACCTGTTCTCCCCAGAGCTCCTGAAAAAAAAACAGGAATTCAGTCTGATATTTGTGTTGAAAGGCCAGTGGCAGAACAGATGCTGAAACTGCCCTCATGCATCATAAGGAAGCAATAAAGGGAGCAAACTTGTTTTTTCACATTTCAGCTTTGTAATTCCCCATAAAAGGGAAAGGCTCCCAATAGTGTCTGTGGCATCCAGAGTTCATAAGAGCCCTTGCTGTAAGACCTGCTGGAGCAGTGTCATCTTCTCTAACAATCCACAACGACTTAAAAAAAAAGCAGCCTTATAAAGTTCTCTAGGAGAACAATCAAATCCTAATGAAATTACAAGAGCCTGGAAATAAGACTGCTATAAAATGTTTTTTCCCAGTCCTACCTGCTCTTAGCAAGAGTTGCATTGCAGTGGCCAAACTTCTCAATGATTTCTTTCCAAATAATGTTATCAGGTGGGATATGTGCTTTACTGATCTACATCCAATTAAATATTTGTCATACGACATCCCAGGGAAATGCAGTGGGAATTCCAATCTGTGTTTTAGTTGTGTTTCAGAGATCTCTGAACTCCTTTATGCTCCATTGAGAGGCCAAGGCCACAAAGAAGGCTGTTGGTGTTGAGAGCTGAACAGCAGGATAAATAATTAGGAATGCACAAAATACTAGACAAACACTACAATCAGAAATTGTAGTTGTTGTTAGGTGTCTTCATGGGTTTCTGTTCATTTGAGTTCTTGCCAATAGTGTAACACCATTGCCAAACTGTCCAAAACCACCAGGAGTGCGACTCAGTGATGGGAATTGTCTTTACTCAATCTTAGGAAGAGAGAGAGGTAAACACTTGTGATACCTCATTGTTAGTGCTGTGCTCAGAGTGTAGAGCTTTTTCCTTTGTTTTCCAAAAAAAGTAATAATTTTCGGAAGAATAATGTGTGCCCTCAGTTATCATCTTTCACCAGCATATTTTCCTTTTGCTCTGAATTTTGCCAGCATGGCATCACCATGTCTTTAGTCCCTGATATGTTTTCATCTCATCTAAGGATATTCACAGTGCAAGAACAAAAAAGTCAGAAGTTGAGCAGGCATCAGTCTACTTTCACCTCAGCTGTATCTGGATCCAGTTTTGTAGCAGGGTTTAATAGCACAGAGTAAAAGCCACCATCTGTGATGGTAACTCCCTGCATTCATGATTTAGAAACGTGGTTTTCTCTCCTGTGAAAACTCTACCAGCCCTGTTCAGTAATCCTCCAAAAAACACCTGTAAATTCATTACAGACATAAATGCATACAAAATAGAGAATACAATGCATACAAAATAGGGAAAAGACTTCTCAGAATATCACGTTATCTCTGGGCAGAATGAGGTTTATTTGATGACAGCTAGTTCTTCACTCTAAAGCTTCTTCCTAATACTATCAACCCAGCCAAAAAAAAAAAAAAGAAAAAAATATATATATAAAAAGACATAGTGAAGTATATATCTGGGTTATGCTGGCATATGAAGACCTCCCAGAGCTGTACCTAAGAAGTGTAAAATAACAGCAAGATGCAGCATTTGGTTGTGTGTTCAGAGCCTGCTCTGTCAGGTTTGTTTTTCAGAGCTGTGTGGTGCCATATGGCACAAACACACCCCCAAAGACTGGGCTTGGCTTGCAGTTGGAGGGGATTTTCCTTCTGTGCCTCTGATAAGATCCCCTCCTCTCCTACCTTGCAGCCACCTGCAGGCCCAGTGTGTCTGGAAGGGATTAGCCAATTATTGGTGAATTAGTGAATCAAGGATCAGCATTCCCACTCCCAGCAAAGACCAAGCACTGGCTGTTGATGAACTGAAATGTGTTCAAGGGGAAATTATAGTCCAAATTTGGAGGGCAGCTTCCATTCACTCTTCAATTGGTTCTCCACCCTGTTGTTCTCCACTCAGGCTGGCTGTGAATGGATAATTTCAGGAGCATGGGTTTCAGCTTTGTATGCTGGCAAATTCCCTGAGTGGATCCTCTAAAGTGGTTTTTGCATGACCTAAGTGAAATAGGAATTATCTTTTTAATGTATTCAGGGATTTCAGTTATCTGCAATAGCCCATTGGAGCAGATGGTGAGATGAAAAGCAGCTCTTGCCTTCACACTGAGCAATGCTCTAGGTCTGATTCAGACCTGCACCAGTGGAAGCCCCACTTTTAACAGAGACTAAAATGAGCTGAGATTCAATATCCCTACCACCACGACAAAAGTCCAGTGTAGTACAGCTAAATTCCAATAGACAACTTTGGTAAAAATGAGGGAGCTTGTTAAAAAGTTAAATCAACCAGCTGAGGGAATTCAAACCTTTTAGGCAGTATGAAGACTACTGAAGAATGTGAAACTGGAAGCACAGTGAATACCACCCATTAAGGAAATCTTGAGGAAGGATAACAGGAAAGCAGCATGATGATGCAACAAAGAAAAAGAAGTTATTGGAATAAAGAAGGCATCATTCCACAGACTGAAACTGTACCCAAAACAAATAATGGTAATAAAAATACTAGTGAAGTATCATAAATTCTTTATAGACACGGGAGGTGTGTTGGGCTGGGAAATCTTTAAATTGGGAAAATCCCAAATTGGCAAACCAAAACCACTCTATAAACACAAAATAAAATCAGGCTTATGGAAAAAACTATTTGAGAAGCAAATTACTAAAAGATTAAAACAAATAGTAATTTCTTCTTTCAATACACCAGGAGCAAAATGCCTGCCTAGGGAGCCTCTAGGGCCAGCTGATAATCCCAGTGGACAAGGATCACTCAGGAAAGACAAGGCCATTGCCAGGCAGCTAATAAATTCTTTGTACAGGTGTTAGCTGTAGAAGAAATAAGAGTCTTGTATAGCCTGTAGGTCTGTCTGAGCCTGAATAATCACAGAAGAGGTGCTGGAACAAACAGTAAAAGTCAATGTCAGCCACTGACCATGGCATCCACTCCTCCTAAGACAGCCTGTGACCATGTTCGCTGGGGTCTCAGGGTGAGGGAAGAGATGCGAATGTTGACTCTATGTTCAGAAGGCTTGGTTTATTATTTTATGATATATATTATATTAAAAACTATAGTAAAAGAATAGAAGGAAGGATTTCATCAGAAGGCTGGCTAAGAATAGAAAAGGAATGAATAATAAAGGTTCAGACTGACTGAAACAGTCCGAGATGGGTGGACTGGGATTGGCCATTAATTAGAAGCAACCACACAAGACCAATCCCAGATCCACCTGTTGCATTCCACAGCAGCAGATAATCTGTGTTTACATTTTGTTCCTGAGGCCTCTCAGCTTCTCAGGAGGAAAAGTCCTAAGGAAAGGATTTTTCATAAGATATCACAGCTTCAAGAGCCCAGAGAAGAAATAGCCAAAATACCAAAGGCAACATTTACCCTTTGCCTTGAAGCTCTCTTGGGATCAGAAGGATGCAGCAGGAGGAAAATGAAAAGACCACAGGGGGACCTGGGATAGAAAAAGCCTGAAAGCCTGGTAGTTTCACCAGTCAATTAGTAAAAGATACAAGACAAACAAATCTTAGACTGTGTGGTTTGTGTCAGATTTGACTCCCATCACAGTTAAGCACTTGTTGAGTTGTCAGTGGCTGTAGGTGGCTGCTGTTCTTGCGGCAGGGAAGAGCTGGAAGACACAACACGACTGGCTGAGCCCCTCAGACTCAGTGCTCCCAATACAGCTTTTCCAGAGCCATTCCCTGCACCTCAGGGATTTGCAGGACCTGAGCACTGAGGCTTGATTAGCAGCAGCAGGATGCACTGCTAGGATTAATAGCCTTTTTATGCCAATTGGCATGCTCACTCTTATGTTAACACTCCTGTGACTCTTGCACTGGCTGCTGCAAAGGTCCAAGCCATCGTGTTGGTGCTTCTTTCATGAGAGCAAAATTGCTGTTTCTTCAAATTAATATTGGATAAAAGTTTTTCTGCTGGTAGCACATCAAAGAATGAATCTGAATTGTCAAAAAAGCTCAAGGGAAGCCAAAGTTTCAGGAAGCAGTTAATGCCGGTCTGATTCTGCTTCTTTTAAAACCAGTCAAGTTTTGCTGCAGCTTTTTAGTTCTCAGCTGGGTATTAGAGAGTTTATTTGTGCTAAGACCTTCAGTAGGGCTCTAGGGCACAACTTCTTGATCACAGAAATATAAACAAATGACCTCTCCACTCACCCCTGTTATGCAGCCCAGCTCTGAAGTAGTTTACTGTTTGGGGTGTTTGAAATCCAGGCCTGGCCAGATTGTTTCTGGAGATATTGATTTATCAAATCACAAGACATGGGGTCACCATCTAAAAGCACAAACACAAAGGGCTTTTGTCTGGTTGCTGAAAAGACCAAATCCCTCCTTGTGGCCGTCCTCTTCAGAGCTGTGTCTCCTCCAGCAGTGCCAATCTTTCACAGCACAAAGCACAGAGCTCCAGCAAGCAAGGCATTGATACCAGCCATGGACTGGCCAAGTGAGGAATAAAGACTCTTGTGCAGAGTTACAAGCCTGCCTACAGAGCAGCAAACACTGCTCTCTGGAAGAAAAAACAATCCTTGCAGTCCTATTTGCTCCCATCTCTTAGAAGCCAACATGCTGGCTTGTGGAAATGTATTACCCAATGCTGAGAGGCAAAATTCTCTACAGCACTGGTCTCTGCAACTTTACTTTTCCTCTTAAAATTCATGTTTGCCTCAGATCACCATTTCCAACAAAAATGTGCAGCAAAAAATAATCAAAGCTAGAATCCCCTCCTTGCTTTGACTTTCCACATGCAGACCCAGAAGTATCTGGAGCTTCTGACAGTGACACCACACAGTGACACCAGCTCTTGGTATAATAAATCGATGCCACCAGAAATAGAGTGTCCAGGCCTGCACACCAGATACACCAAAACAGATGATACACCAAAACAGATGATACTTCAGAGATTTTCTGCTTATTTCACACAGAAAGGCTCCTTTAATTCTCTCTCTGAGTCCCTCAGCCAGATGGGTTTTGCAGCCTGATAGTGAAGTGAATTCTAATGGAACAGTCAAAAACTGCTATTGCCAGTGAATTTTGCATGGAAGTGCTGACAAATCCTGACCATGGGCAGCAGCAGCGCTGCTGAGACGGATGGACAGACAGATCACCCTGATCTGAATGTAGCAGGAGGACCTGGCTTGTTCACTTGCAATTCAGGACTGATGCACCCCATCCCCTGTGGAGCATGGGGGCTGCACAGCACACCAGCCCTCTGTCATCATTGGGATGCGAGGTGCATCTGCCTCTGAGAAAAATCCTTGGGAAAAGCACTTTTCACATCGTTTCTGCAGCTTCGCCCAGAATGAAAAATCACTTCCTTGGGTTTTTCTGTGAGAGAAAAATGGGGTTTTTCGTGTGGATCAGCAAGTAGAAGAGTTGCTTTTTCTTCCTGCTTACTGATAGAATTGGTTTTATCTCTTTCTTAAACCCAGCTCTCCCTGGCCAGTCTCCATCTAGGGAGAGCTCTAACAAACACTGACACATGTCTAAGGTGTAAAAAGAGGAAACCAAATTCTGATCCCACTTTTGCCACAGTAAATCTAACCCAAATCTCCTCATTTCAGGATTGTAACTGCCCTTGTCACATGCTGATACAAGAAATGGAGATGCAGAGATAGCAGGGAAGATCTGCAACTGAGAGTTTCTGGTGATCCATTGGGATGCAGCATCATACAGGATATTTTTGTCTTCCATTAACTGCTTCTGATAAGAAAATTTTCAATTTGTTCTAAACCATTGTGACTTTCCTGATTTTAACAGAACAAATTGTTTCTGCTGAGGATTTGCCATTAGGACCACTTAACTGCACCATAAATTCAAAGACACCAAACTCTCATATGGATGGGTATCAGGAATCATTCATGGTTTGATCATTTGGGAGCACTGTAATCTGGCTGGTGAGGAATGTGCAGTTTGCAATGGATTGGGTTTCAAACAGCAACCAGTATTCAAGTACAATCAGGCACCACAATGGTGTTACAGGAACATCTGGATGTGGTGGCTGGATTTTCTTTGCCTCTCTGCCTTGTAGGTGTGGGCATGCCACACATTCTTTCTTTATGGCAATATAATGTGGAAAATTACATTCTCTTCTTATATCAAGATCAGATCTGGAGCTGAAAAACTTATAGTGTAATTTTAAAGCTTTTTAGTAATTTATGACAAAGCCACACAATAAATGTGGTATTTTCCTTCCTGGTGTATTTCCCTTCTCATGCATGCCAGCCCTTTGTGCAGCCACCCACTTTGAGCCCAAACTCCTTAACAATTAATCGATATTTAAACCTGAATCCACTCAATTATTCATTTAAACAACTGCCATGCATTAGTGTCAATAAAAAGCTCCAGAAAAGATGAAGAAAAAAAGAAAGAGGAAGGGAGGAAGGGAGGAAGGGAGGAAGGGAGGAAGGGAGGAAGGGAGGAAGGGAGGAAGGGAGGAAGGGAGGAAGGGAGGAAGGGAGGAAGGGAGGAAGGGAGGAAGGGAGGAAGGGAGGAAGGGAGGAAGGAAGGAAGGAAGGAAGGAAGGAAGGAAGGAAGGAAGGAAGGAAGGAAGGAAGGAAGGAAGGAAGGAAGGAAGGAAGGAAGGAAGGAAGGAAGGAAGGAAGGAAGGAAGGAAGGAAGGAAGGAAGGAAGGAAGGAAGGAAGGAAGGAAGGAAGGAAGGAAGGAAGGAAGGAAGGAAGGAAGGAAGGAAGGAAGGAAGGAAGGAAGGAAGGAAGGAAGGAAGGAAGGAAGGAAGGAAGGAAGGAAGGAAGGAAGGAAGGAAGGAAGGAAGGAAGGAAGGAAGGAAGGAAGGAAGGAAGGAAGGAAGGAAGGAAGGAAGGAAGGAAGGAAGGAAGGAAGGAAGGAAGGAAGGAAGGAAGGAAGGAAGGAAGGAAGGAAAAGAAAGAAAGAAAGAAAGAAAGAAAGAAAGAAAGAAAGAAAGAAAGAAAGAAAGAAAGAAAGAAAGAAAGAAAGAAAGAAAGAAAGAAAGAAAAAGAAAGAAAGAAAGAAAGAAAGAAAGATATTTGAAATGCTCAGAAGCAATGAAGAAGGAAATAAACATTAGGAAAAAAGATATCTCGTCAATAAAGATCACCTTGCAGTCCAAAAGTAGAAGTCACAGACATGAATGTACATTTGCTATTGTATAACTCTGTGGTCTGCAAACAATGCACTGAGCCCAGCTGCAGAAATCCTACAGTCCAGCTAAAGACTGGATTTGTACAGGGCATCTTGACCCAAAACTTCTATTACTGGTGATGATGAAGATGAAGGTGTCTCCAACCTGACTTCCAGGTTTGAGTTTGACGTTGCATTTGATATTTGGCAGAAATATAAAATTAATCTTTTACTTGTAAGGCAAATAAATTGACTGAGAGATCTGTGAACACCAGCCCATGGATTTCTATTTTGCAAGACACTTTCTCTAGTTCTTCAGGGCACTGATAATGTGAATATTGCCCTCAACACAGCAAGCAGTGAAGGTTTAGCCCTCTCCAGTAAAGCACAGTCACACCAAAACAAAATAAAAGTCACACAGGTTATACATACACACCTTTCTGGTGAACCATCTCTAAAAGGCTCTGAGCAGTGGCATTGATGGAGAAAACTCCTTGGGACACCTGCTGCCAAACAACACCACAGCTGATGGGTTCTGCAGGCCCTTCCAAAGCAGACTTTGCTTTGCCCAAACCTGGGGCCGAGTGAAGCCAGGAGGGTCGGCTCCATGTTTGATGGATCAGGAGTTCTGCCTGTTTTTCTGGAGCATTCCCATCTCCACCCTCCAGATGATGACAGAGTCTGTCCCAGTGCAGTTTGTGTCTGTGAGTGAGGACAGATTCCTACATCTGGCTCCTTATTGTCCCTTCCCACAGCTGCAGCCCCAAGCTGGATCTGACCTTAGTGTGCAGCTGATGCCCCCACGCACCATCCCTACAGCACCAGTGATGCACAAGGATCCAAGTTCCACTCCAAACATTTTTGATGACAATGTTATCACTTGTATAAACCCCTAAAGTTTTGTATGGTGGAAATTAGTGGTTCAATATTTAAATCCACACTTTTTAGTAGACTGCATAAACTGATACCCATCAGCCTGTCTCCATTCTCAAGCATTACTGTGCCAGGTATGGAGTGAAAATGAATTTGATATGTGTAAGTACTTGTTTAGCTTCAGGGTCATGTTAAGGCTATCTCAGGGAATTGAGAAAATAGTCTAGACTTGTAATATATTTTTCCCTGACAGCAAAAATGTATTTACAGTGTTTAAATACAGGAGACATTGTTTTTGTTGGGCACCAAGATAGATTATTTCAATTATTTTGACTGGTTTATCACAGACAGAAAGAATGAATGCTCATTTGAAGTTGGAAGGAAGTATCTTTATTTTCCCCTTGCTGTTGTTCTGTTTTTTGGTTTGGTTGGTTATGGGATTTGAGTTTTGGTTTTGGGGGGTTTTTTTCATTTTAAATGTTTTTCTTGTATCAAGGAATCATTTTTTTTCACTTAAAACATATAAACATTAAAACATATAACATTTCACTTGAAACATATTTCTTTCCTGGAGTCTAGGAGCAGAAATCATATTTAACTCTGAGAGCTCCCTCTTAAAAAGGACCAGGAATATACTCTTCTAGTCACCATTAGCTGGAAAAATGAAATTTTAACAGGAGTTGAGGAAACCGAAATCTAAATGTTACCTGACTGAATAATTTGCTATTACTTTAGTGTGTAACCCCTTAGCTCTGATCTTTGCCTCAATATATTTTTGCCAGGTGTTCCAGAGAATGTCTGAACTCACAAAATCTGCCACCAATCAGAGGATGTTTGTCAATACTCTTGACCATTAGAGCAATAGTGAATTTTGGAGAACTTTCTTCTATTGCTTGAGACAGTGGGGTCATTGCTCCCCTTGTGTGAATCTTCCTTTCTCTGCCTGATGGCACTGACATTGCTTTCTCCCTCTGCTGCCCAAACCATCATCTCCCACATTTATCAGCCAACAGTGTCAGAGCTGCTCTCTCAGTATCTCAGTCACTGCTGTGCAACATCAGCATTTATGCAGCATCACATATGCCAGCTGGTACCCAGCTCCCCACTAGGATTTAGTCTCAGGCCCACAACAGCTGTTAAGTAAATAATTCCATCAAAATCACTGAATATTAGATGGCTAATTCCTATCTGGACAGTTGTATGCCTTTGAGGACCTGGGTCTTGGCCACACCAATGCCATTTGAAGTAAAGTGTATGTGCCTTGATTAATTTTTTAATGAGGCCAAAATTAAGGTTGTTTTATGATGGGAGTTAAGTGTCATTTGTCCCTTTACAAATCACTAGTCCAAGAAAATGTGGTAAGAAGCGGGTTTCTTCTAAAGGCTGTAAGTTCCCAAGGGCAGAATAATTAAATTTTCCAAAATACTTATCATAATTATGTTTTGTTCAGAGATTAGTCGAGCTCTCCTCTTGGGATCAATTATGAGTCATCCTAAACCCAGAAGCAAAAAAGTTTTTCTGTAAATCCTATTGAAATGAGTACCAGCTGTTCCACACAAAAAAGTAGATTTTTTTCCCCCCATACATTTTAACATGCTAGTGAAGTTATTAAAATGTTGCTCTTGGTCATTCTCCAGCATTTTGCACAAAGCTCTTGAAGGTCACTGTGGCTGGCAATTAGAGAGTGGGACACACAAAGGAGCTCTCAGGGAGCCACGAGCCAGGTGCAGGAGTCTGTTCAACAAGACTGTGTGGTTTGTGTGAGAGAAATTAATATTGCCCTGCATTTTTTGATGGAAAGAAGCAGCAGGTTAGGAGGTTAGAACAGAACAGCAGAAAAAATCAAAAAGCCCAATTCTGATTATCTCATCATTCCCAACCTTCAGCAGCTCTTGTGGAAGCAGATTGCTCATGTCCTGCTCCTGCAAAAAAAAGTGTCATTCTAATAACTTCATGAGGAAGGTGGTTTGGGGTCCTGATTGTCCTGTTTCTAGGAACAGCACAACTCTCTCTCAATTTACAATAACACCCCCTAAAAATCACATGTGAATGGAACTTAATTTTTTAGCTCTGTAATTCTGACCCACTGTGACGCTGTACAGGTGCAAAAACTGCCAACAGCTTGAGTACTGGGCATAAACACCTTTTGTTCTTGTTCAGAGATGGTAGAAATTGTCAACATCTTATCCAAGTCTGCTACTTGAGACCAGAGAGTTAAAATATTCATAAGACAATGGTCTCCAGAACTTTCTGTCCCCCAAAACAGGACTTGCACAGGCCAGTGGATCCAAGCACATTTCACGACTGAACCCATGTTCCACAATGACACCCTAGGCTTTGCCTCTGTGTTTTTGACACTTTTGGAAAAATGTTTTATTTATCTGTATGCATTTGATATATTCAGCATTTAAAAGATAGTCCTGGAAAAGAAAGAGCAAGTGGTTCTCCAGTGTCGTAAAGAAGTTTTGCCTTTGCATTTCCAGGATGGTAGATGCCTTTCAGTGGGGGTAAGGATTGATTTAGAAATGTCCCATACTGGACTCCTGGCTGGATAACACCAAGGTATTGCTGCTGATACCACAGAAAAGAGAAGCTTCCCATCCTGTATCATTACACATGCATTGCCCATCGTTCTTCTTTGACTGGTTTAGTTAACTTGATGATCAGTTAAAATTACAAAAGAAGGATATTTTCCATAGGGAATAGTCTGCCTGTGACAAGAAAAAGCAGATTCTATTGTCAGGAATTATCTTCTCTCATTATTAAAGTAAAACCCCTAGTTTTTCTTCATTGTGACAAATCTCCTTTCTGCATCAGTCAAAGACCTACAGAAAATAGAAAGATTTCAGTGGGCAATTTCTTTCATGATGCTTTGCACTGGAAAAGGATTTATTTATCAGCTCTGACTGGGAGTATCATCAGCCAATCAGTACTGAAAGATAAATCAATTGCATGAGCCAAACAGATCAATACAAAATGGAGCCATTAATTTTGCTCAAGACACTTTACAGGATATCATTTGCCTAACAAGAAGGAAACACAATTACATCAATAACCTCTTAGGGTTAGAAAGGTCTGCTATAAGAAATAATTGGAAGTGATTATAAAGATCAGATTTCCACATTTACAAAGATTAAAGCATTGCAAAGTGTGATCTCTCCTTTGAAAGGCTATTTCTTCAACTGAAGGGTACTGTAAGCAGAAAGAAGAAAAAAATAGCATTTGCATTACCCAAAATTCAAGCCAGACAGCTTAGGAAACAGTGTTTAGAATACATATGATGCATTAATCTTGCCAATAAGAGAGAAGTATCACTTTGTCTTTATTGAAAGTAAGTCTGTTATCAAAGTGATTTCATCCCCATAGAGCACAGGTCACCATGGTACAAATACCTGTCTGCAGATGGCCCTGCCCAGCCTGGGGAATCCTGATGTCAGAGGGTTTCCTCACAGGAAAAGCCTTCTGCTGACAAAATCAGCAGCAGAACCAAGGCCTGTGTGGAGATGGATGCTATTATCACATCATGTGTCTGCTGCAGGCTTGTCTCTTGACCCTCAGACTCCTCAGAAGCACACAGCTACAGCAGCTGATTGACAGGGTATCTGCAGGAATTTATTCAGCCTAATTTTTCAAGCAGAGATTGCATGCCAAACTGGCAGCCCCATTCCCCAGAGCATACCTGGTTATTTTGCTTTGCATGGATTGCACAAGCACATCAGCATTTGGTCAGTTCATAAAGCAACCTGCCCTGGGTCTGCAGGTGATCTCCTGGCATGGCTGCACCCAGCCAGATCCCACTGGATGTGAAAATACAGCATAAGATACTGACAACAGGTGATTCAAACTGAAAGCACAGTGCCATGAGCCCCAGAAGTCATGGAATAGAATCCTAAAGCAATCTGGGTTGGCAGAGACCTTAAAGATCATCTAGCTTCAACCTCCCTGTCTGTGCAGGGACACCTTCCACTATCCCAGGCTCTCAGAGCCCCATCCAGCCTGGCCTTGGACACTTCCAGGGATGGGACATCCAAAACCTCTCAGGAAAACCTGAGATACCTCACAGTAAAGAATTTCTCCTTAATATCCAATCTAAACATGCTCTCTGTCTGTTTCAAGCCATTCTTTACCTGCCCTTGCCATGTTCTATCTTTACCTGCCCTTGCAAAAAGTCACCCTCCAACTTTCTTGTAGGCACTTTCAGGTACTCCCTCCCTCATCTGGAACAAATCTGGAATAGAGCATCCCTCACCTCTTAACCCTTTGCTTGGCCAGCCCCATGCCCTCAGATATTTTATTTAGGCTTCCTCTCTCCAAGCAAGGGCTAAAAACCTCTGGAAAGGTCTGGAAAAAAAAAAAAGTTGAATTCAATAAAGGTATCTGTACAACTGAAGGGATGGAAAGTTTGAAAGTGTGACTAAAAACCAATTAAATACAGGACTAATGAGCAGGCTGCCAAAGGACTAATGCCAAATGCTGCTGAGTGCAGAACTCCCCTGGAAATAGAATACTAGAAAAATAAAGGTCTATCCTGAAATTAGTCTAAAACAGCTAAGATATCATAGCTGAAAGGTTTTCCCAGAACCTGCTTTCTGTTAGAGCATGAAGATATCTTAGATATCACCTCAGTACATGTGGAGGATCGTTTCACTGAAGCTGTACTCCTGAATTTGCTTATGCTGATATTATTTTCTATGATTTTGCTGGGATTGTTTCTGCTCACTCAGTTTGGGTGTAGAGCAACAGGTATTGCTAAGTCTGGCACTTTGGCTGTGCTGGTAACCACAGTGGAACAGAAAAGAGATACAACCAGGATAATAAAGAGAAATTAGGAGACTCTCATGTGCACTGGAGTGCTCCCACCAAGCTAAAAAGGACTGATGTGTCTGGTGAACATCAGTGACTTAGCTAAGAAATGGCTGCACAAACAAACAGGCAAGCAGAAAACCTGTCAGGAGACTGTCAGGGCCAGTGAGCACAGCTGACAGTGACAAAGCCAAAGACAACAGACAGCAATAAAAAAGCCCATTAAAGAAGCACAAGGAGATAAGAAAGGAAATTAGCCAGGCACCAAAGAGCATCCCATTAGAGTGAAATTTGGTGTTAACAACTGCTACTTACAGTCATCATATGGCCTTAATGAACAATTTGTCTTTGCCAAAGCCTGATGTCCCTACTGCAGGCCACCATGTTTGATGTCCTTTTAATGATCCATGTGTTCCATTTGTAACAACCCAATTAACAATCAGGCTCCAATAGCTCTAATTATCATCCACAGTTAATATTCTTTCTGTACTGTGGGGAGTTTGTTAAACCACATTTTGCAAAACTGAGATTTTTCTAACTCAAAGTCCTGCTCAGCCTGTTAAACTTCTGGAGGGTAATGAACTGGTAAGGACAAGAAAAATATAGCTACAGAAGAAATGTCACTGAGCTGCTGCAGCAATTTCTCCTTTCAGGCCCAGTTCTTAGCTGCAAAGAGTGTTTTATGTGCACAAGCCATATGACACAGGGGCTGCTAGAGCCCATGGGCTGATGAAAAGATGGGAGAGAAACACTCTCTGTTGATTTTCTTGCTGAGAGAGGAGCACACGCTGCTGGTCACTGCTGCTCAGCATCACTTCTTCCATCCTAGAGGTCCACATGCTGCAAACAACCAAATGAGGGGGAAATGCTGTCCCAGACACACAGAGGGCCTGAGTGTGCCCAGCTGGGAATGGGCCAGATCAAGAGGATGGGTGCTGCTGGTGAGCCCAGTTAATGTTTCCTGGATTAACACAGCCCTCCACAAACAAGGCATGGAAACAGCCAGGAATACAAAGAGGATTTCAGTACCCTCCACAGGCCAACACAGAGGTGATAGGGAAAAACTCTGATTTTGTGAGGGAAAAAAAAAATAAATAGCCAGAAAATCTGGCTGTTTACATCCTGTCTGCTGAAACTGCATCGTATGAGACAAACACAAAAAAAAAATAGTGAATGGAAAATAAAAACCAAAACAAACACTAACCAACCCCACCAGAAATTCCAGCAGCTCTTGAACCCATTATATGTTTGCAGTCACTTTTTGGGCTCACTTATGCAAAGAACAAAATTACAACCAGATGATGATGTGGATTGACTTCCTATCCACTAACAATGCCCTGTGGGAGTCCTTAGAGGTTCACAATAAATATTAAATAAATAGTTTTAGACCACCCTTCCTATCACCTCGTTGTCTCCTTTGAATCTAATCCAGTTTGGGAAGGCAGACTCTCAACTGTACCTTTCAATCTTTGTGTATATGCTGAACATTGGGGTTTTCTTACAAACTATACATGCATGTAGTGGGCTATAGAATATACAATAGCTAATTTAACTCCATTTTTAGCCTTTTATACCCTGAGTGGTGTAAAAATAAATTAGGATTTTGGTAAGATTGGACTGTAGATGCTGAAAGAAAAGATCAGTCCAACACCAATTTTTATTTTCATTCTCCTTGCTAATTTTTGTTCCTTGATTTTCTACATAAATTGGCAACATCTTTCTATGCTGTGTAGCATTGGATAGCTAGCAATCTGGAAAACAACAAAGCTTTCTATTTCTTTCTATTTATAGATAACAAATACCTTTTCATTTTCTTTCCTTTTTTTTTAGCAAGTAATTTTTTATTTTTGCATTAAAAAGACAGAAAAAAGCATTTAGAAAATCTTTGAGATTCAACAAGATTGAGACTAAGTCAGAAAAAATCTGTATAGGAGAAAAAAACACAAAATACAAAATATCTCACAACTTTCCCTGCTGATAGCATTTATATATATTTTAGTGCAATGTATGAAAAGAATTGTGATAACCTGATATTTTTATATATGTAATCAGAGCTAGAAGACCTAAATACTCAGAAATCCATGCAAATTACATGTGTGACCATTGACCAGTGAATATTAAAAAACACACAGAGGCAAGTGAAACAAGGCTGCCCAAAAGAACCAAGGTCCTCCTTGATATACCTGTCAGATGCCCTTTGAAAAGCATCTGGAAATCATGTTAAGTTTTCCTATTACAGCAATGGGCAAAATGAATTTTATTAAGATGAACAAATTTTGGTGTTGATGGCAGAAATAATTTACCAGAAAAGGCAGAGGAAGAAAGGAGGATGTAGAAAGGGACTGATTAACAGCTGCACTTAGACAAGATCAAACAATCTAATAAAATTAAGTATCTCTGCAAGACCAAAATAAGATCCAGAAAAATAGACCCTGCTTGAGTCAAGTAATAAAGATGTTGTAGCCCATAAAAGTTTATGTGGAAACCTACTCCTCTAAAATGATAAAAACTAATTTAACCCAGAATAGTTATGAGGTTACCAAATTACTCCCTTTTTTTTAACTTTCTTTTAATGTCAGTCATATTTCATAGATTCTGTGACAGATCTCAGTGCAGCACTTGAGTTTCCACCCTGTGAAATAAGACACATAAATGATATTTTTCTTCTCTTCTGATATTTCTGAGAGCCTTTACTGTTATTCCCAGACTTTTACCTGCACTAGCGTGTCAGTAAGATGTTTCCTGCCCAAAAGATTTTATCATATTACTGATTGGCTTATTTTATATTTGGTGGATGGATGGGTAGAAAATGCTTTTCTGAAGTGTCTTCACCACCCCCATCTTTATACATCTGTAATGTGAGCACTTATATCTGACCTATGCAATGAATGGAAAGAAATAGGCACTTCTGGGGGCTTCTCTTGACTCAGATGTCTGCTTTCAGGAGGTGAGTCATACCTGTGCAGTGCCTCCTTGTCTCCACTGATATTAAGGCAGACTGAGGTCATTTGGTCAAATGCAAATTTGATCAGACAACCTGCCCACCCCGGCTAAGTGCATCAAAATGGGAATGTCAAAAAAAATTACTGTTGCCCTAAATTATATCTTCCTTTTTCTCCTCATTTCCTGTCTGGACCATCTCCCTAGGGATGTCATGTTGTTACAGGGGAAAGTTTAATTAATAAGTTGGTTTTGCACAGTAGAAACTTCACAGTATTCTCAAAAGAGCAATGTTCATCCACAGATTTGCTGTTAGCCATGTCACAATCCGAGTGACTGTTTGTGGGGCAAGCAGAACATGCTACAGAGAATCACAGAATAATTTAGATTGGAAAAGGCATCTAAGATCCACAAGTTCAGAGCACAGACACATCCTACAGCTCAGGGTGCCCAAAAGGCACAGAGGCTGTGTCACACAAACATTTCCTGGACCTCCAGACAATTTGTTTTCCAGCTTCCTCCCACTGCTTTTTGTTCTTCTGTCTCTTTGCACCAAGTGGTGAAGTCACAAGATAGGAGAAGGCAAAGAGGGAATTTGTGGGATGGAGCCACATCCTCAAAAGAGTTTTCTGGCAGGCCTGTGCAAACATGGGGACGTGTTTGGTCTCTGGCCACAGAGAGCAATGCACAACTTTCCCTGGAATTTTCCTGGGGAAGGCTGTGAGAAGATCAGAGAAAAGAATGATAAACAATTCTCTGCACCTGTTGTTGTGAACATGTGGAATGTGTTATGGAGACTTGTTTAACAAAGAGTGGTTTCTTAACTGGCCAGTGGTGATGGTGTTTGGATTGAAGGACCAGTCAGGTCCAGCTGTATCGTGACTGTCTGTAAGGGTTTCTTAATAAGTTTAAGATAATAAAGTGATTGATCAGCCTTCTGAGAAGCATGGAGTCAATACTAGTTATCACCCAGCTGGGGGCATGCAATGGCAGGGACCCTCAGGGGGAAAGATTTCTGGGTTTGTGCCATGGCACCCCCTTCCTCTGGCAGGAGAAAATAGAGACACGAGCCACAGTGCTCTCCATTCTACAACTGCCTTCTTGCTACTAACACATGATTCAGCCTCTGTTTTGAGTTCCTAGGTTAAGTGAATCAAAATATGATTTATATTATATATATAATACAATATGAAAAGCATTCTCATTTCCTACAGTATGCACACTAATTGATGTTGATGCCTGTTGACTGGAAGATAAAGGGAGAGATAGGGAAATTCAGTAAGCCTGGCCCCAGATCCTTGGGTTATTTCTCCTCTCTGCAGAGGGTTTTGGATGCAAGCTACTGTGAGCCCTTCAGAGAGCTCAAAGTTGTCAGCATTGTGTTATTACTAATATATATTTATTTTTGTTTTGAAAGTTAGTGGCTGATTTATGATAGCTTTCCTTTGCTTATAGAGAGTATAATACCAGGTGATTTCTCTATTTGCAGTGACAAACCGTGGAAGATTTGAGTGGTGTTAGTCTCTTCCCAAGTTTGATGCAAAGCAGATTTTTCTCCCACCAGTCCGCAGCCCATATCCATATCCCATGTAATGCCCTCCCTCTTGTTATATCCTGCCACCTTATATATGCACACATCTAAAGTTTGTTAATTTCCACCACAACAAATAATTGTGGCTGAAATAGCTTGTCCATTGAGAATTTTTGCTGATTTATAGTCTATCCTTGCCTATACTATAGATTTAAAGTGATCCATCTACTGCTGAGCAACTAGAGCTCAACCACAATTTGCAGGACAATATCCTTGCCTGCTTTCCAACAGAGGCAATTCCCACTGGTGGAAATTTTGGCTGTCACAGTGAAGATTTGTCATTGTGCAGTTGTACCAGTTAGTGAAAGTGGGGAGATGTGAGCTGCAGGCAGAACTGTAGCACACACAGTCCCTTTTGAAGTCTAACTCAGTTGCTCGTGAATTAATTGCCATTAAAATATATGCAAATGAGCTGGTGTTGTCAAGAAAGGAATATATTACAAAATCCCCTATTCTGCTGGAAAATTTACTAGAACACCAGAGGGGAGGACTGAGACTGGCTGTAAAACATAACAATACTTGTGGAGCTCAGAAAGCTGCTGAGCTGCTGACTCAGAGAAGGTGAGGGCTGCACGCTGCAGGGCAGCTCTGTGTCCAACTTGTGTTGGTCTCCTCAATGTTTCCAGGATATCAGCACCCACTGAATACCACCCACAGGATGAACTGCTAAGCAAGCTTTTGGTTGGACCAGTGTGGCCATTCATGTACACAGCAGTAAAAATGAGAATTTACAGATTCAGGTCAAGTACTTGAAGATGACTGAGAGCCCTTGCCTGGCCCTAAAGCCCCAGTCTTGTCCTTATCAGAGCATTTTCCTCTGATAAAGTTTTCAAATAATTAAAAATTCAGACTTTAGGGCATATTTCATGTGCTTCAAGATTAAAAATATGGGAATATTTTCCATTTTATTTGCACAGTCTCAAAGGGCTGATTCCTTGCTGGTGGATTTGGGTTTCGTGCTGCCTTCGGAAAACCAGCCTTTAGTGACAATGACCAAGATATCTGTGAAAAATACTCAGATTAAAAAAAAATCCAAAATATATTCATTGCAGTCACAGAGTAAGAAAAAGTAGGAAATTAATATCAAACAAAACAAATATTTGCTGATGATAAGAAACCCTGATTATAGAAAACCTGTTCTAAGAGAATGTGTTTATCAGATATAGGACAGCTGAGTTTTTCACAGCAGCAGAAGGAAAACCATCCACCATGAAACTGCATATCAGTTTCCTTTCTTGGGGAAGGTTACTCATGAGAACTCCTGTCTTTTCTTTTCCTTTGACTCAAAAATCTCCTTTTTCTTCCTATCAGCTTTACCTAAGTTGCCCTTTAAAACCACTTGATTTAATTTAGACTAGATTCCTTCACAGATTATGTTACCATCTTCAGACAGATATTCTGTTATGTCTAAGTGTTTACATGGAAAGCAGATGTATATTCAGAGGTAGATCTAGAGATAAATACATAGATTTTAAAACTACTTCTTCACACTTCTTATATCCTGCTTAATTCCTGGTATGAACAAGCTCACACATTTAGATCATGAATCAGAGCAGATTAAACTCAATGAAAAGCTCACACTGACTTCAACAGATATTAGATCATGCTACAGAGAGGGTAATAGACCTTTCAGTAGAGAAAATGAAAGTGTAATAATACCCTGGCTTAGTGTATAATCATGTCTTCATCTAAGAGCAAGGCTCAGTGTCTGCAATAATCCACTGATTTCTTACAGCTGAAAGGTTTACTCTTTTGGCTCACACCTTACTCCTTTGGTATCCAAGGTCAAGGATTCACTTCCTACCAATAGCCAAGATGCTGGAAGGGAGGCATGGGGTATTTACTGGGTCCCCAGGAACAAGCAGGAATTGAGGATCTGACTACATGTTCTTAAAAGGCTATTTTATCATTATAATATATTATAATATTATGTTATGTTCATTATTATATTAAAGAATTCTATACTAAACTATACTAAAGAATAGAGACAGGATGCAGACATAAGGCTAAACTAGATACTGATGAAAATCTCGTGACTGCTTCCAGAGTCCTGACACAGCCTGGCCATGATTGGTCATTAAGTCAAAACAATTCACATGAAACCAATCAAACAATCACCTTTTGGATAAACAATCTCCAGATCACATTCCAAAGCAGCAAAACAGGGAGAAACAATCAGATAATTATTGTTTTCATTCTTCTCTGAGGCTTCTCAGCTCCCCAGGAGAAGAAATCCTGGTGAAGGGATTTTTCAGAAAATATGACAATGACAGAGGCAGCTGTATCTGTGCATGGAGACAGCCATGGAACAATGTAAACTCTGGCTTTTACAGGGATTTGTCTAAAAGGAATAATATTTAATATAAAAATTTCATTTCTGAATTCTTGAGTCATGAATTCTTCCTCTAAACCTCCACTTTCAGAGACTATAAACCCAGGTTTTTTATTGACAGCATATATAACTGGCACATAACTCTAAGTTTGCTGATAGAGATAGCTTTTTGAATACTGGCATTTGTGGTCTTAAAATATTTGTAACTCTGATTATTGCAGAAGCCATATCTCTGCTACTAAACTGAAAGAAGCCAGGCAATATCCCCAGACTCTGAAATGCTGTTCATCCTGGGACACTGACAGAGGGCTTCCAAGGGCAGGTTTGACCAATATCCTCTGGAATCCCACAAGATTCCTGGGCAGATTTGACCATTCCCAGGAGATTACTTTGGAACATAAGAGAACATGCACATGGACTAGTTTGTGTCACACAAAAATCCTGCCAGTTCCAAAGAGCTGGAGGCAAAGGATCTGAATCTGTCTCTGAGCACAACTTCATCCAGTCCAGAGGAAAACTGGTTATTAAAGTCAGTTCTAAGTATCATTGCTGCATTTTGAAGAATGGCCAGGTGCACTAGAGTGAAGAATATTGCAATGGCTGGTCTATATTTCCTGCATTATAGACATTAGTCTGGGGTGGTTTCAGTGAAAGGATTAACTGCAATGATAATTTTTAAAAAAATTAAAAAACAGAACAAATAATAAAGATTTATGTAAGAACATTTTCTCCAAATGGACATGTCTTCATTGACATGTAGCTTTTATCTGTAGTGTAGGATGTGAGAAGAAAAACCAATATGCTGCTGCTTCAGCTCTTGATAGCATCTTATCAGCACTGTACAACAATGAGTCATGTAGAGCTTTTCCAGCTCATACCTGGGTGAAAAATTATTGACTGCAAGGAGGAACTACTCAGAAAGAAGATAGCAAAGAAAAAGTATACATACCCTAGATCTCTGAAAACACCCTCCCTTGTATTTTCTGTCACTGGAAGAGACAGAAATAACAATACCAAAGGACATAAAATTAATCTCAGAACTCCAATAAAAGCATATGGAGAAGGCTGACTCCAGCTAATCAACTTTGGCAGTCTTTCATCTGCTGCAATACACCACGAGTATTCTCCTGCAGGCTCCTTCAGGAAAAATAAATGGGTGTTTGAGGCAAGAAATTCTCTCTAATGAGAGATCCTGACTGGTACAAGTTGCCAGGATCAGCGGGAACATATTCCCAGCCCATCATCACCTCCACCTTGCCTTTTACTATTTCTCTTGTAACATTTTCCATTCCTTTCACAGATTCCTACACTCTTTCATTTCTAAGTAAGCAGATGTAGGAATGCAGATGCTACCTTGATTTAGCAATAACCTCATTTTCAAGATTTCTTCTACCAAGACTGTCAATAGCCATGATTTCCAATCCCATCTTCTGTATTCTCTCCACCACATCCCACTGTCCATCAGCAAGACAGGTTTTCATATACATTCAGGCCTATAATGGCAAAAAAATAACTTCCTTTCAAAGTACAATATCATTTACTCAGGTGTGTTACTAGCATAAAGTAGGTTATAAAATGGGGATAATGTTCAGCCACAGCTATCACAAAGCCAGAGCTTCTCTACTTTAGTTCTCAAGTTCTCATATTAGCAATTTGGAAAAAGTACACAAAATACCTGACATCCCCCAAATAGGACTCTGAGCAAAAATTCATAAGTGCCCATTTTTAATTATAAACATTTTATTTAAACCTAATCCATAAAGAAAGGACATGGACTTTCAAGTTAATAATGATTTCTGTTCTGTTTTCCAGAGACAGCTTCTCCTCCTTTTTCTGGCCCAGGAAATACATTGCAGCATAATAACTTCTAGTGATATCATTACTTTTGCAAATATGGCATAATAGTGTAGATAATCATGGTATTGCAACTAAAAATATGCAAAATGTCCAATTCTGTTATCACTGTATTGATTTAGCTGTTCCACACACCTCAACAACAGCATCACTGACTCATGCAGTGAATTCAGCTTTACACAATTTCAATTCTTTCAGTGCCACTTTATACAAAATCTTCCTGCCTTACCTCAAAAAGTCTCTGTGGGTGGGATTTCATCTCACTTTAAACATCCACAGAAAGGATGTCAGCTGCCAAACAAATACCTGAGTGTCTCTTTATGGTCATCAGGAAGAATTAAATTATTCAAGTGTGTGATCAACTTAAACTATTTTAGGATGAGTAGGATAGCATCCCATGAGTCCCAAGTTTTGACTCTGGTGCCTATAAAGGAAGCTTATAAAGGAAGCCAAGGAAGAGAAATTCAGCTGGAGCTACCTATGCAAGTAACTCTTGTGCAAAAAAATCTTGCTGCTTGAGTTTTTCCAAAAGAATATTGACTTTTTCAGGATATCAGACAAAACTTGAAATATGATTTAAAAGACTGAAAATGTCCAGCAGGCCTAATAAAATATGCCTTCCTCATAACTTCTTAACTGCCATTTCCCCTTGCTTAAAGTTTTAAATACTCAATTTTTTCAGTCTAGCTAAAAACAGATGTGATTCTCCCCTAAGAGAAGATTTTATTAAATAGCAAACCCTAGTGGGTTTATTTTTTGATGAGAAATACCAGAAGACCTGAATAAAAAAGAATACTTTGTTTATATAAGGTTTGTGATAACTGTAAAAAACACCTCCTTTGCAGTGATAAGACTTTGTTGGAACCACTGTTTAGGGACAGAAAGAACTAACAAAGACAAATTGGGAAATGCAAAGGAGTAGAGTGAACAATATTACCTGAATCAAATTATTTTGTCTCATTAAGTGTAAGTGCTACAGTTGAGAGCAAATCAGCGCTTCCAAATCAGAAAATCAACAGTGCCAGTTCTACTGAGGAGCCATTACACCCTTCTGCTAATTCTTCCAGGGCTTGTGCCCACACCTGAGAGGCTTTGAATGCCTTTGGCTCCCCCAAAGCCAGCCAAAGTGATGGATGCTCACAACACCACGAGACTGGGTATTTACCAATCATGGGGTTCAGCTTAGAGATTCCAGAAAATCTATCTCTCATGGTTAAACACCACACAGGCACTGCCTCCTTCCATCACCCAGGGGGATGGGAAACAGAACTGGGGAAAAAAGTAAAATTCTTGAGTTGAGATAAAGACAGTTTTATAGGACATAAAATGAAGTGGGAAAGAATAATAATGATCAATAATAACTGAGATACATAAGCAGTGCACAATGCAATTGCTCTCCACCCACCAACCCAGCCAGTTCCCAGTCTGCACTCCCTGGCCAGCTTTCCCCACACTTTAAATACTGTGATGCCATGTGGTCTGGAATATCCCTTTGGCCAGTTCACAAAATTCACAGAATCCCTGGGTTGGAAGAGGTCTTCAAGATCACCAAGTCCAACCCAGCCCCAGCACCTCAACTCAACCCTGGCACCCAGTGTCACATCCAGGCTTTTATAAACACATCCAGGATGGTGACTGCACCACCTCCCTGGGCAGCCATTCCAGAGCTTTATCACCCTTTCTGTAAAAAACTTCTTCCTAATATCCAACCTGTATTTCCCTTGGTGCAGCTTGAGAGGACCCCTTGAGTTGGGGTCAGCTGTCCTGGCAGTGTCCCCTCCCAGCTTCTTGTGCCCCTTGAGCCTCTCTGGTGTCAGAAGCTGAAAAGACCTTGATTTAAAGTAGGCACTGTTCAGCAGCAACTAAAACATCAGTGTGCTATCAGCATTATTCTCATTCTAAATTCAAAGTGCAGAACTGTACCAGCCTTTAGGAAGAAAATTAACTCTATCCCACCCGAAACCAAGACAATCTCATAAAATCTTTTTTTCTTCCCTCTCTGACTATAAGCTGAATTTGTAGTAGAAGCTAATTTGTACTTTTCCTTTGAAACAGAGAAAATATAAATTCTTGATTTTGCAGAATTATCATTAATTAAATCATTAAATTGTATTGATTGATTATGCCACCATAACCAACGATAAGGCAAAAAACACTGCAAGTATTTCTCTTCTGTACTCTGAAAACCTGGCCATTCTTGCTCTCAGGACAATGAGTTAAGAAAAGTAACAGAAATACAATAAGCTTTTGAAAAAACATTGACAGGAATCTTTTTTCAGCCACTTACTGTGATTGTCACTGGATCATTCTGGGAATACTCAGAGAGTTCCTACAACTTATGAGAGACTATTTTAATAAGAAGAAAACTAATAAACAGAGAGAAACAAGTGATTATTAAACAAGAATTTTTGATTAATACTGGCTGAATTATTTATAACAAAACATTCACTCATATAATTGCAAAGCCTTATGTAAGACCACAGCCATCAAATTCATTTATTAATTTTAAAAGTACTCCAGTATATATCCTTATAGCAAACATAAGATCAAACACAGGAAAATCAACAACAGCATGACAAACACAAGCTGAAAAATGAGAGGACTGGTTCCAAAACAAAAAGAATAAATTTCTGTTTAATTATTCAGTAAAATTATTTAAAACCACAAAAGCAATGTAACTTTTATTAATGTTTCCATTAAGAAGCAGCATGCCATTTCTCCAATTAGGTTTTTTACTGTTAGAGAGGGGCTGTCACTCTCTGAGGGCTAATCTGTGCTTCAAATGGCTCTTACAAGAACAGGTTCAGATCAGCCTCACAGACAAAGCTGAAAGAGAACTCAGTCTTCTTGAAATGAAGAATGAAATTAATTAGAGTTTGTTTCCTGTCTGCTGCATGTTTGTTGAGGTGGGCAGTGATTCAGACAATAACTATAATTTAGTCCATCCCAGAAGGAAAATTATAGCAGTTCAGGAGGATTTTTTTTTTTAATATTGGTTGTAAGTCTACAGAGCAGACTGTCTGTAGTTCAGAAAAAACAATAAGCTGGTGAGCCAGCAGAAAGAGAATGATCTTCCAGACAGTGGCTGAGCCAGGATCCCCTGATCACCAGCTCTGAGCTGCAGCAAACAGGTGCTGGCAGCTTGTTATCCCTCCTCTCTCTCCTGCTACACTCAGCAGGTAGACAAAGGCATTTAAACAAGAGGGTGAGGCTCCAGCACAAACACACAGTGCATTTGGTGCACTCCAGTCTCAAGAAAATTTCTTCACTACAGCTTCAAACCATCAAATGCAAAATAATTCATGCTCCAGCTGTTTCAGTCCAAACCCTGATGAAAGGCCAAAATCAGTAATTTTTTTGGAATGCTGCCTAAGGCAAGGAGCCTGCCCAAAAAAACTACTGTGGTTGATTTTGTTACCATCAAGTATAATCAAAACCCAAACCTGTTGCAGTGGAGATGGGGTTATTTCATTCACTTTGTTATGTAATGAAAATGAGAAGCATTGCTGAATTTCAAGGATAGCACCCAGAAGCACAGCAAAGACTCCCTCCATAATTGTTGCTTTTTTATTTAACTTGTCATTTGCAATCTTTTCTTTTATTTTGTAGCTAATAATCTGTAATCTTTGCAGCTCATCTGCCACCTTGTGGCCCATCTGCAGAGTTTTCTTGGAGATGAAAAGGAAGAAAGAGCTCCTTAGCAAAACCTCTGCATCTGTTCTGCACTTGCCAGCCTTCAGTATTATTAGACTGATTAGCTTTTCATTCCCCAGTGTGAAAAATTAGAAATCTAAATAGAAATCATCAAGCCATATCTGTAAACTATCAATATATTTTGGTCTAGTGTGTTGTATATGCGGGGACAGAATCAGTTCTATCTATTAAATCATATATGTGAATTCTGAATATATATATATATATATAAAATATATCATATATATATATATAATATATCATTATATATAGATTGACAAAAATGAGGCTGGAAAAGACCTTGTGATCTCACCTAGTGAATTTTTTCTGCAAAGCTGGACCAGATCTAACAGATCATTCTTAATAGGTACCTAAGCTTTTCACAAAATCCTCAAACAACAGAGATTGCTCAGCCTCCCAAATAAACTATTCAAGTGCTGACTGTCTTGCTATTGTGCAGCTGCTCTTCTGATTTCAGGCAAATCTTTGCTTTTAATCCCATCACCTTCTGCCCAGTGTGAACAGAAAGCATAGTTTACTCCTTCCTTTCACATGCACAGAAAACAATAATGAATTTATAACAGTTTCAACTCTTGCTCTGATATTAACTGATTCTGATCTGGATAACTGGTGGATATTTACACTAGAACTATCTGGGTTCAAATTATTTCCAAATAACTAAGGAGATTGCATGTCCAATTTAAATCTCATTGAAGAGGCTTTATTTCTGAAGTGTCACTTTGTAAAAATAGGTCTCTGTATAGTGGGAAAAAAAAGGGAAACTAGAAACTGGGACGCCAGAAATAACTGGTTGTTTTTGAAAATGAAAATGCTGATATTTATTTATGAAGAATAAATCAACATTTGTATCTCATGGTGATAAAAGTTTTCGCTAAAGAGGGTCCAGGTGTTTGATCTTGCTATCTTGGCATCTTCCAAAATTACAGCACACACACACCCCTCCCTTTGAAAAAAAAAAATTAAAAATTGCTTCTAGTTTTTTTATACTTAATTTCAAAAACAAGCTGCTACTCCACTACTCCATTTGCTGCAGCAGAACACATTTACAGAGTCGAGCTGCATGGGCTACATGCTAATACCATTGTGTGAGCTGCACAATTACTGCTCAAAGACAGATTAGATCTGCACATCAAAAGGATCCTAGGGAATATGCCAATTTGAGGTGTTTATAAGGAGCAGTCACTTCTACAGCTAGTGCCATGCTTATTAAAGGTACTTATGCACATTGCTGATATTAAAGATACCCCTCAATCTTATCTGGTTATTTACTGAGAGCTGTTTATATATTAAATGTCATCTGACATACAGCTTCCATGGCTGAAAGGGTGGAAGAAATATGTACAGCAAAACTCACCAGGGAGATAAAATAGTTTAATACCTTTTTCAGTCTTTGCTTTGAAGTGTCCCTCCCATTCCCAGTTCTCTCGAGCACAGAAGTTAACTACACTCTTTTTCTTCTGTGGTGTTGCCTGCTGATTTTTTTATCACCAGTACTTCAGTCCACATCATCTCTTTTTCACACACCAATACAATCACGGGATCCTCAGCTACAAATATGAGAATATTGACAGTGGAGACAGAGACACTTCCCCTGCAAGG
The DNA here is from genome assembly GCF_963513975.1 of Fringilla coelebs. NCBI lineage: Eukaryota > Metazoa > Chordata > Aves > Passeriformes > Fringillidae > Fringilla > Fringilla coelebs. The sequence goes on from NC_140028.1 coordinate 146,334,630, forward strand.
CTGGCAGGTGCTTGCTCCAGCTCCCTTTAGGCACATTTGAAAATGCCAAGCCCCTCATTCTCACAAGCCCAGAATGAATTAAGCCTCATCCCATGTCAGTAGATGGCAACAGGTGAGTCACAACTGCAGTGTGTTCCATACCTATTCTGGCTAAAGCACTGGCCTTATATTTTTGGCCTCAAGATTGATTGTAATGGCAGGTGGATTAATTTGGTTCTGAGCATCTCAAGTGGTCAGAAAACCTTGGCTGTTATTTACTGGCAGGAGATAGAAAAGTTAAAACTCAGACTTACCACAGAGGGCAATGACTGATGCTTCCCTTTTGAGGACCACTGTAATTTTTGCCTGAGGGCATTTATGCCACTTGCTGAACGGTATCCCCGATGATTTACTCACAAACAGATCAATATGTTGGCTGGGGGCAGAGAAAGTTTAGGCTTTGAGATAATTTTGCTCAACTACGGCTGCCGGACACGAAAAGAGTTGAAAAGATACCTGCCAGCCATGTGGAAGATGCCTTCCATCTCTCCCAGAGGGAGTCTGAATGCAAAAACCCAGCACTTTTTGTGGAAGCATTGACCTCAGCCTGTCTCCATGGAGGCACAAGGTTGTCTCTAACTCCCCCTCATTGTCCTGCCAGCTTGGGCACCCCTCACATCATCCTTACAGGCAGTGCAGCCCTGCCAGTTTGTTAGCACTGGTTCTGATGCCTGTGATGGAGAAGATTAAACCCCAGCTGCCTGCCCAGTGCTGTGTCTGTGCTGGGAATGGGAATGGGAAGGTGCTTGGACAGCAGGGATGGGGCTCAGCTGCAGCTGGCTCCAGGCAGGGAATGCATAGAGACATGCAGGGGGTGCATAGAGCAATGCAGGGGGTGCATAGAGACATGCAAGGAGTGCATGGAGACATGCAGGGAGTGCACACAGCCATGAAGGGAATGCATGGAGCCATGCAGGGAGTGCATAGAGCCATGCAGGGAGTGCACACAGCCATGCAGGGAGTGCATGGAGCCATGCAGGGAGTGCATAGAGCCATGCAGGGAGTGCACACAGCCATGCAGGGAGTGCATGGAGCCATGCAGGGAGTGCATAGAGCCATGCAGGGAGTGCACACAGCCATGAAGGGAATGCATGGAGCCATGCAGGGAGTGCATAGAGCCATGCAGGGAGTGCACACAGCCATGCAGGGAGTGCATGGAGCCATGCAGGGAGTGCATAGAGCCATGCAGGGAGTGCACACAGCCATGCAGGGAGTTCATAGAGCCATGCAGGGAGTTCATAGAGCCATGCAGGGGGTGCATACAGATGTGCAGGGGATGCATAAAGCCATGCAGGGAGTGCACACAGCCATGCAGAGAATGCATACAGACATGCAGGGAATGCATGCAGACATGCAGAGAATGCATACAGCCATGCAGGGAGTGCATGGAGCCATGCAGGGGGTGCATAGAGACATGCAAGGAATGCATACAGCCATGCAAGGAGTGCACACAGCCATGCAGGGAGTGCACACAGCCATGCAGGGGGTGCATACAGCCATGCAGGGAATGCACACAGCCATGCAGGGGACGCACGGAGCCATGCAGGGGGTGAATAGAGCCATGCAGGGAACCTGCAGGCTGCAGCCACCACCCCATTTCTCCAGTCTGGACCCCAATACTGCCTTTCCCCCTGACAGCCAGCAGTGCCAGGAAGCCTCTCATGCAGCAGATGGGACTGAAGTGGGACATGAGCCCTTCAGACACTCTGTCTCTCTTTTCTGACCACACAGCATCGACCTCAACACATTCCTCATCAACGACTTGCACAGGTTCTCCATCAGCCCCAGGCTAAATATTATTGGAAGTGATCACAAGGCATGACCTGCACTCTGCTGCTTTCCCCTTGAAGTGTTTGCTGCAAAATAAAACACTATTGATCCCTGCTTTAAAAATCACAGAGTGCAACAGGTCCAGCTGCTTGTATGGCAGAATTATAGCATGTCACTGCTGCTTGTGAAGTGTGAGAGAGCAGGAGGAGTGATCCCCACAGCTCTGAAAGGCACCATACTGAAAATGGAGAAACTCCACCTGCTTCACCTGTTTGATGGACTTTCCACTGGGAGCAAACACAAGATGCCTCAAGTTGTTTCTTACCAAAAAAGCTCTTCCAGCCACCTCTCTGTGAAGTCTGGTCATCAAGAAATATAAACCATGTCCATGGTATTTCAAGGGAGACCTTGGAATTATATGGCATTATGAGGGAGACTGGCTCCTTTCCCATCAACCAACAGCATGAGGGTGTTGCAGAGGCTTCAGAGCAGACTCTGCCCCAAGTACCTTCCACGCAATTAAAAAACACTCTAATGAAGCACAGAGATGGCCAGAGCAGGGTGCAGAGAAGATATCTTCCATGTGGCCACTCAAGACAGGTTTCAGATGAAGACCTCAAAGGAAGTGACACTGAAGAGAAGAAATAAAAGCATAAGCAAGCTGACCAGTTATCCTCATGAAGGGTGTCTAAGAAGGAAGAGGCAAGGGAAGATTAAATAAGGTGTGCAGAATAAAGGATACAAGATGGAAAATATTTACCACAGCCTTTGAAGGAGGAAAAAGGAAAAAATAAACTTTGCAAGCCAGAGAGCATCCCTGCAGAGCATCTGATGGGATCACAGCTGGGTCCCATGTGCTATGTCTCCCTCAAATTTCTCTCTTACATATGTATTTAAGACCATCTGCATTCACTCTTTGCTATTTCAGAACTAGTCCAAAGAGCTCCCTTGAATAATACATTTTTTGTCTGTACCAATATTTTAAAACAAAGCAGTTCTGCATTATTTGTTCCAATCTGTCTGCAGTTTAAATTCTGCCACAGCAGAATGTTTCAGCACGAAATGCATTTGAAATATAAAATTGTTTATGCTGCTTTTTCCCCCTTTCCAACTGAAAACAACCCAATGTACCAGCTGTAATGGATTTTTAAACACATTTATCATTAAAGAATCTTTTCAAGGAGTAAAAGCCAGTAAGTGGAACATAAATGGACCTTCCTTACAATATTTCCCCATGGCATGGCTGTGTACTAAAATATGTGCCAGAGGCTTACACCCTCTAATAACATTTTCTTTGTGAGGAATGAAATTTTAAACTTAAAAGAAATATTTTTAAAAGGAACAGCTTCTTTAATTAAGTTAAGCAGACATTCTTTTCTCAGCACAGATCTCCCCACTGCCATTCATTATGTAGCAAAACCCAGAAAAATCTCTTCAGACTATGGAGCATTTCCAGAAAGGACTTATATTTTCCCATCAAGGAGCTGAAAGACATCTATTCCTCAAATGAATAGAGCCAGAAGGAGCTAAGAACATCCCCAAAACCCCAAGTTCAGTCTGTTCTAATTTTCCTAGAGTCACACAATGGTAAATTATTTGCCTACCTGCCTGGCATGGACTCAGCTTTGTTCTGCTTTTACTGTGAGAGGTTCCAAAACACTCTGTCACACCTGCATTTATAAATTCTCTGAATGCAAAAGTGCTGAAGAAAGACCATATTGGCCATGTTGTTATTGAGATGATGTCTTGCCTCTAGGGAAGCTCTTGCAAGCAGGGAATTTATTTTATGACTCAATTTGTCCAGAGGGAGTGAATTGTGAATGGTTTTTTGATTGTCTGGAGTGAAATTTGATTTGCTTTTTCTGAGTATCTCCCTGCACAATAGAGGCATTATACTAACTTTAGGAAGAATTCAGGTTAAGAAACCATCTAGATTCTATGCCATAGATAATTTTTTTAGCAATAATTTATTTTCAAGGCTTCAAGATTTGCCATTGTTTGGAGATAATAAAAAGCATATCCTTGACTTTCCCATCGGCTGTCTCAAAATAAAAGACTCCTGAATCTGTACTTTCACTAAATACCCAACCCATTAGGAAAAGACAGAAGAGTTATGTATATTTTCAGCTCTAAATTACTCATCCAAGGGCACTGTTAGGAAAATGTTACTAAGTTGAACGTGAGTCTTCATTTCAACTTCAGAATCAGCAACAAACTACACAGCACATCCTAAAAAATGGATCAATAATTACAGAGAATATAGGAAAATAGTAAGATCACACTTATCAGTTAAAAAAGGAGGTTTGAGCAGGGTTTTAGCCATGACTAAGAAGCAGCTGTGGATGCAGAGGATTGCAAAACTCTACATGCCTATTGACCCAGAGATGTGAGAGTGGCCAGGATTTTTCACAGTGCTGCATCTCTTGTAGGAATGCCTGCTGTTACAGTTTTATGGCCCATAGAAGAAAATCAGTGTATCCAGGCTGCAAGCTGTAAACCTGTGATCCTTGACACCGTGACCTGAACATATGTGTTTCATTTGCTGAAGCTCTGTGCATCTTGCCACTCTCACCTCTTCCAGTCTTGGCTCCATGCAGAACATAGCAAAGGCCTAATTTTACCCTCAGAAAGGTACATGCAGACCTCAAAGGCTTCAGACAGATTTATCTGGCCATAGGTGAACATATTTCAGCAGCCCCTACCACTTGCTTTATGTTGCAGACACATCTGCCCCCATCATAAGCATCAGGGCAAGGTTCACTGGTGAGTGAGAAAATTAACAATTGAAAGACTAAAACTTGGGTAAGAAAACTTCTTTAAGAGAAATCACTTTCTTATGATTTATTTGTTTCGATTAAAAAATTATTATTAATTGAATTTTTTTTTTAAATCACAAAATGCCTCTGCAACTGTAACAAAACAAAGAAATGGAAATGAACAATTTATAACAAGGATGCAATCAGAGGAGGTCAGCCTCCTAAACCTCCTGTTCTATAATCACAGTTGCATGAAATATGTAGGCAAAAGCTCAATGTTTTTCCCAGAAAACAATTTATATCTTGCTAGGACAGTTAATTATGCTCACTGCTACTTTTCAAAACACCTTTAAAGGGAAGATATCACATATTTCAGAGCCCTCAGCCTGACAGTTCTGACTGCATGGCTCTTGTGTTCATTGACATCTTTGCATCTTTATTGTGCCTTTAATACACATTGACTTAATGTGGCAAACAAAACTTGACTTCTGCCTGAATTTGCTCCAAAGCATCTTTGAGAGTAATGGTGCAAAAAGAATCCTCTCCCTCTCCATCCCCTCCCTCCTCCCTCCTGTGTGTGTGCATGGCAGGGCAGGCAGACATGTGCATCACTCATGCATGGATGTAAGCACAATTTTTCATGCTTTTTTTTTAAAGCTGAGATGGTTTGTTAGAAAAAAATACCTCAGTGATTTGTTTAGATACTCAAGTGTCAAGAAAAAAAACCCACATTATTATATGATGTTTTTTGCTTTTATGTGTGCCAGCACAAACTTCATTTGGACTTGATGTTAGCAGAACCTGAATGTTTATGTGTCTGCATTTCATGAAGATTTATTCCTGAGGCACATTTGAACCCCTCACTAGTGATGTGTGTCACCACTTACACAGTGACAACATGGGATCTGCCCATTGCTGCTCAACCTGCACCTGCTATAAAGGAAAACACTGGTTTCAAACCTTTAGAGCTCAGGTTTTCTACATGGTGAGTATACAAAAAGAATTATTGCCTCCACCCTTTTTATTGATATTCTGCTGCATGATACTGTGACTACAAATTTGCTCCTGCTTTGTATGATGCTGCACAGCTCTGATCTCAGAAATTTGTGAAAAAACCAACTAGTAGTGATGCTTCTGCTTCTAAGGGTAGTGTAATGTAAAAGACAAATCTGCAAGAGGTCTCTGCTACCTCTTTTCTTACATCACACACAAGAGGAACAGAACTGTCATCAATATTTTTGTCTTTGTTGTAGCCACTTAATCAGAGATCTCTGCAATTTTCAGAATTTATGCCTCTAACTTGACTGTAGTTAATATTTTGCCATGCAAACATAAACATTAGAGGTGATTTTTACTACAAAACATGTTCATACCGTTTTAAATGCCTTGTGCTCTGCAGTGGCAAGTACTGGGAATGTTTTCCTGGATAAGTCCCCTGCACAGCTAAGCTTCCCTCTTCAGTCTACAAAATAAAACAAGACATAGCACAGGATAACAGATCAATAGACAGAAAGCCTGAGGGTAGGGGGGATTTTAGTGATTTTAGAAAGTATGAAGAGGAAATAAATAGGAAGGGGCAGAGTAACAGATGTGTAGCACAGGAAAAAGCAGTGCAGACAAAGGAAATGTAAGAGTGGAAGAAGTTCAGCATGTAACAGATAATGAGAAAGAGCAAGAGTGTAGACAGGAAGAAGCTTTCTCTAAAAATAGCTTAAAAATTAATGAACCTGGCCCTAGTCCTCACAACACTACCAGGAAAGGCTCAAGAACAGGGGTGTTTCCATCTCAATCTTAAAAGCCAAAACACAACCCCATGGTGCTACTGTAAAGAAAATTAAACCAGCACACACCATTACCCTGGGCAGCTTCAGTCAAGTGGTTCCTCTGTGCTGCAGTGTCTGCACTGAGTCAGACACATCCTACTGCTCATGGCTAAATTGCACAGAGACATTGCCAGCCAATGGATCAAAGATGCTTTCTCCCCACTTACCAGCTTGGGAAAGGCAGGGGACACAAATAAGATAAAAACACCCATCACTGCATGTTTCTTGAAGGTTAAATAAAAATTCGTACGAATGATAGAGTATGGGAATGAGCTAATATAAATTCATCTGAGACACCATTCAAGACTTAGCAGGTAGCACAACTGTTTCACTCCAAATTCTCATCATACTTTAACAATTTTGAAGGCAAACAAGACCTTAGTAATAATCACTGCTGTCTTCTGGTTTTAAGGATCAGGTCTTATTTATACAAGGAGGGAACACTGGGGAAACCAAGATCAACAAGGACTTGTGGGATGAGGAAAGCCCTCTCGAACAGCTCCCTGCTGGAGGGCACTCAGCACTCCCAGTGCTTGAGGGGGACCACTGAAGCTGGGTCTAGTTTCCATGGCTCCCACAAGCCTCTGGACCACATGGAGCAAAGCCTTTGAGGATCTATTTTGCCTGGAGGAGCTTTAAGAGAAAAGTGCATCATCCAAGCAACCTCAGCAGACCAGTGAAAACAAGAAGAAAAGGCTTCTCTTGAGTGCCCTGTGCATTGGACTACTTGTTCTTGGGGTTGAAAAGCGTTTTAATTTCAAGATAAGGACAAAACAACACACACTGGATGACAGATCAGGCACCCATTTGCACCCATCAAGGATCTGTCCCTTAGGTCCAAATTAATCCCACAGTTTCCTCAACACGATCCAGAAATAACAATGGATTTTAAGACGAATACTTTTAGTGCAAAATTGTAGCAGAATCTGTAATGCCTTGAAGTAAGTTTAAGATAATATTTTAAATTTTTAAATTTTGTTAAATTCTAGTTTTCCACTAATATATTTTACTTCTAGATGTATTCTCAAAAGAACTTGAAAAATAAACTGTACATGAAGACTGTAACTATGGAACAGGGGGCCAAGTATGGCTCAGCAGGCTGGATTGGGGTTGCTCTCACTACTGTGGGTATCTGGAACTCCATTCTTGGGCTCCTTGAATAGGATGGGGAGCTGGGCACCTCTGCAGAGCTCTTTAGCCCATCTTCAGATAAATGTCAGAAGAATCAGCATGAATTTCCTTTGTAGAGCAAATGTGGGCTCCTACATGGGGTATTTCCAACATATTAATCACACAGTGGTTTTACAGACAGCCTGATGGGAATTGGTTTTAGCTAATACCAGCTATTTAGCTTTGCTGGTGTTCTGATTTTCCACTACAGTTAAAGCAAAGAGAGGCAGGCCTTGAGAGTGCCCCTTGCTCAGAGACTGCTGTTAAGACAGGATGGAATACCTCTGGATGCTTCTCACTCCCTGCCAGCTTCAGCAGGAAGCAGGACTGTCATTTTGAGAGCTTCTGAACATGAATACAGCCCAACCAATATATTTGGGCTTTAATGTGGAACACAACCATGGTTTGTTTTCCTTTTGCCAGTGGGTCTGTATCTCCAGTATTTTGCTGAGAATACACAGCCCCATGTCAGAGAGGCAGTGAACCCCTCAAACTGAACTGGCCCCTGACTGAAGAACCCACAAATCAATGTGTGGAGCTGTGTGCCAGGTCTGGGGAGAAGCAATCCAAGCATTGTCCCATTTAAATCTGATTACACCCAAACAAATACACAGAGCCATGCAGCTTTCAAGGGCTCATTTCACACAAACCAGTCAATATTATCCCACAGCATTTTCTTCTCTCTGAAGAAAAGGTTAAACATCCATTTGACTGACACTCATCCCAGCCAGAACAACAGAGCAACGCAGAAATATGAACAGATAGCATTTAACTGTGTGCTTCAAAGTCAAGCCTAAAAATGCAGCCACACGTGCACTTGAAAAACAGCGAGGTGAGTCAGACCCCCAGCAATTACAGTGCACTTAAAATGAGTGAGAAGGTTGCTGCTGGGAGGTCAGGAGAGATCATTCTGTCAAGCAGTGTTAAATGAAGCAGTTGCCTTGTGTCTTTCTTCTGAGCTGCTCTGTGGAACACAGGATCCAGTAATTTAAAGGTCATGTGAAGAATGAGGCAAGAGAGCTTTTAGGAAAAAAAAAAAGGCTGGCTGTGTCCATTTGCCTCCATTTGCAAGAGCATGGACAGGAAAAGATGAAAGATGCCTTTGCATGTCAGTCAGTGCATCTCTGCAGGCTCCAGTTCTCTGCTGAAGGGGAAATAGGGACTCTGAGGCCCCTGGGCAGGATCTTTGCACAGCAGTGAGGCTTGATTTCATGCACTGAAGTTTAATTCTGGCATCCACTGACAGGCAGGGCAGCCTGGATGTTGAAGATGTCCCAGTTCTGCTACTGAAGGTGTGATGCCATTATCAAAACCATGATGCAGCTAAATAACTTCTTATATGGAATGAGATGCTCAGAATGTAAAATGGGACTGCCCTGGTGTTTCCATTCCCAAAATTTTCTTCAGCATTTTCATGTGAGCTCACAATTTTTACTGTTTTCCTTTACTCTGAATATTCTCAGCATGAGATATGAGAGCTAAAGGCAGGAGATTTCCTTTGTCTCCTGAATGAGACAGTAATTTAAAATACAGATTGATCAGACCTTCTGAAACCTTGATGTGAACACCAGCCATGGTTCATGTGCCATGCTCAGTTTTCCCTGGTTCCCTGACCCACCAATGGATTTGCTGACCCTGTGTCCAAAATTGTGGACCTTCCAAAATTCTTGGTGTTCCCCAGGAGTCTTCTTCTGCACGCACTGCAGATATATTTAACATTCCTTCATCAAACAGCAGCACACAAGAGCTTGGCACTATTTTCCTTGGAATAGCAATTATACATAAAGTAGTGATGGCCATTGTCTCAAGAGGCAAGAATCTGAGTGCTACTGAAAGCAATGAGAACAAGATGTCCAGTGTGAAAGTTACCCTCTGGCACAGTTTAGCATATTTAAACATCACTAACTTTATGTTGAATATTCCCAGAGCTTAAAGAGCCCCCAAGTGCTGAGCTGACCCCAAGTTTGTCCTCTGTGGCTGCAGTGGAAGCACATGATAGCATTTGCCCTTTAATGGGATTTCAAAAGCCTTTACAATCCTTCAATAAAAAAAAAAAAATACAATCAACAGAAAATAAAGCTGCACTTTCAATTAACGAGGACAATTACTTCTAATTGTAAAGCTCATACATTTTTCAAATGAAGAGATATCATTTTGCCTTAATTGGTAGGTGCAGTGAATAGGCAATTAAAAACACATTAAATTTGGACCCACAGATAACAAGGAGCAAATTTCTGTCCTGAGCAGATTACAGTTGTGAATGTGCCTCTGTTGTCACTTTAAAGCCAATAAAGGGGCTCCCTGGGCAAATTTCATGGCTTCTCCATTATTGCCACTGAAGATAAGATATCAGCATTTCCATTACAAACAGTTGGGTTTCAGGGGGAGTTGACTAAATGATCCTGCAGACAGAAGTGTGTCATCACTCAGTCCAGGAGAGCTGAGTGTGGTCCTCAAAACCCTGGGTTGCTTTTTGCCCCCCTTAGTCATGCAGTGCCTGCCCTCTGCACCCTGGTGGATGAGCCCCAGCAATTAAACAGAGCTGGGGACCATGCTGCTTCTGAAGTGAGGATGCTCTGGAGGAAACCCCTAACAGAAATATGCCCCTTTACCCCTCCACACATTTAACTGTGCATTTTAAAGTCATGTGTGCTGTGTCTGCTGCTGGCAATTGCACAAAGCAAAAAAGGATTTCTCACTCCTTCCCCTGGTCTCACTCCTGAGCATATCAGCCAGCTTTACAGAGAGCTGTCTACCCCTTGAACTGAAGCAGATAAGCCCTGGAGAGCCATGTTCTTTTCTGTTACACAGCATCATCATGGGACAAATTTACATGTGAATCCATTCATGCTGCTATTTATCTGCAAACCAAGAATGGCATATGCAAAACAACAGTCACAGCTGGATGTACTTTGCAAACTAGGAAAGCTTCTGGATTCCAGTTCTGTTCGTCTTGCTCATTTAAATCCTGTCTCCTTCCAACACTGCCTCAGTCAAGGAAACTGAGGCTCTCTGAGGGCATGAACAAGAAATATAATTTTTGATTCTTAGAGTTTATTGGGGATTGAAAGGATTGTAGGTGTAAAATGACCTCCAAGATCAGAAGTTATATCCATCATCCTCTCAAGCTGGAGGGGTAGCAGAGGGGCAGAGAGGTGAAACCCAGGCCTTGCTCATAACAGGTGTTCAAAATAGCATTCACAAGAGATGCTTGAACAGCCATGCTGTAGTCCCTAAACCTCACCCAGCAGTAAAGCTAATTTGGACTAGAAAATTCATCTAGTTACTACTCAAACAGCCCAGGGAATTCTAACACCTAAAGCTGATAACAGACATCCTTATACATAGGACTTTCAAAGCAAAAACAAACCAGAAATTGCCATTCTCTGAGTTTTTTATGCTCAGAAAAGCAGAAAGCACGTATTTCATTATTGAGATTTATAATGCACATAAACTTACTCCATCAAGCCATCTTTACTTGAGCTGCTTGCATGCCTGGAGCTAAGACAGAGGAGAGCTGACTAAAAGACCAATCAGATTCTTAAAGGTGAGTCTATCTAAGCACCTGGCTGATTTGGGGCTGTTAATGAAATCATTCATGGAAACCCAGTTCATCAGGCTTTAGTCTTTATTGATTTCTTGCCAGGACAATTTATAGAGTTGCAGAACTCACAACTTCCTACAAAGATTCTTGTAGAAGTAGTAGAAGAGTGAAATGCAGAAAGGGTCCTTGGGATCATGAATGAGCCCCTCTGGCTCCTGCCAATCCCCCAGAAAGCTCCAGGGGAAGAGAATTAGGGATGTGAACCCAGGAAGAGCTCACAGGTCAGTCTTACCTTGGTCACAGTGGGGACTGACACAGCCAATGGATGTTTTTATCTGGAGCTGTGAGAGCTGCCACTACAGACCAAAACAGGGCAAAGAAAGCAGAGGGTTTGTTCCAGGGGCTCTGACCAGCCCAGTGAGAGTATAGCTACAAGTATTGCTGTAATATTGATCTCTACAAATACAGATAATACTGCTCCTAAAGCCCATTTGCACAGTTCCATCTTTTAAATGTTCTCTTTCTGCAACATCTGAGGGAAACACCATGCTAAGGGCCAGAAACAATTTCTGTACAGATGAGACCTTTGGTAGCCAAAAGCTCTAATTTATTTATTTATTTAGCAGAGAGACCTACACTTTAGCTGGTTTTGCTAGATGGCATTCATGGCACTGTGCTGATGGCTGCCCTCCTTTGCACTCTTAGCTTATTGTTCATTTTGCACCTCACAGTGTTTTCTGAAAAATCCCTTTGCCCAGGATTTTCTCCTGGGAAGCCGAGAAGCCTCAGAGAAAAAGGAAAACAATTCTTATCTCATTTGCTTCTCCTGTGTTTTGCTCACATGTGGAATGTGTTTGGACACTGCTTACCAACAGGTGATTGTTTGATTGGTTTCATGTGAGTTGTTTTGACTCATTGGCCAGTCAGTGCCAAGCTGTGTCGGGGCTCTGGAAAGAGTCAGGAGTTTCCTTTATTATCTTGTTAGCTTCTGTAAGTATCCTTTCTCTATTCTTTAGTATAGTTTAGTTTAGTATTCTTTAATATCATATCATAAAATAAAAAATTAGCCTTCTGAGAACATGGAGTCAGATTCATCATTCTTTCCTTTGTTTGGGGGCGACCCAAATAAAATATCACAGCACCCATCCCAAAAGTTCCCTGTGCCATAAAAAACTGAACCAGCAGCTCCCTCTGAGTGCCTCAAGCAAAGTTTTGTGGTGATGCAGCTAACCTGAAAGGACAGTGTGGTGACAGGTGAGTTGCTTGCAGTTGCAGATATTCCCAAAGCTGCCCAAGAAGCAAAGTCTGCCCATGCTGCACTGGGTATTCCCCTGCCTCTGCATGACTTCAGGACCCACAATGCTGCTGCTCAAAGGAAGATCCTGAGATTTCAGACATCTTCCAGCCACCATCTCCCCAGAAGCACCTGCCAGAAGCTAAATCTCTCCAAGAGAGACTGAGAAACAAAATGGCAATGGAAATTTGGTCTCTTAAGTCAGGCCTGATTCACCTGAGGAGCAGAAAGAAAAACCTCCTTCACCTAGTGATGGGAAGCAGCAGTTCCTGCAAGATGCATGGTCAGGGGTAACCCAGAAGTGCATTACACCTCTTGGTGCTTCCCTTGGCTACTCCAGGTTCCACAGCCTCCAGCCCCAGGGCTGTGGAGCATTGCCAAGCTGTGCAAAGGGAGGGATGAAAATAATAAATATTGATAACAAGGTATATGAATAAACTGTGAAAATGAGGAGGGTTGATATTACTGAGAAGGCTCCCTAGGGCTCCAGTGCATTGGGTTCCTGAATCCATGATATTTGTCATCATTTTGTGGGTAGATAGATGGAGAAAAGGAATTGCAGGGCTTGAGTCACAGAGCCTGTCAGGAGACTGGTAGGGAATTTTCTGTTTAGAAGCTTCTATCCTCTCAGGAGATGCAAGTTTATCAGAACAGAAGACGTTTGAGTAAGAAAGCTCACTGGACTTGAAACTGGGCTTGATAAATAATATTTCTCCGTACTATCAGAGAAAGGGCAAATGATAAACCTAATTTTGTATTAAGTTCAAAAGCACTGCTATAAATGAAGATTTTAAGGCACCAAATTTTATTCACCCATCTAAAAAGAGCACTCCAATATTAAGGCAATGAAAAAATATTTGATTGAGAAAAGCTGATTTTTACCATGTTAAAATATTCCATGTACAGCCACCCAAGTGGACTAAGAGGCTATTTCATACTTGGGTTGTGAGATGCATAAATATGATGCATTACATCAGGAAGAATTAAGATATATTTATAATTTGAAGGACTTTAGAGACTGTTTCAGTGTGGAAGAGGAGATACCAATAACAAGGGAAGTAATCTTGAGGAGAGCTGTGTTGTATCCCTCAGAAAGCAAGGCAGCAAAAGATAAACCGTGATCACAGACACATACTTAGTTTTTTTCCTTTATAAATATGTATCAGCTAAAAACAAGTACATCTGTCTCAATGTGTGTGTAAAAACCTCATCAATATGAAGGACAAAAGAGCATGGGTTGGGTGTGGTGAATGCCCAGATGTTGTGATATATGAATATGTAAATGGCAGCCTGGGATGGCAGTGAGGGCAGGGACGCTGCTATAATTCACAGGTGTGTGCTCTCAGCTGATCTTGGCTCTTCAGGGCAATGCTGAAGCAGCAGTTTGCCACTGCTTTTCCTGACTGGACAGTGCTAATCAATAGCCTTATAAATCAGAGCATTTAGGGCGCTGCCAGTCTGATTCCTCATGTAAACACTTGTCAGGTTCAATTAATGGGCAGCCAGCTCTGCTGCTCTCCCCTTGCCTGCTCCTGATGCAGCACTGAGCCCAGGCTGCATTCAGTGGGGTAGCTGGAGTTGTTCTTCTCTTCCAGTGATGATGAAGGAAAGAGAAAGGCATCTCAGCCCCCTTCTCAGGGGGATTTCAGGTTGGCTGCACTGCTCCTGATTCCACTGGCCCTGCTCCCAGCTCACTGCTGTATAATCAACAGGGAAGGTCAACTTTCATGGGGAAAAAACCTCTTCTGGGGGAGGACCATGTGAATACAGATGGGAAATAATGTCATGGACTATAGGCATGGACAGACCTACAAAACAAATATGTCATTACAGATTAATGCACACATTAAAATACAAGAAACAAAAGGAATAACAAAAAACTGGAGAGAGACAGAAAGAGAGAAAAGTAAAGTTACAGGGAAATCCCTCAAGGATCTGTCCCACTGTTTGTTCATTTCAGCATATTCATAAATGGCTTAAGGAAAGGAATAAATAATAAAAACCTATTCAGAACAGTCAATTCTGTGCTGATTTCAAAGACTCACATAAAGAGCTCACAATGGTGAATGACAGAGTGATAAGATTTCAGTGAAATTTCAATAGCAATGAATACAAAGTAATGCATTTGGGGGAAAAAAACCACACATACAAAATTATAGGTTATAGGAATTAGAGAGAGGGAAGAAAAAAAAAAAGAGATGTCTGTACAGGAACTGTGCAGACAAGAAAGACTGCCAAGAATTATTCATTATGCCCAAGAAATAGCCTGTGTGAAATGCAAGGATCAGAAGGAAGGTAAAAAAAGCCAAAAACCAACAGAAATTATTTTGTATGCACTTCATAATTAAATTGTATAACTCATTGCCACCAGAAATTGTAGAGAAAAAAGCAAAATCTGGTTTATAAAAAAAGTTTAATCTCACTGATAGAGAATATGTCATTGCAGATTAATGGGGGCTCAGAAATTCCTAGAACTGCTGTTTGCCAGGAGCTGGTAGGATATACCAGATAAAAATAGCTTCCCTTACAACCTGTTAATCCTCACCTAGGGGAATCACTGATTACAAACAGAGAAAGGATTGGACCTGCTTTTAATCTAGCCCAGGATTCTTATATTTATAATAACAATATTCTTACCTATTTTTGGGAAAAGAAAACAAATTACAAGACCGAACTGCCATACTTTTCTATGAAAACTAGAGAAAATGTGGAAATAATGGGATATACTACTCCAAATTTCCAGCCTATGGAAAAAGGATTTCCCTCACTTTCCTATGCATTGGGATAATACCCACATCTTAATCAGCATCTCTGCTTCCCCATCACCCTGACTTTGCCACAGACTCACTTGCTCCAAGCTGACAGCTTGCCGGGCAATATAGGGACTGTAGGTGATGAACAAAAAATGTCCTGTTTGTCAGTAGAGATTCACAGCCTTAACCATCTCAGAAACTCCATCCAGCTCCAAAACACAGAAGCTGAATGATGAAGCTAAAACCAGACAGTTTTCTTGAAGTTCTTTCACAAGTCAGGTTTTCTGCCTTCTTCCCCAATCAGTATTTCCCGTTCCTCCCAGTAAACCAATTTGGGTCTCGTGTGCCATGGCAGGTGGGCACTGGCTGGGTGGCTCTGATGCCCAGGGTGTATGAGCCCATCAATGCCTCTTTAAGGGGTTGTCCCCCTGCTCCTTCCTTGGTGTCTCTTTGGTCTCCCCTTTAGTTCCTTCTTCTTTTGTCCTCTACTTCCCTAAGTTTTAAAGAAATCATTAAGGTCTTTAATTCTCACAGAATCATTTAGGTTGGAAAGACCTCGAAGAACATAAAGTCCAAATGTCAACCCACCACTGCCAAGCCCCCACTAAACCAAGTCCTTAAAAGCCACATCTACAAATCTTTGAAATACCTGCAGGGCTGGGGACTCCACCCTTTCCCTGGGCAGCCTGGTCCAGTGCTTGACAACCCTTTTGATGAAGGGTTTTCCTGATATCCAACCTAATCCTCCCTGACATAATCAGAGGCCATTTCCTCTTGTACTATCACTGTTCCTTGGGAGAAGAGCCTCACCCTCACCTGGCCACAGCCTCCTTTCAGGTGAGAAGAGAGAGAAAAGGTCCCCCCTGAGCCTCTTTCTCTCCAGGCTGACACCCCCAGCTCCCTCAGCTGCCCCTCACAGGACTTGTTCTCCATCTCCTTCACCTGCTTGTTGACCTTCTATGGACACTGTCCAGCACCTCGATGTCATTCTGGTAACAAGGGGACAAAACTGACCACAAGAGCCAAGATGTGATTTCATCAGT
The DNA here is from genome assembly GCF_963513975.1 of Fringilla coelebs. Classification (NCBI taxonomy): domain Eukaryota; kingdom Metazoa; phylum Chordata; class Aves; order Passeriformes; family Fringillidae; genus Fringilla; species Fringilla coelebs. Next base: position 146,350,822 of record NC_140028.1, read on the forward strand.
GCTGGCAGGGAAAGGGGCACTCCATCACTGAGTGGAAATGGCCACCTGCACCCAAAGCTGTAGAAAGGGAACAAACAGACCAAAATCTCCTTTACACAACTTTGATTCCAAGACACAAGGGCCACAAAAAGTGTCACATATCACCCTTTGTCGGTAGAGCTTATGAAAATTCCACCTCCAGGGACAGTCATTAAGAGACAATCCCAGGTTGCATTAAAAGAAGTCCACCATTTCCCCTAATAAAACAGACAGAAAAAACCAGCTTTTGGTACATTTTAATTTATCAGAATATATTAGAGAACAAAAGGGACCAAACTCATGAACACTTTTGGTGTTTTCTGTTTCACTATGAAGAGGAATCCTCTTTCCCTCTGCAGCATCTGATGAAACAAAAAGAGACAAACACAACCAAAGGATGGAAACAAATTGCAGACCCCATCCAATTACACAGTTCAAATTCTTAAATCATATAAACTGCAAGTCAAGCATTTCAGTTCCATTTAGTCAAGAGCAAGGAGAAGAAAGAAATTCTTTGAGAAAACTCATTTTGTCTGAAAGCAAAACACTGCCAGCCAGCCATGAGCTGCAAGTTCAAACACCTTTGCTAAAAGGTGTCTATTCATTTACAGTTTATTGGATAGCATGAAGCTGCCCATTCTGGTTACAGTTGCTTTTTTCAAATGCTTGGAACAGTGAAACATAAGAAGATTAATCATATGCAATATATATTCATTAGGTAAATTTCAGATGACAAATCAAATAGATTACTTTGCATAAACAGTTCTCATAAAATATGAGAGGGAATCATATTTAATAAAAATCATAAACTAGTGGAGAGTGATTGCCCTGCACACAAAAGCAATGTAAAATAAACACCTTCATAAGCTACAGTTTCACCACTTACCTCCACAAGCTATTCCCACATACAATCAATTTATAACTGCAAACAGGGTCTGGGTTTTGCCATTTTACAATTATTATTCCCTCAAGAGAGAGGCAATATGAAACTTTATGGTAAATTCTCCTTTACTTAATACTGCACATAAATTATTGTCAGGTCACAGGGAGATAATAAGCAGAGTTAGTCTCATTTTCTTTCCATTCCTTCTTGTCTCCTTTTTGGTTTTATTTTTTTTTATTACTGCTCCTTTTGAGAAATGTTTTCCATGAGAACATTTCCTTCCACATTCAAATGTAATTACTATTGGGGGGGAAAAATGGGCTATAGGTCAATTTTTATTGTTGCCTGTTAAGAGACTGGTCACTACTATAGAAGGGCATAAAATCAGCTATTCTGCAGAATCAGTACAGCACTGAACCAAATGCAAATAAATTATTTGAGAAACCAGTGCACAGTTTGTTGAAGCAACACAAAGATTTACCATAAAAGCTTCTTTTTCCCAGAGGTGAAAACCTGAGAACAGTCAACCCCTTGGGGAGCACCATGCAAGGCTGCCCAGAGCTGGCACAGCACCGGAGAAGGGAGAAATCTACCCTCAACTCCCCCACTGCAAACACAAAATCCAATATAGCCAGTGTCCATGGGAGACAGCCTTTCCTCCTGGAGTAGAGCAGGGCACCAGCACCCAGCACTACCTGCAGCTGTTTAGCCTTGGGAATTTTTATAAATCATCGTACAAAGCAAACACATTTCAAAGCAAAAATACAAATTAGTGGAGAAAGGGGCGTTAAATGCAAAGATCTATCACCTCTGGCTGAGGAATTTGCTGGGTCACATATCAGAGGCTGGAAGAAAGAGCTGGGAAATATCACTCTGTGTTTCCTGCCTCTACTATTGCCCACTCTCAGAGAGAGTACTGAGGCAGATGAACCTCTGCTCTGGCCTTCAGCTGTTTCATAGCTGATCATTCTCAGTCCAAACTAAGCTAAAAATGTGCTTCATGTTTTTCATCAAATACAAGTAGAAACTTGAATGTAAATAACCATGTGTGCCTGGTGCAATGTGCTCCAAGCAGAACCCCAGAAAATCAGGCAGTGAAGAAGAAGGAAGAGGAAAAAGTTGGGTAAAGGAAAGTTGGAAGCTATGGCATGGAGAACACACCTAATTATCACTACTGACAAATGTCATAGAGGCAAATGTAAGGTCACACCACTAAGTGAAAATGAGCACTGATAGCACCCTGAACTTGTCAGTGCTGTGCATCATTTTTATTGGCACAGTCTGGCAGTTTGCTGAGGGGAAGAGAGTGGTTTTTCCTTCACTGACACAACCAGCCCAACAACAGGGCTTAAAAGAGAGACAGCAAAGTCAAGTTCTCTTCAGAGACTGCACCTCACAAAGGTCTTCAAGAGCCCTGAATTCTTAAAAATTTGCTTTTCCTGTGATTGATCTACACTGTGGGGTTTTTACCTTATGCAGAAGATTCTTGAATGTGAGGGCCTCGAGGGTTCAGCTCTATTTTTCCAATTGTGTTAATAGAGAACAGCCCAGGGTACCAAATTAATACTGAGTCAAGAGAAAAATTAGTGCAAATCTTCATGTGTGTCCCCATCAACCCAGAGAGTTTTACAATTCACAGACACATCCCAGAGCACATTAATGGCTAACAAAGTCTCCAGAGGTGCTTTAATGATTTACACCAGCTGGCCTGCAGTTTCTGAGTTTTGCCCTTTGGCTTTTCAAATGAGGAAGATTTTCCCAGAGGAAAGAAAGCAGGACAGAGGAAGTAGGAATTTAGGAGGGGAAAAGAAGGCATGTTGGAATCCTTTTGTCAGCAAAAAACTCAGCAAAGCTCTCAGAGTATCCATGAGGATCCACAGGCTGAACTGCACCAATCTGCAGCTTGTGTTCATAAGAGATTGAGCTCCAGGATTGTTATTTTGCCCTCCTTGCTGTGCTGTCTGCATTTTATTGCTCAATCAACAACATGTTTCTCTTTTCCCTGTTATTCTATTCTCCTTGTTCTCCTTATTATTAAATCCTCCCCTCCTAAATCCACCCACAAACATACAATATTCTGAAATGGCATCATCTATCTTACCAAAAGGATGAAATTCTACCATTTGAATTAAAATGAAGAAAAATAACATGGATTCTATCTTTTCAGGCTGAGTTACTGCTTTAATCCATCATGCTGGCTACAGTGGTAAATGATGGCCCAGAACTCCTGGAGACCACTTGATTAGCTTTTAATTACCCATCACACTGATGCTGTGATAAGAGACATTGTAGGTTCTTGATTTCTACATGAATTGCATGAATGGCTGTGATTAACATAAATGCAGTGAGATTAATACAAGTGGTTTTGGAAGAGATTATGATGAAATTTTCTCAAATAGAAGCAAGAGCAAGCCATGCTTTGTGGGTAAAATTATAATTTTTCTTCCTCCCCCTCAAAATTTTAGTGCTACAGTGCCAGATAATGTATTGCCTTGCATGCTCTTACAGATATTTGCATTTCTAGCAGGACTTCACAGCTGGTTTTCAGGGGAGAAGTGGCTGCATCACAACAAGGTTCTGGAGAGGCAGCTTCAAACATGCATGGGTGGTACAAATCTTCCATTAAAATGTTGTCCTTCTTCTGCCTCAGGAGCCAAGTCCTGCAGGATAATCTGCAAAAGATAAATACCACAAATGGACAGACATGAAGAAGCATACAGAAATAAAGGAGAAAAAAATTTTAAAACTTCTTGTCAAACCAAGGGGCATTATTGGTTATTAACTTGACCTATTACATCACAGTGGTGGAAATTCTGTTGAGGAAGGCAGAAGCAGGAATAAGAAAAGAAAATACTGCATTGCTCAGCTGTAAATACACAAACAAAAGCGAGCTGATGGTATTTTTTAATTTCTTCCCATGGTGCCACACTTTTTGACAGTGCTGAGATTAACAACCTCTCCCTCAAAACGTGTGGTCAGCCTTTGCACTCGAAATAACACTCTCTGGTTTCATTCCCTGGTAGGTCTTGATAAGGCTTCTGCAGAATTTTTGATGCAGAGCATTATCACACTGCTGTGATATTGATTGATCCACTGTGATATGGGCAGGAGGTGCTCACACAGGCTTGAAATCCCCTGCTTGGGCTTGCAAATATTTCCCTAAGGCAAGATTTATGCTACTGAGAAGGGAAGAAGTAAAGCAAAGTTCACAGGGATTTTAGAGATGTAATTCTAGCTCCTAAACTGTTCATATATTTTAAAACATATGTGTAAAAAAATGCATATATTATTTATAGTCCCTGCCCACAAACACTGCATCACTGGGGATTTCTCAGTGATTTGGAGGGAAAAGCTAATCTTCCTGCTTTCCATAAGACAGCTGTCAGGTTTCTCAGGCTGTGTACCACAACCCATTTCAGGATCACTCTTAATTGGTGCCTGAGTGAGAGCTGCAGTAACTGGATTTGCTGCTGCTCTTTGCCAGCAGACAGCACAGAGCGCCCTGGGAGCTCAGAGAAGAGATTTGCACTGGCTGAAAGCACCAGCTCAGGGCAGGGCTGTACATCAGAGCACAAAACCACAGTCAAGAAAGAGGCCACAACAAAATTCAGACAGAAACACACCATGCAGATTGCAGAAGACAATTTATTTGAAGGTTTTTTTGTCCTACTAGAAGTTGCAATGATAGCTGTGACATTTGACTTTACAGCATCAACTTGGCTTAGTCACTGACTGAACAGTACTGCATTTCCATTAATTCAATCACTGAACTGCTTTCCTCCTGACTGAATTTTTTTATTATTATTGCAAATTGATCTCTACTCCCAGCTCTCTTATTCTGTCAGAGCTCACACAGTGATAATAGCAACCATGAAAGTGCAAGCGCTGCTCAGTACAGAAGAATATAAGCAGGACCTAAATTATTCCCTCATAATAGTCATTTATTAATTTCCATTAGTTACTAATTACCAGTATTTAGCATCTTTGGGCTCATGCAAAGAGGCAGCATGAAGTTCCTAAATCTCCTATATAACTTGCCATGTGAAAGGAGCCCTGCTGTAACTCAGCTCTGATTTAGAGCTGGTGGGAAATACTGCAGTCTGTGACTTCAACCTCAGGAAATAGCAGGACATCAATTTCTGAATGTTTTTATAAAACTCCCAGGAAAAAAAAGTGCTCCAATGAACTACATTCTCCCTTATCCTTTTAGATTTGAACTTTGCTCTGTTCCAAAGTAGTCCTGTGATGGTACTCAGCAGCAGGTACATGTCCTACCCATGACTGGGATAAAAGATGCTCAAGGAAAAGAAAAATTATATGTTATTTTCCAGATTTGTTGCAGATACACTAACACTCTCCCTGGACATTAAACCAACCAGAATAACAGGTTAACCTACCTATAAACTGAGCATGTTCTGCCTTTCAGTGGGAAGAATTGATAAGACTGGCCCCTTGCAGAAGCAGCCTGTAAGGGATGTGGTGCAGAGCACAAGTACAAACTCCACAGGATAATCAACTGCATAAGAGATAAGGAGCAACTGATTATGCAGCTCTACTACAAAAAGGATTTGGGATTTTTAGAGGATCACAAAGGAAAGAGAAGCCAATGTCAAACTGCTTTAAAAAGAGAAAAAAGAAAAAAAAAAAAAAAGAAAAAAATCCCAAAACATAAAACAACTCTTGAAATACAAACAGAATTTCTTCTTTGCAACTCAAAGTTGACCAAATCACTAAGAAAACACTCTTCTGCTTTGAGCATCAAGTTCAAGGAATGCATGGATCAGAGAATAGAGAAAAACAACAACAAGAGCTCTAGAAAATGTGACCTATGGGAAAGGCTTGGGGCTCAGCTCAGTTGAAAAAAGCAGACCAAGAACACAAACATCAACAACATAAAAGATATACACAGAAAAAAAGGCAGTAATAAGGTGTTCTTCATGCCTGCTGTAGCTAGGAGATAGATGTTCAAAAGCTGGAATAGATGGTAAGGAGGGGTTTGGGCTGTCATCATTAAAGATTTCTAAGCAAATGGCAGCTAAACTTCACCCTGCACCAGAGAAAAATCATCATTCCTTGTGTCAGCTTCAATAAGCACATGCCCATTTTGTCCAGCAGAGCCATCATCCCTCAGATCCAAAGCAGAGAGAGCAAACCAACCCAGCCTTGTGCTAGATAAAGGCTCCTGCCTATTTGTGTAGTTTGGTTTGAGACTGCTAATTAACCTGCATTTGTGAAATGCTTCAAGATGCTCTAAAATAGGAAGGTGGGCTTGAAGCAGAGAGGAAAGCACACAGAACCAAGAGAAAAGCAAAGGAGAAAAAAGCCAAATTGTGGGTTGGGTTCTGCTCCTGTGATGAGTTGAGCTGGAAATCCAGGGCAGTTTTGTGGAGGGTTAAATAGGTGCAATTAACAGAAACAAATCATCTTTTTCTGTTGCACAGACTTGTTAAGGATGCCATTTGCATGATGAGCATCCAGTTGCTCTGTCCAATCCAAGTCCTTACAGGACAAAGGAAGCAGCCTCCCCATGAGGTGTCTCTGTCTCTTGGATGTCACAGTCTGCATGATCCAATTGTTGATCATAGGGGGAAGAGTATTGTTGGGTTGTAGCAGGGCAGAGAATTAGAAATAAAATTACCTTCTTAACCAGAGGTTCAAGGTGAATCCCAACTGGATTAGGATGTTCTAATACATATTGTTTCTGGTCCAGCTGAAGGAGAGGTGGTCCTTAAAGATTGTCTTTTTTGTGTGGAAAGGTAACTCTCACAGTCTGCTATTCATATACCTCAGAGTATTTCAGGTTAGATAATTTGGGAATTTATATTTCTGCTTCCTTTTTTATGAGTTTCTCACTGCATTATTCATATTGACATTGCTACCACCATATTTTCCAGTTACTTTTACAATACCAGCCAGAACTTCTGCTTGATAGCCACTTCCATCTGCCACACCTTCACACAGGTTTGCTCTCCTTAAATCCCTCTCTCCCTTTTAATTCCTGTGCAAAAATCATCATTTTCAGTGACCAGCTATCAAAGAGGGATCTAAGGTCCATAATACAGAAACCATCCAGTTTTAACCCCCACAGGGTGCTGGATTTTTGTACATAGCAACAGGAGCAGCCCACCCATCAGCTGAGAGCTGATGAGTTTGTACCTCCTGGGCCACTTCAGGCTTTTCTTCTCATGGGGCTGGGCTGGCATTAATTAGGGGACTGCAAACTTGGGCTGCTCTTTGTACACCTGACCCTGGGCACTCCCTCTCCAGCCACCAGCACACCCAGCACACCCTCTGATGGTGCCACCAGATGTGTCTGCACATCATATTCCTATTTCTCACTCACTCTGTGACTACAGAGCTGCACAGAAAATGTACCTGCTTTAAGTGAAATGAAGAATACAGGGGATCATTTTACCATAGAAGGACACACCAGCCCAAATTATTACAGAGTTCATGCAATTGGTCAGGAAGAAAGCAAGAGCAGGATGTAAATCACACCTGAATTGGAAGTGGCTCTGTGCCTCAGAAAGCAGCCATACAGGACACCACGTGGCTCATGAAAAAATTCAGGCAAGAGGATCCATCTATGGCACACATTTCCCAAGTCTCCCCTCATGGTCAGTGAAAAACTCACTTTTTACTTCACTCTTACTCAGATGGGCATGGGAATGTAGAGGATGAATCTGGTTAGAGAGCAGAACACAAGCTGGTGTACAACCATATATGTGCATCTAATTTCTGAATATACTGGCTGTACTAAGGGTCTAAAGATTGCAGAAGCTGAGCAAAACTTTCCCTCTCATTACTCTTTCTTCAGCCAGGGGAAACCTAAGGGGGAAAAAAAGTAATGAGAAAGCTGTTAGTCTTGAAAGACAGAAGTAAAATTCCTGTGGAAATTAAAATATCAACTATGCCTACAAATTATAAAGTACACACCATAGCATCATATACCCAAAGTGATGAAAAGAAGACTAAATGTCATTCTTTTATACTGGCATATCTTAATTTTTTGAGACATGGATTTTGCAAGTTGAGCAGCTTTAAATGTGTATGCATACAGGTAAAGTGGGAGCTCTGCATGGTTTCTTATAAAAAAAAAAAAAAGAAGCATGTCCAGTAAGCCTTTTAAGATGCCTGTGTGCATTTTTACAATTCTACATAGTCTGAAGGGGTTTTTTTCAGGTTTTGGCACCACTTCCACATGTCTGTAGCAATGCACTTTCTATTCACAACTTTCTCTGATCCAATGCACTCTCTCCCCATGTTCTCACAAATAAGACCAACAGAAGTGCTGCACCTTGCTTTGAACACAAGAAAGGAAAATACAGCTGGAATATCCTTTCTGAGAATGCTGCAGCTCATAATCCTCATTATCTTGGCTTCCAAAGAACCCCAGCTCTGCTCTTGAGGGCACATGAAAATCCCACTGGGAATGGCCCTTACGGGGTTTCAGAGATTCAGGGGCTGTGTTTGCACATAAGGATTGGGATGATCTGAAGGAAATGTGGGAAGAAGGAATCAGACAGAAGAATGGATCAGAAGGATGTCAGTTCTGCAGACAACTATTTTTTGTGTCCAAAAAAAACTTCTCCTAGTTTGTTAGTGCTCTTTCTTGTCTTAATTTTGTTGGATTTTTATGTGTCTAATAAGCTGCCTACATCCAGAAAGAGATGCTCCATTAACGTGCATGTAGAAATCTGAAAGAATAAAGCAGTAAATTGCCATCTATTATCACCCCAAGCTGCAAAGCCTGACACATTTATCTGCTTAAATATAACATTAAACAGACACTGCAAGTTTTCTTATTTCACACAAAATCAACCTTTGAAATAATGGGTTTATTTTTTTAAACAGAAAGAAAAAAAGGAAAACCCTTCTTGTTTACTCCTCATTCTTCTTTTGGCTAGGGTTCCAAGAAGCAATTTCTTCATCCCTGAGGGATGCTACTTCTGCAGCACATTGCAAAAACAAAATCCTACCCCCACATAACAAAAACCAAGAACACAGTGCACAAGCAGACTCAGACTTCAGAATTGCCACTCTCAGCACTCAGCCTTTGCAAGTTTTCCCTCATTATTAGAGACATTAGTGATTGCTTATACACATGGATGCAATTAAGAGGGAGTAAAAAAAGGATTCACAAACAAGCAGATGAGCTTTGTATTGAGAGGGGGATTAAAATCTGAATCATTTATTCATTTTTCTGTTTTAGCTGTGAAAGGAGGGTATAGATTCATCACAATGAAGAGTCTTGCAGCAAAGCTTGTAGCATAGATATAAAGTGGATTAAAGAGGGAGATTTCTTTTATGCTTTGTGCTCTTTCTTTCTTTATAGCATTTATTTCTGCTTTTCAAAAAGTGAGGGCTCTGTTTTCATTTGGACCTCTGTAATGATGTTGCTGACAGAGAGGACAAAATTCTACAGACCACTGAAGTCATCAGAAACTTCTGAGAGAAATAACTTGGAGCAATTTTTTTCAATTTTTTTCTCAACCCAAGAGACTTTGATGATTTTCAGCCAAATTTTCACTAAAATAATTTAATTTCCTGATAACCTACTTTTAATCTATAAACAGCACCTTTGTTCCCTCTTTCAGAGAATTTCCATTTGTGTGTATTTCCGGCAGAACATTTTAAGACCCTCACTGGGAGTTGCCACATAATGAATAAATGCCAAAGCTGAGCTGAGATCCTGAGTTGACCTCCAAAGCTGCCTCTTCATGCTTTCCAGGGACATTGGCATCATTCTGATTTTACTTGGGACTCCAGAGGAAGCCTCAAGCAGAATTAATTTAGGACAAGAGATTCTGCCCTGCGTGCTGCCCAGGGGATTCAGGATGGTTATTGAGATCACAAGGCAGTCATGAATATACTCTGAATGTGAACAAACACTGTCCAAATGGCCCAGGTGAGCCAGACCAGCTGCTATATTGGCATTAAAGCTGTGCTTTCCCTGCTGAAAATTAAGAGCTGCCTCTCACAGACATGTTTTATGAAAAATCCTTTCCTTAGGATTTTTCCTCCTGAGAAGCTGAGGCACCTCAGGAACAAAATGTAAACACAGATTATCTGCTGCTGTGGAATGCAACAGGTGGATCTGTGAATGGTCTCATGTGGTTGTTTCTAAATAATGGCCAATCACAGTCCAGCTGTCCCAGACTGTTTCAGTCAGTCCAAGCCTTTGTTATTCATCCCTTTTCTATTCTTAGCCAGCCTTCTGATGAAATCCTTTCTTCTATTCTTTTAGTATAGTTTTTAATATAATTTATATCATAAAATAATAAATCAATCCTTCTGAAACAGGGAGTCAGATCCTCATCTCTTCCTCCATCCTGGGACTCCTGCAATCACCGTCACAGTTGCCCATTTGTTTTGTGGAACCTGGGACAGAAAGAGGTTTGTAGGAAAGCAGGAAATTACAAAAGCCTGAATTGTGCTTTGCTTTCCCTTGCAAGCAGTTCAAGCACAACCTCACAGGGTGCTGCTGACTACAGGAATGAGTATTGGTAACACCTCAAACACATGAAGTAGACTGAATCACGGAGATATTCAGTGCACCTCAGCTCAGACACTGTGGTAGGAGCACAGGATGACTGGTTTAGTGATAGATGTCAATAATTCAACTGTCTAGAGGATTTTCTCTACCCTTTATGAACAGTGTGTACTCAGGAAGATGAACAGCTCTTTTCAGGAGCAGTAAACAGCCCCTTTTCCAATATTTTTTTTTTTTTATAAAGTGCTGACCAAGATTCAAAGCTGCTCTTTGAGGGTGCCTTTCATTGCCCCTTATTGAGATGTGCAATTTGTGCACCTGCCCTTAAAATGGAGGTGAATAATCTGATAGCGAAATCTAGACTAATTTTAGAGCTGTAACTTAATTCTAACCACGTGAGCAGTCCTGTTGAGTTCCAAATGGCTCAGCCCAATGAGACTGTTTTGGCTTAGTCATACTGAAATATTGCTCAGTCCCATTTTGAGTTAGTGCTGCAAACTGGTGGATAATCACAGGCAATTTCCACAGCGCAGGCAAGCTGACTCAGATCTTGCAAGGCTTGCAAACATCAGGGGAGAATAACAAAAAGCATTTCCTTCCCAAATTTCTCAAGATTTCCTTGAAAATTTTCAGATTCAAACATCAGTGGCTTTCATGAACGCAAAAGCTTGGTTTCAAACACAGTTTTGTCAAAAGGAGCCCTTTGGTGGCTATCAAGAGACCTTATGTCCCTGCCCTAAATTTTAGGGTCTCCAGTGATCCTGTAAGATCTGAGTAAGCTTTCTAACGCTATCAGATCCATTGGGATCTGACCCTTTTTCCTGCAGTGCGGCCTGAAAAAAAAATCCTGTGGCACATGAGGGCTTTCCACAGAGTTGTTTAATAGAGGAGTTGGTTTTATTATCAACAGAAGTCTGCAGTATGTCATGGTTTGCTTCCATAGCAGCTAGGAATAGCCATGAATAAACCATGAAGATGCTTAAGAGTGTTCATATATCTCAATTACAACATGTTTCCTACACTAATTAAGAAATATTCATCCAACTTACTTAGACTCTGTCACCTATTCCAATATTGGTCATGTCAGCATTATACTTATTTTCTTCCTGAACCCACTCAGTATTGACAGACTAGTTTGCAGGCATATGTATTGCCCAGCCTCCCTACCAGCCCCTAAATGAAAAGGGAATAATCCTCCAGAGAAGTTTTCACTATGGATTTGCATCTCTCCTCAGATTATTAGATCTTCTTCAACCCCAGTTCATAATATCTCATTACCCTGTAGCCTGTTCTCAATTATTTAGAGCCCAGCCCTTACTTATTGAATTTTATAGTTTAATGTTAATAGATCAGAGGTTAACTGGCTCAATATTAGAAAAGGAGTCACTGGTTCAGTAATACAAAAGGAGTCAGGATTATGTTGAGCTGCTCAGTATTATTAATCAGGCTTTAAAGAGGGAACAGAGAACAGCATATGTCAGCCACAGCAGGGTTTGAAGGAGAAAGTCAATATTTACAGACATGAGTGTCTCCTACCTGAACTGCAGACAATTCTGAGCAGCTGGGGCTTGACAAAGTCAGCTTCAGACTTCCATGGATCAGACCAGAGCAAAGGTGATATCAAAAAGGAAATACTTCACCCAATTAAACCTGAATACTCTTTAAACACTAAAATACAGAATTATTAGATGACTTTTCTAACTGACTGGGCAGGAATGGTACAGGGTGATCATCAGACACACAAAATACAGGGTTAACTCCCCACTCCTCATCTGTTTCCCCCCCCCCCAGTCTGAATGTGTTAAGGATATGGTGGTGGTAATGCTGTAGGCTTTTAAGGATCCAAAGAAATATGGGCAAAGATGACTTTATTTTTATTAGACTAGCTGATGTAGTCAGAAAAAGCATAAAAATCTTTTGATCATCTGTTGGTACCTATGGGGTAAATGGGCTGCTTGCCATGGTATGAGAGGGGAAGGCAAACTAGACAGTCAGCAGCTTTGATCTTCCAGATAATGGTGAAGTAAAATCCCAGTCCCACTACCTCTGGTGCTTTATGAAGTGTTCAGACCCATGGGGTTTGGGGTTTTTTTCTTTGGTTGTTTTTTTTCCTTTTCTGTTTTTTCTTTCAACCTATACATTCAGATGATTGAGAAACAGCTACCATGGGCTACCTAAGCCTTGATAACCATCCAGAGGCACTGCTGCCCACAGCAAGTGCAGTGTAATACACTGTATTTTAATCTCAGTGGAAGAAGCTTAAGCCTCATTATCTCACATTACCAGGACTTAGAGTGCTCCCAATACAGTGATTTCTGCTATTCTTCTCCTATCTTTTCAGAGAAACAGAGAAATATTTTATGACACAGTTATGAACTAACATTTAGACCAGTTTCCAGCAGCCCTTTCCCTGTTTTTTAGGGAGACATTTTTGACAGTTTGTATTAATTTTATACAAGAAATCCCTTTTTAGAATAACTGTAAACCACATCACCCTTCTCCCAAGACAAGTCTTAGAAGTAATTTCTTTTACTCATGCAAATAACAGTATTACAACTGAAATCAGGATTGCAATTCATGCTCCTCTTTTCCTTTTAAGCATGAGCTTAGTGTAACTGGACACTTAACAGAAATTGTTCTAAAGATTTGCATAAAGCTTTTCTGAAGACCAGGATTCAAAAAGTCCAGTCTCTTCTATGACTCAAAATATTGGGCCAGTTATTCCAAAAACCATAACCATCCTAACCCTGCTGCTCTCAGCACTTATTGTCCAGAGCAGGAGTTTATACCTTTATAATAAATGAAATCATTCCCTTTTGAGGAGGATCTCTCTATTCACAGAATTCTGTAGCTTTTAGGTTTTTAAACCCACCATGCTTCTTCTAAGTCAAAAATTCCAATTACCCTTATTAGTGCTAGTGAAATTGCTTGCAATACCTTTTTTTTTTTTTTTTGTTCACCTGCACTGAACAGAACATTTTGCCACTCCAACTAGAGCATTTTACCTGGAGTTTGCTTCTGAAGGAGTGCAAGCTTTTAGGGGAAAGGTGAAACAAACAAAAGCATAGTATTGAATGCATGGTAGAGCACTGAATCAAACTGAATCATTCTAAGAATCTGGAGTTCAGTGACACTGAGACTCAATTGTCTGCTGCAAGGTGAACCTAAGCCTCCTAAAGTATCAAGCATTCCAGCTTTCAAACCAGCAAGAAGTTATCAGCCTGTGTGAAAGCTGACAGCACAAGAAAACTGTTATTGTGCATCAGGCTGCAGGATTGAAAGCTCTTTGTCCAGCTCTGGGGGCTGAGAACTCTCTGGGTCACACCAAGATCAGCAGCTGGCAGCAGCCAAGAGCAGAGGGGCAGTGAAAGAACTCTCCCATGGAGACAGCACCTGCCAGGAGGATATTCCTGCCCCATGGAGTCTCCAGGTGTCTCCTTCACAGAGCTCTACCTGCCCAGCTCCTCAGCAGAGGCAGAACAGCAATGCTTGACTTGGAAAATCCACCCAAAATCCAGGGAAAACTGCTCAGCTCCTTGTGCATCCAGGCAGGACACAGCCAAACCTGCAGCCCCCCTGACACCTCAGCACGAGGAGGAATGGAGAGGCTCACCTGGCAGACACCAACCTTTGGGCAAGGTGATCCCAGGTCATCCTTGGCCCCAGCAAAGTCCAGATTAATCACAAATCACCCTCTGGGACGGCTCTTGGAAAGAACATTAGCAGGGAAAATCCAATCTATCTTCTTCTGGGGTATTTTTTTGGACTTGGTGCCCCCAAGTTGGGGACCATGGAGAATTGGACTTTTGCCTATGCAGGGCCACACCCTACAGCTCTCCATGGATCTGCCTTGTCCTCCAAATCCTGTGCTGATGATGTCTGGTTCCCAGGGACACATTGTGGCCCTACAGGCTTCTGTAATGACACCTGTATCCACAGCCTCTGCCCCCAGATCCCCAAGTCCTCAGTGGTAGCTACAAACCACCAGCCCCTCACAGTATTTTAAATTCCATAAATTGAGATGCACTTTCATCATATTGGTAATTGCATGAAAATGTAAGGATTTCACAAAACCATGAGCCCAGCTTTGATTATTTAGGTGCCTTTTGTCTTATCTGACACAGAATCCTCTCCAAATTATAGCTCCACATGTACAGAGGAAGCCTGTTACATTTCTCCTTCTGTGAAGAGAATGTGGTTTTTCTTAGATGGATGGCATCAGCAATGCCAAACAATACCCTTGTTGGGAAAATATTGCCTTATTTCTGAGGAAAAATGTTTGCCTTTAACAGATCAGGACAGTTTTATGTAAGCACTGACTGAAGTCAATAAAATTTCTACAATAATTATCCTCTTTTCAACTCCTGTTTCCAAGAACTCCACCAGCAGCAAATCCTTATCAGTTTTTATACAACAACTGCTGGAATTTCCTTTACATCAGCAGCATGTACTTCATTATTTTTAGTGATCTCATTAAGTAAAACATTTAACTGACCAGGACCCAAAATTAACAGGATTTGGGGAAGCCAAAAACTAAAAGACCATCCTATGTCATTTGTCTAAACTCAATTTACTTTTATGAGATTCCCTTTTTTAAGCTGTCATTTTTAACCACTCATTTTAGTAGTAAATTTTTTTGAGTTAGCAAATTGTTCAGCCTGTGAAACTGCTGCCCTTTTGCTGACATAAGTGCTGAGAGTACTTCTGGAGATGTGCTTGGGGTAGTCTCCTTTAATGAGGTGATTCAGTCATCAGTGAGTCTAGAAAGACTCGGAGATTCTTCTTCCAGGGCTGAAGAACTGGAGGCAGTTAAGTACACAAGAGGCATGTGAGGGTTTATGGGGCAGTTTCCTGTCCTTGCACAACACCACATCACATCAGCCCCGTGGGACAATTGTGCTTCCAAACGAGTGTGCCCTGGTCACACTGCTCCATCTATGCTGTGTCACTATTCATTTCAGCTGCAGCAGCTCAAGCACAGACATACAGTGAAGATGGTTGTCTTGGTTTGGAAAAGACAGTTGCCTGCTAAAGGAGACAGGAGCCTCTCCTGAAATGAAGAGTGCAAACCCTCCCCACCCCTCCGAATTGGTATGAATTCTAAATTAAGGGGCCCTCAGGCAAAAAATATGGGAGCAGGAAATAACAGTTCTTTAATAGGGAAGGAAAAAAACTAAAATGATAAAATAAAAACAATGCAATACCCTAGAACAACACTGACAGAGTCAGAACTCAACCTGACACCCTGTGGGTCAGGGTGTTGGCAGCAGTCCAGTTGGAAAAGGGGCTGC
The DNA here is from genome assembly GCF_963513975.1 of Fringilla coelebs. Classification (NCBI taxonomy): domain Eukaryota; kingdom Metazoa; phylum Chordata; class Aves; order Passeriformes; family Fringillidae; genus Fringilla; species Fringilla coelebs. The sequence goes on from NC_140028.1 coordinate 146,366,507, forward strand.
AGTCCTCCTGGAGTGTCAGGGGTGGTTCTGTTGGAGCAAGGAAGTCCTGTAGGAAAGGGATGTATTCTTCCTCTGCAGATCCATGGAAGTAGAAGCAGCTGCTGTTCCTCTGGGGAGTCCAGTGGAGAAGAGCTGTGTGCTGTGTCAGAATCTCCAGATTATATCTGGGTAGGAATGCTTGGCTCCTCCCTCTGGGCGGAGCATCTCACAATGGGATGTTATAGTTCTTATCAGTCATGTGGTGACATTCAACAGCCCCTTATCAGCAGATCTTCCCTGCTGAGGGAACCTGATTATGATCACTCAGGAAGAGAGAAAAGGAGAATTGCCCATTTGACACCAGACAACTGCCATACAGATGGCAATAGAATACATCTTGCCTTGCAATCTGGAACAATGGTGCAGATACAAGTGCCCTGCTGTAGCATCCCATGAACTCTCCCCCCTCGGTCAATCCCCACGCCCTCAGCCCTGGAAGCATCACCAACCACTTACCATAGAGTTAGCCATCCCAAAGGGAAAAACTGACTCCCCCATCGACTTGGTGTCACAGCTTCCTCTGGTTTCTCCTTCCCCTGTCACTGGCTTGGCATCCCTGGTGGCCAGCCCCCTTCCCCTGGAGGCCAGTTCCCTCTGCCCAGCCCTTAGCTCTGCCTCCCACCCCTTCCCCTTTATAAACTGCCTGCTCCACGTGGTCCACTCTCTTTCCCTGGGTTTGCCCTTCAGCTACTGTGTTACTCTGCTGGAATAAAACCTTGCAAAAGAGCCTTTCTTGCCTCTGTCTCAGAGCCAGTCACAGTGAGCGTTGAGTGGAGGTTTGACTGCATTACCTGATTTTTGTTTACTTTATTTTGAAGCTTGCCTTTCAATAGGAGAGTGTGGGAACTCAGCACATCACTCCGGATGTCCAGAGCTACCGAGAGAAACCTTGGGGGGGCTCAGAGGTCCTGGAATGTTGCCAAAAGCACCTGGTGGCTTGACTTTGACCCTTCTAGAGATGTGTCACCTGTGTATGAGGACATGGGAGTCACTCAGGTTTGAATAGTGTAGGAATGATATATTTACAGGGGAAAATATAGATTTTAGGGCTTTGGTACAGGGGGGCTATGGAGACAAGATGGAGGAATCAGGGCCTGTCTCGTGGTTCTTCTTTCTTCTTCTTGTCATCCATCTTCTGTGTGATGTTGGCACTTCTGGATTGGTTCATGGTGATGGTAGGCTTGTTAATAAGGGTGAAAGGTATTGGGGATAAAAGGTAAATATGTTATACGTAGTTTTTACTATAAAAAGACATGGCCATCCTGTGGGCGGTCAGAGTGCCTTTGGCTGCCTTGCTGGTCAGATCCTGGCTGGACAGAGAGAAAATTCTGTAGATAAGAAATAATAAAAAAAAAATTGAAGACCAAAAATCAAAGAGTCCAGACTCGTTCTTTGAAGCCCAACCTTCAACAGAACCACCCTACGTGTGTCTGGGCAGAGACAAACAGCCAACTGGACAGGAGAGGTTTGTTGGGGACAAGGGATAGGCAGAAGCACCTACCATTCTAACAGCTGCATTCTTAATTAACACCCAACATGGGGCTGGAACCCACAACCCAGAGATTAAGTGTACCATACTCTACTGACTGAGCTAGCCTGCTATTTTTCATAGATGTGTTCCTCAGCAGATGGCAAAGTCCTCAGATGGATTAAAAACTTGTGTCCCAATACCAAAATAATATTGAGAGAAAGCACAGAAATGCAAACAGTATCTATGTTGGAATGCTCAATATGAGTTCTGCTATCTGTCTAAAGACTTTAGGGTACGTGAGCAGGTGACTCTGGTGGCCATTCAATCTTCCCCAAAGCTCAGAGGTATTGCTAGCAAGAGCTGAAGAGTGGGAAGATTAAAATGAGAGACCACAGGGGAAACCAAGAGATTCCTCCCAAAACCACATTTTACTGCAGTACTGCAGGGAGAGACAATCTGTATCTGCAAAGTGTGTGTCAGCCTCTGAACTGCCTTACAACAACATCCTCAGATAACAGAGGTGGGACAGGTATTCCTTTTTAGTGCTACAAAGCCAGACATTTATGAATTTTTCACTCTTTAATGATTAGTCAGTATTTCCTAGAAAGAAACCAAACCCAACATTTGGAGAAAGACACTCAAAGGACAACAATCCTTTCAGTAGCAGCCTTTTGAGCAGCAACTTTTGAACCAGGAGGTCTGTGTTCATTTCCCAGCCTTTTTGGGACTGATCATGGGTGTGAAATTGGGAAAAACAGGAAAGAGCCCTCATCCACAGAGGGAGATTGGAAAGCAAAGTGACATCATGTCATATGGCTGTCCCTGACACCAATGGCATGGGAAGGGAGCACTGACTCCGTGAGTTACGTGTTAGAGCTGATTGCTCTCAATTGTCTCTTTTCTGAAATTGCTTCTCTTCCAGCTCTTGCTGAGCTCCTTGTTTGGAATTGCCCTGGGCTCATGACCATCAGTAAACACAAGTGTTTTCAGGGAAGAAAACAGAGTGTGAAGGTTGGCTGGGATGTGGCTCCCCTTCCCCCTCCACCAGGCTCTTCAGGCCCTGACCACGTCAAAGTTGTGATGGTTTCTGAAAGATGGGGTCCCACGTTCTGAGGTTAATGGAGCCGGGTGTATTACAGCAGAGAAGGAAACGTCATCAGGCCTGATTTATGTCTGCCTCTGGAGCACTGCCTGTGACAGCAGAAGGTTTAGGCAGAGGTGGTGTTGTTTAGGTCTCCCCAACACACCCAGATGAGAGACACTGGAAAAGTACCAAGGCTCTTCCGTGATCAGGAAAAACAGCAGTGCAGGGAAGTAAAAGTGGATGCAAATTAACTTTGCCCCAGGGATGCCAAAGGACAAAGCATCATTGCCTACAAAATGTGTAGCTCCAGAAGATGGTGGGTGTGTTCTAGTGGCTCAGGGCTGGGGTAAATAGAAAGACCAGCCTGCTTTATGTTCTATGGACTGTTTAACACCAAACTGGTGGTTCTTTCTTACCATCTTCTACCCTGAGGGAATTAAAATTCCATCTCCATGCTCTCTTTTGGTCATTGCCTCCCAAAAGGTCTCACCCCAAGGGAAGGCTCTGCTATTACACCCTGGTGCCAGCCCTTTCTCACACACACACAGCCTCGCCAACAAGCCAGAGAAATCCAGCCCACTCACAACCTTCTGCAAGACAAAACTCTGTGTAGTCTGAATCACCTACTGCTCCTGGTCCTTGATGTGTGGAGCCACACAGGAAAAAGACACAGAGCACCTCAGTGGGAAGAGGAAAAGGAGGGATATCAGGGGAGAAAAATTAAATATGGGAGGGTGATGTCTTCTCTATAAGGGGAATATCATCTAGAATGCAGACCAGGAAGCATCACTATTCTAGAATCTATTACTTTGATTGAATTTGGTTCATTCATCCTCCTTTCCATGTATTACTATTTTTGATTAAATCCCACATGGCCAAGATTTTCATCTCTTATTTTGATAAGCCCTGCTATGACATCACATATGGAGATAGGAGTGCAGCCAACCAGCCTAACAAGAGGCACCTGAACTATTGGGTTAGACAGCAGAACCAGCAAACCTCTCTTAAAATAAGATCTGGGAAAGGAAACAATTCCTGCATGAAGAGAAGTAGTGCAAACAGCTAGGTTTCCATCAAGAGGCAAAGCAGTCTGTCAAAGAAAGAAGAAAACATCACTTTTGTTTTTGTATAAGTAGGTAGAAATCCTGTTCCATAAATAACTTTAAAAGATGCTAAAGAATAGGCATGAATGCACAAAATTGAATATAGCACTGCATTCACTCATGAGGGAATTAATAATTTTTTCCACATATTTTATAAAATATGGGGACATAACACAGTCCCTAAATGAGTATCCAAGTACTGGAACGTCTTTAATAAAGATGAGTGCTGGTAACAACTCCACAGAAATGTCTTCTGGATTTCAAAACCTTGGTATTTTTCCATCTGGGTCCAGTTAAATGATGGTTTTTCATTCTCCAATTTAAAATGGATTAAACAAAACAAAAATCCTAACACATAGGCCAAGAGAGGATACCAATTCCTTTTCTTGGAGAAAAATTTAAGAGCATAGGAAAATTATTGTGTAAATTGGAGACAAGAGTCTCTTTGTGGGGAACAATGCAAACTTTCATAAAAATGCAAGGAGGCTCAAGCAGAGAAATTCTGCAAGAATAATTTCAATCATGTGGGCAGAACAATTTTACAAAAACAACACAGTAAAAAAGAACAGCAAAAAGACCAAACTTCAAAGTATGACATATATAACTTGCAGCAGCACAAAGAACAGGAAACTATTATCACAGGGGCAGGGGCAGGAGTTTTCCTCAAAGAAGAACAGGATCAAAGTCAGCAGATGTTTGGAGCATTATGTCCTATTAATAAGATTTATTTGAGCATGAGTGACTGGCAAACACAGGTGAAGCAGAATTGAATTATTACATGAACCTCAAAGGAATTATTGTTCAGCTGCAGAAGACTGCCAAAAAGTTGTCAGGTTCAACTCAGTTATGATAGCTATGGACTGAAAAAATGAGTATGACCCAAAACTTTGGCAGCAAAATTCAAGCTATATCCTGATACATTTTGTTTAAATGATCAATTAACTAAATATCAAACCCTTTTTTTTTTTTGTAGAAGAAGAAAATAGGTTTATAATTTTTATCTTGACATTTTGTTGAACAAACCAGGTTGATTGATAATGCTAAGAGAAAGAAAAATAAAAGACTGTAATAAAAATATTGCAGCAGTAGTCCTGAAATATTTTGGAAAAACTTCAGATAAACTGCGCATAGAGAATATCACCAGAACATGTATCCTTACATGCCTCTTAGTTCTAGAAAAACCCCTCTTTGATCTAGAGAAAGCTGACTTTTTATGAAAAAGAAAGTATTACTGTGTTCTGATTTAAGAACCAGGGTTTTTGCTGATGCCTTGAATTGAATTCCTGACAAGGAGAGCCTCTCCTGTGATTTCAGGAAACCTTGCTGAGGAAGATCTGAACATCCTTCACTTAGTCCCTGGTGGAAGACAGGAAATATTTGCCTTCAATTCAGTCTGAAGGAGGAAGAAGTCTCTCTATGCCTTTTACTTTTATCAAAGCTGGTAAATTTAAAATGTGAAATGTTGCTTTTTCCTTTTAAGCAACTGAGCACAGGGCTGTTGAAGGTTGCTATTTCCCTGCATCTGCCATATACTACATTTATCCATAACTACAGAATGCACTAACAACTCAAGACTCTAAGAAATGTTGTAATAGATTTTTTGTTTAAAAAAAAAAAGTTAATAAAGATAGCTGACATAGTTTAAATATTAAAAGTAGCTTTCTTGTAAGTGTGTAATATGTATTTAATTCTGCTTGTAGTTTAGTCAATGATTTTGGAAAAATCAGGCCAAAACCAGGAAAAAGATTTATAGCATTGGGAACCGATCCAATTTCCATTGCACGCCTTATTATTTCAAGGAAAAGCAAATGGTTTCTCAGGGGAGGTGTAAAAAAGCACAATTTAAATTGTATAGACCAGCTCATGCAGGGCATTGAAGACAGATCTATGCAGGGCCAGCTGCTCTGCTCAGAAACCCCAGAGTAAATTCACTTTACTACCAGTCACACTGAAATTTCTCTAAATGCTCACCAGTTTAGCAGAAGAAAGCCCAATGCCAGAGCTGTAATTTTCTAGGGGAAAAACCCAAAACTAAAATAAATTAAACAAAACAAAAACAACAAAAAACATCTACAAGACCCAAACATACCAGGCAGAGACTCACAATTTACCTTTCAATTCTTTGTACATGCAAGCAGAAACGTGCCAAATGTCAAAGTTTTTAGCCAATATACCTGTCAAATTTTGTCTCCTTTTTCTGCCTTGGTCAGGGTCAGGATTGAAAGCTCTCAAGGTGATATTTCATGTTCAGAGTCAGATGTTTATTAGTCCTTATCTATATCACCATCCTACAAGGCATGAGTACTACAGCATTTCACTAACAAGTTACAAATTGGCCCCATATCTACCTCTACAAGGTCTTTTAAAGAAAAACTATCCAATTAAGAAATGAACCCTAAATTACTTTTAACCCAATAACTAATCACCCGTGTCACGCAATACAGACTTTTCTGTCCAATTACAAAAAACCACCCAAACTCATGAAGAACAAGGTGAAGAAGAAGGACCAGCCACTGCCCTAAAACCCCCATCTTAGCTTTATATATATTACTAAACCTTAAACCTTAATATATATATTTTAAACCTTAAACTCTTAAGTTTTCCACCATGTGACATTGTACACTTCTATTCAAACTGCACACCCATACTCCCAGTGCTATCATTCAATTTTGGAAGCCTTCTCCACGGCCTCAGGTCAAATGTAGTGTTCTCCTGAGGGTCTGTGCCTTTCAACACAGAAAATCTAAAATTCTCAGCAACCAGGGTTCCAACAGTGACCTGCAGCATGGGTGACAGCTTTGTGGCCTCTCCATATGCCCTTGCCCATCAGCACTGCTGAAATGACATTTTAAACTCAACAAAACCAGAAGGGTCTCCAGCTGCTCAAAGGACCTGAGACAATCTTCCTGTGCAAAGCACTGTTCCAGAGAGATAATCACTCAAAGCTGATAGGCTGCAGGAACCGTGACCCCTTAGCAGCTCTCATGCAGGAGCTGCACAGTAATTCCCACCCTTCACCTGCTCTTACTGATTTTCCTCCAGTTCTAAATAGAGTGCTCACCCTCCAGAGGCTCTCAGAATCAAAAGCTGTGGAGCCAGGCCCCTGTGCTCTGCTGAGGTTGTTCAGCTGACACCAAGAACAGAGGCACAGGACTTTAAAGTACCTTGCAAGTGCAGTGTAGCTGCTTCATGGGCTTTGATCTTGCTGCTCTGTGTTTCCAGGTGAGTGATGGCATGCACAGCAGGAAAGCAGGAGATACAGCCTCCAAACACACTGGGAACAACAGTACAACATGAGCCAGTGGTAAATCTTACCTCCTGAACAACTGGTGCTGCTGCTTGTAACACAGGTCATACCCCTCAAATCCGGTCTTGACTCTCCATCAGTTTTTATGTGATCTTTGGTGCCATTTTGCAGTCTAAGAAAGGGTTTAGAAACACAGAAGGTGAGATCCTCCACAAAGGCTGCTTTTCAACTGGGAATGGGAAATATTAAGGGATAAAGCAAATTGGCAGGGATCCTTAAAGCCATTTTCCCTGTGCCTCAGCAATGGCTAGACAGTGATGAGGAAACAATCTCTTCTGTTGATTGTTTAACCAACATAAGGCTAGAATAAAGCTATTAAAAGACTGCAGAAATCACAGAGGGGCCAATGGAGAAAATTATATGGGTTACAACTGATGCTTCCTTTGTAACTTAATCTTCCTTAAACTTAAACTTAACTTCCCTGGGGGATGAACAGCCAGGTTCATACTGGCTCTTATTCCTCTAAAAAATTCAGTACAGGACAAATTTTGCTCTGCTCTTTATGTTTGCAGTCATTGCCCTTTTAAATTAGAGGAAGGAGTACTTGAAAGGACACACTCTTAAGTACTTTTCCTGTAGTTCAACTTTGTTTTCCTTTTCTCTCCATAGTTTGCAACAGCCCCTTAGGAGCTTAAAAACAAACATTGCTTCGTTCTCCTTCCAAATGTGTCTCCTTCTATTTGTCAAACACTAATTCCCTGCACCCCTTGTGTTACTAATTAAGCTTAAAATTAACATGCGAGTAAACAACTAGAACCTCGTTTGTGCATCTGCATCATCAGAGATGACAGGAGAAGAAATGTTATGTCAAGTCCCTATCCTCACAGCACGTCTCCTGGAGCACAGTGATAGCAAAGCCAGTCAAGTTTGGAGGCTTGCTATTCCACAGGGTTACCATAAACAACAACAGATCTTCAAGGCAACCTTCACTGATTCTCAGATGAAGTGAAAGAAGAATGACTTTGGCTTGGAAAAGTCCACAAAAAGTTAACAAAAATTCCTCCAGTATTTGCTTCTTCTGAAAATTCCCACCCCTCTGGCTGACATAAAAAGAGAAAAATATGTACTAAAAGGCAATGGGCACAGCAACTGACAGGCAACTACCCAGGGAAGGTCCAGCTTGAATCATTGTAGAAAAAGTAGGAGGTTTTAATGGTGACAGAAAAACAGGCTGTCACACCCTCTTGTGCAGCAGTCGTATAAGGAAGTGTGACTATTTCATGACCATATATTAGGTTTAAGGGTATAAATTTTCTCCTCTGTACATCATTTTTCTACAGTTGACAAGTGAGAGCTAAGTGTTTCTTAGAATAATGAAGTTTGTTTCCACTTTCCAGAGATTCAAAAAAATGGGCAAAGCCCCAAACAGGAAAATCAAGACAAATGTCATACCTGATCATTTCTTTTAAATTACAGAAATACATATAAAACTTCAAGTTTTATTCTGGTTGACCTGTATTGGTCATAGTGAAACCCTACTGGCAGAAAACCCACCAATCCTTTGAAAGACACATTTGTTTGAAGAGCAGAGAAAATTCCTTTTGCTCATTGAAGGAAGGGTTCATTTCACCCCAATGGAACTCTCTGCAAGTCACAAGAACAAGGCAGATGTCTCAACTTCCTCTACTTATATGGAGGACACATGTAGTCATGCTCCACCAACACAAAAGTTATTTTTAGGTGGGGGATGCTCTCACAGGGCTTGTGACGCTGCTGGTGCCTGAAATACAAAGCACTCAGGTATAATTCTGACCTTGAGGTCTCCTTTCTCCCTTTGATAATTGCTCTCACAAGTCTAAGAGGAGCAGGGGCAATGGCTGTGATTACATGCATGAAGGAAGCGCTAATACAAGTGCAATGCTGAAATGCTGATGGCTCTGGACAGCTTGCAGGAAGGTATTTTCTTCCACAGATCATAAAAATAATATAGATAGGTATATAGATAGGTTCTTGTTGTCTCAGCCTGATCATGGGAGAGCCCAGGAGTTGTTTCAACCCTCAGGTGCCATTGGCCTCCACACAACCTACACACACAAAGAGGAAACAAACCACATTTGGTTTTATTGGGAAGACACATACAGGAGGCACTACCCACCAAGGATAAGGTGAGGGACTTAAGGTCATGAGTGATATAATCCCTCTGATTAGAAGTCTACTTCAGTCCTCAGATATTTGAGACCAATTTGATTGACATTTCTGTTCCTACTTTCCTCCACTTGTGTATTGTGATTTCTCTGGGACTCATCCACGGAGCAGATCACTGGGGCAGTCACTCAGCAGCATTTCTGGAATAAATAGTCTTTTTAGTAGCAAAGTGAGAGAGATGTGACCTGTGGTAAGTGTTTCTGAATCTTTCAATAAAGTTATGGAATTTAACTGGAGAACAAGGATGTAAAGGAACAACATTTGAAATGGAAATATTTTCCTGTTTTGAATTTAACTCTTGATTGTTTGCCTTAAGTTTTGACATTCACAGGTTAGTGTCTCCCAATACAAATTTCATTCTTCTCCCACTCCCTGGCAGTGACATCCCAAGACCAGTTACAACATCAGCTCTTACCTCCTGTGTCACCTGCACACAGATTTTCTTGCCTTTATTGAAGATATTCTGCATCAAGCTCAATAGTGTCTGTCTTAATTATATCCCTTCAGTAATTCATCTTGGTTTTTAACTAAATACAGCTAGAAGAGCTGCGCTGTACATATCAATCAACCAAGTCACTGAAGTTCATATTCTCAGATGATTTATGCCTTCTCTCTGACATGGGGCCATTTCCTTGAGCTCAGAAGGTGGCTTAACACCTGTCTGACTACCTAAGTGGCAATTTAATCTTTAATTGGAAAGTACCATTTCCACTTTTCCAAGTACCTTGGAAATATTGCTCTCTATAATATTTCCTCTGTACAGAATTGATTAGAAGGAAACTTTGCCATGGGTTCTGCCATTTCCTGCAGCTCACACCAGAGGCTGGGAGTGGAAAACACAGATGTTAGTAGAGTTGGATGCCTGAAGAGATAAATTGAGCTCTTATTTTACCAGATCCAGGATGACAAGGACAGGGAAGCACTGTTATCAGCTAGACAAACCTGGGATTTGAACCTGTTTCTGCCAAAGTACAAGCTGACAAGCTCCTCCCAGCCTCCAGAGGTAATAAATACACATGCACGTTGCTGTGTCCTCATTTCTGTGCTGAGTGCAGAACTTACCATAATACCTTAAATGGCCTCAAGTGCCACCATTTTCCTTTCTCCTCTTGAAAACTGAATGCTACTGAAGTATTTACAATTTCTACACCAAGAATTACACTTCCTATGGGTTGCAATCACCCGGAGCCGAGGATGAAACCAACAACACAAGCAAATCCCCTGTCATCACTTCATTATGTAACTCGGTGTCAGACAGCCCTTGTGTGACAGTGCTGAGTCTGTGCTTCCAAAGTCCACAGCAGGGCTGAGGGCAGCTGGGTTTGACAGCAGAGACTCTGAGGAGCAGCCCAGGGGAAGGTGTGGTGGGAAGGAGTGATGGCAGCTTCTGACAGATGGACAGCATCTCCAGAAAGGGGATGTTATGGGAGACAACTCCCCATGGAAAAGACTGAAAAGAGAAAATGACTCTAAATTGGTTTCTAGGGGAAAGCTCAACCTTGTCACCAACTGAAAGCCACAGAGAATCAAAGCTGCCAACTCTGAGACCCAAGGTTCCCAAAGTCACCTGCAGGCACAAGGCTGCTTGTGAGGAGTTCAGTGGGCACAGCTGAAATTACTGAGTTCAGGGGTCCTGGTGTGGGTTTGGTTTGGCTCACAGAGAGCGGCTGTGTCAGCCTTGTGTGCCACAGACAAAAGGGAATCCTGAGGGTAGAATGAGATGTTTAAGGCAGAAGGAAGCAGGACATGGGCAGGCTGGAGTGAGCCTGGAGGAGGCCATGAAGACAGACAGAGGAATGGAGCCCCTCTGCTGTGAGGAAAAAGCTGAGAGACCTGGGCTTGATCAACCTGGGGAGGAACAGGCTCTGGGAAGACCTGAGAACACCTTCCAGTACATAAAGGGGCTACAGGAAAAACAGAGACAAACTTTTTAGAAGGGCCTGTTGTGATAGGACAAGGGGAAATGGTTTTAAATTAAAAGATAGATTCAGGCTAGAAATAAGGAAGAGATTTTTTTCCAGTGAGGATGGTGGAACACTGGCACAGGGTGCCCAGAGAGGTGCTGGATGCCCCATCTCTGGAAACATTCAAGGTCAGGTTGGATGGGGTCCCCATTTATTTGAAGGCAAGCCTGCTCATTGCAGGGGGGTTCAACTAGATGAGCTTTAAAAGTCCCTTCCAACCCAAAATGTTCTATGATTCTGTGAATTTCAGACTACAAATATGGAGCAAATTTAGAATGGGGAGTACAAAATACTCAAAAAATTCTGGACTCTCCATCTCAAGGGACAGCTGACCAATGACTAATGTGCCAAAAGCTGTGCCAAAAAAGAAAATCAGCCAAAGCATGAATATGGCTCAGGAATTCTTAAGCAAGGCCATTTTCTGAGCATCCAGAGGAGGCTTCATCAGGCAGAGCACTGAGATGCTAAGCCCTGTCCCATTTTCTTATCCAGTGGAAACACAAGACTGGAGAGGTCACACAATCCCTCACGTTGTGAGCACCATGAGTCCCTCTCCCATCAGCCTTGTTCAGCAGAGACCCAAGCAGCATTCTCTGAAAATGATGCAACACACACACACAAGCCTCCCTCCCTTTATGGGAAAGGGAATCATGCTGCACCTCTAACAATCTCCAGCAGGGAATTGTCATTCTGTTACATTTGTTTGCTCAATTAATCATTCAGCCTTACAAGTATGCAAACCAAAGGAGTATTGATCTGAGGATCCATGGTGATGTGTTGACACGGAATGCTGTTACTGGGGCTCCCCATGGAGCTCTCCAGGCAGACCCAGCCTCTCCACCTGCTCAAGGCAGCTCTCCCTGCCCTATCCCAGCAAGCCACCTGCTCTGGTAAACTCAGAGCTGGGTTCCCACCTCTAATGTATGGATGAAAATTATTTTTCGCTTGTTAATGTAAAAGTATGAGATTGTAATAGTGTTGGTTTTTAAAAACTTTTTTTAAATTTTAACCAAATTACTCTGAAAAAGTAAACATTTAAGTGGAGGTGTTTGTGTCCTCTGTCCCAGATGGGTACATGGTCACCATAAAACTGAATGAGACAGAGATGGAATACAAGTTGCCCATTCATCTAACACTTAATATTCATTCTATTTATTTCAACATAACAATGAAGGAAGAAGCTGATTTGGAAGGATGGGGAAAAAGTAAGAAAAAGAAAAGCAAGGAAAGGAAGGAAAAACTGTGTTCTGTATGATACCTAAGTCACTTCACAGTTAATACAAGCACAAAAGCATTTTTGTTCCTATTCATAAGCTCCCTCCCCCTGTGCTGTTCTAACAAAAGCAGTTTCAATGACTTTACGTCTCAAGAATGCCAAATGAACCTACCTTTTATATTGCAGCACATTTTTTTCCATAGGATAACTATATCTCACAGTGCCTTAAGTTGTGCTAATAGATGTGGTTGTTTTACTAATCCAATCTGGCCAAAAAATGGCACCTTCATATTTCAATAGAAGTTCAATGGCTCGTGGCACAAGAGCAGGGACATAATTCTGCCTTACTATGAGCTGTTAGTCCTCTTTTGGGAAGATTAATCAGTTTGCAGGATTCTTTCCTTTTGCCTATAAAATGAAGACTGTTCTTTAAGAGTCTTTAGCTTTACAAAAAGGTGTTGATTAGCTGGCTCAAGATCTCAGCACCTCTTTTATTGCCTCTGCCATTACCCACACTCTCATCAGCCTCACCCAAGCTGCCCTCCACCCTCACTGTAGGCTCTCTGGCCACTCTCCATTACCTTCTCAGCAGGGCCATATTTCAGGACAGATTGGGCAGGGGAAACAGAGGGGTTGAGTGACATACAACAAACCACGGTCTTGAACATCACCCAGAGAGGTCCATAAATCTCCTCTCCTACTGTTTGTCCAAGAGCAGAATCCAGATATTCTCTAATAGATCAAGTACAGACCTTCCACCTTTTTCTTTAAATGTCCTAAATAAATCTGCCTACAAGGTGATCTCTTTCCCTACTATTTCTCTCATGCTCCTACACTCCTCACAACTTGAATCTGTCTCAGATTTCTCCTTAAGGCCTGAAGCATTTGAACTGGGTTGTGCAGCAGGAAGCTACAAGGCTTTACAGGGAAATGGCCATTATTTTAATTTCCATGTGTAACAAGTAATTATTCTCACCTCATTAGTATTGTCATGGTAATAAATAACCTGTGTTGTTCTTGTATTGTGCAATACTGTTCTCATAAACTTGCATTGCTTGCATATAGCATGTCACTGTCAAAAATGAACAGCAAAGAAAGACTTGGGAAAGGTTTAAAAACTTCTGGTGGGAACTGACCCAGCTATGTCCAAAGGAATTTTGTAAACTCGTTCCCAGCACAACTTCATGGAGCAACTTTGTAATGAAATAGCTCAGTAATTAAACTTTTAAGAGCAGCAATGCTGGTGTAAGTAAAGGTCTGGGTTTCTTGCCTTTCCAGAATTGCTAAAGCAGGAGGTTTTTTTGTGGGATGGGACCTGGAGCAGAGAACTTTGCTGTAGCTGTTGCTCCAATTCTTGTTGCAGCCAGGTCAGCTGTGATTTGTGACCAACACCTATGCTGACAAAAGCTTTGTGGTGTGGGTGTGTTGCACATGTGACACCTCTGCTCTGCTGTTCATGGGGAAGGAATAAGCTGTGGCAGCAGAGACCTCTCCTCCCCAATATCAGCAAATACCCATCACTACCTTGGCCAACAACCACCAACCTTCAGGAGTCCCTCTCCTTGCAAATCAACAAGATATTGGCTTTGTCAGTGTAGCATCAAAACCAGGTCTGGCCTCTTCTGTTGCTTATCACTTTTTGACAGCATTATTCATATCTTCTTTTCTTAAGTTTCTCTGAATTGTGTGGTTTTATACAGAACCTGTAAAAATGAATCACCAAAGCACTGGGGAGCCATCCCCAGCTGAATTGCTGCAGTATCCAGGCTCCTTCCAGGCTTCTTCTTACATCCATGGAGAGAGTGATGCTGATAAGCTCTCACAAAACTACTTTTCCTGGCTGTTATTAACCCATTGTAACCTTAAGCCTAATCCTCCCTTCTCCTACATTCCCCTTCAGCAGCCATTTCATTTAATTTTGGTACAAAAATTTAAAAACAGCACCTGAAAAATGTTACCCACACAAAAATAAAAAGCCTGATAATGTCCTGCTGTTCACAGTTTGCTGTGCTAATTCCCTGAGATGCATCACTGGTATAATCAGATTTAAATGTTCACAAATGCATGATAGTAAGACAAGTGATGAATGGTGGATTAAGCCTTAATTATCATAAAAACAGATAAATAGAAGTGAAAATGGAAAATAAATTGTATTGGGTATAAGTAAAATTCTTCCAAAGGATTAGATGAACACTGTTAACAATGATGCCAGGGAAAGCACTTGGTTGTGGATGCTGATTACTAGCTCTGTGCTTATGCTCTTCTTAGCATTTTTAATTACTATTTACTTTAACTAAAATCCTGAAGGCTGCTGTGGCTGGTGCTGCTCAGTCCTAGAGATGCAAGAGCTTCCTCCAGCATCTGAAACCAAACCTCAGGGAAGCTAGATCTTCTAAGACCAAAACCACCTTCTGTCTTTCAGGGAGCTGAACTTAAATCAATGGCCTCATTTCCTAGCTGGGCCCTGGCAATAAATTTTGGGACACAGAAAATGAGAAGAACAAAAAAGAAAAAAAATATCCCTGGTTTGTTTTATTCAGGCTACATGTTGGAACATCAATAGGTGAAAATGAAGTAGAAAAATTCAAAGCTGATCATTTCAGGGGAGTTCAGTAAAATGATGATAAAAGGTGATGACGATTTTTTTAAGTCCATTTAAATTAAAATTTCTGGCAGATTTTGAAATACATCTTCCCCCTTACCCTAATCACGGAATACTGCAGAATAAATCTATTTGACAAAAAGAAATAAACCTCTGGCTGCCCCAACTCAGCATGACAACAATAATTCAACAAAGGAAAAACAACATTTCAACACTCAACAACACATAGCTAACTGCAGATCTGTCCCTTTCAATCACAGATTATAGACAACCACTAGAAAACAGGCTCTAAAGAAGATCCTTGCCCTGGCTGGGGAGGGTGAGAGGATCCAGGGCAGCAGATTTCTGCCATTTCCCATTTCAACCTTCCTTTTGCAGATCTCTTAGCAAAGCTGAGCTGAGTGTTTATGTGCTCTGAACTATTTAACATCTCCAATAAACCCTGTGGCTGGGAGCTCATTATTTTACGTACTGAGAGCTCCATTAGTGATGGCTGTAAGTGACACTTCACATTACCCAGATGATCACAGGTGTAGCTTTTGCCAGGGGATTCTTATTTGGAGAAGACTGCACTGAGAGGCTTTAATTACATTTCTTTCTTGGTTTTATACACTGATTTATTTCCATTAGCTTTTTAAACTCAGAGGGAAATCTGGCATTCTTGGACATACAGATATTTTTGCCATATTTATGCATAACAGGGCAGAATTATTAGTCCAGTTTTAATGCCTGCTCCTACATAAAGCAAGTTTCTCATTTTTATGAGTAGTAGAAATAGCATCAAGACTATTCTCATGCCTGGGTAGCAAATGTGATTTTTCATGTTAGACTGTAAATCCCTGTAAGAGCTGGATTTTGTTACCTCTTGAAAAGCTTTCCTTGTTGCCTGCAATGGTGATGTAACAAGACAAGGCATCCCAAGGCATCCTCAGCACGTGACCTCCTCCTTCTGCTGAAGGTCACTCACCCTCTCCCAGCTCACTCTCAAGGAGTTTACTTGGGAATATATGACAATAAGAGACTTTCTTGTCTAAGTGAAGGCAGGCTTTGCAAACCACTGTAGTTTTATAGTATTTGTTTTGATGTAAAACATGCAAATGACATTCTGCTTTGAAAAGAATGGCATGTATGTGATTTAATCTCTCTAGCACTTTCCAAATTTATCTTGGGATACATCTAACATTAATTTATCCAAAGCCTGGAACCGAGAATTCATTTGGTAAAAGAGTTTCTAGCCTTTTAGATATTCTATTCTTTTTATTATTTTATTTGAAATTATAAATTATCGTGGCATTTTGTGGGTTCATACTTCCTTACTACTCTTTTTGGTGCAGTCAATAAAAAGAAAGTGACACCAGCAGATCTATAAGCTATGTCCCAGCTGAGCATTTGACATTGGTAATCATCCCAAGCAATGCTGAGCTGAGCACTCCTGACAGACTTCCAGTGGTGGAAATTGTACATCTCCCATACAGCTCCACAGATCTTCCAAAAAGACTTTTCCTAACTGCAATGTCATTCTAACCTGAACCTCCCCTTCTAGAGGTTGAGCTCACTACTTCTTGTCCAACTCCTAGGGCATTCATATTTTCTATTTGTAGTAAATTGAAGACATAGGTCACATTTTCTAGTCCTCTCCTTATGGAGTTCATTTTCACTCTACAAGTGCTCTGGATTTGCTTTGAGTGCCTCACTAATCTGTGTCTGTAACACTCAGCTGAGATCTCAGCACTGCTGGCTACAATATACATGGACCTCCAGTCTCTCCCAGATAATCACCTGTGCATACATCTCCCAGCCCTACATATGAGTGTACAGTAGCATAGTACACCAATGGGCATGAAGATCTGAGAAAAAGACAATGCATAAAATTAGGTTTTCTTTCCTTTTCTGAAATGCTAATATCTGGAAAATCTTTCCCTCTAGAAAGCCATAAATTAGTTTCCATTAATGAGCAATTTAGACACCCATCCAAAAAAAAATTATATTCAATTTTTCTGTTACAAATTTGCAAATAGTTTCTTTACTAGCTTGGTTTGTAAATATGGACAAAGCCCACGTGTTCCTGAGGGAAGCTGTCTAGAGACCCCATCCTCTAGCAAAGTCTTTATCTCCCATGTAAGTCTGTGTAGGACAAGCACTTCTGCTGCAACCACAAAGCAGACACACTGCTTTTCTATTCCCACTGCCTCCCACTCTGCCAGAATTGTAACACAAGGGCCAGGATCTCTGCTGGGATCTGGGCTGTCTTTTTCATTTAGGGTTACACTGGAGACTGCTAATCTCAATGTTTTGCTACCATAATTAGATTAGTCAGAAGCATGAAATGAAGTTATACTTCTAGCTGACCAAATTAGGCTTGGCAATAAATTCAGTCCTGCAACAATCACAGAATCATAGAAGGGTATAAGCTGGAAGGGACCCAAAAGATCATCTAATTCCAACTCCCCTACCATGGGCAGGAACACCTTCCACTAGAGCAGGCAGCTCAAAACCCTGCCCAATCTGGCCTTGAACTTTTCCATGTAAGGGTGTCCACATCTTCTCTGGGCAACCTGTGCCTGTGTCTCATGACCCTCTGAATAAAGAACTTCTTCCTAACATCTAATCTAAATCTCTTCCGTTTGAAACTATTTCCCCTTGTCCTGTCCCTATCTGACATGCAGAAAGCACCTTGATGTAGTGCTGCAAGCCCCTCACCAGGAGATTTGACAACTCTGTGATACCTTTATATTCCTATGCTGTGCTGGGCAGTGGTTTCTAAAGCTTACATTTAAACCTCCTGCCTTCATAGGTGCAAAATAGATGACAACAATTCCTGATTCAGTCTTTGAAGTTCTCCAGTGATTGTTCAACTGCTCCTGGCTGATCACCTGCTTTTCTGGTAGGTTATGGTCCATTGCAATTGGGAGCAATTTGTGGTGTAGTTTTGCAAACCCATTGGTGAGGAGAGAAATGCACAAAAGCAATTTGGGAAGGGTTTGAAATAAACTGAGAGCAATCAAAAGGGTAGGTCAGACCACAAGGAAAGTGGCAGTATAGCATATTTGACAAGCCAGGAACATCACAGCTAATAAGGTACAGCACAGCATGGGAAGTTATGTTTGATTTTCAGTCATTTATAAGAAGCCCTTCAATTGCCTGTCACCATATTAGCATATTTAAATAGTTCTAATCTGGTTTCATCACTATGATTAAAATTGCTGACAAGGGTGAATAATAATGATGAACAGAACCAAACAGCAAGAATGAGAAAGTAAATGGGTTTATAGAGGCATTAGGACCAGCAGCACACCTACAACAAGAACAAAAGCAGATCCCAAGAGGAGAACTCAGTAGGCAAAATTACAAGTGACCATGTTTCAAAACTTTCTTTCCTTTTCTCACTCAGGTTCACTCTTTCAATTAGATCACAGATGAATTGGGGGTCAAAGGGGTAGAAGATATATGCATCATTCAAAAGGCACAAGTTAGGAGGTATTAGCTCTCAAGCAATTTGCTCAGAGGCAGCAACTCTGATATATCCTGTACTGTCAGATCTGTTGTTGGGCAGAATTTATTGGCACATCACTAGTCCTGTCAAAAATAACTGAAGGGGGTGACAAATGCTCAGAAACATCACAAGGCTGAAAACTCATGGGACTTTTCTGAAATTATCTTTTGCTTTAAGCATTCTGATTTAAGTATTTCTTATCTTAACTTTGAATCTAGGAGAGCATTTTATTTGATAACAGAGAAACATTGCAAGTAAGGCTTCAAGGAAAAGCATTGATGGCCCTTGAAGAAATTGAAAGGAATGGAAAGTACCTCCTTCCTGCATGTCCCAAAGCAATTCAAGCAAGGACTAAATTCAATCCTTGAGCAAAACGGTAGCAGCAAAGTCATTTCCACATTAAGAAACAATTGATGTGATTTTGAAGAACATTCACAGTGTGGAGGAAGTTCCTCTGTATTCCCCAATGTCTGCAACAGTCTATTTTGAGCTGCTGGGTTTCTGCAGCCCCTCCTCACTGGATTTTGGAGATGGAGCAGCTGCTGTTTGGCTTTCCTGAAGGACTCCTTCCCTTCAGGCACCACAGCCTTGGGCACTGCACACTGAGAGCGAGATGACATCTGTCCCAGAGTCTTCTCCACACACCCACCTTGAGTTTTTAATCATTTAAGCACCTCAGAACACTTCAGGTCCCCACACACAAAGAGGATTTGCACCTTTAGTCCTTCATAATAACGTTAAAAACCTGCTCTCCTCTAATATCCTAGCAATGCATTGACAGTGTGATGTGGCATATATGGGAGTGGAGCTCATGCACTAAATTTCAGGCTATCATCCAGGACACCATTCTTTCTCTCCTTTGTATGGACTACAAGTCTGCAGAGGGGTGACAAAATCAGCATCTCTCTCTTTGTTCCTGCCAATGGGGATGACAGGGCAATGTCCCCAAGCTGGGATGCTGCCCAGGGTTCATGTACTTATCCCCAGGAACCATCATGAGGAGTTGGGAGCATATGGACCCCACCCAGCACCTGCCTCTGCCATCCCCTGTAGGATGTGGCCCTGGCTGTTTTTACAGAAGCAGCTAAACTGCAGGAGAGCCTGTGAAAGCTCAGCAGGAGGATAAAACAAGCAGAGAGAAACCAACTGGTATGTAATCAGAGACAGGAGAAGTACTCACAAAATAGATCCCTCTTATTCCTACAGATCCATCTCCATTTGTATCTTTTACACCTAAGCTTTTTCCATTGAAAATGACAGAAGGCAATATGCCACTGAGAACAGAGATGACAATTGCAAATGGTAGGTGTTTTCACTAGAAATTGCCAACACAAATTTTGATGTCTTTCTCTCATGGAGGTCTTCAGGAAAAAAAAATGATGCCTTGGGGGTTTTATGAAAAGCTGGAATATTGCAATAAAATATAATGCCATACAAGGCTATATAAAATTTATGGGGCACCTTTTATGAGAATATCCCAAGGGGCTTCATATAATAGCTATAAAACAGTAAAACACATCAGGGCACAGATTTAATTTTTAAAATGGCAGAATATATATTAATGATTTAGCATCTTTACTCCTCATTGGAGGTCTAAGAACACTAATAAAATGGTTCTATCAAAAGTTAATTTAGGTGAAATGTTTTTAGTGTCTGAATATGGATCACATTTTAGTAAGTTCAATTGATTGATTAAAAAAACACCAAAACAGAAACAAAAATGGTGTGCTTCATTCAGGAAGGGTTTCTGAATTATTAGTCACTGGAAATTTTTTTACTGTTCCCTAAGGTTGCCCAGGTCCACACCTCCCAAACTTGCAAAGGGACAACTGAGAGGAAATTAGCTGAGTAAACTATTCTGATATTTCACCCCTGTGCTATCCCACCTGCCAAAATGCTTCCATCAAGGACAGTATGTAAAAAAAGAAGGGTCCTGCCAAGAAACAGCAAGTAAGGAAAGCAGAGGAATATACATCATCAACAGCATTAGAAATGTCTTGGCTCCCTTTCATACCTCTCCTCTGGCATTGCTGTAACTGAATTCTATGTCCCATCACCACCCAGGCCACCTTACATATAAAAGTTGACAAAAGCCATGCAGTCCAGAGCTGTCCCTGGACTCCCAAGGGTTAACAGCTACAGACTAATTTCTGCTCAATCTAAGTTTAATTTCTTTCAAACGAGAGCTGGAACCAGATTGAACTGCAGCTCTGCAAATGAGTTGTTTGAAGAAAGATAAGCCAAGCACAGTGAAACATGCAATTAATACACTGAATAAGTTATGAACTGACCCCAGGGAATAAAAAGTAAAAGAATGATGTCTGTTTTTCAGCCTCTTTGATAATGGAAAAGAGGTCAAGTCTGGAAAAAAAACAAAATCAGAATCATAGACCAAAGTGGGAACATCAAGTCAGATGAAGCAGTAACAATTAAATGCATTAGAGGTTGTGAAAGCTCAGCTACTGTATTTATCTGCTGCTGTACACTGAATTTTAACACTAAAGTCACCACCAGCCCACATATTTCAAAGAACATCTGAGGAATCTATACACATGCAGGGTCTTGAAATATCAAGAAGTAGCCTGGGCAGTCTGCTGGGCTCGTTCTGTTGGCAATCTGCCTGTGGGAAGTTGGGCTGAAGAAGCAGAGGTCTTGCTTTGTTCCAAATTCCAAGGTCCTTCATTCCACTCTGGAAATGAGCTGAAGAACCAGCCAAGCAGAGTGCTTTAGAAACAAAAGCTGTATCCTTCAGGCAGGTGTTTAGGGACAAGGAAAGTCTTTTGCCATGAACAAAGACCACATTTATGTGAAATGCATCTACTGGAATTGAAGACCAACCCAAAACTCAAACCCACATCCTTGAATTTGACCTGATTTTCAACAGTGTGTGTGGGAAGGCTGGGCTACAAAGGCACCTACAGCAGATCACCTGCTGAAACTGCTGCAAGTTTGGCAGGAGGATCTGAGTGACAGCATTCCCACCAGGACAGGCTGTGGGTGAGCACAGACACAGCACAACAACCAGGCACAACACTGGTGCAGAGAAGAATTCTTATAGCCCTAGCTGCTGGTACCTGGGAGGCAGAACCATGAGCAGAACAGGGTTTTATCCTCAGGAGAGGAATTCACAGTGATCCTCTGACCCTGCTCATGCACTTCTGACCACCTCTGCACTGCCTTCAGAAGAGGACACACAGACACACACACACATCCTCTGTCTGCAGCATCCATGGAGTAAAAATGCATTTGTCTCTTGTCTGTAAACCACTGTAACAGTGAAGTGAGTGCCTGGATTCCTCACCTTTCCCTTCAAAGACCCTGGAAGAAAGCACCAGATGAAGCCTGGTCTGCTGCCAAGGCAGATCAGGGAAAGTTCTACAGTAAAGTAGACAAACAATCCAGACAAGCATCCCCTGAACCATCTCAGTACCTGTCCTTTTCTCTGAAGGAAGCTGGAGGACCTCACATCCTCCACATAAGTTTAAAAAAGGTTTCTGATCCCCAAAACTTTGCTAACAGGTGGGAAAGTTCCATCCCCAAGGGCGCTGAAGTCCCTGTATGGAGAGATTGGGACCCCCAGAAGGGCTGAGTGCCCTGACAAAGGGCACACATTGGTCAAGCCAGCAGAAGCAAACCTAGCCTGTAACAGGGCTTGTCAGGCAGGATATCACCCAGCAGGCTTAATAGCTCTGAGTGATCTGAAAAGCTGTAAATTAACCAAATCTGTATGTTTTACAAAACTGAGTAAGTAATCAAAGCCCTGCGGTACTGGAATGATAAGCCCAAAGATACAGCATAGGAGAAAGCTCCTTATTGCTTAATCCTCAGCTCTCAAGCAAGCCAAGCATAAAATCCTTTAATCAAATCTAATAACCTGGGATAATCTTCAAAATAATGTCTGCAAGGAATAACACATTCCTGCATTCATTAAAGCCTGAGATTTAAAAAAAAATGGATTTTCATTAGCAGCAGTTCTAAAGGTATTCTCACATGTTGCATTATGCATAACTTCCCACAAGTAAAAAAAAAAAAATATTTAAAATTCCATTGATTACACATTCTGACAGCACAAAAACCAGATCCCTCAACACAGTACAGCCATTTCTAATGTACAGGAACAAATGACATGTAAGTGGAACCATATCAAACACCAAAACATGATGCTCTCTGTCCTGAAAAAATCGCCCTAGATATGAGAATTATTTATGGTTCATGAGAACAGATTTATTGAGAAGAAAAGTCTTACTCTAGTCCTTGGTCCTTCAGTGGTTTTTTTGGCTGCCAAACAGTCTTTGGGGGCTTTGGGTTCAAATGTATCAATCAACCAATAGCATCCTTTATTTCTAGGAAATTCTGTCTACAGCTATTTTCCAAAACTGAGAGTACACAAGGCTGAAACATATTGTCTTCTGGAAGGTTTAAATGCCATTAAACACAACAAACTCTGTCTTAATACAAAACATCTCAGAGTCTAACAAGAGTCATTTATGCCTCCTCTGCAACTGATAGATGACAAATGATAGACAAGTCCTAACTCCTTGCCAATTTCTCTCTTCAGCAATTACATTTTGCCTTTCTACAATGTTCTTGCAGATTTATTCCATTCTGAAGCATGACAAACAATGAGAACGAAAAAAAAGATATTTAAAAGCTGGCAAAATTATTTCATTTCATAATGTGAACAGATTTGCCTGTATTACAAACAAGTGATCACAAAGATGTTTATTTTTCTGCTCACTCATCAATGGTGAAGTGATAATGTGGTATTTACACATCACACAGAAACAAACAGTTTTCAATCAAAGGCTTTTATATTAATTTCACTCCCTGCCTGTGAAAAGGAAAAATCAGCTGTGCCCTGGGATAATATCCCTCTTTTTGGTGACTAGAGGTCTGAAAGTAAAGCTAGGGCAGCAACGAGTGATTACTGACAGCAGTGTTCCTGCTCATCCTCACGTCACTCACAAGCCAGGGTGGCATCAGTAAGGAGAAGGGTCACTGCCTCCAAACAGTAATGCAAGCAAAAATCTCATTCACTCACACCACAGAAAATCGGGCTGGAAGAAATCCAGTCCAATCCATGGCATCACCTGGTCCACTCATCTCCCTGCCCAAGGCATTCCTGCCCCTCCTGATGAATATTTGTCAATGAAGTCAGCCTCAAAGACAGAGTCTCTGCAGCTCAAATTGAAACTTCCTTGCTAAAGATCAAGCCTTCTCCTTTTCCATTTTAAAAATGCATTTAGAGAAGATACTCTCATTTATTCTTTAATTAGAGAAAATAGGGGAAAAATAAGTAAAATTATTATGAAAATTAAATAAAGAAGATGGTATGCTTTTATCAGCATTCTTATTTTAGCTTGAACAAGCCAAATTCTTTCAATAATTTCTTGTAGGTCGTGTTTCTCAGCTAGAGAATAGATCATCTCTGTCTTGAAGGACAGCACTAAAAATGCCACAATTCTCTGTCTAAGGCCATCCTTTTGCTACACAGAAATAATTACATCACAGGGCAGCCTGTGCTCCTGTTCACACATTCCCTGTGACACAAAGTACTTTGCAAAGCTTGCCATCATTCATCTCTGTCTATTTTGCAGTTCTCTACAGCCTCTTCAGCCATCTCAGAATGTCCTGAGAGTTTTCTTCTCATGCTATATTCATCTACTTGATTATTCCTACATAAGTGCAATCATTCCCTATTAAATAATGTTCTCATTTTTCAGGTCATACCCTCCATACTGTCAAAACAATTTTGAATTATGGTCTGTGTTGCTCTGATGGGGATTCTCATTTCAGGATCCTCTCCACTGTATAGGTTCACTAGAAAAAAAAAAAACAACTGGTCACAACCAAACCCTGAGGAAACCTTGAAGGACTTCAGTGACTATATCCTTCATTTCAAGGTGAAATGCTTGTGTGTTATGTTTTTCTGAGAGAACTAATCAGTCTACTGTCATTTCCTCTAGACCACCCTTCCCCAGTGTCCATCCACATTCTACACCCACTGGGTATCACACTTATCTCCAGGCATTCCCATGGGTAAAAAGGTTCCTAAGGGCTGCTAAAATTCCTTTGACAGAAAAACTTCCCATGATCAGTTGGAGAACTCCCTCTGCTGTTTTGCTCTCCTGCTCATTTCACTCCTTTGTGCTACAGATATTAGTAGTGCTGTCTCCCTGCTGGCAAGTGAAGATCAGCACAGAATAAAGCACTCACAGGTTTAGGCTTCTCCAAATCTTCTGTCTATTAAGTGCCAACATTTGGACTTCTCCTAAGTAATGTGCCTTGCTATTTCATCTCACTTCATGTCTTAACCCTTTTGATTAGGTCACTGAGAGCTCTCACAATGCCTTTATTCTCCTTCTTAGTAACCTGACCTAGTTTCTACTTTCTGTATCCTTTTCTCCTGTGTTTGAAGTCAATGAAAGGCTCATAATTTAGCCAAGTTGATCTTTTACTGGCTTCTTATCTCTCCTCCACAAGGAGAGAGCCTTATTAATATTCTTCTTAAAGGAACTGCCAGCTTTCTAAAATTCCCTGTTCCATCAGTCTTGCCTCCCAGGCAACACCTACCAATTTTGTACTATTGAAGCCTTCCTACTAGAAAATCCATTGTTACTGTTTTGTTGCTTATGTTCCTTCAAGTCCTGTGAATCATAAATGTATCATTTCATGGTCATTCTCAACTAACATGATCTTTGTCTAAGTATTGTCAAACAGTTTTTTTCATTAGTCAGTATTTAATCAAAGTTTACCCTATTGTTCTTATCTTAATTAACTTCATCAAAGTCCACGAGAAACACATTCAAAGCACTTACTGAACAGGCTCTCTCTGAAATATATTTTATTTGCAACACATATGTGGGTAACAAAGAACCTGCATTAAGATTTACAGCCACTTCTGCTTGTTCATCATCCTTCTTGCATTGCAGTGAGTGCTCTCCACTCCTATGACTTTGTGAGGAACAACCCAGACTGGTTTTATGCCCACCTAAGTCATCATCTTTTATGCTACTTCTGGACTGATTAGTTCCAAGTCAAAGATCTTCAGTGATCATTTCTGCTCCTCCCCTTGTCAAACATCATTCTTAGGTGAGGAAAACAAAGACCTCTGGGTATGTAGCCATGCATTTACTTCCAAGATGTGTGTTGTCACTCCCTGTACTGATCTCAGACTGGAAGGGCTGAAAGTAACACCAGCTGTGCTCTTGTTTCTCTCACCCTCGCCCCTTCTCAGCCTCTTATGACCCCTTTGACCTGCAGCACTGAAACGTTCACTGGAAATATTAAGACCCCACAAGACAGGAAACCAGAGCAGGTCAGTGAAACAGAAAGCTGTGTGTACTTGGCTGACCACAGCAGATAATCTACAGTTCAGTGAAAGGAGCTGAGCAGCTGGACAGAGACAGGGTGATCCAGCAGTTGCACCACAAAAAGGCAGAAGTCAGGACAGTGGAAGAGGGGAAAAGACATTCACAGAGAAAATGATGTTCAGAGAATCACTTGCTTTGGAGATTTTCAAACTGGACAGAACAAGGCCCAGGTCCCTGAAGACTCAAGGTCTGTTCTACTGAAGTCTGGGGCTGTGATCCTGCTTTTAAGCCTCCTTTCACAATCCTGACTTTTACCTTCATGCAGTCAGTGTCATCAAGGTTTCTGCCAAACTTCAAACAGCCCAGCACTGTAAGCATGAGGTTCAGCAGGGTCTCCCCACTCATCAGCTTCTCAATCACCTGTGCCAAGGAGCTCTGCTCAGTGCTCTCATCAGAAACTTGCTGCATTCCCTGTCCTGCTGGGCAGCACATACCATGGTGGCTTCAGCTCACTGTGAGGTTCAGGGCTTGTGAACATGAGGTTTCTGCCTGTTGGTTGAAGATAGTCTCACATATTATTTTTTTTCCTTCATTCTAAATGCTATGTATTTTGTGGACATTAATACAAAAACTCAGCAAAGATGGAAATGCGTTTACAAATTCACAGCAAGTCTAGAGCACTGCCCATTACTTATTAAAAAACTGGAAGAGACAAAATGAAGATGCAAATTTAAAGACCTTTCCATGTGAAGATGGGGTCATAAAAGGCTTTTTTATTAAAAACCAGACAGGTTATAACTATTAAAAAGCAAGTCTGTCAGCTCTAGGAGTGGATTTCACACCACTGTAGTCAAGATATATACAGATGTGCATATATCAAACAGTAAAAGAAATTGCTACACAGAATCCTAGAGAAAGGCCAAGAAAATATATTGATAATATTCTGTAAGCAAAATTGGGAAGCAACAGAGATGAATTTTGCACATGGTGGAAAGCAGGAAGCAATGCCACAACACAGCAATCTGCATGACTACAGGAAACAATACTACAGAAAAAAAAAAGTTCAGGCCAAAAAAATACCACAAAAAGAAACCATTCAGACAACTGCAAAGGCAATGGAAAACAAAGCTGTGTTGATGTGTAAAACTTATGTTCCAGTGTACCAATAAGTCAGTGAGATGTGTGCTTCAAACACAGTAAAGAATTTTTAATCATTGTTCTTAAGAGATCTTGTTCATTAAATAGCATTCTAGTAACACACACAACACACACAAGACAGACACAGAGTAGCAAGTATAGCTTCAAAAAAGACCAAATTAACACAGTGGAAACCACTAAATTTCACAAAAGAGTATCCTATACAGAGTCCAAAATAAAAATATGAGCAAACAACAGGTGCCAGTAAAATCACAGGAGTTCAGAAAAGACACAGAGTATGTAGTATCTGCCATCCAAAAGCAGGAAACAACATTCAGATAAAACCCAATTAATGGATCTGATTTCTCCTTGGCTACAAGTAAAGCAAGGAAAAAGACAGTGTTATATCAGAATTACAAAAATTCTTTTTCCTACCTTCTAGAGAACTGACTGAACCTTCCTCAAGGAGGAGTTTTTGAAGGCAGGCTGGAGAACAGTCACGTGTGGATAGCCTGGGTGTACCTGCACAACACCATCAGAGGGAGGAGGACTTCTGGTACATTTCCCCTGCATTTTCTATTGTCTTCCTCTTGGGAGAAAATTCTCTTGGATTGCAGAATTTTTGGTTCTGTGATGCAGCTGGACAAAATGAAACAGAAGTGTCAAATTTGATTATATGAGAAGTTGAGCATTCTCCTTCCTCATGACAATGCCATGGGATGTAACAAAGGATCCAAAATGACATTTTTGTACCTTCTGTGCCATGACAGAGGAAACTGGTAAAGCAAGGTGCTAAACTCATGAGCAGAGCTGAAACTCTTACATATGTTTCCACCTCACTAGGGTAAAGTAGAATTTAAATATTATACAGGAATATGTATAAAAATTTCACTGGACAGCAAGCCAGGCAACTCATCTGAAAATGTGAAAGGGCTTGCTGGTGTCCTGGGGATATGATCTGCAGCAAACACTAAGAATGACTGAAGCAAAGGGTCTTAAACCATAAAAGACCAGACCTCAGTCTCAAGCAAGATCCATATTTTATTAAAGGGAAAAAAAGCCTTGCCCCATTACCTCATTTTCAGGTAATACTGCATGTGCCAAGACTCCAGTATAAAATGGTTCAAAAATCAGAAGAAATATGTAAGCCCCCTGCAAAACCCACAGAATCTGTGCTAGATTAACAAACTGCCACGGGGGCTACAGCACAAGAGGAGCCCAAAAGAGAAAAACCTCTTGGCATCAGCAGAAAACACCAACTTTTGACCTGTTGAAATAAATCAAACTCTCTTTACAGAAGCAGCAGGGAGGGCTGGGAGCAGAGCTGCTGCAGAATCACAGAGCAGGCTGGTTATTAGCCTCTTACACACCCACAGGTTGGGAGCTGCTTGAAGATGTGTACCCAAAGTGAAATAGATGATGCACTTGCTATATTGACCCAAGCAAGTATCTATGAATAACATTTTCAAGCTTCCCCTGGAGTTGCAGTTTCAAAGCAGAAACTAATCAATGAGCACTGGCTGTAAGACCCAAAAGAGAGACTAACAGATACCACCAAAGAGGATTTTGCAAATGTGGAAGTACTTAATCACAACTAAGGTTCAGCTTGGGTCCCATTAGTAATACCACAAACACTTTCAAGAGCAGCTAATGATCTGAAACCAGCAGTAAACCTGCATGCAAACATGATAAAAAGCTTTGCATTGAATCTGTAAGTCTGCAGATGAACTAGAAGCAGATCACTGAAGAAGAAACATTGCAAATAGAAGAGAATCAGTCTGTGTGCATGTTTTCAATATCAAAATTCTAACACTGTTGTCTGGGATGCTTCTCAGGGCCGAACAAACCAACTTCTACACCAGTGGAAAGAAAAATGTCAGAATGAATAGCAGAAACAGAAAATCCCAATAAAATGAGATAGTTCTCATTTGGCCACAGATAAATGGAAGCATTAAAGAAACACTAAAGTACCAAAAGAACAGAGAAGTCAAAAACAAAATAAATTAAGAAAATTGTTTTCATAGTTTAAAATAACAAGAATTTGGTAAAATGGACAGTCCTAACCCAAGGTATTATGTTTCCAGAAAGAATCATTTCAATCACAGTCACTAAGGAGAGATGAAGACAAGACTTTTAAAGGAATCAAGCTTTTGAGAGAAGCCTTCTGACAGAAGGAAGTGAAAGGGGCAGACACCTGATAATCCATGTATTGACAGCTCAGCAGAGTGCTGCCCCACAGGGCTGCAAAACAGTGGCTTGGAAAGATTGTGCTCCCTCCTAAGACACTGAAGGTTTGCCTGAAAGCAAACTAAAGGGCTATGCCAGCTACTGGATTTATCAGAGCTTACTAATTTAATGACAGCTTATTTAGAAAGTATAGAAAGGGAATAAAATAAAGTAAATAGAGATTTCCAGGAACTGAAGCCTCCTTTTGCCGTGATTTCTGTATCATGTATGGTGTTTTCTGCAAGATTTCATGTTCAAGTAAAGCAAACCCACACAGAGTCTGGTTAGAAGATGGCATTTGTGAAGAAGCATTTCACGTCCTGCAGGGGTAGATTCAGATTAGATATAAGGAAGAAATTTTTAAACTTTTATTTCTTACAATAATGTTCAGTGAAACATAGGAACAGGCTGTCCAGAGACAAGGTGAAGGAAACACTTGAGGCCAGGCTGAAAGGGGCTCTGAGCAATCTAATGTGGCTCAAGGTGTCCCTGCTCATTTCAGAGGGGTTGGACCACATGACCTTCAGAGGTTTCTTCCAACCCAAACCATTCTGTGGGCCTGAAATCCTTACAAAATGCCCTTTAAATAAAATTGTCTTTGATGGTCGAGGTACAGCTAAGAAGCATTTGTTTTCTGTTGCTCTGAGTAGCACACAAGAACCCTGCATGCTAAACAGAATTCAAAAATCATGAAAAAGGGTTATTAAACTCCTATTTCAGAGCCAGCTTCTGTTCTGGCTGCACACTGCTCCTGAAGTCCAATTCACTCTCCTTAGCACTGTGTAACAGGAACAAGTTAAGTTTACATCATTCCTTATTACCACTGGAATCACAGGCCTGAGACAAGATTCATATTAGCCATTTTCTGCTCTTGTTGCATCATTTGTCAAGAAAATGAGAATAAGAATTTCAGCACCTAATATGCTCTGTGAGTTATAGGACTGTGCCGGGATTATACTCAGCTTTTCTGATAGTTGGTAGTTCTCTGTCCTGCCTTTCTCTGCATGCATTTGCATGAGCTGACTTATTTCCAGCCATCACTACACTTTTCTAGGGAGACCCTTCACTTCTGGATCTGCCCAAGCTCTGGGACCTAGCAAACAATAAAAAGAGGATAGTAAATCTATTAATAGAACAATAGCCCAACCATAAGTCTGATTCCCCAATCCATTTTTAGGAGCTTGCTTCCAGCTCCCAGGTGTGAGCCTTAGTATGCACCTGGTCCATTTGCAGCTGTACAAGGAGAGAGGGATGTCAGGCACAAGGTTTTGTACGTGTGTGATGGATATAAACCACAGAGGTGTGCAAGTTGAAATGGGTATGGCCATTGGGCCTCCACACAGAAATACACAAGGTATTTGGTGATTGTTTTGGAATTTGGTATTTTATCTAATTGCCTTTGTGTTTACTGAAAGGTCTCCTCCCACACCCCTGTGCTGAGGGCAAAGCCAAGGGCAGTGAAGCACTGATTGTGGCAGAAGATCAAAGTAGAGACTACACAAGCCTGTACCAAAATTGGGAGAGCAGGAAGGATGCACCCAAGGGTGATGGCTGATGCATTAAGGATGTGTTCCCTATGTCTTTGAAAGATGCATTAAGGATGTATTCTCTATGTCTTTGAAAGATGCATTAAGGATGTATTCTCTATGTCTTTGAAAGATGCATTAAGGATGTATTCTCTATGTCTTTGAAAGATGCATTAAGGATGTGTTCTCTATGTCTTTGAAAGATGCATTAAGGATGTATTCTCTATGTCTTTGAAAGATACATTAAGGATGTATTCTCTATGTCTTTGAAAGATGCATTAAGGATGTATTCTCTATGTCTTTGAAAGATACATTAAGGATGTATTCTCTATGTCTTTGAAAGATGCATTAAGGATGTATTCTCTATGTCTTTGAAAGATGCATTAAGGATGTGTTCTCTATGTCTTTGAAAGATGCATTAAG
Organism: Fringilla coelebs; assembly: GCF_963513975.1. Taxonomy (NCBI): domain Eukaryota; kingdom Metazoa; phylum Chordata; class Aves; order Passeriformes; family Fringillidae; genus Fringilla; species Fringilla coelebs. The sequence goes on from NC_140028.1 coordinate 146,397,556, forward strand.
GATGTGTTCTCTATGTCTTTGAAAGCTCGTGGTGGCTGGGGAGGCTTGTGATGACTTGAGTAAGACAAACATCAGTTGCATCTTCAAGGGTGGCAATAGGGAGCTGGAGCAGGGGCTCAACAGACTGGAGAAATCAGCTGGCAGAAATTTCCCAGAGTTAAGGAAGTTCCCTGTACATGGGGAGGAATAACCTGGACACTGGCACAGGGTAGAGGCCAAGCAGCTGGAAAGCAGCTCCACAGGTGAGGATCCACAGATGCTGATGGGAAAATTGAGGGCAAGTGAGCAGTGCACCACTGCAGCAAATAAACAGCCAGTTACTGGGCAAAAGCATAGAGAATTAGTCAAGAGAAGAGATTTTTCATCATTGTTTGGCACTTGCAAGACAGCATATGGAGTACTGTGCCTCAGTTGGGGCTCCTGTACACAGGAGGGACACAGACATACAAGAGAGAGTACAGCAGATGTTCCAGAGCCTGCAGCACATGGAGTACCAAAAGAGGCTGAAAAAGCTGGTTTGGTTCTGCCTGGAAAAAAAAAAGAGGGTCCAAGGGAGGATCTTATTACTGCCTTTAACTGCTTAGTGGGTGGTATAGACAGAGGACACACAAAATGTTCAGGGAGGTGATGTGAAACAGGACAAGGGGTAAGAGGTGCTAGTTACAAGAAAAAATCCCATTAAATATAAGTAAAAGCTCAACATCCTGAGGGTAGTCAAGCCTGGAATCAGTGCCCTCAAAAACATTTACAGCCCAATTGGAAAAGGTCCTGGGCAATGTCACCCAACACTGAAGTCAGCCCTGCTTTAAGCAGGGCCTTAGACCAGAGAGTCTTCAGCCTAATTCACTCTCATTTTGTGATAGAAGAGCAAGTTCAACATCAGCCCTGTTCTTCACTGCCTTTGTCTCCAGCCTTACAAGGTTGTGTTGTTGTCTCAAACACCCTCAAACACACCCTCCTCAGGGAGCCTTCTTCCCAGTCTCTAAATCTTTTGAAGCATTCTAATGCTGCCAGTAATTACTGCCTACCTTTGTATTATGGATGGAAAGTGGCACCTTGTTGAATATGAAAAGTAAAGTCACTCACAATGCACATTCTAACAACAGGGAACTTGGAGTGGAATTAATGACTGATGAAACCACAATGAATTGAGGAAAGGGTAATGAGCTCCCTGTGGCCTCCACTGTGCTGCCCACGTTCCATTATCTGCTGAAATCTCTCTTCTAAAATCTAGATTCCAACAATATGTGAACTGAAACTAATGAAAACATCATCTTAATTAACGCAATATGATGAAACAGTTGGAAAGCACCTCTGAATAGCAATGAACAGCAGCCCTAGATGAAAACAGACAAATGCAGACATAGATGTTGAAGAAAATTCTTTTCTATAATTAATTTCTTGCATGGGAGTTGATTCCAGGAAAGTATTTACACCTCTTTCTTACAGATATATTTTAATATTACAAATTAGATGTTCCAAAATATTCACAGCAAAACTTTCATATCAAAAAAGATAATAGGCAGATGAAGCTTTCAGTTTTCACCATAAACTTGCAACCCAGATTCCAATAGAAATTGTACAAAGCTTTTGAATGTATTTGTACAATTTTATGGCTTTCAGTCAAATTCTCGAGTTCCTGCAGGCCTTCCAACAGCTGCCTCCCACACAGACAATATCAGAGGGGAATGAAAAACAGGAAAGCCTCTCTTCTGCTCCAAGACTCTTCTTGCATACTAACTTGATTTAGGAATGGTATCACAGGGAATTTTTATAATGAGACATTGCCATCCTGTTTCACAGTTACAATTTTAGAACAGCAGGATGTCTCTAGAGCACTGCTGGACTGAACAATTGGGTTTTAGCCATTGTCAGGGTCCTCAGGGGACAGATATTTACAGAGGAGGAGAGAAGGTTAAATGTTATTGGAGTCTTGGAGTTCTTGGAGTCTTTGCTGAGGAAGAAAAATGAACATTTTTCCCCTCCTTATTTTGCTGCTGTATGCTGGACCAATTTAGATTATTGCCCAGTTCCTATGGCAGAAATTCTATGAGTGCTCAAGTCAGTCTATCTCTGGATACATATGTAAGGACTTTCCAAGACAAAATTTTTGTTTTCCTCCAAGAGATATATTTTGGAAAAACAGTCTATATTGGGTGGAAGAGGACAGGAGGGGATAGGTTGTGTTTGTGGCACCTCTGCACTTCTGACTTCAGGTTTCAAAGTGGCTCAGGGCACAGGCAGGACCTGCAACAATTTGCTGAAAGCTGTCCCTACAAAAGCATCCTCACGTTGCTCCTTCAGCAGGGGAGCCACTGTCCCAGGTCACAGCCCTGGCAGGGACACAGATTCCCATGATGCAGATGTTTCTTCTCCCTCATACCCTTCCTGAGCTGTTTTGGGAAAGACAGAGGAGGCACCAGGGTGATCTGTGCAGAAATCCCTGCCCAGCCAAGTATTGGCCACCCTGACCATTCCCTTCAAAGTCTGCTGCAGTCACCTCTTCCCAGGATCTCCTCCTGAAGCAGAAATCAAATTTAATGACACTGATGCTGCCCATCACCACAAATTGGAAAGCCCACAGTAGTTGTTTTCCTTGTTGCCAGGCAAGGTCACTCTTGGTGTTCTTTCCCTTCCTCAAGAGCTCTGTGTAGTACTTGCACATGTTCACTGGGCAGCCACTGTGAGGTGGATTAGGAGGAGCAGCAAAATAAAACAGCACAAATGACAAGGAGATGTGATGAGATAGCTGGCAGACCTCCCTCATATTCCCCCTCACATTTACAACTTCATCTCTCTATTATCTTTTTTTGAAATGAAAGTTTTTCTGTGAATATTTTGGAACAATAATTTGAATCTAATTTGAAATATTAAAATATATCTGTAAGAAAGAGGTGTAAGTACTTTCCTGGAATCAACTCCCATGAAAGAAACTAATTACAGAAAAGAATTTTCTTCAACATCTATGTCTGCATATGTCTGTTTTCATCTAGGGCTGCTGTTCATTGCTATTCAGAGGCTTGTTAACTTTCACTGGGCTGCAGAAATCACAAGAGGCCAAAACTTGTTTTTCTGACTCAAGCCAGTTCTGCTGTCTGGATGGTGGAGGCTCAACATCAACATAAAGCACAGGCAGCCTCCCTAAGCTGGAGTTCCATAGCAGCAAACCAAGGGAAAGAGAAAAATGTGGAGTAAATAAAAATGAAAACTGTCTGTGTGCTGTCTCCCTGTCATTGTCCTGGGGAGTGGGAATTGTGCATGGAGCATCCTCCTTCCCCCTTTTGGATACCTGCTTCAAATGGCTCCAGTGCCAGTCAAAACACAGAAGTGCTCTGCAGGGTCAGAATAGCCAGAATGCCCTTTTGCAGCCCTTTTCTCATAGCCCACAGCACCTAACTGGGGATTTGCACAGCTCAGGGGCAGTGCAGGCTCAGCCACGCACCCAGCTGGCTCTGTCAGCACATGTCAATCACAGAATGTAAAAATATGGAATCATTGGAAAAGATCTCTTTGGAAAAGACTAAAATGACCCCAACACCACAGTGTTCCCCATGGGTTCATGGTGGGCCCATGCAGGGGTGGGTTGGTGATAGCCAATGTATTACACCAGTCCATATACTGCACCAGGTGATACACCCCAGGTCAAAAGCAGGATATATTCACACTAACACGGCTCCATTACTTTCAGATGAGGATCAAGATCAAAACGATCTGGTAACATCTACAAAAGACTTGACATATCTGCATTCTGCCCCTTTTCCAAAGGTTAGAACCCTATTTCATCCAGCTGCATGGAACAAACACTTTCAGGGTCCAGCTCCCCTGACCCATTGACCAAAAGGAGCGTGGGGGTTCACAGACAGGTTTTATGAAAAATCCTTTCCTTAGGATTTTTCCTCCTGAGAAGCTGAGAGGCCTCAGGAACAAAATGTGAACAATGATTTTCTGCTGCTGTGGGATGCAACAGGTGGATCTGGGATTGGTCTCATGTGGTTGTTTCCAATTAAGAGCCAATCCCAGTCCAGCTGCCTGGACTGTCTCAGTCAGTCACAAGCTTTTGTTATCATTCCATTCTCGGCCCTTTGCTTACAAGCCTTCTGATGAAATCCTTCCTTCTATTCTTTTAGTATAGTTCTAATATATTATATATCATAAAACAATAAATCAAACCTTCTGAAACATGGAGTCAGATCCTCACCTCTTCCCTCACCCTGGGACCCCTGTGAACACCACCACAGGGGGTTGCCTGGGTTTGGCTGCAAATGGCTTGATCACCACAGACATCCAGAGATAAATACCTTAATGACTGCACAGCAAACTGAACCTGGGGAGAATGATACCAACGGTGTTGAGTTGTTCTGACACCAACAGATAAAGCAGACCCTCCTCTGGGGCTGTCTGAAGCAGCTGTGCTGACTTCTGTGGAGCTGCACTGCAGAGCATCGCTACCCCCATGAATTAAAGACCAGGCTCTTTGACATGGACTCATTACAAAGAGCATTTCTAGAGTCCATTTGGAGTGCAATGAGTACAACAAAGACCTCAATTAAAATGAAAGATTATAATCCTTTTTTTTTTTCACTGTTCTTTGTTTCCCCTCAGCAAAACACTTGCAGATTTATAGTGAACAAGAAAAAGTGCAATAGGAGTTCTAGGTGGTAGGTTTTTGTGCTGATGGGATGTAGGTTTTTTAAGGAAAAAAAAAAATTTGTCATGTACTACAGCCACTGTTGTATGCATCAGGACATGAAATATGACCCAAATTCCATCTTCAAAGCTATCACAAGAAATATTGTTTGTACTGAGGGTTTGTAAAAGGCTCTGGCAAGTTATTACATTTATAGTCCACTTTTTTTTTCTTTCCTTAAGATTTATCTTCAATTTTTACTCAAAAATCCGGGGCCAGAAAAATCACATTTGAGCTTAAAAAAATAATCTCTTTCCCTCATTTCCTCTCAATTTGATAAGTTAAGTCTTATACTCGACTTACAGATTCTTTCTGCAGAAATGTACAGTTACTATACAGCCACAATGTCTCAAAGCAAAGAACTGATATTTTATGAGTCATTATTGTGAAATAGAGTTTAGAGTAGACTTTAGTATTCCTATTTCCCAGCTGTATTGCTGCAATTTAGCTGCCTTCATGAAACATCAGCAAATCCCTTATCGCCCTTAGTACTTGTTGGTCTTTTCTTTCTGGTTTCAGATTAATGTCCTAACAACAAAAAAAATAATAATAATGAGGAAATACATTTGCTTATTTCCCAGAGAGAGGAAAAACTGGATAGCTCCCTGAACTCTGTTACTGAGATCCTTTCCTTGGAGTGTGTTCGGCTAAAGTGCTTTGGAAAAAAAAGGAAGACTAAAAAACTGCTTTAACTCTGCTGCCTGATAATACCAGAATAAGGAGCACACAATGAAATAATGAGGAATAATGAGTAGTTGTCTGCTGACTTCTGGATCTAAGACTGCTCCTTCAGTGGATTTTAGGACGTGGCTGGGGTACAGCAAAGAGTGGAAAGCAAATCCTTTTGGAATGCCTTTTTATCTCTAAACATGTACTGCTCACTTTAAAAGTTAATTTCTGTGAAATTTTCAGACTAACAAACAAGAGGAGAGGATGAAAAGAAAAATGCTATAGTTTACCTTAAAGTACCAGTAAAACTTAAGAAGAAAAGCATTGAATTATTTAGCCAAAAAAAAAATATACATCTCTCTATAACTCAGGTTAACAACATCTAGGATGGCTGTAGAACTGTGAAATCTAAAAATAGAAATATCCCATGGGAATATACAACTGCTGGCTTTTGAGACCATGGAGACTTTATGACTGGACATCAATCCATTACATTTCTGTCATCATTCTCAGAGTGCAGAGGTCAAGCAAGAGTTCACAAAGGATAAGGAAAAAATGATTCAAGGTCTGTAAAATCAAATTGCCACCAAGAGTTTTTAAAATGCTCAGTTTGGCTTAAGTGATGAATTATCTATAAATACCTACTCTAAGAAAGAGATTTTTCTGACTTAACAGGATCTTTAGGTCAGCAGACAAAGGCATAACAAGGTCCAATGTCAAAGTGAAACAAATTCCAGCAGGAAATTTTTAGGAGAGAATAACAAATCACCGTAGGATGCTTTCAAATTACTAAAAGGCTTCAACCACCCCTTTCAATTAAAAAATTTTCCTACAATTCAATGTCTGGGAAAAATAACATTAAATCAGGGAGACAATGCAACACAGGTTTGCCCAAATCCCAATGTACATTTACAGGCACTCTTTTTCTCTGTGTTTCTGCAGAGGAAAATAATGCTGTGTTCAGAAAGCACCTCAGAAATTGGTTTCCAAGTGGTTCCTCACAGCAGCCAGCATGGCATTAACCATCAGCTGGGATTCCAGCACTGGAAGGTTTGCTTCAAAGCCCATTCAAGCCCAATACACAGGAATGGAAAAAATTTAACTTTGCACCATCACCAGGGTTCATCAGAGGGTGTAAAAATATTTCCACAATCATCATTCTTAGATGGACAGACATGAGTATTTTATTTCCTACCTACACACAAGAGCAGCCCTCTCCTTCCCACTCTCTGCCAGAACCCAAACTCTGCCAAACCCCTTTTGTGATTTCCCCATTCAGAGCAAGTTCCTAAATCAAAGTGAGAAGGCCCCTCTGAGCTGTCCAGTAACAGTGAAAGCCAGATATGAACTCTACCTCATAAGCAGAATCTTTCAAATCAAGTGTACAAGTGCCCTCTGGCTGCTTAAAAATCTGGATTTCTCCCCCATAATTTCCAAAATTACATTCTTGCTTTTTTTACATCATTTATAGACAAATTTTCCATACTTTGTAATTCTATAAGGAATAATTCTACAGGAATTACAAAATAATTCTCTGTGGAAAGGGTAGGTATATTTTAATTTTGCTATGAAGTTTTATTTCCCATTTTTTGCTTAGAATGAAACTGTAAAACAAGAATAAGCCCTGTTCTCTGCACCTTCTGACACACCGAGGTGGTTTCAAATGCCCACCAGAAAGTTCTCTCAACAGTCACTGACTCTTCACACCAAAGGACAGGCAGAGATCTTTGTAGACAATCCTCCATCCACCCCCATAGCTGAGAAACAGGCATCAATTTTCCAAAGATTTGAACCATGAGTCCTGCTCCAACCGTTTGTGTAAGGTTGATTTGAGACAAAAAGGGCTTGGGCAATCCCACTGCCTTTGTGCACTCCCTTAACATCAGAACCACTCAGTGAAAATTGAATCAGAGCCATTTCAGTAAAAATTCGAGGAGAGGAACTGAAGGCTTAGACACATTAAGATCCTGAAAGTTTTGTGAAAAGAGGTTCCAATGCAGAGGAAAGAAATTAGATCAGCACTACTTTAATTATGGAGTCAGACATCAGAGAATCCCCCTGAGTGCAGCGCTACAAGCGCTGTTAGAAACTCGGGGGAAGTTTCAGTCAGAGCCTGCACATAATTTGCTGGAAGATAACCCAGCCACACAATATAAAGCCACAGGAAACCAAGATTTCAGTTTCCTCAGTCACACAGCACACTGCTGTATTTTTAGACCTGCTTGGATCTCATTTCTGCAGCTCCTCGCAAGGCCTGTGGGCTCAGCACCAGTGAATTAACTCACACTCATTTATAAGCCAATTTCACTAATATTTAGGGTTTGCAGGCTAGAGCAAGAAGGGTATTCACCAGCAAAATCTTCAAGTGTAATGAATTATAATATTCAGAGAAAGCAGCTGAGACTCATCTAGCAGCTGCTGCTGTCAACACAAGAGGCATCAACCAATCTTAAAAGGTTTGGTTAGTGCCTAAGGGATTTTTATCAGAGCCTTAGAAAACATATGAGATTTTAAGAAGGATAAGGATTTTAAGAAGGATTAGCACACAAGAGAATGATTCAAAAAGTGTGGAGTACTGCACAAAAGGCAGAAGGATGCCAGAAGCAAGAGAAAGATAAAAAGAGAAGGTTGTGAGACGGGAGGAGATGTTGGCAGGCTCAGAACAACGTGCAAATTATAAAAATAGAAAAACCTACCAAAACACATCAAACTAAGAAAAGGAGGACAGAAAAACTGGCAAAGACTGTAACCTAAGAAATGGTGCAAAACCATCAGCAAATTCTGCTTGATCTAGCAAACATGCAAGCAGTTCTATGGCAAAGGTGTAGCAAACTGAAGCTGCTTTGCCTAACGCCATTTTCACCATCATATTTATGTATACCTTGTAACACTATTTCACAAGTCAAGTTTCATTTTCCATCTCCTCCAAGACATCAATTGCCTATTGATTTCATCATTTCAGAATCCACTGGCCTCAGTTGGAGCACAAAGGGGATTAAGCTGGCCATCAATTCAGCAACAGGGGATTAAAGTCAGTGCAGACACACTCACAGCTACTCACTGAGAAGACAGGACCACCAAAACACCAAACTTGCACTGAGGGAAACAGACAGAGCTGCAGCACAAACTGACAGCCAGAGCAAACAGTCAAAATGCCAGCTCCAATGGAAAATAATTGTTTCTTTGGAATCAAAAGCTTCAGTTATTACATTCCAGTTTTACCAAAAAACACAAAATTTCCCCTCTTTCCCCAGCTACAAGAAATCGAAATTAAAGAAAGAAAAGATAAATACTATTAACTCATCTTCTCCTAATCACATACTTAGCTTTTCAGTAAAACTCTTCTTCCACTTCTTTAAATAAAGTCCCAGTGACAATTTTCTTCAGCCATTTACTCAACTTCATTAGGCAAGATGCTGTTCTTCACCCTGGTATATTTGGAATCAAATTAGCAAAGCCAAGCCCTTAATTTATTAAGAGAAATCATTTTGGATCCATGCATGCAGCTGAAATTGAGGCTTTTCCCACTTATTCTTAACAGATGCTGTGCATATGTTTCTTTAAATCTTTAAGGCTTCAGAGTCAGATACAAACTTTCTTTACCTCTGCTTTACACATTTTGACAGAAACTCACTCATTCTTGTGGTATTTTTTGGGGTCCCTGTTGTTGGAAGGAAATGATGAATCTGACTCCATGTTCTTAGAAGGCTAATTTATTATGATATTATATCATATCACTATATAAAAGAATGCTATACTAAAACTAAAGTAAAGAATACAGACAGAAGGCTTAACAAGATGCTAATTAAAAACTCATGACTGACTTCCCAGAGTCCGACACAGCCTGACTGTGATTGGTCATTAAGTCAATTCCCATGTTAGATAAACAATCTCCAAACACATTCCAAAGCAGCAAAACACAGGAGAAGCAAATGAAATAATATTGGTTTTCTTTTTCTCTGAAGCTTCTCAGCTTCCCAGGAGAAGAAATCCTGGCGAAGGGGAATATGACAGTGACGTGTTCTTGCTATCACTCCTTCTTGATGTCTCACAAGATCTGAGTTTTATACACTCATTGATCAAACTGTGACAAGAGCTTAAAGCAGTCCAGGCATCTTTAATGTGCAAGGGAAGCAAAGGTCTGAGCACAGGAACGGAGCCAAGTTTGAGCAGGAGGTGTGACACTGGCCACTGGCTCAGGGGGGCTCAACAGGCACTGGCAGAGGCTGCACACACTCACAGGACAGCCTTGTGCCTGCTGTGACAAACAGGGTTTGTTTGTTATATGTTCCTTTTTAAATATGTTCCTTTTTAGTTGACTGAAGTTGTGATACAGCATTCACGGACAAAACTCCTCGTACCCAACTGCATTGACAAGAGCTCAACTCCTTCCCTCTCATTCAGCCAGTGAGGATTGAATTAAGTCTAGACTAAACCCAGGATTAACACAGACCTCAGGATCAGCTGTAGATTGCCCCACTTTTGTTTCTGTTGGTGTTAATATTGAAATACATTAAATGTTAGTATGAACTAAAGCATTCTGCAGTCAGACCATATTCCAGAGTCACTACCCAGGAACACCTGCATTAGTATTTATTATTCTATTAGGAGATAATGAGACATGTAATTCCAAATCCTCTCATTTATCTGAATGTCACATGTAATTTAAACTTGACTCAGAATAAAAGAAAGTGCAGTATTGAATTTATTTAATACATTATCCATTACATCACAATATTCTATGATCTATGGTAGATCTTACATTGTTATTATCAGTGCAATGGAAACCGTCCGCTACACTAATATTCAAGCTTTAAAAATAAACTATAAAGGAATAAAAATTCATTATTTCTGTCCTAAACTTTCTGTTCTCCATCCCAAGGTAAAAGAACAATGTTCTCTCAGTGATGAGAACTAAACAGAAACCCTAAGGAGATTGGAAGAAAGCCTTTATGACAACTCATCTTAAAACAATTAAAATTCTTTTGTAGATATTTACTATTGCCAAATTAAAGAGGCTTTCCTCAGACACAACTGAATTACAGTGGGGAAAAGCTGCTATCAGAGGTTCAAGGAGATGAAATCTTGGTGTACCTGCTAGGACCCCATGCTAAAAAAAATACTTTCAGTAGCCACCAAATACATTCGTCAGGGTGAAAAAAATGCTACCAAGAGAAACTTTAATTATTTGCTTTAGTCCCATTTAGCTCAGCAGGAATCATCCAGGGAATATTCTTTTTGAAGTGCACTGTATTTTTTCTCAGTGAGGATGGTCCACCAAACCCCAGCTAAGTGCCTGCCATCATATAAGGATTTCTCATTAGGTACCTAGAGAAGAGTAATTTTTGAACTAAAACTAAAATCAATGTCTCAGGTGCTGCTTTCAAATCTCTCTGCTCTCATCCACATCATCCCTCTGCCAGCACAGGGAAGCAGCAAAGGGGCAGAGCAGAGCTGTGTTCTGGGCAATTCAGCCTTCCCTCCAAGGGATCAATAGCACAACACCCACTGACTCCAGAGAGACAGGAATAAACCTCCAGAGTCTGGAAGTTTGCTCTGAACTCCAGAAATGCTCAAAACACACACATGACTTCAAATAATATGTGTGAGCATGCAGATCCTTTGCTCCCTCTGAGCTTTTGCAATCTTTTCTGGTATCTGTAAAGCAGAAATGCAAAAATATTTCCCTAAATGCTGTTCTGCAGATACAGTGCTGTGATGTTGACTTTTCTCTGTTTATTCTTTCCAGCATTAACAGTCAGGTAAAGAAGTCAACCAACAGAGTAATCCAGCTCAGTGTAAAATAAACACCCACATTCTCCCACCTCTCTGTTCTACTGAAGTTGCTCAGAGCTGGAGTAGCAAACACACAAGATTAACATCTCTTGTAAACACAACAACTTGTCATGAAACAAATCCTGAGTTTCAACACCTAAATCCTGTGGAACAGTACAGTTAATTCATTAATTTACCAAGAGAATGATGGCACCACTGGTTTCAGAAAAACCATACTAGTGACCAGAGCAAATCAAAGCAGAATGTTCTTTCAGTAGATTTTGGGTTTCCACCTGCACTTCCATATGGTATCAATCAAAAAATTTATTAGTACTTCTGGTATGGTCGATGAACCACTTTTGTTTGTCTCTCTTGATAATTTAGTAAAACAAGATATAATTGTGATATGTTTCAAAGCAAGATCATCTCCTGTACTTAGATGTCACATCTCACCTTTCTCAACTCGCCCTTCTGGGAAATCTGGGGTTAGGCAGATGTTAGCAAAAGGCTCATTTCTGATGAATGCAACATCTTCTGTTGCAGTGTATATATTGCTGATGTCAATAGTATTCTGGTTTTATTTTTCTTGATTTAATGTACAATTTTAATAAATGCTGGGACAGAAAGTTTCTGTGGTTTATATGGGCATATTTTATTTTATTTATGGGCAAATTTTATTTGAAAATTTATATGGGCAACAGTAGAAATCCTTCTACCCAACATCTTCATCAAGTTATTTTCTGCTTGCCCATCCCCATCTAATCTATTGCACTTACCCAACAGTCCATTGGTGCTTGTTTTTATGAGTACACATTTTATTTCTGAGTGAAGTACTGCTGCTTACCTGCTGGTGACCAACTTGTAGCTCATCTCAGTTTCCATGAAGTTTCCCTCATTAGAATCCTAATGCCCAGGTTTTTTATTACATTCGAAAGTATTTTTAGCAAGCAACCACTTCAGTAGTTCTGAGAATTTTTCACCTGTGGCCCTTCCTTTTTAACAAACCTGTGGTGGCATCAGGAGATGGAAACATCTGTGGATCTGGGAAGCTCAAGAAAATATCCCATTAAATTGCATCCATTGCTGACATTCAATTTGCAGTCAACATTCCTGAAGTAAAAATTGTGCCTTGTCAGGAAGGGAACACTGTTGATTCCTTCTTCAGTGTCCACCTCTTCAGATGACACCTGCATGTCCGCTAAAATTATTAGATACATTGTAGGCAGTAAAACAAGCTTATTGATACTTTTCAAATAAAACTAAAAATATAAGACATATAAACAACAAAGGTTAGAGCATAGATGATTATCAGGATGGAGTTACTCACTCATCTGACAATTTTATCACATATAGAAAGTTGGACTTCAGGGAAGCCTGAATTATACCCCTAAGACACTTTAGTGCTCAATATCAGGTTCACCATTTTAGATTCTGGGCAAAATAATTTATTCATGCAACACTTTAAAGAACAATGAATCATAAACTTCACTAGAAACTTCAAACTGATGAAATTTCAGCCAGTGACATGTTAAAAATAAAGGAATCAACTGTGAGACAATTTCTTAGAGTAGCCTCAGCCTGGCCAGAAAAGGAGATTAGTGCATAAATATTACCATATGCACACACTCTTTTACTTTACAAAAATTATTTCAGCCATGGGCCGACTGCCCATGCTGAGCACCAATCCCAGAGTGCCTGGGAATCTCTAAGCTGACACAGAGGGAGCACAGGCAGATGAAGTGGATTATTTATGTATTTACACATGGTTGCATTAGAGCCTTAAAGGGCTTATGACCAACACCAGAGGTGTTACCACCCCATCAGCAAGGCAAGACATAAGCCCTGAAAGAAGGAAAAGCTTTGCATTTTCTTAAATGAGCAGAGATATGATTTTCCATGGATCACTGAGGGAAGCAATAATTGCCTTGAGGCTTATTGCAGTTTAGGCAGGCAGAGTTTCTCAGCTGCTCATGGAGGATCATCAAAAGTAAGCATGGAAATGGGACAGATGTTAAAAATTTCTACAGTTTTTGACAGCAAAACAGTTGAAACCCTTTGTTGCCAAGGTCCTTGGAAGAGAAAGAAAATGACAGGGCTACAGAAGGGATAGAAATGTCCTTTAGGTTAACTCATATGGGTACCCCAAGGAGAAGAGCCAAGGTGGAGTGTGAACCTTGGAGAACACAACCTGAAGGTTACAGGATGCATCTTCACAGTTTTGTGCCAAAATCTCTCAGCTCTTCCTCCATATTCTTCACACAAGTGGATAAACCATTTCCAACCAAAGAAAACCAACACATGAAATGGCTGAAAAGAGCTTATTCTTTCTCTGCTGCCACTAATCCTTAAAATCATGGATATACAAAAATTACTCCCAAAACTGCTTGTTCCTTTGTGCTTCAAAAAGGAACAATACCTTCTCTGGTGATCTGCCAGGCAGCAGGGAAACTTCATTTGGAATAATTGCAGGTGCAAAAAGGTTACTGAAGTCAAATAAATGGCTGAGACTTCAAGAATGCAACCTCATTTGGAGCTGCTATTTTTAATATGTCTGATGTTCAAAGGAAAACAAGAATAAATATTTGCTTCCAGTCAGGTGCTTCATTCTCACACAGCATCACACAGGAGAGAAGCATCCTTTGATCTGGAAGCTTATGTAACTTCACTTTTCAGTCACTTGTCATGTGCCAGGGGGATTTCAAAATTACAGGAAATCCATTTGTCAGCCTTCAGCACAGCAAAATGTTCAGGCACATCCACACAGATAATTACATGTGTTTAGAAAGGATCTCAAATATTTTCCAAAAGTTACCTCTTTCCATAGAGATAAGGTGAGGGTTACATTTTCTTCACAGTGGCAAAGATGGAGATAGTGGAAAGACACTTTTGACTGAATAGTAATTATGTGCTAAAATTGTATGCTAAAAATGTAAAGGTGCTGTCTTAAGAGTGGAATAGTCTCATCTAGGATGTGCTCAAGTCTGTGACACAAAAGATTCAGTGAAGAGCAAATTATAACCAAAAAAAAATAAAAGAATAAATTCTTTAGTCAGATGCGCAACTTATTTAAAAACATCTCAGGCCAAAAAAAAAAAAATCTCAAAAATTATTTCATTCTGTGGTATGAGCTGGCTTCAGAACATTGAATTTAATTGCAGCTAAGATGAACTTACCCTGAATCAGTTTTTTTCTCTGGGAAGAAAAAAATGTTGACTTTCAATGTCCTGAACACTGAGGGACCAAACCATAATACAAGGTTGGATCTGCACATTCAGATTTTTTTTAGAAATACCTTGTACCATCTGGCTCAGTGCAGTGAGCACACACAATCTTCCAGAACCTTCAACATCAGTTTCCTCCAACTTTTTTAAAACATGTGGAATTTATTACATCCTTTCCTATCTCTAATGCAGCTACAGAAAGAATATTTTTCTCTGGGAAAGGATTTGGGCAGATGCAGCATCTTGCTGAATGGGGATTCTGCTAAGGCTGAACTTCTATTAAAATTGGCAGTGGGAGAAGTGTGGATTTTTATGACTAGGTTTACGAAAACAAAATGTACTGAAATATATAAAAACTGATAACATGCAGCATTTTCACCAATAAATTGAGGCTTGTGGTGACTGACAGTACATTTCAAAGCAGCAGAAATATACATTTGAGATAAAATACATGTGATTTACCAAGGGAAATGCTGTTTTCCTGGGAGAATGTCTAAAATATGGCTTTTTCTCATGATCCTGTTCATTATGCTCTGTTGGCAAACAGCCAATGAGGCCCCAAAGGTCACAGGTTATATTTTGGAGGATGCATCAGACCAGGATCCATCCCCTGGGGCTACACACAGAGCCCACAGTTCTTTCCAAAGCCTTTGCCTCTGCCAACACAGCTCTGCTGAAGGAACATTTTCCAAAGAAAACCTCATTTTCCAGTAAAACATTTCAGATAACACCAGCTCCTGCTAAAATGCTAATCTACCTCTGCTTTTAAATGCAACATTTATGGTTTGCTAGATCCACAAATTAAGTATCCATATTGCATTTGCTCTGTGGTTCTTTCTTAATGTGCTGTTGAAAATGAGTAAAATCTACAGTTCAGAAACCCTGAATCTCTAAAAAAGCCCAGCTTGGAGATAACAAAAGAACCTTGGAATCATCTGATGGTCTCTATTTTGTGGGTTTAATTTAATTTTTTTTGCTGAATTCAAAAGCATTCTGTCTGCAGAGCACTTGGAGCTGCAGCAGTGACTGTGCTATCATCAAATTCAAACAAATCCCACGTGTATTTTTTCATCCTATGGAAATGGTCATGACTTACAGGAAGAAGCATAATTATATATTCATCTTGGGTATCATTAAAACCAGGTAGATTGTTCTATAAGATAGATTTAGATATAAGAGTGAGCCAGAGGGAACTGAATCTATAGAGAAGCTTTGCTGAAAGATCACTGTAAATTAAATCATTTCAAAAGCATTCAAAATAGGTTGGTAAGCAATTCTCCTAGAGAGCTTCCAGGGCTTTGTACAGCTTTTGAATGATTACAGATTCCTAAAATACACAGAATATCTGTGACATAAAAATCCCACAATCAAATCTGGATGATGGCTTTATAGGCTTAGTGGTTATCCTACTCTAATTATAAATAAAACCCTTTTTTTTTTTTTAATAGAGCTCAGCTTCTGTATATTATCCACATTACTGGAAGATGCAGTTTTGTCTTATTTGTGTCTTATGCTGAAAGAAGAACAGCAATTTTAGCTTCTAGTAAATTGTCCTGAAGGTTTTCAGTGCTGCCTGGCAGACTCAGATATAAAGTGCAGAAGAAATAGAATTTAATTCCAATAATGAAATTCCAATTTTATACTGTGATGAGATTAAGAAAGCCAGGTAGCATTACAAGATAAATTATGGGTATGTAAAACTACAGCATGCAAAACATTTGGCCACTATTTTATTACTCAATTACATATTAATATGGAATTAAAAGACATCATGGTGTGATTTTATTGCTAACCACATCTGTTTGCATTTTTTTATAACCAACCACTGAGTCCTTTCATAAGAAATTTCTTTTTAAAGCCTGAATTACCATGCCAAGAGGAAATCTTTTAAAATTCAACAATCAAAAAGGCTAATCAAAAAGGTTTAATAAAGGCCTTCTACTGGAAAATGGTGTTCATTCAAAGCATTCTCTTAGGATAATTTCAAACTTTAAATTAAAAGCCTCAACCACTATGAATTAAAAGGGGGGTGGGGGTGGGAAGAAAGAAAGAGAGAGAGAAATATTATAAAATCTGCCCAGAAATACAAGTTCTAATATGGTTCAGTGCAGATTTTGGTGCTGCTTTTTCTGCCCTGGTACTTGGGCCAGATCCCAGACTTGGCTTTCCATCCCCTACATCTTTGAGGTGACTCAGCTCAAAAGCACAACTCACCTCCAGCTCAACTCCCAAGTGCCACAGCTTTCTTAGCTTGCTTTTTCCCGTTGGCTGCCCAAGAACAGGGAAGGTGGGAGCAGGTGGATTTGTTCTGGTTAGTACAAAAACTCCCAGTCATGTCTGACTCATGCTGGTTGGGTCTACATCAGGGAGTTCTTCTTGGAGGTTCTCCAGTGGATCCCCATTATTTTGGTCTGCAGCACAGAGAAAAATAATGCTGGCTTGTGTGAAATAAATCTCCTCTGGAGGAAACTGCAACAGCAGCTCTTCCCCAGGTGCTCACCAAAAGCAGTGCAAATCCCCCTCCCAAAGGGGGTGTAGGGTTACAAGCCAAGGGCTGCTCCTTTGAACACCTCCAAGCTACTTATAAAGTAGAAAACCTCACTCCAGAGCAACAGGTTATGTTTGGTTTGAAATAAAATCTATCATAGCATGAGGCTAAGGGGGGTACTCAGCATCAGCTCCTCTGAAGGGTCTTTTCTAACACAAACACAGCCAATTCTGTCAAATTCAGGCAAATAATTTCCAGGCTATGTGCAGCAGCACAGGTGTGTGCAGAAGGAGCCATAGCCAAAACTCCCTGGTGCCCATATAAATTTAAGTATCTCCATCTAGTGTTTTTATTGGATGTTCAGACTGGTACATATGCACTGGAATAAATGCTGCCCAGAGCTCTGTGGAAATCAACCTGTCCTCTTTTAGTCAGTGCTAAGCATCAGCCTGGGTATGAGACAAAATCCAGGCACAAAAGCAAAGCAATCTGCTTCCTCATTTTAAAAAACAGCATCACTGCAGCCTCACGCAGTTATTTAAATGTTTTTTCCCCACCAGATCAACCTCATGAGACAAATATCTAATTTTCTTGGCGTTCCCAGAGAGGCAGCAGTCATAAAATCCATGGTTCAGCATCCTGCACACAGCACAGACAATGTCAAGCAGAGCAGATGTCACCATGCTCTGGCATAGAAACGAGGAAGCAAACAAGTGGCCCGTGTCTTCCCTGCAACTGCCAGAAAAACAATCAAGAGGCTCATATGGTTTGCAAACAAAATTCATTTTGCAGCTCTGAGTAGTACAAACTACTGAAAAACTGACCCCCCAAGCTGTGTAATCTTCCTAGCAGAGTTCCTGCACATAAGTAAGGAAAAGAAATAGCAGGGATGTAGGCACAGCCTCAGCTGTGCTTTTATAGCAGCCCGTGGCTTTGACACCTCCTCTGGCTCCAGGAGGGACCATTTGTGGCTCAGCCACGTGCAGAAGTACCCAGAGCCACTGTCAAACCAACCTGCCTTGTCTGGGGCTCTGCAAAAACACAGAGCCAAATAATCCTTACAACAAGGAGTAACTGGAGGGGTAGAGAGGGGAAAAACCCAAACCTAAAGCTTTGAGCAGGAATTCAGGAGGTGCATCTTGTGAATGAGGGTGCTGAGGGAAGTGACACGTGTGCTGGAGGAATGTGTGCCTGGCAGCTGGTGTGAGGCACAGAAGGAGGCAAAAATGTTGAAGGAAAACCAAGGAGAGAACCAAACCACAGCCCTTGTGGTGGGGTACAGGAGCCTTTTCCAAGGGGTGTGCTGTGTGGAAGGGCAGCTGGAATGGCACAAAAGGATGCAGGAGTACGAGGCAGAAGTGAGCCCAGGTGATTCAGCAGGACAGGCAGTGGTTGCCCATCATGAATCTCACTCACAGCTGGGTTGACTCTTTGGGTATGGAAATCCAGGGCGCTGGGAATATTTCTCTGTCTGCTCTGGGGTGCCCTGACCCCCAGGGCAGCACTGACTCTGACCCTCATCCATGGAGAAAGTTTCCCAGACTTCAAGATAGACTGGAACCCACAAAAGTGTGAAATGGATTATAGAGAGCAGTGTGGGTGTCACTGGGTGAGAAATTGAGGGTTTGGGGTTTTTAGCATGCTGTGGATAGAAGCAAGATGGAGGGCACAGGGTGTCATCCTGGGTTTCTTCTTCATGCTTCTTCTTCCTCCTTCTTCTCCATGGGTTTGGGTGGCATTCTGTAATTGGGCAGAAAAGTCTGCACTGGGGCTCTGTGGGATCAGTTATTGGGTTAAAGGGAAATAATCCAGGTGTCAATTCTTAATTGGATAGTTTAGTCATAAAAGACCTTGGAACAAGAGACTGTTGGCCTTTTTGTGCCTTCTAATGAAAAGTTGCCCAACTCACAGTAGTGAGACTGTTTTACTGATCAGAAACAATAAACACCTGAGTCCCAACATGAACTGCTGTCTCAGTGCCTTCAATCCAGACCCAGAGAAACCAACACTTGGGCCAATCCATGATTTACTCATTGCTTAAATACTGCAGTGTCAGTCACACAGCACCAGCTGGGGACATCTGTATCAGTGCATGAAGATATTCAGAATGAAGCACCAGAGACAAATATTCCTCTGTCTCTCCTGTTAAACCCACAGGCACTGGCTGTGGTGTACCCATAGCTACAGGCTCCCACTGGCCCCACAATGCCCTGGAACCTTGCAGAAAACCTCTTGTGCACAATCTGTGATCCACTCCTGCTTTTGGCTTGTCAGAGTCAGGGAGGGAAGGGAACAGTGCTAAGGAGAAGCTCTTTTGTTCATCTTCCCACAAAGAGTTCCTATTCCAAGGAAGGCACTTCCCCATTGTCAATGTTCTTGTGAGATAAACTACCCTGGGATCTGTGCCTGCCAGGAAAAACAAATTGCAGTAGCTAAGAAATGCAGTGTCATAGCCTCCAGTATGAAAAATTAAGTCATGCCCTATGATATTTACCTAGATGTGATCTGCAACAGTTTCCTCCAGGCGTTAAACAATAAGAATTAACAAAGTTGTGTGCAAGGAAAGGGCATGGCATCCCCTCTGGCAGCTGCTTTGCTTTCTGCACTTGACACACCTTTTACCCATTTCAATTAAGGGGTAAGCTTTCAGGGCAGCTGAGCTATTTCTAAGGTAATAACAGCGACTCAATGAGCAATATTTGTGTCCTCGTGCAAATGGTAAGTAGGGGACAACAAATACCTAAATTTAGTGTTTGGCCAGGCACCAAATGTTGTATCAGGAAATGATGTTCTCTCAATGCCAAATTAGAAGTGAGAAAGGCAATGAATGATTGGGTGCACCTCTTTGTCTTTAATTTACACTGTCCCTTATGCTAAGGTCTCTGCAGCAGCCTGATAATAACAAAACCATAAACAACTGATGGCTGATAGAGCAAAGCAGAACACAGAACAGCTCTGTGAGACTTAGCACCATTTGTCAATGGGCTGTTCTCAGCCTGAAATCTGCTGCAAGAGCAACCCCTGACTCTGCTCTTTTGGTCACAGCAGCATGAAGGAGAAGGGATAGCACAGGAGGCAGGGGAAAATCCAAGCCATGCAAGCTCAAACTCATGCCCCATAAGCAAGCCCTGTGTTGCACCATTTGTCTGGGCACACCTCAGTGCCAGGCTGGGAGCAGCAGTTCAGGCTACAGCAGGATGTACAGACAGCTGAAAATCCAGCTGGCAATAAAAGGATGCTGTGTCATTCATAGATTCAATTCACCTTCTGACAAGCACAGCAGGTAGCTGGGATGCAGGGAAGAGACAGGGCTGGCTGGTTGCTCTCTTGTACCCTAAATGCTTGAAGCCAAGGCAGGGCATGGATCTGTTCAACAGCACCTGATCCTTCCCATGGCCAAGCTGGGCAAAACCATCCCATCTGGCTGGCAAGAGGGAAGCATCATCCAGGTACTTGAAGAGGGACAATTTCAGTGGGGGACAACTGGAGACACAGAGACAGAGGGTTGTGTGAGAGCTGTGAATATCTCACATGGGCTGGCCACAGCTGAATGCATCAGTCTGCTGGAGCTGTGCTCATTTACACAGACTTTTTGTCCTGGAAAAAGTGTCAAAAAGGACACTCTGCAAAGGAGATGCAGGGACCAAAGGAACAGTGGGATTGTCACCACCTGCAGCAGGTGCAAATCTGAACTGCTGAGTCAATATGTGGAGCACCAGCATCTGCAGGGGTGGGAGCATCCTTTGATGTTTTCTCTTTTTCATTGGAATGCTCTTAGTGCAATTTAATTTTTATGGCAGATTCTATATAATCTGAGGTGGGGGTAAGTCACATATAGCAGGGCAGGAGCAGTGGAGAGGATTAATTGCACCCTGCCTCTCTCTTCTCATGGCAGTAAGTTAATAATTCACAACTCTTTAATCCTTATCTCTGTCTATTCCCAGAAGTTTTGTGATTCTCTATTAGCTCCTTAGCTCTCAACAAATTTATATGCCTCGTACTTTGTTTGCAGTACACCCTTCATTAAATTTAGATGCCTGCCATTCATCTTGTGTGCTCCTGCTGAGAGATGCAATAATGGGGAATGCTGGGAATTTTGTGGGATGAGGAGGACATGGAGACATCCATGTGCCCTCCCTACACACCTTCATGGAACTCCTGTGGTCTCAAGAGCTAAAGAACTCACTCAAGAACCCAAGAACTCTCTCAAGAGCCCAAACACTTCCACAGATGGAACTTGCTGGAGCTGAGCCATTAGCCCAAAGTCCCTTTCCTGCCCAGGGAAGGACCTTACAAACACAATCTGTCTCTCTTGTTGGAGATACTCTGATGCTGATTGAGTCTGTACTGCTGAGCTTCTCTTGGCTATGAAGGAGTCACAGAGCAACTACAGCTCTTTGGATTGTAGCTTTCACCCTTCCCAAACCTCCTGAAATTTTCTTCAGGTTTCTTTGTTTGTTGTTAGGGGGGCTCACTCCTAAAGAGGCCACCCTTGAAAATTCTTTCCCATTTCTTACATTCCATTGAACAACTGTTTGTCATTTGCTTAACTTCAGGGGACTATCTGAGATTTTTTCTTTTAGGCTGTTCTAACATCTGTTCCACCTTGCTCAATGAACAATAAAGCCTGATTTAAGGTAAGGCAAAATTTAGTAAAATATGCCTCCCCTTTGGACAAGATCACTCTTTTTAGACTATAAAACCAGATAATTTCATGGGAAACAGAATCAGGTAAAACATAAATTACAGTTCTCCTGTTTTTCTTACTGCTTCCTAGAGTTCCCTGATGTAACATTTATTTCAGTTTTGCATGACATTTAGCACTCTGGTGTAGAGGAGCAGCCACTTAATGATATCCAGATATTTCTGTCAGCAACATGTTTATAAACAAAAGCTATTTAACCTCTTCTAATGCATTGGTCCTACCAATGTACAAACCCAATGCAAGAATAGCACTGGAGAAGCCACCAGAAAAATAAACCAAATGCCTCACTACTTAATGGCCTTCAGATGTATTGAAAATAAATCAAATATTGTCACTATAAGCTTGAGTGAGACCATTTTGTAGGAAAACTGCTGCAGAATAATAAAATGCCTATAGTAAAAACTTCCACTGCATATTTCTATAATCTTTAGGGGGGCAGAACTTGGCTTTTTTTAACATTTCTGGTAAATGAACAGTAAAGAGTAAAGAAATATCTGCTGGAGATACCAGCTCTCCCCAGTGGAAAAATCATTTTTTAAAAAGCTTTGGATGTGGGCTGCTGGGATGAACCCCATGGCAAATATCCAGAGCTGGACCTCAGGGCAAGCAGACCCCCTCCTTCCATGAGCTGTGAAGCACTGGCTGCTTGAAACTCGCCCTTCAGATGAAATGTTTCATGCTTTTATGATGCATGTTCAAAGTTTTGCTTGGATTTTCTTGCCAAATTGCCAATTTTTTTGAAAAATTTCAACTTTTCATGACTTTTTGCTTCACCTGTCTCCTTCTCTTTGAGGCAGAAAGGACCTTGCACCCACCTTGGATGCCCTGGACACAGGGGTATCAATATTCCACAGTTCCCTGCACTACACAGCACAGCACATTCTCCAGAAACACAGAGGAAAACTCAAACATAAAATGCAATCCCTTCCCAGCTGCAAAGAAAACCACATTTCTTCCCAACACAACACATCTGACAAGCTTTTTACAGCAATGATCACGTCAGCACAGACACAGGGGATGTAGGATGGCTGAGAAGAAAGGCAGCAGCAGGGAGGAGAAGTTTTAAAGCCTGTCCATGGCTGGGAGGGACAAGCCAGCAGCCACAGCCAGGACTCAGTTTGGAGAGTGACCTGTGCATCCTTTAGATCACAGCTTGCACCTTCCTCAAGGGTCTCTCCTGCCTCTTTCTGCTTGGGTCTGAAAGCACAAGAGTTTCTCTTTTTCCCTCCGTATTGCAACGAAGAGAAGAAGAAAACAGCCACAACTCGCTCTCAAGGAAGGATATTTACTAAATGTGCACATTTTGTGAAGCTTCTGGAAGTATTGTAGAATTCACAGAATCACAGAATGACCAGGTTGGAAGAGACCTTAAAGATCGAGTCCAACCCATCCCCAGCACCTCAACTCAACCCTGGCACCCAGTGTCACATGCAGGCTTTGTTAAACACACCCAGGGATGGGGACTGCACCACCTCCCTGGGCAGCCATTCCAGAACTTTGTCACCCTTTCTGTAAAAAACTTCTTCCTAATATCCAGCCTCTATTTCCCTTGATGCAGCTTTCTATTAACCCTGAAAATACAGACCAGAGGGCTCAGACTATTACTATACCAAGTTTTAGTGTCTCCCATCAGACACTGAACTACTATTTAAAACTTACTGAGGGCATTACAATCTCTTCAAGTCCTGTAGTGAATTTATTTGGTGACGCTGTTTGCTAGCCTGACTGGCTGGTGGCTGAAAATCCACCTGACTACCTCAGGGAGCTCAGTCTCTGCCAGCTGTGAGGCCCTCCTTCCTTCTGCTTAAGTAAGAAGCTATTTCAGTGGAAAAATACACTGAAGCTGCTTTTTATCAGATCAGAGGCTGCAATCACTAATTCAGCCCTCTCACAAGGACAGGGAGAGCCAAACGTCTTTCTGCTTTTTTTCCACAGGCCTTGATGAAGCTGGCATTATCATGCTAAATTACAGTTCAGGACTGCTGTGCATGTAGAGATTTATCAGAAGAAAGCTATTAAATGTCTTCAGTACTGTGCCAATTATGCAGTCCCCAACACATAATTAAGTAAGGCCCCAAAGTATGTATTTTAATCAATCCCTGTTCAGCAAAGTACTTGTGTGGTGGTGCTTTACTTCAACACTCATCTAGCAAGCACATGGGTCCTTTTGTGAGCAAGGAAATCATGGGAGAACTTCACCAGTGCTATTGGGCCAGGCACTACTGGATAAGATACTTTATTTTTTGGATAATTCGCTTATATTTTCAAAGTATCTTTATAAATCAGAAGCCAAGACCAGTTTCTAGAGGGACCTTGGCACAGAGCTGTAACGAGGCCAAGTTAAGGACAAAAATACACAAGTTCTGGAGGAATTAGTATTCTTTACTACATGGTATGCAGTTGGATAAAACCTGAGGAGTTTAGGCAGCAGAAATCTTCTTACAGGCCTGTAAAGCTTAGATTGATCCTGTGTGACCTGAGCTGGGCCCAGGTAAGCTCTGCTGCCTAAACAACTCACCCAGGATTTGTCTGCCGTCAGTGGAGAGCAAATATAGATGGCAGGGATGAGGGGAAATGGCCTCAAGTTGCACCAGAGGAGGTCTGGATGGGATATTAGGAAAAATGACTTCACTATAAGGGTTTCAAAGCATTGGAACAGGCTGCCCAGGGACGTGCTGGAATCATCATCACTGGAAATGTTCATAAAACACATGAATGGGACACCTGGAGATGGTTTAGTGGTGAATATGGTGGTGCTGGGTTTGCAGGGGTCTTTTCCAGCCTTACTGGTTGTATAAATCCATCCCATGTTGAGGTTTCAATAAGGGTAGGATGAACCATGCTCTGTTTCTCTGTTGTTTTTGTTGGAAAACCCCACATAAGTAGTTTAGATTAAACACCTGACCGAATTTGAGTGTCCACCCAAGCTACCTCTGGGTACTAATAAAGATATTGATGCTGAGCACTAACTAGACACAAGCTTGGCACCTTAGCTGAAATAACTCATGCCCTGAACACACTCATTTCTCTCTAGCCCAGCCTACACTGACAAGCTCAGCTGCAGACAGGGGGCCACATCCAGCCCCATAAACACCAGGGCCAAGCACTGCTTTGGGCACTGTGTGTTGTCACAGATGGCCCCAAATGCCATCCCAGAGTGACAGGGGTCTGGGGTGACCCCCTTAGCCCCACTGTGTGTCGTGGGAGCTCGGTGGCACCCTGCACACCCCACAATTAACACCAGCATGACCCAAGGTGAACCCCTCCCTCTCTCACAGCTCCTTGGGGTGCAGCTCCTTCCCCCTGCCAGACACAGCAATGAACAAAACCAGGTGGCCAAGGCCAGTCCTTTACACACATCATGGGCTCTCCTAACCAGCAGGGGCAGCTCCACTGGACTGCTCCCACTCTCAGCTGGCATCAGGCACGGATCATTTCAGAGCAAAGCGGTGTATCTACCCAAAAAACAAAGAACCTGTGAAAAACGTGGATTGACTTAAAAGTTGCTATGCAGCCTGAGCTACAGCAGTGAGAGCCTCTCTGTAATCCATTACAGCTGTGCAAAATGTAATAAAACTACTACAAGGTGCTCTAATTCCATTTACTAATAATCATAAAAGTATTTGAGATGCATCTGATGAACCGTTTACAGGGTGCATTTTTCAAAGATGATTTGTAGTCCAAAGAAAAGCCTTTAATACCATATAAATTAGATTTTATGTACAACAATATTTAAAACCATTGCAAAGGAGGTGTTTTGTTGTTTTATAGTCGCTGCTCAGTCTTCATTGAATAATTTCTATGAAGAAAATGCTTGGCTTCTGAGTTCTTCCCAATGAATCATAGAGCAGGAGTAATATCATAATTTATCATTTTTTTATCTGCAGATGCCATGGTGTTCAGTGTAGCTCTACCTAGTTAATCTGCACAGCTTCTGATGAATTGCATTTACTAAAACACACAAAATTATTTTTCACTTAACCAACATTCTGAGCAGCTCCACAGACAAATCAACTCCTACAATATGCAAACACACAAATGGTTTCCTTTTCCAGAAACTGGGGCTGGGTGTGCCAGAGAAATACTGGAATAAATAAATCAACTACTGATTGATCTGCTGCACCATTGATGTCAGCTAACTTGATAGGTTGGAAGTGACTGCCATATTTTTATTTTTGTCTTACCACCAGCTTTTGCCATCCCTAGGCACTCGTGTGGCATCTCACAGAAAAGGGCTGGTCTCACTCCAAAGCCAGATGCATGTGGGGGGTTTCTTACACATTTGCTTTATGCTGTCTCTGATCTGTCACTCCTGCAGAAAAATTCTCCTTTAAGGTACAATTTCCTTTGCTCCCATTTCCTCTGGGAGAGCAGGAGATTCCTGCTGGCCCCTGTCAGCATCAGGCTGGCTGTTACACTGAATTTTTCCATTGTGCTGCAATAGTGAAGACATCTCCACTCCTTGCACCTGGCAGAGAAAAGCAGACATCAGGCACTCTCTTGCACCCATGCCAGCCTGACTCCAGGCTTGCCTTAACCTCCTCTTCTCCAGCCCACAGCCATCCCAATAAGGATCAAATCTTCTTCTCCCATACTTGCACCCAATTTCCTTTTGAAAAGCTGGACTAGGAACTCTTGCCCTCACCCCTCACAATGCCATGGGATTGAAATATTGAGTCACAAAGAAGTTCAAGTTTTTCATTCATCCACCAGAGTAAAACACATTTGCAAAAGACAATCTATAAAACACAGTGAAATAGAAAATCTGTCTCTCCACAGGATTTCAGAGCCTTTTCAGCAAACCACAATGTCACCATCAAAAGTCTCACAGAAGCAGCAGTGCTGGCTAACACTGCCAGTGGTACATGGGGTATGTTAAAGGCAGCACAGCCTCACACAGAATGTCTCTGCCAACTTCATTCAAACTTCCCCCACCTACAGCTTGAGCTTGTAAAAGAAAAATGAATAGGAGAAGAAAGTTGGAAATCTGAGCAGTACTAGGCTGCCATATTTCTTTTTAAGCATGTACCAAGACCTATATTGTCACCAGATTTTATTCCCCTTTTTACCCATTGGTGGCACAAAGCAAATACCTTATCTCCAAGAGTCTTTTTTTTCTTTTTTCTTTTTTTTTTTTCCCCAGGGGCAAAGGGAATCTCTGAGGTCAGCTCTAACAGCAGAAAGAGAAGGAGAAAACCTCTGAAATGAAATACCACACACTGAAAGTGCTGGGATGAAAAAATGTTGACAACCCTCCCATCCTGCCCTTCAAAAAAAAGTTTGGGGAACGTGGAAAAAAAAAATCATTTTGCATTTAGAGACAAGCCTTAATTTATTTGCTCATTTCTTGAATATAAATGTCACCATTTTCTTTTAAGGCTTATAGAGAAAAAAATGACTGTGGAAAAAAACTCTTTCCAGCCAGGCTGTCCAAAAAAGATGTTATTGACTGTGGTTTAAGGATTTGCCTCTGCAGTAAACTTTGATCACTACAATGCCCCACGTAATTCTCAGTTACACACACACACCACACAGACAGTCCTACCCAAGTGTAACACAGACTTTTGGACATTTTTCCAGCTTAGCTTATCATTTTCACCAGTTAAAGTTGAGCTGAATAAAAATATTTCCACTGGAGTTATATTTTCATGATACCCAAGCCTCAGCCACACTCCTGGAGATCAGCTCTGCTGGGTACTGAATAATCACCATCCCCAGGAGAGCCTGGGTAACACTGCAGGACCAAATTCAGGGCAATTAGACAGGACCAGTAGAGTTAACAGACTCACTGCCCACTTTCCTGCATGTCAGACCCCAAAGAAGCAATTGCACCATTTAAATCTCATTTTCCCTTCCCCACATGCCTGCCTGCCCAGCTGTGTGGGCCAGCAGTGGGTGAGCAGAGCAATTTGTGCTCCTGATTTCCCCAGCCCTTTCTTCATGGACTGTTATATTTGGAGCAAGACTTCAAACACTCACAGCAAAGTCATTCACATTTCACTGCAGTCAGAGCAGCTGCCTTACACCTGTCAGTGGGACTTAATCCTTAAACCTGAGCAAGGCAAACTCCTATTTGGAAAATCCCACCTGCTCCCACACGACAGAAATTCAAGCAGAAATTATTCACAGGTACAGCAGCCCAACAGTGACTACCAACTAAACCTTCAGGGAGGATTTTGGCTGGTTGGCTCCATGCACTAGAAGCTAAATAAATAGGAAAAGGCAGGAGAAAGATTTCCATCTTTCCCACTTTGACATTACCTCTGCTGCTGTCAGTACACCTCCCCTGGCTTTCACTTTCCAGGCAGCAGAAACACAAAATGAGGCATAAATCCTGCACTTCTGACTCACCCACAACATAAAATCTTTGGAGTCACACACCTTTACCTGGCAGCTGACCTCTGCACTCGTGCTCTCAGCAGCCAGTCTGTCCTAGCTCAACACTGTACAGCTTGAGCTGAAAGAAATGAATAAACTCTTATTCCACAATCAGAGTTATCAACAGACAGCTAGAGCATGCATCTCAAATCTCCCAGCACAGACCACGCTCTGCATTACAATTTGGTGTGAGCAGCAAGATGCTGAAAATGAGGGATGAAAATCAAAGCTGGGAGGAAGCTGCCACTTATACCAAACCAACGGGGGAGACGAAACAGCTGCAGGTGCTTTTGACTCCTTCAGGTGTAAAGTATATGCTAGAAAATTGAGTGAGTTGTTACAGTGTGAGCTGAACTACTGAAATTTTTATTTCACCTAATTTGTTGTATAATTACAAATGTGGCAGTTTAATTTGATTTAAGTGTATTTTTGCAGGAATGAGAAGCATTTTTCTTCACTTGGCAAATGCTCCCAATGCAAAACTTCTGACAGCCAAGATGCACAAAAGTTTAGCTTCAAATCTTCAGAGTTTGTGAAAACAGAAGAAAGGAAACATAGAACACCCTATGGGAAACTGGTCAGAGGGGAGATGTTTTACCTATTGTTTTCTGCATCCAGTTTTTATTCATCAGTCAAGAAAAATTCAGATTCCTCCTTAAAATCATAGGCTACATTTTGAGCTTTACACCTTCCTTCAGAGAGGTGCTAGCAGCGAGTGCTGAAGTGTGAGGTGTGGTGTGTGCATCCCAGACAGGCCATTCACAGCCAGGATTTAGAATTTGGACTGCCAGCAGCCACATGCAGAACAACCTTTCCAGGGTAGTTTCATCCAGTCATGGAAGACAAAATAACATGACTGACATGGAAACTCAAAA
The DNA here is from genome assembly GCF_963513975.1 of Fringilla coelebs. NCBI lineage: Eukaryota > Metazoa > Chordata > Aves > Passeriformes > Fringillidae > Fringilla > Fringilla coelebs. Next base: position 146,426,354 of record NC_140028.1, read on the forward strand.
AGGTTGTGACACCATGCGTGTACTGGTAGAAAATTCACTGATCATGTCCTCATGCACTATTTGTTGGGTTTTTTCCTGCCTGAGACAACAATTTCCAAAAGAGATGGAAGAAGTTAAAATGAACCACTGTTCTTAACAAAATAGACCTAAGAAGTCTTGGCTGGTTTCAAACCCAGTTAAAATACCTGCTTTTTTTTTTTTTGCCTGAGGAATATAGGATGATACAGGTAGGAGAGCTGTAAAGTGGTGCCAAATTTCTTCCCCTTTCCCAAGGCAGAACTGATTAATGTAACTTGAACACACACACCCTCCCATCACAAGCAATGTGAGCACAACAGCATCTCCAAAAGAAGTGTGACATTTTGAGGCATGAAGAAGACATCAGAAACTGCCCCAGAGGAACATCACCAGCCAGGCTGAGCTCAGCAGCCAAACCCCCCAAAAGGGAATTCTCCCACCCGTGTCCACTCTACCAAGTCCCCTCGGATCCCAGGCAGATGTTGTGAAATGCAAAGCTGTGTTTCATGTCTGTCACAGAAAGGAAATGTGTGTATTTGTGATTGTGATATGTGTGGACAACAACCATGGGACGGCTGCAAATTCTAATAATAACTGAGGAAAGTAAAGCATGGAAAAAGGCCCTTGAACCTATCTTTTGTTTGCAATTAGCCTGGATTGATTTAGGAGCATTTGAATTACAGCATTCAGGATGTTGCTCTTTGCTTGTAGTCAGGCCTTAAAGAGTGCTGCAGTGGTAACCTTTTTAGGTATAATTTTGGAATATTATTTATATCCTTGAAAATATAGCTTTGGAATGTATAGAAAGGAAATGTGTTTATCTCACTTCTTAACAAAACTGAGAAAAACAGCTTGAAAAAGGAAGATGGACATCCTCTCAAGGATCTACAACTTCACCAAGGGAAGCTGGACATCACTGATAATCCTTGTAATAAGGACTATCAAGGGGGACCCACATCTGGGGAGCTGGATTGCACCAGATGGGATCCGTCATTGTTCTTGCAGAAACTGGACCAACATCTCAGAGGCTGCCACCACCATCTGGGGATCCTCCTTTTTGGGACACATCCTGAGAAAAACTAAATCACAATAGTGTATAGAATTGTGATGTAAACAAATAGAAATAGAAACTGCTGAGAAAGCTTCTGAGTACCCCTATAAATACCTGTAAGCCCAAATATCAGCGTGCAGTCGAAGGGAAAACTGCCTCCACTGTACCCAGCGCTGTTTTGATCATAATTTACCAGAATTAATTAATAAATTGCTTGTTGCTTGAATATTGGCCTAGTCAAGCTTCTTATTTATAACAATGTGAACCCACAGAGAGCAGGCTGCAGGACCAAGATGCTTCTTTACATGGAAAACCTGCCACTGTGAGGCAATTCCATCTGCAGCTGTTAGCTGGATCTCATTTGAGAGAAGACATCCTGCCAGCAAACGTGGGCTCTGCTGGTGAAAGGCAGGACTGACTGCCACATTTCCAATGCCACTCCCCACCCTTGAATGCCAGTGCTAATGTTTCTAGCAAATTACCTTCCAAATGTTGCAGCACGACATGCTTTAGAGGAGCTAATGAATCACACAGTAAAAACTAATTGCAACTTACACACTGTTTCGAGCTGAGTTTTGCAACATAAAAGCAATCAGGCAGCAATTAAAATGCTAATATGGGGCTGAACCTCGTATAACTGTTTGCCAAAATCTAGTGCCACACGGTGCTTCCTGGAGCACTTGGAACAGATGGGATTTAGTAAGTAGGTAGTCATTTCATCAAGCTTATAAACCTTACCATGCTGGAGGAGGGTCCCCACTATGATACATCACATATTTCCAGTATTAGAAGTGGCAGAAAAGGATCATTAAATGTTTTCTTCTTTTGAATGTTTTTTTTTCTATTCTCATGTAAATGATTAATAAACTCGTAGCAAGTCAGAAAGGAGGGGTACATACTAGATGCTCTTCACAGACACAAACATTTTGAATTTCTTTTTGTTGTAGTATAGATGGACTCCAAATGTGGTGGTGGAAATCATCAAACCTACTTTTCTTTTTAATTATAAAATCCTCTTTTCACAGATACACTAATGCAAGATTGTGAATTGAATGGAACAATTATATTTTAATTGGGTTCACCTCCCCCACATCCACTTTTTCTTCATTACATTCCTAATACTAAGACAATCAAAATACATTAATTAATTCAAATGGGGAATTAATAATTTTCAACATTATCAGCCTCAGAGAAATTACCTCTGGTCCTGGAACAAAGCTCCCAGGAAGAGCTTCTTCCACTCCATGTTAGCCTTTAAATTTTTACAATCATTATTGCTGACAGCACTGGAAAAGCATGAACAAGCTTTAAACTGATTCACTCACCCCTTTGTTCTGAGCCACCTGCAAAGAGAGGCCAGGAAGAGAGACCAGAGTGGGCACCAGGAACTCACCTGTGTGTGGTGATGCCATCCAAATTCCTCCCAGCTGGACACAGCATGAGATACCCAAAATGTCCCAGGTCTTGCTTGCTGGATGAAGCTGTCCTCCAGCCACAGGAAATCTTGAGTAATGAGGTCTTGGCTCTCAGGTCCTTGCAGCCCTCCAAGCACAAAAGCAAGGCAGAATCCCTGCCTGATGTCAAGACATAGTCAGACACAGATAATAAGTACAAATAACAAAAAAAAATTGATTTAAATGTTTTCTTCTCACTCATCAGTAGCTTTCGTATCCTCCTTAAGTCTCCTATTCAAAAATAAAGCTGTTTTTCTCACATTTCTTACAGTCCCTTTCCCTGTGCAATGCTCTTCATGAGAAGCTCTGCATGGAGGACCACATTCCTTGATTAACCACTTCCCTGCCTCACCATTTTATCCTTAGCATCTCCAAACACCCACTTTCCCCATATTGTCTCCACTCCAGCCTGAGCTCCAGAGAAATAAGCAGCTACTGCTCCCAGCTCAATCCCAGCAGTAAAACCCCATGCTCAGCACACCTGCACTGCCCTCCTATGCATCCACCCTAAAAGGAAAACAGGACAGAAAATGCAGCAGCTGTCCAAAGGCATGACAGATGCCTAAAAGGCAGAAGATGTGCCCCAAAAAAGTAAGGAACACCCCTCCACCTGCTCCAAAGGATGTCAGAGACCCTAAATGAGAGGAGATAGGCTGGGGTTTGCTGCTGTGCTCACTGCTGTAGTTCCACCACCACATCAGGACAGGTCTCATTCTGAGATAACTTTGAGTTTATGAAATGGGAAACCTACTGCTCAGAGTGCAAAAAGTGAATTACCACTAAAGTGACCTGCGTTCTGAAAGAGGTCTGTCAACACAGGAATTGGAAACTTTAGGCTTGGTTTCCCAAATTACCACTTTGAGATAGTTTTGAAAGAAAACTGACAGGAGTGTGGAGAGAAAAGACACTTTCACAGAAAAGTGTCGCTCATAACAGCAAGGCAGAGCCTCCCTTAGCCAGGCTAGGGAAGGAGCAGATTTCACAAAAAGCCTGGAAGTCATAGAGATTTGCCTCTGCCTGCTTGCCTTGGGAACCCAAAAAATGATGGGACTGTTTATGACCCATCATCAAATCAGAGGAGCTCTAGTGCTCAGCTCCACGGGCAATGCATCCCTACAGATCCAACATGTCTTTCTCAATGAGGGCTTTATATTAGAGAATAAAAGCTGCTCTGCTCTAAGGTTCTCAGTCCAGAGGAGAGAAGCAGCACCTTTATTTCACCCCAGTAAGCAGAGAGAGCACCTGTGTCCAGGTGAAGGATGTGCCCGAAATCACACAACATTTTGGGTAACCCCCAAATGCCATCACCATCACATCATTCTGCTTCACTTACAGCCCACCCACAAGGCAGTAAAACTCTGAATTCCTCCTTCCAGACACCAAGTTCCCAAGCCCACACACTTAACACTCACCAATTTATGTGTCAATGGGGCACCACCACCACCAACTTTTAGTTCATTCATCTTACAGTAGGTGCAGACACTCCAGTCTGACCCAATTCTTCTGTTTTATTAGTAACTGTGACCTTGAAACCCATGCATTGTGTAAAGGGGAAAATAGCTGTAAATAGTTCTAAGCAGTGAAAGTTGGCTGATATTACAAGCACATTAAAGAAATAGTGTTGGTTTGTGTCTCCTGGAAATCTGACCCCATAATGTGCCTCTGTATACATTTACAACAAGCTGTAGGCACACACATTATCTATTTTTTTACCAGGTAGAAATAGCCACAGTGAACATTTGAAGAGTAAATACACTGAATTTAAAGGCAAGTAAATGAAAGCAAGGCTGAGATGTAAGCTGGACATGATAAAAGATGCTACTGTAATTCCTTGCAGTATTAAGCTCTGTAGTTCCATCTGATGCCTTGGGATAAATATTGCAATAGGGCTGAAGATCTCATTTCGTTGTACTCTGGGAAGGGATTGTGTTCAGACTGCTTGCTCTGGGAGCCTTAGAAAGAGACTTGTTCAATGATTTCATAATAATTTGCTTTCATGCAAAGCTTTGGGATAAATGGGAATCATTCAGCATACCTGAAGCTCTGCTGTCATATTAATGTACCTGTGTGTGCCACAAAACCTCTTAATGAGCAGTGAAGTCAGAAAGTTCTCCTCTGATTTAAAAGAATTTCTTACACAGAAATAGAATTTTCAATGATGGCACAAAAGCAACCAGATAAAACAGCCTTGTGTTTCCCAAATTTACACTTTCTTTTGTTTTATTCTCATTTATCTCTCTAGTAACACAGCAAAGTAAAACAGGGAGGAAGGAAAAAAGGAATTTTGTGGTTAGCAAGGGAATTGTGAAGGGAGTTCAACGTTCAGGAAGAATGGGAAGAAGACAAAGGGGTACAGTCATGTCAAAAAGAAAAAGTACTAAAAAGCACTTTCTCTTCTAAGATAAGGTCAGAGGAGGAACCTGGCATGCCATGCTTCACTCCTTTGTGAGTGAGAGATCCAGCAGTAACTCTGCTCATGGCCTCTGGAGCAAGCCCCAGGTAAGAAAATAACTCAGGGGAAGTTTCCCAGCCTGTTCCCTTGTAGGAAAATATTCATCTGAGGCTGCACTAATGACTGGGGAATTTGCATATAATTCCAGGAGCCACCCTCCCAGCCCAGAGCAATAGATCTCAAGTGGGAGAGGAAAGATGAAGGACATTTTTGGAGACATGTTTGGAGGCTCAGCTGCAGGACAGGGGATCCTGGCTCCCTGTGAACAGCAAAGGATTGGGGCAGGTGTATTTATGTACAGCTCAATGCCCATGGTCTGCAAATCTCCTCAAGGCCACATCTCAGCACCAGCACTGTGAGGAACAGGGAAAACTTCAGCCAAAGCAGAGCAGTGCAGCTTCTGGGATCAGTGATGAGGTCAAACATCCAACTGAGAGAAGAGCTGAAATGGGAATCAGAACATTGGGAGGAATCAGAGCCCTGACTGATGAGTTTGGTACTCACACAGCCTAGAAAGGGCAATTGCCCTGATCCTCCTCATATGAGATGGATTATAAAACTAGGAAGAAATCACATTTATGGGCATTATTTTTAATAGGCTGGGGCTCCTGCAGCAAGTCCTTTTGCCCAGAACTTTCTTGCATGACACCCCTGACATGGGCACTATGGCAGCAGTTGCCAGAATTTCTTTTTTTAAAGAAGCACTAGTGAGGTAAATGAAATTAGGAGATATCAGAGGCATCATGATATAGTGCCATCAACAGATGAAGTTTGATGCAGGTGACCCACAGATACAAGCACTCACCAGAAACCTCCTGGGGGACAAGGACAAAATCACAGATATCACCCAGAGCCCAACTTAGCCATGTGAAGGGACTTCACAGCAAGAGACAAAAAAGGCTGGACAGGTCAAACCCCAGCACTTTGGAGGAGCAAGTCAGTGAGAAATGAACTTTCAGGGGTATTTCTGTGTTGTGGCTAAGAGTTTTTCAAGTGGTGAACCATCCCCACTTCCAAACAACAGCCCATAAATCATTCAGAAATCACCATCATGGGAGAGAGCAAATATGAAAAGAAAGATAAAAATTAGAATGGGGCAAAGGGAGAGGATGTTAGCTACAAGGAAAGCATCAGCCTTTCCAGAGGAGTAAACAAAATCAGGCATAAAGAAACAAAGCAGAATGAAGAGAGAGTGGAGGGAGAGTGAAGGTGTGACTGCTGTGGTCAGCACCACACTATGGCCAGATTTGTAAGAAAGAAAAGAGCAGGAGCAGCACAAAAGTAGGTCAGGGAGTGAAGGATATGGGAAATTCAGGCAGTTGGAAAGAGGCATAGCTGAGGATCACGACCTGACAGAGGTGGGATGGGATGGGATGGTGGGAGAAGAGACAGGAATGAAAGGAGCAGGAGAGGAGGTAGCCAGGTACCAGAGGGATCATTTTCACCAGAAAAGTGTTAGCAAAAATGTATTAAATAGCCCTGTATGGGCATCTGAGGGCTTGTGCTGTGGGTGTGGAAGATTTTTTTTACACTTACTATGAGATACTGGGGTATAGATCAATTTTCCTCAAGCCAGGTCAAGATGCCCTGGTTGAAACCACTGCCTGAGTGCCTGGTCTGTCTCTGCTCTCGTGAATCTATAATAGCTTGGAGAAGTGGAGGCAGGGAAATGCAGCAAAAGTGCTTGGAAGGAGTCAAGAAAATGAAGCAAGATTGGAAGGACTGAGCTCCCCATGGAGGGTACTGACTTTGTACAAAAATAATGGGCAAAGTCAGAAAGGTGAGATTTGATGAGGACAGAGACATCAGGTCAGTGAGATGAAGGCTATAATTGAATACAGTGAGGTGGCAGCAGAGGTAATTAGGGCTCAATAAACTGCAAAGGGCACAAATTAAATGAGGATAAAACAGAAGTTAAAGCACAAAGACAGTCAGCGTGCTGGTTTTCTTTGCCAATGGCAATCTGGCTGATGAAGATCAATTAATTGAATTCAAAGAGCTGGGATAAGCCAGACCTCCTGGGAAAAAAGAGTTTGGGTTGTGAAGAGGAAGAATAGAGCTGGTGAAAGAAAATGGGGTGGTACAAAACAAAATTAATTTGGGCTCCAAAGAAGATAAGAGGGAAATGCCATGAAAGGAGAAATCAGGAGAGAGTGCTGGCAGTGCAGGGAGGAAAATGCTGAGAGAATTAAAGTCTAAGAAGAGTATCAAATAAGGGGAAAACTGAAGATTGGCAAGGAGAGAAGAGCACGATCAGAAGCAGGAGGAATGAGGAACACTCCTGGATAAACTGACTAAGAGCTTCACTATTTGTCCCTGATGTTCATATTACTATTCTTTAATTTTTGAGTCAAATGGGCTGATCTACAGCATGGCCACAAACTCTTCATTTATGGATCTTGGTGACATAAAAATAGTCAAGGTGGGATGAAGCTCTTTACATATACAGGGGAAAAATCTTGCCAAAAGAGTCCCCAAAACAAGGAATTATTTTGCAGGCTGGGAATGCTGACACAGGATTAAGCACTAAACTATTTGTTTAATGGCAGCAAAGTCCCCTCAGTGACAATCAGATAAGGTAGAAATACAAAAGAGGATAAGGCTAACAACTGCCCTGAGTGAGACACCAAATCAAAGGAGGCATTGCTGCTGTTCATCTGGCCCAGAGTTCATGGCCCCTGTTACAATTTTTGACTCAGCAATTGCAGAGTGATGACCAAAACTAGCAGGGCTGGCACTTGCCACTTCCCCTGGGGCCTGACTGCCAGAGACTTTCCATGGACTCCCAGCACAGGCTCATCCCTGTACTCCCAACCTGAATGTCCAGGATTGCCAAGCAAATTGTATCTATTTGCCATCTGTATGGCAGTTGTCTTCTGTTCAGTGGGCAGTTTTCCTTATCTCTTCCACACCCACTCCTCCCTCTGGGGGGACATCTGCTGATAACAGGCTATTGAATGTCACTGCATGGCTGATAAGAACTACAGCATCCCATTGGGAGATGTGAGCCCAGAGGGAGGAGCCAAGCATTCCTACCTGGGTATAATCTGGAGATTCTGGAACACCAGCACAGCTTCTCCACTGGATTTCCAGAGGAGCAGCTGCCTCTTGCACTGGATCTTCAGAGGAAGACTGCACCCTTCTACAGGATCCCTGCTCCAGCAGAACCACCCCTGACACTCCAGGAGGGCTGCAGCCACAATTCCAATTGGACTGCTCCCAACACCCTGACCCACAGGGTGTCAGGTTGTGTTTTGACTCTGTCAGTGTTGATTTGGTTTACTGCATTATTTTATCTTTTTATTTTCTTCCCTAGAAAGAACTGTTATTCCTGCTCCCATATTTTTTTGCCTGAGAGCCCCTTATTTTCAAATTTATAACAATTCAGAGGGAGAGGGTTTAAATTTTCTATTTTAAGGGAGGCTCCTGCCTTCCTTAGCCGATACCTGACTTTTGAAACCAAGACACTGACCCAGCGCTGGACAAGGCTTTTGTAATCTTGGTTAGGTTTTGTCCACTATAGACCCAAAAACCTAATGATAATATCTGGTTTTTCTCCTCAAAAACTGGTTTGGGTTTCTAGTACTGCTTTGATTAGGCTGGTCCAAGTATGCAATCAATCCAATTTATATTCTTAAAACAGACAGAAGTGCTCTGACTAGAGCCCGTATTTTCTGTCTGATTGCTTTTCATTTCACACTCCTTTGTTTTAATTATGATTTAAGATTAAATACGGAGATTGTACTTAGTTGCACTCCATGGATATTGTACAGATTCAAGGGTCAAAGGAAAAGGAAAGGAAAAAGACAACTAATACCTCATTGTTTGCTGTGGTTCCTATTACATGGGCAGTCAAGTGCACAGTGAGTTTTAATAGAAATTTGGTTTGATTGTGATTAAATGACGAATATACTGAATGAATTCTTTAGGTAAAAACTACAGGATTTTAATTTTTCTGCCTGTATTGAGCCTAAAAAAGCTGACTCTGCAGAACTTTCTTGATCTTACTGATTGCAACCAATTGCAAGATGGATGGCCTGGATTTTAAAGCATCAGCCTGTTGCAGCAGCTGGCCAAGTGTTTCTTAGGTAGCTCAACAAGGAGATGATGGGAAAGAAAGGGACACAGTGTGGATTTTATTATTCCTTTCACTCAGGCCATAAAAATACTGCTTGGCTGGATCATAAGGTCTGCTTAAAAATTAATAAATAACAAAAAAAAAACAAAAGAGCTATGCATAGACATTCTTTTAATAGAATTTGATTTATATCAATATTGAATTTTAATTAATATAAATAGTAATAAATAATAATGGTTGAAAATCTGTTGCTTTCCTTTAGTCTCTACAGTGAGAATTTATTATTTATATTATTTTCATTTATTCTCTATAGTGAGAAGCAGTGAGAAGTATTTTATCAATAAATATGAACAATCAATATGGTTCCAACAGTCCCCCATCTCCCTTTTTAATTATCCTCTGGTACAGATTCAAGACAGATGCTTCCTAGAACAGCCAGTAGCATTGTGAATGGTGCTTTCACAGCTGAGCAGATGAGGAGCAGAGTGAGTCACAGAACATGGAATAGCTGAGGGAATTTGTAGTGTTATATTGCATCTCACATTACTGCCCATACATTACATTTACTATGCTGATGCAAAAAAAAAAAACCCAGCATCTGCACCTACTAGGATTTCCAAGGTCCAGAAGAAGACAGGGAGGTACTCAGGAGGCAGGAAGAATGGATGCCATGCCAGTGGTTGTACAGGGAGCTTTATGATCAGAAAGCCCTGTGAAATTCTGCAGAAAGCAAGCAGATTTCTATGCACCAGGATTTAGTCCTGGAATCATCCAAAGTCAGGCTGGATGGGGCCCTGAGAAACCTGGTCTAGTTGCAGAGGTCCCTGCTCAATGCAGAGATGCAGAGAGGCTGAACTGGATGACTTTTAAAGGTTCTGTCCTTTAAAAAAATTAATTCTATACTTTTATAATTCTTTAACTGTACTTTCATATGGATTTTTTTCCATGGATGTCCATCTAAATCATGCACAAAGAGGAAGACCTCTGGCTGTGATTTACTAATTTCTTTACATTTGTATTTGCAGTCTTGAAAATTTATGACACATCTTTCATGCTTGGAAATAGATTCAAAAAATCACAATGTCTTCTTGCTGCTTTTTTTCTCTTTAGGCACTGAGATATTTAATAATGGGAGATAAATCAGCTAATCAAAACACTTTACAAAACCCATGAGAAACTAAATGAAGAAGAAGAAAAATACCAACAGCTCTTCCTGTCCATTCCTTTGCTGACTGTTAGATAATTTCTCAGACAGCAAACACATTTGCATTTTTTTAAGAGCATGATCCTGCTTATAACTTACTGAGCATTAACCTGTTGATAATTAACTGAGCATTAGCATCACTGACCATGAAGGTCAGCAGTCTGTAAGCAGCAAGGATCCTGAGAGTTCTCCAAATTAATTGAAATATCAATAACTTAAGTGATGAGGCCCTCACTGCAAAACCTAAGGAGGGTGTTTATTTACTTGTACTTCCTTGGCTCGATGGAAAATGTCTCCTTTGACTACAAGAGGAGCAGAGCTTACACTTGGCTACTGGAGGCCAGCCACAGACACCCAGTGACTTCTGGATTTCTCTGGAGGTGTCAAATTCCGAACCCCTTTCCAACAATAATGAAAAATTAGTTGATGGTATAAAATGGCAACTCTGTGGCTGAGGAGGGAAATGAAGTGTCAGGACAAATTGTGTCACAATTATATCATGCTAGGAGAAAATCAAATGCATCTTCTGAGCTTTATGAAGAATGTAGTGCACTAAACATGAAACAATAAAATATTTCTGGTTTTATTCCATCCCATTCAGCTTCTCATACCACCCATATTCTTCAAAACCGGAGTGTGAACCTGAAATGTGATTTTGTGACTGGAAATCAGGTCTGATGATCCTTCCAGGCAAAAATTCAGTGATGTGGCCATTCTGTTTGGGGCCCTGTCAGGGTCCTCAGATGTGATAATTGTGATACCCTGCTCTGCAGTGCTTGAAGAAGATATTCTTGACTTTCTACTCCCCATAAAAGAAAGTTCAGTAATTTAGGGTGATGGTAATTCCTTATTCTCATGCCCACAAGAGTGATGCACAGAATTCAACAGGCAGTCACAGAATTTAACAGGCAGTTGTAGCCTGACATTTTTAATCTGCCCTAGCCAAAAAATTCAACTCTTTCAAAATCTCTTTTTTTAAATCAGTTCTAGTGTTTTTAGACACACTTCTGTGGAACACTACTGGCTCCCCATTCAGAATAAGTAAGTGGAAAGTAGCACTCTCCACATCTCAGCCTTAAAAAAAGACACCAAAAAAAAATTAAATGCCTGATATTTTCTCGTGCCTTATTAGCAATCATAGATCCACGGCAACCTATCTATATACTCTTGCACTAAAGAGCTGTTTCCTAAAATTACTGTTTTATTGCTGTTTCTTCCACCTGTAGATTGTAGCCCAGCACTAAACCAAGTAGAAAAGCATAACTGCAGTTTACAGATGCCAAAATGGAGGGACCTTTCCAATTCCCACCAAGACCTTTCACAGGTGAGGCCTTCCAGAGCACACTCCCTCAGATGTGACAAACAGTGTGACTCATGGATAATGAAGTTATAATTATATAAATAAGTTATAACTGGCATTACAAAATAATAGAGATGAGTAAATTTACCAAAAGAAGAGAGGCAGTTACTAGAATAAACATCAGTTTTACAAAGCCTAAGAAGTTTAAACTAAGAATTTTTATTTTAAAGCCTTTTTTTATTGTTGTTGAATAACAAGGAAAACCAATCACAGACAAAATGCCCATTGATGTGAAGTTGCCAAGTCTCCCTACTCCATTGCACCAAGGACACAAAGGGCTCCCATTCCACAGACATCAGCCCAAACTGCAGCACCAGGTCACTGACAGATTATTAACCCTCCATATTTAGATTTTCAACAGGGCACATGCCAGGGGAAACTCCTGTGCCACTCCTCACCTCACTGCAGGAAGGAACAGAGCACTCAGCTGCAGTGAGGAACGTTCTTCTGTGGGTTCTGTGCTGTGCATTTAAAACACAAACAGTGCTCAAACAAATGGACTCAATTTAATTAAATCAATAGCCCAAGCAAATTACATTTTCAAGTGTAAGTTTTATTAAGCATTATTTTACATTACTGGGAGTCTATTGCCAGGACAGAGAACTGGGAAAGGCATTGAGCTGAACACAAAGCACTGATCCTCCTGGGAATTTGTTTTCCTGCTTATCCAACACACTGGTACTCAGCCTATTGCTCAGTTGAGTGCTTTATACAATGCCCTCTCCTTGTTTACCTCAATTAATATGAAACATAATCATTAATGAGATGCATTCCACTTGGAAATTTATTTATTTAGGAATTGGAAACAGGAAGGGAAGGGAAGGGAAGGGAAGGGAAGGGAAGGGAAGGGAAGGGAAGGGAAGGGAAGGGAAGGGAAGGGAAGGGAAGGGAAGGGAAGGGAAGGGAAGGGAAGGGAAGGGAAGGGAAGGGAAGGGAAGGGAAGGGAAGGGAAGGGAAGGGAAATGAGAACTCATAGCTGCGGAGGCCTGGAGGGGGAATTAAAACACTCAGTAATAACCTTTCTACAAGACATTTGGGGGCCAGCCAAATTTGAACAGAAGGGATTTCTGGAGGGTTGTGAATATTTCCTTTAAAATAACCTGCTTGTGTTAACTTCTATAATCAGCCATGCATTTCTTCTCAGAAGATAAAACAGGCAAGACAGATTGCCTTGACAGGTGATTGCTTTCTTGACTTAAGAGTAAGGAACCACATAAGTTCTTGTACTTCTCAGCCCTAAATCCTGCTTAAGAGCTTTGTGTGTGCCATGAAGCTGTGTGGGTGCAGGCAGTGGGCACACGTTTCAGATGTTCTGCAGTCCCCAAGCAATCACTTTACAAGGTATGGCAGAGGTGTCCAGAACTCAGGGAAGGAAATCTGACTGCAAGGCTGACACAGGAGGGGACAGCCTGACACTGCCCCTGGCCATCAGGATGGGGAGCTGGAATTCCCATCCTGTCAGCATCATCTCCTGTTGCAATACCTGCATTCAAGAATTCCTGTGCATTCAAGTCACCTGCTGAACAGATTGTCAACGCCACATTCACTCCTTTTGAATCCTTCTGAATGCAGGGGGTGGGAAAATCTGAAGTCCTGGGAAAAACATCACAGCCAAGAATTTGGTGGCAGCAGTGAAAATCCTCTGTTGGCAACAGCACCATCCTCTTTGGCATGGGAACCACAAGAGCTCTGGGAAGAGGGGATAACATAAGCGTTTCCTGGGAACCCCTGGGTAGCCATGAGAGATGGATTTCAGGAAGTGGAACATGGAAGGATAAAAATTAATTTGAAATGTGTAGATGAGTCTCTGAATTTAAAACACCAGGGGTAAGGAAAAAGTGAAATACAGATGAGCTGATCTGCAACCTTAAGGAAAATAAGGGGGAAGATGGGAGAATGCAGGTTTGGTAACCAGGAGAGAAGCTGAAGGTCATGAAAGACTTTTTCAAGGGAAGGTAATGAATCTAAAATCTCTGTGTGACTGCTTGAGCTGGAGCACTAAGAAAAATAAAACAGACACATAAGCACTTCAGAAAGGAATCCAAAAATCACAACGTTCCTCTTGCACAAAAATTTCCAAACTCCCTAGAAAAACTCTTTCCTGGAATGAGAGGCAGAAGGGCAGGTAGGACTGGAAAGAAGGAGTTTTCTTGAATCAACATGACAGTATAAGGGCCAATTTCTTCCTCAGCTACAGAAAAATAACTCAACAATGTGGAGAAGGAAATTGATCAGCTCTCCAGAGGTACTCACCCACCCTTATTTCTTCTCTGTGCTCTTCCGTATTTTCTGAGCAGCATTATATGAAATAGCTCATGCAAATAAAATGCAAGCACTTAACTGAAACAGCCTCCAAGTCTACTTAGTGTCACTCCTGATATGTGGCAGTGAGTTTGGCAGAAACTCAGATCATTAACAAAATTTAACCCCCTATACTGAAGGCCTTTGGGCTCTTGGCAGCCACCACCATCCAATGCTGGCTGCTTGCCTGTCAATAATTAAAATGCAATCTAAGAAATAATGGGAAATTGCTACTTCTGGGTGTTTTTCTGATAGCTGAGCACTGGTTTCCTTGCCTGAACTAGAGGAGCTTTCAGACAGCTGCTATCCTTGAGTGAGGAATCAGAAAAGAGCTGCAGACAGCTCCTCTGGACAGGTTTGTCTTTCAACCTGATGGTCTCCAAAGTTTTCCTGAGGTTTGGGAGCTTTGTAACCCATTTCCCTGGCTAAGTGATTCCTCAAGTGTTTTGTGTGCCAGTGCCCCAGTGAGTAGTGTTGGATTAGAGCTCCCAGCTACACCTCAAACCTAACCTGAGATAGGAGAGCAGGGACCATGTGCAACCCATTATCCCCTAAGGGGATTTATTCTGAGCCTCAGGGGAAATGGGAAGGGAGTTTTGCTGATCCCAGGAGAGTGAATCCCTCTTCACTGCACCTGGATGAGGCTGGGAGTGATTGATTTTCCTCCTGAGGAGTTGAGGGGGGTGGGAATCACAGCAGCAGCCAAGCATGCAGAAGGGGTTGAGTTTTGTCTTCATTAATGTGCAGACTTCCTTGCTCACAGCATCCTTCTATTATATTAAATGACACCTCTTCCTTTTCATCTGTATTTACACTGCTCCAATGTCAGGCTGTCACAGAGACAAACTGGGCACATTTGGCGCTTAACTTTTCTTCATAAATCTGCTCTACAGCATTATTATTATCTGTGCTTGAATTCTATCCTGTCCATCACTGTGTCCCAGTTATGACCTGCCCAGGAAGACCAGGAGATTAAAGGCCCATCAGCTTAGGCAGGTGAAATCACTGCCTCTTCATCCCATTGCTGCAAGCCACAACATCCATGATTGCTCTCCCAGCCCTTCCCACTACTCTCAGTCCTTCCTCTGAATCTGGAGTTTATGCAGAGTTCTTCTTCTTTAAATTGCCTTTCATCTAGTTTTTCCAACCATCTCCCCAGTTTTCTGTCTCAAAATTTTTGTACAGAGTTATAGAATTGTGGAACAGTTTGGGTTGAAAGTTATAGGTGATGTTTTTCCCAACGTTGGGGAGAAATGATGAGGAGGACTCCACCTTATCAGAAGGCTAATTAATTACTTTATTATACTATATTATTCTATATTATATTACATTACATCTAAACTGAATCTGCCAAGCACTCAACTCAACTGCACAGAATCTTGTGACTGTCAGCCCACGGTCCCAACTCACACACATGGATTCAATTGGCCAGTGAACCAAAACACTCACACCAAAATGCAATTACCAATTCCCTTCAGGTAAACAATCTTCCACAATGCATTCCACTTGTGAACAACACAGGAGAAGTAAATGAGATAAGAATTTGTTTTTATTTCTCTGAGGCTCAGAGAATGGGAATCCCAGAAATATTCTTGGGAAGTTGTGCCTTGCTTTTCTCTGTGAAGAGAAATGTGGCTACATGAAGTGAATTTTGAAGGTTATCTAGTCCAACTGTGTGCCACAGGTAGGGACACCTCCCACTAGACCAGGTGTCTCAGAGCCTCACCCAACCTAGCCTTGAATGTTTCCAGGAATGGAGGATCTACTGCCTCTCTGATCAACTTGTGCCAGTGTTTCACCACCTTAAATTTTTAAAAAAACATTTTTTATATCTAGTCTGGATTGACCATCCTTCTCTTCAAAACAATTCCCCCTCACCCCATCACAAGAGGCCTTCTTAAACAGTTTGCCCCTGTCTTTCTTATAGGTCTCATTTAAGCACTGAAATGCCCCTAAAAGGGGTCCTGGGAACACACAGCACTAACCTGCCTCTCCTGTGAATCCCTGGCACCCAAATTTGTTGCCATAGGTACCATAAAAACTTTGGTAAACTTTTTGATGGGAAGGATGAACATCAGCATGACTCATTTGGGTTATTCCTATTCTAAGACACCTTGTCCTGCTGCTGCCAGGGTGTCAGTGCCTGGTTTTCTTGGATCCAAGGACTCTAAAATGCCACATTAAACTCCTAGTAGAGGCTTACTTAACACATGATTAAGGAACTAGAATGAAACTGCTGCAACAAGCAGTTTTTCCCACTAAAACCTTTATATAGAAAAAATTGATAAGATGTCAAGTTTTTCCTTTAACCGATTTATCTTCCCTGCAGAGTTAATAGTAAGATCATCTTGAATAACTAATCCACAGCCCTAAAGCAGAAGCTATCATTTATTTTAGCATTTGCATTTAAACAAAATGATATTACAATTCAGCAGGACATGATATGTAATCCAATAACCTGAGGTAATGTAATTCTAGTCCATGCAGCAATTATTCCCACAAATAATGTGACCATACAAGGCCAGCAAAATCTATAGCAAGTATTTTTGTATTTACTGCTATAATATGACTAAATTCAGTAATAAAAAGTATAAAAGCTCTTGATTTTAAAGAACTGATCAACTGAGCTTCAAGCATTCACTGGTAAAAATTTCATTTGCTTCAGTATGTCAGCTTTGTTGTACCATTAAGGCTTCTGGTTTTTACTGAAATACCAATGTGAATCTTCTATTTATTTGAGGGAACTCACTACCAAGGTTAGTTTATTAGTGAATATAATCCCAGGACTATCTTTACTCTTACAGAATGTCAAATCAGCATCTCAATTTCCAGAGATCAAGTCAGTCCCATCTGGTCTTTAAACCACCAAGAGCTCCAATCCTGGACTCTTGCAGCAGAAAGGGCTTTGGATCAGCAGCTCTGCCATAACTTGCATTGCTGACCTCAGCCTGATGAGAGCACCAGCATTTTTACACAAATCTATAGCATGGCTACTGCTATAGGATTATGTTCTGATCAGGATTATGATCTGTGTGCATGAAAGCAAAAGAATAAAAATAAAAAAAAAAAAAAGGATATTTATAAGGAAACTATAAAGTCCTGGTGGAAAAGAGGGTAAATTGTCAGCTTGCTCTTCTGTTCTACATTTTCCCTCTGACACATTATTGGCTGTGTCAAACACAGGCTTGGATGGATTTTGATTTGATCTTGTATGGTCATTCTCGTATCCATATGAATTGTTCATTCAGTAGAAACTATTTCATCCCCCTTCAGACTGACAGCACGGCTTTCTTCCTATTACATGGTCAAGTTAACAAACCAGACATGTATAAATATTTTTTTTTCCCCAGAAAGCCCTTCTGTACATAAGGCAGACACTTGAAATGATGGAGTTGTTGGGCAAACTCTCCAAGGACCTTCACCTAGTATAGGACAGCATGAAGTCTGGAAGACACTGACAATCTTTCAGAGGTTTTTCAAACACCTTCCATTAAAACTTTTCATCAAAAGACTGACATTGGCTGAGTGGAGTTTGGATGGGCAACTTTATAAATGAAAGTCTTTAAACTCCTGCGTTAATTACCAGGGAAAAGACATCAAATTCTTCTTTCCCTAGAAACAGAAATATTGCACACAGCCTCTGTGTTCTGAAACCCTTTGCACCAATGAGGAAAATTAGCACATTAGTAAAAAAGCTGAAGACAATGCCAATGGCTGAAGACAACTGGCCTTGGCTGCTCCAGGGGGACCCCCAGCCAGCCTGTTGTCACATTCCCACCTGGCACCATGATATTTTCTGGAAAAATCCCTCTGCCAGGATTTCTCTCCTGGGAAGCTGAGAAGCCTCAGAAAAAAAGGAAAACAATATCATTTCATTTGCTTCCCCTGTGTTTTGCTGCTTTGGTATGTGGTTTGGAGATTGCTTATCCAACAGGTGGCTGTTTGACTGGTTTCATGTGAATTGTTTTGACATAATGACCAATCATGGTCAGGCTGTGTTGGGACTCTGGAAGGAGTCATGAGTTTTCTTTAGTATCTTTTAGCCTTCTGTCTGTATCCTTTCTCTATTCTTTAGTATAGTTTAGTATAGTATTCTTTAATATAATATAATATCATAAAATAATAAATTAGTCTTCTAAGAACATGGAGTCAAATTCATTTCCTTCCCTCGTCTGGGGACCCCAAAATACCACACCCACCCTTGAGCTGGGCATGGCTGAGAGAGAAGCTAAGGAACACAAAGTCATCAATCCCACCCTCCTCAAACTGTCTATCCAAGAATGTCTCTCTCCAAGTCTTAATGGCCAGCAAAATTATGCCAACCTAATGTGACAGTTCTGCAGTGGGATTTGTCAAGCAGCCTCAGTGACAGAAGTGTCACCTGTGGACACTGCAGGAGCTGCTGCCTGCACTGAGCAGGTGATGGCTGCACCACCTGCCTGGTAGCTGAAAAAAAAAAAGGTGTGTGCTGCCTCTCCCAGCTCAGCAGGCCAGACTGGCTCAGCTGTGATGTCAAACTGTCACCACAATGCAGCTTTGTCCTTGGGACCATTATTTCAATGAATTGTCTCAATGCAGTGAGCTCCACAACAGCCCAGGGCAATGCATTTCACAAGTTAAGTGTTCATCAAATTCATTCAGCCTTCAGGTTCACATTTGCTACCTCTGAGTTTTCCTCTGAAAAATGGAGAAAGAACCCACAATTATTTCATGAGCAGGACAGGCTATTGCTGGTCTCATTCTGTAGTTTGCAGAAACTCCAGAGGTCTCAAGGTTATCCATGGGAATGATGGCGCTCAGATCTCTACTGATATTAAAGGACTGTCATAGATTTTGCTCCTAAACCTTAACCTCTTCAAATAATAAATTACTTTCCTTCTGCTTTATTAGCTATTTCTTCCAGTCTCAGATTCTTTACCTCAGAGCAATAATTCCTCATAAACTTTCTGTTGAAATTGCATTTGTTCCTGTACTTTGCATTTTATTCCTTGTCTGTCAAGCTCTCTCTTCCCTTCCTGATTTATATGACTTACACTTTACATCTGTAAGTGCTTTGCAATTAATCTGCACTGCAATAATTTTTCATCCCTGTTGCTTTGTTCTTTTCATTGGTTACACCTTTTAATGTCTCAACCTGATATGGTATTATTTGCCTGTAAAAATGCCTGCCCAACTGTTGATGTGACAACGTAATAGCAATAATTTTCCAGGGAGCTGAGAATCCAACTTCCCAATCAGTTCCTGGGAACTGCCATGATTTAATGAGCCTGAAAAGTATCTAAGAGTGCAACTAGGTCACATGATGAACAGAGCAGAAATGCCAGAACAAGTGATGGCCACCCAGAGCAGCCCAGCCCCACCTCTGAGGGCATCAGTTTTGCTACAAATCAGAGATTACCAGTGTGGGTTTATTGCTGTGCTAAGAGTGATGAAGAGCTGTTGGGGTCTGATCTAGCATCTCTGCATGACTCAATAGCCCACATGATCTGTGTCTCCAGCAGAAAACTCCACATTAACTCGCTGGTGCTTGCAGTGAAATCAGCTGTAAGGCGTAGATGTGTCTAGAGGCAGGATAGATCAAATGATGGTCTCCTAGTGTGGCTGTGCACCAAGAGGGAGCCCATGGGGATAAGGGGACAGTTTTGACAAAAAAAATGAAGCACAGGAGGCATCAGTCCTGTACTCTTGGAATCTCTACTGGTCAGGATGACCCTGAGATGCATTAAAAGTCTTTTTTTCTCAGCCTGGCAATCGAAGAAGCAGTCAGAATTCTTCGGCTGCGGTTTTCAAGGTTGTTTATTATTTCTTATCTACAACATTCTTTCCTTGGCCTGCTGTGATCCTTTCAGCAGGTCAGTCTGAGGCACTCTGCCCGTCCTTGGGCTGGTGTCAACATTTTATACTACAAACCCCATGTACTTTATTTACAGTTATTTTCCAATATCCATCACTTAGGTTAGACAGTGCGTTCCTACCTTAAACCAATCTAAAAGTGCCAGCATTACACAGAACCTGGAGGCCAGGAAGAAGGAGAAAGAAGGACAAAACATGCTCAAATTCTTCCATCTTGCCTCCTGAACTCCAGTCTAAAAACCCCAAAATTCTCCTTTTCACCCTGTGATAAACTATTATTCTATTTAAACTCCCTTGACTTGCAATTCTTCATATAAAGGTGGTGATTTGCTCCATGGGTCAAAATCAAAGTCACAGGTGTTTTGGGGTCAGTGCCAAGGTCTCTGAGCCCCCTGGCAGGGGCTCAAGCCATCCAGGACAGCCAAAGACATTTCCTGGCTTCTGATACTCTACTAGAAACCTAACCTAGACACCTGTGCCCCTGGCCCACAGATTGTCTCCTGCTGGTGTGGCTGAAGGGGCTGCTGTCACCCAGACCTGCTCTGTGTAGAGGTGTCCCAAATGTGGCACTCAGCTCACAGCCCTGGGCACATTGGGCTGTCTGGGCACGATCCCTCCTTGAGCTGGTGAAGGTCCTGATAGAAACTTGGTGTGGCAGAATGTCCAGCAGCAGCTTGGCCACTGAAGCCAGCTGACTGGCAAGCAAATTTGCAGGCAATGCAGAACTGGGAGGAGTGGTTGCTGCCCCAGAGGCTGTGATGCCATCCAGAGGTGACCACCCACAGCAGGCTGGAGAAATGGGCCAGCAGGAATGTCATGCAGCTCAGCAAAGGGTAGTGCCAAGTCCTGCAGCTGGGGAGGAGCATCCCCAGGCACCAGGATAAGCTGGAGGCTGACTGACTGGAGAGCAGGTGGCAGAGGAGGCCCTGGGTGTCCTGGTGGACACCAAGCTGAGCACTTCAGTGGCAATGTGACCCTGTAGGCAAGAAGGAAAACGGTATCTTGGGCTGCATTGTGAGAAGCACTGACAGCAGGGGATGGCACAGTGCTAAACATGGGCAAGGCTGGTCTGAATTGTTGCAGGAATGGGGGAGAGCCATACCAGCTCGCTCTGTGACCACACAAACAGCCCTCTTCCACTACATGCCCTAAGTATGCCCCCCTGCAAAAATGTTCCCCTCTTACCCCTCCCAAAGCTTTGTGCAGAGCCAGCCAGGCACTGTCTGCAGCAGACCTCTGCAGAAACAAGGCTGCCTAGACTGGCAGGGAAAGGTGTATTGCTGCAAAGAGCCTGTATTTGCAATTCCTGTCACTGAGAACAAGCCAAAGGTCAGTGCTCACCTCTGCCTGTCTCCCCAGCACAGCACAATCTCTCTCCCCAAGATATGACCCAGATAGCTTTCTCCACTTAAGAATGCAGCAGCTGCACCGTGGCTGCCCTTCAGTCATGTGTTTCTCAGGTTCACAGATTTGTAATGCCAGGAGGGAACATCAGGACCAGTGAGTATGACAGGACCGTAATACAGGGCATAACATTTCACCTGGTAATTCCTGCATAATTTCTGCTTGAACTGAATAAAGCTTACCAAGAGAAATCCAGCAGGGATGCAGAATCCACAAAATCATTCAATGGAATATTACCAGGGCTGCTAGCTTGGAAAAAGTTTTGTTTCTTTACCCTGAATTTATCCAGCCCGAAGTTCTGACACAGCATCTCACCATGTCTTTGCCTGCTCATTTCCCCAGCCCTCTGCCTTCAGTAATTTTCTGTCCCACACAGGTGCCTACAGTCTGTGAGTAAGACACATTTATTTCTGAGCAAACTTCCTCTTGTAATCAGGCTTTTTGCCTAAGCTCAGGTAATTTTTTTTTTAAATGTAAGTGGCTATTCTTGTAGTAAGGACTGCATTGCACCTTCATGCAGACTCCAAGATAATTTCTGCCATTGAACACACTACAGCAGCAAACAGCAGTAATATCACTTTCTTTCTTTTGTTCCATTTTGCCCTGGATTTACATCTGAGGCTCCCATCAGATCTCTGAGCCACACAATTATATCAGACAACCATTGCACACTGTTTATTGACCCTGACCTCCCATCCCCTCCCCAAGCCAGTGACTTCCAGGGGGCAGCCCCACATCCTGCCAGCTTCAGGCACAACTCCACTTCCCAAGAACACATGTTGGCATTTGGGTGCATTAAAATGCTGGGTCTTTAAATCATTCCACATCACAGAACTCTGTATAACTGTCCTTCCCTCACCATTATTCACCACTGCCAGCTGCTGCTCCAAACCACAAACCTTGCTAGCAATGAGCCTAGCTTTTCCTTTGCATCATTAATGAATGCCCTGTATTGAGCTACACCCTGTGTGTAACTACTCACTGAGCTCTCCTGGTAAGGCAGCTCTTTAAGATATGGTTCAGATGATTCAGTATGCCATTTATTGTGGAGCTTAATAGATGGTTTAATGGTCATTTAATATCACTGAGCACAATTGCTGTAATCCTCCCACCAAAGTCATTGTTCCCAATTCATGTCATCCCTTGGGGACAGGTACACCAGGATTACTTTGGTGCCCACAGGCATTTTGAGAGATGCACACCTCTCTTTTGGGTGCCCTGAGCTACCCTACAAACATCAATACAGTTTTAATCCAACACAGAGGAGGGCAAAGGCTCAGTGTGTGTGCCCATACACCCCTCCACACACATCCATAACCACGTGTGCCTTGCAGATGTGTGGGTTTGCAATATCCAGCCCTGTCTCTGGGCAGATATATTGCACCAACACATCACAGGCAGAGCAGCACTCTGATTAGGACTTGGGGTGATGGATGACCAAAGCCTGCCCCTGGGACTGGGAACAGCTCACAGTGCTGCAGCAGACCTGCACAAGATACTCTGTGTTACAAGAGGGATGCTCAGCAGTGGGCAGCAGGAGCTGAGGAGACTTCAGCAATCTCTGCTTCAGATATGCAGTTAAATCTCCAGCCCTGTCTGGTAGGACTACACTGACAATTTGTCAATATCTGTTAAAACATCCCATATTTTCAGGGTGCATCAGGATCACAATCCATGTTAAGGGTATGTTCAGTTTCTGAAAGGTCACTCAATGTTATAGATGTGGCTGTTCGGGGCTATGACCTCCAGTAACCCTTATTTGGCTTTTCTGTTTCTTTCTGATGTTTGAAAGCCCTTGGTAAGATACAACTCCATTGGCTGCACTGTGGTGCTCTCACCTCAGCTCCCCATCTGAGATTCTGCTTTATATTCTGTGGTAACACCCTTCTTGGCAGGGTCAGGGGAAAATTTCAAAATCCCATTGATGGTCCCACAGCAGGAGGCTCCATGAGTTACAACTTGAAATTTTCTGGACTTTAACAGGGGCTCTCCTCCTAAATAATTTTGATGCTTTGGAAAAGCTGTTATTTCCAGCTGCCTCTGTTTAACAGCAGGATCCTCAGTTCCTGCAGAGGTTCTGTTTTGGTTGCTGCTGTTACAGTGCTAGTGAATATGGTGGGAAGGAATAAACAGTTGATCTGTTTATTTTGATGACTCCACTCGATGCATCTGGATGGAAAGATACAGAGAATTATTGTCTGATTATGTATTCTTTGGCATTAATCTCAGTAGCTGAAATGAAATATTGGGCTATTATGAAGTGTGAATGAGCTTCTAATGTGATTGGGAAGGTTAAGATTTGAGCAGTGGCTTGGTTTTCTCATTCATCTTCAGCAGGCCAGATGGTGTATCATCGGGCTTTTATTGGTTCTTTATCAATTTTATTAGCCATATGATTTGATTGATCTTATTTTGCCCAAGCAAAAAGATCAATTCAGAAGGTATAACTTACAAGAGCAGCTCCCTACCTTAAAGAAATAGAGGAGCCCAACAGGCATTAAAAAGCTGCTGAGATCAGTGTGCTCAGAGGGGTTCCAAACGCATCCACACAAGAACAGGCGCTGTCATCAGGAGATGAGGCCACCAGGAGGCAGAGGAAGATGGATGTACTTCATCCATTGGAGCAGACTGATGGCTCCTGGAGGTGCAGCTGAGAAGAGGCTTCAAGGAACAATAATCCTGTAGACAGAGCTGCACAGCACCTTCACTGCTGTGTGCAATTCATTGCTCAGGTGGGAGGCAGCTGTGGCCATTGGAAGCATCAATAACTAAGAAGGAAGCATTTCCAAGCTTGGGATCACTTCAAGAGCATTTCTAGAAGGGGTCTCTTCAGATGAGGAGCCTGGAGAAGGCAATTTTCTGCCATCCTTGGGACAGACATCACAGTACCTCCGACATCCAGCACTGTCACCTCCAGGCACATCTTGCCAGTGTCCACATGGAGACACCTGCAAATGACCTCACATTATACTCAGAGAGATCCAACCTGTCCAGTTAGTGAAATCTAGGAAGTATTAACCTCATCCTACTTTTATACAGAGCTAAACCACTCTCTGCTATTGGGTCTCTCCATCAATAAGTTCTTCATGGAATAAATGTGAGCACGTGGCTCACACACAGCCATCTCATTCTGAGAGTTTACCAATCCCTAAATTTAAATCTGCATCTCACCAGCAGTTTCTGAAATCAGAACTAGAATCTTTTTCCAAAGATAAACTATTTACAGGATAAATAATGCAGACATCCTAAATTAGGGGATACAAACACCATTCATACCGATGGCCGTGGCTTTCTGCAGTAGAAAATGGGCCCCAACAGGTACAAACACCACTGTGCTGCAACAGCAACCCCAAACATAAAGGCAACAAGGGGATTTGTAAACCTCATTCAGTGCCAGGAGCAAACCAGTGCTCAGCAGTGGGGTTTTACACCTCCCACCCTGCCAGAGCAGTGCCACTGAGCCAGAGATTTAGGGATGGAGCAGCTTCTTCCACAGCCAAAGAGGCAGGGGAGATGAGAGTACCTGTGAGAACACACATCCTATTCACAGCCATGTGCTCCTCCAGCACCCCAGCCTTTGTGAAACCCATCTAACAGCTTCCTGATAAGAAAGTGTTTCACAGTCAAGGTTAAAGCAGAAAATAAAAAAAGAGCACTGCCCCCCTCCCCACAGTCCAAATGGAACAGGGAGAGACACAAATAAAATGCCCAGTCAAGAGGAGGGAGGAAATGCTGATGAAGAGAGTGTGAGTGAACATTATGAATCCCATTACACTTCTATCTCACAGAGCAGATTGCTGCTGGCAGGAATTTCTGACATACAGCCTAACTTGCTGTACAGTCTTATCACATATAAAACTGCAGTAATCATAATGCCAAGGAATGAGACAATGACAAATGAAAAAGCTTTCAGAAGTTAATGTTCACAACACACTGCCAGCAAAACACACAATCTATTTAATTAGTAAAATGCCATGAGATACTGCTCAATTCTCCATTCAGAGAGAGTGTGAGTAAATATGCAAGAGTGTTATAATCCAAAGAGATGGCTGCATTAAAGATTGAAATGTATGTGGCTGGTGAGATGCAGACACTGCACATTAAAATAAACACACTGCCTCATAAATTTTACACACTTGACATCATAATGGGCAATGAAAACTATGTCACCTATGAAAACAGCTGCAGATCCTTTACAACCACTGGCAGAGACTACTGCAGATGCACATCAGCTTGCCCAGTGTCTGGCCTTGCTGCTTAGGTGTTGTGCCACCAGAACAGCCATGGGTGCAAGAAGAACCAATGGCTCTTTGTTGGGATGGAGGGAATCAGGGATCCCCCCATGCTGTGGGGTCAGTTCTCTACACACAGCTCCTTTCTCCATTTTCCTGGCTCTTCACTTGGCTCTTTGCCTCAGTTTAGGTAGCAAATTCCACACTCTAAATCAGATGCAATCTCACCAACTTCAGCCTTTGGTAACTGCTCTTCCCCCTTCTTCCTCTCATGCCTGGGGACTAAAACGTCCCTTGGTCTGTTCACAGTGTGGGTGGAACTGGTTTCCATCTCCACCAGACACCACCTGCAGCAGCTCCCTAACACTCCAAGCCAGGAATGGGCAGGTATTCTGAGCTCCTACTTGGCCACTGACTCCTATCATTCCCAAAGCCACCTCCATTGATATTCTTAAAATGGCATTCACACTCCCAGGAAGCTCTGGAAAGCAGCCTCAGCCATCAGGAGGTTCTCCAACCCACACAGTGTCAAAGGATAACTTTTACTCTGGGCAAGCTCAACATGGAAATCCCAATTCCCTTGGTTGTGCTGGGCCCAACTGAGTGTGGAGGGCTCACCCCAGCACAGCTGATATTCCCTGGAAATGGATATATTAGGATGAGGGAGTGGGGAAAAGGACACGGCAGCACTGTCACCAGTTCAGGCCCCTGTGCATATTTTAGACCATTGGGTTGCACTTTTCACATGCAGCATGGAATATTCAATATTCATGGCAATATTAAATATGGGACTCCATGTGGTCCTCAGGATGTCTACCCAGCAAACCATAAATTCTGTTCTCCAAGCAGTAACTTTGATTTAACATTGCTGGTGTCTATTCCTAAATCAGCTTTGATGCCTCCAAGTCCATGCCACTGTATGCCTGCTTCAGCAAGTGATGCAATGATTCACAGTGAGCAATCTGGTTCATCAAATAATCTATTCCCTCACCTCAGTCATTATTTTTAATTGGTGATTTATGGTTTTATGAGCAGAGCAGATTAAAAGCCTAGCACAGCATATTTCAGAGTGTGGTGCACAGTTACAACTTCTAGGGTGTGGGTTTGAGTTCATATGTCTCTCTCAAGCCCAGGATTGACTGACACATCACAAAATGTCACTTCATTAGGAGACAAACAGAAATAATCCAAGCAGAACAATTTTTATTGATAAAGTGGAGCTGAGAAATACCAGGGTCGCTTATCATTTTGTATGTGAGGAAGAGGCAATGAAATCTTTATCAGGAAATTCTCTCTGACAGGAATGCACTTAATCTTGTCAGAGATAACACAGCCACAGTAATGTAGTGCTTGATATTTATAATAGCTACAGTAGATAGCCCTACCCAAACATGCTGCTTCAGCAGTCCACATGGCTTAAACTACTTTGTGTCAAATGCCTTTGAAGATTTCATTTCTCCCTATTTTTTTGCCAGAAAAATCCAGTATCCAAGCATTTATAATGTGTCTATTGCAATTTCTCAGCCTTAATACAGAGCATAAAAGGTGCCATGTGCTCTGGAGCTCACAGGTTTTGCTGCAGGACTCTTGCACCTTCAGAAGATGCTTCTGCAGGACATGCAGAAGGTTGATTTTGATTTTGAGAGGTTCAAAATGGTGAATAGGGTACCTTTAACATGCAAAATGCTGGCAGAAATGCTCATATCACCTGTTTTACAAATAATTTAAGTAATTTGAAAACAAAACTCCATTTAAATTGCTCCAGAAAGACTCTTTTGTTCTTGCTGCCACACTAGTGACTCCTCAGGAAAATGTAAGCACAGTCAATAACCTCCAGTACCGTGGGGAACATCCCAGTCTGGTGACATCCTCAATTCCAGGGCAGGAAATGTTTCTGTAAATGAAGCCATGGTTTGTGTAGTGCATTATACACTGTTTTTCAATTGCACTACAATAGTCAAGAGACCTTATCTTTCAGTTACTGAAGTGTAAGGAATCCAAACCAACCTCCTCTGCCAGATATTTGATGACAAATACCTCAAATGCTGACAGCTCTACATCCTTCTCAGTGAACCTCTCTTCAGTGTTTCATTACCAAGTTTTTTGTGATTTCAAATCCTCCTTGTTGCAACCAAAATCCATCATTTCTCATCACATTCTGCAGGAACTTGAAAAACAAGTTATTCTTGGTAGCAGTCCTTTGTGTATTTGAAGACTAGAACTACTCCTTCTCAGTCTTTTCATATTTAGGCTGAGCAAGTGTTGATCTCAATCTCTTCAGGTTATATTTTCTGCTAATTTACAGTAGAATTCAGCTCCAGAGAATGAACCTCTATGTAAGTGCCTACCTATAGCTCTATACATGGAATCCAGGTGTCTAAGATCCCAATATAGTAAACAGTCAATCAACAAAAATTTAGAGAATGATTTTATTCAGCTTCAAGCAGGTATCTCCAGTGACTATTTTGCCTTTATTTTTATCAGCTATAAGAGCTTAGCCATCTGCTTTGCCTCTGCAGATGCTTACACTGTAGCCACAAAATCTTAGGAATCTAAACCAGATATCAAATGATCCCCATATAATTTTCATTGTTTTCCCCTGAACAGGTGGACTCAAACCTCTGGGGCAGTTTCAAGCCCTCACCATTTGTATCTCTCAATGACTGCATTCCCCAAAAGAGTTTTCCCCAAAATTACTAATTTACACCATATATATGTAAAATAAGTTATTTATAGCTCAGACAAACAATTCAGGAGACTCCTGTCCTGACCTGAAAACACTAAATTAGCAGGAACTTTTCAGCCAGGGATTTTTTAATGGCAGATATCCCAGGCCACGGAATTTTAGAAAATATTAAATCTGGGTCTGGGGAGCAGTGAAACTGCTCCAGCAGCCTGAAAACAATTAAAGTGATACTGGAAATGCTCCTGACCTCTCCATGGGGCCAGATGCATCATGATACAAGCAGGAGAACCATACAGCAGCAGAGCTGTGCCCTCACCAGGGGATGTGGGAATGTGCTGCAGGATCTGATGCTGATCCTGGTGCCTGTAAATCTTGTCCCCAGACAAAGCTCTGAGGAATGTCCTAGCTCCCTCTCTCCCCTGTGGAAGGGTTTGATGTGGACACTGTCACCCACACAACCTGAGCAGCCTCCAGACTGCTGCCATCCCTGTGCTGCAGAAATGCAGAACCCTGCACACACACACTGAGGGCAGACCCTGGGCAGGCACTCACAGGCAAAACAGACTCAGCAGCAACAAAAAAAACAGAGAAAAATCTTGCCAGGTCCAGGGTCTCCAGTTTGGGCTGAGATCCATGTGTAAAACACATTCCTGCACCTCCTCACTCTCTCCTTCTGTACACACATTACCTTGCAGGCTCCCTGGCCAGTTTGCCCTCTGGGATTGGTCTCAGCTCCTGGCAGCTGCATCTGTAATGGAAGAAATGCAAGCCAGTGCATGTTAACAGGCAGCATATTTCTGCAAGGTGAGATTGGGAGTGACTTCAGCAACAGCTGCCAACTGAAGCATCCTTGGCTGTAGATAAGGAAATTTCATTTTCATCTGTGCTCCCATACAGACCAAAGCACTTGAGTGATGTTCCTAAAGAGCACCTAAAAAGCAGGTGCTGCTACACTCACCTGTGGAACAGGAAAGGGCAAACCACACCTTGCCTCTCCAGGTTCTTCAGAGCAAATATTTCCAAATGTGATTTCAATTCTCAGAGCTGAGGTCCAGCATCTTCAAGCTGAATCTCCCCTACAGACTGGGATGGGGAGCAGAATGAAACCTCCAAAATCCAAGAGAAAAAGGGATCTGGTACAGCACTGAAGACACACACAGCCCTATGGGGCTGGATGGGATCCACCCACAGATCCTGAGGGAGCTGCAGGAAGTTCTCACTGAGACACTTCCCATCATTTACCAGCAGTCCTGGCTAACAGGGGAAGTCCCAGGTGACTGGCAGTCAGAAAATGTAATGCTCATCCCCAAGAAGGTCCAGAAGGAGAATCCAGGGAACTACAGATTCAGTGCCAAGGAAGGTGATGAGATCATGTTGAGTGCTATCACATGGCACACAAGAACAAATAGGGGATCAGCTCATCAGCAGGGGTTTAGGAAAGGCAAGTCCTGCCTGGCCAACCATAGCTCCTTCTGTGACAAGGTGACCCACTTCATGGGAGAGGGACAGGCTGTGGATGCCTACCTGGGCTATAGTAAAGCCCTTGGCACTGTCTCCCACAGCATTCTCCTGGAGAAACTGGCTTCCCATGGCATGGATGGGTGTTCTGTTCATGGGTAAAAACCTCTCTGGATGGCCTGGCCCAGGGAGTGGTGGTGAATGGAGTTTATTTGAAACATCCTGAAATGGACAAATAAGGTCGTTTTCAAGGGTTCCCAAGTATTTTTTAAATTACTGATTGTGGGTGTTTTTCTCCTTACATTTCACCCTGAATGTGTGTATTTTGAAATGAAAATCTGGACATGATGTCTTGTTCTGCCCAGAACAAATTGTTCCCTGGGAAAGAAAGGTCATGGCAATGGTGAAGTTACACAGGCAGTTCTTCCTGACCCTCCAGGTACAAAAGCAGATACTTGACCTAACCCCCTGCCTGTAAAAGTCTTCCCAGCATCAGCAGCTTCCTGCTCAGACAGACCTGGCTGGGACATCACGTGCGGCAGCTGGAGCTGAAAGAGGAATTGATTTCATCTCTACAGAAAAGGACTCCATGCTCCGCTTGATTTTAGTGCTGCTTTTGTGCAGGAATCTTTGAGACTTGTTCCCCATTATCTCCACACATAAAAATGTATCCTGCCTTGAATTACAAATGCCAATTGTCCAGGTTTAAGAGATAACGTTTTTGTAGCCAGGTACCAGCTGACTGTAAAAGATGTACAAGTATAAATCTACCACACCCAGCTGAGACATCTCACTATTGCTCTGGCTCAACAAAATAGACATTAAAGGTATGGGGCAGTCAGGGAGTTTGAATTTTATGGAAATACTTATATTCAGAAATAAAACAGCAAAGTTCTTGACCAGAGGGGAAAAGGGTTGCAAGTTTAGTCCTGACACATATGTAGATATGTAAAATCCTGCAAACCCTTTAATCCAAGCCACACAGCAAAGGCAGGAAGATTTGGGGGGTCAGTGGCCTTGTAACAGAAATCCCTGCATGTTTCCATGGACACAGTTGGCTCACAGTGCATCTCCGTTCTTCCACCTGTAGACTGAGCAAAGCAGCGCTGCTGGGCTTGTGAGATCCTGCAGGGTTTATTTCATAAATATTGAAAGGTAATCTGGACATGGGAAAGTGATAGTTCAAGATTCATGAAGCACCAAAACCTTTTTACCTAACCCAGATGTGAGAGCAGGGAGAAGCTCTGATAAGAGAAAACCTAAAAGTCTTCACAAACTTTTCAAGACAACAGAATTCTTCCTGTGTGAAACCACAGCTTCAGCAAGAAATAATTGGGATCAAACTGTTGAAGTCAATGAGTGCCATCCCACAGAGAACAAAGAGCTTTGGGTCAGGCCCTTGAGCACGGGAGCATCCCATGAGCAGATGTGCTTCTCACTGGAAATCACCTCTTACATACAGCTCTGCTGACTTCAGAATTAAAAATGAGATTTTTTTTAAGCAGCCTTTCCACTGTAGCAGGAAGTCATTTTAAGGGAAGCTGAAATATTCCTCTGTCAGGGTGCCCAAATTTTTTCTGGAGGTCAGACAGGCAAACGAGCTCAACAAAACCCAATTTCTTACACAGAAAACCTATTCTAAGTCTTTAAGTGCTGTCATAAGTTTGGAAAACAATAGTCATGACAGGTTGGTGATATTAAAATTACTGTTTTGAAGAGAAAAAGCAAGCTGAAATAGCACATATCTTTATCTAAGAGCTCCCTCTAGCTCATCAAATAGTGTTCAGTGCCACAGAACATTCCTTGCACTACAGAGCAGCGCTGCACACATGCAAGTTGGATTTACAGAAAAGTATTGCAGTATGGAGTATACACAGGATGAAAATCCACTTCTCATCACTCCCACAGGAGCGAGAACAACAATAAATACAAACCAGTGAGATATTAAATTCAGTTACCCAAGACTTTCATTTTCCTTAATGTTAAATCCAACCAGGCTTTAGAAGAGTTTTTGCCCCTTCTGCAACTCTCTCAGAATCTTACCAAAAAAAAAAAAAAAAAAGAAAGAAAAAAAGAAAAAAAGAAAAAAAGAAAAAAAGGAAGGAAAAAACCCCACAGCTCTCAATATTGTTTTGCAAATCTGTGTAATGCAGCTGATTTTGCTCTGCAGGTTCCCCAGGAGGAGATGGGAGAATAGAAATTGCTCCATTTCCTTGAAACCCCTGCAGGCAGGACCTCTTGAAATGCACCTGGCATCACCTGAGTTACTGTCCCTGGTTCTCCAACACCCACATGCCCAGCAGCAACACCCCTGCACTGTGCTGGGCAGCAGCAGCCATCCCACCCTCCCCACTTTCTTCTCCCTGTCCCCAGGTAGGAAGCTGGTGCCACAGAGTGGCTGCAGTGGCTGCTGGAGGGGCAGGGGAGGTGAGGGAGGAGATGACAACAATTGATTTTCCAGAGGGCAAAGAAGGCCATGCCCCTGGAGATCACAGGGATGGGGCCACACTCCCCACACCCAGCACTTGCAAAGGTTGGACCACGCTGCTGCAAATGCTGGAAGCTCATGCTGGGTTTTAATTCACTGCCAGGGACCTCAGCACAGCTTATGCAGAAAGTAAAGTCCAGCTGCCCTGATCTGCTTTATTGAGCAATAGGGAAACTGGTTTTTCAGTCAGCTGCATCTGTCTGGGGGTGATGTCTGAACAGAGAGCTGGGTCTGGATATCTGTCAGAGCTGGACAGAGCTGTGACAACAACTGGGAAGGGTCCAACAATGGCAGCAGGAAGCCTCTTCCTCCTTCTGCATCATGAAGCACAGGCAGCCCCGTGATGGGGAGTGACTGGAGGTCCCTAACACCACAAATCCACGTTTAGACAGTGCCAGGGATTCCAGTTTCTGCCAGTTTTCCCCCTTTGTTGAGTTCCCCCAAACAGACACAGTTTCACAGAAATCATCATGGTTCTTCTTGATTTATGAGCCTTGAATGAAGGACTGATAAAGAAAGTAAATGGAAGTAAGGCTTGGAGTAAAAGTCTAGAGACAGATCTGTTCCTGCCTCCTCCCAACCCCCCCATCAGCCTCAGTTCAGTTTTTCTCTTCACTAGAGCAATGTAATTAGAATCACCATAAAACTTTCATTTTTAGCTTATACAACTTTCCCTCAGAAATAACTCCTATCTAAACAGAAGAAAGTCAGAACAGGAAAAGCTGAATTTATTAATCATCCCAAGCTGGATCAATACACTTATTTTTAGTTAATAGCTCATCCTGTGTGTGAATATGCACAGTGCCCACACTCCAGCCTTGCCTCCAAACAAAATCCTGGTTAAATACCTACTCCCAGCCAAGGAGAGTACAGAACAGCAGTCAGACTTAGAGATTAACTGCAAAGAAGTTTCCTTCATCTAAATTTAATTAATGTGCATCCTTATCAGGTTTTAGAAAATTGCTGAGAAATCATAAGCTCTGTGCAAAAAAAAAAAAGTTTCTAGAAGTAGAAAGGTCTAGGGTTTCCTTTCTGGTATAAAAAAGATAAAAAATTGTGTTCCTATATCATCTGTAATTGTCCAATAAATTGCAACTATCTGATTTTCTGTTAAAGGCCAAAAGGCAGAATTCAAATGGAAATGTCTTCTATCACTGTGTTCTGTACATAAAGTAATGTATCAATGCAATGAGGAAGTTAATTGGTTTCATGTTGCTTAGAGTGCACATGGAAAAAAATCCAAAGGACCCAATTGCTATCTCTAATTAGAATTTCTGAGGAGCCACATCGTGGAGACAGATTGCCAGCTTCTTCAGGCATTTCCTAC
This sequence comes from Fringilla coelebs, assembly GCF_963513975.1. NCBI lineage: Eukaryota > Metazoa > Chordata > Aves > Passeriformes > Fringillidae > Fringilla > Fringilla coelebs. The sequence goes on from NC_140028.1 coordinate 146,459,720, forward strand.
TCATGCCAGTCAAATTTATGCACTCCATTTCCAATTAGTACCTTAATTCCCTTTCCATAACTAACAAACTAGGGCTGGCTGACGGTTTATTTTAATTCACACAGTCACAGAGATCTACCAGGGAGCATCTGAGCAACTGAGTAAACCACTGTGTTGCAGTGATGACAAACACTGCTACATGGGGTATTTCTATTACAAAATTAAACCCATTACAATTGTCATCTAGGACAGTACTTTTAGAGGAGAAAAGAAGTAGGTAAAAAATAGCAAAAATATTTTGAAAACAATATGGCTGGTGTGAGACATTCAAATACATGAGAAGGCTTTCATGGTTTTACTCACAGGGTCTTCAGGAAATCTGGACTGGTTCAGTACAGTCTCCTTTTACTGCATCAAATCCACACAGGAGGTTCTCAAGTCAAGCACCCCAGAAGGGCAATGTCATCTTTGGAAGATGTTCCTACCCACTGCAGGTGGCTTGGACCAAATGACCTTGATGGTCAGGTGTCCTTCCTGAGTACCCAACTATGAAAAAGTCAAACTTATAAATAAGCAAGAAATTAGAAACTATCTTACATAAATTCACACTCACTCTTGTTTTTCTTTCTTCCTACTCCTTCCCTGCACAGCCCAGCAAAGCAAACAGAAAACTCCTGCCACTCAGCACCTTTCCCAAAGTCAACTGGTTTTATTGAAAGCCAGAGGGGATCCTAGAAGGGGCAGCACCATTCTGATGGAAATTGAGATATTTTTTGGGACAGAAGGCCCCTTGGCCTGGGACCTGGATGCTGATGAGGTGTTAGGTGAGTGTGGTTTGTGGGGTGACAAGTAGCACAAGGTGACTGTAAGGACACAACAGCAGAGACACTGTTCAACACAGGAGACAGCATGTTCTGTCTGTGGCAAACCTGACACAGTCCAGGGCAGCTGTAGATAAGAGCTGTTGGCTGGTACATGCAGGCAGAACTAAAACATGTTGTTCTACACAAGTACTGGGCTATTTCTCACTGTTCATCTGGGGCTGCTCACTGCAAAATGTCTTGACCTTGTGTCTTGGTTTGGAAAGACAGGTGTCTGCTAAGGAAGGCAGGAGCCTCCCCTAAAATGGACAATGTAAACCCCCTCCCTCCAAATTGTTATAAATTTGAAATTAAGGGAGGCTCTCAGTCAAAAATATGGGAGCAGGAATAACAGTTCTTTACTAGGGAAGAAAATAAAAAGATAAAATAAACAATGCAGTAAACTAAAACAACACTGACAGAGTCAGAACACAACCTGACACCCTGTGGGTCAGGGTGTTGGGAGCAGTCCCATTGGAATTGTGGCTGCAGCCCTCCTGCAGTGTCAGGGGTGGTTCTGCTGGAGCAGGGATCCTGTAGAAGGTGGAGTCTTCTTCTGAAGATCCAGTGAAAGAGGCAGCTGCTGGGAAATCCAGTGGAGAAGCTGTGCTGGGGTTCCAGAATCTCCAGATTATACCCAGGTAGGAATGCTTGGCTCCTCCCTCTGGGCTCACATCTCCCAATGGGATGCTGTAGTTCTTATCAGCCATGCAGTGACATTCAATAGCCTGTTATCAGCAGATGTTCCCCCTGGAGGGAAGATTGGATGTGGAAGAGATAAGGAAAACTGCCCACTGAACAGAAGACAACTGCCATACAGATGGCAAATAGATACAATCAATTTGCTTGGCAATCCAGGACACCTTGGGATGTTGAATTTGTCTAAACACAGTTTTCTGAAAAAAAACACAACACACCATGCTGCTTCCTCTAACCATTTACTGAAGGGTTTTTTTTTACTAGATGTGTTCTAACCAAAGACATAAATGTTACTTATAGGAGACAACAGCTAAGCAGTCATTCCTGTGGCTGGGAAGAGGTGCAGTGGGCCATGTGCTCTGTAGCATTTCTATACAGTGTCATTGTAGAGTGTTATTGTATATGTGACCTAAATGGGATATGAACTGTAGCCATGCATCAAACACTGAGTTGTGTTCCAGCTCCTCCTGATTGCACTGGCCAGAAGCTGCTAATTAACACCTGCCAGGTTCAGGATTCTACACAGGCAGCAGAGAAGAGCTGAGATCCCTCTGTCCCAGACAACCTGAAACATCCCCTCGGATACTGAATCCTCCCATCCCACCATTGCTCCTAAACCAGGCTCTTCAGAAGGTGACAAAATTACAAGATGAGGACCAAGCGGCCCTCCCAAACCCAGCTTAAATCACTACTGAACATTTTATTCTGCATTTGATCTCTAATGGGACAGGGAGCACTGGACAGGAGGAATCATTACTAAGAGCTGGGGATCCTGCTAGGACTGGTGAGCAACATATTTTGATTGCATAAAGGCATATAAAAATGGCAACATCTATCCATCAGTTTCCCAATTATTGACATCTCCTGAAAGCTCTGCTCTTCTGGTCCCACTCACTTCTGTAATGGAGACAACAAACCGAGCCCAGGACTTGGGGCTGCCTCCACACTTCCATCAAGTGTCCCAGTTAAATTTCAGCAAAGATCACTGGGGTGCATGACAGCTTTTTTTTTTTTACCATCTTCAAAAATCCCTGAAAAAGTGCACCTATTAATACCTGGACATTTCACTCTTCTGAGAAGTATTAATAAGGTATCCTTTCAAATAAATTGCTACAGCATATAGGGATTCCTAATTCAACTCAGGCACAGCTATAACAGAATTAAGCACTATGATACATTAAATAGAAATGACCTTGGAAAAAAATGGTTGGCAATACACCAGAAGCACTTTACTTACACAAAAATCAGAGTAATGAAGGAAATTGCTGTTCAGTATCTATGACTTTTCATCTTGTAGGCTAACTGCAGTGGTGAAATTCCATTTGCTTATACAAATGTTAGGCGAGGAATAATAAATTTGCATCAGTTAAAACTTCATGTAATGAACTGGCCAAAAGCTTGGAATTTTTTTAAATTACCAAGTGTTATGACAGGATCTTAATACTACAAGTAGGATTTAAAACTGACTAGAAAGCAGAAGACAACAGTCAATGCAGACTGTTCATGATGGTAGTAGTGGATGGCTCTTGGGAAATTCTTCATACAAACTCTTTTTCATCAAGATTAGGAAAACCAAATGCTTTCACATTCTTATTCAAGTTAAGCACAACAACGAGTAAATCAGCTTTTTAAAAGCATTTGAACTTCCCTAGAGAAGTTACAGAGCAATAAACATACTCTCCCTAAGGATCTCACAGAATAAATCAATCTTCTCCCACATTATGAACCTGCACAGCAGCTCAGGTTCTTGCTGAGGACCACCAGAAGTACTGCAGTGATCAGCAGGAACAAGGTAGTGCTGTGATAAACCTAGCAATCTCCAAAAGAAGATGGGAACAGAATTGGACACAGCAGGCACATGGACCTGTGGAGCAAAGGCATGCAACCAAAACAGCATCAGGTGCCATGGGCTTTAGATTAAATGTCAGTACAACCCTCCTCCCCATCCCTCTGTGCCCCACAACCCTTTGTGTTCAAAAGTCAGCCCAATCCAGCCTAATGCAGCCATTTGGAGTGAATTAACACTGATTTTGACTCCCTGAGAAAGCTCTTGCAGTTACACCTGATTATTTATAACAGCTCGACTAACACAATTATGCTGTGCTCCCAGGCAAGAGGATAAACTGAAACACCTTCCCCAGTACCAGTGAGGGACACAACACCCTGTTTTCAGCCACTGTTGTTGCTCTTCTATTTTTAGGCTGGAGAAAACAAATTGCTTGATCCTGGCTGCTGCCTTCTCTACAGTGCATGCTTTCCATAGGTGACTTCTCCCCAAATATCCCTAGCTGCCAGAACTTCTATTGTCAGGATCCTTCCCAGCCAAGGAGGTAAGAGACATTTGCCTCTGCGTGCAGGCTGGTGTCTCACAAACTGCTCTAAAGCTGCCAACAAGTAAACAAATAAATGAGCATTATTCAGGAGCATTCACCCATGAAATATTGGTCTGCTCCAGCCACTGACATCCCATAGCCACTGTGGGACACCATTAGAGCACATGGGAAATCCATGTGATGGATTTCCAGATGTAGAAAATGGTGCTGTCCTGAAAAGCAACCCTATAGTCCAAAAGGACCAATAGTTGAGCTGCTCATGTTGATTCAGGAAAGATCAACACAGACTGAGCTTCTTCATTTTCCCTGGTGTGTTCACAGGGAAAATTTTCCTGCAAAGAACCTAAAAGCCCTGAAGTGATGGGCCCAGCACTCCTAGTCAATGCAGCAGAAAGACAGTGCAGGTAGACCTGCAAATCACTTGTCTGTAAACAATTTAATTAGAAGGCCATGCTCAGAGTAATGTCCTAGGAAAGTGGCAGCCCAGAGCAAGAGAACATTGGCAGGGAAATGTGTGTTTCCCTGTGTGTGAGCAGGAAAAATGCTCTGGTGTGGGAATGGAGAGGGTACTTTGATACTTTACCATCACCACTGCCCCTTTGTACTTCCTACAGCAAGTCATTTACTGTCCTCTGCTTTTGCTGCCCCACCTGAGGCCATCAAAGTTTAGTCACCTTGCACAATTCTTGACTTTAAAAATAAAACCCACATCTAAGTGGAGGGTGTCATTTCTGTGACACAGAATTTGCTCTCTGCTATGAGCCTGCCCTTTTTAACCTTACAGTTCATTATGTGGCTTGAAAAGCAGGTAGAATGGCACAAATAATTGTAGGTAAGAGCACTTGCCTTTTGCTTCTTTGGAGTCAATCCTAATGGGTTAATTTACCTTCACCAGTCAAATCAGTCAAATCACATCTTTTTGATGAGGCACTCAGGGTGCACCTCAAAATGTTGAGGCAGTTGACACACAATGTCTGGTGTCAAAGGCAATTGCTGTTGCTCATTGCAGAGGAGCAAACCTGGCTGAAACAACAGGACACTTGACAGTAATTTTCAGTGTGCAAGACAAATAGCTGGATACCGTGCAGCAGAATGGCTGGAATGATAGATGGGCACTGTAAAAGAACAGCCATCACACAGCAGCTCAGAGCAGAGAACAGAAGCAGCACATTCAGTTTCACAGCACCAGTGAAAACACTGTCAAGCTGGACATGTCCAAATGTCCTGAACAGCAAGTGCTGGACTGACCACTGAGAGCTTCAGACTGGCTAAAAGGGATTGTTTGAACTTCTGGACAATGGACTGGGAACTCTTTATATGTTTAACCTTTATATGAAGGTTATGCTTGTGACTTCCAAGTTCTTTACTTCTCCTCCTGCTACACCAATAGCAAAGAGATCACACAGGGACTTCAGCCCACAGGGACAACAGCACAGCTTTTTTACCAGAACCCTTGGCACCACATCACCTTTGTAGAAGGACAAGGGAAGGACCACTGAGCTGGGTATTGTTATTCAAAGCCCTGCCAATACTTGTCAGCTCCTCATCAATACCACAGGTAACCAGAGATGTCCAAAGGAGCAGGCCAGCTGTTCAAAAGGCTCCATGCAGCACAGCCGTGGTGTGGCTGTCTTAGGTCTAGAATTCCCATCAAGATTATCATAAAAACAAAAGATCAGGTTCAAGGTAACAGTATCCCTTTGGCACCTCCTGTCTTAGCATCCATTTAGCAAACAAATACAGGCTCCACTGCCTGCCTTCCCTCCCCCCAAGGAGTGGTCAGGATTCAGTCCCAATCTTCTTCCAGGGTGCTCACAGTTTAACATACTGCTCTCCTCCACCTCACCTGTCTGCTTCTTCTTAGAAGCTCTAGTTCATGGTTTGGAAAAGGTTAAAGCAATCCTAAATGATAGGAAATAAATTCATAAAGCTATTTAGGAGTTTTTTCTTTGTTTTAAGTGGAAAGGAATGCAGACCCAGAAACAGGAATTACAGTTACTGATGAACTAACAGTTGCCTTGAGGATAAGAAGGCTGAATCCCTGTGTCTGAACTCCCTATTATTGAACTCCAAAGCTATAATAAATGCCTTGTTTGATGTCCCCAGTCCTCGATAAATCACAGTATAGCAAGTCATTGCTGCCCTGTTTGTTAGAAGGAAGAGATGCTGACAGCTCAGTGAAGATAAGAAGCAAAATAACATTAAAAACAGATTCATGAAACACAAATATGGAAGGACCCAAGAATAGCTACAGTCCAGGAGTAAAATGATTTCAAAGACATCAAAAGAAGATCTTTAAACATAAGCAGTACTGTCACGAACAACAACAATGTGAAATGAACCTTCTCAGCTCTGACACTGCACATCAACCCCACGCTTTGAAAAGATGGAATATTCACACTCACACAAATTACATGGGGCAGCTAAAGTACAGCATCACAAAGTACCACTGAATAATAAAGAAAGGATGCATGGAAAGAATAAATACTCACAGTTTATCTGATCATGACGGTTCCACTCAATTTAGTGCTACCACCAGCTGGTAATTGGTAAATGGATGTCTGAATCAACTCAAAATTCAGGGCAGCATGAAAACATTACCAGAAATTTCATTAGGAAATGCAGTTTCTTTCCCTGCTTCTAGAAGTAAACAGCTTTTCTCAGCCTCTCAGAGATTTTAGTCCTAACCTGACCCTCTCAGGACACAGAAAAAGCCTGCTGTTTCTGAAGAAGGGTTAGCCCATGTCTGTCCTCAACAGAGACTGGATATACCACCAGAAGATTTAAGCCCAAGTTTGTGACACAGATTTGAATTGAAGAAAACTCTTCTCACTCAGGTCCAGCTGCATATCTTGATCTCACTGCATGGGAAGAAACAGGCAGGGCCATGGAGTCGTTGCTCTGACCTATTTCAGACCTGTGTGAATTGCACTCAGCAGCACACACTTCACTCCTTGGGTTACAAAGAGAACCAAAACTGATGAGCTCAGGTTCAGGCACCTAAGAATCATAAAGTGGAACAGATGAACTCTGTCCTAAAACACAGCATGTCATCTCAGGATTATAACTCTGTTTTCTCAGCACAAAACAGTGAGTTACCTGAATATCCACTAAGGAATCAGGAATATCAAATGTGATTAATACCTTCCTCATAGAAGAGCTGACATCTTCAGGAAGAGGGAAAATTGTAAATTTTTCATAATAGCCCCTGCTTCCAGGAGGATTTGCTCACATCTAGCTCCACTCTGCTGCCCTTCACAGAGCTGAAAAACCCAGAAGAATGGTCAACAAGGCCAAGAAACTGAGCTCTAGAGCAAAAGATGCTTGTGTGGAGCAGCTGTGCCAGGCTGCCATATGTTTGCCTTCCTAGTCAGCACTCACCATTCCCATGATGATTTCAGAGATCATCTGGATTGAAGAAAATTAGTATCTGTTGTTAATTACCACCATGGAGGCCTGATAGAGTGCTGAGTGCATCTCTGGCAGTACACAATACTGGTCAAAACATTAGATTTCTTGGAGGTCACGAAACCAAAACAGCACTTTGACCAAAATTTTGAGAGGATTCAAATGAAATGAAAACTTATTAAAAAAAAAGGGAAAAAAAATTAGAGAAATCTAGAAAGCATTTGCCTGTAGTCCAAAAGAAAAGGAAAATCCCAACCAGAGCCAATCACAGCAGAAGTGCAGTTTAATCATCATTTGATGTGTAATACTTTTATTAGCATTATTTGGAAAAGATCAGCTTCAGTTTAGGGAGACTGAAATACTTTACTTTCCTCACAAAAAAATAATGCCTGTCATTAAAAAGTGTTTTATCAAAACTGGTTTTTGGACTAACCTACTCTGGCTGAGCAGCCCATCATAAATCCTTCCTTTAAACAAAAAACAAAATCAAAATCCCAAACCAAACCCAAAAGACCCAACCAACCAAAAAAAAAAAACAACAAAAAATATTAGTACCTAATTTTGGGTGTCTGGTTAGAGTGACAGCTACTTTCAGAAGCTACAGACCATCCCTTAGATGGGGGAGAAATCCCAAACAAGGAACACCAACCCCCCAGGTCAGAAAGTATCTGAATGGTCTCAGGGAGCTGCTGGTCTGCCTGATGATTTCTGGTGGTGGCTGGAACAGGTAAAATGTGCCTGCAAAGAGGCAGCAACTCTTCCATATAATTTATTATTCAAGTGTAAAAGTTTAATGTACCTCTTTGAACAATTAAAGTGTGCTCTCTGGAGCAAAATTTTCTTTTTGTCTCTGAAAACACAATGCCTCATGAATCACTAAGTGCTACAGCCAGGACCCAAACATGCATTTAATTGCAAGTTGCTTGTTGCTCTGTACACACCCAGGAGCAAGAAATTGCTTTATTATTACAATAGGCACAATTAAAGAAAGATTAAATCAGGAACCTCACACAAAACTCACTGGACTTCTGTGACAAATCTGCTCACAGCTGGAAGTCTAATATGTTTAAGGGTGGCTGATCTTTAAAACAATTTTTATAAGATTTTTGCAGTGCTGCTATAAAAGCCTGTGGCACAAATCATGATTGGAACAAGCAGACCTTCCCTTCAGAAAGAACTGAGCTGGCTGTGCTGAAGTTTACTTCGTTTCATGTTTCAGGTGTTTATATCTTTGCAGTTTAACTGATGGCTCTACTGAGCTGTTGCCCAGTTACATTCAGCACCAGGAGAGGAAAGGGGAATTAATTTCACTGTTACCTTCAGTTATTAGGACTTTGGAGTACTCATGACCCAGGGTCTCTAACTCACTGGATGTATTTAAATTATTGGTCTGTGAAAGATTTGCTTTCTTTGGATCTAACTGTGAGCATACAGCCGAACCTGTGAAAAAGAAGGCAATGCTTTGTTGCAGTAATAAGCAGACAGGACTCAGTTCCTTCATGCAGAAAAGCCAATCTTTAATGTTACAGCCCATTCTTATACAGTTTTCAAGACCTTGTATATAACTGAATCATGAGTTTCTTGCCACTCAATTCATTGGTTAGAAAATGTGTGTGTCCATGCTAAGATTCTCTCTTTCTCCAGGTTTACATATTTTCTTTGTGGATTTTCATAGGAAAGACTCCTTGTTTTTGCAGGTGCAAAGAGGTCTCTTACCAGAATAGGTTGTTGTGCTAACTGCTTCTCATTCCTCTGATTCTTTCTTATAGGAACTTACAGGCTAGCTGGTAATGCAGCAGAGCAAGGCCTGATTTTATAAGGTCTTTCTTTTAGGAGATATTACCTGTATGCAACAATGCTTGGCTTTGAAAACAATAACACCACTAAATTTGTCATCTGCTGGTATTAACAGTTTGTTTTCTACTGCTGCTACACAAACCACAATGGCAATTGCACCTAACAGTGTTATTTAACTCTGCTTTACTATTCCATTAGTTGGATCCATTTGAGAAGGCACAGGTTCAAAAGACTGCATCTTGCCAAATACTGAGAAGTGTATTCCCTGTTCTCAAAAAGTACTATTGGTAGCAGAGTCGCCTAAAGTCTTCTCCTTTCCATTGAAAAGTCACATTTTATCACAGCTCATCTTTTTTGTTAAATTAATCATTTAATCAAAACATCCATGCCAACTTCTTAGGACCAAGGCAGAAGAAAACTTTGGCAGAGGGAAGAGAGGAAAATACCATACAGGCACAAAAGGACAAAGGAGAATTTTTACTACAGTTTCAAAGCAGTTTCTGCTTGAAGAGAAAGACAGAAGAGCTTTAATGTTCATGCCATCCACACAGCAGGCTGGCTCCAGCTGCCAGGCCTTATTTGTAGCAATACTCCAGAACAAATTGTTCAATTGATAGTTCTATAAAGCCATCCAGAGAAATGTGGAAGTCAGGGAGGATGGTTCTTCCTTTCTCACATGTTTCCATCAGGAGGAAAGACTCTCAAAGACAAATTAGATGCTAGATACATCTCTGTAATGACAGCTTTACTGAGATTACATGCAAAACAGTGAAAAGACAGAAAAAATCCTGTTAACCATGAAAAACTGCAAAAACTACAAAAAGTCAGGAGTATAAGCTGACCTGTATTGTTACATATGTACAACTTAAAACATTTTAAATCCTATTCTGACATAAAGAACTGTAACAATGTCTTTAAAACTATGGTTTTTAAAAAAAATAAACTGGAAAGTCTTTTTTCATCACAGTTATCTGACAGTCTGAGGTTCACATTTCTTCAGCAACTATAGTAAAAGCACTCTCCTAAACCATAAATCAGATTCATGTAAAAACCAGCATGACAAAGATATGGGGTCTTAGGAAAATAAAACATCCTGTTTGAAATATTTAGCAACACTCTGCTACTCAAAAGACACAGGTTTGATTTATGCTGGCAAATTAAACACTGCCAAGGAACATCCCCAGGTGCTGGAGTGCCATCAACTACACCATTAAATTGTAATCATGATTCACAGCACCATTTTGGCCATGGCCAACTGCCAGTGAGCCAAGAAGTGGCAGAGCACAGCTCAGGAATCAACACAGGGCAGAGGGCAGCCCACAAAGCAGCCCAGATGTGGTCACTTAGCTGGCACAGTCAGGGAGCTGAGGAAGAAGAGGCTGTGTCATGCAAGTGGGTCTCAGAGCCACAGAAGGGCTCTGAGCATGTTAAGTTTACAAGTATTGCTTCAACCACTCAGAATTGACATGGGAAGCAAGATGATGCATTTCAAAATGAATCTAAGGTTTGATACCACACTTTAGGAAAATCATGCAAGTTCACAAAGTTAAATGGCATTTAGTTTATGTGTTGTAATTTGGCAGAAAGCAGCCTAAGCTTTCCAAACAGTAGTTCAGCACTCTTCTCCTACTCCAAAGACAGTCCTTGGTTACATTCTCACCCATTTCAAATAGCACCAGCATGGGTTTATCTTCATAACAACTAAACTAAACGGAGTTCTTCAGAGAAGTGTTGATTGCAGAGGTGCTTTGAGTACATAATTTCCAGATAAACAGAAATAAAATGTTTATATCCCACTACTTGTGAAATAGGTAACAATATATCATGAAAGCTCCCTTCTCCATTCCATGGCAATGGGGAATCCACAGCTTTTTGCTGAGGTGTGAAGGAAGAGTGCAAGAGAAGAGTGAGTTTAACAGTACAGGGCTGGCTACTGAAGCCTGTCTGCTTTCACTTCCTTAATCCTTCAATTTCAGGGTTGTCTACTCAAGATCTGAGCTACTTTGACCAGTCCCCCCCACAAAATCCAGGGTGAGGGAACAAAACAAGCATAACAAAACACAAAACATTCTCCTGGACTGTATCCTTTAATAATATTCCCCACGAGAGGTCACCAGCTCCTTAAAGCCAGTGAGTTGTGAACAGTATATCCATGAACTGCATGTTACAGGAAAACAGCCTGTAATCCCCCTATTAATCCTTGGCATCAGGGCACACACAGTGTAATTATAGACTGCAGCAGAATAATTTAAAAACTTTATTCCACAGGGCCATAATTAGATCCTGGCTGTAATCCTTTAATTGCCAATATCATCTAATGCATTACAGACATAGCACACAACCACACGAGCAAATGGGATGAGAAGTTGTGCAAGAGCAAAAGCAACAGCAGAGCCAGGGATGCAGGCTGTTAAACAAGGAACAATTCATAAACACCACAATAAACAACCTAGAAACACCAGGATTTCTTCTCTCACTCTGCAGATTTGTTGCATCAGTAGTTGGTGTTCAAGATCACCTGGCTAGAAACACAAGTCACAACTATTGAAAAAAAACTGTCATAAATTGCCACTTATGTGACTCAACCACCAAGGAAAGGGCAGAAATAGATTTCTAGCAATTCTTTGGAAGAAGTTATGAGGATTTACACTGCAGTAGATGCTGACTCAGTCCAAAAGAGAGTGAAACCATAACAGACCACACACACCAGACAGCACACACCCAGCTGTCAGTTCTGTGCTCCTCTGTGGGCCAGGGAGGTGCCCACCACCTCAGCAGCACATCTTGAATTGTTTTAACACAATTTTAATTCTTTTAACACAGTTTTAATTCTTATTGCAACTAACCCAAATACACCCTGCACCCTGCTGCAGATTATCAGCAGCAATAGAATTACAAGCAATACAGGTTTACATTAAAATATATATTTCTCCTTCACACCACCTGTCAAAGGCAGTGAACAATTTTCCCTTTGTAAAAGTGGCTGCAACTCCTGTCATTAGCCCACAGGGTGCTGGAAAAAACAATAGCACAGCAAACTGCTGAAAAATTGCTTGAGAGGAACACAGCCTCCCAGTTAAACCATTCTGCTCCTTTATTTACTGATAGGAACACACATAACAGGGCACCACTTCTTTAAGTGCATCACAAACTCAGGATATATGGAGGCAATCAATCATTCTCACAAATACCCTCTATTTACTGACTTTTCAAATGCACATCCACTCACTTTGTTTCCTATGCAGAGAAACACCTCCCTTGACTGGCAGCTCTGTCACTTCCTTGCCTGGATTAAACTGGAAGATAAATTGAAAATGAGGAGGAAAAGTCCTTAATGATTTTCCATACATTCATTAATAACATAATACACCATGGTTGTTGGGGAATGTAAAGTCTTTAATTTTAGAATAGTCTAAGCAATTGGGGAGATGTAACAGGTTCCTGGAATCAGAAGTAAAGCAGCACCCACCCTCAAACTAGGCCTAAGTAAGAAACAATTACTACTAATAAAATTTTATTGTATTCACTAGCTGAACTCAAGAGGACTTAAAGGGAAATAGCACTACAAAAGCAGGAGAGGTGACAGGAATTTTGTTTATTTACAGGTACTTAGATTAACCCCATGCCTCTCCCCACAGTATGACCAGCTTTTATTGTAATATATTGGTAAAAATACAAAATCTCATTTAAACACCTAAAAGAGTTATCAAATTCTCCTTCTTTTTCCCAATTTCACCTGATGGAAAGTTGAAAAATAATCTGTTGAAATGTCCTGATTTAACTTCACCTCTGCTTCAGCAATAGCTGAAGGCAGCAGATGGGTTCTCAGGCTCCTCCAGAGCCTTTCACCTGCCCAGCAAGGCACAAATGCCACTTCTACAAGCACTGCTTAGAGGGGACAAAACCTCCTTCTTGAACAACATGACAAGTGCTGGCACAGCTGAGAAAGCTGCTGGGAGATCCCACCACAGCAGCTCTGCGAGCCCCCAGGCACACGGGAACAGCTGTGCCAGCTCACCCTCACCTTGACCAGAGAAAGCTGCAGCTCACAGGAGCTCATCTTCCATAAAAACAGGCAGGAAGTGTCACAGGTTGGCACAGTGAGAGCCAAGCTGTGAACACACAAGCAGGACCACACAGGTTGTTCATTTAAACATCACAAAGGTAAAAATTCTCAGGTTGTTTGGAAGCCAAAGCAGCAGGGCAGCATCCTTCAGCATTGTTTGTGGGTGTAGTGCAGGGAAGTGCAGCAGCCCCTGCTCAGCTCCCTCAGCCACACTGCCTCTGGGTGCTCCACCAACAGTGCCCAGAGACCAAAATCAGGGTGGGTTCTTTTTTTTTTCCTCAGACTTTGAGCCTTTAAGAATTAAATGCAGCATCTGGGCATCATATCTAGAATTTTATTAACTGAATGGAAAAAGCACTGCCAAAGGATGAATGAACCAACTGCTTTTAGATGCATACATGCTAGGATGAGATGATTTGTCCACAGAATGTTATTATACTACTTTTGAAGCCAAGTGACCATGTCAGACATCTGCACCTAAGGATTTGTCACTTATGTCAGAGCACACACTGGGTGCTAAGGTATTGTCTAAGAGGCAGGCCCTAGGAAAAGGTCAGGAAAAAGCACACAGGAATGAAGCCACCTGCCTGAGGTGGCACAGCATGGGCAAGACTGACATGGCAAGTGGCTCTAATAAATGGAAAAGAATAAGAATTGTATCAATATCAATACAGGATCGATAATGCCAAAGAGAAATCTTTTCCACTGACTTGGATCAGGCCCTGGATATTGACAGAGCAATCACCAGAGGTGAAACAGCAAGAAAAGAAGTGACCACAAAAGCAAGACATGAATACGTACCCTTTTGATTCTTTCTTCCATCATGTATGTTCAGCTTGCAGAAAAGAAACCTAAGAAGCTGGAAAGTTACACAAACACTCCCCTTCACTACTTTTTCTTTACCTTTTGCAAGAATGCTCTTGCTGGAGACCAGTGCATGAAAGTGAGCAGAGTGGCTATTTCACAGTTTTACCTGAGCTTTCATCTTCTGTAACTATCTGAAGGTACCACACAGAACTTAATATCAAGCAACACACTTTCCAATTAGGCTGGAGGCTGCATATCTCTGCTCAGTATCCCTGGTGGTTTTTAATAAGGTTTGTGCTTGTTCCATCTCCAACACTTGTTTGACACAACAGCAATTTTTCCAGATGAGAGAGAACCCAGCAATCATAAAGAATGAATTATTTACAGAAAGCTCAGTACTCCAGTACATGTCAAGACTTCACTAATTGTAGTTAATTGAAAATACAACACTGAACATATGCACAATGCTCTTCAGATTCATAAAAGCTTCAAGTGTTTTAAAATACTACTGAAAAAAAAGGGGAAAGGCTCAGAAGATTGATAGCAGGAAACAATACCTTCCAGTTCTAGAGCATGGACTCAAATAAAATCAAAGTTAACCAAAGTTAAAACACATCATCTGCTAACTGGCTGTGGGGGGGCAGGTAATCCCTTTTTTTAATCACAAATCTTCAACAAAGCCAAAAGCCCCAATTACAGCTATGCAGATGAGGCTGAACTTCTTGCTGCAGTTTAGCTTTTGCCTGTGCTCTGCCTCCATGCAGGCTCTCCTCCTGAGCCATGCTGATCTAGATCTTTGAACAGCTTTTAAAAAGACTTTCAAGGCATTCTACAAACCAATTAAAAACCCCAAAGAAACAAACAAACCAGAGGACCCCACTTCACAAGATTCATTTAGAAAGCAGCAGCAAAACTCAAGAACAACTTAGGTCCAGGTTCATTGTTCTATTCATAAACTTGCAGCTTCCACAAGCATGGTGAAGCACTCTAACAGATAATTGTGTTCAGGAAAACAGGGGTGGGGTGAAGTTGCCTGCAAGATTAACACTTCAAATGACCTCCCAGAAGTGTCCTGTGATCACCAGGGACAAAGTAGGGTCACATCCTCTTCAACAACAGTAGTAAGAGCAGCAAACCTTTACCCTCACCAAGCTCCAGAAATGTATTATGTTTACAGAGGGCACTCCTCAGTGTACCATGCTGGTGTGTAAGTGCCTGGAACTGGACTAAGTACCTGCTGGCCCTTCTTGTTTATGAGTCTTGAGTTCAATTCCTTCCTCAGTCCAAAAGAATTCAAAGCCAAAAATTTCCTTCTTAGGTTAGCACCCAAAACACAAGGTGAGAGGATCATTCTCAGCATCACTATGGCTATTCATTCACTATTTGGAACAAATCCATAAAATGTAACTGAAAAGGCAAGCTTACCTGCCCTGAAGCTCAAATTATCCCAACAGCAGGAAGAGAGAAGGGCTTAATAACTCACATTTGCATTGGTCCCCTGACTAATCTCACCTTGGATTTTTTTCAGCCCCATGACTGTTGTAGACTCACAGGGTCTGTAGTGTTGCAGGTAGTTCAGCCTTCCAAAAACTTGAAGGAAAGGGAAATACAGCTTCAGATCACTCAAACATCCTAAGCATTATTACTATCTTTATTTTTTGTTTATGAAGAACAAACATTAGCGCATTTCCAGGTTTGTTTACAATGCAAGTCTTTCTCACTTTCTGAAACCTTTATTTTTCCCCCCAAGACACAATGGGTGCCCATATCTCGTGCCAGACGTTTTTATCAAAAAATTACCTGCCTGCTGCAAATTTCAAGATGCCTTAATGGATAGAGCTGTTTGCAAGCCACATGTAATTTCCCATGCCACTTACCCAGCACTCCCTGTTTTGTAGCACCATGTGAGTGTGCTGGTGCCTCAGCAGCCACTTTTCAGTGCACAAAATGTGTAACTCTTCCTCTGAAGCCTGACTTCAGCCATGCTGTGCTCATGGCTCTGGATTCTGCTGTACAGGCCAAAATCCTAAGTAGGAGCAGTGCACTGACAAACTTGAAATGTAGATTTAAATACAGACAAGTTGATGTGACACTGGAACAAGCTGAAACAGGACACATTGTAATAGAATATCCATTTCTTTCTTAGTGAGAGGATTGAGCAAATTATGCTTCAATGTTCTTCCCCTGAGTGCTGAGCTTTAAGTTCAAAAGCATTCAGAAGCAGGGTTGAGTCCTGCAGTCTCATTTTGCCTAACTCATGCTGAAGAAATAATTGCTTGGCCTCAATCCCTCCATGCATGCTAAAACCAAATTGATTTGTCTTACAAAATTCTTATTGGGCTACACAAACTGTATAAAATCTCTGCTGACAGAGATAAGATAAATTGCAGCAAGGACAGGGTAAGCAGGATTTCCTACTCTCTTAGATTTAAACCACAGAAGAACAAAAGCTCTGTCCATAACATAAGAACATGTACCCATAACAGAATAGTTAAGCCCTGGAACAGCTTGCCCAGGTGTTCAGGAACTTCCATTCACAGAAACTTGACTGGCCCTGAGCAAACAGGGAGGATTTTGAAGTGAGCCCTGCACTAAACAAGAGTCTGGACCACAAATCTCCAGAGGTCCCTTTACATTCAGGGTATGTGATCCCACACAGACTGACATACAAATGCAAAGCCAATCCCATAAGATGAAGTAGGGGAGTAAATCAGGACTACCACAGACATTCATAAAGATGTTAACAGCTTTTATTCCACTGGTGCAAGGCCCATGTGTCATCCACCACTCACCAACAGCAAAACAAAACATCATCTCCTAAAAAACATTTTCAGAAAATTTAAAACAAAGGAACACTGGCTATAATAAACTTCATACAATACTGTAAATCACTTTGCATCATCCAAACATGAACAGATCCATTTCTATCATACATGGCTTATTTTTTTTCCCAAAAAAATATACCAGCACTGATCCAATACATGCCTCACACCTGGAAATGCATAACACCATTCCATGACATTGACAGCTGTTCATGCTTAGAACTAGTCATCAATTCACCCTACCAATAGCATAAAATACAAAATGATATGAAAACCTACATTTACAAAGTACTGTCCCAATCCTGCAATCTATTCCATTTGAGTAGGTACCTGTATCCATTCCAGCTCCCCTAAAGGCAATGTGGTATTTAGTGCTCCATTGCTAAAGGTTTGATTGCAAACTCAGGGCACAAGTGGGAAAGGTTTAGATCTTTCCACAAGCAGTAAAACGCTGCCTTATTCTTCAACATTCAGTTTCAGTAGTATTTGCACAACCTCCTAAACCGAGATTTACCTATTTTCAATTACCTCACATTTAGGAAGAAAGAAGGAAAGGCTCTGAGTAGTCAGCAGAGAAATGGCCGGTACTGAAATGACTTGGGGCTGTAAGCTGTGCTTTAGTGCACAATAGTGATCCAAATGCCTCAGAGTTAACCACATCTTGTTTCAGTATTTACAGTTTCTGCTGCCTTCCTCTGCACTGCAAGAGTTTCTTCACCAGCACAGTATCAGAATATCTTTATTTCCATTGGATGAGCATTATGACATGACTCCAAAAACGGGATTATGACGACAAATACTAGGGCCATACTCTTCATAGTCCTTCTTGGTGTGACATACTTGGAAAAACTCTGGCTATAAAAATATAAAACAGATCCCCCCCAAAAGCATAAGGTAAGTAGAAAAAAACAACAAATAACATCTTGGCATTTCTGTAGATTGCAGCTTTATGACATTGTATTACATTTTGAATATTAAAAAATGAGAAATATTAGGATATGAATATAACTTGTCTGTTCATAAGACTGCTTTTAAACACAACAGTAAGAAATCCCACTTGGCAGACAGCAATTGTTCCCATTTTCCTGTATTTGCTTCTCTCTTGCATTTAAGACTATTGATTTGGATTCTATATTCCTGAAGTCCTAACTAATCTCTAGTGCTGATTTAAAGAACAAAGGCACTATATTGGAACTATCATATCAAAGCTACTTTAGAATTATCTCAACTCATGATATCCTTACTTGAGCAAAGCTCCCATTTGCCCTGTACAAATTTTACTGAGATAAAACTTGGGTAAGGACTCCAGAATGTGACATGGTTTAGGCTGTCACAATGAAAAAGTTTAGAACTTAGTACTCAGATCAAATACTCCCAGAATTCAACATGCAATAAAAATTAAGAGTAACTTTGATGAAGACTTACTGTTGAAGCCAGCATGGAACCTCCAAACCAAACTGCATAACGCTGCATGTGATGTGTTATCACTTGAACTTCAACTGGTTTGGGCTAAGGAGAACAGTTCATATTTTAGTTGGTTTTCAAACTTAACATGGTCAGAGCCAGACACCTTCAACCCTCCATTCACATCACTTACTACTCAGATATGTTCCCCCTAGGAGACAAGTCATAAAGCTCTTCATGATAACTATGATGAAGGACACAAAGTTAAATCCCTCTTGCCTACTGCTCACACATCTCCTAGAAGGAAAACCAGAACTGCTCACAGTCATTTTAAGATTCCTATCAAAATGTCATATACTGCAAGGCTACCAATGCTTTTAACAACACATAAACAAATCCTACTGACTTTACAGCATATTTTTACTAGTGAGGTGAGAACTTTCAATTTGATTTCTGTCATTAGTCATGTAATAAATGCACTTGAAACACACACTCACTTTTATCCGACCACCACTGAGCTCCTCGCTGAGCCGCAGTCTCGCATCCACCACTCTCTTCAAATCCCTCTGCAGTCGTCGTCCAAAGTCCCTGAACATCGTGGAGCCTCCTGAGAGGACCACATTCTGTGCAGAAATTAAAAACACATTCTGTAAATCCATCTTCAAGCAAGTTTCCCAACAGCCAGCACTGCAGAGGTGACTGTTTGAATTTCAGCATCATTAGGAAGCTGACAAAGTAGGTAGAGCACTTTCAGCACCCCCCAAATCACAGGAACTTCATGGCTCCCCTACTTTTCTCCTTTAAATACATTCATGTAGAATGGGTTATTACAGAGGAGGATTCCATTAAAACCATGAGCTAGTACCCTACATACACAAAGCAGCAGAATCAAAAAGCTTTTTTGGGGATGTTCACAGCAAGCAGTTTTAGCCCTGACACAAAATAAGGCTCAAGTCTCATCATATTTCATAGCTACAAAAGCTACAAAATTATGTAGAAGTCTATTTTCTTTTTAAATTTCCAGAGTTGTTCAAAAAGGCACCACACTTTCACAGAGAACTGCAGCACAGAGGAAGGTATGATGCCTCTTCCCTTGCTTGTCTGGTATTACTCAGAACCAAATGCCTCTCAGCCTGGACTTGTACTTGGATTCTAAACAGACATTTTAGAATTTCCCATCCCTAATTCTGATAATGTTGCAGCATCCCAGACTAACACAGGAGTAATCTCAAAGGTGGGGGATTCAAAACAGGACCCCAAGAACATAACATCAGTGGCAGCAAAAATGCATTTCGTGATCAGAAAAAAGAACTCAATATGGCAAAACTGCACATGTGCCTTTGCACAGTGCTAAAACCACTCACATGCCTTTGACACATGTCCACAAGGAACCTGGATCAGGGGCTCATTGTACACAGGTCCAAGGATTATCTCTCAGTAACATTTTTTGACACTGCAGACCAAGACTGTGCACATAATGAAAGAATCCCTGACCCACTGTTTTCAGCCTGCACATGGATCTAAAGAGTCAAAGACATGCATAATAAGTGTTCAGACTTGCAGGGTGCAGAAACACTTGGATTTTAAGCAACAAATAATCAGGGAAATCTTGTTTGTACCTTGTAAAGTGAGAAGAAAGCTGTTTGTTTTTGGTGAGAAAAAAAATCCACGTACATCATAAAACTATTACAGTAGGAAAAAGTAATTTCTTCATAGCTTCAGATTATCTACAGTATAAAAAAATGCATAACAAGGCAGGTGTGCTTTAAAGAAAAAAAAGCACAAGTCCCCATATCATTACTGAAACATTTCCAAAAGGAAAAGAGGAGGAGAGAGAAGAGGAAAGGAGCCAGAAATCACAGCTGATCCTAAAGTTAAAGCAGGAGAGAGGATTCCCACTACTCTCCCCATGCACAAGAACATCTCTTCCCCTGCATCAAAGTGGTCATGCACTCCACTTGGGAAAAGGAAATTGCTAACGGGCAAAAAAAGACAACAACCAACCTGAGTGATGAAATAGCAATTAAAAAGATGTCATCAGAAAATACTACCTGGAGATAATGAAGTTGGCAAAGAATGTGAAAGCAATAATTCTATTCAAAGCAAATTAAACTTCAAGCATACTCCGCAAAGTGGACAATGCTATCACTAAAAATAGATTCCAGAATAAACTAAACAATAATTTTTTCAATACATCCAAGACCAATTCGTGTAACTACAGAGTTGGCAGCATCATTGAGAGGATCTTTCCACCTTGTTATCATTCTAGGGTGAGAAGCTAAGTTACATCTTCCTCAAATTATGACTATTTAAGTACTTCTACACACCAAAATCAGTTCAATAATAACACTGCCCAAGGAGAACAGAAGCACCAAGGTATAAATGTTGAAAAGATGAGTCACCTCATTATCACCTATCTGGATCAGCCAAGCAAAGCAAAATTCTGGATAAAAGTAACTAGGTGACACCAACTGCATTTAGAAGATGTTTAATTATACAGTTCCAGTTCCCCTGCTCCCTGCACTATCGCCAGTACCAGGCCAAATCCATGCTGTTTACTAGAAGACTTGTCATACAGCCTTCAGCAAGGTCTCAGGTCAGAAGCCAGGTAATCCCCACTAAAAATGAAAGCAGAATCCATGTCCATTCCAAATCCCTCAAACACCACACCCACCACTTACAAAGGACACAATAAAGGTAAGAAAAAATGGTCAGATTAAAAAGAAAAAACAAAACAAAAATGAACCCCAAAAAACAACCAAGGGGGAACCACCCACCTCCCTCCACCCTGACCTCTTAAATATCTTCTCTAGAATAAATCTGAGTAATTCCAATACTTACTTAAAAACCATTAAAAAAAGCATGCTAAATACATCTGTGGAGAAAGCTTACTCGTGATGTTTGGGTTTTCAGCCTGTCAGAGAATCCTCTGGCCTCCCAGAGAAAGACATGAAAGAAGTTAGGCTTTAAGTATCTGTTTCCAGCTGATTCCTTTAAAGAAGACTTCTTCTGATCTTACTCTGCTCAAACACACTTTAGCTAGTTTAAGAGCTCCAAGCAGCCCACATGTTTCTCAGCTAACACCAATTATCATACCTGCTGATGGAAAGAACCTCCAGCTGGTTCCACTTTCATAGCTAACTGGCTGAACATTTAGGTTGTTTTGAAATAATGTGTTCCCTTAGCAGAGAGGGACAAAGCTTTTCAACACTCCTGAAAAAGTTAACCACAGCATGCAAATAAATGGAAGTAGGCTATTTCTGGAAGGAGACCAGGGAGTGGATACTAATCACAGACTCATTATGGTGGAAAAGACCTCAAAGATCATCAAGATCACTTCAGAGGGCTGGCAAGAAATTTCTCCCTTCTCATCTCTACCTTTTGCTTCTCTTATGAACTATGTGGTACTGAGTTTCTCCTTGTATCATTTCTGATATTATGCCTGTACAATGTAACACTGCAGAGATATGAAATTACCCAACAAAGCAACCCAGCTCCTGCAACAGAAATCTCTGAGTAAATCAAGCTCACATAAAAATTCCAAAGAGGAAAGTTAGCTCCTGAAGAACTCAGCACTACCAAACACAAGGTGCTGAACTGGTTTGTGCATCTTCACACTGCACTGTGGTGTGAGCACATTCCCAGCTGGACACAGCAGACTTTGCAGCATCAAACTGAAAAGCATCCCCTGCTTTTCTGGCAAGTATGAACAACACATCCCATTTTCCCTTCTTTCCAGCTGACAGCCTAAATTAAAGTTAACATGACATGACCAGACCACCAGAGACATGTAATGAGATCAATATATGACTGCTAATAAAAATTATTATGGGTAAAACTAGGAAGGTTCACAAGCTGAAGCCAAGCGCTTCATTAGCAAGTGAATCAATTAAGCTACATGTCTCTGTTAATTTGGTTAAAACAGGGCAATATTTGCCAGCATGGTATGGAAAGTAAAAGGATAAATATTGTTCATACCAAACAATAAACATAGCACAAAGAAGTAAATTTATTGTGAGAAACACTATTTTAAAAATACATTAATTTCTAATAATAAAGAAATCATTTCTTTTTCCTAAAAATCATGAATTTAACATTCATTTCACATTTCAAGTCACAGCAAGAGTTTTCAGCATGACTTATGGTGGTGCCATTCTGCAGAAATATGCCTCAGACACAAAAGGAACCAGAAAATCCTGCAGATGCACTGAGCTATTGTTAAACCAACTAGCAGGAGTAATCTTACAAATTTATTTACAGCTGTGATGGGAATAAGCAGGGCTTCTCCACAGTACTCCTGTGCTACAATGACAGAGTGAATCTCTTGGGGCTTTCATTAAAATCCCACAGTAATACTGCAGTATTCAGCAGGAATGCTCTTCTTTTCCCACATCCTGTCATGGTGCCAGCAGATCCCATGGCTGGCAGTCTGTCCATCCTTCCCTCACCCCAGAGCCTCCCCACTCTGCTCTGGGTCAGTAACAGGGAATTTCTGTGGTGCTGGAGCACAGATCAGCAAAGCCAGTCCTACAGTGCCATCTACCCACCACGCTGTGCAGCTGGAGCTGCTCTCACACCAGCTGTTTATATCTACCAGCAACTGAAGTCAGAAGTGATGTCAGGGGGTTTTTACCACCCCGTTTGTCCTTGCACCCAGGACCTGTCCAGTGTCTGAGGATGGGCTCTTGTGAGCTTAGCAGCTTAACCTGCTGAGTGAACACTGACACAACAAGGGCAGCCCAAGTCTTAAATGTAGCAATGAGCTTGACTTTATAATTTCCCTAAGTTTTCATTTTGAGAGAGACTAATCTGAGTCCACAACAGCTGCACACCAAGCTAAGAAGTCACCTTCTCTAAGGAAAAGAGCCCATTTGTCAAAATCTTCTCTCCATGCACCTGTGTTTCCATGGAAAACCTGGATAATTCATCTCCAATAAAACACCACACTGGCCAATATCCTACAGTCCCCCACCTCATGCAGAATTTTAAACTTGAGAAGTTGGCTTAGAAGTCTGAGGTCAAGGATGTTGTCATTTGATTCAACATGATCTTAATCATGAATGCTTAAGCATGCTTGGCTAGGACCTTTCAGGGATATGTCTGACAGAATTTACCTGGCTTCAGATGTCATTTATCTTCTATCTTTCGGGTATTTGTGCTAAAAACACAGCAAAGAAAAGTTGAAAAAAATTAATTGCTGGGACAGTCAGTGACCCTACACTTCTGTCCTTTGTACTGGGAGAAGGCAAGGACCTCAGAACTGCTAATACTGTTCTCATTTAACTCTGAAGTACCTGGGGAAGAGACCCTGGATAAGGAAAAAGAAAGATCAAGTAGAGCATGGAATAAAAGTGATAGTTTCTGAACCTGTTACTAACAAAAAATACTATTTATTAGGATAACAGGCAGTTTTTAAAACTTTTCAAAGCCCTTTGTCTACCTCTTAATTTATTATAACTACATTCAGGAGGAGACTGTTTTTTGACACTAGGTGCCAAAAACTCATGTCCTAACTGACAAATGTTAGGACAAGTTTCAGAGCACTTTCAGGTTGAAAAGAGACTTTTAAATACCAGCTAGTGCTGAAAACATTCCACACCAGCATCTGCTGTGGCTGTACCACAGCAGCAGATGCTCATCACTGATCCAAGCTGGGTGTGCAGTAGTTATACAGAATTTACTGGTGTGCTCACAGGAACCTGAAAGCTGGGGAAGGGTCTCATTTTTGTGCAGGCCACAGCCCCATAATGCTACTGCACTCTCCCTGTAATTTCTCTCCACTCCTAAGATATCAGTTATACTATGTATTCATATAATTATAAGTACAAGGAAAGGTTGTGGAACAGTATTTTAAGAAAAAAGGAAGCTAAGAAATTCTCAAAAAAAAATCAGAACCAGATGAAGTATACACCATTCTTCCCAGAGAACTCTAAGGGTGATGGAATGCCTCACTGAGCCCCACAAATACAGGATTTTTAGCTGCATGCAGGATGGGTCATTTTTCAGTGGAATTCAACACACAGGAATGATCAACATAGCCAGGATGCCAAATTGTTTCATCCATATGGTAAGATCCAAAATTTATCTCCTCTGTCATTTCACATTTCATTTGAGCTTTCATTTTAAATTCAGTTTGCTTTCTGAAGCTTTGGGTTGCAAAAAAAAAAAAAAAAAACCAAAAAACAAAAACCCCACCAAAACCCACCTCATTTCTTCAAATTTCAATGCAAGTCCCCTGGTTTCAAACCCATACAATCTTTTCCTGTTTTAGCAGAAAGCAATTCATCCCAAGCAATCCAGATCTCTCAGCTCTGTGTTAGAGAATACAAAACAGTTTTTCCAAGCAATCACATCAAGATGATGTAATCATGGGAATTAGAGAGTGCATTGCTGGCAATCATTATACAATTAAAAAAGGCTTCATCATGTGTGAAAGGATGTTTGTGCTTGGTATTGAACAGCTGCAGGTTATGGGATCTTGTTGAGGCACAGAGAAGCTGGCTTCAGTGGTAGGATGGATTTCTAAGGGTGCATCTCCCCCACTCCAGGCCCCAGTGGGATCTGAGAAATGCTCATCAGGCCTCAGCCCTGACAAACTGCACTTGGACTAAGCCCTTCTTGAGCTTAACAGAAACACTGTCTGCTCCCAGAACTAACAGGTGTTAGGTGAGAACCTGTCTCTTAACAAACAGCCCTGGAAACTTTCTTCTTGCCCAAATAACAACTCAAGTGAAATAGTATTTTTGTTAATGAACTTTCAAAGAAACTTAGAAAGTCAAATTGTGGCCAGGATGGGAAAGTATTATGATTAAAGCCCACTCTCTGCTGGTCCTGTAAACAGCAGTTCAAAGGGGAATTCTTTTGAGCTCTCAATTCCCAGAAAATAAGGGGCTCGTGTATGTCTCAAACACCAATAACTAAATGGCTGTGGAGCCAACCAAGGGCTGTTGGTAACAGCAGACAAGAATTGCTGGTATAACCAGGGACTATTGGTATTAACACAGTGTGAGGAAGAACAGAATTTGGCTGGAGGAGAGGGGCCAGGTACACACAGGGCATTTGTCCATGAGAACAAACCACAACAGAGTACAAGGAATGAGTGGGAAGAAGTTGGCATGGACTACAGGGTGGGATTACTGCCACCAAAAGCCCCCAAAGCCCTCGAACCCACTTCCAGAAAGGCCTGATAGAACAGACTGCACGTGGTAACTAATTTACATGGAAAGCAAGAAACCCATATTTGGGCCAGAGAAATCTCTCCATAAAAAGGTATCTCCACCCCAAGCCCAGGGGGTACACCCAGGACTTGTCATTATCCAGACTGATGCAGTTGGATCAACACTGAAACCAGGACTGGTGCTCTCTTTTTGTCTCTATCTTTAATTCATCTCTCCCTCTTAATTCCTGTCTTCCCTTTCACCTTACCCCTTTACCCAAAACCTACTGCTGTGTGCTTAGATGGCAGGTCAGGGACTAACAGATCAATTTCCATGCCAAGTGTGTAATTTATTAATAACTTTCAGACTCTCTCACTTTTGTAATTTCTTTTGACCAATAAGCATTTAAAAATCTTAGATGCTTTCTTCCCTTTAGGCTGGGTTGTCACAGATGTGGCTAAAGTCTTATCAAAGTTCTACTGGTCCAAACATCAACACAAGGTAAGATAACTGGCCTTGTGAGAGAAATGTTGATCAGATTAGGAAATAGGGATACTGACAGTAAAACTCAGAAATACCATAGGACATCAAAAGATGGGTTGTAGAACAATGATTCAAAGGCTACATCCCACATAAAACCTGCAATAAGGGTACTGTTAGGTATTTTCTGCAGGAACACTGAGGAAGAATCCAAACACATTTGATGGAAACTCAGCTCCAAAGCACAGGCCCTTACTCAGCACCATGGGAAGTGAAACTGATAAACCTCAGAGAGAAAACTGAGTGGAATATTTCTGCATCCATACACTGTTTTAAACAATGAGAACAAGGGATGCTCATCCCTTTGAAGTGACCTTGCTTAAAGAAGATAGCAACTATTACCACTAATAACTACTGACATCTCTCAGCACATTCCACAAGTAATTGTGAAACTTCATTTTAATTAAGCAAGTATAATGAAAAACAGAAAAAAGGAAAAACAAAGCCTCAATCAGTGGCAAGCCAAGGGAAAGTTATTTGTCTACTGATTATGATGAGGCAGAAGTAACTTAAACTCAAATTTTAATCTCTACCAAACCCTACCCTACCAAGCAAGAATCTGCTCTGAGGAAGCTTTGGTCTTTCAGATAAAAAGCAGAGACCCCTAAGCACAACCACATATTAAGGGGTTCCTAAACCTTGCTGCTACCTGAGCTTGAAGTCTTTGAAGACATCTACTGCAGAACTGACATATGAATCTGTTAAGTAGCTCAACTTCCCCTTCCATCCTGCCCCACAGATCTGCTCTGCAGTGCTAGGTCTCATTCTAGATTACAGTGTTTACTAGGCAAGGAGAAGAGACTGCAAAATTCTAATAGTTACAAATTATCCTGAGACATGACTTAGGTGGAACTTAAAGCTCATTCTACCAGGTGAGGAACACTGCCCCCTTTTACATGAGCAGAAAAATCTCTGCATGCCATAGTTTTATGCTGTTATTTCCAAAATTGTACTGCTCCTCCATAAGCTGAAAAAAGGGATGTGTTGCCAATACAAACAAAGCTTGCCATGGACTATTAATGTCAGTACCTTACTTTTCGCTCCTTAAAGAATCAGAAACTGAAAGTACTCTCTGGACTACAGCCCGGGTTTAAGCTGGCCTAATTGTTCTCTCCTTAAATATTTTCATTTTCATGTACTTTATAAGTTATGCAGTACTGACTAAACAGCAAATGGGCAGGTACAAGACAAGACTATGAAAAAAAAATACTGGAAACCACCACTTAATAAAGCAGGGGAAGGAGGGTAGTGAGAGGAGTAAGACCACAGTATAACCCTTGAGATGGGCAAAACCAGAAGTCCTTCATGCACAAGAATTCACTTTACAAATGTCAGATACAAATAACATCCCTCTGCCACAGCTCCTCAGGGACAATACCTACCTATGTATTGAGCCTTTACAGAAACTTTTCTTTCAAAACTAACAAGCAGCAAATATCTGGTGGCATTCAGAAATAGCACTTTGTTTAATTTCTATCCAAAGTTCACATTTCTCATTGTGGAAGAAGTGGTAGCCATGCACATGCTTCTGACCATGATGCTGGTATTTACTCCTTTAGAAATGTGGTTTTTGTTGACGGAGTGACAAAATTATTTTTTGGTTTTTTAAAAAGGAAATAAGTTTAGAAGTTGGTTTTTTTTTTTTTAATTAGATGAAAAGACAGTTTATAGGATTTGGGGGATTTTATTTCAAACTTGAGGATAGTTAATTGAATAGAAGCTAAAAAGTTTTGTTTGAGTAATTTATTAGAAAAAGAAGAGAACAAAGAAACTAATTGTTTTTGTGAGGTGTTTTACCAGGGGCAAGGAACTCTTGCACCTGGCTTGGTTTTTCTTTATAAAGTTTTGTTATTTTGCCTTTTATTAAAACCTTTTTGTTTCCAACACTACTGTGACTGACATATTTTATGAAAAATTCTTTTGCCAGGATTTCTTTCCCTGGGAAGCTGGGAAGCTTCAACTTCTCCATGTTTTGCTCCTCTGGAATGAGATTTGGAGAATTATATACCCAGCACGTGAATTGTTTTTAATTAACAGCCAATCACAGCCAGCTGTGTCGGACTCTCTGAGTCTGTCACAAGATTTTATTATTAATTCCTTTCCAGCCTTCTGATGTCTCCTTTCCCTTTCTTGAGTATAGTTTTAAAATATCATTTTCTTTTAATATAATATATATCATAAAATAATAAATAAGCCTTCTGAAATATGGAGTCAAATTGTCATCTCTTCCCTAGTCCTGGGACCCTCAAACACCACCACAGACTACCACAAAAGCCATCCTGGTAATTTTATGCCTTCCAAAGTAGCTGAGCTATCTAGAGTGTGAAATATATCTCCAAAAGCTTATGAGAGCTGGCTGGAAGAGACTGCTATTTCAATTCCTTAAATAAATGAATCCCACAAGGGAAAGGCCATACCTTGTACAACGGCCGCCGGACGTCAATGGGACAGTTCTGTATGACTTCATCCACTACATCCGAAATGGACTCCATGAAATCAGGGTTGGCAAACTAAAATGAAACACAACAGCCATTAGATGTTTCATCCAAAGAACAGAGAAATTAAAAAGGCAGAAATAAGACTGTGGAGAGACTTTATAATAGGGGATGAGTGGGAGTTTCAAGTCCTTGCTCACCATTTATTCTACATTAAAACAAACACTTTTCTGCAAGGGAAATGAGAATTTCTTTTTTCTGCTAAGAAAATCAGATTCTCTTCCTTGGTCAGAAATTCACTGTTTACAATTTATGCACCACGCACTTTTATTGCCTGCAAGATGAGTTTGAGTTTTCCTGCAATATTAAACACACTGTTACCACTCACTGTAGTCTTGCCTTTCCTTTCAAGGGAGATTAGAAACACCAGTGGGCAAATCAGAATGCTTCTCTGCAAGAAGATTTTAATGCTGCTAAA
Source organism: Fringilla coelebs (assembly GCF_963513975.1). Taxonomy (NCBI): domain Eukaryota; kingdom Metazoa; phylum Chordata; class Aves; order Passeriformes; family Fringillidae; genus Fringilla; species Fringilla coelebs. Next base: position 146,488,505 of record NC_140028.1, read on the forward strand.
ATATTTCAGTTAAATTCCCACCAAAAAGTCATATTTTTTCCCAAGTCCAGGAAGTATCTAATGTTCAAAAAAGCATAAATAGTCTAAGATTCTGAGTGAAAGCCCCTATCAATGCAAACATGAACACAATGCTAATGTAAATGTCTGCATTTATAAGAGAGTCAAGAGTTGCTAATGCTAGAAAATAATCTAGTGGAAATTTTCCACTTATCATATGCTTTAAAGAAAAGAACTGGTAACAGCCCATGTTTCTTTCTTTTTAGGGGGTAAACTCTAAAAAATTATTTACCAATACATAGTAATATATTATTCTAGATATATTAGAAGCTTTTGTGTAGAAGTACATGGGATTTACACTCAAAACAAGATGAGGTATCTACATGGATGAACAAATAACAGCAGTCAAGCATAACAAGTATACACTGAACTGAGAGAAAATTAGCAAAGCAAGTTGGCTTGGAGCTCAGGAGCCCTAAAAAAGATGGGGGCACTTCCCAAGAATTCAAACTAACTTCCACAGTAAAAATCAATCATGCAAGAAGCAAAAATATTAAGCCACATAAACAAAAAGAGAAGCTGCTGCACACCAAGTTTTCATCTGAATGAACTACACCCTGAAAACTCCTGAGCTCTCCATAAAGATATTGGTAAAACAGCAGGGGAAAAGGAATAAGTAGAAATGAGAGGTAGGGTATAACACCATCCCAGAACAGAGACAAAATGTAAAATTGCAGTCTGCCAGCCAATACAATATGGTTGGAGAACGGCAAATAAAATCTCTCATTTAAAAAGTAGAGAAATAATCTGGATAGCCACAAACCCCAAGACCTAACTTCAGAAGTATTAAAGACTTCAGAACAAATTCTGTAAACTGAAAATAGGAAAAGATTACAAAACAGGTTTACCAAAGGCACTTTTTACTTAGCTAAGCTGCTACCCTTTCAAGTGAGGAGTTAATGAAACACAGCAAGAAATTCTCTTTTGATGCAGTACACATCACCTATTGTATTCTTCTTGTCTAGGAAGTCAGTTTAGGTTTGAGTGTTTTTTTCTACACAGAGTCAAGAAACTACCAAGAAATGAAAAAAATGGAAATTGGTTCTTTATCCCATTCCCAACAGTCTTTTTAGAGACTATGGAATGAGAAATTCTTGAAATTATGTCTGACATGGGATTCAGTGCTTCTCTGTTAAATCACATTGGTAAACAGCAGGGAAGAAAAACTATTTAGCTCAAAGATTTAATACTGGCACAAGATCAGATGGCTACAAACTGACCAAAGAAGATTACAGCTGGAATTCAGACAAAAGGTGGCAGAAAGAAGCTTTTTAATATTCTTCCAAGGAGCAGGATAGAAAAAGGGAAACTTTACCAGTGCTGATGTGGATTTTAATAAAACTTTTTAACAGTATTACAGATTATGGGTGCCTGAATAAATTCAACTAAGTGTGCAGGAATGGAGAGGACCTGTATTAAAACCTGACTCCTTCCCCTCAACAATATCCTGAAACTCCCTCAAACTGAACTCTCAAAAATCAGAGAGAGGAGGTAATCTTCCCCAGAATTGCACATAATACTTATGACCACACCAAAAGAGATTTCAATAGACTTCCTTCAAGGATAAATTTATCATCCATGCCTTACAAATTGATTCAGTATCAAAAGTCTGCATCTAATATTTAGAATATCATCAAGGCCATGCTTAGTAGTGCCCTAAGGGATTGGCAGCATACAAAGTATAAGGGCAGGCTTGTTTAAAGTGATGCTGAAAGAGGAAAACGCAATAAAAAAACTGTGAAATGAAACAATTACTTTTCAAGTTCAGATTGAAACAGAACAGAACAAGATCTTTTAAACGTTAGACTGGACATCACAAAACCACTTTTCTGCTGTGCTGACGTTACCTGTGAGCGCACCTGGCTCGCGTTCAGGAGACTCACTGGCCCCTCACTGCCACGGGATGGCGCCCAGGCACCGGGAATGGCACAACTGAGCACGGCCAGTCCCTGCTCTTACCTCGGGATGGAAGAAGATTTCCGGCCCGAGGAACCTCTCATAACCAACATCAATAACAAACTTGGTTTTGTTGATGGCGTTGATGCCCGTGTATTGTTTGATCCACCTGCGAGCGTCCCCGTCGTACTTGGCAAATTCCTTCACTATGTCGGGGCAGATGTAACAGTATTTCTCCTGGTAAGAAACACCAGGTGTTAAAAAGAGCTGAAATCATTAGTACATCAGTCAATTAAAGTGCAACACAAACAGGAGAGAAAAATGTGAGCATTTTTACAGATGGAGCTGTTCAAGGGACTTTCTCACCCAAATCACTACTGAAGCCTCAGCCCCTCGAGGCACGAGGGCCCATTTGCTTCCAAAGGGCTGCACACACTCACTCAGCTACATTTGCCTCTCCCAAAATGAAAACATCACCAACAGTAGGTCTGTGACAATAAAGAATTTAAAGGGCAAGCTTTCACAGCATGAGCAGGCCCACACAATCATCCTACTTTTTTTTTTTAAGTTCTATTACAAAGCAAATTTTAAACAACTCCAAAGTTGAAATGCTGATTTAAGCTACAGAACATACTCACTCCAAACAGCCTAGCATGAATATTTTCTTTCTCTTTCTCCTTCCCCCACACTTGATTGGATAAACCACCAGAAGCTGTTGTAATTGTAATACACTGCCTACATCTGCATTTTTAAGAGAGCTACTGGCAACTTGCTAGAGCCAAAAAATTAGCTCACAGAGATTTACTATGTATTTATTAAGAGATAAAGGAGGATGTACCTTTATGGCTTTTGCTGTCTCCAGAGATTGTTCAGGAGGAATTCCTACCTCCCTTTCCCTTAGAAGCTGTTGAATAAAGTAAGTAATATCTCTACCTGCAATAGGAATATGTTTGATGCAACTTCCAATTACATAGCCTTCTGCCTATGTAGGAGGGAGGAGAGGAAAAGACATATTTAAGGGGAAAAATTACTGTGTATCAATAATTAGCATTCATTTTTATAATACTCTGATTTTCTATTAAAAGCAAAATCATGAAATTTCAAAATCACTCTAAAATTGTGCAACCCACTGCAAAGTGAATATAATTTTTATTTAAACATCTTGATTACCACATATAAACAGATATTGGCTATCTAATAGATGCACAAGTGATAAACATATCAGTCAGATCTGTATAAATTAGTCAGATCTGATGGTTCCTTTATGGTATCATTAGAAAAGCAAACATAATATAAATAAACTACCTGTGTTCTGTTTGAGAGTGAAAAATTAATAGATAAAAATATAAAATTAAATTTCTCAGACAAGAAAAATCACATAGGAATAGAAAACTCAAACAGAAGTACAATCTTACAATAAGCACAACAAAACCAAGAAATCTATTTGCTGAATTTTTTTAGGATGTATTTACTGAAAACACTGATATTCCTGAGCCACGTTATTTCTTCCCTTGCTTTTTTTTTTTACACTTTTAAGAGTTTCACATAGTAAATGCTGTTTCTCCTCAACACTGCCCATATGACAAAACACTGAGAAGATCAAGTTAACACCAAAATGCAAGATGAAGTTAAAAGGAATCAAAATTTCTAATATACCTGACCATTCAAGGACACAGTATGGTTCAAAGATACACAAAATGACATCAGCGGATGTCAGTATGCATAGATAACTCTGCATTTTTAACATCCTCACATAACTAAACTGATAAGATTGATCATGTGTAAGAACAGGTACTTTTATAAATTTGTAGTTGTTTCCACATAAGCAGAATGGAAACAATAAAATACAATAAATCATATTAAAAGCACACATTACCAGATATATTAAACAGTCAAAATGCAGGGTGGCTCTTTAATTCAGAGGCACAACTCAAAGAAGTTGGGACATTTCTTGTCAGACACTGTTGGCATGCAGGAGACATAAACCCATGATAATCATTGATATTTAAGAGAACTGAGGCATCACAGTAACAGCAAGGTTTCACACAGAAATAGCCTTTTAAAAGCTGGAATGATGGTTCCTTACTGTACCCTTCCTGTAGTCTGCAAGCTAAATTAATATATACTGAAATACATACTTTTGCAAGGAAAGAAGTCTCAGCAAACACTAAAAATTTCAAAATAAGGTTTCATTTGGTGCTGCTTATTTAAATTTGTAGTAAAACAAACCCTGTCCAAAGCAGTGCTGATTTTAAAGTGCATCCTGCTCCTTACCACAGGGATCACGTGGGTCACTCCATCACCACTGTCGATGACAATTCCAGTCAGAGTCCGCTCCCCGACCTGCCGTGACGTCCAGGAGGCAGCTAAGGCCAACACTGCCTACAGCACAGAGAGTTTATATTTAGAAGCAGGCAGAGTGCTCTCATTTACACTCCCAAAAAATAGAGTTTCAAACATTTTACACACATGCCTACAATACACCAAAACACTGCAGTTGTTTTCTGCTTTAGAAGAATGCATTCACTTTGTTCACCTGCACAGCAATGTAAAGTCCTGGGATGTTAAATGATTCAAACATGATTTCTGCAAGATATTCTCTGTTTTCTGGTGTGTTCAGTGGAGGCTCTGTCTGCAAAAACAAAGAGTTTTGAAAAAACACCTCAATAGTTTGGTATCAAGCTAATCAAACTTTTGGTAATCCAATTTTTGAAATGCTCAGTGCACTCAAAATAAAAAATTTCAAACAGAATTTAAACAGTGTTTGAAGCTTATAGCTGACCTGCAGTAGCCTGCATCACAAAATTAACACAATATAGTCATAATGCAGCTTTAAAGATTAGTTTTCTCCTCCCAACCCAAACCTTGTCATTACTAGAGAAATAAGACATACAGAGAAAAATCCTCCAGCAGAGCTCCTTGTGCTTGGAATGGTATTTGGCTTTCCTCTTACAAAACTATTTCTTACCAGGCCTTATTAACTCACCATTAAAAAATAGTGATCCTCAGGCTCAGCTCGAAGGTACTTAAAAATGACTTGTTCCATGAACCTCTCCATGAGGTCCCAGTCCTCAACAATTCCATGTCGGATAGGCCACTGCAAGAGCAGAACTTGTCAGCACTGGATCATGCAAGGACAAAGAAACCCAGCAACAGGAAGAGTCTGACACCTCATCTCACAGGAATCTCATCAAACCCATCCTGACTAATTCGGAGGCACAATTCAAATTTACCTCCTGCTCCCAGGTACTTCCAAGCCCAATTCTACCTTGCAGGACCAGCAGCCAGAGTCCAGACTGTATTCCTGTTAGTCTGTTGCAGAACTGTGTTTTAACCTCTTTTTGTATAAATTTTATCACTTAAAAAGTTTAGAAGCATACTTGGCTTCAATATGCCTTTCCATATTATAAAAAGAAATAAAGACCATATAGGCTATATATTTTTCACCTAAAATTTCTGGCAGGGATGATGTTTACATTTTGTTCAACATTAAGAACACAGCTGACATTTAAGTAACACAGAAGGATGTATAAAATATGATTTTTTTCCACATAGTTCATAAGCCAGTAACACTTTGTAAGTACAAGAAGTCCTTTACTAGGGTATGGAAAATATGATTCACAGAAAAGCTGCATTGAAGACAGCCCTTCACAAAACAATTGTGACTTTCCCTGAAGCAAAAGTATCCAACACATTTCCCAGTTTGTGTGCCATGTTAAAAGGGTACACTTTTAGCAAGAATTTAAATATTCAGTGTATATTACTATTTTAATAACTCAGAATTTTGAAAACTGAACAGCTGCACTGTATCAATGAATATTTACACAAACACCAACCACACAAGACAGCACTAGTAAAACAGATATCTAAAAAAGGGTAAAGCCATGAACCAAATCAGGCAGTTCTTAAAAAGCAACAAAAACTTTACAAAAAATGCAAACGTGTTTTGAATGGCTATTCAGAAGTCCTAGAACATTTTATCATAAAAATGTGAGAGTTGGAAAAGGCTGTTGAAGTCTCCTGAATGCTCACCTTTGTAGCATAGGTAGGTTTATCTATGGCTTCATCTCCTATGAAAAAGTCCAGATCATCAACACCTTTCATTACTCTCCTCTGAGCCTGGTCCCCCACTTTGGCCGACTCTCGGATTGCAATACCTTAAAATAAACCCAAAAAACAAATCAAAACAAAATTAAAACAGATAAATACCAAGTGATGAATGTTTATTTACTTAAGGATTCTTCTCCAGAAATAAAAATTGGGATATAAAAAGTAGAAATCATGTAAGTGATCTACTGACAAGCCAATAGAGCCAAGTTCATTCTCACTGCATCCTGCAGGATTCTACTCACCCAACCCTCATTATTGCACCTAATAATTCACAGAAAATACTGAAAATACATTTTTTTACAGACTACAGCAGCCACTAAACCTGTACAAGGGCAGCATTCCAGAAAGCAACATGATTTTTTGAGTTCCAACTCTAGAATGAAGAGAGAGAGCACAGGAGAATAAGAAAATAAACTGTGCATTCAAAAAAAAGTATTGGAGTCATTATCCTGGTTGGTGAGAAAGAGGAAAGAGGGAGGGGAGAAATCAATTTGCAGGGCTACTGAGAAATCTCTGGAGACACTTATGCTTCCCATTAGCAGCCTTCAACTATCACTAAAATTATTAGATGATGGCTGCTGTAGGCAAGAAGATGAGACAGCAAAATCCAAATCTGGGGCAAGCTAAAAATAAAAATGGAATGAAGTACTGCTAAAACGTAACCTTATTTATATGGTTTTATTTTAATAGGTCATAATCAGGGATAATCAGGGTCTAAATAACATGAAGCAGAAATTTCAGAGTAGGCAGGCATCACCCACAAACACATCAAATACTACTAGCACCAAAAAATGACTCACAGACTAACAATTCTTTTGGAAAAATAGCTACCCCCCCCCAAGAGGTTTACAGTTGTATAAAACAGGATTTATAGCAAATTCACAGGAAATCCCTCCTATCCCACTTCTTTAACATAAGACATTTAAATCTTTATCAGTGGTTTTGGTTTCAAATTTTACAGTACTTAATATAGTGAGACTATAAGCAGTACTGCAGCTACACCTGGTGAAGAACTGTGTCCCCTTCACTTCTTTGGCCACCAATTACCTTTATAACTTCCTTATCTTTATACTTTTTCCCATGAGTATCTACAAGGTAGTCTACATGCATTAATATGAGTTAATTGGTAAAGTTTACAAAAAGTAAAAAGCAGTGTTTAACATAAATGGAGGTAACAGATGCCATTATAGATGTAAATACATAGTACTACTATTTTTATATCTATATATATACAGCATTTCAGAAAAACTATTAAGATGTCAATTAAAATCAAGAACACCAGAAAAGTATAACATTTTACACAAGTTTAACACACACACAAAAAATTAAAGAGTAAATCTGTTCAACAAAAGCATGTTAAATGTGCAAGAACATTTTAATTGGTAAACACACACCCAAAAGGAACATTTTTCTAATAGCAACAACTTTTTTGAATATTAAACTGTCTACAGTCCCAGACAATGTAAATAAGGCAGACACCACCTGCACTTTAGTACTTAATTTGATTGGGAGCCTTCCCCCAGATTATCCAGGCTGTAACCATGGTGTCAGGTAGACAGGAGGTAAATTGCATTCTGTCTACTTGAGTGTCCTGGCCAAAAAATAATGGAGATAAAAAGGAAATTGGACTGGAGTTCTCTTCATCTTTGTCATAGCAACCAAGAGCTGGTTTAATGAGCAACAGTCCTAGCTAACTGCAGACAAGGAGCTCTGTTTAGCTACACTCCAGCCAAGGATGCTAACAGGGTGAATATCACTTCCCAGATGGACACAGGGCTGTGAGGGCTGAGTTGGGAGTTGGAAGCATGTCATTTAATCCTCAAAGTGCTCAGTGACAGCAGTGTATGTTACAATTTGGAGAGAGAAAAGAAATCAACTCACATGATGGGATAATGAACTGAGGTTCTGTATTTCCTGCATAGCCAAGCTTCGTATACCTAGGGGAAAAAAAATATCACCAGGTCGTTAGATGCACTTAGATACAAAAACATGAAGAAAAAAATACTTTCAATTCACTCCACTTCTTAAAGAGAAGGTGAAACATGCACCACATGTCATGTCCATATTTTCTGGGTTATGCTTTCAAGTATCACCCTGCTGAAAAGAAAACTCAAAGTGGTAAATATTTTAAGTGTTAATTTATTTTTCAGACAACTTCAGCTGATGGATTTTGCTAGTGTTTTTCAGAACTATCAAGTCTGAAAACTCAACTCTTACTTTTTCCATCTTGTTGACCAGCTATGACAAAGGACAGGCAGGTCACTTTGCACCCTTTGGGAAAAATTAGAGCCATACAGATTTTACCCTTCAGTTACCATGACCAAAGAGAGCCTTAGACTTTACATATTTGTTTAATATTCTCAAATACAGGAAAAAAAGAAATAATACAGTATCACAAGTATAAACCACAGGAGAGAGAACTCTTGTTACAATCCTGATACAATTCCCTTTCAGGCCTTGAACAAACCATTCACTTTGTCACAGGTATATTATCTGTGTGTGTGATAAAAGACAAATACCACACCAAAGCAAGCCTGCACTGATGAAATGCTTTAGAAATGGGCAGCAGATGGTACAAAGCATTGATCATTTCTTTCAATATACATATAAGATCTATTTTAACAATTAAAGGCTTAAAAGGAAAGAAGGGGGGAAAAAAAAGTAAAGAAATTTTCACATAAAACTTAAAAATTTCTACAGGTGTTAGTGGCAGCAAGCTACTCCAGGTCTTTAGCAACTAGAAATAATTAATATCCCAGACTATGAAAAACAGCTCTATTTACTAGGGGAAAAAAAAAGAAAAAACCCACAATGACGACAAAACCCACATTAGAAACTGATAAAAGAAAAATCAACCCAACTAAATTGATTGAATGCTTGCAGAGACTGATGCCACTCTTGAGTACTGCCATTAGCTTGAAACAGAAGTACAGCAGCAGCAGGATTTGAGGGAATCAGCATTGTTCACATCCTTTTTACACAAAAAATATAAAGCCATGATATTCTTAAATGAGACCAATCCCAGTCTAGGTCCTAAAGTGAATTTGAAGTCTTTGTCTGCATCCTACTCTCAATATTTGCAAATAATATTATGCCATTGCCAAAAAAGAGGTTTGCATCTTCATTAGCAGCTTGAAAAGTAGGTTCCTCTTTACAGAGTATTTGGTATAAAAATACTCATTAAGGATCACAGTTTTCTTAGATAAAGGAATTAATCTAAATTGAATTATCAATGACCTTGGACTTAAATATTTATATTTCGACTTCTCTTCAAAGCTATAGCTTCAATAGACTTCAAACAATAGTTAAAAAGCCATTCCCCCAAGGCTAAAAAGACAAGGACTGTGTTTTGCAGGCAAGGGTTTGTTGGGTTTTTAATCATCATTATAGACATATGCTTTCAGTCTAATCCAAATTGTTTATGCACACTTGCTGTGGCTCTCAGAAAAACATAATCAGGATGTTAAATTAGACTGACTGTAAAGGAGGACATTACTAGTAAAAGTTCTTTTTATGATTATTATTATTGCATAGATTCCTCACATTTTAGAATGAGGCCTACCTAGGGAATATTGTTAAAACATAACAAGCAACAACAGGAGTTCCACTGGGATTTAAGACCAGTACAGGCCACTTCCTCTTATTTCTCTCTCTGAAATGAATCATGACTAAATGAACATAATGAAAACCAAGGAAAACATTTCTATTTGTTTAAAAGACCTAGTTTCAAGGCTTAGAAATGACAATTAGGCAGAAACATCATGAAAAAAAACCTTTCAAGCCTCAGGGACAAAAACCAAAGACAATACACATACATATATATACTTTTCATACAATTTTTATATATCTGTGTGCATGAATAAACTAAAAGGTTCCTGCAGTCTATCCAGAACTCATTTCTTAAAGTAATGTCTGGCCAAGAGGTGAGTTCAGTTTGCCATCTTTTCCCCCTCAACACACATGCTAAACTTACACCCACTCACAGTATTAAAAAAAGAAAACACTCTCAAAAGTCAACTTGGGCTACCAGTCTGCAGGAGCTTCACCTTCCCTCTCCAGAATGAATCAGATCTCCCTACCAGGATAATTGGTAAAGTTACCAAACCCCTACAGCTCAGTATTTTACTGATTCATTTTTAACCTGGGTTAATTCTCCTACTAAAAAACTACCAAATAAGTTTATTTCTCAGCATAATGAAAAAAAAAATCTCTTTAAAGAATTAATCTCACAGAAGGTAACATATGGAACGATTTTTATTGCATGTCATTAATCCATGAAAGACTAATACTAAAACAAAGAGAATAACTAAATTCTCAGTTCAATGGTGAAGCAAATAAGCAGAAAAACAAAACCTGGTAAAAAAACCAACCTACTTAGCATCAAACAAGAGACAGACTGGAACAAGCAGACACATTTCAGGTGTTCTTGACAAAATCAAATGGAAGAGAAACTCAGATTTGTCCCAAGACCACTCAGGAAGAGAAGGCAAATAGATCAAGCAGTTGTGCAGCTCTTTGCTCTCCAGGAGCCTCAGGACATGGCAGACTTGGTCCCAGATCTCTGTTGTGCCCAGCAGGACCCAAACTCATTCCTCCTCTCAAGGGTACATTAAAGTGTTTGGGTGACCCATTTCCAGCACCTCCTACAGAAAATACTCCCTTTCCTACATGATATTTAAATATTTACTGAACAGAAAGGCTCTGGACTTTAACAGTTACAGAGGGTACCTGGTCTCCAGTCCCTTCTCCAATGAATATTTAAGCATCTAAAACACAATTTTCTTTCTCCTGGGTTACAGCCTAGCAGACTAATGGTAATGCAACATCTTGTGATCTGTAAAACTACAGAGACAGCTGTAGTGGAATGTGTAGATAATCAGTATTCCAACTTAATTTCATTAAAAGCAGCAATTTGTTGCCAGTGAGAGAGGAACCTACTGGAAACAGGCCAAAATATAGGATACTGCACTAAAAATTAGCAGAAAACTGATCCAATAGACTAAGGCTATTTCATGCAAGGAGATTTGGAGGACTACACATTTTGTTTTAAATCTCTGGAAATTAAATGTTGAAACAAGCAACTTCTAAAAATAGTGCCATCCCTTTCATACTGTTTTGACCAGGTGACGAGTTCATACACAAACCAGTTTCACAAACCTTTGCATGAGGATTGGTCATCCTAACCCTGTTCTCTTCTGAGGTCCCATCAAGATGGAAAGATGGAAGAACTTACATCAAGAATTGACTCCAAAGAGATATAAATGGACTGCACTTGGGAGCAGATGCTGCACCCTCAACCACTTTAGAGAGAAGAGGTATGTTTAGGGAAATTCTTTCCAAAGCATGAGAACAAATCACAAACTCAAAGCAGTTGCTTTATCCATCTGAAAACACAAGACATTCAATTTTTCTCTGCACAAGTATGCAAAAGAGCAAAGCCCAAATGCAACTACTTTAGCATTTGATCACTCTCCATTGCTTTTTTGGTCCACATCTTTAAAACTATGTGTTACATTCACACAAAAAAAAACTCTGAAAAGATAAATATGAAGTGACTAAAAATAGCAGAATGCTTTGAGAACGTCCTGTAAACAAACAAATAGCCTCTGTAAATAGAACACTTTCCCTGACAGCTAAGAGGCTGAATAACCAGGCTGCTGCTGCTGCCAGAACACCTGTGATGCCAGGCTGCCATAGCAGACTCTATTATCATTATTATGAGCATGTCTAAGGAACTTGCAACACGAGTTCTTCATGAAGATTTGGAAAAGCACTTTTGAAAACAAGGGATGGGAATGAAGACATGAAGGAGAAAATTTCAAATAGGAAAAAAAAAATCTGTTTTGTCTGCACAATTTACCCAAGAGCACCAGCAGCCACCATAAGAATAAAGAGTACAATAGAGCCATTGGGTTTCTTGAGAAAGTCTAGCACTTTGCAGGACTGAAGCCTGTGATTATAAACAACAGTTAATTAACTCAGGTTCCTCAGACCCAGAACAGCAATTACAATAATGCCTGTTCAGAAATATAGTAAGAGAAGGGAAAAGCATGTTCTGAGGCTCCAGCAATCTTTAATTGCAACATCATCAAAAAACACCTTGAGCTTCAAGTTTTAAGATCCAGTCCAGCTCAGTTCTCCCAGAAATCAAGTATTTACCTCTAAACTCATCTGTAGAACTTTGTGAAAGTACTTTCTCTTTACTAAAAAGGAATGGCTTGAATAAAATACACCCAAAACCAGAAGCACTCCTCAGCATCTACAAATACACTGAAGAGGGGTATTTTAAGATATCTTTGTTTTGCTCACCCACCTACTACTGTTCTGATGTCCCACAGCTAAATGCCAATTAATAAAACTGGTTATGAAGTCTAAAGCTATTTAAAACAGCAACACAAAAGGTCTGGTAGTCCTAAGAAACTAAAAATAGCATGCCCTTCTCCACAAAAAGAGCGACAGCAATGTGTAAACTGATCACGAGGAGAATCTCATGCAGAGAAAAATCAAGATGTAGTGCATCAAAACTGCACTATGTCAAGTCATTTGCAAATACTAATGGAAAATATTATAGCAAATTATTAACTATTCCTGCAAGATTTGTGAATAAAAGAGTGAACAGTTTATGGCAAAGGAAATTCAAGTCATCTACATCCAATGGACTAAAGGAACGTTATCCTGTCTGGCTACAAAAATATGTTGCTCACTGAAGGTCTGTAACTATTTTTTATACACCTGTTCTTACTTTTTTTTTAGGAATTCTGGCATTTTACAGGACTGAGGCATGTGGCTGCTAATTACAGTACATTAAGCCAGCCTCCTTATGCACAAAACAGCAACAAAAGCATTCTTTTAAGAATTTTCTTAAAACCCCTTATATGAAAAAAAAAGATGGATTAGTGGCTGGACAGAACACCTCATTCAGTACCAGAGATTTAATAGAAAAGTGCATTTTATATACACAATGTCCCACAGTGCATATACCTTTCCCTTTCTGCTATGTTCTTCCCAATTTTTCATCTGAAAGCCCTTTCATGAATAATTTGAATGAATTGTTTGAAGCTTGTAACCCAAAGCAGATTCATTCTAACAATAAAAAGGTTTTCAGCCCACACAGAGGAAAATTCCAGAGACTGCGTATCAATGAGTCAAGCTACTTCTTCTCGCTGCTTTTGTTCAGACTCGTTTCATCCTGAATTCTGCAAGACAACTTATTTCACATTCAGCAGTCTCTTTGCTGAAAAGTCTTCCATTTTTGAGTGCCCTACAACATAGTCAAGCACAAGTCCCACCAGCAGAGATATCATGTTATCTCCTGTGAATCAAGATCACTTGGAGGCATTGAAAAACAAACGTGCATCACTTGGGGACTATCCAAACTCTTCCTGAAACAAAACAATATACATGCCCCTCCCCCACAAAACCCATCAGCTTTACTCATGCAAGCACTAAACAGATTTTAGAAACTCAACTTCAATTATTATTTCTTTGAAAGGACACAATAAGCAATGTCCTATCCTTATTTGTTTTGTGTAACTGTTGGCCAGCAATATCTACTGTTAATGTAACACTGGAATTACTCCACAAACTGAAAGCCAAGGGGGTCTCCTCCAAAAGGCAGCTTTGACATTTAATGTATTTTCTCAGTTTTACAGTTTCTACTATACCCTTTTTAAAGGATCCACCCAGACCTCCCATTTTTCTCTAAATTATCAAGTAGTAATCCTGTAATATCAACAGATCTGGGGAAAACAGATACTTAAAATATCTTCAGCAAATATATAGAAGAAGTCTGGGAAACTACCAAGAAGCATCTAAAGAGCAAGCAGAAGCAGACACAAGGTAGAACCTGATCTCTATTCTACTTCCAAAGTATCCAGCTGCGAACTCCAGTATTCCCCACTGAGGGAACAGAGCTGGTTTCTGGTAAGCTAAAGTATAAGCAGAAACAGGCAAAGATTTCTAAAACTTTCATGACAGTTTAATACAGACATATTTCAAAATGTGACACACCTTTTCAGGAGAAGGCAATGTGGCACCACAGCGCTGCAAAGTGCTTCCTGTGGTTACCTAGGGATTGGGGTTTCTTGATTTGGTTGGATTAGTCTGGGGTTTAGTTTTTTAAAGATTGTTCCATTCAGGAAATTTTAAAGATAACTTTCCAAGTATTAAAAAAATTAAAATAGTATTACAAATTCCCTGCAGAGGAAAAGGCTAAATTAATGCAATCAGAGAGACCAAGTCTGACAAGTAAAGCTACTGCACGAATAGTTACTCATGGACCGGTGCTTCACTTCCTCTCCTCAGAGCTGTCTGTAACTGTTGGGCCAAAGGAAAGGTATTAATTAGCAAAAGCACACCACAGATTTAGTATAACAGCTGAATTACAGCTCCCTCTGACATCTCCCCCGCTAAGGCACAGCGGGACTGGATGCTGAATATCCATTCAGGTCTTCTCTAGCACAGAGAGGTAGGACAGAGCCGCTCCTGAAACGCCTCCCAAGCACAGCCTCTGCAATTCAGACTCACTCCTGTCCTCGAAGACTTGAGTTACAAAACTTGTGCTTTGGTTAAGTACGGAATAAATCTCACACTGATCAGGGAAAGGTGAAGGGATGACCCAATGACCGAGCGCATCACTGGAGCCAGGCAGCGCGCTCCCACCTCAGCCGAAATTGCTGAAATTAGGGACGGCTGGTTTCAAAGGGGAGAGGAGACAGGAGCCGGCACTGAGAGCGGCCCGGGGCACGGAGCTGGGCTCGCTGGGCTCTGTGTCCAGGCAGGCACCGACAGGATTGCCCCCGGCTCGGGCACCTCCGTGAGCCTTCCCAGGCATCGCCTCTGGACCGCTTTCAGTGCGGGCTCCTGGCTCCTCTCCCCTTCTGAAACCAGCCGTCCCCAATTTTAGCACTTGCATCATGCAGTACTTCACAGCCCGAGGACACAAACGAAAACGGGTCCCGAGAGGCGAAGAGGGCACACAGAAACACGCACGGCGGGGACACGGCAGAGCTGCCCCGCTCCGCGCTCCGGCGGGACGGAAGGGCAGGAGGGGCAGAGGGAGGACGAGAGCGATGGGCACCAGCCCGCTGAAGGCCGGAGGGGAGAGAAACCCTCAGCAAGCCGAGCGGCCACCGGGACACACGGCAGCAGCGCGGCCCCATGCGAGGAGCGCTCACCGGCAGCGGGAGGCAGCGGAGGGGCGCGGCGCGGAGACACCCCCCGTTCCCAGCACGGGCACCGGCAGCCGGACTCCCCTGCCCGCACTCACCCGGTGCCGCCGTCGATCACGCAGGGCGGCAGGCAGCTCGCCATGCTGCGGGGCCGGCAGTGCGGGCCCTACGCCACCATCCGGGCGGCCGCCGGCTCCCCCGGCGCGGGCTCCATGCGGGCGGGCCCGCAGCGGCCGCCGCCAGCGCCGCCCCCCGCGCCTGCGCCGCCGCCCGCGCCCGGGCCGCCATGTCGGGTCAGGGCCCTCCCGCGGGCGCGGCGTGAGGGAGAAGCTGGTTCGGGGCTGTGTCTGTGGCGGAGAGACATGCTCGGGGCTGCGTGATGGACTCGGCACTGCCGAGTCAATGTGGTTGGGAAGGAGCTCGGACGTCCTCGAGTCCAGCCTACCACCCAGCACGACCAGAGCACGTCCAGTCTTTTCTAAAACACCTCCGAGGTGGTGACTCCGCCGCCTGCCTGGGTTGCTCATTGCGAACTGAACTCCCGTTCCCCAAATGGACATCTCTGTATTATGAAACCTGTGCTCACCACAGATCCCAGCCAGCCACTGGACACTGTAAAGAAAATAACCCCAGCTAAAGCCAACACTTTCCACTCGTTACTGCACACCGCTGACATTGTGCACAGCTCCCACACTCACTCTGCTGCTTGTGAGAACACTCCTTCACCCATGTGAACCAGGGCCCCTGATGGATCTCATGAGCTTAAAATATTCTTAAGTTAGATATTTAAAAATTTCAGTTGGATAGTAGGTGTCATTATTAGATTATTCTTCACCCAGTGGGTGGTTGGGTGCTGAACAGGGTCCCCAGGAAAGTGGTCACAGCACCAGCCTGACAGAGCTCAAGAAATGTTTGGGAAATGCTCTCAGGCACGTGGCGTGGCTCTTGGGGATGTCCTGTACAGATCCAGGATGATTGACTTGGTGATTCTTGTGAATCCCTTCCAACTCAGGATATTCTGTGGTTCTTCCAAGCCACGCGTGATGGCAAAGGCTACAATGCACGTTGCAGGGGGAATAAAAGGCTCACCACCCTCCAGCAAGTGCTGCAGATGCTGCTGCCCCTCAGAGCAAGACCTGCCTCGGTTCACATCTCAGTGAAGGTGGGGTTTGCCCCCGGAAAAAACACCAACGTGGAACCAATCACTTGTAAAAACACAAAACTCTTTCTTTGGGTGCAGGTGGCTGCCCTTCAGCCACGTACTGGTACACTTGAGCACTTCAAACAAAAAACAACAAAAAAAAAATAGGCTGCAACATGCATCACCTGCAAAGTTGTTGATATCTAATTTGCATAGGGGATAATGATGTGTGACTCAGCCCTGGTCACACTGCGAGTGCGTGGTGATGCCAGAAATAGCTCCTCCAGATGCCTTGGCCTGAGCATGAACTGCAGAGCAAGCGTGTTTCCCATGAGGGGGCATTTTCCTATCCCCCACTCCCAGTTCCTCATTACTTTACCAGCATCTCGTGCTGACTGAAGGCCTGTGAAAGAAAATTAATGAGATGCATCCTCTGGTCCTCATACTCAGTGTTGGTGTGATGGCTATAGACTGTGCATATGTCCTGGGGGGGTTGTTCTGCCGTTTGCCACAAACTGAGCACACTTGCTCAACATATTTGTTCCCTCTGTTCCCCTTGGAGATTTTGGAAGATACAGAGCATGATGGAAGGGAGCCCAATTTGCTTGTTGGATGGGCTCCCTTTTCGGTGGTTTGAAACAGCGAATGTTCAGACTCTAATAAGTACCTCCAGAGCTGGGGATTGGAGTGTGATGGAAATTGTCTGCCCCCCCTCGTCTGGCCAGTGAAATCAAACAGCACATGGAAGGCACTGCTTTAGCATCCAACAGATAAAAGAAAGAATATGCTTTGACTTTCCTGGCCAAAATTTCCCCTCTCCCATGCTGTTGCACAATATGCTGCACTGGGCTCAGAGAATATTTGCTCGTATGCTATACGGGCACATCACCATAAACTTTCTTATAATTCACAACTTTCATTTAGTTTTATTTTTTTTAAAGAAGCTGCTAGCTGTTACAGCTGAGGAGAGAGAACACCTCATCTGGAAATGGGTATTGCAATAGCTCACGTGCAGCTTACAGGCTCTCTGTAGACATTCAATTTGCAAACAGCTGCAGAGGTTTCAAACATTTGTGCCCTGCCATTCTCTTTTCAAGCCATTTATAGAGTCCCTTGGGCATTGATTACTACCTGGGTAGCTCTCCCAGCTGTTTGAGTGCTCCCTAACCCACTTCAAGCAGAATCAGCTGAGTTCAAACAATTTAAATAGGAGCCATACGCTAACTGTGTTGATTGTGCCTGAAGTGTGTTAGGGATTACTCAAACAAGTTGCTTTGTTAGCAGAAGTGAGGGGAGGGGGTAAGACATAGTAACATCTTAAGCTGTTTCAGAAGATGACATCTGTCTGTAGTTTAAATAACACAGAGACAAGTCCATGGAGTACCTGGAACAGAAACTGTGCCATGAAAGTGTGATAACAAATGCCAGCTGATGGTCTTAGAGCAGTGGGAAGTGTGAAAACATTCATTCATCCTGGTGCTACATTAGAAACCCAGTATGTAATGATTATTTGAATGGAAATACAATAACTAGTTTCTCAGGTAGAATAGGAAGAATGAGACACCTGATCTAAGGTATAGGGAATGATAGATTCTTCCAAATACATCATCATGCAGTGTTTGGAGGATACCCTGGCCTCTCCCTTGGAACACAGCCCTTGTGATTGTCATTTCATGCTCTAAGCCCACAGATACCATTATCTCCTTCGGCTCTCAACACTGTATGGGTCACTGCAGTTGCTGAGTTTAAGCTGTGCTGGAAGGGAAATGGACACCCAAGGAGGCCTCAGTTTGGATCTCTGTAGTGCCTGCCACAAGTTACATAATTTAAGCTTTGTTGTCTTATGTTGGTTTGTCTACACCCCATTTCACCGCAGCATCCAAATGCCTTCCAGGAGTGTGTTAAGTGATGTGGCTAAATATCTGCCTCTCTTTCATTTCAGGCTCAAAGGCAGAACTGTGTAGGCAGCAGAGGGTTGGGGGTTTACTTTTTATTTTAGGGGTTTTATCTTAAAGTGTTGATGTTACAGTATGTTTACAACAAAGAAAGTAACCTAAGGGAGTAGAAGGTGGTGTAGCTTTAATAAGCCTTTACTCCCATGAGAATTTTTTCAGCACTAACAGAGCAGGTCTCAAGAAACTCAGATAACTTTGAAAATGCACATCTGCACTCAGCTACGAGAAGCCAGCATGTGAGAAGGGAGTGCTTGTGATGCTTTGTGTGAAGATGAGCTGCACATTGTGTTCTACATTGTGCATCTCCAAAGGTAATAGTGCCATACCCAGCTACATCGTGTTGCTGTTTCAGGGAAGGGGTAATGGAAACCCAGCTTTGGTTACATCTGTAATCTGCCAGGAGGAGACAGGGGTTCTTAAACAAAACAGATGCACTAGATTAGTGGCAGCTCAGAGTCCAGGGCCATCACCAAGTGGATTAGCAGGTTAACCCATAGTGTTTGCATACCCTCAAAGAAATGAGACTACAAAAAAGATTTTCTTTGTTTACATAACCTCTCCCCTGCTTGAGATTGCTTCAGTCAGCTTTTCCTCTTTGCTGAGCTGCTCTGTAAAAGCACCCTGTTGTCTCACTGGTACTGATAACACCTAAGATCTGCTGAAGGACTGTGCTGCTGGCACTATGGTCTTCCCATTGCCCAAACAACCTACCTGCATGTTCATGGTAAATTCTAGGTGAAAGGATTAGTTGTCATCTTCTTGTTTGGTGGCCACTTTCATAGAGGCCCCGAGAACATTCTTCTGTACTTCTACCTCTTCATAGAGAGGTCACCAATATCTTGAATTGTGTAACTTGAGAATGAGGAAACACTACCCCATGTCCCCTGAAGTTTCTGTACTGTCCATGCTTCATCCAAAATGATATGTTTTGGGGTATTTTTAAAATTTCTTTCAAATCTAAAATTTAAATCTTTAGATACATGTCCAATCAGCATTCTTTCTCTAAACTTTGATTTTAGATGTGGAGAACTGCTATCATATCATATCATATCATATCATATCATATCATATCATATCATAGTCGGTGAATTACTTTTGAGTTACATAAACTGTCCCCTCTGATTTTATTCATTGTACCAGCCAAAACCAGTGCTGACATCCCAGTCACAAATACAGGATTGAATTCCCACCTGGTTATCTAACTATCAGAAGCAATGACAACAAAAAATACTCACTTCAGAAGCTCAGCAAGCAGCAGCACTGAAAACAGGTCTTTAATCTCTCATTCTTCATAAACTTGAAGCTGGTTTAAGAGCAGCTGTTACAGAGTTGTCATCGTAAAATCACTGAGGAAAGGTCACCAAGTAATGATGTTCACACACCAGCAATCAGTGTTGCTCAATCACTAGAAGGTAAATGGATGGAGAAGCTAAACTTTCCCCTTGGCTGCAAAGCCCCCCAAAAAGACCAGTAACACAGTGTGAACTATTCATACAAAGATGTATCCGTAAAGCACACATTAGCTTATTGCTTACTTATACCTGTGCACAGCTATTTCTAGGACCTTTCTTCAGCAGGGTACTTCAGTCCACCTGCAATTTAAAGTACATGAGTACTCCCACTGAAAACAATAGAATCATCCATGTCCTTGAAGTTATATGTCCTTTAAATAGGTCTGCAAATCAAGGCCTTTAATTCCTTCCAACCAGACCTTAATACACTGTGGCAAAAAACTACAAGCTGCTTATGCAAACAGTCTAAAAAAGTACTTGCTGTCTTTAAATTATATCAGGGCCTTATGATACAAGACAAGTTAAAGAGGGTTTGGTTGATGGGGGACAGAGATGCATTTTGCAGAATAAGCGTCTTATTTCAGATTGTCTTTCCTGGTTGTGTATCCCACAGTTGTGGAATCCCTTGTGTGCTTCATACATCCATGGGGGGAACATTGCCATTACTGGTACCTCTCTGTTCAAAAGAATTTTTTGTCTCCCAGCTAAAAAATTTTCAGTGTTTCTCAGGTTTCTAAAACATCTCTTGTGTCTGCTCTTTCTGTGCTAGGGTTGAACAGAATCAGAATCCAATACTCCTGTTGATGATATTGTACTACCAGCCATGGTATAATCAACTACTTCCTACCTTCTTCTTTCTATAAGCCACTCTAGATTTACTATTGGTGTGTATTTTCTTAAATTTTGCACAGTGACTTCCTACCTCCCTTTCCTGAATGGCCGCTGTTAATTTAGATCTACTCAGAAACGTTTTGGATTCTATCTAGTCTATTTTCTATTTATACCACATTCATCACCATGGTAGCTGAATGCCTTAGAAAGTGCCTTTGAGGTAGAGACTATGCAAAGCTTATTTTAAACCACTCTGATTCTTTGCCTTTAAAATTGAATTCTCTCAACTTCATCCTACCCCAGCTGAGAAATTGCCCTTTTGCACTTTGCAAGGAACTGTCTGTAATTTGAAGCCAGTCCAACACTTGGGACCCAGTGTTAGCTGAGAATATCAGCTACAGCAACTCTAACCTATGTAAATAATACACTTATATTTCTCATATTCAAAGAGAAATATTATAGAACCTATAGAACATTCATAATTAATTAAAGCAGCAGTTCCTTAAACGTGAGCAAAACCAGAAGAGTTGCAGTAAACTCATGATCACTTTCACCTATGTTAACGTACCCATCTACCTCAAAATCTGGTTATTGACTGTACAGTCTAAGTCTGCATATTGAGGTGTATATGTATATATAATGACATAACTGTGTCACGTGGTTTTAAAACAGAACACCCAATTTTGTTCCATATACTGAGTTCTGTGTACTTTGCAATGTTGCACCATGAAATCTGCAAAAAAATTGCAGCTCTAATTTTAAAAAGAGTACACCAGAAGCCATATTTTTAAATCAGGGGATTTTACCTGCACTACTGAAGAATTCTGGCAAACAACAGAAGGTCTAGCCAGTACCTAGAAAAGGTCTGAACCACTCCATTCTTCCTATCTTGCTTAACAATCCTAGCAATACACTAGTGAATTGTAAATTTAAGGAAGAAAAAATAAGTCTGCCCATATTGAACATGGGAATAGCACAAAATCAGTTGTGTTTGTCAAGTTTTTATAGTAATTGTAGTGTTCACTTTCAAATTCCTCATTTGGGTTTTCAGTTTGGTATTCTTAGGAAAAAAGTTTATATTATCTAATAGTTTCTTCCCTCCCTCCAACAAACTCACTGGGCAATTTCAACCAAACTTGAGTCAGGGGTAGAGGCCTGAAAGATTTTCAGTTGTGTGAAGAAAATTCCTGAGAATCTTACAGGGAAAGACCAATATCACCCTCACAGAAAGATTCAGCATCAGCACAGCTCTATTGTTAGACAGCAACAAATTAACAAATTACCATGGCAGAGGCAACTTCCCAGGTGCCACTGTGTAAAGGAATATTTGCTTATTTTGCCTGAAATAGCTACAGAAACCCAGCAGAAAGGCACAGAACAGAGCAACACAGTGACGAATTTTTCACTGTTGGAGCATGTATGGCCACCCAAATGAAAACCACCAAGACAAAGAGAGATTTGAGTTCATGCAAGGGTACTCCAGGGTGCAGACAAAAACCCATAAATATAGAAGATACCATTATATTCTATAACGATATAGAAGCACCCCCACTCTGAGAAGTGCATCACCCATCTGTGTGTGCTGGACCTCCAGTCCAATGGTTCCATCCTTAAATAAAATCTCCTGCAAACTGAACTGAGCCTCTGTTACTCTAGATTGACAGCTGCACATCTTGTCTCTTGTGCACTGAACAGAATATTTTCTCCTATTACTGGTGTGAGTCATTAAAATACCATTCAGATAACTTTTATGCAATGTGGTTTTTATCAATATCAAACCTGCTCAAGTTTCGTGGTTTGCTAAGTTTCCCATGACATGCTGTTCATAAAGCGTGGATGTGCTTGTCACAACGATGCCATCTGAAACCTCCTCTGAGGCCCAGAAGACCTGATGGTAATAGAGAAGTGATTTCTTCATACAGCCCATGAAGCAAACAAGAGATCACAATAATCTGATGAGACGATATCCTCCAGCCCAGCCTACCTCTGCAGACATGTCAGTAGACTCGTTTGGACAAGCAGTTTGTTGTTTGTTTTCTTTTAAAATACATCAAATGAGTCCACACATCAACAAAGCAACAACATATTTTTCTAGTTACTAAAAGCATTTGTTAATCAGCCAAACCAGAGATACAGTGAAGCCTCTTTGTGATGAAGTCTTTGGTTCTCGAAGTCACCACAGCACTGTCACACACAACACAAACATCATTTTGATCTAATCAGGCTTTAAGAAAACATTTATTGTAGCTGAATACAGCTGTTCAAAAATCACAGACATCCAAACTGCATGTGACAGGATCAGCCCCAGAGGCACAAAACAGGGTCTGACCAAGCTTTGCTGCAGGAGTAGGGCACTAGCTGGTCTGAAGCCCCATTAAAAGCAACATGCCATTCCTCATCTCCTAAACCCCTGCTATTTAGACCAACTATCTCTCTGAGTCTGTGTGTAACTTTCCTAAGCGGCAGAACTATTTTTAAAAAAGCTTTTGAGGAAAAACTTGTGAATTTTTCAGGTTGCAACAAGTCACACACCAGAAGGGCTCTGAGACTGGTACTGGCATACAGTAATTGGAGGTGGAAACCCAGCCTTCCACAGAGGCCAGGGGCTCTTCAGTTGCATGATAATCCTGGGATATTCATTGTGCCAACAGTGAAATGGGCTGCTTCATTCTCCAAGGCTTTCCCATAAAAATATTCTCAAAAACTGGAGCTAGACCTTACTGCTAATTCAAGTAATTACATCTTTATTGAGCATTTGTATATTAAAATTCCCCAGAATCTAAAGTTGACAGTATTCATCCATTTAACAGTAAAAATGCTGAGTGTGAGGTGTTGTTTTGGTTCTAAGTTCAGAGGTCCAACATCTAACAGCTTTCACTCACTGCAAAGTGCTCAGACCTGTGGTAATTGTCCATTGATTTACACCTTTTTCCTTTTCTACCTCAAGTGCCATCAAGATTTATGCAAGCCTCAGCATTTTAAAGTTATATAAGCTCAGTCACTTTCAAAACTTATTATTTCCCTATATTAAATATCAAGGGAAACTCATCTTCCCAAAGCAGTACTTTCATCTTCTCCTATATGGACAAAGATAATTTTCTTCAAATGTTTTGCTGCTGCTTCCCCCTCAGCTCCTGAATCTCCACTCATACCTCCCTGCATCCAACTCCACTTGTTTTGGGGCGCTGAAATATCCATCAACTAGCAGATAAACTAGGCTTTTTCACAAAGTGTAGAATTTTGCAAGTGCATAACAAAATGTTTTGATACTACCGCTGTACAGAGGCAACCCCTGTGTCGCGAGTCTCCAAATCATGGCATCAGCGTTTTCGAAAACAAAGACTTTCAAGTCTGTGGACACCTGGTTTCACACACCACCTTCATGTACACCATAGTGCAAGAGGCCTGTTCTGCAACTGGAAATAAAAATACAATTGCAGCACCTGTAAACATATGCAAAGCATTGCTAATCTTTGTATCTCAGCCACGGGCAGCAGTGATGGCGCAGCCGCGCGGAGTGGGCTGGGGGTGATTAACCGGGTGGGTGGTGCTTGCACTGATCTCCTCACCCTGCCTGTTGCCCAAGCAAAATAGATCAAAGTTAAATTAAGTGTTTTTACCCACACTACAAGCAGACCCCCAGCTGAGGCAGACATGCATGGCCACTATGCCGTAAATCCTTGCATATCAGATTTCCTCTTGCCTCTACTCCCACTCTGAGAAAGGCTTATAGCAACTCTTCAGAGCAGCTAAGGAAGAAGTAGTTCTTTGGGACATGTGTGGGTGCCATGCCTTTCCTCAGCTGGTTTTGTTTTGTTGTTTGTGGGGAGGTTTTTTGCATGAAAAACTGTCATTACAGCAGCTCAGGCTATCATACCATGAGGTTCAAAGTAAGAAAGACTATCAGCAGATGCAAGCAGTGAGGTGAACATTCAGTACTAATAATCTCAAAGCCTGACAAGAGGAAAGTGGGAATCACATACTGACAAAATAAGCAGATGCAATCAAGCAGCTGCACCCTTTACAATAGAGCAAGTTTTTATCTTATCTATTCATTGCAGATGCACTATTACTTTTCCATTTAGCCAGACACTGTGGCTCCCTCAGGAAAGGTATGGAATTGGCCTGAAAAAAATAGAAAAGAAAAATGTTCATACTGTTTGAAAAATGTATCTGCTTCACAGTTTTGTAGATGAAATAGGAGATTCTAATGTAATTCAGGAGCTGAGAGTTCCATAGAATGAGGCAATAAAGATTATCCAGCAGTCACAGTCTGCCGGGCACACTGCAGGGACACAGTCAGTGCATCATCACTTTGTGAACCCTTACTTACTTTTTAATGACAATGTCATGGGTCATCTCTGTGCACCACACCCCAGACACCAGCATTTCTGCTGGGATTTGAAAAAAGCAAAATACAAGGGGCTTGTTCTATATTGACTTCTCTAACACAATTAAGTTAGGAAAAAAAACAAAAAAGAAGGCTGCTGGTAGCCAGAAGGTCTGATCCTCCCCATTTACATTATCAGCAAATCAGCCAGTTTGGGGAACTCAAAATAGTGACCCTGGCCACTTATTGCAGTACCAAATAACTACCAGAGGAACTTATTGTATACATAAACATGTGTTTGTGTGTGTTCATGTATGTATATACATCAATATCAATTTCTGTCACCACTTTGGAATAAACCTTACCTGAGGTCTGAAAAAGAAGAAACATAGTGAGTCCTTAAAGGCTGCCTCATAATTTTGCTTTTTGCAATGGTCCTTGGAAAAAAAAAAACAGCCAAAAAACATGATCTCAGTATATCCAAGTGAGCCTTACACAGGAGTTCACTGCTGAACATTGGTGGAGATCACAACTCAGTCTCTGCAGCACACTCCCAGGGTGTAAAAGACCCAGACTCTTCTTTCCCACAGCTCCCACTTCTCCAGCAAGATCTTCCAGCCATCGGAATAGAAACTGCTCAGCCCCTCTCCTGTGCATCTCCCATGACAGCTGGCTCACTGAGCTGCAAGGAAAGCAACATTCAGTGGGCCACTGAGAAGCTAAGCATCAATCTGACTCCTTAATTACAAGCACTTCCAGAAGGCAGGAATCTGGTTCCCACTCAATGACTGCTTGTATTTTTCCATTTAAGAGTCCACCTATCATTACCTACCTTCCTAGAGCTCAGTATTCTTGCTCTGCAAGGGACAGAGACACCCCCAGGCAGTCCCAAGTCAGGCATCTGGTCTCAGACACATCTTCATCTCATCATCTATCCCAGGAACTTCTTCCTCAGCCCACAGGCTTCATCATCCCATAGATTCATTACAAACAAAAGGAGAGTTACTGCCTCCAGCACACTGACATGGCCTCTGTCTTCACTTGGAATCACTGCCTGATGGCCAGGAATTAGTTTTGAAGCATTATTGGTCTTTAACCTAATGCCTGAAGCTACTGGATATATCAGGTCTCTGGTTGTGTTTTCAAAAGCACTTGTGCAACCTCAGATCCCCAGAGTCACTTTCAAACTGACTCATTGAAAACACTCTCTACAGCCTCCAGTTATCTCCAGAGGACAAGAGGTGAGTAAGACTGAAAAACAAAGGAGGTAAGAAGATAGATATAAATAGATCTGTTTTCACAATGATAACATTTAACATCACAAGAAAAATTCATAGAAAGATATTTTACAAACTACATAAACTGTTAAGTTTTTGAGTACAGATGAAAAACTCCTTGATATAAACCAAGGATATATTTCCCTTTCAGTAGAGGATTGTCTAATGGTCCAGTGGTTTCTCTTATCAGTGCTTTGAACTAAATGATAGTTCCTCTGTTTGGAGGTAGGGCGATTCAAACCATGAAGAGCTTCACTAGTTAAAAACTTTTATTTTAAACTGAACTATATGTCAAAGTAGAGTATGGATCTTGATTGTCACCTGACAGTTTCTTCTAAATTCCCCTTTGATGCCAAATTTGGCACCCAGCACTTGTGAACAGGTTATTTCCTCCCCATCCTCACCAAGCAAACTGCCACAAGGCTGTCTTGTCTCCTTGCAGGTGGCAGGAAGAAGTCATCACAAAAAGGAAATCCTATCATAGCCTGATGAGCAATATTTTGAGCAGCTTTGTCTGCTGAAGGAGTCCCTGCTCCTACATTGTTTCTCCTTGTACCTCCTAGGTTGCTGCAAATAAATTAGAGCAGAGAGCTGAGCTAGATAACCCCCCACCTCTTCTTTTTCAGCCAGAGTTTTTTTTAAGTCAGATTAGCTCTCCCTTTGCACTTCACCACATGCCCAAATGCTTGTGCCAGAGTAGCAGAAGGAGGAGTAAGAGAGTGGGAAGAAGTGGCTGCAAGTAGGAGGAGGTGAGGGAGCAGAAGGGACTTCTTCAGCTCTGAGGCCTGCAGCCTGAAAAATAACTCCCTCACTGGGATCAAGTGCTCCTGGGGTGCCCTTGTGAGGATGGATGTGCTCACTCCCTGAAGTGCTTCTCTTGATGAATCTTCATGGACCGGCAAATACCTAATTTACTGTAATGGAGATCTGCCACTGAACACATTTTCCAGCGGGGACATTACCTGTGACAGACAGAGGGTTTCAGGCAACCACTGCCAACATCTCCCTCAGTGTGTTGGCCTTTGGGCTTTTGTATGTCTCCAGCCTTGTCTGAGGGCACTGAACAGATTCCCACCTAAAGCAACGCTGTAAGCAGGCGTTCTGTTGCCTGGGATTTCACACAGCCCACAGCGCAATCACAGAACCTGCAAGCAGCTTGATTATATTTAGAATCCCACATTGTCATTACTTTCATCTTTCAAAACGGAGGTGGGGGGAAATAAAGAACAGAGGCAGATGAGGAATGCACAGCTGGAGAATATCAGCAGGCATGGAAGCACTGGCAGGGCCTGGTTCACCTCTTGTTTAACTGAGAAGGAGTGGGCGAGCCTAAGAAAAAGAAAATGGGCATTTATTTCTCCTGTGGTCAACACCTGGCTGCCCTGCAAAGACAGTGCTCTGGTAATCCTCCAAGCATCATTTTCTGTGCCAAGTCACTGCTGCCACTGAGGGATGAGTGGGTGGTGGGAAAGGACACAAGTGAAAGAGCTGCCAGTGAGGAGGGGAGCACATGGCTGCTGCCTGGATGGAAATATCCCACAGGCAAAGCACAGCTAGACAACATGCCAGGAGGACAAAAGGGACTGAGAAGAAAAGGTGATAAAATGAGAAAAGAAGGTGGTGGCACAGTTCATTTAGCCATATAGAGGTCAATGCATGGTTGTATGTAAGCAGAGATGTTATAATTAATGATTAATATTTATTTTTTTTCCCAATTCCCTTGGGTGTGAAGTGGGATTTTTTTCCAAGGCAGGATCCCAAGAGAAAGAGGGCAATATTGAAGATACAGATAAAGTTTGAATTCTATCTCCAAAAGATACTTCCACAATCACTCAAACTTATCAGCACTGTTTCCTGTTCATTCTCCACGCCCCTCATTTATGTCTGTGTTAAAGCATGAGCAGAGTTGCTTCCAAGGGAAGCAAACTGACCTATTTGTATTCCCTTTTACTGCTCCTAAGGCATCTTAATTTAACTTCTCAGGGGCACCTCATCTCTTGATAGCATGGAGAACATTTGCTCCTGCAGCTGTAATAATGGGTAAAATCAACCAAATTATGCCTTTATTTTTTTATGTCCATGCTACTCTTTACATTAATTTGTGAGGTTGGGGATTACTTTAGTGAAGGCTTTGGCCTGTTGAGGCTTTGTCAATGGCAAGGGGGAAAAGAGAATAAAGATTCTGGCTATTTTATTTTATTTTTGAAGGAACTATTAGTTTCACTCTGGAAGAGCAGGCAAACACAATACTCTGCTGAAGCTTCCAGATTATGGGGTAAGAAGAGCTTTTCTAGGCTCCCACAGCTCTGTTACTCTGTTACTGTTATTCTTAATTTCAGAAAAAAATCCAGCAATATTAGGGGCTGTCATGTTCACTTAGAAGCTGTGTTGTTAATCTGAGTCCTAACCACATCAGCCCCCATTTGCCCTCTGTTGCAAACCAGCCCTGTTCTTTCCTAGTCCTTTGCTCTCAGCATCCTCAGTACCAGTCAGTGATTCCACTGAAGTGCACATATTTTGCAGATGTTTCCATGTCCCATTCTCCTACTACAGCTGCATCCTGAGAAGCAAATTTTCCAGTTAACATAGACACAGATAAATCTCTTAGAAAGCCAAGACCTTTGTTTATTGGTGTGACGTGTCAGAAAGCCGCTCTTAATGCATAGGATCCTTGTATAAATTTTTAATATTTCAGTTGACTTCTAAAATACCTGTTGGACATGGAGAGGTTCTCAGAAATCCATGGTCAAGCTGTGCAGCTCCCACAAGTCTGCTACTGCTTCCCAACTTTCCAAGTTGTCCTAGATTATCTCCTTTGTTATTGACCATCTATTTAATCAATCCAAGCAAGTGCTTGCATGCAGGTCTTTGGGGGAAGCACTGTAACACACTCGTTGCTGCTGTAGCTATGTGTGAAATCATTCTTGTTGAAATTCTGCTGCCATCAGAGGATTTATCCAGAAATCATTTTAGCCTACAGATCTATCACAGTTCCCTCACAAATAAAAGGGTAGAAATGCCCTGTGTTGGGTCAGGCACAAAAACCATTTTGGATCACCTCCAGGTGGTCTGGCAACATGGTATTTTCTTCTGGACACTTCATTGCATGCTTCAGAATTTCAGGCTTTGTTTTTGAGACTAAATCTCACAAAGGATAAATTAATTTCTGAGATATAACAGTGCTTTAAGGCATCCCTACAACTGTAGTCACTTTTTGCCAACCTAAATACAGAAGCGAGGCCTGGTGTCTCTCACTTCTGGTTTCATGATGCCGTCTCTGCACCGGGGAATCGAGCACCAAAACAGGGGTACCATCCTTCCTCTCACCTCCATCAGGTCCCAGCAGCATTGCAAGGCTGACCTGGTTCAGTGCACGACCACCAGCACAGCCCAAAGGAGACAGCAAGGACGTGCAGCCCACAGAGGGGTCACATCTCCCTGGAGCAGCTTGAGTTTATGCTGTTTTAAAGCAATCAGGCAATTGAAACCTTAGCCTGCACATTGAAAATTTCAAATTACTCAGCTAATTTAAGATTTAGTGAAGTGCTTAATGTTTCAATAGAACACTGTTCACTGATGCACTGATTGTCACAGGTTGTGGCAGTGAAAGAGTTGAACATGTTTTCATGATCTACATAAGCTGAGAAAGTGTGTCAGAAAACCCCATTTGAACAGAAAGGATGTTGTCACACCCTTTCCCCTCCCAGAGACTTAGCTTACCAAATTACAGTTTTAACTTTTTTCCAAATGTTTCTGTAAGAGGAACTCTTTTTGTAACCTATCCCTCAGCAAGTTTGTTGCAACATGCATCATCAGAAGACTCAGGCCATCATGGCTTATGTGAGTACAGAGAACATACAGTTCATGGGAAAAAAAAAGTGGTTTATATATTTTTTCAAATATACTTATTTAGAATTATTTAATATATGTAGAATTATTTAATATATTTATTTAGAATTATTTATTGCAGCTATATTTGAATGGCGCCTTACAAATTTGCTGCTTCAGTGAACGCTTCTGTCAGCAATTTATTGTGAGGGCATGTGCAGAAAATCAAGTACTGAAATAGGTATGATCACAAGCAAAGTGAATACATTTTAAAAATAGAGAAATGCTACTTATCCCAAAGTGAATTTTTGCAGTGGTGTCAGGACACAATGCATGTAGGAAATCAAAACACAGGATAATGTTCCCAGGCCAGGACAAGCCATCTAACCTAACAGAATATTAGATGGCTATTTTCTTTAACAAGGAGTAGGAGGAGGTTTCCCATCCTAGGGGAGTTTCAGTATTTCAAAACCCAAAGAGCAAAGTCTTGTACTCTAATTCACCAGTGAGCTGAGCTAACAAGAACATTTTTAAAATCCTTCACTTTAACTATGTCCTCCTTTCATTCAAATATCTTAGTGTATTTAATGCTAAGATCAGAAAAAATGTTTCATGGGGCAGTTTTCACACTCGAGTTGTTAACCTATGATGTCTCAGCAGTTCCAAAACACTTCTACCTGGAGATTTTGAAGATGAGATATCCATTCAATCCATTTTTATTCAGCCAAGAGAGTCCACAAGAAAATTTTTGTTTTCTGCCATAATTTATTCTCTGATAGGAGGACTGCAGATTGTTAAACTGTTGGCTGACTCAATTCTATGTTGCTCCCATGATCATCTCCCATTCTCGTGACAGAGCTACAAGCATGCCAGGGTGCAGGATGTCCTCTGCATCTCTCCACATGTGCAACTTCACAGCAGGTACTCCCAGGTGCCTTACACAAGAGATTCTCTGAGGCTGATGTAACATCCATTATGGATAATGCAGCTTTCCACAATACCAGTAGACTGAAAAGGCTCTGAAAAAGCCATTGCAAAGCATCTTTGATCCATAGCCATGGTCACAGATGTCCAGTTTGCACAGATTGGAACTTCTGAGAAACTTCTAAGCAAGGAAAACCCTACAGACCCAGGCAGGTCACAGGCAAACTCACCTGAGACTCTGCAGGCTGCTGTGTGGAAACGAGGATTGCAGAATCAGAGAAACAGGAATAAGCTGCTGAAGGCCACTTGAACCAACCTCCCACTCAAAGCTAGACTATCACCAACTATAAATCAAACCAGACATGGATTTATTTGGCTGAATAATGAAAACCTTCAAGGACCAAGATTTCACCACTCTTCCAAAAAATGTATTCCAGGGCTGTCCTTCTACTGAAGAAATTCTGCTAATGTTTGGTTTCATTCTCCCAAGATGAAAACTGTAGCTCTTGCCCTTGAATTTGCTCTGAGTTTCTACATTTCACAATAAGTTTCTGGTTTGTGTTGCTGCATGAGGTTATTCCGCTTGAGGTACCAGGCTTCACACACCTTACTGAATTCTTAAGGTCCCATCCACAGGTGTTTTCAGTCCCTCTGGACTGAACCTCTGTTGTTCAGGGTGCTGATCATTTCCCTTAGGTTAGCATCACACATAGGTTTTTAGAATTTGCATTCTCACTGGTCACAATGAAAATGTTGAACATCACCAGTCTTGGGGTACACAACTACTGAGTTTTGGGCTGTTGATAGCTGTTCTGCAAACCTCATGGTCCAGTCAGTTTTCAACTGATCTAACAGTCTGTTCATCCAAGCTGTACTTCCTCATCTTCCAGATAAGGATGCTAGAGAAGCCTTACTGAAGAGATAATGTATTACATCCATTTTCTCATCTTTTTAGCCAGTCATTTCACCATAAAAAGCAACCAGGCTGGTCAACAATTTACCTTTGGTAAATAAATCCATCCTCACTCTTCCTTCTCATTACCATCTTATCATTTGTGTGTTTCTAAGTGGATTCCCAAAGGATGTGGTCCATGAAGAGCAGACTTGAGCTTCAGGGGTAATGGCAAGGCTAACATCACACAACACTTTAATTTATTCACAGATATCCAGATGTTGGGGTATGGTCCTGCTGCAAGCACAGCAGTGCAGATGTAGTGATTAGCTCACTTACCCACAGTAGGACAGACTTGGTCACTTTACTCAGCAAGCTTCTGTGGGGGCTTGGAGCCATGGTGAAATCAGACTGCCACAGGAAACCTGTCTGCAGTGCCAAAGATGGGCAGTCACTGCAGGAAATGTACCCCAGGTCTCTCTGACAGATGGAGCTCACAGGCTGTTCAGGCTCAGCTTTAGGGATCTCTGAGATGAGAACACTGTCCAGTCCCAGTTTAAAGGCAACAGTCAAAAACAAGGCATTCCCTGAATAGGGTCTGGAGTGAGGTAAAAGTCTGGTGTGGCTTGAGCAACAGTTTATAGCCTTCTATTAAAACATACCTTTTTCTATTACTACTGGCAGCAGATCTGACAGTGTTATCTCACTACTTATATTTTATGCTTCCTAATTCCAACATATGATGGCACTTCACTTCCCAATATCCATTGACATTCTTTTGATGTATCTTTTGGACTGGTGCCTGAGCAGATTTGCAAATAGTTTAGTGCTCAATTTAAGGCTGAATATATTCCCAGAATTCCTTGTGCAATCAATTATTTATTACTTACAAGTGTTAAGATCAAAAAGAAAAGAAATAGATGTATATTCCATGCTGACAGGAGGTCCATGGGGATTAGAGAAAACAGAAACTTTAATGCTAAATTTGTGTAAAAAGGATAAAATGGGGATTCCCTAGTCAGTTAAAAAAAGAAAAGAAAAAAGAAAAGAAAAAAAGAAAATAAATGGCCTGGATTATACAGTTATTTTTCTTGCACACTTGAAATGTACCATTAGTTCTCTGTACCACATGGGCAAATTGTGGTTTCTCTTCACAAAGAAATACCAGTCAGCTTGAACTCAGTGCCAGCTACCCTGCTAGAGGATGCCCTCTTAGTAGTGTGCCTAGGGGAACATAAATAGCTAATTAAGATACTGATTCACTCCTATTGACAGGCCTAGGATTTGTGTGAATTCTTCAGCAGAGCCATAGTGCCTGCATGGATTCTATGGAAAACCTGGGGTTTGTAGGGCATCAACACTCAAGCAAAGGGTAACCCACAGGAGCAGAATTTAGAAAGATCATTCATACTTCATTGAACAGCACTGTAGAAGGCAGAGAACATTTTCACAAGCATGTCTGACTGAGGCAAAATTTGTTTTATTCCGATCAGTGAAGTATAAGCGGAGAGGAAGGTTCACAAGGTCAAGCACAAGACCTCTCCCTCCATGGGCTGCAGGTCAGAGCTCAAGTACTCAAAGAGAAACTTCATTTGTAGTCACTGCTGGCTATGAAAGTGGCTTTACAAACCACATGTTCTTCTCTGTAAGTCTTACTTACTTATTGCTAACCTGAAACTGTGGCCATAGACAAGCAAGAAACTACCCCTGGCTGGGCATCAACACAAACCCAGTCCAAGCAAGGGGTGTCTGACAACTTTGCAGTGAGCCAGTGCAGAATCATTCAGGCAGGACAGAAGGAGCTGCAAGAAAAGGACAATGTAGTAAAAAACAAAGATGAAGGAATTTCAACTGATGAAAGGCAAATAAGAAACCTAGACATAAATACAGGTGAATGGCTACACAGAGCAAGTTTATTTCTGATGTATGTCTGCAAGATGAAAGGTAAGGCAGAATATCCAGCATCTGGCCATGAAACTATTCCAGTCCAGGCTGGATTGTGCTCTGAGCAGCCTGGTCTAGTGAAAGGTTCCCTGCCCGTGGCAAGGGGACAGGAACTAGATGACTTTAAGGTCCCCTCCAAGCCAAACCATGTTATGATTCCATGTTCACAGATGCCAGAACTAATAAAGACCTGGACTTGCTGTTTCATGGCTAGCAGTCCAGCTACCAGTGTATTATTTTCTCTTTGTGGAGTTGTTTTTATTTTTTCAACAAAATTCAGGAACTCTATGAGCTTTTCTGAGGTCAGTGAAACTATAACACATTTGCAATTTAGGTTACTTATTTCTCAAATAAACAGATAAATGAGACTACCATATAGCCCAAATGCATCTAAAGAAAGTGGCAGCTCTCCAGGTAAAAAGAATCGGCCATCTGCTCTAAAAAATAAAAGCAAAAATCTAATAAAACCCAGTGACAGATCACTTCACTCATTGAGAGAAACTTGGAACAGGAAGGCTGAAATCAGCTCCATGAAACTGGAGGAGTCACACAACAGAGAGGTTGCAACTAATCTGATGGCATTCACTACATGGAGACTCAGCACACACTTTAAGTCTTAATTCTTACTACTACTACTACTTCTGTTACTGTTATTAATCCTTTTTAGGTCTGCTTACAGCTTTGAGATGGTCTTTAGCTGATAAACCTTTTGGGGTTTGAGCACTGCTACACAAAGGAAGAGATAAGACTTAACTCAAAACCTTTCTAGTTTATTTCTAGGAGTGATTATTTTGTGTAATGACTTTTGGAAGAGTCAGTTTGTCACCTTTGGAATGAAGGTATTTAAGAAACTGGACATTAATTAGGAAAACAACAATTGACTTTACTGAAAGAGTTTAGTTCAATTATATGAACAAACTGTTTTCAAGCTAGAAGATCTGTTTGGAGCTGGTTTGTGCTGGAATGTCACCCACACAAATCTTGTGAGGGAACATTAAGTGACAATACACTAAAAATTATGAAGCTTATGTTGGAGCAAATTCTCTGTGGCTGGGAAGAAAACCCAATCACTCAAAGGAGGAAGCATTTACATTCCAGTTTCTAAATTAGCTAATACTTAATTAACTATAAAAGTTTGATGTGTTTTTTTGCAAACATCCTGACACAATCTAACTTTCTTGTCAACATATTGGTTTTCTTCATGCTTTTCCCCCTTTGTTTAAGCTCTTACCTCAGGCCTTGTTCCAGGACAGGGTGTTAGTTCTTTAGACTGCCATCTAAAGTCTAATAATCAAATTCTTGAGGCTATTGCAGACCAATTGGCAATTTAAATTTAGGGCTTTGCATCTTAAAAATAAATTAAATGTTTATATATACAGTAGACTTTCAACATCCCTGGGGCATCTGAGCTAGTCCTTCCTTCTCCAGAACCCATCCCAGTTTCATTCTGCTGACTGAAATTAACAATAGTGAATGTATAAAGAAGCAAAGCAATTTTTAAAACTACAATAAAAAATAATTTTGCAAATCCTTTTCAGATACCTTCCTCTCTCGCACAGTCATTTTTCCTCACAACAATGCAGGTCTTAAACACATGCAGTGGAAAATGCAGGATCCCAGCATGGGAGATGTTTAAAATCAAGATTAGGAAATAGGAGTTTTCTCCAGAATACACATTTCTTAAAGACAGAGATGCTCACCCCTAGAGTGTGATCTTTCTGCTCTTAGGAAAGTCCTTGCTCCTGCTGCTCAACTGCTACTGTGGCTCCTGGGGCCCCCTCAGGCTCCCCTCATGCCAAACAAAGGAACATCATTTTCTGCCTGTAAAAACAGGAGCGCTGGGGCATGGAGACCCTGGATACTACGAGCTACTTAGAGCTGTGCTGTTTTAAGGAGGATTCTGCTGTTTGAGAAGGAAGAGTAAGGGGTGGGTGGGATCCTGTACTCCTGGATCACCCACTATCACGCAGAAACGCTCCAGAAAAATATGAAAGAATGAATCATAAATAAATAATTAAAGACATATAAATAGATAAATAAGCCCACCAGAAGCCCAAAAAATAGAGGGTGCAATTACAATCCTTGCTCTGCTGAAACCAATGGTAAAGAATTTCTTTCCGGACCTACGTTACTGTTTTTCTCCTAAGAAGCAAGGTCAATGAAAAGGTTTGCCATGCAGGGAGAAAAATAAACAAACAAAAAAAATAAAGATGAACTATGAGAACTACATAGACAGTTTTGATAAAATATTACAAAATATGGTAAGATGCCAGCAATGCTGACTGCTGATGTGCAATCTGCCTATCAGGGTGACCGGTGTATTTGATTTACACATTTCTAATTATGATATGCTAACTATTTCAAGCTATTAAATATCCTTAATATCCTTTTTTTTCTGCTCAGATGAGTCTCCTCTGTTTTTAACCTCTCGCTCAAATATTTGCTGCTTGATCTCCATTGAACTGTGATACTTCATTTTGCATTAGATTGTAATGCCAAAGCTGTGTTCAGCTGTGCAGTGGAAGAGCTCCCATAGAACCCTACTGGGACTCTCACAATGGTAAGTGATGAGCTAGGAGTGGGCTTCAGTCAACTGGTATTTATCTGTGCTGTATTTTTTATGGCTCTGAATTCAACTAGCAATCACTTTTTAAAAATTAGTACAACATCTTTAATTAGAGGACAAGAGCAACAAAGAACCTATAATTACCAAAAAAAAAAAAAAAATCTTGTGGTTGATGCAGTGAGTAGTGTCTTTGTCATCACTCTGCTCTTGGGTTAGGTCACTCTTCAGTCAGCTTCAAGGATGATCACCACTAATTAACAAAGCTTTTAAACTCTTCCAGGTGGCCCAGACCACTCAGGTACTGTAAGAATACTCAGATACAGAGCTCTTAAAGTTGTCTGCCCCTTATGTTGACTTCGTCCAAAACACAGAAGAAATACAAAGAAGAAACAAATACAAAGAAGAAACTTTCTTCAATACAATGAAACCAAAAGTATCATAGTTGCATTTTTGTGCCCTCCCCATGGCCGTCCAAGTCTTTCTCACCAGAGAACCCCATTCCATGCTCCTGATAATTTGGCACGTGTATCCATACACAGAAAAAGACAAAGACTACTCAGGCTGTGCAGAGGAATCATCTCCCTTATGTACTTTAATGAGCAGAATTAGGACTGGACACCAAAACTAGAGGTTTGAGTTGGGCTAAATCTGTCTGATGCCATCCATCTGGAGTTAGTCAAGTGACAGTGGCAGTGTGTTTTGTATTGGAGCTCTGTATTTTGGGCTGAAAGAGGGTTGAAAAAGTAAACAAAGCTAATGCCTTGCATCTGAGGTTAGATTTTTTTGTTGTGGTGCATGCTAGTAGAAACTCTTTTGTATAGACAAGCATGATTTCTTTGAAGAAACAAGGAACCCCACCACCAGTTTCTCCTCCTAACTGTAAGGACGTGCAGTATCACCGATAACCTCGCCAGACCCGAAGGGATGGTATCATTACTGCTCTTTGATATGCAGATCCTGGGAGCTGCTATTCTTATCCCGCTGGTTTTGCATTTAGCCCATGGAAAAAACAAACAGGTTCTCCTGTGTTCTCCCTGTGCCCATCCCTCTTGTCTGCCCAGGTTGCACAACTGCAGTGGACGGGCCGTGGTCTGGGAGGCGCAGGTCCTGCTGCTGACCACAGGCTGCTGGCGTGACCAAGCCGCTGACCATCAGCTCCTGCCTCAGAGCATCACACACCACGCAAGCCCCATTCATTCCTAGGACTTCTCAAAAACACTCTAAACCCCTTTTAATTTAAGCCATAATTGATAGCTGGCTTTGGCAAAGAGCAATTTCGCAGGCGTCAAGAGTTTAATGGCAGCCACGCGAACGAGCTTCCCTTGAGTCACAGCTACGCAGTGCCACCAAGGAGCATCCCCTGAGTCACACCAGCCCAGCCACCTGCTCCTTTCCAGCAGGAGCAGAAAAAAACCCACAGACACCTGTAGAAAGACAAGTCCTAAAAAATAAATAAACAGCTTGTCTCCTGGTGGAGGTCAGGTTCTTCTCTCAGGTAACTCGGGGCAGGACGAGAGGATGTAGTTGTAAGCTGTGCCAGGGGAGGTTTAGGTAGGACACCAGGAAGAATTTATTCTTGGAAGGAGTTATTAGATACTGGAATGGCAGCCCAGGGAGGCGGTGGAGTCACCATCTCTGGAGCTTAAGTGTTTAAGTGTAACACTGATACCCGGTTTAGTGCAATACAACATTTAAGGAAAGACCGGACATGGCCAAGATCAGCTTGGCATGGTGGTGTTCAGTCGTAAGTTGTACTCGATGACTCCAGAGGTCTTTCCCAAACTATTTGACTCTGTGATTCTCCTGGCCGTGTCCAAGGAATCCCAGACCGCGCACGAGGGTCGGGCGGGTGGGCGGCCGTGAATTGAGCCGGAGGCGGGACTCGAACCCGAACTCTGCAGGCCGCAGGCTCCTCCCCGCGTTCCCGGGGGGCCGAGCCGCGCAGGCGCAGAGGGCGCGGCCGGGCGGGGGCGCTGCGGGGCGGCGGCGGGCGCGGGGCCGCGGGGCCGCCATGGGTGACGCGATCGGCGGGGCGGAGTCGGGCACGCAGGTGAGGCGCGGCCCCCGCCCCGCTCCCCGCAGCCCCGGGCACACCGGCGGGCGAGACTGTAGCCAGGGGAAAAGAGGAGCGCTGAGCCTCCCCCCCTCACCCCCACGGGCGGGCGCGGGGGAGCCTCCGCGGGGCCTCCTGAGGGGGCGGTGCGTGAGGGAGGAAGGGAGGGAGGGAGTTTCGCCCCCGAAAGGCCGCGGAGGCTTTCCCGCTGGATTTCCCTCGGATCCAGGAGGGATCGGGGTTCCCTGGGTCCGTGTTCTGCCTTTGGGTCGGGATGCGGGTGGATTCCTGACGTGGGCGCTTCTTGGTTCGGGCGTCTCGATAATTCCTTTACAAATATTCCCTTCGCGCTCCCCTCCCAGGCGTTGGAGGGGTTGCCTAAGGAAGAACTGTGCGGAAGGTTTCATTTAAAGGTCTCTTCCAACTTTATGATTCTATAAATAAACATTTTGTAAGGTGGAATTGCTTTCCCCCTCTTTAGGAGAAAGAGGTTTGAGTTTTGGGATCTTGTGTTGTTTTATTAGGGTTTTTTTTCCATTTCTGCATGTTTTATTTGTTAGAAACTTCCACTTTTGATCAGCAACTTCATTGCTAGGAGATCTTTGTGTAACTATACCAGAATATGCTGAATAGTTCACATAAAACCGAAAAGTGTGATAATACTTATTGTTAAAGCTCTGTGTGGTTTTTAGTGGGACTTGGCCTTTTAAGCCCTTTTGACACTTAAAAAAAAATAGTATCAGATGTCCACTGTTGACAACTAGAGATAAATTAAGGACATGAGATGTGCTCTTTGTCCAAGGGGTAAATGCATTTATTTGTCCACGTGAGTGGTGCTGACAGGGAATGCTCATGGCATCAACTGCCTGCAGTGGATGGATATCCAACCTGGAACAAGGGAGGAGTTGGAGACCATTGGATTAAGAAAAGTCAATGTGTGAATACAATGTCCAGACAAAAAATGGTAAAAGCACTTTAAACAGAAAACACTTAATTTAAACCAATACTTCTTTAAATAGTCTCAAGCATAAAGTCAGATTTTACTGAGTTACACTGGGACCGCAGTATTGTGCTTTTATTATTGAATATAATTAATATAACAAATTAGAACTTCTTGCAAAACACCTTTGGTTTATTACAATAAAAGTAATGATAAATAGCTTTCATATGTCTTCATGCCCAAAGTTTACAAAAGCTCAATCAGAGTGGTTATAGTGGTTGAGAATTAAATTTTGTCTAGTACTCGAGATAGGTTTG
Source organism: Fringilla coelebs (assembly GCF_963513975.1). Lineage (NCBI taxonomy): Eukaryota > Metazoa > Chordata > Aves > Passeriformes > Fringillidae > Fringilla > Fringilla coelebs. The sequence continues at coordinate 146,528,028 of NC_140028.1, forward strand.
TATGTGTAAATAGCCTGTAGGTTAGCTCACAGCCTCTACCAGAACTGGAGTATTTAATTTGAATTTCTTTAACATTTTAATGAAGTAATCTCTCATTCCTGACAAGACCTACGTGTGTGCTTGCATTGATGCACAGCTCTCTTGAAACCAACAGAATACGAGCATGTCATGCATTAGTCAGTGGGACTGTCCATATGCATATTTGTTTATTAAAAGGAAAATAAATTATAAAAGGCATAGCTGAAATATTTGAGTCCCATCAGCTGTGTCATTATTGACATTTATCCCAGCTGCTGCTGAACTTTTGCTGTACAGCTTATTCTCTACATGTAACTGCACATCTGTGCAGTTTCTTGCTGGCATAATTACATTTTCAAAGAATACCTAAGAGTGAGGAGCTACCACTAGCAGGTTGCTAAAGGGTGGTGTTATATGTAACAAAAGATGAAGAGAGGCTTATGGAGGAATAATTGAGCACCTACACTTTGATTATAGAATCAGAAGTCTCTAATATGGGTTTTGAAATTGACTTGGGAATTTTTTCTAAGCTCTTCCCACTCCAAGGTTCTCTCTAGGGGTGCTGTTCTGCTGTGTTCTGTACATTGTCTGTGACAAAGCTTGGGACACCTGACATCCTCCCTCCAGATTACCCTTTACATGCTGGAGATTTCTCCCCCTCATATTCCAGAAGAACACGTGAGGAGGCAAAATGGGAAAGCCTCCCCTGGAGCAGAGCCAAGGTGGCTCTTGCTGGATTTGGAGCAGCCTGTGCTGTCCCTGTGTAATCTGGGCAGAGGTGAGGGATGCCTGTGTAGTGTCTCATCTCAGCTTTGCTTCCTTCACTTCTGCTGCACTGTGGACAAACCTTTGTGAGAGTTGAAGGAAAATTGTTGGCTGTTTCTGCCAGGAACCCCGTTGCTCCCAGCATGGCACTAATGAGGCAAGTGCCTTTGGAGATTCTGCTTCAGAACTCGGAAGTAAATACAAGCTTGATAAAAACACAGGTGTGCTATCATCAGCAAATTACCATAAATTACCTTTATGAGCAGTGCTCAGAGAAAGCACCTGTAGTTATTTAAAATTAATCCATAAACTTGTCATTTAAATAATGGCAGATTCATATTTAAACGATAGTGATCAATTCACTCTCTCTCAGTAAACTTAAAGGGTTGATAGTCTGAGAGGACACAGGGGCTCACTCTACCAGGAAAAATAAACTGCAGAGGATATATTTGTTAATGTACAAATTAATTTAGAGCAGGAGGCTGCAGCAATGTGTTTAGGCCAGCAGTAATTGTGACTGCTGGCCCCAGCAGTGCCCATCATTGAGCCCCTGTTATCCCTGTGTGCTGCAGCAGTGCTTCCTCTGCTGAGAAGTGAAGAGCATCAGAAAGCAGCAGCCTGTGGTGGTTTTCCTCTTTTCCTCAACTTCCACTGCTGACAAAGGGGTGAGGGATTCCTGGTTCTTCTTCCCAGTGCATGCAGCCTCTCCTCGCTGGTGGCCAGGCCCTGGCAGCTGCTTGCACAGAAAAGCTGCACATGCAGGGTCTGCCAAGGCCCTCTTGGTAGTTGAGAGCTGCTGGTTTATGTGCCCCAAGTTAAGTTCCTGTATTCTTATGTATGTATGTCCATCTGGATTTTTGCTTTGTCCGGATCATGGAACCCTGCTGATTCCCAGGAGTTCACCATGTGTTTTGTGCTGCACAAATGTGTGAAGTGTAATGGGAGGATCTGCTGATCCAGAGCAAGGTCAATTTGAGTGGTTTTTTTGGCCCTTCAGAGGATGAGTCAGAAAACTCTCCTGGATAGGTGTGAAGAGGCCAAGGCAAACACATTGACATTTTGTTAATGGAAGGGACTCTTAAAATGTCAATGAAATGTCACACTTAGATTCCCATTGTGACCACTTGAAGCAAATTAAGGACCATTTAACGGGGTTTTATTTTACTCTTAAAGGCAAAAACACACACAACAGTTTAAAGAACTTTTAAGATCATTCAGAGCGAGTGTTGCTCATCGATATGACAAGGAGGAAAGCAAGAGAAGGCAGCAGTTTTTTGAAGGTGTGTGCTCACTGCTCTTTTGGTCTTGAGCATGGGATAGAACTGAACAGGATTTGTTTTGTTCAGATCTCTAAATGACAGCTGGGTGTCTTGGAGAATGTAGTATTTAGCACCAGGGTAGATGCTCTGGTGACACTGAGCATCCCAATAATGTCCTTTCTTATGTATGGGAATACATGTATGGAATAGCAGCTCTAGTACCAGAGAAAATGTTCATTCTTGCTTTACACAGTGTGCCAGAACTACTAATAACACCGGTTTTGTGAATACCTGTCTACTTGCTATGCAAATACCTCTCAATTTAAGAAACTGTCCATGATCTTTGAAGTAATTAGTTTTACAATGGACTTACTTTACGAGGGGCTTTGGAGAACTTGCTTAACAAATTCAAGCTTGCTTTAGGAAGGTTCTTGCAGAGCCACTGGTGACTAATTACTTTTGAACATTCTTAATCCATACTCTGTTTGAACAAGTAACTATGATATAATAGGATTGTAGCCCAGAGGAGTCCTGTGTAACTTTTCAGATGAAATGCACATGGTTTTACTTAGAAATGCTCAGAGAGGCTGGCTCGGGGGATTGTTGATGGGTAAGGTTTCACCTCTCAGCCAGTATTTTTTTTTGAGGTGATGGTTGTTACAAATGATGGTCTTTTCCTTTGTTCTTTGGAATGGCAGCACTGCTGTGTACTGGAGGCGATCCCTCTCACTAATGTCCCTGAGCAGCCTTTGCTTTTTAAACTTTATTTTTCCTCATATCTCCAGTCCTCACTGCCACTGAATCTGTGTGCTTGTTGTTTGTAAGGCTGGGACCTTCTGTTGCATTTCCATATGTATATATGAAAATACTTTTAAAATCAGGCTAATCTTTGAATAGGACTGTCATGGAAAACTGTCAGTTCTTAGAATCCTTTAAATTTGTGTCCTGAGGTTCATTATTTAAAGTTAACAGTATGGCTCTTTGTCTTGTCTTTAAAAGCTGCTTGCACGACTTGAGGGCAGAAGTTCTCTGAAGAATCTTGAACCTTGTCTGTTTGCTGAGGAAGGATCTCCTGTTCATGGTAAAAATGTGTCTTCATCCCATTTATGGAAAAATGTTCATGTAGAAGTATTTTCAGAGATAAGCATAAAAGTAAATTATTTTGCCTTAGATCAGCTCTAATTGTTGATGTAGTTTAATGCAATCTAGATAAAATGGAATAATGCAAAGTCACCCTTCCAAACATTATTAAATAGGCCTCAAAACCTACTTTATGCATATCAAGACACAGGTGTAGGTGCGTAAATACCAAGCATGTTGGTCAGTGTCAGTAGTTTTCCTGCAATTTGTTCTAGAGTCTGTCATTAAACCTCTTTGTTTGTTTTTTTATCAGTGGTCTAGACAACCACCACAAAGTCATAACTGCAGAAATTTGCAAAGAACACGAGGTTCAGTAAATAGAAAAGAGTTCAGTGATACAGAGTTGTCTGGGTAAATTAGGATAAGGAGCATGAACAAACAGTATTTTTCAATGAAGCCAAGTCATCAAGCCATTCAGTCTTGACCTGAACAATCCTAAGTATACTTGGACTAGAACTTCATAAACAATTCCATTATGGCCATAGGTACTAATTAGTTGGATGAGTTCACAATGCAGGATCAACATGGCTCATGGAGGCCTTCAGTGAATGAACAAGAATTTCAGATTGGAGAAGGGATAACCTTTCAATGACACCAGTACAAGAAATTTTAAGATCAAGGATGGGTATTTTAATGAAAGAAATTAGTGAACTAAACAGAAAAGAACACACTATTCAGGAAATCAGACTGATTTTCCATATTGTGTGACATTTCATGAATTTCACAATGGAAAAGACAACTCTGATTGCACAGGACTAAAAATATATATGAAAAAAGGCATACGAGTGGCAAACTGTAAGGATCAGTGGTGAGGTACTACTGTAGTGGAATTTATGTATGAGTGAGTGGATTTCATAGGGCAAGTATGTGGCTTCAGTGGTTAGCAGCACACTTACCTGCAGTTTGAATTCCCACAAATATGGAATGTTCAGAATAAAGAGCAGAAAAAGCAATAAAAAGAATCAGGATAATTGGATGAGAGATGATGCTTAGTCTTCAAACACAGTCACTGTGAGACCCTTTGTGTATTGTTTTGCAGCACTAGAAAACACATGTGGGCTTTAGCAGTATATGATTCCTACCCTGAAAGTTTCCAGTGTGTCATAACAATGATAAAGGGTGGAGAAATACTGCTAAGCCAGAGCAAGTACAGCACAAAAGAATATTTAAATACTCTCATTTCTGAACTGCTGTGTTACTCACAAGAAGAATTAAGGACCAAGAGTGAAATTAGTGTATGCTTCACAAGACTCTCAAATTCTTATTTTTTTTTTTAGAAAATGAGATATTACTGTATTTTTTTCAAAACATAAATATTAAACAATCTTTTAGTCTGGATGTTTGGTATTTTTTAGTCAGCTTTACACACAACAAATAAATGTTTGAGACTGAACTGGCTATATACTGGTCAAACAGATTTTAAGACATTTTCTTGGGGATTCACTGACTGCCCTTGCTGCAGTCCATAGTGTTACATAATTCCATGTCAAACGATCTGCTTTGCTCTTAAAGCTTTATAGGTTGTTCATGTCTGTCTGAAGACTGTTCCAGAACCTTAGTTCTAACATGGCTGGAAACCTTCTAAAATTCATCACTGGTTTCTCTGTGCCAACAGAGTCATTGAGCTTTTGAAGCACTTGTATTTTTCTTCTGCTTCCAACAAATGGTATCAATTATTACCCATATTGGTCATGCTTTTTGGCTGACATTAATGAAGCTGCCTAACATATTAGCACAGCCCTTTAGCTCTATATATATAAATGGACTTCACCTTTTATTGCATTTTTGCTTTGTCTTTTAATACCACAGTATTCATGTGAGGCCATGTGTTATTTTGATGTGTGTTCACATTATTCAGTCTTAAATCCCTGTTGAAGGCCTACCTCTCCATTTGTCATGAACTTGACTTTTAGTGTGTCACTGTGGAATTCTATAATAGGTTGCCCATGAAGTCAATACTGAACGGCTCTTCATCTAAAATGCTGTGATTAAAGCAATGCAAAGACCTAAATTATTCTTTTTTTCTGATGAAATTTAAACCAAACAAATACATGAAGTTTCAATAAACTATCCAAAGGTTACGTTTTAGGTAAGTGTTCATAACTTGCATGTCAGGGTACTGTAAAATAGGCACAGGTAATATAGGTATTAATGTGATACTCTAACCACTGCTTCTAATTATGATGGACTTGCATATTTAAGAGCACATAAGTACATTAATTACATACCATTTAAGCTCTTCTGGAATGGAGCAAAAGTGACACAAGCATTAAATAATCTTCCACTATTGCCAGTCATATTTCCCCTGTGCCACTGGCATGAAGGTGTGGGTGTCAGTTGAAGGCTCTGATGTTCACCAATTGCATGACACCCAACATTAACTTGGAATAAATATTAGGCCTTTCTACTTCACTTATAAATGGTATAAATGTTAGTGACAGCTTCTGCACAGTATTGTAAATGACCAGCCTAGAAACTTCAAGGTAGCCTACAATGTGAAACACACAAAGTTATTGCTGAGTGTTCCAACAGCCTGTTTGTATCTGCAGTGTCAGAAAATAGTTTAACCAGCATTTTCAGGTGGATTGATTACAGACAAAAATAAGGCTCTTCTCATTCAAGACATAACACCAAACTGTTGACCAGTGTTTCAGTTAAAAATATATTAATCTTACATAAATATTTACATTTCTTCAGCATCATTTAGTTTAACCTGCCTGCCCATTCATAGGAGTGGACTATAATTCTCTTTAGTCTGCCCATAATGAGCCAGTTCTGGCTGCCCTGAGCCAGGCAATGTGTTCAGGGACTCCTTAAAACCTAACTCTTGAATTCACCAGTGCTGAATTTCATGTGAAATCACTCTACTCATCCATCTCCATCTGTTAAATCTTCACAAACTTAAGTTTTTATTAACCCAATTAGTTTGTCTTCTGCATGTTTTGCCAAGCTAATGGAACATTCATCTACTGATATGTTTAATGTCTGCCAACACCAATTCTAATAGAAAAAATTCCCATTAATTTTCTTCTATGTTAAAGTGCTGTTCCTGCTCTCTCTCTCAGCCTGTTCTCATCCTGTGACAGTATCTTTTTACTAATACTCCTTTCAAAGTTGTTTTGACATTAATGGATGATGCTAGTCATGATCACTCAGTTTCTTCTGTGACCTACTGTCAGCATGTCAGAGGCTTCTTGAAAACGTTGTTGGCCTCACTTCCTCCTTTGCTGTGTCATGGCTTGTCCTCTCTGATCCAGAGAAATGAATTTCCCCCCTTATCTTACTGTAACAGCCTGGTTGCTAATTCAGTGAAACCCTACATTTATAGATGTTGCTATAAATGGCTCCTGTTTTGCACCCGTTCTCCTTGTGGGCAGCCTCTTGGATAATCAGGAAGGCACAGAAATCCCCAGCTCTTTTGAGGTTTTCTTGCAGTCCAAGCTGTTTCTGTTTGCAGAGTAACTCAAGTGTCTTGGTCTGACTACAAGGCAGCTGTGGATCTCTTTCAGCAATGTTGAACAAACTTTGAGGGGTGCTTGGCTTTCTTGCCGATCACATTTATAAATCTTCACCACAAAAGCCTCTGAGAATTATTTTTGTCATTCAACTTCGAATTTTTGCTTAAATAAGTTTTATTACTTCTGCCAGTAAAAAAGACCAACTCATCCAGTGTCATTCTGCAGCACACAGACATCCTGCTAGAATGTCTTCAAATGGAAAAAGTGAAGCATTTATTTCCCAGAAGAATTTTGGAATCCAGCAGGTCATATTTTGCTGTAAAGGCAGGTGAAGCAGTATTGCCTGTTGGCCCCACTCAGTTACTGGTCTGGATTCAAAAATGCCAGTCAGGGTGGCAGAAGTTTTGTGTCATAGCCAGTGGCAAAAGATACGCTTTGTTCCTTATCAAGAGCTGCCTTACACAATTGTTCTAAAATACTGCAAGAGACAAAATAGGAGGGAATGACCTACCCAGCACTTTTAGGAGGAGCTCTTGCTAGCTGGTATCTCACCCTGCCAGGGTGTGGTTATGTCTCTGGCACAGGCTATGTGACAGCAGAGCCACTGGCTGCAAGTGACAGCGTCGGGCACTGTGACCTCTGCACAGGAAGAGAAAATAAAAACTTATGTCCCAGGATGTGTTATTATTTTTCAGCTCAGAAGTGAGGGAGCCATTCAGAACAGCTTAATAAGGGCTTGGGAGACAATCAAGCTTTTTAATAGATTTCAAAGGATCAGAAATTCGTATAAATGGTATTTCTGAGTGTCACTGAAATGGACAGACTTGTCACATCAGGTGTAAATTGCTTTTAACACTTGCAAAGGGAGAAGAGCTTGGTTTCTGCTCTACCATCCTGCTCCCCTGATCCCAAACTGCATCTTGATGTTGTAGGCACTTGTGAATGAGGACATCCTCTAGAAGTTGAGCAGTGACTTGAAAAGCCCTGTTAACTCAGGCAGGCACAAACATGTTTAAGGAAAGTTGCAGTTAATTCTCTACTCTCACATCCCCCTATGGAAAGCTGTTATGCCATTTGCACTTGCCAAGGCTGTGGAAATCTCTCACCTTCCTGCAATTACAGTGGTGTGATTCTCCTTACTGCATGTGGTTACCCTTCTGCCTATAAAATCCAAAATGTCATAAATAAATAATCCAGTTCCCAAAATTAGAAATTTATAAAGAGCAGCTAATGAATTAACTTCTTCTAGGGTCTTTCTCTGGTACAAGACATCAGAAGACTTTGGATAAGGCTTTTGAGTATCTTGCATTCACATCCAACAAAAGAACTGGTTTCCTAATGAAGCGTAATGCTGTTTTTAATTAACATTTTAAATTTTTATGATATGTATTTTATGACCCACATGGATGAGGCAATTAGGCTGAATCCTTTTATGAACAGAGATCCTTTGCTTCAGACAGTGGCCTTGCCTGGAGTTGAAGGAATCCCTGAGTCTCCCTTGTCAAAAGAAGCAGTTTCACATTATTATCACCACAGGAGAATATAAGTGCCAAAAAAAATTAGTGGTATTCTCTTCACCAGTCACAGATTCCTGCAGGAATCTTGTGACATGCAGCATGTGGCATCTATGTGAAGTGACCTCTAATATGTCAATTTTTTTTTGTTTTGTCCTCTGCTTTGTTATTTCTTAATTGTGTGTGCATAGTGTAGATGGTTTCTTAGCCACTTTTGTGTGGCAGCTTCCTCTTCTGCCTTTATCTGCCTGTAATGATATAGAAACCTTTTCTTGATGGAAGTCTCCTAGATGGTGCTGGCAGAGGCTTTCAACCTTTGTTCACAGTTGATTAACTTCACTTTAGAGGCCTTTCTTGAAAACTGAAATATCTGTTGGTGGACGCTAACCAGGATTTAAACCATTTTATGAATGTCAAATAAAATGCATTTCCCAATTTGTGGGACAGTGAATATTGGTTCAGAAAACACTTGAGAACCAACTCTGGGCTAGAAATGCTCTTACCTGACAACGTGCTGCTTTGTTTCTGAACAGGAGATGTTATTGAATTCCACGGCCCAGAAGGAACAGGAAAAACAGAAATGCTTTATCACCTGCTAGCCCGCTGCATCATTCCCAAAGCACAGGGAGGACTGGAAGTAGAAGTCATGTTTGTTGACACCGATTACCATTTTGATATGCTCCGTCTGGTCACCATTCTTGAGAACAGACTGGAACAAGGGACAGAAGAAATGATAAAGCAGTGCCTGGGAAGGCTCTTCCTTGTGAGCTGCAGTAGTAGCACTCAGTTACTCCTCACTCTCTACTCTCTAGAAAACCTGTTCTGCGCTCACCCCTCGCTCTGTGTTTTGCTTTTAGACAGTTTATCAGCTTTTTATTGGATAGACAGAAGCAATGGAGGGGAGAGTCTTACCTTGCAGGAGAGGAACCTGAAGAAATGTGCTAACTTCCTTGAAAAGCTTGTGACACAGCACCACTTGATCCTCTTTGCAACAACACAGACACTAATGCAGAAATCTGCAAACTCTGCAGAAAGCTTTTTACCTTTAAAACTTCCACATGAAACTGATACAGACTACAGACCATATCTCTGTAAATCATGGCAGCAAATGGTAACACACAGGATGTTTTTCTCTAAGCAGTGTAATTCTGGCAACAGCAAAGGTTTTACTGTAGTTTCTTGCCACCTCAAAAGAAACCAGATAGTGAAACGTTCATTTAGTGTTGCAGAATGTGGAGTTCAGTTTTAATATCAGTTTATTTTGTAAACATTTATTAAATCCTGGTGCTTAATGCCTGATTAGGTCTAAGTACCTTCTCGTAACTTTTCAACTAGCTGGTTGTTGCTGGTTGATAAATAATTGTTGTCACCATTTTCTTGAAATTCAGTGAAGGGCAGGGAATAGTAAAAATTTTTAGTTACTTCAGCAATTCCTTCCAAACTATAGAGGACTGTTGACATTACTTGTTTGTGCTTAATCAAGAAAATAGTAACATTAAAAAGATGCATTAAAGTCCTGTTATCCTTCAGCAGTCTAACCTATGTGGCCAAATGCCTGTTGGAATTTCTGGGTCTTGCTGCTTTACACTTCTCCTCTTCCAAGCTCCAGAAGTAGGAGCCTACTTGTCTGTGGCAGAGGTTGCAAAGAGGCCTGAGTTCACACTTTATAACCATTGGCCTTGGTTTTTCCCTGTAGCTTTGGGCATAAGAAATGACAGTTTTGCCTGAAGAAGAGGATTCATTTTCACAGCCTGTTAAATAGTGGTGATCCTGACTGTACTGCTTCTCCTGGCTCTCTCTCCATTTACATTAGCAGGTGCTCAGAGGAGCAGGGATTGCAGTTTTTCTGACCCTTACAAATGTCTGGCATTGAAGAATCTTCAGCTATTAAAGAAATAGAGGCCTGGTTTCCATAACTGAAGGAAAAGTAAAGACTTAGCTCTGGGTACCTGTGAGTGCTGCATGCAGCAAACAGTTTAGTTTTTGGAAATAATTAAGTGCAAGTTATGGGGTATTTTGGGAGGGGAGGGGTTTTTTTGTTGTTGTTGTTTTTCATTTTTTAAAATGATGCACAGACTTTTTTCTCTGCCTTTCCTCATTATTCCTTCCCACTTCTTTCCCTTCCCCAGTCTCTCTAAGAAATCCAGGAATGCCACGCCCCTGGTCTTTACCAATATGTATTTGCCACATGTAGAACATTTGTGTGCAGGATTTGGCATGTAACATGTTGCAATTCTGGCAAAGAAGATTTAGAACTTACAAGAAATGCCCTACAGTTCTGGCAAAGAACAACACATTATTTATGAACCTAGAGTGCCCTTTGAAAGCTTCAAAGTACTTTACAAGAAAGAAAATTGCACACAGTACATTATTTAATACAAAAACTTACATTAGCTTACAAATTCAAATTACTCAAACAAGGGGGAAATACTTCTCATGGCGATGTTTGTTCAGTCATGTTGCACAGCACGTTTTATAGTTTAGATTGAAGAGATTATTAACAAAAATGCATATTAAGAAGAAATATCTATCTCAGTATCTTTTTGAGGAAGGTGCTTAAAAAACTCCGTTGTGAGACACTTACCTTTGAATTTCCTGACTTCTGAAGCAGCTTTTTCAATCTGAATGTATGTCTGGAATCCCAGCCTTGTATAGTTCAGTTACCCTCTTGGGTTCCACTGTGTCTGTTCGCAATGAGTTCAGTTTAATTATTCTTTCTGTGGGAAAACTTCCTTTTTTCCCTTCTCATTCTAAACCTTCCATCTGATCACTTCTTCATGCCATCATTTCTTTTACTCTGACACATCGGCAAACTTTGCCTTTTCAACATCCCCCCAGAGCTGATGATTTTATAGAACGTCACTTCATTTGTGCTTTCTCATCCACCAGCACCAATATGTATTTTATTTCAAAACCTGCATAAATACACAAATACATGAAAAAAACCCAAACCATTCAGCCTAGAGTGGACCTAAGTTAGATAGTCTACCATGAGTCGACACATCCATGATGAAATATGATAAAGGGCATTATTCTTTTTTTTGTAAAAAAGAATAGGAAATTTCAAATAGAACTTGAGAACTTTAAAATCTGATAATCCCAGGACTATGTAATTTCTACTAGAAAAAAAATCAAAACCAAAAAGCCCCCCTTTCCATTGGAGAATGCAACTCCACTGATGATTAACTTCTTCATAAAATCATACTTGCTTGAGAAAAAAAAAACAATGGATATGTTCTGGCATTCCCATCTGGAAAAAAAAGCTTTTATATTCTTCGCAATGTAGTTTGTATTTTGCATTGTACTATAAAAGAAATGCCTAAATTGAAATGAAGCCAAAGTTCTAGTTGATCAAAAAGAGCACCTCAGGAAATTTTGAAATTTCCCAGTTTTATTTTTACTTTGAATGCAGACAGATTTTCTTAATTCTCTGGTAATTGTAATATTCATGCTCTGCACATTTGTTTTAGCTGTATAGCAAGCCTGAATTTCTGAGGTGCTGAGCATCTGCATATCCCTGTAATGCTGCAGGAGGGATAGGCAGTGCATAATCTGGGAGTTCACTGACCTCATCCTCTGCCAAAATCATGCCATTTGGAAAAATGAACCTTTAGGATACAAGTCTCAGAAAGATGCAGTGATAAAGAACATGGAAAGCAGCAATTTTGTTTGTATCTTAATGCTCTGTGGGTATTAAACATGGGGTTTGCCATTTTTTAAGAGGAGAATTTTCCAAATTTTGTACTAGTTGTAGTTATTGGAGACTGCAGTCCATACTTGTGAGCCAGGAACCGTGTATGAAATGTAGCATTATACCTGGAATATTCTGTTTCATGCAGATTCTCCTCTTTCACGCAGATCTGAGGTACCTCCCTGTCTCCAGCCCACTGTCTCACCTGGGGTGCCCTGAGCTGCTGCAGCTCAGTCTCCCAGGGAGGAAACACATTTCAGGTTGGTAGGTCTGGTTTAAATCAGCCCTGCAGAAGAGCAGGGAATCCATGTATTCCTGAACTCTGATTTAAGGTATTTCTTAGAAATGAAAATCCTTTCATGTCAGTGCCATTGTTCTTCAACTCAGGGTGGTATTATTAAGGCTTTTGTAGATGCAGGAACTTTTTACATTCCTTAGAATTTTGTTTGTTGTTTCATATGCAACATGGAATTAAAGCAGCAAGCTTGAAATAAAGAGGAACTAGTTCACCCTTTCCCCCATTCTTTTCATAACGAGAGGGCTTCTTAGCAAAACTAAATTAAGGTATTTTGCAGGTTTTATATTTATTTTCTACTATACTGGTATTTCTATGGACACCTGGAAAGAAAATGTTGAGTTTTATATTCAGTTAAAAGTTCTTTGTATTCCTAGGCTTTTTATAGAGCAAATAAAATACAAATAACAGTTTGCTTGGTTTAAGTTTGCACTTGAACATAAACTTCAAGTTTCCTTTTTCTTATATAACTAATCTCAGAAACTTAATTTTTCCTGGAGTTTGGAAATGGGAGAAAATAAATGTTCTCCTGTGGAAATATACCTGCAGTTGTGTTTTTGCTGGAGAGTAATGGACAAAGGAAGAAGAAATACTACTTTGATGGCAGCTGTATAGAAGCCATCTGTGTCTGAAGAGGAACATGACTTTTTACTTTTCTGTGGCTGCTCTAATAAAATGTCTCTTGAACCTCTTTATTCAAATACACTTTTGATATGCAAGTACCATACTGGGGCGATGGGCGACATAATTTTGCCATAACCAAGCTTGATGCCAAACTCAAGACCCTCCTCAGCATAAAGCTGTGCCACAGCACCAAACTCCTGCTGGTGTAGGAAATTGCAGTGAGTTCTCCCCCGTGTGAAAGCTGCAGGCAGGTGCAGTGTGTCCAACAGCTACAGACCCCTGCATTTGGTAAAGAAGGGAAGGCACTGGGAGGGCTTGGAAGACTTTGGCCATGGAAAAAAATTTCAGACAGGTAAAGGAACGTGAGTACAATGCATGTGCATGATCTGGATGGAGAAATGATGCCCTGCAGCAGTTTCTGAAATCAAAGGTCTGGTCATCCCTGTGTGTGAAAGAAGACAGCAGAGTTGCACTGGGCTATGAATAACATGGAGCAAGACAAAAGGGCCCATGAACTTCACTGACCTGTCTGGCATGGCAATACTTTCAAAGAGAAGGTTGACTAGAGTGGGCCTGTATGTTGTTCCCACCTGGGAATATGAATTCCACTATGTAGATGCTTTATAGCTTATTTATAATGAAAATATAAAACTGCTGCTCTGGACCCAGGAGGAATTAAATGTAAAAACAGACTTTTTATTTTATGTTGGGGTTTTTTTTCCCTCCAGCTCTAGGCACCTTCCCAGCAGTCAGCACTTAGCTCCAGAGCACTCTTGCAGCTTTCTGTGGCAGGAGCAAGTTTCACTGAAAGTGAGCCCTTCTCTCCTTTGCTGAGGGTTTATGTGCACTCTTTATTACTAGCACAGACTGGACTACCCAGACAGGGAAGCTTGAACCCATGTGACACATCAGTTAAGTGGTAAGTAGCTGTGGAGGCTTGATTCTGTTGGCAATCAGGAGTAATGTCACATTTGAGTGGATGATTTTGAAGAAACAGGGCTGTGACTTCATTTGGGAAAAGTCTGGCACTCTTCCCTCTGCTTTCCCACCCTGCTTTGCATCGTGCCCCAGCCAGCTGGTCCTTGTACCTGTGTGGGCCCCAGTGCTCCAGGAGAGCGGTGACAAGATGTCACCGCCTTGCCAAATGCTGGTGAGCAGCCATGTTTGGATCTTGGCACTCTCGTTCTGCAGGAGTTGGCACAACCACTAGAGTTAATTTAAACCTTTTGCCAGGTTTTTTTCTCATACATCCCGCTGGGCCTGTGCTAAAGACCTCCTAGCCGTGGGGGAGATAGGAAAAAGAAGAAATCTTGGGGTTTGAATATTAAGGACAAGATTTTAGGCCATTGCTCCAAAAAGAGGCTAAGCAAGGCTGTGAGGTTCCTGCAGTGGCAGACAGAAGTCAAGGCCCCAAAGGTGGCTTGGTAAAGATCAAGGAATGGAGTCTACATCTCCTGTCAAGGGATAAATCAGGATTTTGACTTAGAATATCTGCACACTCTCACACTGCTGATGGAGAAGACCATGCTGTGGTGGGCAGTGCTGTCTCTGAGGCACATCTCAGGCTCCATCACTGACAGTTCTGTCTCCATCCCAATAACTCTGTGAGGAGAGAGAAGGGAGGCTGTTTGGGAAACTCCTCAAGGCTTTGCTGAAGTGTGGGAAACAGGAGAGCCATTTGGTCATCAAAAGCTGGCAGACAGAGGACTTTATTTCTCTCCAGAGCCTGTAGAAAAATGCCCATAGTAGCAAAGAATGGCTTTGCTAAAACCAGCACACTCTCAAATGGTCAGGGGGTTGCCGGAGCAGCCTGCAGCTACCATGAAGAGGAAAACCTGGCTGGAGAGGAGACACCACCAGAGCTGCTGTTCTGCTCCTCTGAATTCTGTGAGCATGTCCTGGTGGACATACAGCCACTGGAAGCTCATGTCACAACTGGAGATGGGATACCATTCAACCCTTTCTGGGAAGCAGGAAACTGGTGGGAGGCCACACTGTCCACGTGGCTGCTAAGCAGTCCTGCCCATGATGAAGAGCATTCACTTAAAAGGTCATGGCTAAACTTTCCCTCATCCTTTATTTTAATGCCTTAACTTAGTGGCTCTGCAGTGATACTACTGGCACTGCTTGCATTTCAATTGCCATATGCATCAGTGGCACTTTTCTGACAATAAAATCACATTTCATGAAATTATACAGGTGCTTGTATTTTCACCCATCAGAAAAAATATGATGCTTTTAAAAAAATTTATGAATCCCCTAAGCAAATGCTATAGACCAGTTGCATAGGCAATGAAGTTACAGAAGCCGATGGAGGCAGGAATTTGAATAGCCCATGCAGTTAAAGGAAAGGGCTCACCATCTTTAAAACCCATGGAGGCATTCCAAATATAATTATTCTGCAATCCTGTTCACAACAAATCTTGCAGGCTGACACTACATGCCCCTTCCCATTGATTGTATGGCCTGCACAAGCACTCTGAGCCTATTAAGCCTGAAGTCCCCGCTGCAGATAATAACGTAGACATTTCAGTCCCTCGAGCAGACACAAAAAAGTACTTACTAGCACAGTTGTCAATTTTGTGGAAATGTCCTGTGGGATTCCATAAGTATCCTAACAACTGGCTGAGCTCTTTCCTTTGCTCCCACAGGTGTGGTTAAATCAAGGAGCAGTCAGTTCTAGCTGCAGGCAGGCAGGGCTCAGCTGCCTCGTGCCTGCCAGAGAGTGTTCGTGATCCACTGCTGGCTACTAAATGTTCAGGAAAGGTTCCATCTCCCACCATGGCAGAGGAGTCACTGAGGCCCCTCTGGACTCAGAAGGGAAATCCTAATATGCCTGATTTCCACCATGCCACAGTAGCAAAACAGCCTTTCTTAGGGGTGGAAATGGGGATTTCTGACATTCTCAGGTCTTTGCTGGTTGCAGATCAGCTGACTGATGTTGGTAATTCACCCCTGTGACTGAGCACCACAGCACAGCCTGAAGGAGATTCACCTGGAGGCACCTTCTGGGAGGTGCAGCATGGCTCCTGGACCAGGGCACTGCTCCTGGCATCCCTCCTGGCACAGGGAGAGCTGGCTCTGCTCCCCTCTAGAGCTGCACAATGCACACATGTGGTGGCAGTGACACCCCACCACTGTCACAGAGTACAGACACCACTAAAGGAAAACCCTGTCTCTCATTCTGATCAAATTCCATAGCTCTGCTCATGGCTCTGCTCTGGTGGGATCTTGTGCTTGTGCTTTGTGTTGAAATCACTTCTGTTTTTTAAAGCAGCTCAAGTGGTTTTCCTGCT
This sequence comes from Fringilla coelebs, assembly GCF_963513975.1. NCBI lineage: Eukaryota > Metazoa > Chordata > Aves > Passeriformes > Fringillidae > Fringilla > Fringilla coelebs. The sequence continues at coordinate 146,544,088 of NC_140028.1, forward strand.
CTGGATGAAGGACAGAGGTTGCATCCACCAGTCTCGGTGATACTTTACCCACCTCATGGCTGTGAACCAAATAGGAAGGAGAAAGAGCAGCCTAACAGAGAGTCAAAGTTACAAAACAGGCTTTTCTCTTTGCATTGGTTTGGGTTTTATTGCTGCTTCTAATAGCTCTTCTAGGAAACAAAATTTCCCAATACTTCCCTTTCTGGTAAGACAGAGTGTGTGTGGTATCCTACCCCAAAGGCAAGAAAATAACATTCTCTGGGTTTATTTTCCGAACTAAAAACATACTCTGGTTTGGGCTGTGCATTCCTCAACACAGTCTTGCTCCACTCATGGATTGATCAAAGTTACCATGGACAATGGGAAAAGCAGGAGGGAGTGCTAGAACAGAGAGCAGGCGGCGCTGCAGGCAGGTGTTTAAATGAACTCACTGGGTATGAAGAAAATTCTGCGGATCTGAAAGCCAAAAGTCAAACTCTGAACTATTCCTTCTGAATTTGCACTTTCACATGTACAGCACAGATGAATTAGAGCCTAAAGATGATAAAAATGCAGACATAGAATAAAAAGGCTGCTTTTCTAGATCTTTTGATCCTACAACCTGTTTTCTCCAAGACCAAGGTTTAGCTTCTAGGAAAATAAAGATGACATAAACAGAAGTGCTTTCTGTTAGGATAAGAAATCATCAAATATTAGTGCAAAATTTCAAAACCTGCTGAATTCTCAGTATGTAGAATTGATCCTGGCTACTCTCTTCTCTAGATGATTTCAGTGTCACTGTTGTCCTGTCATTTATTTGAAGCAAAAACCATTATATTTGGGCAGCAGGTAGGCTTTCAGACTCTCCAAAACCACTTCAGTATAATTATGGGATAAGGTGTACTAAAACTAAAATGTTAATTGATACACAGACTAAAACATATATTTAGTTGCCACCAGGATTCTTGTGAACAACAGCAACACACTGATAGGACAGAAGGCATTTCATCTTGCAAAGCCATCATGACACGGAAGAGGACATTCAAAGGCAATGGAGAAATCCTTTTGTTTAATGAAAACTGAATGTGAGGTACATTTTCTTACACTGTGGTCTCCTGTCCCAGCTCTCCTCCCTGTCTGAAACACTGTGCCAAAGCTCAAGCAGTAAATCTTTCTTTGCCAAAAGAAGCCTGCTGGAAACCAGAATAAATACAAGTGGAGACTGGAGTAGACTCATCTCATTTTGGATTTGCCTTGTTTCACCACAGCTTTCCTTCTCACCAGTTAATTGGTCTTGATACTGCAAAGCAGATCCAGATAATCCTGGGCAGGGTGACATTAGGTTTTGAATACAGAAGAAAAGAGAGGTCAGAGCATAGTCTTGATACAAAGACCCAAACCCCCCCCAATCCTGTGAAACTGTATAAAAGCCTTAAGTACTCCTGAATAAGGAATTGCTTTTTTGCAGACTTTTAGTCGATGGTCTTGTTTGAGTACTCATTTTTAATTAATCAAAGGAAACCTAGAAGATGGTTGAGGATGCGACTTGCCCAGGCTTCTGCCAAGAAAACAGCAAAGCTTAAAGGTCTGTTTTAAGGTGTTTTAACAAACACAGGTCTAAAAGGCTTGAGTATAGGGCAGCTTTGCCAAACAAGTGGCCTTTGGCTTTTAATGGTTTTGATTGTGCTATAGGCTGCGTTCATGTTGTTCTCCAACCACCAGCTCAAGTCTCAATTTTGCTTATTTGCTGGAAGCTTGTGTAGCTGACATTCCCAAACAGGCCATGGCAGCTCCAGAACAACCTATAGATTTAAATGCTAATGACTATAGCATAACCTAGACAATAAACCCATCAAGAAAAACAATGTGAAGAAACAGTTACAGACAATAAAAATAAAAATATTTTCCATGTGAATATTAAAAAATAATTATGGGCTAATAGCTAACAGAATTCTTGCTAGCCTAGGTAAGCTACTGCTTGAATGAAAATTCATTACTTATAAACAGACTTGGGATATCTTGCTCACAACAGACTGCTCAAGTAATGTAGATCCTGTTCATTTTTATCCATTCCCTTTGTCAGGCCCCAATGGAATTGTTTAAGTTGGACTTAGCTCAGAAGCCACCAGCAGAAATGCACTGAGTGTGCTGCTCTGTTGGCAGGACTCGAGGCTGTCAACGCAATGAAAGGATCTCAGCCACACAACCCAAGTTAAACTTGCCTCCTGCCAATCTGCCACATGCTAAATTCCAGTAAATTGCTTAATTAATGTAACGAAAGCAAACTGCACTCCAGTCTGCTCTGTAGGTCGCTGAAAACACCCTCTCATACACAAGCAGTGATGCCCTGTCCTTTAACAGTGTGACCTGCATTTATCTGTTCCTAAGAGCTCCTATGTGCACACCTCTTGTAAATTTTTCTATTCCATTGTACAGAAAGTATTTCTGGTTAACTATTTTGGTAGCCTCATTTATATTCCCTATTTCTAGAAAGGCTCATGCATATGTTTAATGCATGAATAGTTCCAGGGAAGTCAACGGGAAAATTTATACCTTTAAAGTTAAGGGTGTGCATACATCTTTACAAAGTGAAAATGGACTTTTCATCTACACCTCAAGGTTTCCTCCAGCTGTGTCTGCCAGAACATACATAACTAAACCAGACTTCCAACACTAATCCATTATTCCTCCACCTAGAAACTTGAAATCCACCATTAACTCTACAATCATTATATATGGCTCTCTTCCTTTTTCCTGCTTCTTTTCCAAATTACTCAGAACATGAGGCATGAAAAAATTACTGTGGTGCTAGGAAAGCACATGCACAGGCAGAGCCAGGTGGTGCTGGCTGGAGAAGGACATTGGGCCATGCTGACAGTGGCTGTTGTCTCACATTGTAATTCCAAGGCCTGTAGAGGTATCCACAGGCTCACTGCACACAGGTGAATGTCCTGTTTCCAGTCTGTGATGACTGGCACTTACTTCCACCTTGTTTGGACCAAAATCCATGGTCTAAACATCTGTCCCCAGTCCCCTGTACTCTCCATGCCCCAGTGACTTGGAGCCCTCTCCCACCAAACACATCAGTGTTGATGGCTTAGGACCACTCTGGTATTTTTGGTATGTATGTTCCACTCAGGAAAAAATCCAATGAAGTGTAATAATCTGTGTTGCAGAAAAATGGTAGCTGCATTTTATCTCAGTTTATTTTCCTCTACTACAAGGACAGGCCAGTCAAAGACTCCATGGAGTAGGAAAGTGTGCTCAGTAGAAAAGCACAATTTCTGTCTACATGACGTTAAACTATCAAGTAGAAACAACATTTTTTGCCTGGTGATTGCATTCCCTCCCACTCTCACACAAGCCAAGAGGAGTCTCTTGTGTTTACAGCCAGGGAATGGGGAAGAAGCACTGGGCTGGTCTTGGCTCAGCTTGGTTTTTTGTTTGTGTTGGACACACGATGACACTCCCCTCTTCAGATCCAAGGTCCTAAAAGCAATTTGTTTTCATTTAAAAACAGAAAAGGCCGTGCTTTCTTAGCAGCACACACGCTGGGGAAGGCTGACAAAGCAGCTGCCTGTCCTTGTGCCTCAGCAGAGGAGTTGGAGCTCCCATGGCTCCCACCCAAATCTCGGGCGCGTCAGAAAAGTATAACCACAAACTTTCCAACCTTTTGCGATCGAGCCAGCAACATTCCCGGTTTGGCAGCTCCAACTCCCAGCTGTCAGCCTGACTGGGCTGTATCAGAGCCACGTGGACACAGGGAGCTGCTCACACAGCCCAACTTGCAAGACCGGTGCCTCAATTTGTCATGCTCATATAATAAATCAATTTGTTTCATTTAACTAGGGGTTAGTCAGCAAACCCTCACTCATGCTTTTCTCGTACAGTAGGTCTCACTTCCCTGTAGGATTTGTGGGAATGTGGCCTTACCTTTGCTTTAGGAGAAGCAGTGAGATGAGGTTGGTTGTCCTGAGATATCCATTCTCTTGTGAATCCCCCCACCCAACAAACACCTGATTTTCCCACCCATGATGAACAGCTATTGGACACGTGGTCTGCCCTGTGTCCTATACAGCGTGGTGTAGGGAAGGGATGATGTCCTCCAAGCCAGGCTGACCAGGATGTGATGTGGCCAAGCAGCAGAGCATTTCACCCACAGCCCCACTGCCACCCTTGTCCGTGTCCTGGGGGCGTGTGGAGGCTCTTTGTTCCAGAACAGTCTGGGACACTTTCCCACTGAGCCAGGGGAGATCCTGTCTGTCTGTCCTTCTGGACAAACAGGTTGTTGTGTTAAGCAGGAGAGGCCTATCAGTGCTGGCATCTCTCAGTCTGCCCCAGCAGGGCTGTGTGGGAGGGCTGCTTACCAGCACCAGCAAAAGCGGCTCCTTGTAGCCCCCTTGGCCCCTCTGGCCCCACTTGAACCCTGCTTGAACTCAGGTTCAGGCGAGAGATTTCACACGTGGTTCAGAGAGGGGCTTGGAGCAAGAGGACAGTGTCAGCTGCAGATCCCTCAGCACTGCTCCTCCCCAGCTCTGGCTGATGGACTGCAAAATCTCCAGCCCCGTGTGCTCAGCCTGCCTCATCCAGCTGTGGGAGGAATGTCAGCTGTGGAATAATTTCTCAGAGGAAGTGTCTATCCATGAATTAATGTCTCTAAGAACTAATTATTGGGTAAACTGTATAAACAGTCCCTGGAGTGCCTCTTCAGTACTCAGCTTTTGGGCTTCAAAACAGAGCAGGCAAGAGGATTTTCAAAGGACGCTCTGTCTGGGCAAGCGATGATGTAGGTGACTCAGTGGTTTTCCTTCTCACAGCCTAAAAAGACAGAAAGGTCCACAGTGGTCATTTGGGGTGAAAATTTATGGCTTATTAATTAAAAAAGAAGAAGAAGAAAAAAAAAGCCATTTCTGGGCCAGATCATAGATTCTAGGCTGCCATCCAATGTCAGAAAATGTTCCCCTCCCAGCAGGGGATCCAGGCTAAAAGGTTATTTAATACTTTCTGGTTGATTTTCTGTTTGGAATAACTGCCTTAAATGATTGGTTTTGGCCTGAGAAATTGTTTGCTTACCTGGCACCTGAACTTCTGTGATAGACTTTAATGTCCTCCTCTGAGTATTCCCATAGCACACAAAGGAGGCTTCATGCAGTCCCACTAGCTATAAATCTGACCTTTCTTTTAAAAAAAATCAAAATCAGATGTTGTTCATTATCTCTTCCAACTCCCATCTACCCGTGAACATCCAAAAGTTTTAAAAGCCCTGCTTAAGCAGGTCTCCACTCCATTGATGGAATATCCTTTAATATTTTATAGCTCTGACTTGCACTTCTAAAAGTACTAATTAATCTCAATAGATAAAAACTGGCAAAAAAATGGCACAAGTGAGAATAGCTCCATCCTTCCTCACAGCAATCGTGTGCCAGTTCATCTTGGAGCATGTAATGATTTACTGTAATAGTTTTAGGTCCGTAATGGGGCCAATAACTGGCATCTGGAAGCTGTGAGGCTCTTTCCCAATGGATGCCATTCACATATAGTTATTTAATTAATTAACAGCTCCACTACCATAAGCCAGTGAAGAGTCCATTAAAGTTCTTTTTTTTTTTTTTTAAATATCTTCCAAAGTAAGAACATATGCTGCACACTGCTTTTCCCTTGGAGAGTGCTTAATGTTGCAACCTGTTTATCTTATGACTGATTTTCAAATTCCACCTTAACCAGCTGCTTTTTGCTCGACTTTGGGATTCAGCAGAGACTGAACTGCTGAGTGCTCAGCAGGAGCAGCAGAATAACATTCTACCTGCATGTGCTCATTCCTGAGCAAGGTGCCAAACCCCTGCAATGGCTGCCTGGCTGTCTCTGTTCTCTTCCCAGACTGTACATGTGATGCACTTTCACTTGTCTATTTTCTCTACTGAAAAAAAAAAAAAAAAAAGAAAAAAAAATCAAGGTGTGGAGTTCATTTAGAATAAGCAAAATATCAGTGGGAAAATGAACCCCAGCAGACATTGGAAGGAGTTGGTCAAGTTTGTAAAATGCATTTGAGAGCTCAGTCCCATGTGAAATGTGGAAAAGCCATCAGGGGCCATAAAGCCAGCAGGGATGGGTTTGGTCTGCTAACAGTGCCAAAGGATTTTACTTCCCAAACGAGGATTCCTACTCCTGAGGTGCAGTTAAATGCAAACCACATCCTGTTGGGTGCTGACCTGCAGTGGGGTGAAGGGCTCATCCATGAGCCTCTGTCCTTCTGCAGGGAGCTGAAGCAGGAGAGAAGAGCAGCTTCCCCTGGCTCTGGCTGGGCACAGGCACGGGCAGTGTGCAGCTCCAGCCTGGTGCCACGCAGGAGCTGAGGAGCTGCCCCAGAAGGATGTGGGAGACATGAAATTGGAGAAGCTCTGACAGGGAATGTCATTTAACAGTGGCTGTCTAAAGTGAGCCCTGCTAACGTGGCAGGGCACAGTCTGAGCTCCCTGGTACTGGATCCATGATATGTAGGCCATGTGAAAAGTTACATAATCCCTGATGCAGAAAACTTTTCCCTGGCTGTAATGTGTTGTGTCGTTCCTTTTTCTGCTCTCTCTCCCACTGGTCTGCAGCACAGCCTTCTGTCTGCAAGGCTTTTCCTGGGGTGTGCTGCAAGGTTTGGGAAAAAGAGCAGTGCCCTGGAGCAGCTGTCACCCAGAGCCCTTCAGCTGGTGCCTCACCCCTGTGACCCACCATGAATCGTCCAAGGGTTGCCAGAAACCCAGGGGAAGCCAACAGGAGCTGGTTTTGATACCCTTGGGAGAGATTCAGCTTTGCTCTGCCCAGATGTCAGGTGTGGGCAGTGAAGTGCCAGTCTTTTTAACTGTGATGTCTCGTGCTCCTCCCTAGACCTTCATGCCTGACAAGCCAGCACCCAGCTCACTTCCAAGTCCATCAGGGCTCTGAAATTGCTCTTCTAACCCCCTGAAATAACCAGTCTGTCCAGGCTGCTGCAAGACCTCCTGGCAGGTCTTCCTCCTCCCAGAAGGTGACAGCAGCCCTGCTGCCCTGCAGAGCAGGGGCTGTGCAGGATGTGGTTCCCACTGTCAGTTGGTTAATGGTCACAGCGCTCTCCTGGAAGCAGCACGTGGACCACGTTCCTTCTCCTGTAAAAGGACATTCAAACATGCATCTCCCACTTTCCTCAGCATACCTTAGCCCCTGGGATAATGCACTCAGCCCTGGGATACTGCAGTTGACTGGAGGAAGAAGGGACACTGCATTCACTAATGCTTGTGTCCGAGTGACCTGTAGTCTGCACAAACTCCATCAGAAGTCCCTGAAGCAGAGGCCAGAGCTCAGGATCTCTCTTCCCAGGACAGTGCCATAACCAATAGGCCATGCAAAGTCCCCTCAGCTAACTTCACCAGTGTCCAGATACCTACATGTCTCCTATAGGCAGCAGGGAATCAGGCATTTCCTGTCCTGAGACAAATATCTTCAGGTCCTTTTCTTCTCCACTGACTTTACATGGAGCCTAGGATAACTAATACAGTCTTTGAAGTCCAGCTGTTCAATATCTTCATTAAGGGTGATGAGTCCTCCCTCTCCTTCCTCCAACCCTTTCCTGTCTTCTCTTTCTATCCCAGCAAACCTTTCATGATATTGCAGCTCTGACAGGAAGACCTGGGAGCACAGAGTTATCCTAATCCCCTGCAGAACTGCCAGGGTTTAGGGGCTTGAAGGCTCACCATGGAGCTGTGGGCTCAAAGCATCTCCAGGAGCTCTCCTGTGAACCAGCACCCCCCCAGCAGAGGAGGTTCTAACATCTGGTTTCCTTTCCCAGTTTTAATAGGCAAGACTGACCACTTCTTGGTTCTGCACAACACATGCTGTAGACACCTATCTTCTGCAAAGAACTGTAAAAAATATTAATTAATATGGTAATTAATACTCCATGGCTACTTTGTGCTTTTGTGGAAAGCAATGCAACTATAACCCAGTTTGACTGGCTGTTCTGTTTTACTGATTTGTCCTGCTCTACTACTTCAATTAATATCCTCTTTAAATGTGATTTAGGCTTAATATTACTTATCTTCAAAATATTAGAAGCATCCCACATGACTTCAGGTTTCTTGATTAGTGTTCATTTACAGATAAATTACCTCAAGGTGCAATGAAGGTTAAGCACATATACTGGGAATCTAAAGTAAAACACGTCTGACAGATTTTGCAACTAAAGTAAAACCCTGCAGCAGAAAGCACTCATTCCTGAAGTTACACTTAAAATCCAAACCAATTCATATTAGAATCACAGAATCATAGAAGGGTTTGGATTGGGAGGGACCTGAAAGATCACCTCATTCCAGTTCTCCTGCCTTGGGGCAGAGACACCTTCCAGGTGCTCCAAGACCCATCCAGCCTGGCCATGAACAGTTCCAGGAATGGGGCATCAACAACTTCTTTGGGCAACCTGTTCCAGAGCCTCACCACCCCCAAAATAGCAAATATATTTATTCTCTGGTAGAGTTTACTTCATGAGAAAAGCACATTCTATCATAGGCCTCAAAAAAAAAAAAAAAAAAGACCAGCTCCAGCCATGGATTTTGACCCTTGTGAGGTCATAGGCAAGTCCAAAGATGTGGTATGGGGTCTTTGTGTGCTGACTTCCTTCCTCCACATCCAGCCTCTAGACCAACCTTCCATTTCTTTTCTAGGTTTGCAAACACATCAGACTGAACTTCTGAAAATATTCAGCAGTTCTTTGTTTCTGTGATGTGGAATAAAACCCAATTCACAGCCTAAGAATTCCCTGGGATGGAAAGAGGATGGTGTGATTTTCTGTTTCCAGGAGTGTCGCTGGAGGATCAGGGAGTATCATTAAAGCACAAGACAGAACTTTCCCTGGACATATGCTGTATAATGTAAAAACACTCAAAGGATTAACAGCAATCAGGATATATCTCTGGCTGTGTGCACATACCAAATCTACAAACAAGGGATTAGAGATATAGCAGATGAACCTGCAAGGAAGAAATACAGTGGGGCCAGAAATGGCATCATAAGAGAAAGGTTATTCCTGCATTTGTAAAATTTTTTACAGATCCTTGTATTCCACGCGGGCTTATTAGTATTGCAGGAATAGGTAGAAAAAAAGATCAGCCACAGGCTGCTGGGGTTTGCATACTCTGCTCACAAAGGAGAGCCTGCCCTGGAGCTTGCAGGCCAAGAGCTGTTCCTTGCAAGTGCATCCACATGGTTGGACTCAGCATGTGGAAACACAGTCCCAGGCATTAGCCCAGAAGAGTTATTTAAACAAGAAACATCTTTATTCTTTTAATACTCATTATTAAAATAAAACACCCTTCTGAATTTTAACAAGACCCATTCACTCCCTGCCTGGTTTTACAGCATCACCCTCTTATCTAGATAGTTTTTCCTCATGTCAAACCTTAATTTTATTATCTGCAAATAAAGCTGGTTCCTTCTTTCCCTATCCCCCAGCAAGCATGGGGAAAGATTTATCACCATCCTCCTTACAATAAACTTTAAAATATTGCAAGATTTTTATCACAGCTCTTCTTTAGACTCTGCTGTTCCCAGACTAAACAAACAATCCTTTCAACATTTCCTCCTAGGTTGTTCCTTCTATGCCTCTGATATTTCTAGTGTCTCTCTCTTGGACTCTCTCCAGTTTGTCTACATTTTTCTTTACAGCACAGTACCCAAAACTGGACACTCTATTCCAGCTGAGGCCTCACCGGTGCCAAGTGGAGTAGAATAATTATCTCCTATGTCTTAGGTTGCAGTCTCACATCCTGTTCTGTTTGCAGCTGAGCTGGGTGAAAAGTTTATTTCTTTTCACCCACTCCAGCTGCTTATCACCACCCCCCAGCTGCAGGCTCTCCCCCTCCCAGGTCAGCAGTAACTGCCGGGGGATTGCTCCGAACACAATCCTGGTGAACAGTCCAGGTTAGAGGCAATAACTCAAACAACAGGGCTTTCCTGATCACCAGTTCAGCAGGCCCAGGTGAGGCTGAGGATAAACAGGTATGAAAAAGCTGAAACCTGAGGTGGGAGGAGATGATGAGCAGCAGGATAATGCACAGCGGCTTTCACAGCTGGAGGAACTGCAGCCAGGAAAGGAAACCTGATATTTGTCCTTACCCTCAGACTTTTGTCCCCTCTGCACCCTCAGTCCCTCCTGATGCTGCTGCCCAGCTGGGAAATCCTCTTTTTGTATTTGTCCTCCCATGGTGCTGCAGCTCGCACTTCATCATCAGGCTGACTTTATAACATTTTTCCCCATTATCAATGCCCTTCTAAACTCAGATTTTGTTGTCCTGAGTAAGACCACCCCAAACAGATCTCTTGTGAGCACATCCCTTGTTCTCACACCCAAGGGGGTTATGAAAAGGACAGAGAGGAGAACATTGAGGTCTGGCTGAAAAGCTATCCTGGTGTGGCAGTAATGCTTTCATAGCATCACCTACAGATCCTCATCCACTCCTGCACCACCTCAAAGTGACAAAGTTTTGTGCCTGCTCACCGAACAGGGTCACAAGGCTCACCAGTGTCACAGTGAAAATTCCTGTTGCCTTCCTGCACTTGCTCTGTCTATAGAGAACACCTGGCAGGACCCCATACGGGCTTTTCCCACTGACAGGAGAAATGCAGCCAGACAATATGGAAATACTGCACCGATAGGACTGAGGATGAGCCTTTCTTTGCTTAATCTGTGGCTTCTGCAAAGATATGATGGAGGCCTGAGCTGGCTGCTGATCTGCCTTGCAGATTTTCTGCTCCCCTGCAAAACAGTGTTTTGTTCCCTGTCCATCCTCATTCCTTTTTTTCCCTGTTGCCTACTTTCCATCTCTTTCCATTGAGACTTCCCTCCAACAGCTTCCTTGTTTTCTCAGGCTCCCCTGTGCCACCTCTCCATTCTCTTGGCCCCACCACGGCCCCCAGTAGCCTCAGGCAGGCTCTGCCCTACCCAGACACAGCTGTGGGGACTCTGTTCATGCCACAAATCCCCTTTTTCTCAGGCTCTGTGGGAGCTGAGGGTTGGGAACTGCAAGCTCATGGCAGGCTGAAGTAATAAGAGTAGAGATGAGGTGAAGTTCTTGTTCTGTCTTGAACACAGACTGCCAATCATGTCATAATAGATGGTGGTTCTAGGCAGGGAACAGCTTTTCAGCCCACCAAAATTACACCATTAACTGGAATTTCCTCTATTGGCTAATCAGGATTTGAACCCATTTCTCTGGAGATAAAAGGCACAGCTCAACCTCCTGGTCTGCGAGGTCATCTGGAATACAAATCAACTTTCATGTATTTGTTTGAAATGTTTTTATGTAAAGGATATATATTTTTTTTAAATCTGCTTGTTAGTGCCTTGTGCCTAAACTGGAGCTGTGAAGTGACTTTTTCTCACTAGAGGCTAAATAAAGTACTGTACTGTTTTTATAAATGTCCTAAGCTTTGCCAGAAGGCTGGCAATGAAAGAGGCTGGCAGGAGACAGGCACTGTCTCTGTTCTGTATCACGGAAGTGAGCCCAAGGACAGCGGCCAGTGCCTCCCATCCGCGGGAATGCCACCAATTAACGCACGGGTGATGTCATGGCATGGCAAAGGCACTTCCCTCGCAGCTCTCCCTGCTCTGCCAGCTCCAACCTTCAGTGTATTTTCCTCAGTCTGCTCCATGTACTGTAATAACTAAGTCAACTGGAAAAAATATTGAAGAAAAGACTGAGGAAAAACAGTGTAGGGGCAGCTGGAGCCAGCAAAGAAGGCACACTGAGAGCTATAAAGAAGCTTTGTGCAGCAGCTTCTCTCAACTTCAGGATATTTCGTTCCACAGGAGTTGGAGAAGATGGGTAATAAGCTGGCCTTTATTTTAAGGGATATCCCTTGTAGCCTCAGCTGCATAAAGATCACTCTTTGGGCATGTGGAAACAGTGCTAACAGTATCTCTCTTTCAGTACCTCCTGCTGCTCACTCCATTGAATGGCCTTGTTCCAGCTAGAGAGGAAAAAAACCTTCCATCCCTAAACAGCCATCGGTCTGAGGGAAAGGAGGTGATGAAAAGAGGCTGCAAGTGATGAAGCGAAGTAATTATTTATAGAAAGATACATGACCGCAGCACTCAGGTGCCTGCACAGGAACAGGGCCCAGTGCTGCTCATCCTGAATGCAAGGGAGAGGTGTCTGTGCCTTCCCTGCCCCAAAACAGGCAAGGAGAGCACTTCTCTGTCGGTGCTACGAGGATCCCCTGACGCAGGGAAGAGCAATGCACAGAACTCCATGGTATCAGAAGGCTAATTAATTACTTTATTATACTATAACTATATTATACTAACAAGACCTATCACTAACTAACTAGAGGAAACCCATGACTGTCTGCCCAAGTCCTGACACACACACACACGTGGATCCAATTGGTCAATGAATCCAAAACACCATCACCAGAATCCAATCAAGCAATCACCTCGGGTAAACAATCTCCAGAACACATTCCACATAGGCACAAACACAGGAGAAGCAAATGAGATAAAAATTGTTTTCCCTCTGTGTTTCTCCAGGAAAAAACCTGAGAGAGAATTACATCTCTCTCTGTTCAGAGGCCACGTGACTACCACACTTCTCTGGGCTTCAGGCACAAGAACCACACTGTGCATGGGGTCAGGGAGCACCATGGATGTGGGATGAGGCTGCTCCAAGACCCAGCAAGGTGAGGCTCAGGGGGGGATGAGGCCAGGCTCAGATGTAGCTGCAGCATCACTTGGGCACAGACTCGGGGTGGGAGCTGGAGAGCAGCTCTGGAAAGAAGGGGTCAGCTGCCGGAGGGCTTCTCCCAGCTCCTCACACATGGTCTCTTCCCAGCAGCCTGCTCCCAGGCTGCAGCCACAGCACATCTGAGCTGGTCTGGAGCACTGGCAGCCAGACCTCACAAAGGGAAAATGCTTTCAGAGGCAGTCAGTGCACCCAGGTCTGTGTGTACCTGTGTAACCACTCAAGGAACTGGCCTAAAGAGGAGCCTACTCTGTAAAAACTGTGAGCTGAGCTATCCAAATGGAGTCAAGACATCCAAATGGCCATGTGCCCCTTGGGGTTATGGATGTATTTGCAAATTGGTTCTGTGTTTGTGAACCAATACATGCAGTGCTGATGATGCAGATCTACAAATTCAAATTGGCTTCCTGTGACTGTGAATCAGTATATGCTGATAGTGCATGGATAAAAATCCAACTGGTCCTGTGTCATTGTGAATCCATATCCATCATGCTGATTAGACCCATCCAAATTCTTTTATTTTGTAGCTGATGGGGAGAGCCAAGCTTTGAGCAGGGATGGGAGGAAGAAGCAGCCCTACAGGCATTGAGCAGAATGTCCCAGGGACCAATGTGTTAAACTGATCAGAAAACAAGTTTAAAATTTTACTTGGAAGGAAATTCAGAATAAAATTGCCTCAAATGTATCACAAGGGAAGGTGGCTTGCAGTGTTCTGTTGTGCTAGGCAAGCCAGCAAATGTTCACACTTCCTTTTAACCACAGTCACCTGCACACGCTTAGAGAACAGTTTTCTACCCTCATCATTTTGCTCCCAAGCCTTTTCTTTTCTGTTCTACCTCCATTACAAAACTGACTTCAAACCATCTCCCAAGTCCAATGTGACAGAGATGAAGAGCAAAGAGATGCCAGATTGCTGGTGGGGGCTCTGGCTGACTGGGATTACTGGTAGTTGGAATGCGCTAAAACAAAGGGAGAGCAAAGGAGCTCAGGTTTTTCAGATGGAATCAGAAGGCTCCAGGGGATTTAGCTCTGCCTTGTGAAACACTTTGCAGATCTTCCAACTGGTAAAATGTAAAGTGACACTAAGTGAAATAAACTACTTTATAATTCAGCCATAAGTATCTTTAAGAGCCATATGACTAAATTTTAAATAGTTTAATAAAATAAAAGTTCTTGTTCTAGAAGGGTTTTCTTTTTAATGGATACTTCAGATGTTCAGTTAAATGTATTGTGACCAATGTAATTATCATTTGCCTGTATCTCAAAATTGTCTAATCAAGCACTAGTGGGCTGAGTAGTTAATAAGCACAAATAGTGATACTGAACTCTCTTCCTGTGGATTTCATCATCTTCCATTTCCACTCACCAGAAATACCAAAAATGTGGAGACATGGGCTAGACATAAGAGTATAACAGGAAAACTAGCTGGGAATAAACACGAGCTCAAAAACTAAAAGTAAGGTTGGGCATAACTTCACTGCAGGAGGACAGGGGAGCAAAGCAAGGGGAGGAAAAAAAAAGGAAAAACAAGCAAAACTACTTTTAGAATGGAAGTTTGCCCATGTAATGAAAGGGATTACATCATGTTTGTCTGCAGTAGTGAAGGGCTGAACTCGGTCACCTCAGATATCCCTTCCAGCTCCTTGGGCTCACAGACTGAACACAAAAGAAACACCTGACCCTGCTTCCTTCTGCCACAGACCCAAACAATGCTACTGTCTGTGGGCAGGAGCAGTTTATATACTGAGTGCTTTTTTTTAGAGTTTATCCCTCCTCCTTAACATCTGGATTTGGACAGAATTTAGAGACCTTAGTTTCAGAAGTGCCAAAGAGAGCACAGCCTAACCACCGTCATTGCCTGATTCCCAAGGGGCCCTGGTCAGTCTCCCACCTAAACCCTCCTGCATCCCAGATTTTGGCCAGTTCCTACCCAGAATTTGAAAGATCACTGTAAGGTCACTCTCAGAAAACACTGACAAATGCTAACAGAAACGCAGTGATGAGGTGCAATCTCTGCCCATCTCTCTCACAGCAGTTAGGGCACCCCACAGGAAGCAGCAAAAGAACACTCTCAGCCCAGTATCAATGACTGTTTCTCAATAAAGTGGGGGCCCAGGTCACTTTAGTGCCCAACAGAAGTTCCTCCAGGGCCAAGATCCCAAAGGGATCCAGGGCAGCCCTGAGGAGATGGCTGGAAGTTCAGGGAGGGGAAGGGAGGAGAGTAAGGCAAACACAGCATTTAGCACTGTCTACATCCCTCAAAACCTCCTTTCTCTAGGAAAGCAGACTGGTTTTGACTGACTTGACTTGCTCTCTGCATGTGAAGCCCAAATATCCAACCAAGGTGACCTGGCTCATCCTGCTGGAGTCAATCACCTAATTTCAGCAATGACTAATGGTGGCCTAAAGCAGGTGGTCGTCGTTCTGAGCTCAGTTCCTTACCCAGCTTCCCTGGTCTGTGACTTGCAATTAGCAGCACTGTGACTAACTGGTTAATAATAGTTTCAGGTTGTGCTGCATGGATTTTACCAGTATTTCAAAATGCCACTGAGCTTTACATTGCACTGCTTTCCCCTGCAGATGGAAAGAACAGCCTCCACCAGCCCTGTGTACCAGGTATGTCTCTCAGCAGTGCTAATTCACCCATAAAGATTGTTTCCCCTCCACCATAAATATTGTCTCCATCTTCCCTTCAGCAGGCAAAAAAATCCCACTGTGCCTCCCATTTCTCAGAGTAGCTGAGATCCAGCAGAATACAATATCCCTCCTTTGGTATTTTGTATTGTTACTTTTGTATTGACATTTTGGGAAGAAATGGGTGTATGGGCTGCCTGCAGGAACTCTGCTGTTCCTGCTGGGTTCCTGAGGGCAGCGGGGAAGCAGCTCCAGAGCCTCTCCCTGTCTCTCTGGTAGGATCCAGCCCAGCAGCCTCAGCCATGTGTGGCAGTCCCAGCACCAGGTGGGCTCAGAGGTGCTCCCAGAGCTTGGCTCCTGTTTCTTTTTCCCCCCCAATTTTACCTCTGTCAGCACAGACAGGTGCAGACAGATGTGGGCTCACCCTGCCCCTACCCTAGCGTGCTCCTCTGCAGGAGCCACAGGGCTCAGTGCCCAAGCCAACACTGCTGCTGAGAGGCTGGGGCAGGAGCAGCCTCTGCTGCCTGTCTGTCTGTCTGTCTGCACAGAGCCCAGCTGCCCTGGAGAGCTGAGGCACAGCTACTGCTCTTCAGCAGGATAACTTTTTTCTTAAATATAGATACAGGCACGAAAGCAAGGGATTGTGAATTCCAGGAAAGGTTCTGTTATCTTTCTTTGAAGCTGCCAGGGATCAATCCAGCAGCAACCCCAGGAAGAGCACAGCAGGAGCCAGGGGAGCTGGCTGCCTCCTCACCTCTGCTCTGGCCCTCCCAGTCCAGATTGCCCATGTTTACCTCCCCCTCCTTGAGGGAAATGGAGCAGAACATGCACTTTCCTAATGTAGTTTTGGCCAGCAGCTATCTCTTGAAAGCTCTGTGGTGGTCTGACATTAAAAAATTATAAATCTGTTAAAAAAGGTAACACTTTTCTAGAACACAGTCACACATTATATCCTATTTTGATAGAAGGAGAACAGTACCAGCATCCTTCAGGCCATATGTAGGCATGTCAAAAAAAGAATAATTTTCAAAAGAAATTCCTGGCTGCTAATAAAAAGTTTACTATCTGATCCTTTGTATATCAATATGGTGACTCAAGGCTGGTTCTGGTGCAATACACAAATGAATTCAGTGTTTCTTTGTGCAACACCAACTCGGTTTACCATACTAAGACATGACTTCCAGTGTTTGTGGCCAGGTGGAAAATATCCAGCAAAAAAGTCCAATGTCCAAGTGCTCTATTTTCACAGAAAGATAAGTACAATTAGGAAGGGAACTAGCTCTTAATATGGGCTTCCTTCAGATAAGAAGTTTCTGACTGAATTTGTACTTGGTAATCAAAGGTCACCCTATTCTAAAACTCCAGTGAGCTTCACACCCCAAAATGGCAGCATTTGATAGAATGGAAACGACAGACAATTCTTATAAAATTAAACAGAGTACATGAAGAAGATCTTGGGGCTCCTTGAAAAATGTTATCCTGGGATCTGGCTATGACTGATAGATATTTAAAATTTCAGTGATGAAGTTTTGTTAATTGGAGGAGTCTCCTGTTGTAATCTGTTTCCATATAAGCCTGTATACAGAGAAATTCATTTGAATAGAAAGAAATAACTGAAATCTTCAAATCAAAAAAAAAAAAAAAACAAACCCAAGAGTAGAAATTGCAGTTGCTGGGTGTTTCCTCTCTACACCTCAACGGGTCAGTGTGGAAGAGAGAACAAAACCAGTCACTATCTCCCTGTGATTCCAGAGGCTGCAGCTATCATCCTGTCTCATATCCTTGGGGAAGTCCAGACTGAAAAGACTGAGCAGTGCTGAGATGCTTGAAAAATTATTTGGGTTGTGGCATGTAACAAACATCTATTCATTAAAGCCTTGCAATTGTGACCCAGCCCTTCATCTTGCACAAGATCTATAAAAAAGGCTGAGTGACTATAAATGTGTCCCTTGGAGCAAATTATGGAAGACATTATAGGAAGACTGGTTTCTAGCCAGCTTTTCCAGCTTAATGAATTCCTTTCAAGGATGTGTGAAAGCTCCATTGAGACCAATGGTGAGTATCCTTGGACTCCTCCAGGAAGATTTTATAAGGGGTCTCAACTATTGTATTCTTATTTTTCTTCTATTTTCAGAGAGCAGTTAGAAGATTATTTGAAATGGTAACGCTACAGTTCAAGCACTTTTCACTGTGAGGACTGACCTAACTGATCCATGAAGAGTCAGGAAAAGGCTCTTGGGCAGATCAGTTTTATCATGGTATCAATAACTGTGAAAACTACTGGAATTTGTGAGCTGACCATTCTGGAAGAGATAAAAAATGCTTTCCTGCACCTTCCATGTTAAAACCTCACTCATTTAATTAATGTACAGATCTGGATTTCCAGTTTATTCCTACAGACATCAGCTATACAAGGACCTAGAATGGGAATAGTGAGACTCAAGGAAGACTTTGCTCAGATCAAATACCTGTAGGTACCTCATATTTCTGATATCTCTTGCAGCAAAAGGACTTTCATCCACACATTTATTATGTTATCAGTGGACTTCACATATTTTCTGTTTCTCCATTAACAGAGTGAGGAAGATAATGATGTGCAGTGTTTCTCTCTCTAGAGACTGGTTTGCTCTTTCAGACTCCATGCCTTCAATCACTCCTGCCCAAGATGTTGGGATGAGTGGGGGAGGTGAGGGAGAGAAATTATGAGTTATATGGAGAGAACCCTACAAAGGGCAGTCAATGGAAAAAAGAGGGATGTTTCATCTGGGGAGGAAAAGGCACAGAGCAACGGGGGAAAAGATGGTAAAGAAACAGAGCAGGGTATAATATGCAGGCAGAAAAGATGGGAGATGAATAAATGGAATAAAAAAAAGATATGAAGTTTTAGCTGAAAAGTTCATCATCAGTCCTTTACTTGAGTGACTTCCCATCCAGTTGTACTGGAATATCCTGTTATTCAGCTTTTTGCTTGGGTACAGAGCAAGTCACAAGGCCCAGGGAGTGAACAAGTGCTCCACACGCCAGGCAGCTGCTCACTCTCTGCTGGACCTTGTCACATTGACCCCCAGAGCTGCTGCTGGCACCTCTTTGTAAAGTGCTACACAAATGAAAACTCTTTTTATCATCCAAAGACAGAAACATCCCAAAATAAATGTTGTCACATGTAGCAGGAATTACAGACAAGTACTGAAATACATGACATTGCAGACAGGTCCACAACCTGATGTCAGGGTAGCTGGCACCGAAAGATCCTCCTGGCCTTGGATCAGTAAGACCTGAAATATTGTGTTTGTACAAAAAAGGCAGGAGCATCAGGAATCTGCTCATGCCTTGATTCATGGGCAGAACCATCCTTCATCCAGTTGGGAAAACTGAGCCATGGATTCTAAGCATTTCCCTGTTTTATTGTTTTTCAGACTACAAACAGAGGCAAATTAATTCCCCATGTAATTCCATTGAAATCTAGTACATTAAATGAAGGACTGCAGTTATTTAAGCCTGTACCAATATTTATGAGATGAATTCAGGCCCAGAATGTGTTGGCTGATGGCCCTTTATTGGGAGATGAACAGGATTGCTTTAATGGAAAGACTCCCCAGCCACTGGGAGTGACAGTGGGGACTGGGGAGGAGGAAAGAGAAGAAAAAGGGCAGAACAGAATGTCAAGACCACAATAATTAATACTTAGTGAGGCAGAAAAGGAGACAGACCCAGAGGACAGAAATCCAGCTCTTTGATTCATATGTTGTGGAGTTTCAAAGTCAAATCAACACAGCTTTATCTACACAGGTGCCACAAGGAACTTACACACTTTCTGTTATTTAAAAAACCACAACCAGCATTAAATTGTCCTGCCACAGCAATAGGAGTCCTGCCAGACTGCCATGGAAGCAGGGACAATACAGGTGGGAAAATCTTTTAAACTTTACTCATTTTAGATTTCAAAAATATAACTGACATTGCTATGCCAGCAGCACAGGCCTGCATAGGTGAGAGTAAGAGACAGCTCATTTCAGTACAGGGTGATGATCTGGGTGTATTTGAAAGTAATTACAGATAACAGAGCTAGAAATAAGCTGGAAAACATCAAAAATAAAGTTCCTCTTCACAGAAACTAATATATGGAAGATGCAGCCCCTTCTCATGTTTTGTTTAGCCCTTTTAAAGTTATTTAGAAGTTCCTAAGGCTGAAGAATACACCTTTTGGAAGACAGATTTTTCACAGCCCTTTGAACTAGAGCTAAAAAAAATTTAAGTCTTTAGGCCTAAATAATGTGGCTTGTGATACACTGAGATGTGTGTGCTCTCTGAAACACTCAGCAAGGGGATCAAGAGTCAGTAATGGTTTCTTCAGCTTTTTACAGGGGAAGCAGTTTAGAAGCAAAGTGTCAGTCCCATGGAAATCACCACATGGTGAATTCTGGGACACTGCTGAATTCAGGGACAAAATCATTAAAAGGAGCAGTGTAGAATCAGTTGAGCTTCTTTAGTTCTTTGAAAATGTTATCCAATTTTACTTTGGCACCCTTTTATATTTGTGGAAAAGAAACCCTCCCTTGTTATTCTGTACACTCAGGTATTATTTGAGTCTCATGGACTTTCACCTTTTCTTTGCAATTAGGTTTTGTCAGTTATTCGTAATTTTGTCACCTCCAGAATGGATTACACCATCATTTAGGGCAAGCACAGAGGGACCTTTGGCACCACCAGTCTGTGACTGCAGAGGAGTTTTGACCAATGTCAAAACTCAGACTCCACCCATTGCTTTGGACACCCCTCCAGTTCTTGGTGAAATTCATACTTTTAGTGATATATTGGGAAGTCTTTGATAATTCAGAACTCCATTTAAACATAATGCCTCCTTCAAATTTTAGTTGTTGCTGTTGGGAGCTTGGTTTTTCCAAACCCAACAGCTGAGTGTTTTTGGTCTGTACATCAAATTCTGCACTTGGCACATTCTGGGCACTGTAAGTCAAACCAGCTGTTTTCAATGTTACTGTATTTCCATATTTGCATTTGTTTGGTTCTTTGCCCCTTTGTTGCTGGATTGGCAGGGGTGGGGTATTCCTGGTTTCTTGAAGGAGCTTTACAAAAGGCAGATCAACTTCCTAGACTGGAAGTCAGAACATTCCTGGTTTTACAGGTTTTTATGCACAAACCTGCCAGTCTGTGGGGACTAAGGAGTGCTGCAAAACCTCTCCTGTGTCAGCACAAGGAGCAGTTTGAGCCCTCCAACATCAGGCAAATTGTTCCACACCAGGACAATCCCCTCCAGACCAGGCTGAGCCCTGAGATGCTGCATAACAAAATAGGAAAATGTGCATGTCTGAAAAGGGAATTATCACTGTGGTATAATGACTGCTATGCCTCCCTGGAAAATGCAACATGGTATGGGACTTTGTTCAAGCACTTTTTTTCCCAAGCTGCTATTGCCAGCTCCAAATGTTCAAGAACTACAGTTTGACCCTCAAAATCACAAGCCTGTCTGTGAAACGATAAATGTGGAGCTCTTTTACTGTGCTTTCTGGTTTTTGAGCTGTTAGGGTGCACCTGGGTCACACTTGCAAGCTTTATACTCTAACCATTAGGACTAGGAACTTACTTTAAATTAAAGAAAGAGGAAAACTGAGTTTCTAACCTCATTACACAACTGTAGTAGCTGGAGTGTAAGTGAAACATCAAACATCACAAGACTTGTGATAAAATCATGAGTGCTGACAACATCAATTTAGAGTAGGAGGTGGGATAGCAGGGGAAACTCAGGGCAAATGGATTTACTTTTTATCTTAATGTTTTTACAGGCTGTCTACTTTTATCTTTAATCAGAAGTTTTCAGTGGCAGTTCTTTCTTCGTGTATCTGTGCATGACATTAAAAGGTCACTTCTGCATTAATACCTGATGCCATTTGCTAACTGCATCTCTCTATCAGAGATTACATGAAAAGGCAGGTGTACTGATGGTACACCTGGTGCTAATATCACAGCAAAGAGGAATTATGGAAGTCCAGGTCATGAGTGCATGGGTAAAACAGCATTGAGAGGGATTCTAGTCCCCTGTGGGGTGTGTGTGTGAAGAATACAGGATGTTTCTCATGGCTCTGATATTTACTGCCTGAGCAGAGAATACTGTATGGAGAATTTGCCAGTAAAGCTCCACAATCTTTGTGGAATGGGTTGTTTTAAGGCACTGAATGCTGAATTTTTTATGTCTGAAAATTACCTCAATGAAAAATACTATGGAAACTTACAAAGGTAAGTATAGTTAAACCTTTCATTATAATAAATTGCCTGTAATTAAGCCAAGTAATTAACGGATCACTATGTTTATAGATCAACAGACTGGCCAGATCAAGAATTCAGGTCAGTCTTTTGTGATGCCAAAGTGGCAGCAGTGACAAAGTGGTCAGCTGTCCCTCCACTATTAGAGGCAGTTTCCACACCATGCTTTTATTATGTGAAATGCTCCAGTATGAGGGAATTGTGCAGTCACCAGTCCTTCCAACTACATGCAAAGACTTTTCAGTGGGAGGTTCCTTGGTCACCCACCTGCCTCTTGGTCTGATCTTTTACTGATCTGAGAGTGCCAGGGCAGCAGAGTGGTCAGTCAGGGGATACTCCTGCTCTACCATCATAATCCTGGGATTTAAAGAAGAAACTAAGCCTGGTCCAAATGGTCAGTTTGCTTCAGCTGCTTAGCACAGCACCAGGGGTACAAGCAGAGTGCACAAATGACTTTCATGGTGACAAGCCAGAGGTTTTTAAATTACATAATGCTGATATTATATATCCTCCACTCATGAAAAAAGCTCCAGATGCATCTGGGTGGGACTGAGTTCCTTTGTTCATGGGTGATTGTGTTGCTAATTGGAAGAAGAGACACAGCCCCTGTGGTGAATCAAGAGGAGGTGTTGATGGTCTGTAGTGTGGCCCTTGTCACAGCAGAAGGGATCCAGCCCAGTGCTATCCCAGCAGGTATATAACAAAATCAGAATATTCCACTTATTCTCCCCAAAAACATCAGAAACCCAGAAAATTCAAGACAAGTACACAAAATTAAAAACCCTAATAACCTCAAGTTTGCTCTGATGTGATACATAAACACATGTAACTCACAAGCATGAGAGAAGTTCATAGTTCAGGGCCTGAATTTGGGAAAAAGAACCCCAGTTTTAGAAGAGAAATTACTTTTAAAAACATGTTTCAGTATGTTTTTGTTCCATATATTGCTACAGGAACAGGGTTTGACCTGTTCATTCTCATGCAGGTGATTTGGCATTTAGTCTGATTTGATAGATTTCATCTTTCTACAAAACTCAAGTGCAGAGGTCAGAGAAGGAAATGCTTTGTCATCCCTGCCTGCTTTCGTGGGGGAGCATTGAGGTTAGCCTTCTGGATGTAAAATTTTACCACAGAGACAGAAAACAAGATTGGCTAACCACAATGACTTGACTCAAAGAATTAGCAGCTCTGACATAATGGAGGCATTCCTGAAAAATCTCAAGTCAGAGTTCTGCCCACTTTTGTGAATAAATAGCAATCAAAAAATCTAGGGCAATAAAACTCCATAGGCATCTCAGAATTTTATTTCAGCCAACATCAATCTTCCTTCCCTTCAGACAAGCTAAATTATACCGGTAAATCAGCGACATTAAATCAGTCAAACCCGCTGAATGCAAAAGCTGAGGGAACAGGCCAAATTTGAACTGTGTATACTGAGAGAAAGAAAACTGCTCATAAAGTTAAATCTTAAATAAACATGAACTCTTAGAGGGGGTACTCAGGGAAAAAGGAAAGACTGCAGTCCAAAACTTCTGAGAGGCCTCTGAATAAATGTACAGGGGAGTAGGAAATGGACTTGGGTCTCTCTGTGCTTCAGAGGCTGCAGCTTATGGAGCCAGAGCTGTAAAGGAGCTAAATCAGACTTACAAGAGGACAGGAATAGAGCCACAGCCTGGCAGGGCTAACCACCAGGAGCACTCCCAGTCTGATGGATTCTGTAGCTGACACTGCTGGAATGATGCTGTTGGAGGCGCAGGATCCAGCGCGCTCCAATCATCTGCACAAAGTAGGACACGGCACCTCTCCAGGGACTCCTGGATGGCACTGCAGTGGCTGAGGACGTGACATCCCTGCCTTCCCAGCTCAGGATCCTTCCTGCAGGGACATCCCTGCCTTCCCAGCTCAGGACCCTTCCTGCAGGGACATCCCTGCCTTCCCAGCTCAGGACCCTTTCTGCAGGGACATCCCTGCCTTTCCAGCTCAGGACTCTTCCTGTAGGGACATCCCTGCCTTCCCAGCTCAGGACCCTTTCTGCAGGGACATCCCTGCCTTTCCAGCTCAGGACTCTTCCTGTAGGGACATCCCTGCCTTCCCAGCTCAGGACCCTTCCTGCAGGGACATCCCTGCCTTTCCCACTCAGGACCCTTACCCTTCCTGCAGGGATATCCCTGCCTTCCCAGCTCAGGACCCTTCCTGCAGGGACATCCCTGCCTTCCCAGCTCAGGACTCTTCCTGCAGGGACATCCCTGCCTTCCCAGCTCAGGACCCTTCCTGCAGGGACATCCCTGCCTTCCCAGCTCAGGACCCTTCCTGCAGGGATGGAGATGTGGGTGTGCCGGCTGCCGAGTCACTGCTGCAGCAGTGAAAGCTCCCTGTTGGTTTAGGCTGATTTGTGTGGAAGATACAGGACCAGGAGCTGCTGAGCTCCAGGGCACTGTGTGTTTGGTTCTGCTGATCATACAAGAGGGAAAACTTAGTAATGGAACCTCCACTGGCTGAGGTACCCATGGAAATGCTGACCACACTGCAGGGTCGTGCCTCAAACCCTGTGAGACTCCAGAGGTACAGGCTCTCTTTTCACCAAGGCTAAGGATGTGTCTTACATCACCCACATCTCTCCCACACAGCTCCCAAATGACACAGGACACAGGGTTTGAATGCTCCAATACAACATTCTTCAAGCTTGCCACATCTGTAGGAACAGGATGGCTCACTGCTTTGTAGGTGCCCTGGAACAACCTTTATTCAGAGCAAATGTTGGAGAAACTCTAATGAAAGAACACCTATGCACATCCAGACAGCAGAAACCGGTAAGAAAATCTTGATTTTCTCCTCCTCTGCTGCAGATCAACTCCAGGAGGCATTCTGCTGTTCCATCCAGTGAGGCAGCTGTGACCTGGCTGTGGCTGGGATCTGCCATCCCCATACAATGATTTTGAGTGAGGTTTTCTCAAGGAGTGCGCAGAGATGGAAAACTGAACTTGCCTTAAAGCAGAGCTCGCATCAGATCTCCCTCTGCTCTACTCCTAGACAAGGGACATCTGAACTTGTCTGCAGAAAGCAGCTGCAAAACAAGGCAGAAAGGGGCTAAGAATGACTTGAGATTACTCATCACTTGGGATTCCTTTGATTTCCTCTCACAATATGAAAGAGTAGAGGTGGAGCAGGTCTAGTAGATCAATGAATGCATCTTACTTGAAGAACAGGATTAATATCTTCCCACAGCCATCCACAATGAAGAATTCTTCAGTTGCCAAAATAATTCTGTGCTGAACAGAGGAATCCACAGGTGGGAAGCAGTTCTCAGAGAATTTTCTTTCTGGGTACTTAATAACTGCACATATTCAACAGCATCATTCTCTTAAACAAACAAGAGCATTTCTTCTGTGGTGCCCTCCTGCCTGTTGGCCAAAAGGATCAGAACCCCCAGTTCTATTCCTAAAGGCTGGACCCACACTACCAACTGGTGGGTTGATCCTTGCCAAGACATTTTTAGAGGAATTATAAAAATCCCTCATACAGAGGGGAATTATATGCAGTACTTAGGCAAAACAGGCATTCCATTTATAAATATAATTACTTCTGCTATTCTATCAAGAAAAAGAATGTAGTAGTGAGGGATACAACAGAGAAAATTATTTATGTGTTGACACTTGACAATATAAATAGAAAACAGATCTGGCTGGAACTAAGTGGGAAATGAAAAAAAAACATGAGAAAATAAGTATCTGAGATTACCAGTTGGGGGGATAATTTATGACCACTCCTAGCGCATTCTTTCCAATGCAAGTGCAGTCCCTCGCTTTGCTTTATGTTTGGACTGTAATTATGTGTGCACTTAATTAGCAACAAATGCATGAGCTTACTTTCTGTTTTTTGGCAAATTATCTTCTTTTGACTGATGCCCTGAACGCTACAAAGCAGGCACTGGTCTGCTGTGCAAAGGAGGGAACAGAAGATGGCTTAGACATAGTCCCTGTGCCTTAGTGAGCTGGAGCACAGGTTGGGGAAGAAAGGAGTGAGAGTGCCATTCACACTCACAAGCAGTGACTGGATGAAATATCATCACCTTAGGGATGATTCTGCCCCCTCTCTTGAATTCATACTCATTTTACTCAGGCTGCTCGTCTGGGTATGTCCATTACTGCATGTCTTCTGCTTTAGATTTGGGAAGAGTATTTTTCTCCAGCATCTTCATTCTTAATATTAGTGATTTATCACATATGGTGCACTATATTTTTACAAAGCTGTAAGATACCATGGTGATTAACACCATATGAGAACCTAAATAGAAGGGAACAGGATAACAGAAATGTCCTCCCAGCAGACACAGGGCTTTGGCTTGTTTTTAGAGACAGTATCTCAGCTGCATGATTTTACTCTGTACATAAGAATTTTAGGAGATCCATAATAGAAAACTGTACTGTGCTTGACAATGTTGCAGAGAGAACAAAAAACCTCATGTTTAATTTCCCTCAAGCCTTTAACTAGGATTTTCAGATCAATTTGGAGAGATTGATTATTCTAACTCCTTTGATCATACAGATTTATTACTTTGATTTAAGAAGGCAGGAGAAAAAAAATGTAAGAACCACAAGTATTACCCCTTGTGTTTATACATGTACATAGATGTATTCTGGTAGGAATTTCTGGTAGGAAAATATCCCAGCTTCACACAGCCTTGCAAACTTGTCCTGCCAATATTGCAGTCCCCACACAAAATCTATGCACTGAATTGACATGGTAATGAGAAACTAATCACATTTTACTTACCCAAACAAACACTGTGAAAGCCTGGAGACACTGAAGGCTGCCTGAAATGAACACATCACTGCTGGAAAGCACAGCCCTGCTTTCCAAACAGCTCTGTCCTCACCCACCTGGATCAGGGCTGCCACTGGGAGAGCCTTCCCCCCTGCACCACTGGATCCAAAGCAAGGATTTTACTGGAGTGTGTGAGCCAGCAAAAAAGGGAAATTGTCTCTGGGCACAGGATAAACCAGAAAGACAGCCTGGGGATGCTGGAAAGTGTCAGGGTCAATCCCCTGTGGTACAAACATGCTGGACATGAACTTGGGGCTCCCATGGCAGACAGGCAAAAGTGTGGGGAAGCCAAAGAGGTGGCTGCAGGCTGGGCATCCCTGGGTACTGCTTGAACCTCCAGGGCCAGGGCTGGCTGATCCTCCAGGGGTGCCAGGAGGCCTGCAAGGAGCGTGGGAGATGAGCACGAGCAGCTCCACATGCATCTTCCCCCCGAGCAGCACAGCACAGGTTAAATTAAAAAATGCACTGGGGAAAAGGTTGTTTCTGTAAAACTGGTCACTAGCAGCCAGGCCCCCAGGGATGCTCTCCTTGCCTAAGGATGAAATGGGATTATGATGGTAATGTTTGCTGCACTGTAATTAAGGTGGTGTCAGGACTTTGATTAAAAAGTGTGTTTTTGTTGAGGGACTACGGCTTGGAGAAAATTTTTGCTTGAGGCTGAAATATAACATGGTTCTCAGCCAGAAAACACATGCACAACCTTTATTATATATGTAATTCAGATCTTTAGTCTTGGCTGTGAAAGCTGTACTATTGTTTCCATAGGGGTACGTAGCTAATTGGTTAAAAAAATTAGTTATTAAAGAAGTGAAGGACTGAATTCTGTTCTGGAACCCATGTATGTGACAGGTCCCCATTAACTGTCTGCAATTAACTCCAAAAACCAAAGGCCAAATGCTGCCCTCCTTGCTCAGACACACAATGTTATTGAAGTAAACAGCTGGAAACAGGATTGGGCACCTGCGTCCAGGTGTTTACCTCATACAACCCAAGGCCTCTCCCACACTGTAACAACTCAGCTGGGGCAGAGATTATTTCCTTGCAAAACTGGCAACCTATGGCAAGCTTATTTCCAGAAACAGAATTTAAATTCCAATGATAATAGTATCATAGCACCCAGGATCTCAGAGAAGGAACCACAACGCCTGTGCACGAGGTTCTGTGCAAAACACAGAATAAAAACCCAATATATGACTGCACACCAACAAATCCTTTCCCCCATTTCACAGCCAGGTTTGAATTATTTCTGTTAAGTAATCTGAGTGTAACACACCACTCCTGCAAACAGCAAACACTGCTCAGACATTTATTTAACTTTCTGCATGATAAAGTTCCAACTTCACAGCAATCTATTGTCTTTCCCCAGAGGTGCACACAAAGGGGTCAGCTACTGCCCGGGGTTCTTGCTGCTGGCTCTGGGGTTTTTCCATCCATCTGCACTCTTTGGCATGTACTGCTTTCAGGTATTAATTTGATTTTCCTCAAACTGTTAGCATTCTACCTTTCTGAATTAAAACCCCCATGCAATTAATAGTATGTCACAAAATATAATTTCTCTGCTGCCCACCACCACATAGATAAATAAAAGAATACTAAAGTTTATAAAATTACAGTTTCATAAATGTGTAAACCAGACAGGAATTCACAAAGAATGAAACAGAAGTTCCTAAGTAACTTGTAGATATTTATGTGACTTCACAGGGATGCTAAAAAAATACAACATAACATAGCACAGTTCATTGTTTCTTCTAAGAAAAAGTTATATAAATTGCAAATTTGGGAAGAATTTAAGCTTTTCTGAAAATGTTTAAAGACAGAACAAACTTTAATAAGGAGGCAGTTGTCTTCAGTGAACCTGCTTATGCATCTAGTTACTTATCTGCCTAATTTAGCACCCCCAAGATCATGGCCTCAGTTTGGAATAACTTAATGAATTTCAGTAGAGTGCCTCAGCTACCACTTGTAAAAATAAGATGATTCAAATGCAAATAAGTGCAAACATGTGCAAAATTAACATTCCTAATAGACAAAGCTTCTCCATATAGGAAGGTATTATTAATGCTACTACCAGGGCTAGGCAAGCATAATTCCTCATGTGGACAAACTCACTCCGAAAACGTTTTTTTTTTTATTTCACTTAAATAAATTAAAGAAATTGGAATTAATCTAAAAAAAAAAAGCAGAGAAAAAAAAAGCCAGAAGATGCCAGGATGAGTGAGTCTGTATGAGGGTTATACTACAACCACTGGTTTTAAATTCACACTCTGGCGTGCACAAAAAGAACATTTTTTTATGAAGATAAAAGCCTCCACGTGTAATAACTCGATATATAGACAAGCCCTAGGGGCTTGCATCTTGAGCACTTAACATTTTTGGCCTCATCTTAATGGATAAAAAAGGTGTGTTTCTCAGTCACATTAGCCCAGTCAAAGGAGCTTAATATGATGAAAAGGCCTTAGGGTTTGGTGAGGCTGAGGTGTAAAGGTGTGAGGCAGCACATCCATCACAGCGTGGGCACTGCTGCCTTCAGCACACCCTGAGCTGGGCAGGGGCAGCAGGGATGGGGAACAGGCAGGGATGGGGAACAGGAAGGGATGGGGAACAGGAAGGGATGGGGAGCTCATAGGAATGGGAAGCTGGCAAGGATGGGGAACAGGGAGGGATGGGCAGCAGGCAGGGATGGGGAGCTCATAGGGATGCAGAACTTGCAGGGATGGGGAGCTCACAGGGATGGAGAGCAGGGAAGGATGGGGAGCAGTGAGGAATGGGAACTGGCAGGGATAGGGAGCAGGGAGGGATGGGAGCTGGCAGGGATGGGGAGCTGGCAGGGATGGGGAGTAGGGAGGGATGGGGATCTCACAGGGATGGGGGTGCCTGGCCTGTGTCAGCCCCACGTTCCTACAAGTTCTGGATCCGTTTGTGTGGGGCACAGCTGTTGTCCGACAGAAGTCAGAATATTTCACAGAGGGGAGCAGGTGAGAAAACATGAACTAGAATGAAATGGTTTCTCCTCGTGGGCTGTGAATGCCTCCAAAGAGAGCAGTTAGATGGATTCTAGGCAAACTGGACCTCCATACTGCGTGCACTGCTCCAGAGCCCCTGGTAACTGGAATTCTCCAGCTGTCTGGAGGGTGAGAAGAGAGGCTTTTCCCCACCATGGCAGCAAAAAGCATCTCCCCAAACTGCTGGGAAACTCCTCACTGCTCAAGGAAGGGTGTGTGTGTCATACCCACTACGCAGGCTGTGCTGCTGCCTGAAGTAAGGCAGATCCATGAGATGACAAGTAAGCAAAACTGATGAAAAGAAGAAACAAACATTTCAAGTTTAAAACTAGGCTTCCACAACACATTGGTTAGCATACGACAATTAGCATATGCTAACATTTTTTGTAGCTCAGCCAAGTTTAGTACAAATTAACCAGAAGTCACGTATTTGTATGATGTAATCCTGATTTTGTCACTTGGTTTAGGCTTTGTCTAAAAGTCTTTTAATTATCTTGGTCTTGGTTTTTTATTACTGAAAAAAAAAATCCAGTAATTTGGCTATTTCTGGACTACTTGGGTGAATATAAATGCAGTTGTAAAACAAATATCACAGGCAGCTGATGTGGTTGCTGCACTCAGCTGCCCCTGCACCTTCATCCTGAAGTTTGCTACAAGGAGAACCATATGGGATGTGCAGCAGCACCAAACTGTCTGCAGTTTTCAGAGCAGCACACTGAAGTAAGCAGATGTTGAACACAGTCAATTATCAATTTAGCACAGGGTAAGACAAAGTGGTTCAATATACTGAACATTTGAAATGTTAGCATGTTGCTGATGTAGCTTAAATGCAGCTTTTGTGATAACTTGGACGTTTCTGCAATGGGAACACAAATGTGAGGAAAACAAAAATTAAACTTTTATTTGGTTCATGTAGAGTGATGGATGATCATTAAACTGGCAGAGCTCTGAATAAATGCCATAAACCAGAAAGTATCTGGATCCCATTCCTGATATAATCCAGAATAATTTTCTTATTATTTCTGTTCCATACACCACTTTAGTTGTATAAAGACAAAATTATATTTACATTCCAGTTGTCATTTTCCTTTAATTGTAACAAAATAATTTTCCTTAACTAGCTGATTTAAGACAACATTCTGTCTTCAACTTCTTCTGTTATGAAAGTATTTGTTATTAAGCACATTGGGACAATTTAGGATGTTTTGAAGTTAAAACCGCTAGCATGCCTTGTTTAATCAGAACTGCAAGGATCTCACATTTCAGAAACAATTCCAAAACTACAGAAATGTTTATTTTAAGGAAGGCTAGAATGTAAAATTCTAGTTGAAAGTTTCAATGCTGCCTGCCCATGAAAGTTTATAAAAAACCAGGTGTGTCAGCTCACCTGAGTTAGTTTACAATGAACTAGAGGATCTCTTAACATTCAGTAAAGCAGACAACACGTTCATTCAATATTATATATTTGCTGCAAAAGCGTGTGTTTTCCAGACAGCGAAAATTTATAATAGGTGGTTAGTGTGGCCAAGGTATAAACGTAAAAATTTTCCTGACAGAACTGTTCAAATATCCTGAATCAACAAAGCACTCCCACACTGGATTTATGTGTGGTGACACGTCTCCCAGCTCGTCCCTCTGCCTTCTCCGAGTGACAGATAACGCCAGCAAATAGAGTTTCCTACAATTCCATCTCCGCCTTGAGCCTCTCTCAGTCCTGCTCAGCTCTTCACACCTTTGATTGCCACAGTAGTGGCTGCAGCCCTTCACAGCACAGACCTGCCCAGCTGTGTTTGGGCACCTAAGCAGATAAGGCACAGCAGCAGAACGCATGGGCTAAGTCCCTAATTCTCTCCTGTGCTAGACCACACAGCACCAGTGTTGACTTAGTCCTGCCTCCACTCCCATTTTATATCGTGGTAGGTACAGATACACATAATTAGTGTATTAACAAGGACAAAAAGAGAAAAAAAATTGAATCACACATTTTTGTGTAAGACACACATCCCAAAGCTCAACCACTGGCAGGTGATCTAAAGGTATTAAAAAACATTTCCATGGGGGAACTGGATGAACAAGACAGGGACAAGTGAGCCCAGCGATTTCTGGGATCTGCCAGGGGATGTGGCAGCTATTCCCCACACACCAAGCAGTTGATGAGAGCCCACGGTGTGCTCACATGTCACAGCTCCAATCAATTTGCACACGCAGAGTGGCTCTGACACATCCGAGGCTCACCCAAGCCGTGGCGCATGTGCGCTGGGTCCGCTCACGCACAGCCAGCCTGTCAGGAGATGGCCATTTGTTTTAGTAGACCAGATGGCAACCTGGCAACTCCAGCAAATGCCACACCAGCCATCCCACTGTGCAGAGGCAGTGGCCTTTCCCCTCCCTCTCCCTGCCCTTTTTCTCTCTACTCCACTGAAGCCTGGGCCTGGTATAACATTAAATGTTTTCAGTTAAATTACGCTCACTTGCCTGAGTTAACAAAATTCAAAGGCACTTTCTTCTGTCAGACAACAAGTAAACACATTAAGATCCCGTATCTGAAACTGTATGAGCAGTAAACCCATGCTGTCATTTCCAGACTTGATAACACAAAACATTTTACTCAGGATGTATTTTTTTATTTGGCATAAATGAGTAAATCTTCAGTGATAGGGCCAAGAAAGCCTTACCAACAATCCAGCTGCTCTCCTTGCATGGTTGAACAATAGGGATGGCTCCATATCATTTTATACGTATTTAAGTGGAGACAAATGTATTACTTTCTAATGTATTTCATACATTATATAAAAATATCACACAAAGGTCTATTTAATTACTCAGAAACCTAGAAAAGGAATCAACAAAGGTTTTGTTATGAAAAGATTCTGAACAAAACAGGCCAGCAAAAGTCCTATTTGCTACAGCATACCATTTAATTTTGTATTCTGACGCTGACAAGTGAAAAATTGGGGAAGGAAAAGCAGTGTAAAGGTCTGGATTGCTTTGTGGTTTTTTTCCCACTTTAAAAAAAATAGCGACTAACATCAGCCCCTCCTTCCCTCTTTGTACCTGTGTGATACCCCAGGCCATTTTATCAACTGGGATTCAAACAGAAACCCAAAGGCCACTGGAAACACGCTCCCTGCGGGGCTCCCGGGATGTGTTTAGTCGCACCCTTGGGGCTATCGCTCCCCACCACGTCTGCAAGTCCGGCGAAGTTCCCGAACCCGCCCGCCAAGCACGAGTCACCGCGCCGCTCTTCTGTCCGTGCGCGCCCTTTCGTGATTCAGCATCCGCGCCCCGAACCCGCTCCCTCCGCTCCGGCCCCGGGAGGGAAGGAAGGAAGGAGGGAGGGAGGGAAAGGAGGGAGAGGCGGCCGGGCTGGGGCCCCGCGGGGGGCGGCTGAGGGGTGCCCTTGGGGCGGTGCCCGGCGCGGGGGCCCCGGGCCGGCGGCCGCGCTCCGCTGGAGCCGCTCCTGCCGCGGGCACGGAGCGCGTCAGGGCAGCGCCCGGGAGAAAAGTCCGGGGGCGCGGCCGCTTCCTCGCCCCGTGGCCGGACTTTTCTCCGGCTGGGAGGCCGTGGCGCTCCCCCGCCTCCCCTCGGAGCCCGAGTCCCCGCTGGCCTCCGGGACACGTTAAATCCCGTGTAATGAGGCTTAACCCCGCCCCGCAGCCGGGCGGGCAGGCAGCCAGCCAGCCGGGCCCCTGCCTGGGGAGCCCCCCCCCGCCCCGAGCGCCCGCAGCTGTTCCAGCCGGAGCTGCTGGAAAGCGGCCACGCTCCCCAGACTTTGTCTCCCTCGCACACAGCGCTGAACTCTGCTCCCTCCCTCCTTCCCATCCCCCGGGGCGCCCGCGGCTCCCCCCGCCTCCACCGCCCCGAGCCGCAGACGCGCGGCGGGGGGAAGGGGGAGCGCTCCCGCAGCCGGGCTCCGGGCGCCTCCCCGGGGGCTCTGCGGGGCTCGGGGGGAGCCAGCGCCGCCGGGGCGGGCACCGAGCGCTGCCCCCGGAGCCGCGTCCTGCGGAG
The DNA here is from genome assembly GCF_963513975.1 of Fringilla coelebs. Taxonomy (NCBI): domain Eukaryota; kingdom Metazoa; phylum Chordata; class Aves; order Passeriformes; family Fringillidae; genus Fringilla; species Fringilla coelebs. The sequence goes on from NC_140028.1 coordinate 146,577,572, forward strand.
CGCAGCCCGTGTGCGGGCAGCGGCCGCCGCGGAGCGGCCGCTCGCATCCAAGAGGGGCTTTTCCTTTTCCACGGGGAAATAAGTCAAAAGAAATAACAAGGCGGGGGAGAGGGTGGGGGAGCGCTGGGGCAGCGGCCGGGGCGCGGTGCGGGGTGGGGTGCGCGGAGCTCCCCGTGGCGCCGCGTCCCGTCCGGGCCCCGCTCCGCGGTTTCCCCGCAGCCCGGCGCGGCCCCAGCCCAGCCCGTGAGGTCGGCGAGGCGGCGGATGGGTGTCTGCGCCGGGGGACGGGCGGTGGGCGGGCGGGGCAGGCGCAGTGTGGGGCCGCGGCAGGGGAGGAGGAGGAGGGCGGTCGGTCGCTGTGTCTATGTGTCGCACTGGCGGGGGGGGGAAGGGAGTCGGGGAGGCGGGGGTTACACACCAGGGCAGCGCCGGGATCCCTTCTCCACCCAGCGGGGAGGGGGCAGGGCGCCGCCTCCTCCTCCCCCTTCCTCCTCCCCCTTTTTCACCCTTCCTCCTCCTTCTTTCCCCAAAGTTAAACTTCCTGCTCCCGGCCCGGCTGGGAAGGGGACGCGGAGCCCGGCCGGACTCAGCCCCTCGACACACACAACAGCTGGAGCTGTCAAAACTTCCTCCGCTCGGCCTCGGCCCCCGCCGCCTCCGCCGCCGCCCGCTCCTCCTCCGCCCCCGGGGGCTCTGCGCGGGGGGAGGGCGCAGGGCCAGGGTACAATGAAGCGGCGGCCGCCGCAGCCGGGCAGCGCAGCAGCCGGAGCCGCCGCCAGCGCCCGGGGCCTCTGAGCGGGGGCGCCCAGCGGCGGGACCAGCCGCGTCTCTGTCGCTCGCTCTCTTCACCTCCCCCAGCCCCGAGAGACCCCGCCGAGCCCGGGGAGGGTGTTATTGTGTGTGAGACCCTTCCTTCCGTCCTCTGCGCTTTCTCTTCGCGCCCCCCCCCCCCCACCCCCTCCTGCTCTCCCCATGCTGCTCCCCCTGCTACCTGTGCTGGTCGGCGGCGGCTGAGGCCAGCGATGCGAGGCGGAGGTGGAGGAGGCGGAGGTGAGGAGGAGAGGAGCCGCGGGAGCAGGAGGAGCATCGGGATCCCCATCACCATCCTCATCTTCATCCTCATCATCATCATCCATGTGTCTCTCTCGTCCTGCTGACTAGGATGTCAACGGAGGACAAGAGTCTGGTGGTGGCGGTGGTGGAGCCGCCTCAGCAGCAGCAGCAGCCCCCCGAGCCTGGAGCTCCCCCCCCAGCAGCAGCAGCAGCAGCCACAGACAAAAGACCTAGGGGCCGGCCTCGCAAAGATGGCGCTTCCCCTTTCCAGAGAGCCAGAAAGAAGTAAGTTCAGCGTTTGTGTGTGCGAGGCAGAGAGGGGCCGGGGCAGGCGGCCAGGCGCAGGCAGAGCTGTCAGTGGAGACTCGCTACTCGTCGCCCCCTCCCTCTGCCTAATGCCATTTTGAGAAGGGCCCTTCTTTCTTCTCCTCCTCTCCCCTTTGCACTTTCCCCTCCTCCTCCTCCTCCTTTTTCACCTTTGTCTTCCTCCGCCTGCTCTCCCTTTTCCACTTTTCTTTCACCATCCCTATTCCTTTCTTCCCCTCCTTCTTCGGAGTTTCTCTTTAGCTCTTCCCCCTCCACCCTCTTCCTCCTTTTTCCCTCGCCTTTGCACCTTCCCCCTTCTTTTTGGGTCCGTTCCCTTCCAGGACGCTCGGCTGCCTTCAGCCTCGCCTGGGTACTCCCTGTGCGCTGACGGTAGTTCCTCGTCGCTTTCCCTTGTAATGCCCCCCCTTCCCCTCCTCTTTTTGGGAAGGAAAACACGGTTCTCGGCGGGTGGCGGGGAGGACACCCCCGCACCCCCGCGCACACGCAGAGTTGAGGCAGGAGTTTCTCCGCGGCGCGGGGGGAGCTGTCAGCGGCCGCGGCACGGAGGGACGCGCCGGCGGGACGGTGCCGAAGCACAACAAACACACGGAGGGAGGGGGCGGAGGATGGCGGGGGGAGCCCGTTCCCAGCCGCTGGCAGCTCTCCCTTGGCCGCGGCCTCTCCCCGCCGGGGGCGCGGGCGCTCGTCCGCCTCAGCGCCCCCCCCGCCCCGCCGGGCGCTCCCCAGGGGCCGCCCCGCTCCCGCAGCCTCGGGCGGGGATCCCGCCGGGCCGGGCCGGGCAGCGCTGCCCGCGGAGGGAGCGGGGGTGGCCGCGCTGCCGGTGCCGGTGCCCGGGGTGCGGGGCCGGGCTGCGCTCGGGGAGAGGCCCCGGGAAGCTTCCCGGGAAGCGCCGCTGCCGCGCTGGCTCCGCTCCCCGCGGGTTATTTTTGAGTAGGATGGAGCTTGCCATGGCATAGCTGATGGCAGCGGTAATAGGGCAAAGCTGGGCGGCACGTTTGGCCAGGAAGGTCGGAGGTGACCAAAGCAGCTCCTGCGCTGTGCGGTCTGTCCGAGCCTCGGGGTTCAGAGGTTGTTCCCTTTGTTTTGGGGGACGCGCTCGCGTTGACGCTGCCGTGTTTGTCCTGGAGAGGTCCTGGCGCTTCCCTAAACGCCCACCCCAAACATCGCTGCCGATTTCCGTGCCGGAATCATTTCGGTTGGAAAAGACTTCTAAGGTCAAGCCCGACCATAAGGTCACAGTGGAAGTCCACAACATGACAAGGGATTCTGCTGGGCTGGACCTAACCACATGCGAAGACCATGCATCTTTTATATGCGTTTGTTTTTACAAATACACAAGTATCCCAGGATAGAGCTATCATTAGTTTGGGATACTCGATTTTTTTTTTTGTTATTGTCATTGATGAAAGTTTGCCTGCCAAGATTTTCATGTCCCCTCTGGTTTTGGGGAAGGTGTGTTGTTTACAGCTCCCTGTTTTCATTATCTTATGTGTTTTCCTGATAGAGTTTTTAATATAGCTGTCGTTGAAAGTAGTTGGCAAACGTACATGTGGTGAAGTTCTTGTGTTCATCTCCTTTATGCTTAGTTTTACATACTTTGGTTTTATTTTTACTTACAGAATCCAAACCTTACATAGAAAACCTTTGCATGTTTTATTTTGAAGGAAATTTTTCTGAAGAAAAATGCAAATGCATCTGAAATGTACCAGTCTGCACAAAAAACCTAAATAGTGTTATGTGTGAAAATTGACATATCTTGTTAGGCCAGTTCGAGGTTGTGTATGCACTCCTCAAAAAAAGTGTGTGTTAAAGAGGTAATTCCTTGCCTTCAGTTAGGTTTTTGGTGTCATAGGAATGTTGTTGGCTAGGTTTAGGAAGAAATAAAATATTCCTGTAAAATATGCTGACATGATTATAAGTGTTTGTGTGAAAGTGGGAAATTAAATTAGCTGAGACAAAAATTAAAATGAATCAATACTCTTTTTGTTCACACTCTGATTGTTCCTGCCTGGCGTGGTGCTCCCTGTCCTGCTGCATCTTTCTGCAAATCCTGTACTTTTGGTAAAGGCATTATGACATAGGTCATAAATGCTTTTGAAGCTAGGGTTTTACTAAAAAATGTTATTTTCTAACCTGCACAGCATAGATGTAGACTGGTGGTTTACAGTTGCATCCATATTGGGAAGAAAATGGTTTTATTTTGTAAGTTTTCCTATTTACAAAATGCAGATTACGATTAGCCTAGCAAATACAGAAATGAGACAACTAAAACTGTTTTTTATTTTTTCCTTCAGAATGCTTGGTCCTATCTTCCTTTTCACTTCTGTGTTTTCCAGTTGGATTAATGTGCCTCATGTAAACCAGATAAAAGAGCATATGTCAGACCATTTTCTGTACTGTAATCACATGTCTAAATCACTATTAGCCAGTCAAATTGTTCAACTGCTTTATCCCATTATAGGAAATGTTCCACTGAATGTTCAGTCTAAGTGGAGTCTAAGTAATGATAAAACAAAGAGCCCTGCATTAAACTGGCAAAGCCAGAATAGAATAATTCCTCAGCTATGGATGCCTCCATTAAACAGCAGTGCCATATTGGAGAGTGCTTTAGGTTGGTACTTTACCTTCTTTGAAGGCCATGTTTTTAAGCAAATTTGATGAGTTTAAGCAGACAGATGGAAAACTGCTTTGAATCTGCTCCTGTGAGATGCCAGGGATTCTCAGCTCTTCCCAGGAGCAGGCTTATGTTAAGAGAGCAGAGAGTCCTTCAGTAGGACAGTGCTTGCCCACATCTCATTCTGCATTTTGCCTGGTTATCAGTAAAAATTCCAGTGGTCTGTGGACACAGATAAGTACAGGGAACAGTGGAGGCTTCGTGTAGGTGAAGAACTGGGAATCAGTGTCATCAGTACCTGGAGAGAGGTACAGATGGTGGAATGTGGTGCTAGAACAGCCTTTTAGCATTGTTTGAAGGATGTAGCTTCATGTGGCACTGTCAGGAGAGTTACTCTTAGGTGAACAGTTCATTTTTATTATTTATATTGTAATTGTGCCTAGAGGCCAGGGCACCATTACACTACACGCAGTACAAATGCATAAGCAAAGGTTGTTCCTGCACAAACAATTTCTTAATTTAAATGTAAGATAAGACAGCATGTAAATGTAAGAAATGTATTGGGAAAGCACAAGGGAGCTGTGAGAATGCTGTGAGCAAAAGAACATGCAGAAGTTCAAGTACCCTGGCTATCTCAGCATCGGGGAGTGATTCACAGGCTTGGAGGATATATTTAAAGCAGGGTAGCATTGTCACCCTGAGGATTTTCACAGAAAGCTGCTTTCCTGCCTGAACTGCCAGGCCAACACTCCTGTTTTCTTCCTTACATTTTGAAAAGGGGATATCTGTACAGAGCAGCAATTCAAATTTAAGAGGTGGAGCGAGAAGAGGCCATGCAGAGCCTTGAAATTTAGAGCAAGGAGGTTGTTCATGCCATGGTGCATCAGGAAGAATACAGAGAACTGTAACCAAAGCAGTGGATGAAGAAAATATTTTTGTAGTATTGCCTTTCTGCTTTAAAAGGTAGAAAGACTGAATTGATGACTGTTGAAAAATGATAATAAAATTGCATTACTAAAGCTGGGACATGATGGAGTAGAAAGAAGCTTTCAGATGGTTAAAAGAGCTCTTGCTAGGACTCTTGAGGAAAAATGGAAATTAGGTGTATGGCCTGAAATCTTGGGAACTTAACTCTTGCTTGGATTATACCTCAAGTTCCAGGGCTGGGAACTGTAGGATAGGAATGTGGTTGGAAAGAGGTTGTAGAGGAAGAGTTTCATTTTAACTGTGTATGAACAACTGGTTGTTCATCAAAATGTATTAGAATAGTATTGTACAGGTGCAGTAAACATTTTTGTAATAAATTTAAAGTAGCAGAGCTTTCTTAATCTCTGCAGGTTATAAGCACCACAAAGAGATGCAGCTTCTTAGCAAAATTTAGTAGCAGAAGTCTCATTGATTGTGACCCTTTATAGATCAGTGTCTAAGCTCACTTCAAACTTTATTTTCAGCATTCATGAGATCTTGATGTGTGTTACCAGTTATTTTTGCAAATATCTTTAGTTTAAAGCAGAATATAATAACGCTTTCAAAATTGTGGAGAACATTTTGTGCATCTTTTTTAATTACCCATGTTTTCATTTCCATAGTAGTTTTTCATCACTTTGGCCAATGTAAGCTGCAGAAGGTTTTCAAAGGCCATTGATTTTACATATGCAGGTGGGTTAAGGTCTGAGGACCCTTAAGCATAAGTGTTTTTGCCAGGAAATGATTATTTGAGATTTTTAATCATCACTTTAGTTGCATTTGTATTAGGGTAGGCCAATATTTAAAGATACCTACTCTCATTTCAAAAGAAGCTTAAAGTGTTGGATGCAGCTTTATAGCTCAGCTGTGTTTCTTTAGTTCATCACACACCTTCTGTGTGATACTTGTGTCTTTACTTGCCTGCCCTTTTCTCAATTCAAAATTTAACATTTGCAAATGTAAAATGTATGTTGTGTTGTAGAATAAAAATGTTCCTAAACAAGATCACAGTCAGGGGAGGTCATCCCTACCTGGCAAGACAGAGGTTTTTTGATGGACGAGCTTTGTACAACTATTGCACAGCAAAGGGTTAATGTATTAAAGCAAACACTGGCCTCTACAAGCCACGTGTATCAAACTGTTTGGCCAAAAGCCAGAAGGCACATAGTGGAACACAGAGTGAGGAGGAGATGAGGTGTGAGGATTGAAGTTGGCTCTTTGCAGAACAGGGCTGAGCTTTGTGCCATTTTCTTCAGCAGCCCATGTTCTGTGACTTCCTCCACCATATTTGAATTACCAAGCAATTCCCCAACTGCTTCATGTATTTTTTGCACAGGAGCCTGGCTCACAGTGCTCAGTGCTCAGGAGATGAATATCTGTATTAGTCTTCAGATTTTTCAGTTCTTGATAATTGCTTGTGTGATGGATAGGGTTTATAGAATTGTTTTGCCACAAATTTATTAAAATACAGATTTATGTAGGGTCTTTACTTGTGTCTTAAGTTAAGCTGAATGCTGGAAATAGATGCACAGTTTCCCCAGTTTGAAACAGACTTGCTGTGAAGGACTCTGAGCCTTTTTTTTAACATTTCAGTTGTTAGTTTCTCTGTGTTTGTATTTAATGATCCACTGAACTTCTGTAGCACTTGTCATGAGAGGACTTCCAAGAGCTGTCAGACAGATCAAGTGTGATGCCTGTCTGAAATCTCAGCATATTGGTCACAAGGAATGTCTTGCCCAGTCTCTTGGTTGCTACTCTGAGCCATCTACACACCAGACATCTCTTCATCCTGTGTGCAGTGACACTGGAGACTTTTCCCAGCTTAAAACAATAAAACCAGTTCCATTTTCTTGGCTTTGCTTGTGGTTTTTTTTTTCATGTAAGCATGTTAACTCCTACTAACTTCTTGTCATTGTTCTTTCATAAGATAAGTAATTGGAAATGGACATTTCTATTCTTTGTCATCATTTCAGCTCAGAGATGGTTTTCCAAGGCAGTTGGCTTGCTGAGAATAGGTGAACTCTGCCTTTCTCAGGCTGGAGTTTTTAACTCCTTGCACCACAGCACTACTGGAGGAGTAGCATGGTTATCTATTACCATGGAAAACAGAATTTCCTTATCCACCACTAATAATCACTCCCTTATTCAATGTTGTTATACACTAATGCTGTGAAATTAACTTTTCAAGAAATGCTGTCATAGACACTCTAAAATTTTATTAATTGCTAAATAATTAGGTGAGTGACAATTCCAGGTAATATTGAAAGTTCATACAATCTGCATGGTTCATATAGTTTGGATAAATACAGAGGAAGAAGATTTTACTACTTTTTTGCTTGTAACTTGTACTTTTCATAACTTGTACTGAATTCTGCATTTTTTGTTCTGTTTTGGTTTTTTTTTCCCCACCACTGGTAGGATGGCACTAGACAGTGCTGTTCATGCCATTCTTGTGTTAGTCAAAATAACTTTGGGCACTTGTTTCAAGAACTACCCTGAGTAAGTTCTTCTAACAGCACTGGTGCTTTTGAAAGCAAGTAAGATAAAGCAGCAAAACCCTTAAAACCTAGAATATTTATTACTTAAAGAAACACAGGCTCTGAGTGTGTAGAGTGCATCAGGTGGTTATTTTCCCCAAACACCATAAATCTTAAGCTGGTTCTGGCAGCGAGAAGGAGCAGCAGCTCTGCCCTCCCTCTGCTACCAGCTGTTTGTTCTCTCCCCTGTGCTGACCCAGGCACTTGTGGTGAGCCGGGCTGGGAAACTGAGCTGGGCTAGGACTAACCTGGCAAAGAAACGTGTTTGTGATAGCACGAGGGAGGAGGAGGAGGCCAGAGCAAGGGCCAGGCTGCTGGAGGGAGGCAGAGCTGCGGCTCTTGGCAGCACTGCCAGCCTGCAGCGCTCTCTGCGAAGGGGCAGCCTTGGCTCTCTGAAATCTGGGGGGTTTTGGTTTCCAGGCTGACTCCTTTGAGCTTTCCAATGCAGGAGTAAATATTCAGGAGATGGAGGTTTTTACAGGCTGGTTCATTGGTTGTTCAAAAAGAAGTGGTGATGTTGAGAGGGTTCTTCACAGCATATAGATAGAGGAGTTGCTCTCAACTTCCTTGCCTCAGACATTGGCATTGATTAAATGAGGAATTTCAGTTCTCACTTTGATCCTAGGAATCATTCTTAAATTGAGTATTTAAAGCACCCTCAAATAACAGTGTAAGTAAAATATTTTATGTTAAAAATAACTTCTGGTATCCTGCAAGCTCCTTCCTACAAGTATATCAATATATAGGCATTTTAATGAAATCAAATGAGATCTTGCTTCTTTCAGAATATTTTTGCCTTTCGCATTTCTTTGGGAAGTATTTTTACTAAATCACACGTGCACCCAATCCTATTGCCAGCCATTCCCATATAAATTTATAATTACTAATTTTCAGTGCTGTATTTATCAACATTCTAATTGCTTTCCTTGAAGAAACTGCTGGAAGCACTATCAAACTAGGATGATTCCACCCAGACTTTTGGCATTGGGTAGGAGGAGGGAAAAAGAGGACTTTTTCACTTCTCCTGCATTATTACTGAAAATAAAGTCTTGCCAAAACTAGTTTTAATGAGGCTCTCAGGAAAAAAAATCAATTTTAGAAAATACTACCAGTTTTTTACTTTGTGTATTATATATTTATATTCCTTGGAGCATGTGCAGTTGAGTCACTTGTATGGCACAGTAAGATAAAAGGGATTTTTGGTAGTGAAGATGTGGTCCAAATGTGCAGTCTCGGCCACTAAACATTTACTGACATCTGAGGTGGCTCTTAGTGATGTGAGTCTGGAAGCTGTAACTAATCCAGAATGACTTCTGGAACATCCCAGTGTTCATGGAACCTGGATGTTCCAGTAATGGTGTCTTACCCTGCTGTCTGTCTGGCAATGAAGACTGTCTGCAGTGTTCTTAGGGCTCAGGAGAGCAGGACAGGATGGCTCCATATTGTTACTAATAAAGAGAGGAGTAATTCTGTCTTCAGGTTTGGGAGATTTATTAGTAAGCCATTTCATAAACCCAGAATGTGAATTATTCAGGGTTCCTTTTCCTGAAGTGAGAAATTCAAAAGCACAATGAAATTATTTTAAATAAAAGGAATATTTTAGTTTTCCTGTATCAGCAGAGATAAATGGAACTGTATGGCCAAAAAAGACTTGAGGGGGATCTTGCTTATCCTTCTGTGTGTTGTGTATCTGTTCCATTTCTGACAAATGGTTCTCTAACTTGTTTTTGAAGTATTTAGTGAATGCAGTTCCCTTGTATCTCTAGGCAATTGGTTTCAGTAACTAATTTTGTGTAGTATAAAATAAATATTCTTTACTGCTGATTAAGCCAGTTTTGTCTTGTATTACTCACAGCTAAGACTCCACAGCTGAAATGAAGAACAATTTTTATACAAAACTTTTTCAGGTGATCGTCTCCTTTGTTCTGCACTGAACCAGCTTAACCTCTGTAGCAACATAATATTGATTTAACTGATTTATCCTTCAAAAGATTGCTAATCTTTATTAAGTTTCTCTTGGTTGATATGAGCCACTTCTCAATTTATCAGAATGATTTTTGTTAAGATCTTCTCATCAAAAATATTTGTAGCCCCTGCCTCTGCCATGTCGTGTTTGTAACTCTCCTGTGTTTGTCAATGTCCTCATGCAGATCCTGGAGGAAGGACTTCCTTGCAATGTTCATCCACATGGATTGAAAAGAATTTGCAAATAAAAAACCCTCTGGGTGCCATAGCTCATGGTTGCCAGCCTCTCTCTTAGGGCATTTTTACCAGGACTGTATTAGGGAAGATGTTTGCTCATAGCTTAGAGATTACTTCTGTTTCTTAAGCATTGTGTGAAATTCTTCCAGTCCTGCTGACTTGAATTTCTCTGATTATTTAGTCTAGCAACAAAATCAGTTTCTAGTATTAGCTGCAATAAATCTGTTTTATGAAGGCTAAAATACAGAAAATGGCATTTGAATCTGTTTTGTTATCCGTTTGTTCTTTCTAAACACTGTTTGTACAGACTTTTGTGTTTTACTTCTTACTTCTAAAATATTTCTGAAACTTTGTTTGCCTTTTATACTGCACAGTGGTAATACTGCATGCTGTGCTTTTATCTCTTCTGATTTTTATCCCTGACAGTTTATGCTGTTCCTTTATATTCATTAAAATGCCCTTGTTTCCATTCCTAATATGATTCTTTTTAGTTCCAGACCCTTATTACAGGCTGCTTTTATGTAGCCTGTATTGTTCATATACATTTCCTATCTCTCCCCTGCTTTTGGAATACTTTGCCATTGTGCACATTCTAGTACAATAACTGCCAGTCCTCCTTTAAATTGTAGTCTCAAGAGATTCTAGCAACAAGTTCAAAGAGTTTGTTGAAATTTGCTTTTCTTCTTCCAGTTAATTGAAGATAAAAACTTGCTCTCCCTCTCTGCTGCTCTCGCTTTCCCCCTTCCTTGGCACAGCGAGTGCTTCTCGTTACCACTTCCAGCCAAATCACTGTACACATTGAGATGTTTAAAATGGAGCCTGCCCTAATAGAGTGAAGTGTGAAGTAACTGCTCTTCTGGCACCCTCAACTTTGTGAAACAGTTGTCCTCAGCGTTTTCACAAACATGTTGGGCTGTTTGTTCTGATATTTTGGTTTTCTAATAGACGTATGGATGATGAAGGCCTTCTCTTACCCTCTGAGATACGTGCTCTGAAAACTTCTGCTAGCTGATTCCAAAGCCTCAGCAGCTTCCTCAGATTTTTCTCTCCCAGCCTTCCCAGTTCCTTTTCCCCTACTTCCCATTCTCTGTTGCTTATGTGTTTGTTTCACCTCCAGCTTTTTTCCTTGTAATAAAAGAAAGTGACTGTTTTTTTCTTACCGTGGCCCACTGAACTGCATGAGACTAGAACTCAGAAATGGGCCAGATGCTTTTCATTGTGAAGAAAAGCTTGGAAAAGGGAATTTTGAAATAAAAAGAACTGATCATTTCGGTTTCCTTAATTTTTTCCATTTCTATAAGGGCATAATTTGTGGCTTTGCTGGTGTTTTGTATGGATGAGGGGCATGGCTGTAGCCAGCACTAGTGTTCTGGCACATGAAGCACTCAGCTTCTTGTCCATGGTTGTGAAAAACCCAGCAGAGAATGCTTGGAATTGCTGGACACTGTTGTCCCCAGTGTTGTCTCTGTTGTCACACGGTTCCAGTGGTTGCTCACCCAGTTCTGACCACTCTGCCAAACAGTTCTCAAGGCTGGCCCGAGGTTTCCTGTGGTCCCCACGCTGTTCCCAGCATAGTTTGTGTGGGGCTGCTTTGTGTGGGAGTTTGGGAATGAGATAGTGTGGATGGAAGCTGTCCTGTGCTTGTCAGCCTCAAGGCCACCACCACCAGCTGTGCTTTATGTTCTGGTATAACCATAACTGGATTTGTTTTGTTGGTGGTGTTCTATCAAGGAGGAATTCAATCAAACTGATAGAATTCTCATCAGTATCACTCTCAGCCTCCTGGGCAAACAGTGTGCCACAGTTAATGTTCTCTAACCCATAGGGATGTGAGTTTAGGAGGAGCAGCTCACTGCAGAATTGCTCTAGAGGGAGCAGAGGAGATGGGATGTACAAGCCATGAGGCTCTGGGAAATGCTGGATTTCAGTGCTACTTCAGGCTTCTCACAAACAATGTTTCCTGGTTCATATTTTGAGTAATTAACCTTGCATCAGGCATCCTGGTAGAGATCTATACAAAGGAAAGTGCAAAACACATTGGGCAGGAGTTCTAATTTCTGCCTGTGTCTTCCAGAAACCCTTTAGGTGGGAACTGGGCCCAGAAATGGGAGGGTAACTCAAGAAATAAATTATCAGTAAGCAAAATTGTTTAAAGAAATAATCTCTGAGCTCTTTCATGTAGCACTAAGGGCTGGCTCATGTCTGGCTATGCTGTTGTCTCTTTCTTTAATGGAATGGCAGAGGATTCTTTGTCTTGTGGTATGCTGTGAATGGCTTGGAAATACATTAATTTAAAATATATTAGTTGGTAAAGAATAAATATAAAAGCTTTGTAAACTCACATTTCATGTGCTCTTTATGTGGTCTTCTCAGACAAGGATACATTGGTAGAGCAGAACAGAGAAAGTACTGTTGGTTGTAAACCTACTTTATGGACAAGCAGAAAATCTTGATCTCAAGGCTTGTTAACCAGATGCTGTTAGTGGGGCTTTTAAATTACTGATAATGTAAATAAATATTTGTTTAAGACTATTTTCAGCTTACTTTTTTTTTCATGTATCTCTTTTCATTTTACTTGCTTTGGACTGTTGATAGAAAAGAAATAACCAGTTTTTACATTGGCCATTTAAAGGCTTTTTTAGACCAATGAGAGCTTCTTGTCTGTACTTAGTTAACATGCTCACACTTAGAAAAAGTGAAGTCATAATTGTCTTGGACATGTTTAAACTTGAGTTGAAGCTTGGGCTCTCAGCTATTCCATATCTTCTCAGATACAATGTGTTCCTCCTGTGGCTAGAATTTGGAAGAGTATTGTGATAGGCATTTAGCTGGCTTTTATCTAAAGACTGTGAATGTTGTTTGGTCCCCTAGTGTGTAGCCTGAACTGAACCTGGGGAATTTATATCTGCATGGATGTGACCACGTCATGTGGTGTGGGAGCATATTCCATAACAGCTATTAGTAATGGGCCTTGGGGACAGGGCAGGGGCTGAATTCTAGCTCCTGCAGTCATGCCACCTAGGTTTCTTTTTTAGGAGCATTGTGATGGTCTAGTTTCTATCTGAATTGCTTTCTTTCAAAACTTGAGTAATTATTTTACTTTTCTAAAGGAGCTTACTAATGAAAGGAGGAAGTGTTTTTAAATTCTGCTGAGGTCCTTATGCTTAGTCAGAAGAGTGAAGTGGTTATCTCTGAGATGCAATTCAGATAGACTGGGGTCTGGGCAGGGGCAGTCTAATAGGAAATACTCAACAAAGGTGTTTAGGTGTGATTTAGGTTGTCTGAGTATCACTTTTATGCCCTGATCTCTGTTGTCTGTACTTGGCCTAAGTAATTTCAAATAGGGTCCCCCCATTGGATTTCAGCACTGTGTGTAATTGCACAGCTATGCAAACAACAAATTGAACTTCAAAATATTTTTAAACCGTTTTGGGAACTGACTCTGACCTGCTTTGAGGAGGAGCTTGGACTGGCTGACCTTTGAGGTCTTTTTCAATCTGAGTGACTGTGTGATCCTATTCCATAAGCATCCCTTCTGATGGTGATGCCCATTATTTCTGTGGTACCCATTGCTTTTACACAGTGAATGATGTGTAATAACTTTTGTCTCCTAGATGGTGTTTTCCTGTATTGTTTATGGAAAGAAAATAGTTTACTCAATCTCTTTGTTTCATTGCCTGTGTTTCTTATTTCCTTAGTCACTTGATACTTGCTTTATCTATTAATCTGTGTGCTTCCACATATAGTAAATAAATTATTACTTCCTTACACATGGGATTGTTTTTTTCAGAAATGGTGTCACCTGGCATTCCAGATTTTCTTTTAAAAAAGTACATTTAAAAGTTTATCTGCTAGAAAAGGGTAGGGCTATTTTGATTATGTTAAAGCAAATATGTCAGAATTTATATTCTCATTGGATTTCCATCATGCACTGTTGAAAACAGTTTTGTCCTGCCTGTGGTAGCAGCTAACAATGCATGTCACTAGCAATGAGTCATTTTCTGATGGCCTGGGAGTGTTCAGGTATATCTGTTTTCTGCCCCTTCTCATTTTGCATCTTCTTTTGCACTTGTAGTTTTTAATCTGTATTGCTTTTTACTCCTCTTATCAGCTCATCTCTTTTTTATTTTTTTTTGTGATAAAAAAATTCATTCATTAGGAACTCTAGTGACAGGACAAGGGGGAATGGCTTCAAACTGTCAGAGGGCAGGTTTAGATTAGATGTTAGGAACAAGTTCTTTGCTGTGAGGGTGGTGAGGCACTGGAACAGTTTGACCAGACAAGCTGTGGATGCCCCATCCCTGGAAGTGTTCCTGGCCAGGCTGGATGGGGCTTGGGGCAACCTGGTCTAGTGGAAGGTGTCCCTGCCCATGGCAGGAGGGAAATTCGAAATTATATTTGCCAAACCTTGCCAGTCAAAACCATGAGAAAAGACAGAATGTGGTGCTTTCTTTATAGAAAGCTATTTTAATTATCTGACTTATCATTGCTGTTCAATTTCTGTTTCTAAAAGCAAGCTTGCTAGATATGGCATCTTAGAAGTAATGGCTTTAAATCGAATTTTTCACAGTATGTTAATGTGGGTATGCAGTTAAAACACATGCTTTTTGGCTGTGTGACATGCTGCCAACCTGTCTTTGGGTCTAGGTATGATCTGGTTCATGCTCTCAAGAAGAGAGAGCAGGGGAGAGGAAATAGACTGTTTGGAACCGGTTTGGAACATTTATTTATTTTATTTTTTTACTTTTAGAAATTGAGTCTTTCTCTAGAGAATGTTGTAGTACAGGTTAGAAACGAAGAACTTCCAAACCTCTTCAAATGCAGTAAAAAAGGAGTCAGCCTTCTTCTGTTTAATCCTTTGGCATGGAAATTGGAATTTACAGAGAAATTATTCACAGAAGAGGGTGGTTTGAGTTGCTACATAGCATGAAAGCATAAAGGGATGCTAGAAGGTAAAATGCCTTTACATTTCAGTAGAATTGCCAGGCTAAGGAGAAATATTTGCATTTCCTTTTCTGCTGTTGTCGTTTTGTAGCTCAGTACTTAGCGCTTAATCTCAAGTTGTTACAACTGTAATATTTTTAGAAACCCATTGAATATTTTGGAAATAGCAGGTCAGGTCGGCAGGAGTTGAGGAGAATGTTTAAGAAAGACAAACTCATGTTTGAGCTTCTTAATATATCTCTCTTTACATTTTAAAATCAATGAAGTAACAGGTCAGATGTATGACCCAGTTAGAGTAACCAAGTAATACTTCTGTTGAGAAGTCCATGTCTTTTACTTCTATATGTGTTCCATTTGAAATTTTCATAGGAGTATATTGGAATTGGTGATTTGTTTTATTTCTGAATTTCTCTTGGTTGCTGTGAAGAAACATTCTCTCAAAGTTAGGAATGTAAACAGGGCCTATCATAAACAGATAGGGCTGCTTTGCTCAATGTGTCTTGATTAACTCAAGAGTGGCATCCTTGAGTTAATCAATTTGAGCTTGGAAGAAAACAGTCCACCATATGTATAGACATAAGTTTTTATCTTAATCATTAAATCTATCACTTCTGTTGCTTATTTAAAAAAAAAAAGAAGTCTGAGGAGAGACGACTGGTCCCATTTTTTCCATGTACATTTTCTTGGCAGAAGCATTGGCATAAACACTTCCTGCCTTGCCATTATGGTGACACACGTTTGTGGAGATGTGTGAATCAGGGCAGGGAGCTGCTGCAGACACAATTGCTTTGCCTTTTCTCAGTGTCCAGCCCTGCTGCTTCTTGCTGGGTTGCCCTGTAGCAGGTTTGGTCCATGTGTCTGGTTCACAATCCAACATTCAGCTGAAGGGAAACAGTTCCGAGGCTGGGAGGAGGAGGTGTGGGGTGGGATCGCTTCCACTGGAACTGCTGCTGAATGTATAATCCTACTGAGTGCAATTTATGGGCAGTTTGTGTGGAGAAGTAGTGATCAGTCAACATGACTGGTGTTGGACCACATCTGACTGTGCTGTAGTAAAATTACACTTTTTCCTTCCTAAGATTTTTATGGCAATTAATGTGCTCTTAGAGTAAAAGAACTAAATCTCATGCTTTGATGTGAGAGAAAATACATCCCTAAAGAAGGGGAAAAACAAGGCCAGATAATATGGCTTCATACCTGTTAGCTTGGATCTTGGGTCACGTGAACAGCAGGGAAAAATACTGAGAGTAATTTATTATTATTATTATTTTAACCAGCTGTTACTAAATTACAACTTGTTTGTGCTAGCCTACTTAAACTTGTCAGGTGACCCATTACCTTCTAGGTTAGAACCTAAAGTTTTTAATGGTGTAACATGTGAAAATACCTGCAGGTTTAAGGTATAGCAGCAGCACAGACAACCATGTGAATTGATGGAGGGTCAGTCATGTTGCAGGGCTATCACCTGAAGTGGTGCCACACCAGGGTTGTAGTGGAAGCTCATGAAAATGGGCAGTTATGAAATAGTGACCCATGGGAAACTTGGTACTCCAGCCTTGCTTAACCTGCTGACCCTAAACACTCCTTTTATTTAATACAGTTTGGAGAACACACAGCTTCTGTCTGCTGTTTGATTCTTTGGTTGAAAAGGAGCTTACTTTAGTTGATCTGAGAATTACAGGTTAAAAAAGTGTTTAAACTTAGCAGAGATGCCCAACAGGGGCTTGTCCTGGCTGAGCCTGAAGGACTAGGAGTGTGAAAGGGAATAGGCAAAGTGATTAATGGCTCAGTAGGGGCTTTGCAATTCCCCTCTTGTTGGTTGGACCAAGACAATCAACTCTTACTACAAAATGAACCCATGACATCCCCCATCTCAGCTAAGGCTTAGAATAACATATTTAACCTTCTCATTGCAGCAGACTGAGTGTGCTAATATGTGTGGTTACAGAGATGTGCTGATAAGCCAGAACTTGATAGCACCTTGTAGCCAAATATATTTATGTGTCCGTACCTGTACTAACATGGCACAATGGCTCTTATACAATAGTCACTTGTTTCAGAGTAAACACCTGGAGATTTTTTCATGTGAGTGCTTTCATTTTAAAATTTTATCTTCATCTTTGTAGAATGGGTTTGATAAAAACTTTCCTGTAGGCTGGGCACCTAGAACATGTTCCAGTTGAAAATGCAAGGAGAGGCAGCGTTGGTCCACTCCCTCTACCTGGGTAGGTCCCATTCTGTGAATCAGTGTGGGGTTTGTTTTGTTCAGTCTTAGAGGAGAAATTATATCTTTGAGTTCCTAGGTGCATTTATTGAGAATTTCTTTAATCAGTACTCATAAGGCAGTACTGAACTTTCTTGCTGGTCCACAACAGATGGTGCCCAAGATTAACTATGTCCAGCTGCAGCTCGGTGTGACAGAAGAGAATTTGATAAGAAAAAAATATTAAGATGACTGAGAAAATAGAGGTGATGCATGGTCTTACTTCATTGGGCAAACAAGTCAGATTATTGTTGTCAGCATGTCAACCTGTGTCTTGCAGATGTCTGATACTTAAACAAATTTTAAGAAAACTTGAGATTGACAGAAGCATTACACAACAGCTGCTTCGGGGTTTTTGCGTGAAGGGAAGTTGAACAAAGGTAGTTGCATTACTGCTCAAATTGGCAGGACCCATTGGTTTGCAAGTATCTATCAATGCAAGTGAAGTGACACTTGCGTAATGTTTTCTTGATTTGTTTTTCTCTCTGTAGGAGAATAAAATTGGCAGGGAGCATTTGGAGGATTAGGAAAGAGCCATTTGTAGATGGACATTTGTCAAGCTTTGCTTTCTGAGCTTGTCCATTCCAGATTGTTTTGGAGAAGTGTAGAGCAGCCTGGAAAACGTGGGGGGGGGGCATGAGAGGGGGAGAGAAAAAAAAACCTAAAACATAAAACACTGACTAAAACCACAAAACTAAACACCAAGAAGTTTCACCTCAACACGAGGAAGAACTTCTTTACGTTGCGAGTGGCAAAGGACTGGAAGAGGCTGCCCAGGGAAGTCATGGAGTCATTCCAGACCCACCTGGGCACCTTCCTGTGTCACCTGCTCCAGGTGAATCTGCCTTGGCCGGGGCTTGAAGTAGTTGATCTCCAACCAAAAGGGTCCTGTGACTCAGTGGAAAAAGGAGAAAAACGACCAAAAAAAAAAAAAAAAAGGCGATCCCCGGAGTCCCACGTTAATCTTTCACGCGTGAAACCCTGGTTTTCCCAGAGCAGCTCCGGCAGCCGAGGAGGGGCCGCCAGGAAAGCGGCTGGCGTCTATGGAAACGTAACTTTTGGTTGCGCTGCTTTGTTAAATGGAAAAGTGCGGGCGTGGGGGGAAGGGAGCGGGAGCGCTGCCGCCCGCCGCGCTCGGAGGGTGCTCCCGGGCAGGGCCGGCGGGGAGCGGCCGGGCGCTCCCGCGCTCGCTTCCCGGTTCGCCCCCGGGCTCGCCCGCCGGGAGGTGCGGGCCCCGCGGGGGTGCGGGGCGGGGGCCGGCCCGGGGGAGCCTCCGGCGGGGGCGCTGCGCCTCCGGCCGCCGCCGCTCCGCCTCCCGAGCGCGGGCGGCCCCGCTCCTGCCGCAGCGCTCCGGTCCGCACATTGGCGGCGCCCGGCTGCGTCGGATCTACTTTCTCTCCCTCGGCTCCCTTTTTTTTTTTTTTTTTTTTTTTTCTCCTCTCCCTCCCTTCTCTTTTTTTTTTTTTTTTTTTTTTTCCTCCCTTTCCCCTCCCCTTCCCCCCGCTCCCCTCCCCCTCCGCCCTCCTCCGCCGGCGGCCCCAGCCTGGTTCGGGGAGGATCCCGGAGCCGAAGTTCCGCGGCGATCGGGGCTGTGGCGCATCGCTCCCCGGCGGCGCCGCCATGGGGGGGGCCCTGTAGAGCCGCCCGAGGCCCCGGGGCAGCGGCCGGGGGAGCGCCGAGCGAGCGGCACGAACATGGCAGACCGCGGGCAGTGCTGAGCATCGCCGTCTCCGCTCCGCGCTGGGCTCGGGCCCTGGCATGTAAATAACTTCTCTTCCCTCCGGATCGCACCGGTGCCAGCCCCTCCATTTTCCAGAGGGGATTTGCGAGCGGTTCCGCGGCGCTGGGCGATGTCGCGCAGAGCCAGTTCGCCGGGGGTGAGTACGGCTGGCGCTGAACTTCTTTGTATCGAGGGCAGGCGGTGACAGCGGGAAGGG
This sequence comes from Fringilla coelebs, assembly GCF_963513975.1. Classification (NCBI taxonomy): domain Eukaryota; kingdom Metazoa; phylum Chordata; class Aves; order Passeriformes; family Fringillidae; genus Fringilla; species Fringilla coelebs. The sequence goes on from NC_140028.1 coordinate 146,596,415, forward strand.
GCTCCCCGGGGAGCGGGGACCCGCCGGGACCGGGCGGCAAAGTTGGCGTGGGGACTGGGCGCCGCTGACACTCGGCACGGCGAATTCGACGCCGTTCGGTCAGAAAAAAACCCGGACCCGCGTCCAGACGTGGGTGTAGAGGTTCAAGTTACACGCTCGCTGGATAATCCGCGGCCGTTTACAAAATAAAAATAAGGAAAAGGAGGGTGGTGGGTGGGAGAAAGAACCACAAAAGCCCCGCTCGCTCTGACCCGGGCGCAGCCGGGCATCCGGTCAGCGCTGCCCCGGGTGCATCTACACACGTGTGCCCGCAGATATTCTTTAAAAAATACGACTTTATATGGATACCTATAGCACAACTGTTTATTTTTCCTTTTATATTTTTATGTCACTTCCTGATGTAAATATTGGAGAGATGGAAAATGGAGATAGGGTTAATTTTTCTTTAATATTTTGAAGTATTCTGTGCACGCTATTTCTGAAGAATGTGCCATTTTAATTTTGCGTGCTTTCAAAGCATACCTTTATAGTGTTAATTTTAGGTGATCCACCGCTTTAAACTGTAGTTCTAAACTAAGAGAGGAAAATACAAGCACTTTAAAAAATAAACTGTGCTTCTAGCTCATAATGGATGGTCAGACCGTCATATATGATGATTTTTGTGTGAGCAAATAGGTCATAAGTCAAAGTAAGTGTTATGTAACTGGCTGGCTTTAACAAACTTGGTACAACTGTAAAGAAAAAAGTCTATTTTTTTTTTTAATTTGGGCACTATGAGAGGCTGGCTACCTCTTTTTCCAGTGGCCTTACTTTGTAGCAAGCTGATTAAAAAAACCCACCCAACATAACAATCTATGCTTTGAAAATATGAACCAGTTAATTTGTGTAGTGTTTTGTATTTTCCTGAAAAACTCCTTCAGTCTTGTGCCTCATTTTGGGTACTAAACACTACACACTCACCAGTAAATCATCAGTTAAAACTCTAACTGGATTATTACGTAATTGAAAAACGTTCCTGAGTTAGTTTAGATTTTTGTTTAACTTCAATTTTTTTTCTTAGAATAGCGTTATTTGGCGTAGAGCTGTTGAAAGATCTGAAGATCAGTATGAAAATGGTTTGGGGCTTTTTCATGTGAAGAAATAAAGCAGTAGTGGGTTCGTACTCCTGTAGCAGAACTGAAGCAACTGGGCAGACATTTAAAGGTTTTCTCAGTGACTCTGTACAATGCTGGGTATTGAAGTACACACAGCTCCTAAGCTGGAGGTTACGTGCAGGGGTCTTTGTGCTGTGTGTACATCATGGTGATGGTCGTGTCTGGTGTTTGATGCTCCTGCACAATAAAATCCACTTCCTACAGAAAATAACTGCAGCTTCCAGACTGCTGAGCGGAAATATTTTAACCATCTATTTGTAAGATAGAAGCAGGAGACAAGAGAGACTTTTTTTCTCAGTGCTGTGTGATCAGCTGCATATAAGTGCCATTCAGTAACTTCACTGATGACTACTGTACATTTGTTTTTAAAGGGTTTGGTTATGCATCTTTTCCTACTTTGTTGTAAATGGCCTTTCTTTTGAGAATATACTTGGAGATCAAGTATCTGTAGTTTTTAGTTCCTTGCCTCACTTACAGGTCATCTTTATAAACTGTTTTATGACTATTCTTTTGTTTTGTCTGTTCTATGCAAAGTAATACCTAATATTCAGCCAGCATTAAATATAGACACTTTTGTTTTGGAAGGAATAGTACTTAATTTTATATTATTATTTTGTCAGACTCTGTTGACATATTTTTTTTTCTACTGGCCTTTTTTTTTCTTTTTTTTTTTTCCTGTATTATTCTCTCCTAGGCAGAAACTCCTGCAGAATTCTGGCAAAATGTTCTTTGGAAGCTTTTTTTTTAAAGGGGAGGACACAGGGGATGATATTATTGTCATTTACATAATATACCAGTAGAAAGTAGTTGCATCATGTACAGTTTCTTAATGTGACCGTTCATTGGACTTGCCTGAAAATGATCTCTTAAGGGTAAATGGCTGAGCAGAAATTAAAAGCAGCCATGTATTTGTTTCTCCTTTTGTTTCAGGCTAAAAGGACCATTCAGTATGTGCTTTATGTGTATTTCCAGACTTACTGTATATAATTTATGTAGCTATTTAAAAGTAATGGTTGAAGTATTCTTTTCTCATCACTGCTGTCAAATCTTACGGCTTTGCAATTCTGGTTTCCTGTTCTGAAAGTGTGGAGAAAACTCTTAGTATGGAGGAGTATGTACTTGGTGTGTACCATTTAGTGTAAAACTCACAGCCCAAGAGGATGGGGGACTGGCTCTGGAGTGTTGTCAAAAGCATCCTCTAAACAAGCTGAAAGACACTCTTTTGTTTTATTTGGGCAGTTCCAATTTCAGTAATGACTAAAGCTCCTGGAAACCCTGGGACATAAGGTGTTTGAAGAAGTACTAAAATCCAGCTTGACAGTGGGCCTTCAGCTAGTCTTTTATAATTCTGTCTTTCCTCTGCGAAATCCTTTTGGCATGTTGTGGTTCTCTGGCAGGATCCCAGCGTGTGATATCACAGATATCAGATGCCTCCTTGCGATCCATGGCATTTGCTGTGCCGCAGTGGCGCTCCCTGGGACGGCCGAGGTGAACCAGGAAATGTCATGGAAATTCGGTGGGGAGAGCGTGGCAGAGGAGCTGTCACGTGGCTCTGGGAATAGGTGAGCGCCTTCTGTTTGACAGCGTTCACGTCTTTGTGTTTGGTAATCTGATGTGGAATGTATTCAGCAAACAGATGTGGCTTTTAGTGGTCTTGACAGGTTTTTTTTTTTTTTTTTCCCCTGACATCTCAGATGGAGTTGAGTGGAGAAGCATCACAGTTGAGCTTTGTCCTTTGGAAATATCTTTGATTAAAAAAAAAAAATGGAGCATAATTATATGTGGCCTTCCTCGTCAGAATTTTTCTTTTCATCTCAGTGTTGAGGTCCAAAGCCAGGCACAAGCATAGATGATATCATGCATTTGGAGGATATTTGGCTCCTCCATAAGGTCTGTTGGAGGTTAGTCATAGCACTCTGTGTTTCTTTCTGTCAGCGAAGTCTCCCTCTTGTTTGTACTCACTGGAGAAATGTTACACAGTAAGTGTGGCTTGTGCTGATGGTGCTTTTGTAATACAGCTAGAAAATGAAAGATTTCACGCTGGCCTCTTTGTCCCATGTTTTCATCCTGATTTCCAAGCATTCGAAGGTGAATACTTGTGTAATGTTACTTAATTAGAAAAGATAAAGGCATGGAAGAAAAGAAGAGTCTGCTTGTGTATTTATTTGTTTGTTTAGCCAGGACTTGCAGTTCTTGGGTATAATTCAGTTTCAGGAATGAATTCTTTGTTTTAGATGGAGCTCAATGTGTTCCTTCCAACCACAGACGCTTCCCTTTTTTTTTTACTCTGGATCTTCCTTTTTCTCTCTCTTTTAAATTTAATTTTATTTTTTTTCTTTTTTTTAATTTCCGGGCCCCTAATGCCCCCATGCTATAAGAAGAGAAGGTGGGTTGCTTTTGGAAGACTCCATTCAGGAAGAAGTGCATGTGAGAGCAGGTTATGACTGCCTGGTTTATATAGTTTATGTGTAGTTTATAGTTAACCAGTTTGCAGTCCCTGTTAACGTGTAACATCAGGTGCCATAGAGAAAAATGGGACAAACTCTGAAAAGGGCAGTTTTGGGAATAATCATTCTGTGGGAGATCTGTTTGAGGTGGAGTTAGACCAGGAGGAAAGGGAGCTGTATTTTTTCCAGAATTCAGAAAACCTCAAACAGAATTCTTATTTAGGCTTACAGTTCTGCAGAAATCTGCTGCCTTTGAATCAAGTGACTTGTGAGAGTACTGAGTTTATTACAGTTTGAAGGCTTTTTTGAAGCAGGAGGAACAAGGTGAAGGGATGTGATGTATTTGGTGGAACAAAGAGGATGGGGCAGGGGGAAGGGATGGGTTGGATGGAACTATACGAGGATGGTGTATCAGGAAATGAGAAGAAATAAGGTTGGAGCTTTATTTTAGTCACCTTACCCTTAGGCTTGAGTGGGGCAATTTTGTCAGCATGGTTTTGTGGCACTGTTGAAAATGTATTTAGCATGCAAGAAGGCACCAGCAGTGGTCAAGGAGAGTGATGAAGGAATGAATGAACCTAGAATATTTTCTAACCTTTTCAAAGGTCCTTGATCTGGGTCAAATAATAGGTGTGCTAGGTGTTGTCACTGCCATGTCAGCCTTGCCTTGTGTACAGAAGGTTTAGTCACAGTTGTGGCAGAAGTCATTCAGTGTATGTTCAGGGCTGCCATAAAATGGAGGTCAGGATTGAGCAGTAAGTACTACTATTAACCTTTGAGAGACTGTTCTCTTTGGAAACATTTCACTTTGCCTTTAGTAGAAGGCTGATTGCACATAGGAAGGGGTACAGAAACAAGGTAGAGGGCTTTTGGAAGCATCGTGGGCTTGCAGTGCACAGGAAAGAGTAACCCAGAGTTACAGGAATGTAATCTGCAAGACAGATGGGAGATGGAGGTTGAGGAGCATGGACTTCAGTCTTTCTCTTTCACCTTAATCCACCTTGGTGAGGTAGCTTGCCTGTAAGCAGTGCTTAGTCTTATGTGTATTTAGTTGTCTTTTCATTTCTGTTTCCTTGTCATCCTTGTTTTCACCTTGTTAAAGGAAGCTGAGATTTTAAAATTAAGAAAAATAAACAGTCTAGGGAACCATGTGAAGACATTTTTATGCAGCTCCAGAAATAACAGCTATTACTACTTGAAGTCTAGTTCTTGGAAGAAGAGAGTGATGGGGAGGAAGTCTGGAAGATTCCTGAGGCGGTTTGTTTGGATCAGGGTACAATCCTGCATTAACAAATTCTTGAAATGGGCTGGGGAGAACAGGTCTGCCTTGTAGATTTTGTTCAGGTATTAGTCAACAAAATGTAAAACAGCTAGACATGTCTCTTTTTTCCTCTGGTATATTTGTCCTCAGATATTAAAATCCACCTAGAATGATGAAGAATGTTTAGCTATGAGGAGTTAATAAGTTATTTACTTTCTTCAGTTTTTCAGAAATGCATGTAGATATGAACCTGTCTTGATGCCTGTGGTTCAGTAACTGAGATGGTTGTGTCAGTTTTCCATAGAGAGTTTTAGAATCTTGGAGCTGAACTGGTGAACAGCTTCTATTTCAGGCTATTCTATTGCTTCCCTTGGGGATGTTTTGAAATCAGTTGACTCCAGTTGAGTTTGTTACCAGAAAGTCAGAGTTCCTGGGCTGTGCTGTGCAGCCAGGGATTGCTCTGGCCAGTTCTGATATCTGCATTCACCCATGTTGATGAAGGTAGTTAGCTGCTGTTTTCTCTGGTGAAAGCTGAGAGATGTAAAGGTTAGGGAGAGTTAGTTCCCTTGATCATTGACAGACCTACATACAGTTGATATCTAAACCATCCTATATTATATTTATTTCTTTCCTCATGGCTGCCTAATCTTCAACATCTGCTGCTGACAGCTTTGCCCGTACTACAGAGGAGTTTTCATTATTGATGCCTCTGGACCTCCAAATAAAGAACTGTCAGTGAATAAGTACTGTATGGATTCATTTAATTATTAATCAGCATGATGGGGTATTCTCTAAGGTACACAATTCTGTTTCTAAGGCAAGTCAAGTCAATAGAAAGTTTTCCATTGAAATAAAATAGTCATGAGAGTAAACATTCATCAGTACAAGTAAGAATTCGATAGCCTAGACTGTTCTGCACCTACTGTTTTGAATAGTGCTAACCAATTGCTGCTCTGCATGATCAGAAACTGTGGGGAGGAGGATGCTTCAGAGAAAAATAAACCAGGCATTGTGGAATAGTTTTTCATTCTTCAGATATCAAGAAAATGTGAGAACAGTTTTCTGTCAACTTAGATTCTGTGAAACAGTGTGAAGCTGAAATCACAACAATTATAAATTGCATAAACTTGTTCTTGATTTCTCTATTATTCTTTTACTGGCCAATTAGTCATGTTTTACTCCCACTGCTTTGCAGAGGCTGGCAAGAATCACAGTCCTGTTGTGTGTAAAGGAAAAAGAGGGGCACTTTGGGGTCATTCAGAGAGAACTACGCTTATTTCTTCCTGAGTTAGATATTTATTTCATCCCTCTGAGACCCATCTTACTGTCAGGTACTTGATTTCAATCAAACACAATCAGCATCTGAAAAACTGATATTACGTGTTCAGTTTTATGAGAGTGATGTAAGCTGAATAATTTTACATGTAGTATTCCATATCTTGCCCTTGCACTTCTCACCATCCCCTGTGCCAGAAGTTTCAGGCCAGGAGGCAGGTTAAGGAGAGCTACTTGTCTTTCTTGGTAGGTAAGACATACATTTGTAGGTGAGGAGCAGTAGGCTTTTTCTAGGGAAGGCTGTCTTGCCAGGGCTTCTTTGTAATGGAAAAGCCAGTGATGGTCATGGTCTGTTCAGCAGTTTATAATGACAATTTTTTCTGACTGTTCTGTAGCATCTTCTGAACATGGAATTACTTCTGAGAAATTTGGAAGATGTGCTGTAGTGGTATAGTTAGGGGCAGAAAAGCAGTGGTGGTGAGGTCATGTCTCTTAAGGCTCTTAGAGAAGGAAGGATGGGAGTGGGGGAGGTGGTTGCATTTTAGGGAGTTCAATTTGCAGAATCCTTTCAGTGGTTGCAGCTTGTACTGAAAGAAGATGTATCTTGAAATAATCTCTCCTGTAATCTCCTCTCCAGTCTTTCCAACAGCCTCCTAAGCCTGCTAAACTCATCAGAACTAAACTTTCTGCAGATCATCCTATACCCTGATACTACCTGAGCAGCAAAAGTGAAATTTACTGACAGAGCTCCCTGCCATCCCAGTATACACACTCCAAGTCAGAACCATCCAGGTCTTGGCATTCTGCAAAATACACTTTGTCTTTTACTAGGTTTCCTCATGAACATTGACCACATCCTTATGGAAAGTAGATGGATGAAATTAAGCAACTTTTAGTAATGAGGAAGAACTTGCCAACAGTCAGTGAGCACCAACTGTTTTTCATAAAACTCCTTCCTTGGCTCTTTGGTCTTGGTATTCAAAGCTGCTTGTCAAATTCCATCAAAAAGATGAGCCTGTGTGCTCAAAGTCAGGACTTTATCCAAGGTAGGGGCCAGAATAACCTTACATGAATCCCTCTTGGTAGTCTTTAAGTGACAAGAAAAGCAAAAAATGATAAATTCCCTATATAAAGGTAGGCTTAGAATGCTCATGGATTGGGTATTATTTCACATTAGAAGATAGCAGCAGAATGTCAGGTGATTGTATTTACAGGACAGAGGGGCTTTAACTTGTTTCTGATGTTGTGCAAGAAATTCGGTGACTTAGGAGGGTCTGTTGGTCTGTCAGAAGAGCTTCATGTTGCTTAAATACAAGAAGTGACAGTGAAAGCATCTTGTTAAAAAGCATGGTTGTATGACATTAGGCTTGTCTCAAGGTTGTTGTTTTGCTGTGGTAGATCCCTGAGTAAGAGAAGGTATATGACCTTTTCAGTGCAGTGTGGACAATTGGGCATTTTCTTTGCTTCCCCCCATACTGAATCTCTGGAAGCCCACATGGGAGTCTCTGGACGTCAGAAATCAGGAACTGGTCTTTTGGAGGAATGGAACTTTTACAAACCACTAAAAGCTGCATAGTCACAGGTTCAGTTTTCAGAGTACAGGATATTCAATACAAGGCTGGAAATAAAGTTCAGTGTTGCTAAAGATTAATTTTTAGATGTGACAGTAGTCTGGGCAGTATGATGAACTTTCTTGGTTCAGAGTCTATTTGTAAAATAATTTGGAGAAATTACTTATTTCACAACAGCACCTGTGCAGGGTCAGATCAGAGATGTGGATGTCCCATCATCATGTTTCCTGCAGTGGTTAATAGGAAAGTAAGACAAAAATAATTTTGTAATGATACTTCCCCAACCCCTAATTGCAGGAGATTGGGAAAGAATTGTGGGATTTCTGGAGTTAAGGATAGTATTGCTGTGTCAGATCTGTTGAGCATAAAAATCTCCTTTGAATGTGTCCAGCCTCTTGTCAGTCACACAAACTTCCAGTGTGCTGGGCATGGGGTTCCACAGTTCAGCTGCAGAGTGTGAGAACAGCAGGCTTTCACTTGAGAGTTTCTTGATCCTGCTACCTACTAGTATCAGTGCTGTGTAAGTGTTGGAAGAGACAGTAAATGCTGATTTTGTGATCACCTTTTCAATGTGAATTGTGGTTATAATTGTCAGGATGCATGAAAATGTATGTGTGGGAAAACCAGATGTGGTTGACAGCACTAGGGCACATCAGGGAAACTTTATTTAAACTGAAAAAAAAAAAAAAAAAGTATGTAACAGGACTGCCTTTTGAAGGCAATAAGAGACAAATAGACTCCAAAAGCAGGATTTCTGGACTATCAGGGTTTTTAGGGTTCTTCTTTCGGGTTCTTAGGGCAGGAAATTTTTTCATTTTTTGCAGGCTTAAGGAACCATGGTATCTTGTTTTCTGATATTAAATGTCTATTGCATAGCTTAGGTTTTGATTTATTCTATTAGTTAAATAATATTTGTATTTGGATAATGAACCTGTTTTTTATATAACCTAAATTGACTTAATTATTCTGCATAATATGTCTCCTGATAGAACTGGTTATTACTGAGTTAAGGTTTCACACTTGATGATGCTGATGTCTGTGGATCTACAGACCTTTTAAACCCCCAGTGTATTAATGCTGTTATCAACCAAAGCTGCAGCAGCAGCTTTATTTATTTTTCCTTCCTCAAGGGTACCGTAGAGGCCAGTTGGAGCATTAGCCACCAAATGCCAAGGTGGCTGTAGAGTAACTGCAGCAGCATTTCAGCATCTAATGGACCAGGTCACGTGCAAAGCCTCATTAAAATATGATTAAAGTCTCCCCTTTTGTTTGTTTGGTGGAGCCAAGCTCATGCTGGACCCTCCATTATGTTTGTGCTGTGTGCTTGGAAATGCCTCCTGGTTTTTGTGGGGCTCCCTGTTCACCCCCCAGCCCTGTCCACACCTCTGCTGTTTCCCTGTTCCTCTGCCCTCTTCCATCCACCGCTGATTAAATGTGAGGAAATGAAAATGGTGTCTGCTTTCATTTAAACATAATCTGCCAAAGACAAATATGAAGCTTCTGTTGTTATCTGGGGGTGTTTCCTACTTTACTGTACCTCTGCTTTTTAGCTGCTGAAGACTGGGGTGTGGGGTGGTTGGTTTTTTTTTGTTGTTGTTTGTTTGGGGTTTTTTTTCTGGTATTTAATTAGTAAGCTAGACTTGCAGTTAAAGAACTGGCATAAATTATGTTGATAATTTGCCATGACCACCTGTGGTAGTACATAAGTAATGAGAGAATAACAAAAACTTACAACTAAATTAAAAAAAATAAAAAGGATTTTGTTACACTTTCTTACACAAGCCATCATAGCTTGTCTGGAAGCAGTAAAAAATGGGCTGTTCCTTAGGTTTCTTTTTTGTGAAACATGGAAATCAGTATGCTTAAAGCTAGAGACTCATAGCATGAATCCACAAATTTAGTTTGTATCTTTGATCACATACAGCCTTGACAGTACCCATGGACAGCTTAAACTTAGAGAAACATGGTGTAGTTGATTAAGTCCTGTGATCAGTGCAAATGACTGGAGAGGGACAGCAGACTTCCAGTAGCCACTGGAATTTGAGCAAATGAAGAGTATTATTTCCAAATCAACATGTTGCAGAGGAAGAAGGGATAGAAAATGCTATAAAAGTTCTTAGATCTGGCTTTTCTTTTGACACTCTGTGAAATCAGATGATTTGGCACTTGTAACTGCTGTGGGTAAGAGGCGTTCATAAGAAATAAAATAAAATGTATATGTGGCAGTGGTGGGGGAGGCGTCTGTTCTGAAAACATCTGAGATGCTGGAAAACTTGTCCCCAGTGGGAAAGAGAAATTGCATAGCTGGCACTGAGACTCGCTGCTTATGCTTATGTGGCCATATTTAGAAAAGGATCAACACTAGGAACTGAATTATTAGAGAAGTGAGTGACTGGAGGGATTGAACATAAAGGAAATTATTTCTATCTCGCTTGTTTGTTTGAGTTGGGCCAGACGATGCTGTGGGAGGGCTGCGAACTCCAGACTTGCTGCCTGTGTGGAGTGAATCTGGAGATGAGTTTGAGGAGGTCAAAGCTTGTTTGAGCCCAGGCTCCTCCCTACCTGGGTTTGGAGGTGGCTGCCTGCAGGTAGAAGATGAGCAGGAATGGAAAGGACCCTCTTGACTTGGAAAAGTCTGGAAAGACTTGATGGAGTGAGATGCAGGCTCGCTGTGCTGTGTGTAGTGCTGTGGGAGGCTTCTGGTTTCAGTACATCTTGCAAACATTTGTGTGTATCAGTAAAGCAAACAACAGTCAATTAAAAAAACCAACACCACATTTCAAAGAAGTTGTATATATAAAAAAGAAAGCTGTCTTATTAAAAAATACTTTTTAGTACAGCAGCACAGTTCATCACATTTATTTGCATCTATGTGGCAGTTTTAGTTTATTGTGGTTTTGTTGCAGAACAACAGATTATCTAAATAAATTAATTAATTTGGGGTGGGGGAGATTAAAACAGCACTTCTAAGGAGATATCCAGGAGGAATGCTTTCAAAGTTTTTAGGAGCAGTTAAACTACCCTTCCCCCCCTGCTTTTTTTTTTTTTTTTTCCTCTTTAAGAAGTGGTTCTTTTTGTTCCAGTCATCAAGACTCATTTTGAAAGACTTATTTTTCTGGTTTTGGCAAAATAGTTGATCAGCGCGACTGGCAAGGAACTGCTGTGGAGCAACAAAGAATTTCTGTGTAGCTCAAAACTCAGTTTGAGGCCATCTTGGAGCAGTTTGTGAACTAGAGTAGAAACTCCGTGTAAGAAAGGCCATTCAAGTTAAGTTGCACGTTTTCCTCCCCAGAATTAGCATACCAGAATACTTCACTGCAGTGTTTAGAATACTTTGTACAAGAACTAACAGTAAGTTGAAGATCGCTAACTGAGGATCTGTAATGATGCCAACTGACTTTTTTTTTTTTTTAATGAAAGCTTTGTATACATAACAGGATGAGTCATCACTGGAGAGTTCTGAAAGTGTTTGGCATCCCGAAGAATCCTTTTGTGTGTCTCTGCCGCACAAAATGAGTATTTTTGTCATGAAACTCTGCCTTAAGAAGTACTGCAATAACTGCAAGCTTTAGGGGGAGGTTTTCTAATGTGGCTTCGCTTTCTATTATTGTTTTTAAAATATTTTGGTATTCTTAGATCTTCCTGAATTATAGGATAGAAAATTCTAAATACTTTGTTGGCTATTATTTTTTTTTTCTATGATGCAGCTTCAGGCATACTTCTATTATAAATTTGTTTTTAAAAGTGTATAATAGGAGTTTACTGTTTTCCTTAGATTTAATGCAAGTATTAAAACTGGTTATGGGGGAATACTCTTAACTCATTTTGCTTTATCCAAACATGGTACCTGTAGTAAACTGATAGTAGCTGCTTATCTGTCACATTTATTTTATGTAGGTTTTCTTTTGATACATTTTTTACGTTGAAGAACTGGCTGGCCTTGGTAGTTTTTGTTACATCTGTTTGAAATGAGTCTCTTTTGTTTTATCAAGAAAGTATTTCTTACTTTCTTACTGAGGTGTAGGTGAGTAATGTGTCAGACCACCATTGTATTTGGCCCATGATGTTCCTGGTGATGTGAAACCTGGTCCCTGTAGTCTTCCAGGTGTGTAGAAGGCAGCAGAGATGGAATTTTGCAGCTGCTGCAATAGGGTAGCAAATTTTATCTGAGATGTTTAGGAGTGGATGACGTTTTTCAGAGATTTTTTCACCCTGCCATTCATTCTTCAGCAGTATGTTTTCTAAGATGTGCTGTCACTAATTTTAAAAATCAAATCCATTGATGGATTCTTTCATGGTTTGTTGTAGTGATGGTATATTTATTAGCTAGTACGTTCAGCAGTTTTAATTTTTATGATTTCTTTTGAGTGAACCCAAATATAAAATTTATGGCCAAGGGAACCTGAAACACAATTCTTCTTCAGAAGAATTCATAAAGAACTCATCAGAATTTGTAGGATTTCATTAAAAAAAAAGCTTTTATAACAGTTTAGAATTATATAGGCTTTTCATCTAAATGCTCTGAATTATGCTGATAACAGAATGCATGAAAACCAAAGAGCTTTCAGGCAGTCCTTGACAAACTACACAGGTTAATTACTCAGCCCTGCATGTGCAGGTTGTGATAGTTTTGAGTCAGGGTCTCATATACTTTTATTTTAATGTGCCCATCCAAGGCTAAGCATTTAAACAGGCTTGCATTTGACTTGGAAGAGCAAGAAGAGAAATTATTTAGCTAATAAAGTTTATATTTGGTGATATTTTTTATTAAGCTTAGCCATGTGTTCAATGGCATTGCTAAGAGATTATGTTTAATGGTAGAACACTTGGTCAGTGTTATTGTTTTATTTTTTAAGCTGGAGTTCTTATGGTGTGCATTACCAACTTAGTTATGTTCTGCAAGAAATTAAATGTTGGGGTGTGCTAATGTGGGGTGTGTCTAATGAGACTCATGCCCACGTTTATTTTTGTTTTCTAATGGAAGAAACCTCAACTCCTGATCTCATTTTTGGAAGAAAGAAACCCTCAACATATCTGCAGATTGAGATGTAGAATTGGCTGTAAGAAAATAAGGTGTTGGGGTGTGTCTGTGTATAGAGAAGGTAAAATTTTTGGTGTTACTATTAACTTGATTTTCCTGGCATCTTCTCAGATCTTTCATTGGAATGATGTCTGCTTCAAAATACTGTACTTTCCCCAACAAAACATTATTTCCAGCTGTTTAGATGAAGAAAGTTTCCTTATGGACCCTAAACTAAGCATGTTACGTTTACTGTAGCATCCAGATGCAAAGAAGAAAACCAATTATTTGTCCCTTTATCAGATGACTTTTGTGCTTTTTCTGGAGCTTATGGGGTCTGGAATTTCTGTGAGTCTTTTAGTCTTTATCCTTTTTAGCTTTGAAGTTGATATTTCCTTTCACTATAGTATAGATTTAAATTTATAAACTTGTGCTTTTATCACTTTAGAGTAATAAAATTCTCGATAGTTTAGAGAATTCTTGATAATACATCTTGAACAATTTTAACCTGTTGAAATAATTTTAGATTTAAAATGGTTCAGATATGAAAGAAAAAAGACAAGGTTTTATGTAGTATTAACATCTTTATCATGTCAGTAACATATAGCAGCAATTAAATATCTCCTGTTGTGCCCACATCTGCTTTACTTGTCAGTAAACCAAACCTTCCACAAGTCAAGGCATGCCATGTTTAGATGACACATGAAATTTAATTTTTACAAGAAATACTCTGAACTGCCCTAATACTTTTCAGAGGCTGAGATCCAGGAAGCCAGCTTTGTGTTATCTGAGAATTTTGTGCAAAAAAAAAAAAGTCTAACTATAACAAAAAAAAAATGATAAATAGTAGATTGCTTAACATCTGTCTGAAGAATTCATGTTGTGATGTGTTAGCACTGAGCTCTAAAAAATAAGAAAATAAGGGTTAATAATTCATTTTACTTATGGTACTTGCAGCATAGTTTACAAAATGATAGGTGCAGATAGTCTGTAAATGTTTTGTGGAAATTTGTAATGAAAAATCAATACAAATGGAGCTGCAGTTCCAGTGTGTTTGAAATTGCTGGTATCCAAGGAAGAAGGAGTGAAACCCATGGAAAGGTGGGAGCTGTGTGGAAATGGTTAACGGCAGACTTAGGGATTAGTGTTGGCTTCGGCCTTGCTGTTAATGAGCTGGAAAAAGGTGGGAGCAGCGAGTTAATGGTATTGACAGACAGTGTGGAGGTAAATGGATTTGTCAACACAAAGAGAGAGAAAATGGAGAAGAACACGGGGTAGGAATATACAAAACAGGGAAGAAGGGGGTTCCCCCCAGCCTGCTCTAAGGGACGGAGCAGCATTGATTGAGTCACTTTGGGCTGATGGGTTTTCCAAGCACGGCACTGATGGGAGTGAGAATCTCGCAGTAAAATAGTGGCGAAAGGGTACAGCAGATAAACGAATGGGTTTTTAAATCATATTTAAATTGCTTCAAATACATGATGAAGATGAATACGTTACTGTTTATTTTGCAATTACACTGTTGAGGTAACAACAGGCATGTCCACAGCACAGTGCTGCTTTGAGACAGCAGTTAATGTTCACACCTGAGTTTAAACAAACGCATCCTGGGGGAAAAAGTGTTGCTGGTAAAATAGAGTAGTTAAGAGTGAAGCATATTTAAAACTAGCAACTTTCTGTTTCTATGTTAAAAATATTAAACCTGTTCTATCTTGTGGTTGATGGTGAAAATGTAATGGTAGGCAGAGATTTTTCTTCTCTTTCTTAGGAACTTTGAAAACAAAGTTGTACTCAGAAAAGAGAGGGCAATTTTATAAAGTAGTGTTTTCTAGTGATAGTATCTGTAATCCACATCGGATGAAAACATGTAATAGCTATTACCATCCTAAATAAATAAATAAAATTATCTACTCTTGAACCATCCCAAATGTAACCTCAGCTGCTCTGCAGACACAAACATCGAGACTAGACTAGCAGCATTTACCAGCTGTGTGTAAGAGCTACACTGCACGTAAAGGGATTTCACATTTTATTATGTGGGAGGGATGATGTCAGTTTGGTTGATTATGCCCCTTTCAAGCTGCTGTGATAATTACCTGCTTGTTACCAGAAGTGTCGAACCCATTTTCAGTTCTTGTTTGCTTTTGCTGTCATGCCCTAATTGCTACATAATTTTGTCCCTGCCAATTACTACCTTGGAGTTGAATTTTACAGTGAAAAAGTTGTAAGAAGCAATAAAGTAATTGTTTTTTAGATCTTGTAATTTTGGTAGAATATTTTATTATGCTATGAAGTGTATTGAAATACATGCTGCTCACTTCTCTGAGATAGTGAAATCCCACGGTTCCCACTGAAATGATGACAGTGTGGAAGGCATGACTTTTGAGCAGATATGGATACTTTTTGTTTTAGAAATAAACACATTAGCTGTGTTCTTTAGAGGCAGGAACTCCTAGGTTTGGTGGGCTTTTTTTTATTCTTTCCCTTCCTTTTCATCCTTTTATCCACTTTGCTAGTTTTACAAGTTTCCTTTGATGTAGGTATTAGGTCATCTGATGTGGTCCTTTATCCATCGTTTTCTATGAAGATGTAATGTAAATGGATTTCTTTAAAGGTGCTGGGCTTAACAGTGTTTTATACTCTGATTAAAACTATTTGTTTGAATTATTCAGTGGAATAAAGCCTGCAGTAATTGGTTTAAGGACTGGCTGACCAAGCACTTTGTTGTCTTTGGGAACTGTCATCGCTTTGCTTTGGGTTTTTTGGGTGGTCCTCGAGCAGTGAAGTCTGGTATTAGTCAATATTAATAACAATTACTGCTGTTGAAATCTGGATATGGAATGACATGGATGAGCACAGGGAAGAGGCAGAAGGGCAGTTTAACAAAATGCTCTTCAGAATAAGGAGAGGGGATGGTGTTGCCATGTAGAGATTTAGGGATGGGGTTGCAGTCCAGAAAGGAGCATTTCTGGCAAGAGATTTGAAGTGTGGGATGTTTGTGGCTGTGCACTGAAGCTCTGTTTATCATGGAGGTTGTGAGATTTGCTGCTGCCATTTCAATGTGGTTTAGATGTCCATGGCTGAAAGACTGAAATATTGGCAAAAATCATGAAATGGACCAGAGATTGTAGAAACCTTGGAGAAGATTGCTTTGGGGAGGAATGTAGAGATGTTCAGTCTGGTTATGGGGGTGGGGGATTTAAACCCCAAAAACCAGTAGTAGTTAGAGAACAGTGAATGATATCTCCAGCAGAGAAAATATTGAATTCTTAAGGGATGCCTAATGTAAGAGGAAAAGGGACAAGAACCAGTGGTTGAAAGCTGAAACCAGAGAAGTTGACAAAGGAAATGAGCACGAATTCAGAAGGAGGAACAAACGACAAAGGGAATGGCAAAGTGAGAGGCTTTCTGAAAGATGGGCTTCAATCAATTACTGTTATTGAGTGTTAGTTAGGGATATTGGGCTCGCATGGATAATGATTCTGGCATTGTGTCCACTGAATCTCAGAGCAGTCAGACTTCTGCTCTCATAGCACTCCCTGTAGCAGCTTTTCCAGGGATGGTTTAATGAATGTTGAACACCTTTGTGGTTGAAGATTCTTTTCAAATGTTATCTTTAATGCATTGATTGCAAAAGACAAAGGGTTTCTAAGGTTCTGAGGGTAAGGCATACTTCAATTGTAGTTCTTTTTGTTAGCATAAAGGCTTTCAAGGAGAAATTTCAGTGTGCAAAAATACTGCAAAAAAAATTATGCAGAATACTCTTTAAGAAAATATTTTTATTTTAACACTGAAATTTGTGTAGTTTTGAGCTAGGAACTGCTCTGTCCTGTCGTGACACCAAGGCAGTACTTGGATAAATATGAGTAGCTTTAGGGCCATTAAGTTTCACGTTTGTGTCATCTTCACAAGTAGTTGCCAGTATAGCTCTTTCAGAGCTGCTCTGCCGGCTTTTTATACCTGAAAGTACTTCTGAAACATTTGATTAAGATAATTTTTAAGGCTCCATGGTGTGGTCTGGTGAGTAGAACTGAATTTCCATGCTGTAAATGTTAATTAGAAGCATATGTGTATATGTAAAAAGCAAGCCGAAATAAAAAGTATAAATATCTAAGAAGCTGTCATTCCAGAAGGTCTGTGCTCAGAAAAGATTAGGTAAATATACAAATAGTCCCATTATAAATCAGCTGCAGTATCATTTCTGATTATTTTCATTACTTTTTTTCTGGTGGTTTGCAAAAAAAGAAAAAAAGTTAGGAAGCAAAGGGATTCAGATTATGATTTCCAAATCCTTTTAGACAGCGTTACTTGCACTGTCACTAAAAGAAGCTCCACTGCCTTTATTTGCTCTCCTCCTTCTCCAGTAACCCTTTCCTACCACTGCTCTCTCCCTGGCTGCTTCCAGCACAGACTTTCATGAACCTCTAATGAATGAAGCAAACTGGTGGGGATGAAAACTATCTCTTTTGAATTTTGGTATAAATTCAGTGTTAATTCAACTTAGTATAATCTGTAAGTTGTCAGATCTGCACGTTTGAATCTTGAACATTTTCGTGTTTTTCTCCACAGTGAGCTTAGATGTTGAGAATTGGTTTCCTATTACACTAAAAAACCACATTTTAATGCTTAAACTGAGTATATTTGTGGAACTGGAGAGAAGTTGCAGAACTTGAGGACCTTGTGCAAGTTGCAGGGCAGTAAATGGAATGAGCCTGCAGCCTCGTGTCCTTGGATGGTGGCCTCAAAGGAACTTGACCTGGAGGTATCAGATGGTCCTCTTGGATGACTTCCATTGTAGTAGTTGCTCTAGCAGGGTTGGCTGGGGACGTGCCCCTCTCATGTGACACAGAGACAATTTTGTTTATAACTCTGACCTGTATCATATGACGTAGGCTGAGCAGTAGATCACTCTCCTGCTGGCAGTTCTGACACAGCCTGATCCCTGCTCAGCCTGGGGAGGGTGGGAGAGTGAAGGTGATCTTCAGGTAGAAGAACTCCTCTAACATTGAGTGCTGGAAATACCATCCTTTTATTAACTTCATTTAAAAAAAAAATTTCTTTAAGAGCATACTAAAGAAATGAGGAACTAAGATGTGAAAGAAATAATTAACCTGTCCAATAATTAAAAAAAATAGCATTAATTAATATATTTAATATTAAAGGGATGAAGTCTGTCACGAAGAAAAAATATACAGACCAGCTTGGTATAGTTGGTAGTGGTCTTGAATAAAAACTGGTGAAAATTTTGGTGAACAGCAATGATCATTGTCCCAAAATAATAATGGTAATTTAACAATCCTTTGAACAGAAGTTTGAAAGTTCTCTCTTATAATTACTTGGAGGTGTTTGTTAGCTATCTGTAATTTTCAGAAGGCAAGTTTTTGACTCCAGGTTGGAAGACTCTTCTTCAGGGGTGAAAAAAAGTCTAGGCACATTATTGTTAGCAGAATTTCTGACAAAAACCTTAGAATTTCTATCTCATCAACACCCCTAGAGATTGATATGTCTGTTCATACAGAAGCTTTTAGAGGTGTTTGAAGATCTGTATTACTTGTGTCTGTGCTACGGAGTGTTGCTTATTATGCTACTTATATTGTTGTTTATATTTCACAATAGTATTTCCAGACTTTTATTTACTCTGGTATAAAAATAGATTCCATGATCTGGCTTTTAGGTTTTACATCTAGTTTGAAAACAATTTTGTTAAAAGAAAAACAATTCATGTGAATTATAAATATACACTGACACCCATCTGATTCCATTGCCCATTTTCTTCTTAGATCTATTTTTATTCTTCTGAGGTTTTCCAAGCCTTCTGACTAAGTTTTAATGGATTTTTAATTAGTGAGCAGATCTTGTGTTTTTTCCCTTTGGCTTTCCTAGGTTTAGCAGTTTTATTGAAAGAGAAATATTTCATAATACTTGTTGACATTATCTGAAATAAAAATGCATGTCTTTATAAGGAGCACTAAGGGTGCTAACAGATGGAATAGATACGTGGTGATATGACATTCATTTCTGTTGTGGTTTTTTTCTTGTCTAAATCCATTTTAGATGGATAATGACAAACTGTGGTTGACATGCAAGAACTGCTTTTCTTACATGCCATCAATTAATTTGAGTATTATAAAGAAAATTCTGTCTAGTATTCTAGGCCAGCATCTTCTATAAAAGCAGGTTATTTATAGCTCTTTGGGTACTGCCCTTCCTTTCATGTCCTGATCCTTCTAGTTGAAGCTTAAATGCTTGTTTAAGATTAAATATACTGAAGTTTTTGCCCAGAGGTTCTTCTTTGCTTTTCATAAACATATTATCAGGCCTTTCTCAGGAAATCCTATAACACATACCTGAGGGAGAGAAAGGTGTTGGTTTTTTTTGTTGTAATAGTGGCATCAGAAACATTTCAAAAACATAAGAAGGAATGGAGTTATTGTCCATGTAATCTACAGGAAGACTTGTGTTTGCTGTGAAGCCAGAAGACATTAGCAAAAGTGACTTGAGACAAAAGATTCTGAGCTTTATTCGATGAGAAGGCATGAGATGTTCTGAGCTGACTGATGCATTTTGATAGATGTAAGATCTGGAAACCTCTCAAAATGATGTCGTGTGAGTGGGGTTAGTTTATCTAAAATATAAAATAGTTGAATATTTGCATCCTTTTTTGAGTGTCCAAGCTGAATTAATGATGAATGAAAGCAGTGGTTACAACACTGTATAATCAGTGTATGCAGATGGCATTTGCTGGGTATAAAAACACTTTTCTGAGTAAAAACTTTAGTAGTTAGTATTAGATTATTGGTTTGTTTGTATACCTGCACTGTGTGGCTGAGTGACAGAGAGCACAACCTTCACCTGGCACCTAAATATATCCAGTGAGGATATTTAAGTTAAGGAGAAAAATGCACTTTGCAAGAATCTTCACCATGTTCCTGTGATAAGACTGTCAGACTGCAAAGTTCCAAAAGGAAATCTTTGAAAATGACTTTTAATTAATGGTGCTAAAATTACAAAAATCTGTTCACAGAGACCAAAACTTCTACCAAGTTCCAAGTACTTGGCAGCTGTTTCTCATGCGTGATGACTCAGATCCGCTGAATTTTATGTACAGGATCTTGAAATCACCAGACATGAGAATTACAGCCCTTACCATTGTGTTGCCACCTTTATTCAGAAGAGAGTAGCAGGCAAAGCCTACAGCATGTGAAAGAGCAAGGAGCTAGATAATTCTTAAAAAAGACATGAGCTTGGTGCTGATGTGGATAAAAAATTCTGGGCACCATGGCTGTTCACAAGATTGGAGGAGTTGGAACTTGGCGTAGCCCGTCGTCATGGAGAAACAAGTCTTGTGCTCAGATGGAAGTGGATGCTTATGCTTCCCATCAGGAAAATGCAGTGTTGGATGCAGTATCATATTTTGATGCAGTTTTATTGAGTTAGAGTACAGAGGAGTATGGACAGGAGCAGTGGTGAATGGTGTGGGTTGAATTTATCACACGTGAAAGTCTTGCAGAGATTAGAAATTTGTGATCTTGACAGCTCCAGTGGTCTCTCAGCTGTTCATTTTGCCATTTCATTCTCTTTGTTTGTCAAAAGAGAACATGTGAAAACAGTCAGTGGACTTGCTAAACATTATTTAGCAAATTTGCCAAAGAGCTTCACACTACCTGTTGTCTGGGGGAGTTACAAAGGCAGAGCCATTATCAAGTCTGGAGCCAGGTAGATAAACAGAGCTTATTGGGATTGGAAACTTGCAGGTGCCTCTACTTGGTAGCTCTTGGTGCTCCCAAAAATTTGTCTTAATTTGATTCTAGAAAAGGTTTTAAAAAAATATTGCAAGTGCTGCAATTCTAGTAAGTTGTTTTGCATCGTTATGTTAGTGAATGTGGCCAAGTGCATTGGTAACAAATATAGAAAGGATGTAGTTTGTGCAAAGCTGCAGATACGTCATGTGCTGTAATGGCAGCTGAAATTTTTTTGCAATTTTTTTCTGAAAAATGTATAATTGTTGAGGTCTGCACGTAAAATGTTTGGTGTTAGGGAACTAAAACTATAAACAAGGCTACATATCGGTGGGAATGTGGTTCCTGAGAAAGAAGAACCTGTAGCAGTTTCTGATGCTGTGCATTGCTGGGTTAATGTGACAGAGAGTTGACTGAAGGCAATTTTCACTTACAGCATTTATGGATGTCTAAGCAGTCAGTTTGAAAAGTAAAAAAGAAAGCTAAAAGATCTGAAAGCCTTTTATATGATTTCTCACTCTGTTGTTGGAACTGTCTCCAAATCTGAAGTCCATACATGTAGATCAGGCAGCCTGGCTTCATACTTTGAGCATCCAACTCAGATTTTCTCATGTAATGGTTTCACAAAAAGATATGCAAAAGTCCTTGCAGTGTAGTAGGTTTATTGTCAATGTCTCAGGCCATAATTGGCTGTAGCAGAGCTGTAACTTCAAGGGTATTTTATGGGCTCATGTGAAAAATACATTATTTTGTGTACCTGCAACTGTTAATGAACTGGTAATCAGTGATACTGAATCTTCCTGGTTTGGTCTTTGGCTGCTCTGACCCTCTGTCTCTCTTGCCAACACACTGAGGATGTTCTCAAACGGGTAACAACCTGGGAAGAAGACTTCATAGTCTTGACATTATTAGTAAAGCTCTGTTTCAGCTATGATAGCCTTCATCAGCTGTATCTCTCAAAAGAACAGTTCCAGACTCAAACTGAACAACTGTAAATGGCATTGGGGTGAACAGAGAAAATACTAAATATGGTGGCTTTGTCCAGATCAGCTTCATCAGTCAACAGAGCGCAGCTTCATCCTCCTGAATCTGGTGGCTTTCTGCAAAACTGAGTTGAGATTAAGATTTTTCAACAGTGGGATGACTTTCCTAATGCTCTTTGATTTGGGTAGACAGTTCTCTGATGAGTGCCTGCAGGCAGCACATCCTATTTGCCTTTTCTCAGTCTCCCATGGAGAGCAGTTTTGCACCAGTATGGGCCTGAGACCCTCCATAGTACAGGTAAGGTCGATTAATGTTACAATTGTCCTGTGTGATGACAATTGAAGTCAAAAATACAGATAGACCCAACTCCACATTTGCTCAAAAGTACTCATTTATTTGGCTTTTAAATCATTAGAACAACATAATTCAAATTCATTTTGATACTTCACTCCCAGCCTCTCAGCCTTGTTTCTCAAGAGCTCTGCATTCACCTGTGGGTTTCCTTTGCATTTGCTTACTTTATGTCAGCACTGCCTGTACTCTAGAATGAAGGCAAAGATGCATCTATGGTATTTGGTACAAATAATCTTAAAAAGAATTCTATTTGCATTTCTTTGGGCAGTGTAGGAAATCTTTGATAAATCTCCCTGTCACAGGGGAGTACTGGAAAAGTTAAGCTGGGAATTGTCCAAAGGAGGTAGCTTCTTTTTATACTTTTTCTCAGACATCCTGATCTCAAAGGCAATAATATTTTTTTTTCAGGTGTTTATTGCTTTCAGTAGTAACTCCATTAAATATAGATGTGAAAAAGTTTCAGCTCTGAAGATGTTTTAGCCTGAGTAAAGGAATAACGTTGAGTGAATTGTTTTTTAGATAGTTACTGACTAGAGGAGGTGTAAGATAGGAAGTTGCCATGTTTTGGTTTTAAATGTAAGTTGGGTTACTTCTCTTTGAGGTAGTATTTTATTTAAAGATTATGCTTTATAAATTAAAATTAATAAGAAACACACTTGTCTTTGATTGTGCCAAGAGACTAATAGGCAATATCAAGTGTATTTTTGAGATGTTTTAATAATGAAACTGAAGTTTGTGCAAGTTCTATGAGATTTTAATTAAAGTCTGGTTCAGCAGGTGTTAAACAAGAAAATTTTCACTTCTCTCTATTAGTAAACGGTCAACTTTTTGTCACCTTTCACTTGCCATGTTTCTGTTGCACATCTTTGCCATGCATCAGGATCCCTCAGCCTTTAGTACACACATATATAACATAAGAAGTAAATAGGAAGCAACTACATGTTGCATTCTTTTTTTTACTATGTACAAAAGAAAACACAGGGGAGAGTGAGACCAAATGCAAAAAACATTTTCACCTGTTGCTCAGTTAAAAAATCCTGTGAGGAATCTTGTAAATCAGAATCAGTTTGAAGCTGGAGTCAATATAGGAGCAAGTTTCCAGTTTTAAGCTTGTTAATGTTTAGGGCTATTGAAGTTTATTCTAGCTAGATGGCATCTTCCTTGCCTCCAGAGCTGTGCTTTTCATTTTATCCAGGCTTGGATGTAGAATTTTCTCAACTCTTAGAAGTAATAAAGAGCAAAGTAGTGTTCAGAGAGAAAAAAAAAAACCAACTCCTTTTATCTCATAGGTATTTCCATGAATGATTCTTGCTTGCTGTGGTTCTCTTCGCTTGGGGCTACCAGCTGAACCTTGAGTATTTTAGCCTCTACTTAAGCACAGTTAAACTTTTACAGCTGTATTTAGGACTCCACGGTTCAGTTGTAGTGTAGTGGGAGCATGTGGCTTTTGCACACCTGTTAAAAAGATTCTTGAAAAGAGGGTAACAGCTTTCACTTGTGGAAGTGCCTGTGAACGTTAATTTGTGACTAGCCGTGCTGATGGCAGCACTAATTGAACCTTTTTATAAATCATTCCTGTACCATCTTCCAAGTAAGGCTGTGGACAGATGTTCATTTAACAAGACATCTGTGCTGGTTTAGGATGTTACTGTATCCCAGATGTTGCACTGCTTTTTAAGGTTATTAGCCCTGTTTTATATATTTAGTGCCATCAGTTTGCTCCATGGTTTGGAAAGTATACGAAGGAAGGTGGTTTCTTTTCTGAACGATGTAGAGGTTTCAGTATTTTGGAAAAAGGAGTCAACTCTTGAGTAGATCTTGTGTACCTATTTTCATAAGTGTAGAACAAAATGCATGGGGGGGAGTAGGGTAGTTTTGATAGATGGTCTTGAACAAGCTGTCACATGGTTTTGTTGGTAGCAACTTTGGAAGACTTAGAGAAACTGGTGTCTGGCAGTAACTTCTGGGTAATCATAAACTAGTCCTGGCAGTGACAGGCATCTGAGGATAGTAGCTTTGTCAGTTATTTCATGTGGTTCCAGGAAATGTTGGCCCATGGCCTTATTCCTGATCACTTTGTGGAAAGAATGAGGAAGATCCAAGATGTACTTTTGACCTACATTGTACTTGTCCAGTTATGGTGCTATTGCTGTGACCTGTCAAAAAAACAACAAAACAAAACACCAAAACCCCCCCCCCCCAATCATGCAGAAAATAGAAGAAAAGAAACAGTATCTCATTAGTGTCAGGTGAATAAGAGACTTTTCCATTTTCTCCCATGCTGCTCTCTGTGCATTCAGCAGAAGCTGCTCAGGTACCTGGTGATCTCCCACTGGTATCCAAGTCCTCAGGGCTTTGAAATAGCCTCAGCAGGGCTTTCTCCCTGTGCAGAGAGAGTACCTAATGCTCTGCTGAGCCCTGTGAAAGGTTTTTCTGGGCTTTTCTTCCCCCTCAGGGCTAAATTTAATTAGTTGCTTACCCAGAGAAGAATTATGAGATTTTTGTTTACCATGGTATATTTAAAGATGGAGATTAATGAAAGGCATTAGCTAAAAAAGCTAATTGATAAAAAAAAATTAAGAGTAGGTCACAAAGGATTTTGACAAATTTGACTCTGTTTTATGGAAGGAGGAGTAAAATTATCGTAGACAGTAATTATAGTCATGCATTAATAAAAAAGTCTAGTTTTGTCTTTGTCGTAGATTTTATTCCATTAAATGCTGAACGTGCTTTAAACAACTTCAAGAAGTTATATTGCTCTCAGCAGATCTGTACTTTTGAGCAGAAATAGATGTGTTCTTGTTTTTTTCCCTTCTAAATTGACCTCTGTTGTAGGAAGAAGGCAGGCAAGGAAGCCGTGGCAGGGACCTTGGCAGCCCTTCAGCCTGTGTACCAAGCTCCCTGCCTGCCCACTGACTAATATTTATTGTTTTCTGCCAGAGTGTGCATTGGTCAGGCTCTGCCTGTACATTTTGTTCTGGGTCTGTTGTGAGCTGCAGGAGACGTGGCTCATCTGTGTTCAATATTCTGAGCTACTGGGGGTTCTGCAGGGTGATGTAGTTACTCCTCCTGATAGGAAAGTTTGGGGTTGGGCTTCAAGATCTAGAGCAGAACTGAGGTTTTAGTGTTCAATACAGCAATTAAGTTTTAGAACTGCCTGGCTTTGTGTGGGTGAAGGGCAACAGTCATGGGCTGTTGTTTCATAATTGCTTTAAGACTGTAAAAACTGGCCCTTGACACCATCATTCCCCTATTTCCTTCTCACATCCTCCTTCAGAAGAAACCAAGTCCCAGGCAAAGAATGGAGCACAGACTGCTTTTCCCACTGTATTAAGGGCAAGTGGAAATTAGTGTAGAGGAAAAAAAAATTAACAGGGTTTTTCAGTGGAAAAATGTAGTGTTATGCAAACCAGCCAAAAGCTTTTTGTATAAAACTATTAAATAAAATGCTTAAACTTAATGCAAATAACATGAAACAATCCATTCTTATTACAAATGCTGATTGCAGCGATTAGGTGTGCTATATGGCCTTCTCAAATGGCATTTGCTGTGGAAACATTAAATTATAGTTGTCAGTACAGTGTATATTTCACTGTTTTGTGACTTGAATTAATTTTTTTGCTCTAAGCCAAACATAAATTTGTAGGCTATAAAATTTCCTCTGATGATTGGGAAATGAATGTAAGCAGCAAAAATAAGTTAACGATATAATCTACCATGTTTTTCACTGTTTCTTCAGTTTTATTTAAAACCTGCACAACATTAAGAAGGTTTTTTGTAGACTATTTGGGGGAGGGGAATGGCAAGGAAACACCAGATATGGTTATATCTTCTGCTGAAAGAAGCAGCTATGTTTAATTAATTGAAACCTCTGCTTTTCCTTGGTGTTCAATAGGTTGCTAAAATACGATAGGGAGTTCAAGGTGCGAATACTGCTCTTGTTTAAACAAAATGTTTAAAAAGACTTTGTGAGGTTTTGGTGTTTAATACATGAACTGTAGTTCAATAGAAAATCTAAACTCATCTGTAAATTGTTAAATAAACACAAACAATCATCGTCTTCCACTATTCCGCAAGTTTTGCCTCCATGGTTGTGTTGGGGAATACTGAGAAGGGGTATTTGTGAAAAAGTAGAATTATCATTTATGTTTGTGATGATTTTGCAGTAGTCCTTGTTTAGTATGGACTTGTAACTTTGCATTGCAGACAGGTAGTTGGTAGAAGAATAATTGGGATAGGATTTAGAAATAATCCCTGTCCTTAGCTGATTGTGTTCTGTAAAGCTTTTGAGCATTCCTGCACCAAGGGAAGTGTTTTCACTCACATGCATTTCTGTCCTTTCACTGGTGCTGGATGATGTGCTGGGATGTTGTGAAGAACTGCAAGAAATTTAATACTTAAATGCTTTTGGCTTCTTTACCTGCTGCTTTGTTTTCCTCAGTGTTAGAGGAATGTTACCTTCCTTGCTGTAACTCAGTCTTGCTGGAAGAGCCTGTTCTATCCAGTGGCTGTGATGTTCCATTTGCTCTACTCCCTACTCTTTGTTACAAATGGGAATCCATCTGTGTGACCATCTCAGATGCTGCTGCCAGCAATGTTTGTGTCATTCCCACTTCCAAAATGTGTCCCCATTCAGGCCAGCTCACTGGTCACTGTACTCCTGGATGGGCTGATGCAGGGGCTGCAGGGAGGAGTGCGAGGCAGTTTCATCTGGTCACTGTGTTTATTCCAGTTTATTCTGGTTTGAATTTTTGTGAAGTGTGGTTTTAAGAGACTGCTCTGGGAGCTTGTAAAGTGGCAAATGAGTGAAGGGAATGCTGATGTCTCTCTCAAGAAGGCTGTTACATATTTTGTGTCTTCTGGGTGTGCTGTCACTGCTTATGGATCAGCAGGCAAGGGGAGCAATAACCTTGTAATCCCTAGGGTTCCATCTGTGCTCACGTTTTTCAGCATTATCCTGAACAAATTTCATAGGGATGCCGAGAGGAGTCCTCCTGTCCTTAATCTCTTCTTGCTTCTCTCTTTTCCCCTGGCTCCTTTGTAAATTGAGTGGGAGGTTTTCAGACTTTGGTTTGAGCCTCCCTTTAATTCTTCTTTTCCTCCTTCACAGAGACTCACATGGTCCCAACACAATCTGAAGGGGTTGTCTTGCTAGGTAGTCCAAGAGAGTCAGTCCTCTTCTAGCAGGAAAGCAACCTGTACAGACTCCAGAGATGGTTCCAGTTCTGCCCAGTTCTTTGATCCAGGAGAACCAAAGGCTTAGCATGATAGCATTTCTTCTGTAGCTGAATTAGCAGCTCCAGTCCTGCGGAAATAGTTTGGATGGACCAAGTGCTATAACAAACTGTACAAAAAAAGGAAATGCTGGTTTTGGAATGATTTAATCGCTTCAAAAAAAACCCAAAACCTTTTCTCCCCAATGCAGAACTAAACCCAAACCTTTCAGAGTGCTTTGTGAAAGAGGAACTGGAGGGGTTTTGTCTGGGGGGGCAGGCGGGGTGCCCGTGCGCTGGCCTGCTGATTCAAGGCATGTTGGTTGGGTGAATGGTTGCCTGGGAGCTCTGGACATTGGAACTGCTGAGATGCCCCAAACTGCTCAAAATTTGTGTACTTGGAATCAGAAGCTCCCAGGGTCTCCCAGGCTTTCCGTCAGCATGCCAGGCAGGTTGCCAAGTAGCCTGAAAATTTGGGAGGCGAGTTGCCAAGCTCTTGGCTCCCTTTCAAATGGGCTGCTGAACAGCTGGGAATCTGGATGCCTGGGCTTCTCAGCAGCCCACCATGATAGTTACTGAAGAGCCAGGCAGGGAAAAAAGGCTGGAATTTGTGGCACAAACCTGTCTGCTTTCCGTCAGACCTTGGTTGAAATTGAAACAAATCTGCCAGGTATTTTAGTTTTGACAGGCTGTCCTCACGTGATGACTTTTTTAATGTGATGACATCTAGTCATCTCTCATAACATTTTACTTCACGTGTCAAAATATTGTTTCACTGAAAATAATGTGTGTTTCAGTTTCATTGCTTTAGCATCATTATTCTTCTATGGAAGTTTCTTCCAAGGGTGCTCTGTGTGGATCAGTCTCTATTTTATAGTAGCTGCTGCCCAGATTTTGGATAGGGTCTCTCTTACCTCTCTGTAGTTGCATGTTGCATGGAGCAGACAGGATGCTTGTGTCAAAATCTGGCTGATTTAGTCTGTTGTTTGATCAGTAAAAGTTCATTATTGTATTTTTCTTGTAAGTACAATCAGAGAGAATTAAAGGGCCAGCTGCTGATTCAAGTGTACCTTGCTGGAGACATAAACCTAGAACAGGGAAAAAGGGGAGGAAGCTTCCAGTTTGTACAAGACTGAAGTAATGGGTTAGCTTGAATGTTACATAATTAAGTGCTGACATTCATCCCTTGAAATGAAGTGATTTAAATCCTAATTTTACAAATGCTTTTCAGTCTAAAAAGAGTTTTTCCTTCTTATGTTTGCAGGCCTCGGAGTAGAGGAAAAACTGCAGTGGAGGATGAAGACAGTATGGATGGTTTGGAGGCAGCAGAAACAGAAAACACTGTGGAAACAGGTACTGAGAATATAGTGCTGATGCTCTCTGGGTATTGCTTCTCTCTCAGAAATGCATTTAGTTATGCAGGACTTTGGTAGACAAGAAATAGTTCTTCCATTTTGTAGTACAAGATGTGCCATTTGGGCAGAATTAAAAGGAAAAAACCTTGGTATTTAAACTTATATTAATTTAAAGCTATTGAAGCTATTATTTTTAAATAGTGTAATGGGAATCTCTTTGTAGTGTAGATATGTAGAGGTTCTTTTCCTACTTTTGCAAGGCTGTAGCTAAAAAAAATAAATGCTCTGAAGTGGCAGCTGCTGTTTTTGGATTACCTGCCAAAATACACTACTACTTATTGACCTGTATCTTCAGCTAACTGCAGCAGACTATATACCAAAGGGATAACCAGGATAACCAAATGCTAATGCTTCCTGCTGCTGCTTAGGAAACAGGATAAATCTCTCTTCTTGCTTTGGTAAATATTTGTTGTGGTGGTACCCAAATGCTTCAGTTACCAGAGGGAGCTCATTGTTCTGGACTGAGTACTGTTGAAACAGTTTGTGATTTCTGTTCTGGCAGTTCAGGAGCCTAAAGATGAGCCAACACATGAGATAAAGGCCATGGTGAAGAACTGTCATCTCCTTGCCAGGCACGTGTCTGTAGCCATTTCCCTGTTTTTAACCAGGGACCGAGTGCAGAACGATGAAACCCACCAAGAAAGATGATGTTGTGGCCACTTGGCAGAAGTTTGTTGGTTTGACAGAAAAAAGCCTTGAAAATGCTTAATGAAAATGGAGAGCTAAGGATTTATAAATTTAATTAGGTGGCCCTGTATGCGTAATGAAAGAAGTGGAAGGAAGCACAGAGACATGAGCAGCAGAAGCTGTTGGTCAGGGCAGGAATGGCATGAAGTGCCAGCTGAGTTAAGGGAGTTGTCCAGGTCTCTCAAAGCTGCTGAGTGGAGGGGGTGAAGTAGTGAAGCCCTTAAAGATGAAGACAAGGATCTGTGCTTAGTGCAGATGTATTTGGACAACAGATAGAGGACCTGAAAAGAGCCATTTTTGCAGCAGCATTTTTCATGGGCCATGCAGGAGCTTGGCTGCTGTGGTGAAAACCACAGAGGAGGAGGAGGCTGAAATTCTCCTGAGGATGGGCTTTGTGTGTGCTGGTGGCTTGCTTCTTCCTTGCTACATGTGGAATGATGCTGGGAAGTCTTTGTGCTTGTGACTCGAGACTTTGGGGGGGTGTCAGGAGTGTGTAGTTGCAGCTTGTGTTGAATTCAAGTGTTAATGGCATGTAGAGGGAGCCTAAATTAAAGCTTAATTCAGGGATCTTTCATTGTTTTATTCTGCCCCTTGGTTTTCTGCCCCTGCAAATAAAACTGCTGGTCGTAGTGAAACTTGGGTGATCTTTTGCAGCTTCTACCAGTAGGTAGTTACTAGTTAATAGACTAATAAATTAATATATAAATGAAAAAGTTGGAGCGGGTATTTGTGTGTAGAAAAACAGAGCAGGGTAAAGGATGACTAGTTCTAATTCTGTTATTACTCTGTTATGATGATGATGATGATGGTGATTACTCTTCCTATCCTATGTGATAGAAGCATTCTTATGAAAGTCAGTGAAGGGGGCAAAAAGCGTCCCCTTAAAGTGATAAGTTTTATATATTTTAAATATGTTTAGGAAAAGAAAAAAGACCCCAAAATAAATTTAAACCTAACAACTGGTACTCTACTGTGTAGGGAATTCAGTGATAGCTGTATTTCTTTTTTGCTTTTGTCATTTTTAACAAAGTTCCTCAACAGAAACCTGAGAGCAGTTTCTGATTCAGAAGAGAGAAGAACACATAATTATTTTAAGGCTCTGAGAGTGCATATAGATAAGTCTCTCCATTATCTTTCATCAGAATAATCCTGAGTGTCACAGGTGGCTGATACCCATTTCTGAAGGTGTGGGCAGTAGGAGCACTGTGATGGAAATCCCCATGGAACAAGACCTCCAGCAGTCTGGAAGTGAGGCACCATCACTTCAGTGCTGAGCCTAGGATGGATTTACAGACTGTGCTCCTCACTGAGAAGATGCCTAGTAAAAATACATATGTCTGAAATCCCATTTTTGCAGGGGAACAAAAATAGACTTGAAAGAGCATTATCATGTTGAGCAGTTTGATAGAGACAGAATCACAATTATGTTATTTTAAAAGCAGGGCACCATGTGACTTGCTAGAGGTTTAATCATATTATCTGAAAAGGCTGCTGCCTCTAAAACTTACTCTAAGCACTTACCTGAGCTAGCACAGAAGTGTAGGAGAAGGAATACTCTCAGTTTGTTGCTCTGTTTAAAACTGTTTATTAAATTGAAGGGTATTTCTATACTAGTTTATTAGTCTCTGCTTCAACTAGAAAAGGGTTTTGTTTTCTTTGCTTGCAAAGAGTGGTCTTGCCAGAAAATTTTTGCAGTAGTTGGCAAACCAAAACACAATATAGTGATATTAGAGAAGTTGAAATTAAATGTCTAAA
The DNA here is from genome assembly GCF_963513975.1 of Fringilla coelebs. Taxonomy (NCBI): domain Eukaryota; kingdom Metazoa; phylum Chordata; class Aves; order Passeriformes; family Fringillidae; genus Fringilla; species Fringilla coelebs. The sequence goes on from NC_140028.1 coordinate 146,627,290, forward strand.
GATCTTAACATGTGATTTGTGACATATTTTGAGTCTCTGGCTTCCTGGCTTCCTTTCCATTGTTTGAGTTGGACATTGAGAATAATCAGGAATTTTTTTACTGTGTGAAATTGGGACTCTGAGGTTGTTTCTGTTTTGTTTTATTTAATTAAGTTTTATAACATTAGAGAAGTCCATGTTATTGATGTTGTATTCAGTATAATGAGCTCTGCTTTTAGGGAAGGGAGCAATGCAGGAGGAGTAAGAACTCCCCTCTCAGGGAGGAAAAAAAGGATGTGCCCCATATAATCCCACCTAAGATAAAGAAATGTTTAGCAGCTGTCAAATCTTTTATGGGGAGAAAAAGCAAGGAGTGTGCAAGTACTAAACATTATTTCCATTTGTAATGTTGACACAAATACTTATTTAAATTTAAAAAAAAGGCAAAAATTCTTCCCAAAGGGGCTCTTTTGCAATGCTGAGGCGCAGTCATTTTAATTGCAGTACGGGAAACAAGTTACTGCCCTTCCCAAAATTCTGTAATCTCACATGTGAAGTGAGGCAGAGTTGGAAGCAGAGCAGGGTAAGCCGTGTGCTGCTCTGATCAGTTCAGTGTGGCTGCTTCTCCTGCCAACTGCAGCAATTCCTGAGCCCTGTCCCTTTTCTGCCAAGTACTAAGTTCCCTTTGGTGGAGATGAATTCTTAAGGACGGAAAGAGAGGAGGAGGGATTTGGAATTGGGGAAAGGAAATTCTGGAATTTGGAAAAAAAGAGCTGTTTGGAGCTAAGTAAACTTTTTTCCTGAAAAAAGGGTGTTGACAGCTGCTTCTACTGAATCAATAGATTTTCAGCTTCTTGTAAACCTCAGGACAGACTCCTTTCATTTACCCACCAGCCCTGTCTCTCTTGCTGATCCTTTGGCTCCTCACTTCATGTCTGTTCTGCTCTTCAGCTTTGTATTTGTCTTTCCAGCTGTCTGCTCCTTTTTCTTCACTGTGGTTCTCCCAGTGATGTTGCACTGGTGTTTCTCTATCCAGCTGATGTTGTGGTTACCCATTCTTCCCATCATTTCGGCACCACAGCATTGTAGCATGGTTAAGGATGGCTGGGACCTCTGGGGATCTTCTGCTCCACAGCCCTGCTCCAGCAAGGTCACCTGGACCATGTCCAGGCAGCTTTTATCTCCAAGGGCTGAGGCTCCACAACCTGCCCTGCACAATCTATGCCAGTGTTCAGGCACCCTCACAGTAAAAATGGATTTCCTGATGTTCAGAGGGAGCTTCCTGTGTTTTTGTTTGTGCCTGGTGCCTCTGGTCCTGTCAAACCTTCCAGCTGTCAACACCTTCCACCTTTCTGGTTATCAGTAAAACACTGTTTGCTGCAAAATGCTGTGTTCCCCTCTGGATCCTCTTGTGCTGTTCCTCTCTGGAAGAACAGTTTTCTTCTGATGAGTGAGTGTCTCATGGCCAAGAATATGCAAACCAGAAAATTCTGGAAAGCATGGGGCTTTGTGCACAGGGATATATGCAAATATAAAACTGCTAATCCAAAGAAAGAAATAATACACCAAGAAGCTCCTGATAAGCTTTCTGTAGGTTTGGTAGCCCTTTTGCTACTAATGAAGACTTGGCTTGGCTTCTGTTTCTTTTCCCCATCTTCTGTTAGTTTCAGCAGGTTTCTGTACTTGATATTTTCTTGGCTCTGCATTTAAGTTGAAACTGAATTCTCTGTGTTAATTATCTGATTATTCCCCCCCCTTTTTTTTTCTTTTGGAGAACACTTGTGAAATATCCCAACTCATTCTAGGGTCTGTAATTCTTCCTGTCTGTGTCCCACCATAAAGGTATTGAGATTCAGATCTGGGAGAAATGCAATAAAATAAGTTTATTTGAACTGCTGAGTCTCTTGGGTTAGGTATTTATTTTGTTAGCTATCCATACCATGTCAACCAGCCCTTACAGCAGTGCTTTCTACCAGACCCTCAACTCCCCATGGTGTTCAGAGGCCTCTAATAATACATAAAAGAACCTGGATGATTTTATCAACCAGTAGTTCCTTATCTACATTATTGTTGTTAGTAACATTTTTATCAGACCCAGTGACGTTGCCTGGCCAGTTCATTTCTTGTTGGACTTCACATTAACTTCCTGATGATGAGGCTTCCTCTGACCAGACTCATTTGTCTCTGGGCAAAGCACTGGAGAACCAGAAACAAACACTTCTCAGTGGAGGAAAGTTATTCATGCAGAAGTTGCCAGGGATTTTTGGACTAAGTCAGAATCTCATCAGCTTTGAAGCAGCCTGAAAAGCACTTTCCTAGAGGAAAAAAATTCTGCAATATCCTGCTTATTAAAGGAAGTACAGGCATCCTTTTGCAATCTGTGAACCATACTGAGTACAGCCTCTCATTGAAGCAAAGTAAAACACACCTGAGAGCAAGTCCTGGTCTGGGTGAATTGATGGCAAAAACTCTTGGCAGTGTGTTTTAATACCAAAATCCAGTTTTAAAATCCAGACCCTTTGGCCTCATCATTACCACCCATTCCTTCTCAAATTAATGAAGGGGAGAATTAACACCACTGAGGGCTTTCTTGTAGATTGAACTTGGCCATACAATTTGTGGCAAATTCATGCTTAGAAGTGCACTTAAATATTTTTAAGGCAACTAATATTCTATGTACTCATTAGAAAAGGAGTAATTTCTTCTTTCTTATGCTCCTAACTCTTACCTGCTCAGCCACTGGAAAAATTAGCAGAACTGAAGCATGTTGTTATAATTATTATAAGCATCTTATTATTTTTGCTTTATATTCTGGTAATTTGTTTGTAATGAGGAAAGCAAACAAAAGAGGAGGTTACTTGATATTTGCATTTAAATCATTACAGGCTTACTCAATAATACCATTTATCATCATGCACACTTAAAATGGGCCATTTAGAAAAATCTGATTTTTTTGCCTTCTGACTGATACCTCTGTCTCAGGTGTTTTGAGAGCTGGTGGAATCTGTTAATTCCAAATCAATTTTAACCTCACTGAGTTTTGCATTCTGGGAAGTTATTTCTGAAATGCAACTTTTCTGGTTTTGGTTATCTATTCAATAGTGGTTTTGTAGTTTTGTTATCAAACTAATACTTTGTTAAAGGTAATCCAACAGGTTTTGAAAGTTTTCCAAGACTTAGAATTTTCCTCTTCTCCATTACCTTGATGTTTAACTCTGCTGCTGTGTCATGAGTGATGTGATGGAAGATCTACATGGCCATTACCAGTCAAATACACTGAAATAGTTGTATGTGCTTTGTGTGGCTCATGCTCTTCTCTCACTGGAAAGAGAGACTGCTCTGTGTTTGTTTTAGTTCATAGAATCACAGAATGGTCTAGGTTGGAAGGAACCTCACAGATCATCTTGTTCCATCCCTTCTGCCATGAGCAAGAACCACTTGCTAATTCTGTAGACCTGTCTTAATTTTTATTACAGTGATGCTGTGTTGAGGCTGACTCTTCATTTGGGTAAAAGAAATAGAAGGGAAATTCACTGATGATGAATTAAAATCACAGTATAAATCAGACTGATGTTGGAGTCCCACAAACACCTACCCTGGTAGCTCTTTTCTAGGTCAGGTTCAAAGGGGAAGAGCGTAGTGGGTAAAATGAACTTATTTAGGATAATAAAAGATGTACTTATTAAATGACTCTTAATTCAGTAGTAGTTCATGTAAAAGAACATGCAGGGCAAAATTACCATCCTGCTTTTATGTAAACAAAAATCACTCTCAAATAGCTTTTGCTACCTGAGCAAGTGGTGCTTCAGTTCTGAGAATTGCAGAAGCTTTCATAAGTCAAAGAGAGAAGGAAATTCTAGGAATTACTGGCAAAGGGGTAAGTGGAATGAAGCATCAGCGAGGGTTTTTTTTTCTCTTTTTACTGTTGCTTTATAAACCCTTGGCATGTTAAATGCCACGTGCAGTTCTGCTTTGCCTTCTCCAAAAGGATGAGCTGTAATTGGGGAAGTACAGGAAAGGCCAACAAGTATGACAAGAAGTAAGTAATAGCTCCTCTGTAGGGATCAGTTAAGGTAAAACCTTCAATCTGAAGTGATTTCACTGAGGAGGAATGTAATAGGGTCCAAAAAATGATGAGTGGTATGGAGAAAATGGACAGGGCACAATGACTCATTTTGTTTTGCAGCACAGAAATTAGGGGACGTCAGGTGGTGTTCATAGAGTACAGGGGCAGGTGCATTTACACTCAGCATCTACTGCAATTACAGAATTCATTGTTCCTGGATGCTTTGGGCATGAACAACTTGATATGGGTTTCAAGAAGACCTAAACAAATTCGTGGAAAAATAATCAGATGAGTGCTGTTGAATACCACTCCAGCTTAGGAAGGTCCTCAGTCATGGAGGTTCCATGTTATGGTTATCCATAATATGGTTTCATGGTTTTCAGTTGATCAAAATTACAGTTTTAATGGTCCTACATTGAGAATCTTGGTCCTACATTGAGAATCTTGGTTTTATTCTATAACTAATACAAAATTTTCTGTACAAAATGTATTTAACAGTTAAGAGCTTATTTGAATGAGAGGTATCAAAATATCCAGTGGAATGTACAGAATAAGAATAACTGCAGGTTTTCTTCTCATCTCTGTCTAACACCTGTTGCAGTATCTAGATCAGAGAATTATAGAATAGTTTGGATTGGAAAAGACCTTAAAGATCATTCAGTTCCAACCCTCCTGCCATGGACAGAGACACATAGACCACATCTCATCCCTGGCCTTGAGCACTTCCAGGGATGGGACATCCCCAGCTTCTGTGGGCACCCTGTGCCAGAGTCTCACCACCCTCACAGGGAGAATTATTTTCTAATAGTTATCTAAAACCACCCTCCTTTAGATTATGGTAAAAGATTTCTGCACCTAAGGGATCTGTGCATGTGACTTCCTCAGCCACTGGCAGGAGAGGTGATGTTGCTGTCAAATTGTGTCGAGAGCAGTAACAGAATTGTGAACTCTTGAGTAGTGGAAACTTGTTTTGTTCCTAAAACAGTGAGTGAAACTTGCTAATTATAGTACTGGGTATTGTCATGGTTTATCCCAGCTGTCTGCTGAGTACCACACAGGTGCCCCCTCACTCTCTGCCCCAGGGGGCAGGGAGGAGAACTGGATCAAGGTAAAACCCCAGGGTTGAGATTAGAACAGTGGTGAGCCCCTGGCACAGGTTGCCCAGAGAAGCTGTGGCTGCCCCATCCCCCTGAGTGTTCAAGGATGGGTTGGATGAGGTTCTGAGCAACCTGGTCTAGTGAAAGGTGTCCCTGCTCATGGCAGGAGGTTGGAATTGGATGATCTTTAAGGTCCCTTTCAAGTCAAACCATTCTGTGATCTACTGAGCATGGTGTTCTATGGTTTGGAGTATCCCTCTGGCCAGCTGCGGTCAGCTGTCCTGGCCATGCCATGCCCTGGATAATTTTTGCATCTCTTTGCTAGCAGAGCATGGGAAACTGAAGAGTCCTTGCTTTAGAGTAAACATTGTTTAGCAACAACTAAAACATCAGTGTGTTACCAAAATGAAATCTCATCCTAAATCCAAAACACCCGATACTAAAAAGAAAATTGACTATGCTAGCCAAACCCAGGACAGGTAGGCATTTTAAATTTGTAGTTTGCATTCCCTTATTTTAAGGTTTCTTTTCATACTGGTGCTACACTGACCTGGTTTTTATCTGTCAAAACTCCTGGAGCATTTTGGTGTGTTTGTAGTTCTGCAGACCCCTATGGGGCTGTGTAAAACACCTGGTCCCATTGGCTGTTTCTTGACACAGCATTACTCCTTCCTCATGCAAAAATAGCTGTGGCTGCCTTCAAAAGCTCTTTATTCTCTCTCTCAGAACATCTTGGTAGGCAACAGTTGAGACCCCTGGGATCTCCCTGCTGTGTTTGGTGATCTTGGTATTTTCCAGCCTGCAATACTTCCTGTTCTTAGTGAAAGTTTTGGAAGCTCATGACATGTGCTTCATTGTCTGCCTAATCAGTAGGTCTGACAGTAAAGTAGTTAAATAGTCAACCTGCTGCACCTAAATATTAATTTAGTAGTAGCATATTAATTTTATGTTTATGACAGCTCTTTGGGTATTTTTTGTGGTTTCTTTTTTTAAGCTTCACTTCATAATGAGTATTATAATATTTTAAATACTTTTTTTCTGGTGGAACTCTTACAGTATTTTTAGGTTTTGACTTGACTGCTAGTTTCTGAGTATGTAGAAGAAAACTTTTTTGGATATGCTGATGTCTGTCCTTTGCCTGATTGCCACAGCAGAGCCCACACATACATCTTATTTTGCTTTATGTTTACCCACATAGCTTGTAAAATAGGGCCTTGTGATTGCAAGAAAACGGAAAAGGGTTGTTTGTAAAGAAACAAAAGAACATTTAAGATCTTAAGTTGGTGTTGCTTCATCACATCCCCAGCGAAAGCTGTGATCATGTAATAAAATCCCAGCCATCCTCGGTTTCCTGCTTTCCACAAGCCCTGCCACAGGGGGGGCTTACAAAAACCAGGGCTTCCCTCCTGAGCCTGCATGTCCCATGTGTGTCTCACATGGAGAGAGGGTTCCAAGGGCTCTGAAGATAGAGCAGGAAACCAGGAAATTAGCAGCACAATTATTACTCAGAGTGTTGTAAATCTCTACATAAGACATGTAAATAAGGATACCAGCTACTGTTAGGAAGGTGGGTAGTCAACATAATCAGCTGGGGGTGCTGTGTGTTGTTTGTTATTTTCTTCGAGTGTTCTCTGTATTCTGCTCTATAAAGGGAAATAAAAATAATAAGAAATCTTTGAACCTTTTTGAAGTGTTTTTCTCCTCCTTTAAAAAACCCAAATTAAAACTTGAATAGTGCAAAAGCTAAGGATTGTCTTTTCACCACTGTATATGTATTACTGAAGTAAATGTGATGGAAATGTTAATTAAAAGACAAATTTAATACACATGCTATAAATCTTAATAGTCCCAGTGACTTCCCTGCATATCTGTCCCTGTCAATGTTAGGCAATTTGATTTTTTTCCCTTGTATTTCATGTCTCCATTCTCGGAGATGCTCAAAAACCATCTGGGCAGCTGACTCTGGTGGCTCAGCTTGACAAGGACAAGGTGGCTCTGGGCTGCCTTCCAGCCTCAACCAGATGTGATTCTGTGAGTTACCCAGGTTGGATAGCATGTGGAAGTTTCAAGCCTTTTGATGGCCCATATGGACAGGAACTTTAGTCCTTGTACTTTTGGGGTTTTTTTAATAGGAAAAGTAAGCTTTTCTGTCCTCAGCAGCCTGGTGAGAAAGAACTATGAATATGATTGTATTCAAGTAATAAAAATACTTTAAGTGCAGTGTTTCCTAGTATTTTCCTAAAGTTTCAGTAAAGGATAATGACATTAAAAAATAGCTTAGAAACACTGGGGAATTGTACAACTAGGTTTTTTTAAATCTCGGTCTCCCCACTAACTCACTATACATAGGCAAGACCTTCATTGTGCCAGAAACAATCATGAAAAGAGGATGCAAAATAAAGTACATATGAATCTGCAAATGAGCTTCCCATTTATTAATCATCCATGAGTCCTTCATTCCCAGTAGCTTCAAAGTCAAAAGCCATAACCAAATCTGGTGATGTTCATTAAACATACTGTGCCAGGTGCTTCCAAGAACATCTCTGAGTTGTATCTGAGATGTCTCCTTGCCAGGCCACTGCTGGGATCCATCTTCTAGGAATTTGACTCATGAAATGCATGAAGTGCTCCTGTTCTTCCTTCATCTTCTGCAGGAAAACTTTCACAAAGTTATTTTCACAAGTAACACACAAAATTTTCATGCTGTTTAGTGAGCGCCGTGTTTTCAGTCTTCCAATGGCATATTGAGGCGCAGTTTGCTTTATTGCAGAAACAGCAACTGAGATGTTGTTTGTCTCATTTAGTATAATTTGGGTCCCTGCTTCTCTGGAGAAGCAAACAGCAGGGGAAATGCACCATAAGGATGTAAGCTCATATAGTTGTCATGTGTAGTGAAACAATCTGTGTCTTCTCACAGAGCCCAGAGTTCCTGGGAGTGAGTGAGAGCGCCCCTGAACTTGGCCTTCCCAGTGTGCTGGGTGCCCAGTAATGGTAATGAGCTGAAAGCTGGCACAGAGTAAATGGCTTTTTTCCTTTACTTGATTGAAAGTTTCAGCAGGCACACAGTCAAGCCAGAGTTCCTTTTGCACAGTTTAACTAGGTTAAAGAAAGTGGCCAAGATGGATCAGAGCAGGGCCAGGGTTTCCGGTGGTCTTCCTGGAGCACTTCAGGCGTGGATGTCCTGGGCTGTGCTGTGGGTTTTGTTCTGAGTGCTTTGGCGTCTGCCTGTCTTCTAGGTGTTTATGTTTTGCTCTCTTCATTGAGGTTGCATTTAGAAATTTGGGGGTTACTGGCACAAGGTTGTCCTTTGGATCCAGCATTCTTGGAAACGCATTGCAGACCATTCTGAATGGCTCTGCTGGACACTGCCTGCTTCGGGAATCTTCATCCAGGAAACATCCAGGGATGTTTGTTCAGATGTGCCAAAAACTGAGGGTGTGGGGTTTGGGTTTATCTTGCTTTGTTTTCTGTACAGAGACATTTACATTGTTTTCTGTACAGATGCATTCCCATGGGGATATTTATTTAGTGTCAAATCATGATCCAGCATGTTTTTTCAGAATAGGTTGGTGAAAGGGATTTAGCACAAGCTATTGGAATTTTGGACAGGTAGTCACTTTTGAGTGTTTCAGATGTCCAAAAAACATTTCAGATGTATGTTACTGACTGAGTTGTTTAACTGAAGTAGGAGATTGAGTTTCAATTTACACCAACTCAGATAAATACTTGGAACACTCAGTCATAACCAGGAATTTTTTTTTTTCTTTAATGTTGTGTTTCTTGTCACTATGGTTTGAGGTGTTTACTGGGGGTTTTAAATGTTATACATTGTCTTCCTAAATGAGTTCACTTTAGGTTAAAGAAAAATCTTATTTCAAATCTCTGTGCATGAAACAAGACAGATTTCCCATTTTCCATGTGCTGTAGTAGGCATATGATTTCAGTATTTCAGACCAGGCTGCACAGTTTTACGTTCTGAGAATTTTCCTCTCTTTTCTTGGTTTTATTTATAAGATTAAAGCTTGCAGCAGGTTTTTATGCGTGCCCACCCATGTGGCAGATTCTTCTACCCTTTCATTTCTACACTTGTCATTTATCCTTTGCAATATTTAATTATATTTTGACATGTATGTTAATTTTTTAAAAAATGTGAATGTATCTTCTGCTGAAGTTTTCTAAATAATCTACTGCTTTACTCTTACTGGACTTCTTTGCAAGAGCTCTATGTCCTGGCCTCTGAGCTCAAACCCATGTTCACTGGGAATTTTGAAGGGGACCAAAATGGCACTGCTGTGAGACAGATCTAGAAGCCATGGACATAGGCAGGATGAGGCGCATGTATCTTAAGCTGGATGTGTTAAAGCACATCTGTCAGAGTCTTGTGATTTTTATGTTGCTTAGGTTTCAAAATCAAAGTACAGAGAAGTGCAGAAACACCAAATTCTGTTGCTGTACAGCCTTGAACCTCGCTCTGTGCATTCTGGTGCACTTGGAGCAGCACTTTTCCATGTCCTTCTGGTAAATCCCTGACTCACTCCGAGCAAAGGGGGAAACGATTGGGCAGAGGATTTAAAGTTGCACAGACAGTGGCAACTTCATATTTAGTGTTTTAGAGTAAAACCAAACTTGCTAGTCAAATCTAGCATTGTCAGCTATAGAGGTACGTATTTTTCTGACTAGCAACTAAGGTAATTAAAGGTATGCTAAAAAAATGGGTTATTTTCCTTTAGTTCAGAATGAAGTTTAAGCTGCCATAAACCGCGTCCTTCATTCCTTCAACTCCTCAACCCTGTGCCAGCATAGTTAGTTTAACCAGGAATGAATTTGCAGGGAATTGAACAAATTTAAAGGTAATAGGGGAAGAAAAAAGGTTTAATATACCCCAGAGTGGCATGCTCACTGTGATGTTTCTTCAGGGCTGACAGCAGGTACATGAGAGATGTGGGGAGAATGGGAATGCCTAAAACTCCAGCCTTTGTATGAAATTTGTCACTGAACAGCTCTCCCCTTGTCCCATTCCTTGTTGCTATTGTACAGCTTTAGTTCACAGGGGTACTTTGTGTGATGGAAATCATGTTGTAAGCATCCAGTTCCACGTTTTAGCTAGATGTGGTAATTTCCTATTCTTCTAATTTTGTTGTGTGGCAGAAGATATTTACATGGATTAACCTGTCTGTAAATAAAATGGATGTTTTCTGCGCAAGGCAAAGCTTCCAGATGCAGATAAAATTTTAAATATTTTCCTTTTTGTATTTTTTTTTTTTTACCCAGAAGTCAAAGAACAGTCTGCAGAAGAGGATGCCCAGACAGAAGTGGAGAGCACCAAGCAGCTAACACCAGTCCTTCAGCACTCCGTGTCCGAGGAATCCGCGAGCTCCACCGCCTCCGTGGGTGTGGAAGCCAAAACCAGGTGAGTGAAAGAGCAAGGAGGAGGTGGCTGCTGAGTCAGGGGCAGGGCTGGGGCTGGGGCTCTGGGGTGCAGAGTGCTCGGGGCACAAGGCTGGGACTCGCTGTCACTGCTTTGAAGTTTGGGGCTGTGCTTTAATTGGCGCACTGGGAGATCAAGGTGAGAAGCGCGTTCTGTGAGTGCTGTCCTCCCAGTGCTCTGGGAAAGCCTTGAGTTACAGCTGGGTAAATGAAAGGAGGCATAAGTGATAGGAGATAAAATGTGATTACTGAAGCTTTCCTGCTGTGTAGGAAATGGTGTATTAGCAAATTTATATTAAGTTGTTTTTTGATGTTGCAGCTTGTACGAGTGTATTTTCAGGAACAAAGTAAACCAAATCTCCTGCCATGTCTTCTTGTTTTGGAATTTATAACAGAGAAAATAACGTTTGTATTTTTTTAACTTTTTATTAATACAAATTAACCTAAAAGCAGTGAAAGTATTAATTATGTTACATGAGGGAAACCAGAGCACGCTGTCTGTGATCACTGTTGAAATGGTGTCACACAATTCTAGAGACCTTCTCCGGTGAAGCTCTGATAAGAGCTTCTAACCCAGTTGCAGGTGTCTCTTGCTGCAGAAGGTGCTGTTACCAGCTACCAGACAGTTGCAGGTGTAATTATATTTTGACAGACTTGGAGAGAATTGTCGTCATCATTTCTCTTCCTCCTAATCCAACACAGAGCATATTTTCTGTGCACAAAAAATTACTTAATCTACTTGATGCATATATAATTTTCATGCTTTACATGCTCACAAACCTCTTAGATTCCAAGAGCTACTTTCCTTTTTACAGAAAATTCAGTTAAATAGTTCTTGTGCATATACCTGAGTGAAATACATAAAAATTTCTGTTCTTGATAGAATTTTCCAAGGCTGAGATTAAATTGCACTAAATACGTAGAGCAGCTTGAACTGAGCAGCTGTTTTGCTTCATTATTTGACCCTGTTTTGGATAATTTGCAAAAATTTTAGTGCTGTTTCATCTACTCTGTTCTTCTCAAGGTTACTTTTTTTGCTGTTATCATGAATATTTGATTACACCACTTTCAATAGCCATAGACTTGTTTCTTAAAAGCTGGACAACAGTCTCCTGGAAAAACTTTGGCCTGGTTCTGAGCCAGCCCTTATTTGGCCTCAACTTATTCTTCCTTCCAACTGAAAGTGTTGACTTTGATCAGTCAGGATGGAATGGCTATTATGTGCTCATTGCTTTGGCTGATCAAAGTATTAAAAGGCTGAGTACTATTAATTTTTAATTAAAATAATACTGATCAGACATTGTCTCTGACATTTTGGAAAGAAATGTATTGAGGAGATATGAAACTGTTAATTTGGAATCAGAGGGTTTCTTTGACCCCAGATAATTTTGATTTCAAACTTAGATGCAGAATGGGAGTTAGTTGTAGAAGTCATTGATGTCCTCATAATGGTGGAAAAACCCCAGATGTCAGAGTATCTGTGGAAGTGTTTCTTGAAAAAAGCCTCTTCTGATCTGTGCTGTTTGATTAATCATTTGTGTCATGGTCTGTGTAGTGCTGCCACTGACATTGTATCATGCAGGGGCTGGGGACTGAATTCTGGGTGCTTGACTATGTTTTTGTAGGAGAAATACAGTGTGTAAAATAACAGACTCTGCTAATGCTTGTGTAATGACTGGAGGAAGTGTATCAAGATTTAGGATAAAGTGTGACTCCACAGTGCCTTAAAGTGTTACTTGGGGAAGTAGTTTTAAGGCTGATTTCCAAATAATTCATACTCATCAGCTTCATCTCTTCCTTGGTAAGCTTTTCTGTTTTATAATGTAAGTAACTTCCACTTTCTAATAAAATGGAAGAGTTGGTATATTTAAAAATAGCTTTAGATATGTAAGACATAGGAGCATTATGAGAGTATATCATAACAGACAGAGCAGAAATTGCCTAGAAGACAGAAAAGAATCCAAGTTTCCACAAGAAATAGATAAAGGTGTAGGTGGAGCTGCCTTTGCATTGCTTTTTCAGAGTTCAGTATAAGAAAATTCTGTGTTTCTGTCTTTGGTAGTGAAGATAAAGCAATTAGAGAAGCACAGGACAGGGTGTAAAATAAAGTCTTTTCCATGAAAAAATTAAATAATTTGCTACTACAAACCAGTGATTTTAACATAGTAGGACATGTCAGAACTAGGATGGGAATTTCAGTAGCTGAGAGATTAGCCAGAATTTGGCTTGTGTGGTATTTCTCTCTGGATCATTCCCGAGACTGCAGCTAAATAAAAACATTCAAGAGAAAGGCGAGAGAGCTGGTAAATTTTGGAACCTTCCTGAGGTGGGATATGGGAAACCAAGAAAACTACTGACAGCGAGTGGGATTGGGGCAGGGAATTTAAATAAGATTCAGGATTAGTGCTCAGAAAGCAATGTGTTAAAACCCCATTGAAATAAAGAGAGTCTGAGCCATACTGGGCTAGGGAGGCTGAAAGGGCTGAGGCGTGTGCTTGAAAGGAGTGAGTGAATTATTGACCACATGTGGGGAGGGGCAATAACATCAAGCAGAGATAAACTCCCAAGCCTGGCAGTGGCAGGAGTAACACTGCCAGCTCCTATATATCACGAGCATCATGGGTTTTGGAGCCTTTTCCTTTGGTTGTTCCCTTTTTTCTTTTTATAAGCCTTGTGAGAAGCTTCTGTCAGGCCGGGACTTATGGCTGAGTGGAATCCAGCTTCTTCCAAAGGAATCTGCTGCCTTGGTTTGTGCTGCCTGCAGAGAGCAGGGGAAGTGCAGCCCTTGGGGGAAGGCAGGGAGCCAGGAGCCGGCTGCGACTCAGAGCAGAGCCCACTTCCACCTTCCTCCTCTGGTTCCCACATTGGCAACCCCTGGCATTAAAAGCTGACGAGAATGGCCTAGAAACACAATTTCATAGAAGAACAAAACACCTTTTGATTCATTTTATTTTCTGTCTGCTCTCAGAGACTGTGAATTGCATTAATTGCATGTTTTCAGTCCTTTTGCCATAATCATGAAGACGGAACATTCTTAAAAAGTAGAAGCTGAGGTTTTCACACAGCTCTTTTTGATTTTGGTGCTTTGGCCTGCTTAAATATCTGCTCTTGTGAGATTGTTGCTAAAACTACAAAAAAACCCCCAAAGAACTGGCAAAACACCTTCCTGCTTTCTTGCTTCACTTGTAATTGGACAAAGCACGTAATTTTCATTCCAGACCAATTGCGCCATTCCCTGTTATTTTGTTGGCTGCTGCTGCTGAGATGAAATCTGGAGTGTGGAGATGGAGGGCTTGGGTGCTTTATTCCATCAAAAAGAAGTGGTTGGTGAACATCTGTAGATTGTGTGAACAAAGAAAATAGTGAAAAAAGTAGCAGTGAACTTCTTAATCTTTGTTCCTTTTTTTTTAATTATTATTTAAATAAACTTAAAGCACATTACAAAATTTGTAACAGAGCAACACTCAGTATAAGAAGAAATTGTGAAGTGGCAGAGAGTATACAGAATAGGATTATTCTGGATAGAATAATACTGCAGTGATGGAAGAAGGAGGTTAGATAAAATCTCTAGGAAGGAGGAAGTTAGATAAAATTTAATAATAAAACATGTTTAAAAATTTGTTGAACTTTTAAAGTCAAGCAGATGTTTTGAGGAGATACCAGTATTAAGATTAATTTTGAAACTGATTATTCCTTTTTATGAACATGCACTCTGATACAGTTTGTAGTTTTACGAGAATGTTTTTCTCCAAGGATAGTTTCTGCAGAGAATGGACATTATGCATGACACAGGGCATTTGAAGCCATTGCAGAGTTTTGCCTTTACATTTCCAGCTCTAGATCCATATAAGCATTTATAAGGTCTTCCTGTGGAGCCAGTGATTTACATCTGGAAAGAGGACATAGCCTTCCTTTGTCTTCCAAACTGAAGTACTACTTCAGCATTATATTAATGACCAGTCTAACCCAGAGTGGAATTACTGATTTGGCTAGCAGGGCACAAATAAAGACTAGGACCACACACTGAAAAATGAGAAAAAAAGTTTAATATTTACTGGTTTTCCATCCTGTTTGTTCATGCATTATTAGGGAAATGGTCTCAAGAAGAATTCTGTGAGGAATCATTGTTAAAGCAACTTTTCCTTGAATTTATAGGACAGGAAGGAACCTTTGGAACTCATCTAGTTTATCTCCTTTTCCAAGGCAGTTATCTACAGCTGTCATTCCTGACACAAGCTGACATAAACTGCTCTTAAATCTTCCAGTAATAAAAGCTCTATATCTTCCCTAAACAGTCCCTTCCAGTCTCTTCTTTGTTTTTACTGTTGGAACCACTTTGCTCACATCTAACACACATTCTCCTCATCCTGGGTTTATTCCATTGCTACTCGTACCATCTGCCAAGGATAATGGAGGACAGCTTTGTGCAAAAGTCTCTCATTTATTTCCCCAGCATGCTTTACCTCGTAACAGAAATCCCAAATTTGTTCCTACTTTCTTTGTAGATGATGTTTTCTTGAGCTCAGATCCTTCTTGCTGGTTTTAGTTTTCTCCAGATGGTCTGTGTCTTTCTCAGAGCACAGAAGGCGTGTCACACAAATGGGGCCAAAGAAGGGTTTCACAGGCAGCCAAAATCCTGCCTTTTGCTTAGGCTGAACAATTGCCATTGTGGCCATAATGTGTTTAATGCTCTCATGTAGGACTTGTGCCTCATGGGATTTGACACCATAATCAATGACATTCATGGCTGGGCCTTGAAGTTGCACAGACCTTTGCTCTATGATTTAATCTGTTCTCTAGGAAGATCCAGCCACAGAAACCATGAAATGTCTCCTGTCCAGCCTGAGCAGATGCTCACAGGTGCTCCAGGTTTCTGGAGTCCCACTCTCAGCCTCTCACAGATGTTCTTATGCAGTTTTTCTGTCTCATCCCCATCCTAAAGCTGCATGTCTCCACCTGGCTCTGCCCTGCTTCTTACAAGTCCTGCACTGGTGAGCAGCAAGCTGGGCACTGGCAGGTCAGGTCTGATGCCTGGACAAGTTTTCTGTCCTCTGGGAGATGGCAGATAGACAGAAGCACCCCATGGCTGGCAGTCTGTCAGGCCGTGCTGCAGGGCAGTACTCACTGCAGCATGGGATGCCTGCTTTGTCAGGGATTGCACAGATTCAGGATATTCACAGACAGTGGTAATAGTCTGGGATCTTCTGTGTCAGTGTTTAGTGAATACAGCGTTTTCTCTCATTTCTTCCAAATATCGCCTCTTCCATTTGTTGGTTTGGTTTTTTTTTTTTGCCTCCAGCTTTCTTTGCCAGCTTCTTGGTTTATGTTGTTGGATGCTCATATTCCCATTTTCTTTGCTAATTCTAAATTGCTCATCAGTTTTAATCATTGTTTCAAGGTTCACTTAGTTGAGGTTTACTTTTCTTTGTCTCTTTGCCTAATGTGGAGTTTCCTTCCATCCATTTCGAGTGGCTTCTAGACAGGTGTTTGTTACACGGTATTTCTTCTCACCTTTTTGTCCATTTTCTTGTTCATTTCCTTGTCAGCTGTGACTGTTTTCTTCTTGCTTGCTTCCTTCAGCTGTCTGTGTGATTTGTGTTGTTTCCCACAGTCAGTAGTCTCATTTCTCCAGCACCTTCCATTTCCCTCACACAGCAAACTCTGTGTTGTGCCCTGCATTCCTTCCTTGCTTCCATACTGAGGCTGATGGAATGTACAAGCAATTTCAGTGGTAAAATCTGGACTCACAGCACCCCAGAGCTGTCGTTGCAGAGATGATCCCTGTGAGTGTCTGTGACCTTTGCCAGAAGGATGTTCATTCACAGGGAATGGATGGTGCATATGGAGTCTGCTTTCACTCTGGGACTGAGAGATTGGAGTGTGCTTAGTGAGGAGAGAATCTTTGTGCTCATAGCTTCAATGTGCTGAAGCTCTCCTGAAGCACATGAGCTCTGCTCTTGGTGAGGATAGAAGCATTTAGAGGAACAAATTTGGACTAATTTTCATAGGGTTACGGAAAGTCTAACTTCAGAAATGAATACAGTGGAACTCTAAATGTTTCACAGAAGAACAGAAGGGTTGATCAAAGATCTGAAGTGGAATCCAATTAAACAATTCAGGACCATTCAGTCTCTGAAAGTTGTTGGAGAAGGAAGATAAGCTTCAGAATCATAGATGGAGTAGGGAAGGTGGCTGTATCCTGTTTAGCTTCTTTTATTGCAAGAAGCTGAGGGTCATCAAATGAAACTTTAAAGGGTTACATGCAGAATAAAAGGAGGTGATTCTTTGTACAGCAGAGAGTTGTCTAGGGTGATACCCTTGCCAAAGGATGTGGTTTGCTGAGACTTTAGGTGTGGTCAAGAGCAGACTGGGCAAGTTCATGAAAGGGAAACTGAGAATGACTGTAGAGGATTCACAGTTAACAGGGAGGCCCTGAAGTGAATTTACTGGGGGCATGGATAACACCATGTCTGCCTCCTCTTTAATATCCCAGCACCTCTGCTTATCCAGCTTAGATGAAGCTTTCTTGAAAAACAGCTGTTTAAAGCTAGCTTGCTAAATGGTAAATCTCAGTAATTTTCAGATAGTAATAGCCTACTTAGTATTTGTATGAAGTTCCCTCCAAGAGAGGCTGGCACGTTTGTGTGAGTTGGGTGTGACTGTGGCTGTCCCAGCCCTGGAAGTGTTCAAGGCCAGCCTGGATGGGGCTTGGAGCAGCTTGTTGTAGTGGAAGGTGTCCCTGCCCTGGCAGGAGGGTTGGACCTGGATGATATTTAAGGTCCCTCCAACCCAAACCATTCTGTGTATTATGTTTTAATTACCAAGAGAGAGAATTTGGTTTGCGCAGACAGTACTTTCTAGGCACAGATGCATACTGAAGGTTGAAGCTACAGGACTTCTTATTCTTTGACTTTTATCCCTTAGAGGTGAAGATAACTCTCAGAATTGCACGAATTGCTACTTTTCAGGTACAATCAATTGCATTCTATCAGGGATTGTTATTTGAGAGAACAAGTCAGTTCACGTGGACCTTAAGGAATTATCTAGAGGGCCTTGGATTGGACCTCTAAATTCACTTTTTTCAGCACTGGGATTCTGGTAGCTCCTCTTGCATCTAGGGTATGTTAAACCCTAAGTGAACTTTAAATACTTGTTTAAATTAAAGCTGACACAATTCATGGTGAATAAGAATGTATTTTCTACGTTTTTAAATGTCAGTAAGATGTGTTGTTTTGGTTGTGTTGGGAGGGAAATGTTTTCTTTCTTTCAAATGAGAAGAGTATCATTAAGTTGATTATATGGCTGTAGAGCTCCAACTGTGCTGGTTTGAAGAAATTGGAAAGCAGTTATTGTCTAATGCACTTTAATTGCTTTGTATAAACTTTTAAAATTCTTCACCTGAAGTTCATATGAACTCTCTCCCTCCTCCCTTTTTTAAAAAGAATTATGCTGCATAAGTTAAATACTTACTTCAACCTCAAATCACTATAATAGTATAATAGTGTCAAACCACTTCACAATTTCAACTTGTTCTGTGATTCAGGTACGTATTGGAAAGAGATTGTGCATTAAGTACAGCTTTTAGCAGAGATTTTTTGCTCCTTTCTCTTTGTGGTGTCTATATTTGCCCTTTCCATCCTTGTCTGTCTTCATTCAGAAGGGTGATTTATTGGGTTGTTAATGCTGTATCAATGTGAAGCTGTTATGCCTCACCTGATGAGGTTTCTTCAGTAGTTTCCTTTCAAGCTTCGTTGTTATCAAGGTCCAGATATTTACAGAATATTTAGATGATGCTGAAAAGCTTCATCTGAATCTGAGTTTTAGATAAACTTTACCTCTGTGATAAACTTTACCTCTGTGAATTCACACTAATGCAAGATCCCTGGTATTGTTTCAAGTCCGAAATGTTTTTTTTAATTTCACTTAAAGTGCAGATTGCAGGTATTGATTTGAATTTACATAAATGATACAATGGTGGATCTTCACTAAGAAGAACACTTTGCTCTCGTTTTATGTTGTGTTATTTAAAGAGTAAAGGTATTTTGTGCATTAGCACAGCTTGGCAGAGCTAAATAAATAGTAGGTCCCCTGTAGCGTTCCATTTAGCCTTTTAGCATATGTTAAAACTACTAACAGGGTTAGGTGGAAGAAGAATTCTCAAGGCCAGTTCTCATCAGTCTGCTTTGGTAATTAGTACAAATGATGCTCTGAAGTTCTGTTTTGCTCCCAAGTACTCCATTTCACTGTGATGAGCTTAATTTTAATCGTGAAAAATAGATGTTAAAAACACTGTAAATTTCTGTAACAAGTAGTGTGTTAAAGAAACATCCTGAAGGCATTTCCAGGCCTTTAAAAACAAATTAGTAGCAAAAGTCACATAATAACCCTCTTCAGTTTCTTTTTCAACCCAAACCATGAATGAAAGAAATCTTGATGCTTTCCAAATTGGATTTCTTTTTAACTTTAGTGCAGTTGTTATCATGGTTAATGGCAGTAGTGATCACCTGCAACTGCTGAGGCAATGGCTATAGCTAGTGGATCTTATTGGAATTGCCATGCCTTGCATTTTCTCACGTGTAATCCATTGGTTTTTCCTGTTTAAACCTGGTTTTAACGTGGTTAATTGGAAAAGGTAAATGCACAGCAAAACTCCTTTGGTAATACCATTCCCACAGTAGGCTGGGAGGGATTTCAGAAAAGTTACAAGGTGAACATTCCTTGAGCTGAATCCAAGAGTTTGAATTTCTCCTGCTGTTGACAACCTCCCCTTTATCTCTGTGTGATGCTTGGATTCCCCTGTGCAGGCTCTCCTGAACGAAGGGCACCTTTAACTCCTCTCTGCAGAACAGGCGGCTGCAGGATTTCCTTTGGCCTGCCACCCTCTCCATTGAGTACTGAAAGGGTTGGATAACTTCAAGCATCTCACTGACAGACATGCTCAGCATAGGCCACTTGCTATCTTCCTTGGAAGGCAGTTGTTCCTGTGAGAATGAGGAAGGAGGATTTACTCCTCCAGCTGTATACATGGGGCTGTGGGGGCATGGCAGTGCCCCATATCACTGCAGTATGGGGTGCATTCTACCCATCTATGAAAAACAGTAAGTGACATACTGTTGAGGGTCACACAACCTCCCCTGGACACATCTGAAGATTTCCAGAAGCTGCACAGTGCTCATGTGGGCACAAGTGCACATCTGTGAGATATGGGCCACAGCATAAACAAAACATGTTTGCATGAGCCAGTCTGCACATCTGCTTGTTATCAAGGAGCCTTGGCTGACACAGGATTACCCAGTGCCATTTCCCAGCTCAGAAGGTTCCAGGAGGGGCCTCTGCTTATTCCTGGAAGTACAACTACAGGTGTTGGTAATCCTGATGCTAAGGCTTAATTCTGTTAAAAAATAATTTTGGGGGACTCTCAGTTTTACCTCAGTTCTCTGACTGAATATTTGCAAGCAAACCAGATGTTTCTTCTCCTCTGGTTGTGATTTAATATTGTGCAATTAGTTGCCCAATACTGCATGTGTTGAAATGAAGTTGTTTCAATGGAAAAGTGAGTTTTAGGATGAGTCCTGATGACTGTCATCAGTCAAGTAAAGGAAATAGTGACTGGTCTCCCTTCCTTCAGGATTAAGTGACTGCAGGGCATTTTGTTATCCTTTGTCAGGATGTGGACAGGGGAGGATTATAGCACTTCAGATTCTTGTCAGAGGGTTGAGTAAATTCTGTGTAAGGAAGAGACACTGATGGGATGAAATAAGGACCTGTAGAAGAGAGTGGCTGTGAAAGAGTGATGGGATCAACATGTTTCTCGTTAGAAAGGGCATCCTTCAATCCAAGGATTCAAGTCTGGATCTCCTCCCATGGCTCAATGGGAACAGACATTAGCTTCAGACATTACTAGCTTTTCTGCCTCTTACTGCATCCCCAAAACCCAGCATGTCTGGTCCATTCTGAACACAGTTTTTCCTCAGTGTTATGTATTAGAATTACTGTGCATTCAAATCTACAAAATCCTCTGGGATGAGTTGAGGGATAGGAGTACCTCCTGGTAATAAACCACCTCTGGATCTTTAAACCCTTATAAGAAAGGAGCATTTGTCATGGCAAAATATGTCATTTAAGTTGAAGTTACAGATAACGATGAACTTACATTTTGAGTTGGAGCACTCAGATTTAAGAGATATCTTAAATGGAGTACTGTTGAGCTGCCTTTTTTTTTTTTTTAGTAGCTTATAAAAAGATTTGTGACACATTGTCTCTTGCTTTTTATCCCATTTTGAATTATCCTGTTCTTAAAATATGTTAATTATGATAACAGATCTAGGGTTTGATCTTAAGATTTGCCAGTATCTCTATTTCGTTATCTTCAATATGAGAGCTCTTCTTGCATCACAGATTTAGATCCTCTAATTGCATATTGACATATGGAAAGTAGATTTGTAAGTACTTTCTGCAATCCTCAGATGATAAGAAAAAAATCTCTACCTTCTGCCCATACAGACATAACTTAAAATATTTACTGAGCACTTAAAGCTAAAAGGCTAACGTGATGGACTGGCCACTTTGTACATCATGACAAGCCAGCAGCTGTGGCATGTCAGGGGCACAGGGGCATGGCTTTCCTGCAGAGGGTCTCTCCAGCGTCCCAGCAGAGGCAGGGAGTTCACTGCCACTGAATGTCTGGGGGCTATCTGGCTTTGGGTGCAGTTGAAACCCCTCTGCTTATCCCCCTGGAAAGTGTGAAACCTTTTCTCCCCCTTTGTATAATCTCCCCCCTGTATCTCAGCCCCACAGTGTCCTGGCAGTGCTCTGGGCACGTTCTACTGCTCCTGTCTTTAACTTCTGCACTGTGTGCTCACAAGCTTCAGTGAAGGCTCCCCCAGCCCCCTCCCCGTGGCGAGCACTCGGTTCAGCTGCGTTCCCCAGCTCTGCTGAAGCAGGAGCAGTAGCACAAACCATATGATTCTTGACAGCTTCACAGCTGTCCACACCACGCTGCAGAGTAGCTGTGAAACTCACTGCTCCTGTTGTTTCACTCCACCCTGCCTGCAGAATGCTTCTGCTGGAAGTTGTGATGCTGGAGGTGCCTTACAGGCTCCAGAAATACCAGCTTTACTCCTGTATGCCTTTTCAAATAATACCACTTGAAAAGTTAGTTTATTTTTTTTCTTAATTACTGTTTCATATTTCTTTTTTATAGATCTTAACATTATTGCATATTTGCTGTGACTCTGCTTTAAAGGGCTTTGTTTATTTGTTTGTGATTATCTTCAAGTCTTTTAATGAGCAGTGATAGTCTGTCCTAACAGGATGTATGAATAATTATTTATTCCACTGCGGATAATCTTGTGTTTGTAACTAGTGTAATTTATATACCATGGTGTTGCTTGTTTAAATCTCTTAAGTCTCCTCACAAGTCTCTCTAGTCTCAACCAGAATAAATAGCTTTGCTTTCCCTGCTTAGGAACTCTGCTTGTGAGGCCGTATCAGGTTTCCCTGGCAGTCCAGTGGTTACAGTCACTGACAGACAAATAATAGTGTATTTGTTGTTCTATCACACTAAAAGCTAGCTATAAAATAGACATATGTACTGTTCAGTGTAACTTTTCACTGCTCTCACACTACCTTTATCCATATTTTCTTTGATTTTTTTTTGTCTTCAGATATCTTTTTCTAAAGATTTCTGGAACGTGTCAGACATTTGCCATCAGCTCCGGGGGTTGTGCTGGCTCATGCTGGTTGTGTGTTGAGGCAGATCAGTGAGGGATGTGCAGCCAAGGCCACGAGATGAGGACAAATGTTTCCTAACAGTATCACAGGAAGGTGTAATTTCAGTACCATGAATGGGACTTACTTTATCTG
The DNA here is from genome assembly GCF_963513975.1 of Fringilla coelebs. NCBI lineage: Eukaryota > Metazoa > Chordata > Aves > Passeriformes > Fringillidae > Fringilla > Fringilla coelebs. The sequence continues at coordinate 146,649,724 of NC_140028.1, forward strand.
CCCACCAACCTGCATGTTCCCAGCGGTCCATCTGCCTCCATGAAAGTGCAGTCCTACCTCTCGACCATAAATAAAAGCTTTTTGGTTCATTCTGGGCTTTGTTTTGGGCTCATGAAACACTTCGCCCTTCCTTAGCATCTGAATCTGGTATTACCAGTAGTAGTAGGCCAGGTTAATTTTCTTCTTTTACTTTCTTCCTAATGTTGCTCTACGATGAGAGCAAAAGGAGCCATCTCAGAGTAATATCAGAGGCTTTGCTCCATTCTTGGGGTTTTCTGTTCTGATCTGGAACTTTCCTTTTCCACTTGCACTTTTTTCTGCTGCTCTTCTTGTCTCTCCAGGCTGAAAAGCACGAGAGGCTTTATTTTTTCCTCCCCAGAATTTAGTAAATATTTTACAGCAGTTTAGCCTTAAGGTTTTCTCTTCCTCCCACTTCACTTCCCTCCTCTCACTCACACAGCACAGACTGTCCCAAATCCAAATGTGCCACCTTGGAGATGCACTGAAATATATTTAAATGGAATCCAGGCATAACCAAGCCTCTATCCAAGTGCCTGATTCCCTGAGGCATCTTTTTGGGGTCTTTGGGGCATAAATACGAAGAAAACAGAATTGCTCATTTAAGCATTAAAAAAAAAGTGTTAAATGGCCTTCCTTTAATGCAAACTGCATTAGTTGCAGAAGTTCACATTTTAAGTTTGTGGATATGTTTATTATAGAAATATTTTTCAGTAGCTTCCATATGATGTGACACAAGGAGTGCTGTCAGAGCTGTTATTTCAATCCTGTCGCTGTGTTGTGCATGTTAAAACATAATTGCAAATGGTACAGGGTATTGCAGCGGTCACGGTTCTGTAAATATAAAATTCCTCCAGTAAAACTTTTAGACATCATTTTGTTTTTAAATATTGAAGTAAATGAGGATGGTTGCATTTGTGCATGTGGTGTGCTCTGGCATGTGTGACTGTAGCCATTGCTGTGGTTTTCTCATTGTTCCATTTTTCTTCGTGTTAGTAGACCTTCCAGTCTATAGTATTTGCACATTGTGTTACACATAAGCTGTATGTGCTTCCAGAAAGGTGTGTGTGTTGTAATGTTCTATGTGTTCTGTAACATTTTGATGCCTTTTAGCAAGCATATGTCTAGACACACAGAATTTTGGAAATTCTAGTCATTTGAATATAACATGGACAGTTTTCTGTTTACTTCCTTAATCAGGCAGTTTTGTGAACAGAAAAAAAAGTTCTTTTAATGTAGCTGTTAATTAGCTGGAAATAGTGTTTCTGAATGCTGAATTCTGATACCTGACAGCACGTGGGAGCTTTTATTGTCTTGTTATAAAGGGTTAAATTAGCATGAAATTTGCTCTTTGATGGGGTATCCTCTGCTGGTTTCCCCCCCAATAAAGAAGTAATGATCTTCCTTTTTACAGCGAACAACTCTGCGCCTTTTGTTACTGTGGAGAACGGAGCTCATTAGGACAAGGAGATTTGAAACAATTCGGTCCCACTCCTGGGTATGTTATCCCATGGAAAAACCAGCCTTTAAATAAGAGTGAAGCCAGCGACAGCACCGATGGAGCTTGTGAGAGAACTCCAAGGCAAAACTCAGTGCTGCGCAAACAGAGAGGCCAGAAGAAGTAAGTCTGTCCTAAAATAAATCTGGAAATTTTTTAATTTTGCATGAAATTCAGGAAGGATCTTTACTGGTTCTGTACTGCAATAGGCAACTAACTTGGATTTGTGTATATGAGAGGTTTTAATATTAAAAAATGTTTGTAAGGAAAGTCAACATGTACAGAAACCTAGCTAAAAACGGAACCCCCGAGTAACCAACACGAGGGGTAAAGCAATGGCTGTCTCTTCTGCTTTTTAAAAAAGGGTTTGTTTTTTCCCCAAGTGAGAATCTTCACTCTGGACACAGATAAGAGACATAGCTACTGTAAAGCACAGATCTACTTGCGATGCTGAAGTAAAAGCACACACGAAGGGTGGAGGAGGATGGACTTTTGATGTGTTGTGTAGCCTGGAATAATGGGCAGCCTCTGCCCATTAGAGCCTCTCCTCTTGCCATCCAGCACTGGCTCTCACCCTCGTGCCAGTGCTGTGCAGGGCACACAGCAGTGGTTCCTGCCGCACGAGTGGGGTTTGCTGGCAGCTCTCCCAGACAGGGAGGTTTGGTCATGGTCCCCCGGCCTCCCAGTGATTGTGAGAGATGGCAGGGGTATACCTGGCCCTGCAGTGTGGTGGTCAGTACATGGTGTGTCGGGTGAGGACACTGTGATGGGACTGATCAGAGCCACATCTTTGTGGGCGTGGGGGTCCTGTCACTGGGGCCTTGTGTTGACTTGGGTTCATTCAGGGTTGGTGGTGAATGTGGGATCACTCAGTGCTGTGTGTGTGACAGGGGGGCTGCAACCCTAGAGAATGGCAATGCAGGGCTACAGGCCATGGCTACGGGATGGGCCGAGTGGGATTGAGGGCGGTGAGGGGTTGAGGGCGGTGAGGGGCTGTGGGTGGAGTGGGGTTGAGGGCGGTGAGGGGCTGTGGGTGGTGTGGGGTTGAGGGCGGTGAGGGGCTGTGGGTGGTGAGGGGCTGTGGGTGGTGCGGGGTTGAGGGCGGTGAGGGGCTGTGGGTGGTGTGGGGTGGAGGGTGGTGAGGGGCCACAGGCAGTGTGGAGTTGAGGATGATGAGGGCCTGTGGGTGGTGTGGGGTTGAGGGCGGTGAGGGGCTGTGGGTGGTGCGGGGTTGAGGGCGGTGAGGGGCTGTGGGTGGTGTGGGGTGGAGGGTGGTGAGGGGCCACAGGCAGTGTGGAGTTGAGGATGATGAGGGCCTGTGGGTGGTGCGGGGTTGAGGGCGGTGCTGGTGATGCAGCATGGTGCGGGATTGAAGGCGCTGAGGGGCCACAGGCAGTGTGGAGGGCGGTGAGGGGCTGTGCGTGGTGTTGGGCTGTGAGGGGAGTGGGGTTGAGGGCAGTGAGGGGCTGTGGGTGGTGTGGGGCTGTGGGGGGAGTGGTGTTGAGGGCAGTGAGGGGCTGTGGGTGGTGTGGGGCTGTGGGTGGTGTGGGGCTGTGGGTGGTGTGGGGCTGTGGATGGAGTGCAGTTGAGGGCGTTGAGGGGCTGTGGGTGGTGTGGGGGTTGAGGGCGGTGAGGGGCCACAGGCAGTGTAAGAGGGTGGTGTGGGGCTGTGGGTGGTGTGGGGCTGTGGGGGAATGGGGTTGAGGGCAGTGAGGGGCCATAGGCAGTGCAGGGTTGAGGGTGATACTGGTGGTGCGGCATGGTGCAGGGTTTGAGGGCAGGACAGGATCAAGGGTGGTATGGGTGATGTGGGGCAGTGATGTGGGGTTGAGGGCGGTGTGGGGCAGAGGGCAAGGCAGCAGTAGTGATGCGGGATGCTGATGTGGAGCTGCGGGCAGGGCCGCAAGGGGTGGTCGAGGGTGGGATGGTGATTTGGAACCCGCAGACAGCGCGGTGCAGTGGTGATGTGGGGCAGGGATATGGGGTTGAAGGCGGGCTGATGATGCGGGGCTGTGATCCAGGGCAGGGGTGATGTGGGGCAGGGATGTGGGGTTGAGGGCCGGTGGTTGACACAGAGCCACGGGCAGTGTGTGGCACAAACTGGGGATTGGCTCCGTGCGCGGCCCAGCCAGGGAGGGAACAGTGAGGGAGGCGGCTGCTGGCTGTGCCAAACTCCTGAGTCAGACCTGTCCGAGGCTGTGCTGCTGCTGCAGAAACTGCTCAGAGTTCCACCCTCTCTGAGGTTGCTTGGGTGCACGTTGTATGTTTTTGGCATTGTGGTGGTGGTGGAAAAGTGCACGTTGTGTAATGCTGATAAGGAAAAGTGGCTTTTCTTAAATCTAATAAAAGTAACACCCTCGCTTCAGGCTGTATTCTGTAGGTATATGAAATATTTTCAGAAAAATCTATAGAAAGGGCGAGATTGCAGAGTAAATTGAAAAGTTCTGTGAATGGGTTGATCTTGTGAGAAAGCTTTTTTATACAGAAAAATGCCTTGTCAGTTGAGATTTAGTTTTCTTGAAGACCCTTTAAGTTTCAGTGTTGTGAGTAGCAGTTTGGTGTTAGAGGAGGTTCCGCTGTCATGTGGTGAAGCACTGGCGCAGAGTAGTTGTGGATGCTCCATCCCTGGAAGTGTCCAAGGCCAGGTTGGACAGAGCTTAGAGGAACCTAGAGGATAGTGGATTGTGCCCCTGCCCATTGTAGGAGGGTTGTAACGAGATCCATTCCAACCCAAACCATTCTGTAATTGCAGTGGACATAAATGGTGTTCAGGAACCAGTCTTGTCAAACAGAACATAGTGCTTTGTTAAGGAGGTTTTTAATGCTGATGGTGCTAGCATTAATAGGTTTTGGGGTAGATATTTTTTTTGAATTATGCAGGTCATGAAGATACCATGTAATAATAGAAAACTTGTAAGATTTCTTGGGTGATGCAAGAGAGATGCTACTCTTTTCCCCAAAAACTAAGAGGTTTTAAAATGTGTTTATGAATGTAATGGCTGAAGTAAAGCATGGTTTTCAGGAAAGTGGAGTTATCACAGATTAAAATTCCAGTGGTTACTGTATCTACTGACAGATGCATACAATTGAGTTATTAATAGCAGAGAGTAATCAAGTTCAAAGAACCTCAGTGGAAAATGCAGCACTACCTTTCCTACCAATTGTTGAGGCATCAGTGATCAGGTCTCTTATCAGTAGGCCTAAATGCACACTCTTAGATGTCCAAGATATTCTTTAGCCTGCAGGAAATAAAGGTAGGCTAAAGAATATCTTGGACATCTGTGTCACTTCTGGTTTTTTTTAAATGCAGTAATCTGCTTGTGTGAATTGTTTTCTGTTAAGAAATTGGGGAACAAATCAATGAGGTTTTAAACTAGTACAATATAGTAGTCTTTATATGACTGCATTTTTTAATCTCCCCCCTTCCTTTCTTCCAGCTCACCCCACCTTTTTTTTTTTTTTAACATTTGATAGCATTGTATAAACATGTTTATTTCCAAACAGATTTTGAAGTCCTGGTCTTTTTTCTACCTTCTCCTCATAGCTGTAGTATTTTCCATAGGCACCTCACCTCTGGATGTCGTTACCTTATTCTCAGTTCCAAGGGTTGGGCAAATTTTAATATCAAACAGAATCCATCTTAAAGAAGCATGTGTGTCCTGAAGAACTGGAAGAGAGCAGGCTTGTTTACTGAATAGCAGCTTTAACTGGAAGCTGTTACTGGGGAAAGTGGGATAAAATATAAGGAAGACTTTTGTTCACATTGATTTATATTTTATCATATTAGGAAAAAATTGTACTCACTTGCCATGAGTTTTGGATCATTTGTGAGTATCTGGCTAATTGAACAAAGAATGTGGTCACTTCTAAGTTTGTTTTTCTGCTCCCTGATACAGATCTCGATCGAGTATAGCATCATGTACAAGCGTAAGCACCCAAACTGCTTCTGACGATCAGGTTGTCAAATTCTGGGATGAACTCAGTTTAGTTGGCTTACCAGATGACATTGATGTTCAAGCCTTATTCGAGCCAACAGGTAAGATCCATTCTTCTCCATCCTTTTTCTCCCTGTCCAGTAGCAGTAGAGTATCTGCAGTGACATGAGTGAAGTTTTGCAGCTGTTGGTTTTTGGTGCTGTGGTGTTTATCAAGTCTCTGGTGGTGCTTTGGTAGCTTTTGCCCGTGTCAGGTTTTGCTTTTGTAGTCTTCCCTCCAGAAAAGAGAATCCTCAGCTTTGTGTGGGGAAATGTTTGTAATCTGCTGCTGAGCTGGTGTTCAGGTAGTAATACCTTCAGTACCATGATTCCATTTTGGGGTAAAAAGGGAAAAGGAATGAGGCACAGCTTAATATAAATCTCAAAAATCATAGTCCTCTGACGTTACCTGATCTCTTGCTACAAATTTTACTGGAAACAGTGGAATAGAAGATTGAGGAGAGCAGTAGAGGCATAATGCATGTGCATGTTTCCAGAATCTGCAGGTTTTCTGTCAGAAAAATGTCTGGTTTATCATCTGCTCTTTCATTTCAATTGAACTTTTCTATAACTAAGTTATTAATTACTTTTGCAGAAGGCATCTGTGTCCAAATGCTTTGATGCCAGTAGTCCATTCACATATTTTTCTCCAAAAAATGGAAATACATTTGCGTAATCATAAAAATGGCACTCTTTCATGAGTGTGGAAACTTATTTCAAGGTCCAATTAAAAAAAAATCCAATGGTTTTGTGTAAATAGTTTTATTGTAGTGGGTGTAGATTCATCGATCTACATTTTTAAAGTTGCTATTATTTGTAGATGACTCTTCCCAAACCCATATAGAGATTTTTGGGATTTTTTTTTTGGTAGCTTGAATTATCAAGTTGGCCAATACCTAAGTTCACCAGCTAGTGTAAACCATCATTTCTAATTCCTGTGTAAAGCAGTCAGAGAATTCCTTTGGAAGTATACATAATTTGCATTCTTTTTCCCAGAATTGAATTAGAAACATCCTGTAAGAGTTATCTGTTGAATTCTGCATATTCTGATTTTTTTTTTTGTTAGGTAGGTGTATCTCTATACTGTGTTTGTTGTATTGACCATTTTCTCCGTGTTTTATATTTTATTTTATTTTATTTTATTGATTTTATTTTTAAATTTTATTTTTATTTTATATTTTACTTTGTATTATTTTATTGTGGTCAATACCACAAACTGTGTTTTTATATTGACCGTTTTCTCAGTCTTCTATATGAGTATCTGTTCATGTTGTATTTTGAGCTTTTAAACATTTTGTGTAGACTTATAAAGTATCATACTAGCATAGTCTACATGAACATACAGATCTCCAGTCCTTGGGAATCATAAATTAAGAGTACAAACCTAGGGAAGTGTTATCTACAGTGGAACTGTGTGTGTGTTACACAAGCATTGAATGTAGAATCAAAGTCAGAGAATGCTGTGCACCCCAGTGCTGTGATTACATGTTCAGGCACTTGAAAATTATAAGCAGATAAAAAAGGTGTGTAGTATTTAAAAGAAAGTTGCAGTGTCTGGTAGTAACTGCAATATATTCAGTGTACGATAAGATAGATGTTCAATGTTGCAACAAGAAAAAAAGGGGGAAAAGACCTGTTTGTTATTTCTGGCAAGTATTGCCTGCCAGAAGGGAGTTCCATGCTTGGAGGAAGTGCTTGACAGAGCTGTCCAACCCTGGCCCTTTGTCTCCCTGCACCCCAGGTCACTGCTGGGCTCATCACCGCTGTGCGGAGTGGTCTGTGGGCGTCTGCCAGACTGAAGAGCAGCTAGCGCTGAACGTGGACAAAGCTGTTGTCTCAGGGAGCACAGAAGTGAGTAAAAACACCTGAATGCTCAAATCTCTAAGAAAACTGTGTTAATGAAATGACAAATGCAATACAAACTGTGACTAAAAATACCCATGTATGGATCTCTGAGCTCTCATTTATAATAAGGTTTCCTTGGGCATATCCTGTTGCTAAAAACTTCCATTGCAATTTATTAAAAAGTTTTGTGGAGTTGCAAGGAAAATAACATTAATTAGTTTTGAGGTAACTAGAATGTAGGAAGAGCCAGGCTGACCAAAACAAATTAGAGACAAAAGAAAAGTTGAGTTCAATTAGAAAATTCTCTGGTAGGTAGAGGTAATATTTATTGTACCATTTTATATCCTGAAATTATATGACGCAAATGAAGTAAAAAAAATTGTCAATTACTTTCGTGCCAGTTTCAAAAAGCAGCTTAGTATAAAAAAGCCAGTGTTTGCCATGAAGACTTACCTTGATACTCTAAATACTCATAGAAATACACAGGTAAATATTTCATCTTTTAAATTGAAGTGGTAACGTCGTTGGAAAAGTGAGTACCTTTGAAAAGGATGAACTTGTTCTGGTGTCATATTCTGGTACCATTTTGAAATCTTAGAGATGTATTTCACATTGGTTTTGCCACATATTGCTATATTTTTGGTCATATTAAATAATACCTAAGACTTTTTTTAATAATAGTATTATTTTTTATATTGAATCAGACATGCTATAAACAAATATTTGTGAATTTTTGGTGGTTTTCCCATGGTTATGCTTAGGTCTTTTTTCACTTGAGTCTTCTTGCTTTCCATGCATTATGATAAAACCAAAGATTTGGCATAAGATACCAGTAGATGTTCTCCATCATTTGGACTAAAAAGATGCTTCATATCAGTCATTCAGTACAAACCATAGAATACAGCTTTCTTTACACCTTCTTCTATTCATATTAAGTGAATGCTTTATTTTGAATAATTATTTAATTTCTGTATTTCTGCTTTCAAAATAAGATTATTGAAAATGAGTGAACCTGACAGTATTAAGTTCTAGATGAGCTTGAAAATGTTTAAATATTTGTGTGCATAAGTGTGTCTGTATAAAAAGCAACAGTAAGAGTTAAAAGAATATTCAAAATTGAATCCTTTTTTTAGTCTTGCTGCTGAAAGTTTTTGCCCCCTTGTTTTTGGCTTGCAGTCATTTTGTGATCAGCTCATTCCTGTCTGTAGTCATTTCTTTCAACAGAAATCCTGGTTGAGCTGTTAGTTTGGGTTTTGCTGTGTTGAATTTAATACTGGTTTTGGTTTTTTGTTATTTCTTTCTGTCCAGTACCTTGCTCCTTCCCTGTGCTCAGGGTGATGATGCCTCACCTTTATGTCATCAGCAGCTTTTTAAGTTTTGCATAGATTTTTACAATGGAATTACTTAACTACAAATTTTTTGAAGAATGAACATCTCTGGTGTTGCAGTTTCCGTTTCAGCCGTCTTTTCATGTGCTGTACTGAATCTCCCTATTGATCTTTTCAAATTCTGCAAGTAGTGTTTAGATCCCCCTGTTGCACATGTTTCATGGCAATGCAGAGAGAGGAGTTTGAATTGAGTGCCATTCTATGTATTTTCTATTCAGTCTTTGCTGAAGCCATTGAGAAACTTTTTTTTTGTGTAGTTCAGCAGTCAGCCAGCAAAGAATGACGCTGATTTGGTTATTCTCTTTTATCCTTCTTGTGATATCCCCAGGGAGAGCTGAGTAAAGGCACAACTGTGATTCTAGAAGAATAGCTAGATGGAATTGGACTTCTTTATCCCACTATCACACCAGGGATTTATTTGCCTTTTTATTTTGTTTTATTTTTTCAAAAAATAAGGACCAAACTCTTTTGTAGTTCTTTGTTCCTGGCTACAGAGGAGTGTAGTGATTTCTCAAGGAGTTCGTGTGGAACTGGCTTGGAGCCCAAGTAATCCTATGTTTGCTTGTGTCCAGGCTGTAGTGCTTGGTAATAATTCTTCCGCTACTTTTTAACTTGTTACTAAAATTAAGAAGGCAGAAAAAAGTATAAAGGTCCTGGTTGTCCTGTGTGGTAGTGGAAAAGCTCATCTTTGTGTGAGTTATTTTTACAAAGTTTAGAATGAAAGGTTAATTAATTAATTGAAAGTATGTGTTTGTGTTTGCAGCATCTTGTGCTTCTGTTTGTTTGGGCTTCGTTCTAATGAGATGTTCCTGCATTTTAAAAGAAGAGTTCTGTTCAGATATTCTGAAATCTGTTGTCCATGCAAAGGCATCTATGGGCTCAAGGCATACAGAAAAATAGTTTAAATAAAACCAAGCTGTATGCTGTTTCCTCTGCTTGCCACCAAATTTGCTTTGGGTTTGCTGTTGTTTGCTTGGTAGGGGATTTCTGTCTTCTTGGAAGTCCTTTTGGCATGAGGAACTGGTTTGTGATGTGGTCTGCAGTGCCTCATCTTTCCTTTTCTGGGAAAGTATGTTTTCTTTTCCTTCTGTTCATGTAAAAAATGTATATTTGAAGTGTAACCAACTTTTGATAATCCATTGGTTTAGGTCTTTTAGTTTTTGGAGAGCATTTTGGGCCTATTCTTACCTTGAGGAACTCTTTAATTTGTAAGCTACATTGATGTTTCTCATTAGTTAGGCTGCCTATTGTTTGCAAATCCACTTTAACTGGATATGACAGTGGTTCTTATTACTCTGTTTACCAGTTGAGATGTCCATTTAGCTTCACTGAACTTGTGATTGCATTAGTAAAGCTTGTGTGGACATACTCCACTGACCTGTTCCAAAATACATTTTTTTTATCCATTTTGGTTTTATTCTGGGCCCTTCTTTGCTGAAGGTTTAAAACACAGCACTACAGAGATCTCAGAATCTGTGAATGTCTCACAAAATACCCTGCTTAGCGTGTCTTTCTTCTTCAGCTCTTTTGATTTGTTCATTGTGAAGGCCTGGCAAAGGCACCTGACCAGCTTGTTTCATGTATTTGTGTCTAGACAGTGGTGGATTCTTTGTCTTCCTTTCAGAGTCTGGGGTTTGCCATTCTTTACTATTCATGAGTGCACAAACCTGCATCTGTGAGGTGTTTGAAATCCTGCGTGTCACATTGGTTTGTGACAAGGGGCAAAGAAAAGCTGGAATATGCAGTCAGATCTGTGATGGAAGTGCCTCAGTTCATCTCATTTCTTGTCTTGCTCTACCTCAGCAAGGAAGAGTCATGGCTTTTCTCAGGAGTGCGTTCTAAGTTTAGGAAGCCATAAGGAAGAACTGGTGATCTTGGTGACAAACCTAGTGCCAGCTTCTCAGGATGATCCCAAGAATTCACTTCAACACCCCAATGTGGCAGTGCCTTCCCCCACTACTTTAATAGCATTTCATGGGATTTGGGAGTCACTTTGTTTCAAGGTTTGAAAGAAGACAACTCTTCAAAATATCAATGGGGGAGAGAAAAGTTCCAGTGATTTGTTTGATCCAAAACTCATTTTTTCTTATCATTCATAAGATAAGAATAAACTGTTTTGCTCAGTATATAAGATTCACCATGGTAAAGAAGCTGTCATGTTGTCATCTTCAGGAAGATGGACTTTATTGGTGTTTCTACAGATATTTAGTGTCAGATGTAAAAAAAGTGTGAATTGTAGTCTTAATAAGACAAACTAAGCAAAAGAATCTGATCAAACAGAAATTACAGATTTTTTCCCTGGTAAAAATTCAATAGATGCAGACAAGTGGAATTTACAGCTTTTTCTTGAATTTTTTTTTTTTTTTTTTTTTTGTTTCAGTCTTACACTTTTGTAACTCTCCTGCTTTCTGATCTTTGGAAATGTGAACTTACGTTATCATGTAAAATGTAGAGGTCTTTAAGGCTTGTATTTGTTCAGCTTTTAACAAGACTAGTTTCTGAAATTGTGGCTCCCAAAATATTTTCAGGTATTTTAAAGTAGTACTTCATAATTTTGATGTTTATTTTACATGTATTGAGTAGGTTGCTGTTTGTTTGTCTGCAGTCAGCTGAGGAAAAATAAAGTTTGCCAATTACCTGCCTTACATTGTCTAGCCAGAGCTACTCTGTATGCTACAGAGTCCCATATAAGGTGGACTGCTTTTTGTCCCCCAGCATGTAAATAGCTCAAATCAGAAAGTGAATTTAAGTAGATAATGTATTTAAACCACTTTTGAACAAACTGAGCACAAGAGAGGAATGCAAGGGTAACTTTCCCAGCCAGCTTTCTCTTCTGATAAGATGTTGGAAGCAGTTTCCAAGTTGGGGAGAGTTTGTCAAAGACACAAAAGTCAAAGAAAACAGTGCTGGTGGAAATCAAGGAGGAGGTTCCTATCTGCTTGAAGGCTGAATAGGAGAAACATGATAGTAATGAAAAGTCTACTTTAAATTCTTTGCTCAAGACTTGATTTTAGTGTGATGGTCTACCAAGCTAGATCAGAAAGAAGTAAGTTGAGGTGAAAGATGGGGAACATGTTTACACATCTTTTAAAACTGTCCATATTTTGAATGTATCTTTACCCCTTAATCTCAGTGCTCTTCTCATCTTGTTGAAAATTGTTTTTCATGGTATGTGTGTTTTATTTGTGCTGCTTCAAGTTGAAAACCAGTTTGTTGTTCTTTGTATGTAAGAGTACCAATATCTTAATGTACTGGGGAGGATTGTGCCCATTTAACCACAGCAATTTTTCATTTGGTTTTACTTTTTGTTGAGAAAAGCTGTGTGAGAAATGGCTTAGATGACAGAATCTTGAATGTAGGGATGGTGTTGGCTTTGTGTATGTCACAGCCCAGCTGAACAGAGCATGGAGTCATGTGGGGTTTTTCTAGATAGAGTGCAGAATTTGCAGCTCTTTGATGCTTTAAAAGGTCCCTTCTTCCTTTTTCATTGTTGGAAGAATGACTAATTCTTAAATCCGGAGAAAAATGCAGGAAGAGAATGTAATATATTGTAATTTATACCATTTCTAGGTAGTGTCCTCTGAATTTGCCCATTTTTCAAGGACGAGCTTTGTAACATGAAAGCTAAATGAGCACCTCTGGGATTCAGAAGTTCCTTTCTCAACCCTTGAGTTTTTTATGGTGCTTTTGCACACAGCAGGCACTTGGCTTCTCCTCATCTCCCTTCACTACAGCTTGGGAGGGACTACCTGGCTGCCCTTGGGAGTGGCTTTTGATTTTATCTTACGGAGTTTTTTTTCCTGTAGTTGCTTTTGTCCTGCAACTGAGGAAGTACTGCAGGAAGTTTTCTTCCAAAATAACATGTACTTTTTTTTTTTTTTTTTTTTTTTAATGGGTTGCTGTCTCTTAGCAAGCTCCAGCACAGAAAGTACTAGAGAAAGACTGGAGAAATAGTGACATACATGTCACCAAGAAGACACTTGCATGTGCTTTTGGTCAGTTGGGTAGTTTCATTCAGTTCCTGGCATGTTTTAGACATATTGTAACAGTTCAGCAATGAGGGCCGTGGACTGTTCAAGTTTTTCATGCATTTTTCTGTTGTTCTTTAGAGTTTCTCTAGAGATCTGTAGCCATTTCCCTGCTGATGAGGGTAAGCATTGTTTTTAAAGGACCTTGCTTGACTGTGTGTACAACTTTAGGGATAGTTTAACACTGTAAATTATCTTCCATGATTTATTCTGTTCCATAATGGTTTGGATTTTGCTCACTTAAAGCCAGATCTTTGTTTTCTTGAAGAATTGTGAATTGTTCTTAGAGCTTACAAATGACATCAGAAAGCCTGTGTCACTTGTTTTATAGCTGTATGTCCCAAGTTCTGGAAAGCAGCTGTGGTATCTTTAAATTATCATAGTTGGCTCTGATTTACATGTATAATTCTTCTGGAACACCTTTGAACACCGTAAGTTATGTTAGTACAACTTTGTTAAATCTGTACAATGAGCCATGGGAACTGTGTGTGTTCAGGTTTTTTGCAGGTCCAGCAGTTTGAGAACGGATATTTGATACTTAGAAATATCTGCAGCTTAATTCTTGTTAGCATTGTCAAGTGAACAGTGATTAAAGTATTCTTTCATTTGAACCTAAAGAAGCTTTACCATAACAAGAGTGTTGCTCATGTGAGGTCACAGATTCACAGAACGATTTGTCTTGGAAGGGACAATAAAGATCATTCAGTTCCACCTCCCCTGCCATGGGCAGGGTCACCTTCCAGCCAGGTTGCTCAAAGCTCCATGGCTTCAAACAGAAAGAGAGTAGGTTTAGGCTGGGTTTAGAGTGGAAGCAGTTCTTCCCTGGGTGGGGGAAGGTGAGGGTTGGAACAGGTGGCCCAGAGCAGCTGGGGCTGCCCCATCCCTGGAAGTGTTTGAGGCTGAGTTTGATGGAGCTTTGGGCAGCCTGGTCTGCAGGAAGTGTCCCTGCACATGACAGGGAGTTAGAGCTGGATGATCTTTAATGTCCCTTCGAACCCAAACCATTCTTTGACTCTGTGATTCTGTTTTTTCTTCTGCAGTGAAACACAGAACAGAAAAATGTAAATTAAGTTCTGACAGAAGAGTTTTGTCACCTATTCAAATACAGCACCTTTGAAGCTACCTACTTAAGGACTCAGCTTTCAAAACACAGTTTCTGTTTCTCATGCTGTCTGGTAGACCACATTTTCTAGAACAAAATAAAATACATTTTTCTAAATCCCTGCTGGTATTTAAGACAATGAAGTATTAGTTAAAACTGAGTAAATGTAAATTAAGAGCTTTGAGATTCTTTTCTTCTAGTACATTTTTGTAATTATATTGGCACCTTAATTATGGATACCTTGGGATATAATTAGACTCTGTGCTTGTATGTGAATCTTTAGTGGTGTATTTAAAAGTTTGTAAGGATTACTGTAAACTAGACTGGTCTGTCTGAATAGTTATGGTCATAAAGTAAGAGGCAGTAACACACGGGAATTACGTGGCTGAAGTAAAGGCTAAGCATGTCTGATGATTGAAGGGGTCTGGAAATAATTTTAATATTGAATTTTCCATTTATTGGGAAAAACCCCTTCATTTATTTTCCTAGTCTTTCTGAGAATACTTTTGATACTTGGGTAGGTCTGGGTACATGACTGAGGGAGAGGTTGTTATTAAGGGTTAATTGTTGCAATGTAATTGAGGTTTATTGAGTGAAGAGCTGGCCTGTTTTTTATTTCCCCCCACCTTTTGTTAGATGAATTGATACTTCAGATTTGTACTGTGTGGTACTAGATAATCTGTTATCATTAAGTAACTTCAGCCAGCCAGTGAAAAAGAATAAAGGCATACAAAGCTACAGTATTAAACTGAAAGTATTTAATTAAAAACTTGTTTCTAAAATATTCTGAACAATATTATGTTTTTCCCCAGCCAAATTTCATTTAAAATAAATACAGATTTTTAAAGTAATTTCCCCATAATTAAAATTTTTCTTATTAACATTCCAGTAAAGCCAGTACTGTGTGTGCTTCATCCTGTTAACATCTTTGGGATTTTTGCAAGTGGAAAAGTTTATTAGGAATATGAAGAAGTACTTACTTCAAGACTGTGTGACACATTTCCACTTTATCCAAGAAACAAAAGATTTTCCTTTCTTTTGAGAAACAAAACACTGATCTGCTTATGTGCTAATGTACAGTAGAGTATCAATATACCAAATATCAGCAGTGTTTGATTTAGAGCTTTTTCTGGGTATGGAGCTTTTTTTTTAAGAGCTTTTTTAAATTTTTTTTTTATGAAGTTTGATTCTTATCAAGTGCAGATATTTAAATGTCACTTTCCAGTCTCTGTAGTAGTTCCTTGTTTTATAACCTGCTACCAGTGTGATTGTGACCTGTTGCCTGGAAGAAGGAGCACATGGTCATGTGAAACTTACTTAGCTATTGTTATTTTTTTATATTTTCTTCATGATGTTTATTGTATTTACAAGAGGAAGGCAGGCTTTAATTTGTGAATCACAGTTTGGAGAAGAATTTGCCTTTTCAGATGAAGCAGAACAAAAGATGCACATTTTAAAACAAATTTTATTTTGAGTTTTTTCTTTTGATGTGCTTTGTCACAAACCTTATGTGAAGTAACAGCTATATTTGTATCCCTACCTATTTGTTTCCAAGTATATGAAAAAAATACTGTGAATTTGTGTGCAGATCAAGTGATACTGTCAGTCCACATTGGAACTCACTGCTTAAAGTAAAACTGTGTTTTGTTCCTTATTTGGACCATAAGAACCAAGTTCTAGAGCAATGGCCAGTGCCATGGATTCCAATAAATGTTTTAGGTTTAAGTAATAAACTTTTCACAGTTAGCCAGGATTTTTCATAAACTATCACTTCTTTCCAAATACAATTTCTCCTGCTTCCATTGCTCTGTGTTCCCTACAGTTTTGTACATTTGAACAGAAGCATGGTGACATTTCTGGCAGGTGAATCTACCTAAATGATCTTTCCCTTTATGACTGCACTTGTGGCATACAGCAGCAAGCAAGAGAGGAAAGTACTTGGGTTACTTAGGCAGCATTAAGTGTCTTTCCTTAAGATGGTTTGTGTGGCTTCATCTGAAGGGGGAAGTGTTTGATTTTTCAGCCTGATCCATTGTTTTTCTCTCCCAGAGCAGTGATGCTGCTCTGGAGCCAGGAGGAGGTTCCAGGGATCTCACCATGGGAGCACTCCCATGACACTCAAGTAGAAAAGCAGAGTCAGCCTTAGAGTTTTCAGTGTGTTTTTTTTTCAAGCTGAATGCTTTGAAAAATGCACCTTTCTTGAACTCCAGATGTCAGATAGGTGGGTACCAGAATTGGGAGAGAGTCTGTGGCTACAGAAACATTTCTGAGAGGGTTTTGATGCTGAATAGGTGATAGGCCCTGAGGGCAGGCTGAGGTGTAGGAACCAGACAAAATGGACTGGAGCATAGAAAGAGGCTGAGAAACAGCAACAGCCCAGGAGTGAAAGCTGAAGAGCCTTGCTGAGAAACATGAAAGGGCCTGTGTTCCTGGAGGAATTTCCAGTGCAGGTTTCCTTTATTCACTAACATTCACTGAAATAATTCACTGGAAGCTCTGAAGTGAAATTGTTCAGTGTGTGTTCCAAACTGCTGAAGTGTGTTTCACAAAGACCTTTTCTTCCTTTTGCATGACTTGGGTAGAAAACACTTTTTTTCATAATGCGTCGAAAGAAATCCTCTTCTTTTTTTTTTTCTTCTCCCCCCACTTCCCTTGATGTATTTCATAAATGTTACTCTGAGCATTAAGACAATGACATAGCAGTTCACTAACATTCCATTGCAAAATTTTATAATATGGGGGGAGGGTTATGTGTTAAAGCCAGAGAGAACCTGGTGTCTGAAGAGCAAAGAAAACTCACTAAAGGAAAATCAAACTGTCTCTCCAATCAAGAATGTACCTTCTTCCTTGGTAATGTGTCATTTTGCTGGTGGGACTGACCCATCTTGGGGCTTTGCTGTAGAACATGAGAATGCAGATACTTGGGCCCTCCCTTTCTCCTGTTCTTCTGTGCTTAGCAACGATGGCATAGTCCTTCAATGTCTACAAAAGAGGGAAAATGTCAGTGAAATGCCCCCAAAGTCTGAATGTGGAGCAAAGAAATAAAATCTCATTTTAAAATGTATAAAAATAATGAGAAATTTATTTAAATTATTATGCCATTAGTATTTTCAGCAAATAAGAAAACTGGAGCTCTGTATATATTTAAAAAGTCAGGAAACCATACCCATCTCTTAACCAGCATGCCAGCAGTAAGTTTATAAAAATTTACACATGGAAGTGTGGCAGTACCACCAATCTCCTCACCTTTGTAGGTGTTTTAATGCAGCCCTCCTTTTCCAACCTTATTACCACCTCACTCATGGTTGCTTCTGATTTAAATATTTTATATTCAGTCTTTTCCATAGCTCATCTGGGGTTTTTTATTGTTGGTGTTCAAGGGTCTAATTTTGCCTTTTGTGTGATGGTTATATTTTTGAAAAAAGAGTAATCAGTCTTTTGGAGTTAATATTGGTTAGTTTCAGTCAAGGACAGGTCCTCATTATGCTTTGAGCATTATAGAAATAAAAAGGCCTCTTCAGCAGCTTTCTCCTTAATATATAGCACAGGAATAAAAAGAAAAAATACCTCAGTGGGACCAGTAGGTGTATTTGCTCAGCTGTAGTATTGTTTGCCTAGTGTTACACAACTGACTCTAATCTGGGTTTCACAGCAGTTTCCCTTTTATATAGTATTTTATTTAAGCATTTCTGTTAAATTTATCATGAATGTGAGTCACATGGGTTTTTTTGAATGAGAGCTTTACAGTCCAGACTCTTTAATGAAATTAGAATTATAAAGGGGTTCTGATTATTCCAGTCAAAAGAGTCTGAGGCTTTTTCCTGATTACTATAAATTATATTGTGGATTTTCATTTGGGATTTTCACCTATCCTCAAAAATATCTTATAAACATGCTTTAAAACTCAGACTAATATGAGTACTAAAACTTAGTACTCATATTAGTATGTTGGCATCAGTTTGCTTTTTAGCAGTACCCTAAAAACTACTTCTGAGGTTGGTGTACTCAGCAGCTCACAAAATCAAACCATTAGCAAAAAATAGTTTTGAACTCCCTGAAGATTTTGTTATTGACTTCCATTAGTGTAAGTTCTGTCCCAGAGTTGCAGATTGAGCATAAATATTGCAGACATCAGTATGAAGTAGTGCCATTAATGCAGGTGTCGTTGAGTGGTTTTTTAATAACATGGAGCAAATCAGGCATGAGAGAGGCATCTCAGGAATCTTCACAAATGTGGAGCAACTGCCCATCCTGTGCAAGTGCATCACCTCGGTGGGAAATCAGACATTAATTGCATTAAAGCTATTTTTCCTAATAGACCACTGTTGATAGTCATTTATTTATGTGAAAGAATTAATATTGTTTATTTTCATGTATGTTCTTGTCCTCCCCGTTCTGCAGCTCTGACCTGGGAATAAGAAGTAGGCAGACAATAGTAGGTCTGCTGCCAGTAATGAATGTGTAGGTGTTCCATGAGTCATAGTCATGATTAATTATAAAAATCCTATTAAATAACATTAATTGAAGAACTGATGAAGTGGCATGTTCTCAAAGCAGCACTTCACATGAGTGGTTTTTTACCAGTGTGATTTCAGTGATATTAATGGTTTCCCTCAAAGATGTCACTTTCCCCTTCTGTACATCAGGGAGGGAAAGTAGCTGTTAGGAAATAAAGAAATATTTATTTCTTGAAGCATCTAACTTGGGTAAAATGACTTGATACACTACATTGCAGTGTCATGGTCTCATTTCAGATACCTGTATTCAAGCTGCAATCTGGATGCTTTTTAAATAAAACTGCAAGTGCTTCCCCATCTAGCCTTTCCCTTTCTACTTTTTAATTATACTTTAATATTTATGTTCAAAAATTTTCACCCACATTGCTTCAGTATGGAATTGTTTTGCAAAGAACTGGGAAGAATGACAGAATCTGCAGAATAGTGAATCTGAATCTAAGTACCGAATCCAACCAAATATCCAAGCAAATACTGAGGGCTTTTTTTCTTTCAATTACTGCAGGTTGTTACAGAATATTAGATGTTTTTGGATGTTTTTGTGTGGTATTTCCAGGGAGATGTGTTGACAAATTATAAACCTTTAAAAACAAATAGAGAACTTCTATAGAAATGACACAGGAAGACAGTTCAGTTGTTATTATTATTCTTTGAGCTTTGTGAGGCAAATGCTCATTTTCCAAAATATAAATGGATTTGATACATTCGATAAGTAGGAGTTTCAGTTTTCTCAAATGTCACACCAGGTGAGGTTTTTTAATGGGAGTTTGTGGGAACTCAGCGCACTTCTCCTGAGGGCCAGAGCTACCGAGAGAACCCTTGGGGAGCTCGGGAGCCTTGGGATGTTGCAAAAAGTACCTGGTGGCTCGACTTTGACCCTGCAAGAGATGTTCCACCTATATGTGGGGACATAAGAATCACTGGCGTGTAAAAGATATAGAAATAGAACATTTATAAGCTTAAGCACAGTTTTTAGGATTTGGTACAGGGGGGTTGGAAAAGAACAAGATGGAGGGAGTTAGGGCCTGCCACATGGCTTTTCCTCCTTCTTCTTGTCTTCCATTTTCCGGGTGACGTAGGTATTTTTGATAGGTTTATAGTAAAGGTACACTTAGTAATAAAAATTATAAGTATTGGAGACAAAAGATAAATATAGTCTACGTAAACTTTGTTATAAAAGGAGGTGGCCGCCCTGTGGGCGGTCAGAGTGCCTTTGGCTGCCTTGCTGGTCAGACCCCGGCTGGGCAAAAAGAAAATTTTTGTAGATAAGAAATAATAAACAACCTTGAAGACCGAACCTGAGAGTCCAGCCTTGTTTTTTGGAGCCCGAAAAGCGAGCCCATCTCACCCTTGTCTGGGCAGAGACAAATAACAGCCCGAACCCAGACATCTGGCTGTCCCTTGGGTGGGCTGCAAGGCTCCCACCGAGCCCTAGGGCTCTCGGAAGAGGACCCGAGGGCTCCCAGAAGAAGGCTCAGAAGAGGACTCTCGGAAGACGGCTCAGGAGTCCTGAGACGGGGACCACAACTGATAGCCTGAAAGAAGCGGAGATTCCCCGGCCTGGGACGTGTGCCAAGGTCACCGCAGATAATACTTTCAGAAGCCAGCCAGGAGTTTGAAGCGACTGCAGCCACTGATAATCCACCTCACTCCACTCTCTGCCGAAAACACCTCGTATCAGGACAGCCTGAAACGGAACCAGAAAGGCGCCTCTGATTCCACCTCCTGAAAACTGCTGGCCAGAATCCAGGACATTTCCGGCTTCCCTGACGACGATTTCGGGCGAGGTTTGAAGTGGGTGTCAGCACGGCACGTGAAACCATTTCGGACGCAAGAAGAGAGCACTGATCCCAAGAGCAGCGAGGCGAGCACTCAGACAGAGGAGAAGGCTCAAGCTGCAAACAACGGTCCAGAAGAAACAAAAGAATAAAGACTTTGGGGATTTTGGTTGGGAATTTACCACAATGTTTCACCTCAAAGGGGAGGTCATGAATTTTGTAATGTTTATATGTCTTACATCATTATGCATTGTCTCAAATGAAAAAACAAATTTACCGGTTAACCAACCAAAAAAGAACGTTTGGGAAGCTTTAGCCCAAGCAGCGAATTTAGATAGCATCTGTCTAATACATTCTAGACCAGGAAAACCATTTTCAGTCTGTATGGTTGGGATGCCAGTGAATGCATGGCCAATTCCAGGACACACTCAGGTTGAAATCTCACAGGTCGTTAAGGATCCTGTGAATGAGTGGTGTGCTTGGACACATCTTCTTCCTGTGGCTTCTACTGAACCTCAGGAATTGGAAATTTTTGGGTCCATGACAATGGAGATATGCATACAGTTTCAGATTCAGGATGTGGCAAGAACAAACAAAACCATCGATGTCACTCCGAATCGTGAGTTCTATAGAAATGCATCAACATGGTGCAGAACCACAATTACAATAGACAAAAGGTCACTCCAAGTACCTGTGCAATTGCCAAGAGGACTTTTCTTGATTTGTGGGGATAGAATTTGGTATGGTATTCCTGCGAATACCCAGGGAGGTCCATGCAGCATCGGAGAGATTTCAATGTTGTCACCAGATTCAAAATTGATGGGAAAACAAAAGTATAAAGAAAAAAGATCTTTACAGCAATATGGTCCAAATTGCGATGACAAAGTGTACACTTGGGACAAGGCAAGAAGAATTGCAGTAGCAATTTTTTCACCTCAAACAGCATCAGGGGTAGCCTTGACTCAGCTGGACCATATGGGTTGTTGGTTAAGCAAACATGCCCATTCAGTCTCTCTTGCACTGAGCGACATGTTAGAAGACATGAGCGGTGTAAGACAGGCAACACTTCAAAACAGAGCAGCAATTGATTACTTATTGCTCACTCATGGGCATGGATGCAAAGAGTTTGAAGGAATGTGCTGCATGAATCTCTCTGATCATTCAAAATCTATTCACGAGAACATCAAAAGAATAGAAGATAGTATTAAAAAACTTGGCGAAGACACAGGGTCTTGGATCGATGACATGGCAAGATTTTTTGATCTTTCTCCTTTATGGAAAGAGATTTTGAGGATAGGGTTCATAGTTTTAGTGGTTCTTATAGTCCTCATGTTTGTTACACCTTGTATTCTTTTGTGTATACGACGTGTCATAAGTTCAGTCACGAAACAGGTGCTTTTTGTGCAAACAGAAGGGGGAGATGTGGGAACTCAGCGCACTTCTCCTGAGGGCCAGAGCTACCGAGAGAACCCTTGGGGAGCTCGGGAGCCTTGGGATGTTGCAAAAAGTACCTGGTGGCTCGACTTTGACCCTGCAAGAGATGTTCCACCTATATGTGGGGACATAAGAATCACTGGCGTGTAAAAGATATAGAAATAGAACATTTATAAGCTTAAGCACAGTTTTTAGGATTTGGTACAGGGGGGTTGGAAAAGAACAAGATGGAGGGAGTTAGGGCCTGCCACATGGCTTTTCCTCCTTCTTCTTGTCTTCCATTTTCCGGGTGACGTAGGTATTTTTGATAGGTTTATAGTAAAGGTACACTTAGTAATAAAAATTATAAGTATTGGAGACAAAAGATAAATATAGTCTACGTAAACTTTGTTATAAAAGGAGGTGGCCGCCCTGTGGGCGGTCAGAGTGCCTTTGGCTGCCTTGCTGGTCAGACCCCGGCTGGGCAAAAAGAAAATTTTTGTAGATAAGAAATAATAAACAACCTTGAAGACCGAACCTGAGAGTCCAGCCTTGTTTTTTGGAGCCCGAAAAGCGAGCCCATCTCACCCTTGTCTGGGCAGAGACAAATAACAGCCCGAACCCAGACAGGAGTTACTTGAAATAGATGGCAGTTCATTGGGAAAACTGTTACCATTACACATCCATGACATCAGTATGTGCCTTGGGCACCTCCAGAATGTTCGCTTCATGTCAGACATAAAATGCTGTGATGGATAAATCCCCCAGAAAAGGTCAGCCCTGGCAGCAGTGCTCCCTTGTCTGGGAAGCTGAAAGGTCAGGATTCTCAGGATTCTGGTAGGACTGGAGGCTGAGCATCTCACTAACCTGTGGTTGGACTTTCACTCCTAATTTTATGTGAGCTTGTTGTGTGTGGTGCTTCAGGAAGTTCATTTCTGTATGTGAGTGCTCTGTTACAGTCTTAGGCACCAGTTGAGTGTTTTTCAGCCTTTTCTGAACTCCTTTAATTGAAATAAATCAATTTTGTGGTAAACCATCTCTTGCTTTATGGGTGTTTTAAGTAAAATACTCATCCTAGTACTGTGACAGAATTGTTATCTTAACACTGTCACAGCATTAGGATGTCATCTGATACTGAGATTTCTATGCCATCAGATAAAATTGGTTTTAGAAAACAGTGCAATCATCTTGATTGTTTTAACCATCTGAACAGCTCTCTAATACTACTGGACTGCTGACATGAATTAGCTGAGCAGCCTGTGTCTCTTGAGGAGTTTATTTGTAGATGATGATGATGATTAAGCCCAGGAACCTCAGTGAAGTGGACTCTTCCCTGTGTCAGCTTGGGGACAGTCTGTGTTTAGGGCTTGTGACCTTACAGCCTGGTCTGTGTGGCAAATGCCCTGTCCAGAGCATAACACAGAGTCCACAATAGAGCTCTCAGAATCTCAGACTGGCTCCTGCTCTCTCTCCAGGCACCACATCTTTTGTTGACCCAAATTGTTTCCCCTTCACTAGCTCTGATGTATTATTCATGTTATTTCAATGTGGTTTTACTTTTGATAAAGGAATGGGATTTCCCCATTTGACTGTAAACATGGTGAGAAAAAGCTTTTAGGACATTATTCTAGCCCTAGTTTAGCTGTAACCAGCTGAAATATAAATATCAAAACCTCCTTGTCCTGTCATTAGAGATTAAGGAAAAGCATTATGAAGAAGTAGGACTGTGCTTGGTTTGACTTTGTTCCACAAATGAAACAGAAGCTTCATGTAATTGTTTGTACCTTTGCACGTAACAATGTTAAAAAACCCACAGAATCTTGTAGTGGAGAAAAATGAGTTTAATGTTAAAGAGACCAAGTAGGAATTGGTGCTGGAACAGAAGAAAATATGTACATCTACTAGGGAATCTGTGACATATAAAGCATAACACTAATCTCTGGCAGTTCTTTTCCATTTGATGGCACTAACATTTCTATAATTAAGAGCAATGGAATTATTTAGAGGAAAACTGTGTTATAAACCATTCTTTTTTTAATTGAACAGCTGTAATTTCTACCAATGGAGCAAACTATATTATAAGAAAATGATTATTAGTTTAAAATGCAAAGTTAAATGAATGCAAAATTAACAAACAGATGGTGAAGAATTATTGTGCTTTATTTTACTCCTGGGTAAAAGGGCTCATGCAGGATTGTAAAAATGTCATCACACTTCGTAAACCTGAAAGCAAACAGAATTTGCAGTTGTGCACATCTGTTTTGGGACGGTGCTAGAGGGTTAGAAGAATCAATGTTGTTTTCAAATAAGGACATTCATCAAAAGGATATCATTTACTTAACAGTTATGGCTTCTGCTAAGCATCAGACTTAATGTTCTGTGGAATTCATTACAAAATTTGGCAGCTTTTTTCTTCACAAGCTACTGAGGCAGCATTCTGCAAAACTGAAACAAACAGCCCCTTCTTACCCTCACCTCCCTGAAGCCCAGTTGAATAACCTGCTTCAATATTTGACCAGTTATTTTAGTGTTTTAAATTCTATGTCAAGATGTTGCACTTCACAATGCTTGCCCAAGGAATACCAGTGAAAAAACAAGATGGAAAAACATGGGGCTTATTTCTTTATTTCAGTGGCTAGTGAGTTAAATAATTATATAATATTTGGAATACCATGTCTTGGGAGAAGCAACGGGACAAATACATATAAGTGACTAATTTAGTCAAATTGAAAAAAAAAGCTAAAAGCCCTAGCCAGATAAAACATGTCAAGTTTTTATTAGGGAAGAAATGATACTAATGTTCAAGCTGGTAGTTTCCAAGTATGCCACCTAATTGCTTTGTTTGAGCTCAATTTACAGGAATTAGTGAACTGAAGATGTAGGATTTTGTTTACGATGACTTTGTGCCATTTGGAGAGTGCAATTTAGGAACAGCCAAGGAAATAGGAATTATGAACAATAAGGTACTGATTGCAGTCAGTGGGGAAGGAATACTAAGGAGGTGCTCACTAATGAGGAAGGTATTAAAGGCAGGAAATTCTTGCATTTTTTATGTCTCTACATAATCCAGAGTTTCTTGTCACTCCATCCCTTCTATTACCTTGTAAATTATATGTATCATTGAGTGTATATAGGGACTTTGGCTGACATTAACTTTCTGTTAAATCAGGGTAATGTATCTTCAAAATCTTTTTAAAAAGAGTGCATTATTAAGACAATAAAATGAAAACACAAAGTAAGGCCGTGTCAGAAGACCGGTTGTCTGCACACAATTAACATCCTTTGCACACAGTTTATGTCTTTTGCACATAATTAATGTCTTTTGTGCCTTGGCCTGGTTATGCATCTTTAATTGTATGATCACATGCAGAACAGTTTGTGCCTAGTTCAGTCCACAGGATGGACATTGCTGCCTTAGTGTAAACCCATTCAATATTCCATTTTTTTCATTATTGTTTAGTGTGTAGGTATGTACACTATGCAGATACTGCTAAAAAGAAAGATTTCCTCATTTCTGCATGATTTTTTCAATAATGTTTTTACTATAATGAACATGTGAATAACTCGTCTGTACATTTTCTTTAAATAGCAGATTTATATGGCCTTGTTATGTGTCTTAGGCTATGTTTTCCCCCAGAGAAGTTGAATTTATTTATATCCGCTAATTTGGATGGCAAATTGAAGGAGTTTCAAAAATACTCAGACTTAGTTAAAAAGGTTGCACTGATATTGCAGTTCTTCCTTCACTCTGGTGCAGTTGTGAGTGCACAATCTATGTAGAAATTAAGGCTGAATTTTTACAGGGCAAAGAAAACTCCAGGCTTTTAACAGTAAGATTAAG
Organism: Fringilla coelebs; assembly: GCF_963513975.1. NCBI lineage: Eukaryota > Metazoa > Chordata > Aves > Passeriformes > Fringillidae > Fringilla > Fringilla coelebs. The sequence continues at coordinate 146,675,122 of NC_140028.1, forward strand.
AACTTAAAAAAAAAAAAAACTAAGAAAAATTTTACTTAGTGGCCTGCCCAGTATCATCAAGGAACTTCATGGAAGAAATGAAACTACAACTCTTTTGCAGGCCGTTGCTCTGTTGCAATAACTAAGTGCTTTTCTTCTCCCACAGGCCATCCACGACCTTTTCCAATATTTCCTCTTTTTTCTCTCTGTAAATTAAGCACAGTCTCACAGGTAACAGGTTTCTTTAAGTCAGTGACTCCTCTTAAAAGATCTATTTTATGCAGAAAATCCATGTTTGATCTGTAATGCTTCTTGTGTTTTAGTGCATGCACACGTGTGCGTGTCTGCCCATTCCTTTATCTGTGTCTCCATGCCTTGTGTTGCCTTGTATTTGTCTGCCTGTATCATTTCCTTTTGTCAGGGAGAAAAGGAAAAGGCAGACCTCCCCAACTGCAGGGTTAAAGCCTTTGTGGCTACATAAGGATGCTGCTATTTGAGCTGGCTGGGTGATAGTGATACAGCACTAGGTGTCAGAGAACAGTGTTCTTTTCCTCCTTGTAATCTTCATCCAATTTCTGTTGTCTCAAACTTCTGACTTTTTATTCAGGTTGATATTTTTAGCCACTTCCACTCTTCATGTCTCCTTAACATTTCTCATCCCTTTTGGCTAGGTTCTTTCTGAGATCTGTCCCATCACCATTTCCTGAGTATTAGCACCCAAGTTCCCTTAAGGACTTTATCCAATTTGAGTGCCCAGGTTTGGTTAATTGGCCCTTCGAGTATTATCCCTACCCCTCCTCAGCTTCCATCTCCATCCATGGTTTCTCCTCCCAGCCTCATCAGATTCTTTCACACAGTGAATCCCTTTTGTCTCTTTGCTCCTTACTTGTCCATCTGCCTGTGTGCTGGATACTCCTATTCCCCAGATGATTAAGTGACAGTAGTATCAAGATCCTTAGGGATGTCTGCTTTCCATTCCAATGGCTTTTTGTGCTTAGGCTTAGAGTATTTATTACAGACTTCCTCCCTCTAATCCTTATCAGACTGAAGGAACCTTTGCAGGAGGTACATGGTGTCCAGTCAGTGCTAGAAATTGGAGAGGATCAGTCATGATCAACGAGGGTAGGTTTTTCTGTGATTTTTCACTGACAAACTTGTGGAAGTGTGTTGCATTAAAAAAAAAAAGAGATTGTTTTCTCAAGCTTGGTCAGATCTGGATAGATCTGTAGGGAAAGGGCAGAAGTTGCATACCCCACTCTAAAACTCATGACAAATTACAAGTTCCATGAATGAGGTTGTTTTTAAGGGCAAAATGTTTTTGTTCATTACTTTCCTGTTGCCAGAAATGGCTGGAAAGTTTTGCCTAAGTGTTCCAAAAATATATAAGAGAATTTAGAGATGTGTTGTGAGAAGTTTACACCAACTCTTTATTGTTCAGAAAACTTGCAAAAATAGAAGAGGATTTAAATGAAAGTATTTTTAAACAGTCTCCATTAACATCCCTTCTTTGATAGTGCTGTGCTGACAAAAACTTTGGTGTGGACTTGGCTGTGGTACCAGTAAAGAACTTGAGTCAACATTGGACAGTTCAAGACTCTCATCTAAATTTTGACCTCCCTGTGGATGTGCCTACCTGTGAGCTGTGTTCCAGCTCCAGCTGCAGGCAGTGGAGATCTGGCCAGTGTTGTCAGTGGAGCCTGAAAATGGTAACCCACTGTTTGGCCAACTGAAGGGCCATGAAGTAAATTCCATGCAATGACTGTGCCTTACTAAATATAATGAAGTTTGGATGCTCTCATCAAGCCTTGTGTTCTCTGGAAGCTCAGTGTGACTGTATGAGCAGTAAATTCTCCTTTTATTTTAAATGCCTTTATAAATGTACTTATGGCATAACCTATAGAATGGTTGAGCTACTTCAGAATCCCTATATATGATTTAGGAGTTTAGGAGCTGTGCTGGGTTTGACAGAAAGTTGACTTCATCCCAGTATGTTCTGCAATGACCAGCAACAGATGCCTAGAGATGATCATTAAACAACAAGCATGTAGCAATGTTTCCCTCAATTATTTTTTCTCAAGCCTCCAACAATTTGTGGCTCAGCCCATGCTCTGCCAACACAAAGAAATGTCTACACACACTTCTTAAGACCTTCTGAGCATGAATCAAATGAAACTGGCATAATAGTCTGTTTTCTGAGCCTGCCAAAAAGCAGCCTCAAACCAAAGCTGATGATTTTTGTTCTTGCCTTGTTTGTCCTGGAGTTGCTGATGCTGAAGCCTAATAACCACAGTTTAAATTACATTAAACATTATTGACCTTCTTGTTGTTGACAGTCTAACTAAACAACAGGCTCATGTGTGCTCTTCTGCCATGGTGGATATTAGATGGGAATTAAGGGAGTTGATAGCTGTGGAAAAGCTCAGCCTCACTCAAAACATTTACATTATCCTAACTCTTGCAGAAAGCGAGGAGGTGATTAAAAAAAAACCCCTTTTTCTTCATGAAAGTGTGAAAAACGCAGCAAAGGCAGAGCCTGTGAGGGAAATCATATCCATGCAGTTATTCTGCTAGCTTATGTAATGATGAGTAAAACACAGCTCTGAGGCACCCAAACCCTTCCATGGAGCTTCTGAATAAACAGGGTTTGGGAACATTTCAGGTTATATGAGGAAGAACTTGTGTGCAATAAAGTTTGTATGTTTTCTCCTACCTATTTCAAGTTTCAAATAAAAAATGGTATCTTAATTTGCAAACTTGATTCTTGCAGGTTTTTAACCTGTTCACCACTCTTACAAAAAACACCCCTCCAAAACTTGAATGCTTTTTTTCTCTGAATTCTTAAATGCCTTAATAGCAACACAATTTTTTTAATGTACTTTTTAATGAAGGTGAAAAAGAGATGCAACTGGTGTGAATGAGAAACAAAGTAGCGACTTGTAGAGAGCCTGAAATTTCCACTTTTAAAGGGACTTCTGCTTTCTGCCTTGATTGCTTGTGTTGAGTTACTTTGTTAAGGTTTGAGGAAGAGGAGTAACTGATCTCTGATTGACTTGCTTGTTACAAATTGAAGTAATTTCCAAATTTGTGACATGAGTCATATAAAATTAAAAAGCTAGAGGGTAATTTCCAGTACTCCTGGAAAGGTGTTCTGTTTAGTACTTCAGTAGTTCAGTGGAAAGCCATTAATTGTTTTTATGTTGCCATTTTACTGCATTGTGCTCTTTAGTGCTTTATGGTACTTAAACCAGTGTATTTGACATGAGAGGTGCTAATGGTCATTAGTGTCTGCAAGCAATATAAAGCTCTTTCTAGATGATGGAGTAACCAATGAAGATTATCAGAACCACCACAGAACATACTTCATTAATCACTGTTTACATAAAAATTTCTTCATGCTCTCATTAATGACAGGTTGTTAAGGTCCAGTTCTCTTCAGTCACAGGTTTGTGGGACAGCATTTCCCTAGAGCTAAACTGTTTGAAATTTGCTCTTACAGGTAATACATTAAATTGTTTAACCAAGGACAGATGGCTTGTGTGTATTTTTGGTACACTATCATAAAATGAAAAGTTCTTATTGTTCTCCTAGGTTGTGTCACCTGATCTTTTTTAAAGAAAAAGTTCATAACCAGTGAAAAACTTGTCATTTGCGTAAGAACATTTTGCAATTTAGGACACTAACCAAGCTGCAAAGTACTTACTCAAAGGCTGTATTTTAGCCTTTCTTGAATATCTGCCTTCTAAGGGCTTTTACTTGTCTGGTTGCTGAGACACTAGTACTACAAAGTAATTCTAAGTGCAATAAAATAATGGTAAAACATGACCTCTGATTAGTTCTTAGTACTATCTGGATAAACTCTTACATTGTCTTACAGGCATCTTTTTATAATTAGAACAGGATTTTGGAGTACTCTAAAGTATGGAGCAGCAGGAAGGTTAGAAATACATAAACAAAAAGCTGCTGCTCTTGTCACCATTTTCCACTTTGGCCATCTGTTTCCAGTAAAGCCAGTAGGATTTATGGCATCAGCTGAGCTAACCAAGGCAGAATTAACATTTTTGTTCAGCTGGTTTTGGTGCAATTACAGTTGTAGCAAGGAGGTTTTTGAGTTTTTGTCTTCCTGGAAATCTGTGTGGTTTCTGCCACTCTTCTTTCATGGAGGATGTTCTCCCATAGACATAGAGCTAGAATACAGAGAAGGTGACTGATCAGGTTTTGTTTTCTGTTGGTTCACTTAGTTCTTCCTCTTCCGCTGTATTTATACAACGTCATATTTGAGCCAGTGGGATTAGAAAATAAATGGAATTTTAAAATCGAATTTTAAAGATGGCATAGCTTTTGCTTTTAAAAATCAGTTCCTTTTCTGTCTGAAAAAGCAGATGTAAAAACCAAAAAAGTGAAAATTATCTAGTAGAAAGAGGAGTGGATAGTTTTTAAATGATGGAAATCCCAGTAGTAAGAAGTAGCACAAGTAGGGATGGACTCAGAGCTTTCTTGCAATGGACAAGTGCACATGGAATTTGCTGAAGGGAACAGTTGGTAACCACTGAAGGACTTCCTGAGTAGGAAAATAGTCTTCTAGCTCTGCTTTAGTTTATTTCCTTGAGTGTACTATGAATAAGTAATAAACTATCTCTCCAGCTTTCTGCCACCTTGTAAAGTTGGGTTTTTTTTTCCTGTAGAACAGGAATGTAAAATTATTTGATCCATAAACAAAACAGTGTTTGTTTTGCTTTGACAGATTACCATTTTTCAATAGCTGCCCTTCAAATTCAGCTTCCACCCCTTTCCCATAACACCTTATTTTGTGCTCATCCTAATGAAACTGGAGACTCCAGCCTGTCCCTGGCTCTGGTACTGTCCTCATATGGGCATGCATCTCATGGGCAGCATTATTTATTGCTTCATTCCATCTCCTGCTGCCATGGTGCCATATTTTAGCAGTAGTAAAGTAGTATTTGTTACTGATTTTATTTAGCAGAGCTTTTAATATTTTTGTTTAATTTAATACATTTCTGCTGTTCTTTTGGGGTCATAGCATGGAGCCTGGCTTCAGAGGAGTGTTGGCTTCTAGTGCTGGAAAAGTAACTCTTCTCACCAACATCTGCTGCCAAAAAAATCCCTTTGGGCATTAGTTTCTTCAGACTGCTTTATCTCTCACAAATTCAGCAAATGTTGATATTCTGTGCTTTTTATTTGCTTCAGATGATACATACCACATTGTTTTCAAAGTGTGTTTCACTTATCTGCCAAATGCTTTTCATTGCCAGTGCAGTTTAGCAGATGGGTTTGAAGGGTTCAATTACATGTAACTTGGGCTTCCATTTTTCTTCCAGCATCTTTATGTGGTTCCTTAAACCAACATCAACATTTTTCAAGGTTTTTTAGTAATCCTGTAGTTTCCTAATTTTCAGTAATTTCTTCATTTATTCATAGAACATTTGGAAAAAGTTACATTCTGATTTTGTAGTTGCTACGTACCATGGTTGATTGGTGGTTTTGGAAAACAGATGTGGTATTTAAAATGCCATTTATATTGCTATTTTATTCCATTATTCCTAGCTTTTAATATATGTTGGATTATTTAAATGTTCTTTCCTAATTTTCTTTTCCTGATTAAATAGCTGCTAAGGGTCAGTGATGGGATCCAGCAAAGTCTTGTTGAATACTTTTTGAGGGATACATTTTGGACCTTTGCTCCTCCCAAGTTCCCCTTCCTGGTTTTGTTTTTTTTTTTGTACTGAATAAAATCTTTGAAAAATGTGTGGCCTGTAAGAATTGTCTTAGCTAAACCTGGTCCATCTCCATAGGTTTTCAGAGCATCAAGAACAAAATAGGTTGTGTGTGGCTCAGAGTGGAGCTGCACTTCTTCATGATGGAAGCTTTGGGCTGTATTTTCATAGGTTTACATCTAAGTTCAGGATTTACCTTGTGCAGCATCCTCAGCAAGTGCTCATTGAAGGTCTCATTTCCTAAAGGTAGTTTCTTGCAGGATTTTGGTTTTGTTGGCAGTCCATAAATCTAATGACCATTGCTGCTGCCTTGCTCTCCTTCAAGAGCTCCATGTTATTATTTGCTTATCTTGTTCCCTCTCCTCTCCTCTGCATTTCAGCTGGTAAAGTAACAGGATACACCTTACCTGCACTGTCAGCAGGTGATAGACATGGGTAGAGGTGAGATGTCCTGCAAGTCACGGAACAGACTAAGCATTGTAGCCCACAAACTTGGCAGTAGTTCTCCTTGGTGATACCCTTTAATTTCTTTGCCAGAGCATTTTCTCTCTTTACACAGCAGTTCTGTTTAGCATACGCTAATATTTTTTCTGTCTCTTGTCCATGAGTTGTGGTGCAGGCAGATATTTTTCTGAAGATGTTCATTTCATCTAGTTTTAAAGAATATCAAGGTAGCTGTTGACACAGCTTTGTGATTTGTATTTTCATATGGGCTGGTTTTGATATCTGTGGACTTGTAGTACCACTATTTCATGCCTAATTTCATGCCAGGCTTTGAAACAGAGAAGAATTATGGGAATAAATATTGTCTGTATTCTAAGAATTAAGCAGATGCAGTACATAACTTTTCTTTGATTTGGTTTATGTTTGTATTTGGATGTCACTTGACACTTCAGCTAGTAATCAAACATACCAGTGTTAGTGTTGTATTTTTATTGTGAAAAATGAGAGTCCCTGAGCTCAGTTGTTGCTGTATATTATGTATGCCTTCCTGTGAGCTGCTGACCTGTTTTTTCTTAAGTTTACTCAAAATCTTATGGTGCTGTGCCTTAAAAATTATTGTTGCCTTGGTGAAAAAGTGCAAAAGGATGTTACAATGCTTCAGGGACTGTAATGAATCTGAAAAAGAAAAAAGACTGATTAACTGAATCAGAAAGGTGTGGGTGATTTTTTACAAGCAGACTGATAGACCCTGCTCTCTCGTGAGTGGAGAACTGGAGGATCGTTGCGTAGTTCTTTCTGAGAAATTATTTCTCTGGTGTCTAATAATAATGTGCTTATTTATGACTTCTCAAAGTTTGGTGGTGATATTTGTGTAGTCTTGAAAGGCAAGATGAGAAGAAAGTGCAAGGTTATGTAATGCATTATTGTCCCAGAGAGAATTGTGTAATGCCAGTAAGAATTTTGGGAGAACATCATACTTGAGTTCCATTTGCATTTCTGATTACAGTGTCTGTGGTTTTACATTACAGCTTACAGAGCCATGTGGTTTTTAGTCATAACCTATTGACAGCATGGTGTCGTCTGCCTTTATTTTCAGAATAAGTCTCCAAGCCCCATTACTGAAGGCATAGCTCAAGTTAGATAACACAGAATGAAAATCCTTTCCTGTGACAAGAAGAATTGTCAGAGTGCGTTTAGAGCGCACTGTGTTTGGGAGTGCCACTGAAAGACAGCACTACCCACTAGTTTCCTTCTCAGTATTCACTACCTCCTACTGGCCAAGGTGTTCATCTGCTAAATGAAGGGGGAGAACAGATCTGGCTAAAAAATGACAAGAAAAAGGAATTTTTAAATGACTTGTTCTGTTTGTTTTTCAGCGATGTGCATTTTGTAAGCACCTTGGAGCCACTATCAAATGCTGTGAAGAGAAATGTACCCAGATGTACCATTACCCCTGTGCTGCTGGAGCAGGCACATTTCAGGATTTCAGTAACTTGTCCCTCCTTTGTCCAGACCACATTGATCAGGCTCCTGAAAGATGTAAGTACAGTGTTCAAATGACACAATTAATACCAGGTTTTATGAAAACTGCACTGTCACAGGATCAGCTTAAGAATGCATTTGTTTAGATGCCCTGTCACAGTTCCCATACCCAAGAATTCATGCATGTTCAGGGATAGAAAATATGTGAGTTATAGCAACCTTCTTGCAAACACTTCAGGTAAATAATAGATATAGGTCTCTTAGATTTAGGTCTCTTTATTTTGTACTTGTTCCACAGAGGAGTTGGTTCTGAAGCTCTCAGCTGTATCTTGAGGAGAATAAAACTGTTTCTTTTCTAAGACTTCATTAAGGTTTAAGATGAATTTACTTTTGTTATGACAAGATTAGTTGAGAAAATTGAATTAAAGTAGTGGCTATTAAATATATTAATTAAATTTGAATTTCATAAGAATGGTCAAGTTTTGTATGCATAAGAACTACTAAGTAATTTTTTGGGTTTGTTGAATTGTTCATAATTTTGAACAAAATAATAATTGAAAAAAATACTTCTTTTTAGCAAAGGAAGAAGCAAATTGTGCAGTGTGCGACAGCCCTGGAGACCTCTTAGATCAACTATTTTGTACTACCTGTGGCCAGCACTACCATGGGATGTGCCTGGACATTCAAGTCACACCTTTAAAAAGAGCAGGTTGGCAGTGTCCTGATTGCAAAGTGTGCCAGAACTGCAAGTAAGTGAGACTTACAGGACATGGAGGAAGATGGTATGAGATTTATGTGCTGTGGTTTTTGAAATGCATGTTTCATTAAGTGTTTGGGGTATTTTTCCAAAAAGTGTAGATTATTTCCCCATCTTTTCTGTTGTATTAAGTAGCTGAGCAAACCCTTGTATTGGGAGCTTTGTTCTAAAACAGCTGAGCTGAAAGTCCTGTGTGTTTAAGCCCTAGAGTTACCATTATAATGGCAGGTTATGGAAAGCAGCAAAACATTTGATTTTTTTCATCCTTTTATATACAGGAGGATTTTTCTCAAATGTACCAAAAAAAATAATTTTACCGTGGTGCCTTCACAATCTAAGAACCTGTGTTTTTACTCAGCTGACAGTTCAGTTATGCCTGTACCTACACTCCGGACAGGTCTCCTGCATTAGGCCCTCTCATTTAATGTCTTTGAGAGGCAGATAATGAATCATTATGAAAACAAAACCATGGCTTAGTTGAGCAAAGAAACAAAGTGACATGAGTGGCCCTGACTGGGTAGTTGCACCAGACAAAGGCAGAGACAATGAAACTTAGTTGCTGTGGCACTGTAAAGGTTCACTTACAAAATCCTGACTGCGTATGGGTTTGTTCTCTTATAACTTAATCTGATGGGCACTGCAGGGTTCTTTAGTTTGCTTGTTTTTTTTTAAGGGACTTACTGAAAAAGAAATGAGTTTTGTTCAGCTCCAGTCAGATCAGCTGGGACAGTATGAAGGAAAAAACCCACTCTACTGCTGCCTCATGTGTCTGATCAGTCAGTGCTTTCCTGTTCCTCAAGCAGAACACTTGGTGTTTGCTAGCATTCACTCAACCCACTTCAAAAAACGGGTGTTCCCTGATCATGCACAGCAGATAGCAATGAAGCTCGAATAGAAAAGAACGTTCTAAAAAGTATCCCTGAAAATGTTGAATTGGGTAATTACAGCATCTGCTAACAAATCTTCTCTTTAGTGGAAAAGAAGAGAAAACGTGATATGTTCACACCCAGTCCATGGGACCACACGGGTTCTGAGGGAACTGGTGGATGAAGTGGCTAAGCCACCATCCATCATCATATTAGAGAAGTTTTGGCAGTCTGGTGCAGTTCCCACTGGCTGGAAAAGGAGAAACATAGACCCAGTTTTTACAACGGGAAATAAGGAAGATCTGGGGAGCCACAGGCCTATCAGTCTCACTTGCCAGCCTACCAAGGTCATGGAGCAGATCCTTCTGGAAACTGTGCTGAGACACATGGCACATAAGGAGGTGATGGTGACAGACACCATGACTTCACTGAGGGCAGTGCCCGAAAAATTTGGCGCCTGCTGTGATGGGGCTTCAGAGTTTGTGGAGTAAGAGCAACTGATGTCACCTACCTGGGCTCGTGCAAAGTGTTCAGCACTGTCCAGCACACTATCCTTGCCTCTAAACTGGAGAGAAATGGATTTGACAGATGGAGCACTCCATGGATTCAGGAGTTGGGGTCGAGGACTAAAGTGGAGACCAGTGGTGTGTGTTGTTCTTCAGGGGTTGGAACTGGGGCTGGTACTGTTATAAACATCTTTGTTGCTACGTGGGCAGTTGGGTCAAGGACACCCTCAGCAGATTTGCCATTGACACCAAGTTGTGTGGGACAGTTGATGCTGAAGAGAAGGGATCCCATCCAGAGGGACCTGGGCAGGCTGGAGAGGTGGGGCTGTGTGACCCTCATGAACTTCAACACAGCCAAGTGCAACCTTCTGCACCTGGATTGGGGCAGTTCAAGCACGAGTACAGGCTGGGCAGAGGGGCACTCAGAACAGGTTGCCCAGAGAAGCCGTGGATGCCTCACCCTGGAATTGTTCAAGGCCAGGCTGGATGGGCTTTGAGCAACCTGGTCTAGTGGGAGGTGTCACTGCCCATGGAACTGGATGGTCTTTAAGGTCCCTTCCAACTCAAACCACTCTTTGATTCTATAATTGCTTCATGTGGTATGGCAGTTCTTCACCATTATTGGAAGAACAGCATTTTAAGCATATCTTCATGCAAAGAGAGGGCTTTTTAAAACACCAAGTCTCCCAGGTAATGAGGTAGTATCTAGCATGTATAATGCCATGTACTGCAAGGCTTTATCTAGGCAAATCTTGTTGCATGTTTACTTACTGCATTAATTTATTTAAACAAAGGCAGAACACAATGCCTTTAGATATTACCAAACTATTTGTCTTGTTCTCAGCAAATTTATTTTATCACTGGAATCTCTGGTGGAGCTCTTTAATACATCATAGTAGAAAAATTGAAATCTCTTCCTTTAATGTTTGTTTTGCTCTTGCAGTCATATTGTCTGACATTGTAGGAGCTCCAATAGTCAGACTTGATGACTCCTTTTTTCCTTTGCAAAATTTACAGTCAGACTGCAGAAACAAGTACAATTGGATGTTCTCTTCAGAAAGAAATAAAAAGTATATTGCAAATTTTGAACTAATTGCAGTACAGAAAGGCCATCAAATATATCTACACATGTGTAAGTGAAAGTGGGCCAATATCTGGTATTCAGAATGGTTGCATAGGCTCAGCTCTTGGTGAATAAACATAGTGGTATGCACTTGTATTTAAAAATTAATTTGAAGGCATTGTCTCTGGAGATATTTGTAAGTAGTGTTTGTATATTTTTATGTACACACCTGTGTCTTCCTGTTTAGACTTTTCTTGAAACAGATATTTTGTTGCTGCTTATTGAAGTAATTTTTGATCACTTGTTACTTTCCTTAGACACTCTGGGGAAGACAACAAGATGCTGGTGTGTGATACATGTGACAAAGGATACCACACTTTCTGTCTACAGCCAGTTATGGATGCTGTACCAACAAATGGTTGGAAATGTAAAGTAAGTGGAAAGGTTTCAGAGTAACTCGTCATCATTTATAAGAGCCCAAACTTTGTTATCCACACTATGCTGTTGCAGGTGTATTGTGGATTGCTGTTGCTCTGTAATGTGATTTGTAATTTCTGAAGGAATCCCACTTGGATGTAAATCCTGTGGCTCTGCAGCTGCTCTGTGGGGGGAGTTGTCAGTGCTGTGGCTGAAGCAGCCTATGTAGGACAGTAAATCAGCCTCCATAGGGAAAGGAGAAATGTAGGATCCAGGTGCAGTGGATAACCTGCGGTTAATAAAAGCTGCTCTTGTGATACAATGGGAACAAAAATGTAAACTCAAAGCTATTATAGTAGTGTATGTAATCCATACTTGAAGTCTCTTGATATTCAACTCCTCCTTGCTTACCAAAACTGTTCTGCAGCTTGTGGGTTCTATGGCATTTGAGGAAGGCAGGATGAATTTGTTGTTTTATCAGTAACTTTGTAAGTAATTGCAGTGGGAAGTCCTTGTATATGAGCTATATGTAATGTTACATCAGTTTGTGGCAGTCATAAGATAGCTGAGAGCATCAATAAACAAGTTTGATCTCATAAGAAATACTCCTTTTAAGTCAGGAGTAGTGTCAGGAAACTTCTTGTTATTGTGCAGGTTATTCATGCTCTGCTATCAGATCTTGGCTAATTTTGTGTTATCAAGGGCAAAAGCTATTAAATTTAATTCAAAACAGGAAAATGTCAGTTAATGGCAGTTCTATCACATTGTGAAATATCATAATTAACTACTAAATTCTTGTGATCTCTAGAACTGTAGAGTATGTGCTGAGTGTGGCACACGAACAAGTTGTCAGTGGCACCATAATTGTTTGGTATGTGACAGTTGTTACCAACAGCAAGACAACTTATCTTGTCCTTTCTGTGAAAAACTGTGCCTCCAAGACTTCCAGAAAGATATGTTGCATTGTCACATGTGCAAAAGGTAAGTATCCAGCTTTTGTTAATTTGTACTAAAATGCATAAAGCTTATGATGAGCAGTGTGACACTGATGGGTTTCTGGGAAGGATGTACAAGTGTTTGATGTACAGCGCCACAGGATCTTGGGCAGCTCCTTGATCCTTCATCCCTAAATACAATGAACAATAGCTTTATTTTAATCTTAGCAAATAAGTATTAATTGGCAGTTACTTGAGGGTACCTGGCAGTTACTTGCTGCAAGCTGCTGCTGCCTATTGAATTTAACCTATTTTGTGAGGAAGCAGGCTGAACAAGTCATTGTCCTAAAGTTGAAAGACTCTTGTTTGCAGTAATCTGGATTGTTTTTGGGTTTTTTTTTTTACTTTTCAAGTTTATGTTTTCTGTTTAATTTTATGTCTTTTGCTATTTCAGTAATTAAAAAAAACTAAAAATGCAGTATTTGGAACATTTTAAGAAAGTAAGCTATGTTTCTTATTCAATAATATTGTATCTCACTGTGCAGCATCATGATGATGCTCTACATCTTGTAGAGTCTGATTGGCTTTAGGGACAATTTTGGTCTTCATGTTTAAGTTTGTTCATTGTTTGACATGCTAACATATCATGCTTCTTTCTCTAAAGTTCTCCATAATCAAGCATTGGTTGAAAATCTCTATTTCCCCATAGGAATGGGAAATAGTACTATTTTTAATGGATTTTTACTATGATGCTTTATATTTTCATTAATAAAATCACAGTTACAATAAATTAAATCACAATAAATTAATCTCCCCAGATGGATTCACATAGATTGTGACAGATCTCCAGGTAGTGAATTGGAGTCTCATTTAAAAGACTACATCTGCACTCTTTGTAGACAAGGAGAAGGGGATCAGACTCAGTCATGTGATGTAATGAACACTTCTGAACTCATTCCTGAACCTGACAGTATAACAGGTAATCAAACTTAAACTTCACAGTTCCAAAGTGCTAACATCAGATGTAATATCTGTAGTCTCACCAAGTCTTTTGTGAACCAGCCACTCAAATTCTACCCTGTGAGAGTAGAGAATTTCATCCCTTCTCTATCTTAACAGCACCTGCTCAGGCAGTCCATGGGTGGTTTCTCTTTCTGGCTTCAGGATCCTGGGTACAAACATGGGCTAGTGAGCACCAGAATTGTGGCTCTCAACCTTCCAGCTCCAGCCTGTCAGGCTGTAGCTGTAAACTTCACTAATTTATTTTGGATGTGGTACAGGTCATAAATGTATTCAGCTGACAATCTGGCTGTTTCACTCATTTGTGCTGGTAGATATTTTTGGAGACATTCTGTTCTCTTGTTTCTGTCTAGCTGCTGGTCAGCCTCATCGTGCCTGTTCTCACTTTATTCAGGAAGGACAGACCACTGGGAGCTGGACTGTGTTCAAGGGACAGGTGTTTATTTAACTGGACAGCTTTTAATAGGTGTCTTTTTTCAAAGCAGTATATGGTCAGTCATCTTGTTTCTGAGTTGTCTAGGTGGACAAATCAAGCAGAAGGTGGAAAGTTGTAGAGAAGTGTAATGTTTTAACAAATAAGTCAGTGACAGTAATGAAGCACAGGGAGGATCTGCTGATCTGAGCCCAGTGGGTCATCCACAAGAGCTGTGTTATAAACTCAAAACAAAATGCTTTTGTGTATTTCACACCATGTGCTCTGTTGGGCAGCACCTACACTCATCCAGGCTGAATTTCCCTGGAGAAGCACAGCTGTGGTTAAATTCAGAAGCAGGTTAAAATGTAACAGATGAACTGCACAGCCACTGCCATGTGCATGTTTTGGGCTTAAGCAGCAGTGCTTGTGCACTGATCTTTTGTTATCCATAAGTATCTGTGGTTTTGAAAGCCTGGTAAATTTTGGCAGGGAGGGGGAAGTGTTGGGCTACAACAAAATCCTAATGCTTGTGTTCAGACTGATGTTTTGTATAAACAAGTCATCCCTTTGATGTTAGCCTGAACATTACCTTTTGTGAGCAGTAAAGACATGATGGAAAAGGTGCTTCTGGAGGAAGGGCAGTGACAGGAGGGAAGTGCCTGTAAATTAGTTTACTCTGTCAGTGAACACAGCCACTGGGTTAGGAAGAGTGACCACTTCGGCCTCTGCAGATCATTTCCCTTCTGAAAGCTTAGGAGAGGCTGTGGACTCCCAGGCAGCGTTCTTAGAGCATTTTGAAGATGTCCAGAACAGAACATACACTGGGACAACTCCCAGTCTCCTACAAAAACCCCTTTTGAGTAGGTAGCAGGTTAATCTGAAGGAAGGCTGAAGTTTTGAGCAATGCTTCCGTGAGGATTTCTAGCTAGTAGAAACGTTGACAAGCAAGCTCCTGTCCCCAAGGAAGAACAGGACTCATCTCACCTGCTAGGAGTAATCTGGAGCTATTACATCAGTAGAGTCATGCAGGGTTTTATACCCAGGAGAGCGCTTCTGTACTTTAAAATCAGATTTGGAGCCAATCTAAATGATCATTTTTTTAAAGTTAAAATATCTCTTTAAAATTGACGGAGTCTGAGAGCAGCTTTTAGGGTGCTAAAAGTAGTATCACCTAATAGTTGTTGACTTTTTGAACTTAAAAAAGACTGTCTTGATGCAGAAAGCTGTATTTGTTCCATCCATGGAGGATCAGTTCTCTTCCAGTTAATGCTTGCTATACACTTTGTTTTCCATACTTCATCTAGTGCATTTTAATGAATTTCTTTAACTGAAAGAGCTTTTACACAAGGGAAAAAAAATTCCTGTTTCTGTGCTCTATAATGATCCTGTCAGCCAAAAAACACTCAGTGTAGTGTCTCTGTCATGCAAAGATTAAGATACGTTAGTTCTAAAGTGGCAAAATTCAGTTTTCATCTTGTTGAATACATAAGGTGAAAATCAGTGTTGCCAGTGCTGATGGTAGGTGGAACTTTATATCTATGCCATAATCCACTGTAGTATTTGTATACAAATTTGAAGCCTTCATGCTGCCAGTTCAGTTGAATTTTATAGACTTGGAATTAAGAAAATTCTTTCTTGTATTGCTCACACAGTGCAGAAGTCTGTGACTGTGTGCATTTTTTAACTATTGGGTGTATGTAATTGCCTTGCAGACATCTGAAAGCTTCAGTGTTAATGAATAAATTGTTCTTAATTTTTGAGGAGTACTGTGTAGTCTCCTTAACCTTCTCACTGACCTGACTTGTCCTAAATCCTGTCATCATTAAATATCAGTCTCTCTGTAGCCAAAAGGTCAAACAGTGACAGCAGTTGCTGATGCCAAAGTAGTAGAATAAACACAGCAATTTTAATAACTGCTTTGCTTCTCCTTAAGCTTGTACAAATGAAATGGAAATGGAAAGTGCTGGAGAGGATATGGCATTTCAGGAACAACCCATTGCAGGTGATGGCCCTGATCAGGAATCAGCTGTTGGGTGTGTTACAGAAGGTAAGAAAGAGTTTTACACTCTGATAAAACACCAGTTCAGAACTCTTCAGAACCAGTACCTTCTTCCAGTCAGTAAGGTTTGCAGTGCTTTATAAATGAAAGAGGAAAAACACCTATAAAAGTAGAGAATAGGAGACACATTGCAACAGTTCCATCTGAGTCTCAAGCAAGAGGATTAGCTTCTTTGCTTGATAAAAGAAGTGTTTTACTGTAGGCAAAGAGAGTCTTTAGAATATTTGTATGGCTTTACTTTCATTTGTTTGTTTTACTTTTTTGTTGTGACTGGATTTTTCCAAGCTGGAAAAACAGTTGAATGCTTTGTATGCTGGAAGTTTATTGTAAAACCCAATGACTCGTTGCTATTCAAATACTGTCACTCACACTTTCTCTTATACTTGTAACTCCACATGCATCTTTGGTTAAGGATTTTCTGGGGGTTTTTTGGGGGGTTTTTTCCCTTTGTAAGTAAAAGATGATCTTTGACAGGGTTGCAGCAGCTGATAATTTCTGTTTTGGGAGAAACTGCATCTTACCAAATGCACAGGGAGGAGCAGCTAAAGAAGGAAGGTGTGTTAGTGACCAGTATCAAGGGTAAAGAACTTGCCAGTATGTCCCATTCAGATGTTTGCCTAATTCAGATGACTTGTCAGTCCCATTCAGATGTTAGAGAATGGCTGTTGTAAGGGGAGACCAGAAACTTGTATTTAAATACAAAGTAAAAAAACCCCAACTTTTCAGATTAGCTGTGATTACTCAGTTGGGCATCACAGTGGTAAAAAGGCCATGACTTAAACTGTGGAGAAATGTTCAGAATACCAGAATAAAATGTTTTCTATGAACTTAGGGGCTGAGGAGGTTGTAGCAGTGTGAGTATAAGAAGAGTGCAAGTGTAATAGAAAGCAAGTGGCCTGGAAGGGAATCAGGGCCCATCAAAGGAAGGTGTGAGAAGCCAAATTCAGAGCAAAGGATGTGGTTCTTTATAGAGTGGAACAAAAACTCTGGAACTCCTTGATAAAGAAAGTTATGGATGAAAGGTTCTTGATTTGGTTCAAGAGAGGGCTAGATAAATATTTTTGAAAGAAATTCATAATATATTAGTAGCTTAAATTAAAGCAGCAGCAGCAGTTTTCATATCAGTTGATTTCCTAAACTCTGAAAGAGTTTTAGGAGGAAAATGTTTTTTATTTGTACTTGTCCTGTTCTTAGCTTTTTGGAAGTGTTGGGACAGTAGCTTAAAATACATTAATTTATGATAGCATGCATCTTCAATACACAGAAATTAAAAAGAAGAAATTACTTTTGTCTGCCTACCTGGAATGTGGTTTTAGCTCCTCAAAAATTAATCTTGGGTCTATTTTCCTTTAATTTACTCTGCTGTGTTTTTAGGGAAGAAAAATAATGAACTAAAAATATAGACTACTGTATAAATAGGTACAAAGAAAGATGTTAGTGAAGTATATTTTAGGCTACATATTAAATTCACTGAAGTAAAGTGATATGTGTTGGCCTGCATGATGTGTACCAAGTATACTTGTTGATCAGAACACCAGAAGTTTTTTTCTTCTTCACAGTGAGCCTTTAATATGGTTGTACTTAATTACAGGCATATCACCAGGAGAAAAGACCACACAACTGGAAGCAGAAGTCTCTGTTGAAATCAATTCAGCTGAAATGGAAATAGCTCCTAAAAAGACACCAGCATCTGGTGACAGTCAGACTGAGAAAATGATGGAAGTGGTAGAAGGTGTTCAAGCTGTAGCACAGCAGGAGGTGGACAAACAAGCTGAAGAGACACAGCTGCCTCAGGGTAGTGTGGAGGTATCAGAGGTGTCCACAGCAGACTCTCGGTCTCTGTCCTCAGTACCTGAGACCATGACTGTGACACCAGAAATTCTGGAGACTGAAAGAAAAGGAGATATTTCTGTCACCATAGAGCAACAACTGGAAATAGTAAAAGTGCAGAAAGATTTAGAAAAGGAAGAAACCCCTGAGAAATCAGAAGCACCAGCTCTTCTAGAAGTAGAAACTACTGCTTCAAATGGAGGTGTTGCAAATAGTTCACCAGTCAGAGACAAACCCATAAAACCACCAGCTGAGACTTGCCCCTCGCTTCCCCCGTCACTTAATCTAAGCAAGACAAACGTGTCTCCCTCACCAGATGTTTCTCTAGACTTGCATTCTGCACGAGATGTGCAGCACAGTCAGCCCCCAGTGCTGCCTCCAGCTGCTGGGAGTGCTCTCCCAACCACCTACATATCAGTCACTCCAAAAATCGGCATGGGCAAACCGGCCATCACCAAACGCAAGTTTTCCCCTGGGAGACCCAGATCCAGACAGGTAAGCACATGCACTGTTCCATTCTGTGTTTATTAAATTGCAGCATAATTCCTCAAATTCACCTGTTTCTTAAAATGCATTGATTCTCCTGAGTGTGTAGTTTATTTCTTCAAGGAATTAATGTTCTGGTAAATAAGGAAAAAGCTGTCGTAAAGCTTCTCTGGTGAGAATTTAAGGGTTTTTTTGGCTCATGGTTAAAGCAGACTAGGAGAAAATTTGTTGTGTTTTTCATCTGCTACAAATGCAGATAGACATAATGCTGTGCTATTTAACTTACCTTTTAATATTTTTCATATATGCATTTATTTTGGCTGGTACTTTCAAAGTGTGTTAAAGCTTCTTAAACTGGCTTTAGAGAAGAACCTTGTACATCTCTGTGTCTGTTACTCTGCCAGATATTTTCTTGATCAGCATTTCTGATGGTATGGTAAATAATTCTGTGGTTTTGTTACATTTGGAAATACCATGCAAGAACTGTCTTGTACAAGTCATTGTTGGTTTGACTAGGATTAAATTTGATAAGTGAAAAGAATCCTCAAGTCTGTCACTTTCTGAAACTTCTTTCTCGGTATTTGTATTGTGTTCCAGGGAAAATGATTTATCAATCCAGGGTATTCATTTCTTGTTGGTGAAATTCTATACAAAAAGTGTGTCAGTGTGACAAGTTAGTGTTTCATTTTCTCATCACAATTTATTTTTAGTCTTTGGGACTTCCAGGTTGATGATTTCATGCTTTTCTGGACTTCGTGTTAACAAAGCTTTTTTTATATTGCACAATATTTTCCGTTTTTACATGTCATCTAAGGGTTCAAAACTTTTGCTTCCTAAGGTATGAGAGAGTGTTCTGGAAAGTTTTTCTGCTGTTTCCACTGAGTTTAGGAGATCTGTGTTTGTTGTGCTGCAGTTGGGTTTTCCTGGGTCACTGTATAGTCAGGTATATACATCATATTTGCAGAAATATGTTAATGCCTTAAATTTCTCTTCAGTACTCTTAAGTTCTTGCTCTGGGCTTTTGATGAAGGACTGAAAGCTGTTGAATGATGTTCTGTAGGCTATGAAAAGAAAAGATTTTTAAATGTCCAGTTACAGCCAGGTGGGGGTTTTTTGAGCAAGATGTAATGGGACAAATCCACAATGTGGAAGGCATGTATTTAAATCACTTTGGACTGCAGGCAGAAATAGGTTTAGGTTTATTTTGTGGGGGTTTTAAATTATTCTTTCTGCTGAAAACATTCATTTTTTATAAGAGGATGTACTTTTCCAAATGGAGAGTTGTGCACAGGAGCAGAAGCAGAATCACAGAATGGGTCACATTGGAAGGGATCACAATGGGCCATCTGGTCCAGCCTCCCTGCTCAGGCAGGGTCATCCCAGAGCACATGGCACAGGATTGCATCCAGCCAGTTTGGTTTCCTGTTACATGGGGATTCTGTGGGATAATGTTGGAAGAACACAGTGTTAAATGGTGTTGTATTTATTCTGTGTATCTGAATTGAACAGAATTGAAATAGTTATTTTTGCTATGCCGCTGTGTACTAGAAAGCATAAGATTAAGTCAGTAAATGGAAGGTATTACAAATTCTGGCTCTGAAACAGTGGTAGGTGAAGAGTTGAGAGTATTCTGTAGAGTAATTTTGAATAAAAACCAATAAACTTCTGCTGGTTTTGTAAATGCCATAAATATCATTTTAGTATTATTGCGGGGTGTGTTCCTTGAGAAATACCTTCTTCAGAGATATTTAATTTTCATCATGATGATGTTGGTGATCACTGTTCCACAACACACTGAATATCTGTTGATGTTTTAAGATATTGTTTTAAAAGAGATTTAAGAAGGCAGAGCACTGTGATGGGTTTGGATGTGTGCTGTCTTGGATGGGATGGATTTTTTGCTGTCTTCACTTACATGGTATCACTTAGTATGTGGTTGTAAAAGGTAGATGTTGGAAAAGAAGAGAAAAAAATAATTTTTTTCAAGGATCAGTTATTGTTATGGTTTTCATGCTTGGTGCTTGGTTGGTTTTTTGGTTTTTTTTGGTTTTTGTTTTTTTTTTTTTAATGAGGAGAGCTGTATTTTCAAGTGATTAAAGTTTGTTCACAACCCTGAAATTACATTAAATATTAAATTGCAAATCCAGCTTTGTGCATTTGCAATTGCAGTAGGATTCATAAAGCGTTAAGCAGCTAAACACAGTCAGTGGTAATTTAGTGAGATCTCCTGACCCTTGCTGACACTGGGTTTCCTTTTGTTATAATTTACTTGCAGCTGTGTTGTTCAATTTTGAGGACTCAAGAATATGATGGAGAATTAGAACTTCCTGTTTCTGTCACAGTACATAATTATTGCTGGGGTTCTGATGTAAATGAACTGAATAGAACTTTCTCTTCAGTGTTGTGTGGTAATAGGCATTAATTAAAAGCCAAAAATATAATTAATGCATCTCTTTGATGTAATTCATTTGTTCGTGATATTGTGGAAATGTGTGTTTTTAATTAAGTTTGTCTGACCAAGAATTCAAATTTTTCTGATCTACAATAAAACTTGGATTGAATTTCCAATTTAATTCTTAACAATATGGTTCATGAATCATATACAAATCATTTTGTTTTGCAAGACTGAATATTTCATATTCAGATTTAATATTCTTTTAGCTTTTTAATCTTTTGAATATATTTAATCACTAGAAAAGTTATCTTCCTAAAAGGAGAATAATTTTGTACCTCCAAACTAAGAGTAGGTAATTTTAGTTGTTAAGTATTTTCTGCGTGTTTAAGATCTTAAATTTTGACACTGTGAGCATATTGCCTCCTTTATAGATTGATGTAAAGATTGCTTCTTTGATAAATTGGTTTTCTTTGTGTTGCCACTTTATAAGAACAGTTACCTACCATGCATTATGAATTTTAGAAGTAATAAGGAAACTAATTAAAATTCAATGAAACTTTGAACTTTACCTGCTAAAATTGACTGCTACTTTATATTAAAACTAGGGCTGGAATAGTTAAGGCAAATCTCCTGTGCCACAGACCTGCTGATGTAGTTGCCTACCAGTGTATCGAGTTTTCTTCTTTCCCCCCATTTCTGACATGATGTCCCTGTTGTGTCAGGAATGTTCCGTCCTTGTGCCCTGGGTGTGAACAGAGACTAGTCCATCTCTAGGTCTGAAGGTGAGAAGGTTTCTGCCCAGCACTGTTCCCCTGTTAGAGGGTGATGAACCTCTTGACCTTCTGAGTTGTCTGCATGATGATCACCTATCTGCAGTCAAGGAAAAAACTAGGGTAGCAAAATCTTCCAATCCAGGGTGTTGGTTGCAGCACACTGAGTGGAACCCTTGAGCAGCTGCTGTCAGGAGCTGTTCTGCTGGAGTGGGTTTTGAAAGCCCCTTGGCAGAGGGGAGGCTTTGATGGCCATTCCTAGCACACAGGTGCTCTGGGCACTAAGCAGTTTGTAGGTTGTGTGTCCAGTTACCACCTCGTGTGGGCAGAATTGTCAAATTGTTTTTTTTTTTAAGTGTTATGTTGTCCATATTCCTTTTCCTGTGCAGGCAGAGCTAAACTCCCAGAAAGCAGATTTATGCTGAATATCACTGTGTCCACACGCTGGGTTGTACCAAGTGTTGGTGTTTTTACCTTGAGACTTTTATCCATAATTAGGATTTTAGGTCACTGACAAGCTTTCTGGTTTGGGTGCCAGATCACTTGAGGGATAGCCCTGTTTTCAGAAAGTGCACCTGTTAGCAAGACGCCTCTTTACAGTTCAGGATGAATGTATGTTTTGATGGAGTTGTTGATTCCAGAGAAATTCATTTCCCACACGTTCTTGTTGGAGAAATTGCATTTCAGAAAAGGAAAAAGAAACCCCAACATATTTTGCAGAGCCATCTCGTTTTCCTTGATTCTGCTTCTTATTATTATTGTATATCCCAGTATTCAAAGGTGTAAATGTGTTTGGGCTTGCCCTTGTGAGCAGTTGTGAATAGTTGGGATTGTTTGTATGCGTGAGGTTATTCCATATCAGCCCTGGGATTATGCTGCTGAATGGCCTTCTGGGGAAGGTAAACCTGCACTTTTCATCAGTTTCATTCTCATCCTGGTATTCAATATTTTTTACTCTCACAAATTCAGAATTAGGAAAATGTACTGTCCTTTATTAATCTAATGTGTAAATTGGCAGTGAAGTTATTTATGATGTCTGTCTCCTGCAGTCTTTCTTCTGTGCTTGAGAAAGTCTTCCACAGATTTTACTTTCTATGAGGAGCCTCAGCATTTTTTTCCTTGGCTGTCCCAGCATTTTCTTCTCATTTTGCTTTATTTCTACTCACAGTCATACAATACCTCACCATGATGGAACTACATAAATAGGGATAATAATTAGTTAAAAAGAGCTTGTAGGTACACCATATGGATGTATATTATTACATGTACATAATAACATGTTAAAATGTGATACCACAGCATAACATGAAAACTGGGGAGAAAAAAAATCAGCGGTAGGGTTTTATAATGGTTTATTTGTAGCAGACTTGCAGGAATGAGCTGCTTTGTTGATTACCATGACTATGTTCCTTTTCTTTTGTCTAGTGGTTTATTCATATTCCTTTTGTTTGCTGTGCTTCTCAGACTAGTTGTTGCAGTGATTGGGGGTAGTTCAGTTTGAAAAGTCAACTGAGGCCATCAGTTCTTTCAAAATGTGGTTTGGAATATAAAAGGAGTTGTTACCACCTCCAACTACTGTCTTCTTCACTGATGCAATAAAATTTAGGCGTGTAATTTGTTGTTGTTATGATTGCTTGCTTTAGATTTGTATTAATCTTTGTTCATAAAACTCATTTTGTTGTGCTTAACCATCAGTTGGAAGTAAATATTGATTTTAGGGCATGTTTCATTGAGAACCTAAAAATTTCCCACTTTCTACTCACTCAGTGAACTAATTGACTACTTAAATTAAATGTAGAAATACCTATGCCTGCATGTGCTTTGCTTTTCAGATTTTTTTTGTTGCTTGCGTTTTGCTTTTTTGCTTTTTTGCCTTTTCTTTTTTTATGTTGCAAAGTTTTATACATCTATTTTCTCACCTACCGTATCCTAGGGGGCTTGGAGTACCAATAATACAGTGAGCCCACCTTCCTGGTCCCCAGACATTTCAGAAGGTCGGGACATTTTTAAATCCAGACAGCTTCCTGGCAGTGCCATTTGGAGCATCAAAGTGGTAAATAACTTGAATTTATTTTCATGTATCCATTGCTATCTTTCTGCTGTAGAGATTAGTAATGAAATTCTGTCTCTCACACCCTAATTAATCTTCCATTCTGTAACTGTTCAAAATCTCTCAAAATTATTGAAGCTCTGGAAGTTTCAGGTTAAAAGATGTGAGCTTTCCAGAGCATACAGTATGGTGGCATTGCCTTGATTTTCAATGGCAAAAAATACTTTGTATTACCCAAATTTTGTGTGTGTTGGCTTTACATGGCTGTCAAAATAAATTACCTGAGAAGGAAAATGTCTTTAAGACTGGCAATGAGGTAAGCCAGGCATGGAAAGGAGCAGAGATCTGAAGGATGGCTTGAATTTCTTGCTGTGGAGAAATCTTGCAGAGTGGATTCAAAGTGACGTCGTTTTTAGCTGATGGGGGAATAAACAACAACTTTCCTACCTGATTAGATGGACCAAAATTGTATCCACAGTGACATTTACTATTTAAAACACCTGAAGTAACTAAAGTAAAATTATTTGTTTAAGTAAAGGCAAAAAAAAGCTAAATTATGAATTGACAAATAACTGTAGCTCCCAGTGATTTAAGTTCATCTCACTTTAACTCTCATGCTAATTTTATTTTGATTTGACATCAGCTTAGCTTTTGCTGCTTTAAGCATTAATTTTCAGCTTAATATTCAGCATTAACATTGATACAAGTATGTGCTTATTCCTGTTACTAGTTGTGTGAAAATAACAATACTGACACCTGTTCTGAAACAGAAAATAAGAAACTTGTCAGAAGAGTTTCCATGTTAAAAAAATTGGTAACTGTGTGTTGTATGTGTGCATATGTATTAGCTCCATAGATATTTAAGGACATTTTTTGTTTTACCTCAGCCTCCAGCAGCATCCTTCCTTTCACTCCTCAAATATCATTGTGTTACATTGACTTGGTGTGTGAGTCAATATAATTTCTTTTTTCTTTATTAGATGGATGTTTCTAAAATTTTAACATTGGGATCCTTCAATTCTCCGTTTAATTATGACCATAAAGTTCAATATCTTCTTTAAGTCAGGAGTTGGAATATTTGAGAAATACTGAAGGGAATATTGAGCCCACAGTGCTTCTTTCCATCCAAGGAACTCCTGTATGCATCAGCAGAGACCCTTCATGTCTGTTGGTGTCACAGTCCCCATGGAGCTTTGTTGCTTCCTTCAATGTTGTTTTTCAGAGCAAATGTTTTGCCTTGGTATTAAAAGTATTTTGCAGCAAATGTTTGGATACCCCATACTCTGTACTCCATCCTTGGGCTGTATTGGGAGCTGAGATTATTGACAAATATGAAATGCAATAAATAATCTCAGTGCTCATTTTGTTGTAGGAAAGGTGCTTATTTGAGTACATGCCATAATTATAAGTTACACAGATTAGAGGCTTTGAGACACGTTGTAAAGATGTCTGATATATCAGCCAGAACTTGTGGATGTGAATATGTTCTTTTTCTCTCTGGAAATGATTAGGGAGGATTAGGAATCCTCTTATGCTTAGTTCATTTTGAAATTTTAAAAAAAGAAAAAAAAAAAGAAACAAAACAAAAAAAACCCCTTAATTTCAAATTTATGTCACTGTATGAATAACAGGTAATTATTAGTAAAAACATCCTTACTCTCCCAAGGATAATTGTAGTTGAACACACTGAATACTCCAAAGCACTGCACTGCAACTCTTCCTCTGCATCTTAAATAAGGAAGGGAGAAAAGAAGCTCTCTGTAAATCAGGTGGAGATTGTGTAAGAAAAACTTCACAATTATGGGGAATATTGATCTGAGTGTAATTGATAGAATTAATATAAAAAACTGTCTCTGTATATGCTGAATTAAGAGAGCTTCA
The DNA here is from genome assembly GCF_963513975.1 of Fringilla coelebs. Taxonomy (NCBI): domain Eukaryota; kingdom Metazoa; phylum Chordata; class Aves; order Passeriformes; family Fringillidae; genus Fringilla; species Fringilla coelebs. The sequence continues at coordinate 146,700,209 of NC_140028.1, forward strand.
TGGAGCCAGGTCCCACTTTCCTTTGTGAGCAGGACTCAGTCCTAATAAATTCCAGGTTTCACTTGATTATTCACAGTGTAAGAAAAGCATCTGTGATTACCAGTAATCAAATGTCCAGACCCTGTGTAAAAGTCCCATGACTGTCTGGGCTGACTGTTCAAAGAGAAAAGAAAAATGAATCATAGAATAATAGATATATTTTGCAAACTTTGCAAATGAAATGGGGGTAACTGTTGGGGGAAATCCATATTTCCAGTTAACTCCTGAGCAGAATATAAACATTCCTGGTTTTGGCTGCTTTCTCACTGAAGATAAAGGTGATCATATTATGCCATGTAAGTAATTAAAGGTATTTCACACAGATTTATGCAGAGATTTAATGACCATGCCCTGGTGTGCTTGTACTCACCAGAAATCACAGGGGTTTTTTTACTTATGATTTTCCCTAGATGAACTGAACAAGTTTGAATCCCATGTGAGAAAAGAACTTGAGAGGTTGCATTGACATTGTTGCCTTCCATTGAATAGGGCCGGGGATCAGGATTCCCGGGCAAGCGGAGGCCGCGTGGAGCGGGGCTGTCAGGAAGAGGTGGCAGAGGAAGATCAAAACTGAAGAATGGAGTTGGGGCTGTGGTCATTCCAGGGGTAAGGATGTCTTTTTTACAGTCATACTGCACTCTGTTAATATAATAATTCTATTCAGCTGTAATTCTTGTATTAAAATACTGCATTAAAAACCAACGAGCTCTACAGAGCCAGGGGTGTTTGATGGAGCCTGGCTGTTACTGCTTGTGATGAAGAGCTTGAACATTAGAGCTCAGTGGGCCTGAGGCAATTCTGTGCTGCTCTTGCCATTTAAAGACACAACAGTTGGGAGTCTTTTAAGTACTCCTAGCATTTCTTTGGGTGCAGAACTAGGTGCTGGGTAAAGGCAGCACTAACTGGAGCAACCAGAAGGTTGTGCATGAGAATGTAACTGCAGCCATGGGAGACCAGAGCAGAGGTTCTTCTGGACTGAGTGGTGGTGCAAGAGTGCAGAACAGAAGAGGAGTTGCAGCAGTTTCTGGCTTGGGGACTTGGGCAGCCTGTGTTGGAGCTTTCTTTCATAAATCTTCCCATTCACTGAAAAAAATTTAGGAAACCATGTTAACCTTTTTCAGTTCTGCAGCTCCTCAGATTGTGTTTTAAGTGGCTGCCCTCTTGGATTAGCTGCCTGTCCCTCACTGCTCTTAGAGAAGAGACAGTGGAAAGCTGATTTCTATTCACTTCCTCCATCTGTGCCACTCAGTTTCTTTAGGCCTCCATCATTTCTCCTTTTCCTTCCACTCTTGACTTGCAAGTATGGAGGATGCCAGTATTTTGAGTTGTTCCTTGTAGGGAAGCTACTCCATATTTCTGATTATCAATACTAGTTCTTTTGTCATGTTAATTTCCTTACTTTGTGGACTTCCATCTGCCATTTTATAGCCCAGCACTCAGCTTTATGAAGTTCTTGTGCAGTTCTTCACACTTGTCTTTTGGATTTTATTGCTCTGAATTTCCCAGTCCTGTTGGCAAGCTTTGCCACCTTGCTTCTCACTTGATTTTTCAGATTGCACAGGAGTGTGTTGAGCACCACCACCTGTTAGCAGACAGGCCCTGTCAGATTTTGACTAGTGCTCTTCTCCCACATACAAACTGATAATTTAGTCCCCTCTTTATTTTGTGTCTTGTATCAGTATAGGGACCATTCCTCTTCAGTTTAACTTTTTAAAATAGCTTTGGTGAAGGACTTTGCCAGAAAAGTTTGGTGGTGAAGTAAGTTGCATCAATCAGATTTTCCTGTTCCCAGAATTGCTGACTCCTTCAGAGAGCCCTTACAGATCATGCTTTACCATAACTGAAGCTTCTTTGAGTCTTTAATGAATTAATATATCAGCAATTCTCAGTTCTTTGTTGTGATCAGATGTCTACTCTTCTGTACACAGCTTCTGTCCAGAAGCTCTTGAGAAAATAATGATTATATTTGCTGTCTCTTATTCTTCAGGAGCACTGAAGCGATTGTAAGCTAGTGATTGCTCACTGAAGTTGATAGTTACGCTACCTAATGCTTGAAGTATTTTTAAAACTGAGAAATCCTACACAGTCCTAGTCTGCTCCTCATAAGAAGAGGGATTTTGGTAGGAAAAACTTGGAAATCTGGACTGTAAAACAATTTTTTTTTCTTTTTTTTTCCCCACTGTAGGCTTGTTCTATTTGAATGCTCCTTTTAAACTTCGATTGCCAACAAGCTTATTTTGAGAGACATCCTGTTTCTTGTGTTCAGAGGGGGACTTGCTCATTTTTATGTCTTTATGAAGTAATTCCTGAGACTGTCTTCAGAACTGTGTTTTTGTGTTCTTACATGTAATCTGTTTGAGTTTGTCACACTTTCTGCTGCCTGTGTAATAATATCTTGGGATACTCTGGTGTTTATAATTTGAAAAAGGTACAATCATCTCTATCACTTTTCCCTTTTAAAGCATTGGATGGTCAAGATTCCGAAGCAAATTTGTAAGTTTAAACATACAGGATGAATTCTGCTTAGGCTGGCTACAGCACCTTATTCAATTGGGGGCATTCACATCTTTATTTTGGTGTTACAAAGCACAAATCTGTACTTCAAGAGATGCTGGGGTTTATCCATCAAACACCTAAAAGTGTCTGTAATTGATCAGAGGACAGTGATGTAGGTAACTTGCTATAAATACAAAATGGACATCACTGTCCACCATTTCCTACAGAAATTTGATCCTTTGAGTCATCACATTGAAGGCAGCTCCAGAGTTGCAGAGATGTGGCTGCCTTGTGATTGAGTAGATGAAGTTAGCAATGCCAAGACATCAACCTTTTGCCAGATGAATGTTTGAAATGAGAGTATTTTCAATCAAATTTTGCACAAAATAATTCTTACTCAGGATGGGATCGGTGGACAGCCACACAGTTTTGGAAGTACCTTGGTATGTCTTGGGAATGGGGAAAAAGGTGGGTACAGGTTAACCCGTGGTGGGTCAGTGCTGGGGTTCTGCAAACACCAACATTGCAGCCATTCAGTCCTTCAAATCCTGCTCTTTTGCGTGTGTAATTACAAGAACTTTGTGAAACCTGTGGAAAATTAGGTAAGGGAAGTGTTGTTCTTGAAGTTATCAAGGTGTTTCAGGTGCTCTGGAGTTGTTAGTTACAGCTGCAGTGCTCTCAAATATTTGGTAATCTAAACACATAGAGAATATATTCCCTTTTTAGCTGTTTCTTAGTAAATGCTGAGTTTCAGCAGCTGTGTATCAGAGGGATTCCTCTAGCTGGTATTGTGGTATTTACATCTGTCCCTAGAGTTACATTTGGATATATAAAATATTTAAATTATTTTTTAAACAAAATTTATCTGTGTAAGACATACACTGTATTTAAAATAATCCACATATATATAACTGGAACAGCTGGTGAAACAAAGTTACATTTCTCTAGTATGCATTTAATCTTTTTTATGGAGCTGTGTGCCCTTATATTCCTGCTTCAAAGATAATAGTTGGGCCTATTAGTTTAAATTCATGGACAGCAAATTCTGTATTGTAAGATGAAAGTCAGAAAGAACACAGCTGAAATGTTTCATTTGTGTTTTTCTTCCTGAGAATCTGTATATGAATATGCTGAATTAATAAAGGGCAGGTCAGAATAAAAATCACTTGAAAAAGAAAAATGACTTTCTACAGTAAGAGCTGATGGATTGAGATCAAAATAGCTGTTTCAAGTTCGGTGCAAGTTTTTATGGTGAAGATAGATAAGCCTCATAAACTGCTTGCAGCAAGTAACTTTAGAGCTCTTGCTTATTGCCCTAACATGCTTGGAACGTTAGCTAAACCTCATTTTAGGCAATATGGGACAAACTACATTTCTGCAGTTGCTTTTTGAATTAATATTCAAAAGTCTGTCACTGCAATTAACTTTTTGGTAAAAAAAATTTCTGTGTTTACATGTAGGGAACAGAGCAGACTGGGCACAGTACGACAATTTCTGCTTAGTGATTTTTTAATTCAAGTATGTCTTTGCTTCCATTTCCATTTGGAAGTGTAATGGGATAATATGTGAAGGTGGAAAAAGGAGAGGAAGAGAATATGTCTGTGAAACTATAATACTGATGATGAGAAAATGTGAATTAATGCAGTAATTTCTGATGGAGGCAGCTTTTTATGGAAGTTGAAACTGCATGAATAAATACTTGCAAAACTTATTTAGAGAACGTTTCATTTTGTCTCATGTCTTAGAAAATGTGATGTGCTTGCTATTTATATTTTGTGTTTTTTTAATAGGTCACAACCATGGATATTTCATCTAATAAAGATGAGGAAGAAAACTCAATGCATAATACAGTTGTCCTCTTCTCTAACAGTGACAAGTTCACTCTCCATCAGGTTAGGATAATAGTTACAATTTTTCATTTTGTTTCCCTGCTCTTAAATAGAAAAAAAGTGAATGAAGTCCTTGTTAGGAGTTAAATTATCCAGCAAGCTAGTTGGATTTTACAGTTAAAAGTTTTCAGAATGTAGTGCCTGGCACATGTTGAGTCTGCTCTTGTGTGTCCTTGCAGGATATGTGTGTGGTTTGTGGGAGTTTTGGCCAAGGTGCTGAGGGCCGGCTGCTGGCCTGTTCCCAGTGTGGGCAGTGTTACCATCCATACTGTGTCAGTATTAAGGTGAGTGTTACTGTTCCACACAGAAACTACTTGATTGCACTGTTTTCATATTGTGCTTTAATAGCACCATGCTGCCTTCGGTTTTGTGGTAATTAGGGGAGTCATTAACTTGTTAGATATTCATCAGCTAATGTGACCATTATTTGTATGTGACTTATGAAAGACTTTAATTAAATGTCATTTTATAGTATGCATAGCCTCAAGAGAAATTAACCTTTTTGTAATTTCAACCATAAATAGCACTGATTATCCAGCAGTTGGTTAAAATAACAGTTTGAGATACAAGTTTTAAACCTAGATACAAGCAGAATTAAAAACAAAGAAAAAATTACACTGCATCTTCATTTACTTGGGGCATAAGGTTTAGTTGATTCAATTTGCCTGTTGGCTGTCAGAATTGACAGCAGTTGGAGTGGTTAATTAATACATTTTACATTCATTAGTCTAGGAGAGAATGTGTGAAAATTAAATTTCAATGCTGTGAAATGACCTAGCAAGCACAAAATAAGCTATTTACTGCAATATATACACTGTACACTTTTCATTGGTTGTGATGTAAGTATATCTGTGTAAAAGTGGGATTTTTTTTTTTAACATGTCAAAAAACTTTATTTTGCACATACTTTACAAAATGCCATATGCGTATTTCATGCAATTATAATTTGACTTTTTGTTTATATACTACTCTTGCATTATATATTAATTGCAGTAAGTTAGATGCTTGCTTCAGATGACTAAAACTCCAGCACCATGATGACATCATGAGGATCAGGTTTGTGACCTATTGAGGAACCAGAATGTACACAAATCTCTAGGAGCTGACAAGATGCATCCCAGAGTCCTGAGGGAATTGGCTGATGCAGCTGCCACTCCACTTTCCATGATATTTGAAAAGTCCTGGCAGTCAGGTGAAGTCCCAGGTGACTTAAAAAGGGAAACACTGCACCTGTTTTTAAAAAGATTAGAAAGGAGGACAGTTTCTTTCTGTTTAATCCATTCCTGTTCATTGAAGCTTCAGAAAGTCTAATTGCTAAAGAGCTCCTTGAGATGTGGGTGGTGTGCCCAGACGAGCATCCTGAGCTCCACAAGCCAGACCTTAATTTATACATTGATCACACTTCACTGAGCCATTTTCAACTAATTCTCACCTTGCATTTTTCAGATTACTAAAGTGGTACTCAGCAAAGGTTGGAGGTGCCTGGAGTGCACAGTGTGTGAAGCCTGTGGGAAAGCCACAGATCCAGGGAGACTCCTCCTGTGCGACGACTGCGACATCAGCTACCACACCTACTGCCTGGACCCACCCCTGCAGACCGTGCCAAAGGGAGGCTGGAAGTGCAAATGGTGTGTTTGGGGCTGGGTCAGAGGTGCTGACTGCTGGCCTCTTCTGCTTCTCTCTGTCACTTAGTATTTGTGGTGTCAGTTGAATTGTAGCATGGTTTTAGTTGTGTCTAAGTCAGGTGTATTAAACAAAGCCACCAAAATGCTTTTGAGTTGTTTTATTCAATTAGAACTGCTTCTTCATACCAAAAAACACATAAGCAGAGATAGATAAAATTTCACTTTTGAAACTCATAGCAAAAAAAAATTCCAGTTTATATTCATTGTAATCATTCCAGTGTTCAGTTGGAAAGATGAATGGGTGCTTCACCCTAGTGTTTTTCACATAAAACCCTGTGAAAACAATTTGTTTTACTTGGGTGAAACACAAATAGACCAGACCTCTCACATGGTTAAGTTTCCAGATCTCAAAGTGAATGGCAACTGGAAGCAGGAACTCCTTTGACCTATTGAGCTGTTACAAGAACCCATCTGCCTGCTTTTGCAGTTTCAAGGGAATTATTAATTAGGAACTTTCTTTAAAAAGTACAAAAATTGTTGTTAAACATTTGTGGTTAAACATGTTGTTAAGTTAAAACTTAATTACTCACCTCTTTCTAAGTGGAAGACATTTAAAGCCCCAAAATCATCTTCCTGAGAATTGACAGTAAGAAATCTTTTTGTCTTTTCTGTAGGTGTGTTTGGTGCAGACACTGTGGAGCAACTTCTCCAGGTTTAAGATGCGAATGGCAAAATAATTACACGCAGTGTGCTCCCTGTGCAAGTTTGTCTACCTGCCCCATCTGCTACCGCACGTACAGGGATGAGGAGCTCATAATTCAGTGTAGACAGTGTGATCGGTAAGGATTTCTCATATTTCACTTGTTTTCTTGTTCAAGTCTTATTTTAATTTTTCCCCCTAATGTTGAAGTGTAGAGATGAAGGAGATGTGGTAAAGAACAATGGATTACTAAGTCTCAGAAGTCTCTTAGTAGTTCATTCCTGGTTGTACCACAGACTTTAACTGTCTGACTTTGGGCAAATTAATTAATCACTCTGTGCCTCTTCCCTCCTGCCCTGTAAAAATAAAACTAATTTTCCTCACAAGACTATGGTTGTGAGGCTGAATCTAGATTATGTTGTATAAAGTAATTAAAATTATTGCAATGTAGGGAGAAAATTACCATAGAAAAACATACTTGGGAAATTGTTTTATAGAGAGTTCCTTCCTGTGGAGGGAAATAGTTGATCTGCTGCTCCATATACAGGATGTAACACACACCACTGTAGGGGATGCTGTATATGGAAAACCTGATTCTGTGGTTTCTCCCTAAAAGAATTCAAACTGAACAACTATTCCCTATTTACTTGGACCATAGACTGATAATTGGGTCTCCTAAAACACCACCTATTTCCTTTAAATTGTATTTTTTCCCCCACTTAATTTCTAGATGGATGCATGCAATCTGTCAGAACTTAAACACAGAGGAGGAAGTGGAAAACATAGCTGATATGGGTTTTGACTGTACCATTTGTAGGCCATACATTCCACCAACGAACGGTAAGAAGACGATCGAAACCAATGGCAGGATTGCACACTGCAATAAATAGGTTTGGGAATGTGTTCTGTGCTCTGATGGAGGTTTGGCTCGTGGTAGAAGTAAGATTTTATTTTTTTCATGGTTTTTTAAGGACTCTTTTGGAAGTGACCTAGGCTCTTTTGCACCCTCAAGTGATTTAGGCCAGAGGTAGCCTCGTGGGAATTCTAGGTAGAGGTATTAAAGATAGGGATAAACTGTTAAGAGCATTTGGTAGTGAAGGGGTCAAAGCCATCTCACTTTGTCAAGTAGAAGGAAAAAAAGCACAGTTCTCTAAAGTTACATCTACAGAAAAATCAGAAAATTATTTCTAAGCAGAAAAAGTTTGTGTATTTTGATGCTTTGAGGCTGTCTAAGGCAGCAGTAGCTGTAACAACAGTCCGTGTAAGCATTTTTCCCCTCCTCCTTCATGTTTTCCTAATGCCTTTTCCTCAGCTCTCCCAGTATTCAAGACCAATGCTTCCCTCCCTAGCTGCGATCTCGAAAAGAATTGGCCATGCTTCTTTGTTGGGGAGTTATCACTTCCTTATTAATTAAAATGTGTAATTCCTTCTGATGAACTTGGCACTTCTCTCAACATGGACACCAACAGCCTTGTTGGTCTGTATCACAGTTCTGTAGCAGTGGCACTTCAGGAGCTGATGTTACTGCACTTTAAGCACATTTGCAGCATCTGGTTCCATGGGATGGTGCTGGTTAATGTTCTGTGAGTGGCCTGTCAGCAGTTAGGTTGGCCTGTGACATGATTTATAGTCTTATATTTTAGTCTTGCTGCAAGGGTGATAGCCCAGGTCTGTTTTCCCTGCGTGTCAGCTCAGGGAAGTTGCTGCTTTAGTCAGCTCCTTTTAATATTGACACCTATTCCCATTTTTAGCATAAGCAGATGAAAGTGTTCATATTACCCCTTCATTGAGGTATCACAAGACAACAGTAGGAGGAAGGTACAAGAACTAAGCAAATGTTTCAAGAAAAATTCATATCCACCAAGAAGCTGTCAGTAAGGTTGGTTTTCCTGATCAAGATGGAAGATGTTGTGAGGCTTGAGAGGTCTGCCAAGAAAAGTTCAATAGAGCATCTAATGTCCCTTAACACTTTGATGTCCTCATCACACCAGTAATTGTAACTTACTGACGTGACCTTGGAGGTTTATATACTCCCTCCTGGAACGCTTCCAAGGAACCCATTTTTATCACTAATAGAAAAATGACTAATGCTTCTATATTTTTGCAAGTCACTTCATTGTAAAGATCTGCTTTCAAAAATTCAAAAGGAAAGAGGTTTTTTAAGTGGAAAAAGCAAGAAACTTGCAGATACAACACAGACTTTTGTATATTTTAATAATAAGCTTTGAGTACTTAAAGCAAAAGGATCCAAATAAGAAATACTTCTTCCTTTCTCCTTGGAGCTGGCAGAACTACCTTGTAGAGATAATTAAAGTCCATGATATGTGAGATGGAACAGCTTCACAAGAGGTGTTTCACTTCCAGGCAGAAGCTGGCCCCTGAGTTAGTCCTTCCTGCACACTGTAATTGTGTTGCTTAGGTTTGGGTTCCAAGGAATAGGAGCCAGTCCCTTGGGAGTTCCCAAGTTTTCTTTGCTGGTTTTTTTCACCTTTTTTTTTTAAGACAAGTTTTTCAGCTTATTCTTTCCTGTTTTGACTCAGTATTAAAACTTCTCTAACACATGTAAATTTGCACAGTTGCATGTCTGAATATGTCCTTTGATGCATGTTGATAGAAATACCTGCATGTACTTTTATATGAAATGTTTCAGTCTTTCATGAATTCTTCTGAAACTTCTTTGGAAAATTTCTGTAATTTTTTGTTTCAAAGTGAGAATAATTAGTGTTTGATAAACTTAGGGAAATAATTGTTAGTTAGCAGTAGAAAGTATCTAAAAATTTATCATATTGTAGGATTCTTACTGGGATGGTTCTTGCCCTTTCCATTTGATGTGTCATGTATGTGTGTCAAGTATTATTACAGGGTTTTTAACCACTTTCTTTCTAGAAGAAACAAGAGCCCCTCAACCTAATAAAAAACCAAAACATTGCAGGTGTACCCTTGGTGAAGAGTAAATGGTTCTTGTGTGTAGGTATTAAGAAGGGGCTTTCATTTCTCTTTCTTCAGGAGGTGGAAACTTTTTTTAATTTGTAAGAGCTCTTCCCTGTCTCATCATACCTGAAATTCTTAAAAAGTCATCTTCTTCAGGAAACAGAAATAAAAGATAATGTTTTTCTTCTTGAACATACATGAATATCAAAAGCCAGAATGGTATAAGATTTGCTCCAGTGTAGTGTACCCGAAACCTTCATTACTGGGTTATTGTGAAATAACCATCTCTGATCACTATTTTATCAGGTTCCTTTTAGTACTGTCTCAAGTTATAACAGCATATTGCTGTGTCCTGTAAAGATATTTATAAATTCTCCTAACTAGATGCCAGGCAGGTGCATTAGGTAGCAGCAGCTTTTGCCCTGTGCTGTAATTCCTGCACACTCAGGAGGGGGGTGTGTGTTTCTCACCCACATCATCTCCTGGACAAGCAGTTCTTGACCATCTACTCAGCAGTTCTGCCTTTGTGTCATTTGCCCTTGCATGTCATATGCCCCATCTGCAATTTCATCCCTCCTCACTTAACTCCCATCCTGTCTCCATCCAGACTCCAGCCTCCTCCTCCCTTGGTGCTGTTTCTGTTCCTCTGCAGGATGCAGAGCTCTGCCTGGTTTTCTGTAAGCAGCTAGAACTGATCTGGGTGCAGTTTCTGACGCTGCCTGTGCAATTATTCCTCCTGGGGCTCAAGTAAACATGTTCATGGAGGCAGTGAGGATTTGGTATCACTTACCTCTGTCCAGGACTACCTGATACTGCCAGTGAGGCACATTGTGGCTAGCAGTCTCGGTTTTCATTAAACTGATGTAAATTTTTCTTAGTTCTGAAATTTAATTCTATGCACTTTACAAGATACAGACCCAACATAATACTATGCGTTAAAAAATTAACTTTTGAATTTTTTATTTGGCACATTTACTATGTCAGCTCTAATGTTCTTGTGTTACTGCATTTATCAAAAAAAAAAAAATCCCTGTGTCATTGACACAGTTGTGCAGGCACCCAGTAAAGAGTGCTCTGTTAGTGCTGTATTTCTACATCAGTCATTCCACTCTGTCCCATTTGCTGGTTTCATTTTTTCATAGAATTGTTCTTTTCTATAATAGCCTTAAAAATGAACTCTGCTTTCTTTTCTCATCATTGTTTTCTATGCAATTATTTGGTTTCAGCTGAGGCTACTAAATGCTATACAATATTCAGCATGTTTAAACCCTTTTGTGGATAAGTTTAACAATTTTGGTTAAACTTCAGCTGAATGCCTCAGAAAGCACGATTTTTTTCCATTTTATTTTTTTTTTCCTTTAGATAGGCTTTCTCTAACAGTACTATGCTTTTCTGCTATCCATTTTATTGATTGTAATCCTTAATCTGCACTCTAATTAGCTCCTTTTCTGGAAGTCTGTTTGATACTGTCTTCAAACACTGTTTGTTGGTACAGTTTTTGTGAGTGGGTCTCTGAAGGCCTCACCTCTGTCACTATCAGCTTGTTTATTTGAGCCTTTCAACTCCATTCAGTCTCCAGAGCTAAAATTGTTCAGTCTGACCAGGACGAGAAGATCTCTCTGTTGTTTGACTTTTAAATTAAGGGTTTCAAATTTCTGTTCACAACTGTCTTTCTGATTTTCTTGTTTACCTTAGATTCCAATTGAATAATTGCTACTTCATTCTTAAACCATCTTGTAAATTATAAGAAATTAAATGAACAGATGATGTCTTACTCCACTTTGAATAGTCTTTACAAACTGCCTCTATTCTGTTTTTTTAATTCAGTGTTTTGAGTATCTTCCTTTTTGCAGCTTGTCCCCTGTTTTTTGTTTCTTTCTGGCTCCATGTCTCTTTAAAAATGTCATTTTCAATTTATTTTCTTCCTTGTCTTTCTCTCCACTGTTGAGTTCAGTTTTTCAGTAGTTCTCATAGGCTCCTTTTGTTTACTAATTGCATGAAATACTGGTTTTCTGTAGGTTATACCTTCTGCATTAGTTGCACATTGCATAAAATTCTCAAAGCACTGTAGTTTTTGAAGACAGACTTGCACTTTCTTTAAATTTGTTTATATGCTAGAAAGCATCCTGTATGTTTCATACTCATTTTAAGTGTTACTTGGAAGCTTTTGTGCTTTTCCCCATCTTGTCCTGGCTCCCATGGTGTGTTGTGAGGTGGGAACAGCAGCACACTGCCGTGGTTGATGTGACACACAGAACCCCCCACGGGTTCTCTGCCTCAGGGGTCTCAGCTTGTGTGACAGGCACAAAGGAAATACTCCAGATGTTGTCTTGGGTCCTAAATTCAGCATGAGTAAGATTTCTAGGCCAAAGAAAAAAAAAGTATGGATAAACTTGTCTCTATGGTAATGCTAACTGTGCCTGACTAACAGGTTTTCTGATTCTAGTTCGGTGTTTGTGAGATAGGAGCTCCTAATTTTCCCTTTACTGCTCTATCTACGTAATCTCTGTGAAGTCACTACTAATATTAAAAGTTTAGTCTACACTTCATAGGTGAGTGAAGCATGATTGCAATTATGTAGTTAAGGCAAAAGGGAAGAGCATTTCTGCCCGCTGCAGAAGTAGCCTTGTGTTGCAGGACATTTGGATTATTATTTTTTCAGTCACACTGTTCCATTGCTGCCCTGTAGCACACAAGGTGTAGTTTTTAAGTTGAGTTTCTGCTGTTCCATTTATCAATATTCTTACCTGGAATAAGAATTGCCCTATCTAACTTCAGCAGGTCCTGTGTTATCTGTTCTCAATACTTCAGCCTCCAAGTGCTGTGTAAGAGCTCAGCACAGACACAGTGAGAGGCTTGTGTGCACAGCTCTTGGAGTGTGCTGGCCCCTCCTTGGGGAAATACTGATCAATACTCACTTCAAAACACTCACATTTTTAATGATTAGGGCAGCAAAACCTGAACATCATGACTAGTGTACAGGTTGCTTTCCAACCCAAAAGACCCAGTGTATTCGTTTGCCCTTGGTCCAGTAGAAGGAGATAATTTCCCATTGACTTCAGGGCTATTCCAATGCCATTCTTGGCTGTAGGAAATTGGAGAACTTCAGTTTCTGTCAGGCTTCTTTAGTAGTCACATCTGTGATGCTGAAAAGCACTTTATTTTAAAGGTGCAAGTAAATGATTGCCAACAGTATAAATTAGGGAGTTTAATGGAACTGCTTGAAGGAAAATTGATAGTTTCAATTTAAATCAAGTCACCATTTTTAAAAGTTGAAATTATTTTCCTTATATTTTTCAGTGCCTTCTTTGGACTGTTGTGATTCATCAGTTGGAGCTCAGATTATTTCAAAATCAAAAGAACTAGGTAAAGAATGGAAATGCTTAATATCTGATCATTTAGAATATTTTAAGGGTATATTTTTACATGAGACAAAAATTCCTTTTCCTGTGGTTTTGTAACACACAGCATTAACTATCCTTCAGTTACCACAGCATGCTTTCCATTTTTTTTCCTCATTCTCTCTTCTTTCTTCTCTCTTGCCTGCCATACCTGCACTGTAATAATTACTTTAAATATGCTTTGATCCTACAGTCTTAGCTGCTTGCCTTAATATCAGTGGTGATAACACAGCGTGGCTGAGTCAAGCATGTACACAAATGTTTCCAGGCTTGAGATGTTAGGAGGATGCAGCTTTTCTGTATTTGGTTTGTGCTAGGAATTTATAATCCTGACAAGCCTACTCACAAGTCAGTCTTTACAATGATAGCACCCAGCAGCTTCCATCATGTTAGGACAGCTTCCATCACATCAGAGTTTTTTTTTCTATTTGACACCTGAGAGAAGGTTCTCCCCTCAAATATTCCGTCTGAAAAAGAATGTGAGATGTTTTTGAAACACACACCTTTCAAGTTCAGTGTAAGAAGGCAGTCAAGTGGGAAGAATTTGTTCAGAAGCAGCTGTATTGTCAGATGTTACATGAGGAAATGTTTTTGGTTAAATGGAACAAATCTTATTATATTTGTCTGTTTTCAAAAGCTGTGTTACCAAATCATGATTTAATTGGCTCCAGAGAGCTGAAGCATCATTGCAGCCTCTTCATTATTTGGCAATTCCCTGAAAGTTCCCAAGTTTCCACTTGCAGGGCCTCAGCACAGGTGGCAGGGCCTTTCTGCACGGTGAATTAAAGAATATTAGAGCTTATCAGTGGACTCAGTTGTCATTTAACAGCTTGAGGAGGAAGCAGTCTTGCAGGTCATGGGAGACTTGGGTTCTACCTACAATTTCCTTTTTGATCTTGAGCAGTTCACTTGATACAACTTGGGTTTTTTGTCTGCCTATGAAATAGGGCTGATAACTTCTCTGAGTTACCAGGAGTTCTTGGAGGTTTAAGGTTATTAATAAGATGAAGGTAAAGTGCAGAGGGCTGGATGGGGACCTTGGCTAATAAGCAACAAGGACCCAAAGTATGACTTGCACAGTTTTCTGTAGGTGCCATTCAGTAATACAGAAATACCCTGCAAGGCACCAATTTCCATAATCAAATTGTTCTTTCTAATGAGTCCTTGATATAAGTTGTTTCATAGCATTGTAATGGATTATTGCTGGATTTGACATCAGACTCTAAATCATAAAGCTGTAATTGTAATGTGTAAGACAGTGTCTGATATCTCTGGTTTATTTATTCCAATTTCTTCACTCACGGGTCAGCTCCATACTTGTGGATTATTAACTCTTGTAAGTGCTACTCCTAAAAAATCAAAGACTTGTAAATAAAAGAGTTTTATATTGCTGTTATGATTCATTCAACTTTTATAGACCCACCGAAGACATACACCCAGGATGGAGTCTGCTTGACAGAATCCGGCATGTCTCAGTTACAGAGCCTCACTGTTACAGTACCGAGAAGAAAACGGACGAAACCAAAGCTTAAACTGAAGATTATAAATCAGAACAGTGTGGCTGTGCTTCAGACACCCCCAGATGCCCAGTCAGAGCACTCAAGAGATGGGGAGATGGATGACAGTAGAGGTAGCAGTCTACTTTTGGCATGTCTTGTAGCTTGGAGTGTTGCAGTACCTGTGTGTATTGCAAATATCCGTGGGAGTTTTTATTACACTGATACTCCTGTGTTCTGTACAGAATGTTTTATGGAAATTTCTTGAACAGTAGTCACAGCTCATTGTTGTCCATTTCAGGAATTTTCCTTGTTCTGTTTATGGGTCATCCATCCCTATAGGAAACTCACCTTTCTAGGGCTGCCAGCACTGGAAATAGGAGATGATTTTTTGTCTAATCTTTGGGTTATTACCTTTGGAAAACGTTGCACAGTCGCAGAGTACAAGTGTACTCAAATTCACTGCAAACTGTTTAAAAGTGTTGGCTCAGTAAAGTGACATCTGTATCACTGAGAGGCTGCTAGTAAAATCAAGTGGGAAAGTGGAGTAGTTCTTTGCTGAGAGTATTTCTCTTTTCTGTAAGAAGTAAGGTGAGCTGACCTGAAAGTCAGTGGTCTGGGCTAACACTTGAATGGTGCAGCACCATCGTCCTTGCCGTGGTCTGCCTGTGCGTGCTGAGGGGGTGATGGCACAGTAGGTGTTAATCCATGGCCTGGGACAAGGCTCCTTCCAGTGGCAGGTGAGAAAATCATTGTCTTGGTCATGTAGGTGTCTCTGGAGAGGAACTGAGGCACACAGGCTCCCCACCTCCCCACAATTCTGTTAATGCAACACTGCCTTGTTAATCAGATAAAATGTCATAAGAAGCTGGGTAGTTCAACCATCAGTGAAGTTTCAGTGTTAGCTTGTTGATAGAAGTATTGTTCCTGTTGTTTGATGAGCACATTCTTACCCTCTGTTGTTGACTAGAATGATTCTTTACTAAAAATGGCTTCCTTTTATATCTTAATAACCTTTTAAATAGTTTGTTTTTCTTTCATGTCTTTCAGTATTCACAGGGTTTGGTACATCATCCTAGCATTACTCAAGGAAATGGACTCTGAAATTTCATCTCATATTTTCATATTCTCCATCAGCTGGGTTTTTGAAAGCAAAAAATGCTTTTGAATTTGGAGACAGCTAGTCACTTCCCTTGTTCTGCTTCAGTGGTTAATAATCTTTACTTTTAAAAATGTGTGCCTGTTTTCTATATGACTTTTTCTGACTTCTTTATCTGCTTTTTGGCTTCTGTAAGTGGTAGGTCTTTACAAGTAGATAACAGGATATATAGATGTGATAGCAGGGTATGAAAGGGAGAGCCAGAGTGTCCACAACTTCAATTTCAGTTCTGATCAACTTTTGTTGCCTTTTTGAGAGATAAAGCACACTCATGTGTGTGATGGTAACAGCACAGTGAGTACATGGGAGATAGGTTGGATTTCCTTGAGGCTCTGGATGTGCAGGGCTCTACTCTGAAAAGGGGATCAGTGTCTATCTCCAAACATCTGGAATTTTTGTATGAGCATCAGCATGAATAAGGCTGTGCCATGGCTTTGATTGGAGTTGCACAGTGTAGTAATTCCAGGGAAAAAGGAAAAAATCCTTATTTTGACTCTTGATGTTCCAGGTGGAAAAAAAGAGGCTTTATCTGAGAAAATTGAGCTCATGGAATTTCATTACCATCTTGTCTGTAGGCTTGCATCAGGTTCAGATTTCATTGGGTCTTCTTCATTTTTGAGTCCACTTGAAAGCTGAGCTTGCTTTGGGAGCTTCAGCTTGGTGGCCTTTGCCATCCACTGGCTTTGTTGGTAGAACTCAGTGAGGTCTTTTTCAGTGGGAAAGTCTGGGCCATGACCTAGCCTGTGGAAGAGTGAGGGTTGCAGTTCTGCTACAGCAAAAGTGGTGTGAAAGAGTCCAGCTCTGTTATAACAGTATTTCTCCCTCTTAAAACTGCATGGGGTTTTACTCCATCTAGAATTATACACCTATATCCAAAGCAGAACATGAGAATTCCAGTATCTTTTCAGGGGTGAGAGCATATTTACAGTTCAGGAGGTTTATGATAAAATGAAGATGCAAGGTCTTTTTGGGGATATCAAGAAGAATTCGTTCCCTCGCTCTTCCAACACCAAAGGCCTTTTAATGTCAACATACTTTTTACATCTGTTTCTACCCTGCTTTCCCACAGAATATAAACTCTAACTTTGAATTATAGTCTTCATCTTCAAGGCTGAGTAATTCCTTTGGGCTGAATTTTGTATCATATAAATCAAATTCCTCTTCATAGATCAGTCCCCTTTCAGTCAGTCACATAGCTTCAAGTCATGAGCCCAGGACACTAGAAGTCATTACACTTTGCCTTTCCAAGTGCAGGCTGCAGTTTTTGAGTGTCTTCTCAATTGAAAAAAAAAAAGCCCTGTCAAAGAAAACTGAGGAAGACAGTGAAGAAAAGGAAGTATATCTTGGTAAGCTGGGTCCATATTCCTTGATGGAACAGCTCGAGATTGCTTAGACACTTAGCACAAGCTTCCAAAGGAGGTACCAAAAGCTTTCTCTGATTTACAGATACTAATTACAGCATTTATTTGCTGGTTTTGTCTAAACATCATCTCATAGGAAATGTGTGTATAGGTAGGATGGGTTTCCCAAAAATGTCCAGGGATTATGATTATCTGCTACCCTTTTGAAAAATGTCATTCTCAGCGTTTCTCATAAAACAATCAGATGTGGAAATTTTTGAAAAAAATAATTTTCTTTGGCTTTTCCAGTTAAAGTTATCATTGCCTCTTTTCTGCAGAAGGTGACCTTATGGATTGTGATGGAAAATCAGATTCCAGCCCAGAACGGGAAGCTGTGGATGATGATACCAAAGTGGCTGAAGGAGCTGATGGGATTAAAAAAAGGAAGCGAAAACCATACAGACCTGGTAGGATAAAGTAATTTAGATAATTCTGTATCCATTGCTCATTTCTTTCTGTATTAATGCCAAAAAAAAATTAGAAAACACTATGAAATTCTGAAGTTTTCCACTGCTTATCGTTGACTGTAGATTTTTTTCCCTATTCTGTTTAAAGTTGCCTTTTTTCTTCTTTCCCAAAACACATTTCCAAAGGTTGCTGGTCAGCAGTGCACTTCTTCTTAGTGTGCTTGTCAATTACTTGCAGTAGTTCAGATCTGTGCCTTATTGAATCTTAACTTGATAGAAAATTGTGCTGTATTTCTATAATTGTTGAAGGAGAGTTTTTGTGTGTGTATATATATGGAAATATCTGAACTTCAGACAACTTTTTGTAGTTATTTTATGTGTTTTCTGAAATATTTTAAAAGAGTAGTTTACCAGGTACTTGCAGATTACTTCTGACAGGTGAATTTTAATGAATTCATTTACTGGATGAATTCATTTATTTTAATTTCTTTGTGCAGTTGACTCTTAATTATCCTGACTGAATTAATGAACTGTATGTCTTGGGTGCACAAACAGTTGAGCTGTATCCATGTAGAATACATCCATTAGTTATCCATTAGTTTTCTGCAGCCAGCAATTCTCCAGTAAAATGAAACGGATCTGTATCTGATGCATTTAGATACATACACACCAACTGCAAAGATCAGGAACTCTGCATTGAGTCTCTAGTGAAGGATTCAGGAATTCCAGGCGACTATGATGTTGATTAATTATCTTTTTATTTGGGATATGTCCTTCTCTGGTAGCATCATTTGGCGTGGTGGGCTCTCTAGAGCTATTTGCAGAGGATTTTTTGTGGTCCTTTGAGGTTCTTTAATAGGTTTCATTTAGTAGATTGACAGCTAATTCCAGCAACTCATCAGTTTGCTCCATGGGAGGGGAAAACCAACATCTGAAAGTTACCAGGTTTGGTGATTCGAACTTCTTGTGGACGTTCTACAGTCCTGAAATTCTGATCATTTTTCATTACATGTGTACCCACTGAGACATAAAAATGCAGAAATGTCTCGTAAAATTCGTAATGAAAACTCCTCAACTATCTCAGATTCATTCTTAGACATCTAAGTGCAGCAGTTTCCTTGACCTGCAGGGTAATCTTGGCTCTCATTTGTACTATGAAACACAGTTTTTATTCAAGACATTGAATTTTTACTTCCTTGTTCAGGTATTGGTGGATTTATGGTACGTCAGAGAAGTCGTACAGGGCAGGGGAAGACAAAAAGATCTCTCTCCAGGAAAGATTCTTCTGGATCTGTTTCTGAACAGTTGCCTGGCAGAGATGAAGGTAAGTGCAGGAATTTGGTATTAAGTGTTTGTTCATGCTTAATGCAGTAAAAGCAATACAGCTCATCAAAATGTGTGTTTGTCGTGATGGCTTTATTAATTCAACTGAAAATACCCATTCCTGCTTAGCTATAATTTCAACAGAGCCCATTATGTACAAAGAAACTGAGACAATGAATTGCAGGCTGCTGTAGGAGATAAATAGTGAGAATTATTATTATTATTACTATTATTATTATGTTAGATTTAGAGCAATTCTCTTTCTCCTAATGTAGCCCTGGACAAGGGGTGTCTTCTGGACCATCAGTTTTAATACTCAGCAGTGTTTCATATTCCATGAGTAGTGTGTCTAATCAATTTTTATAATTCTGTTCATGCTTTGGGAAATCCTTTATTAGAGAGTTTAGTGATATGTTATTGTTGGATGAAGAAAAAATTCCTTTTTATTTTAAGCCAGATATCGGATATCTGAGAGTTTCATAAGCTGTCCTCTTGTTTAATGTTATGAAAGATTATTTTTAAAAAATCATTCTAGAAGTATTTTTTAGATGTGTATCATATTTCCCCATCAGTGTTGCCTTCAGGGCTGAAGAATCCTTGACTTTGTTGGGTGCCTTTTCCCATGGCAGAGCCATTTTCTTACCTCTGACACTGCAGTTCTCAGTAGATTGGTCACCTGACAAGAAGTCAGATTTTATTCATGGGCCTTTTTCTCTTTCTTGCTGTGTGTGATTAGACTAAATTATTCCATCCATCTGAAGTTGCTCACACTATTCTAGAGAGTGTTGAGGGTAGATATGGAATTCAGGGTAGATGTGGAATATGTTTACTTCAGAGCCTGTTTCCTGGAAAGTCAGTAGAAGGAGGCAGCTGCTTCTGAAGGATGGCTGATACCACTCCAGTTAAAGACCCTGGCCTGAGATTTCTCCTGTCACTCTCTCCCTTCTGTTTAGATACTGTTTTTTTTACCTTTTGTAGGGCCAGACCAGTCTCTTGTAGGTTTATGCAACATGGTGGAGACTGGATCTTTGCTGCAGCATTGAGGCAGTGTTATTAAAATCTAACGTTCAAGTGTTGTGTGTGCTTGCATTTGTAGAACTACTTCACAAAGCCAGTAAACATTTCTTTACTCAGTGCAGCCAAATATTCTGATTAAGTTCCCAATCTTGGTATAGTGTTTGCTTTCTCTTCAATATTAGTGTTACAGCTGTGTTTCTTCTTTGTAAATAATACTTCAGTCTAGCATACTGCCTTATTTCAGGTTGTGCTGAAAATCTTGTGTTAGATCTTTTCATTTGCATAGAGGTCTGCTCCTTTAAGTAAAACTTTTTTTAAAACTTGGCTAAAAAGCTAATTCCCCATTCTGGGTAACACTACAGTGCATATTGTTAAAAAGGAGTATTCTTAAACAAGTATTCTTCAGTTAAAAGTTGGAGGTTCTTTGTGTGCTCAGGCACAATTGCTAGTTGAGAAAAATACAGATCATAACTTGCCAAGTGCCTCCTTCTCAGTGGCCAGTACTCATCAGCTATAGCAGGATTTTTTGCAACCTTGTCACATCCACTCCTTTTCTCTGTAAAGCTTCCCTCTCAGACAGTGCAGAGG
Organism: Fringilla coelebs; assembly: GCF_963513975.1. NCBI lineage: Eukaryota > Metazoa > Chordata > Aves > Passeriformes > Fringillidae > Fringilla > Fringilla coelebs. Next base: position 146,720,680 of record NC_140028.1, read on the forward strand.
TCAGTGTTGGTGAACCTCATTCCACTCATGGTCCTCTGGATATCCTACAGGAGATCACTGCAGTACAAAGCAGAGCTGATTTTATTACCATGATAATATGGTTTCTTAAATAACTTGCCAGAGTCCTTAACTTCATGTAATTTGCTTTGGCAAGACAGAAGTAGCAGAACTTGAAAAGTTCTGCATTACCTGCAGTGTTTTTCTTGCTCTGTTGTAATAAAATACTGAATGATTGATGAGCACTATGTGCTTTTGTGTTTATTAGAAAAAGCAGTGCCACTTTGAAATATGACAGCTGAACAAATGTGTAATTTTTCTTGAAGGGCTTCTTTATAGATTTCTTTTTCTAGGCTGTTCATTATTGATATGATAGTTCTTTCTCAGATTTTTAAAAAAGATAAGTTTTTTACTTCTAATTTGAGAAAAAATAGTGTATGAAATGAAAGGGGGTTAATGTATAACTCAGCATTGATGACACTGGAGGTACTTCTTCAGTGGAATTGTCTTTTCAAATATCTGGTTGAATGGCACCTATAATTTCTGTCAAATTGGCAAATTCTTAGGTTGCCTGGGAAGCAGAAGTTAAAGGTCTGTGTGTACCTGGGAGGTACAACAGTGATGTGGCTGGTGTCACATCTGGCATTTCCTGCTGCCAGAGCCTGGGTGGTCAGGGCAGTTCACAGCTGGATAAAAGCCACTTTGGAATGCATCTGGAGTGATGTGCAGTAACCCACACACCCAGAGGTAGCCAGATGTACTGCCACTGTACCTTTAGAGCAAAATACTGAATGTTTTATTTACTTGTGCCCTGATATTCCTTTGTAGGTTGGACAGAGCAGCTGCCAGACACTCCAGTTGAGGAGTCTACCCCAGCTTCTGAAAGTACTGAGAAAATCAAAAAGCGTTACAGGAAAAAGAAAAATAAACTCGAAGAAACCTTTCCTGCCTACTTGCAGGTAAAGCTGGTAGTCTGCTCCTTGTGCTGTAAATCTGTTTAAAAGCCTACTCTTCATTTGTTTTTCATAGTTCATTTTAATCAGTAATGTTTCTTTTCTGATTCCAAGATGATGATTTAAATGAAATGGGTTTTCTGTAAAGAACGTTCATGAGCTTGTACAGGAAGGTGTATATTATGTTAAATCTCCAGGATTCTGGGGAATCCTTCTCAATGTATTTGGATCTCTCCTTGTTCTGAGAGATCAGATGGTTTGGAAAAATTATTTTTCTGCTCTCTGAACGGCCACATGATGTTTCCACATTCAGCCCTGTAGGATGTCTTAGCCTGATCAGGCCACGCCCTCAGCTTCTCATTTAGCTTATTGAGGATTATAGAACATGATTTGATAAGGGAAACTTGTTTCCTACGGTTTTAGGGATTTATATGCCCTGCATCTCCCTACCACAATAATGTCTGCTCTTCCCTCCCATTGATTTCATGGTGTCCCTGGCAGGTAAGAGGCAGCAGTTGTGGATAATAACCAGGATGTAAATGGTGATTGAACAATCTTCCTTCCATTAATCAGGTTACAAACTGGCTGGTTTATATATATATGTATCTCATTTATTTGGCTTGTTCTTCTCAGCCACCTTCTTCATGGTGAAGGGAACTTTTTAAAGTTACAACTTTCACTGTCTTGTAGATGTACACCAAACTTCATGGCATGAACTGTATTGGGATTGAAAGCAGAGAACTAACAGAGAGGCAGAACATTTTTCTCTTTAAAAAATAGTATTTCATAAGTGGGGAAGTGACTTGGAAAGAAAATACCTACCTTAATAACGTTTCCTTTGGACTAATAAGGATATATTTTTTTAATGCATGTTTTACTCCTTTAAAACATAGAATATTTCTTAGATTCTTTGTTGGTATTACAATAATTGCTACTGAAAAATCTTTATTTAGACTTATTTTTTCAAACTGTGTCCTAAATCAAGATTTTAAAGACAACATGGGAACAGAAAGGTTGTTATATAATGAATAAAGGTTGACAGATTACTGAGTATTCAGGCTTAGGTGAGTGATAGCTGTTACATAATATTTTTAAAGCCACTTTTATAGTGCAAGTTAAGCATCTTCAGGTGTTTTGTTATTGCAATTAGACACGAGGATGATTTTGTGAAATGCAGTGTATGGTGATTCTCAAAGTGGAACCAAGGTTCTACATCAAGTTGCCCAGTAATGTGCCCTTTCTTCAGCTGTCCTTTTTGTGCAAGGAGAAATAGTTTAAATAATAAACAAATTGTGATAGATAATAACACTGTGTTTGGTACACTGTCTGTGCTACACGTGTGTAAGAAGACTAAAGATTTTCTGTGTAACCTTAAGGCATGAGTTTAATCCTAAAACTTTGGTAATGTAGCTTCCTCAGGTAAGTTGTAGCCACTAATGCACTCCTCATAGCCTGGAAGAGATATTGCCATACTGGAATGTTTGTGACACTGAGACTGTGCTTTTGTATTATTACTAATCCTTGGCTTTTAATTTTAACTTTGTCATTTACTCAAATTTATCAGTCAATACGTGTTCTTCCTACATTAAATCATTTTGTCTTCTTTTCAGGAAGCTTTTTTTGGGAAAGACTTACTGGATACCAGTAGACAGAACAAGATGAGCCTGGATAATTTACCTGAAGAGTCACTTCCACTTTCATGTAAAACAAACTTGGCCACCAATTTCCTGGATCCTTCATCTGACCCCCTTCTTAGCTCCACCTCCACTCCAGCTCAGGCAAAACTGGGACCTCAAGGTATGCAAACCTGACCTTAGTGATAGTTCAGTAGTTTGATTTTATTGTGATGTCTGGGGCTTTTCCACTCTATTTTCTTCTTTCCTCCCATGGTTTGTCTGCTGTATTTTTCAGTATTCTATATATGAACTATCCTTGTGAGGTTAACTAACACTGATATTTAGTGATATTCTTCTCAAGGGCTCCAGCTGTTTCAGAAAGAGCAGTGGATGACACAACAATTGGCACTTAAAGCAAATCTGCAGCATCTTGACTATAATATCCATAGCTATAAAATCCATGAAAATTAGCTCTTTGTAGGAAATAGCATACAGTTCATTATAGAAGAAAACATAGATACTCTCATTAAAAGATATTTTTAGTAGTTTAGTGAATACTAGTTGGATGAATATCATCCAACTATTCTTTTCTTTACTGTTTTAGATTATTTTAGGGGTTTTTTAGGGTTATTTTATTTTTAGGATTATTTTAGGCCAGTCTCCTTGGAATTTTTGTTTCACCATGCCCTTTCTGAACATGTGTGCCCTTTCCAGGTACAGTTTGTAGCCCCTAGGCAATCTTTTGCTTCTGCTATTGCATAATCTTACTGAAGGTTCTGCTGAGAGTTTTGAAAATAGCCAGAGGGTTGTAAAGTGCTGCTGAAATAGCAGCCTCACACAAAAGAGCAATTAAAACCTTACTGTCTACTTCAAATTATTTTTTCTCTGTCTTGTAGTAAGTATATGCTGTTTGCTAGAGGTATCTTTATTTTAAGAAACTGCTACTATTTCTTTTGTAGATTAATTAATTTATGGCTTGTGTTTCAGCTGAACCCCAAAGTTTTTCCATTTATAGCTGTTTGCACACACTATCACAGTTCCCACTGTCCAGAGAGTCATTTGAAGAAAGGTCACCTATTTGTGATTGTTACCCAGTGAAAATCTGCTAAATGAAAAGCAAAAGGCTGTGTTATAATTAAACATTGATTCTTCTATAGTTGAAGTTGTGAGTAATGGAGAATGCAAAAAAGTAACTTCCCTTAAGGTGAAGCAGCTGGAAATGAAGTGTTGCATGGTCTGTATTTCCTTAGTTCCAGCACTAGAAGAAGATAAGCTCTCTAGGACTTTTTTCCACCCTGGCTTTCTTTTGAAGCCAGAGAAATTCAACTTCAGAAGTCTTTGCTGGCCTATCCAGCTGCAGGCTTGAAGTCATAATGTGTTCGTGTGCTGTGGTAGTACAGGGGTTTGGAAATTAATGAAATTGACGTTAATTTAATGGTCTATTTTTCCATAGTCTGAAAGTTCTTCATAAAAAAGCAGAGTTGTAAAACTTTGTAGTTTTGTCTTCTTTTTATTCAGAAATAAATAATAAAAGGTGGCTATTAATAAATAAATCACCAGTGGTTTTAGTGGATAACCTGCTGTCCTTGTCATTTGGCATGTGGGACACTCAAAGGACAGGAACATTCTTTCTCAATTCTCTTGCAACTGTTCAGATTTCCAGCCAAAACTGTGTCCAGCTGCAGCTGTTTGGTGTAGTTGGGGCACCAGTGGGTGAAGTCACCAGCCAGTATTGATCAGTTCCAGTGCAGTTCTGAACTTTTTGCTTCTGACTTTCTGGGACACAGTTATTTCCATGATAGCATCCCCCTGTGTGAGAGGTTCACTGGCTAATTGCTGAGCTCTCTTCTGGCTGGAGCTGTAGAGGAGCTGCAGATGAGAACAATGTCCCAGGGCACTGTGGTGTTTTCATCATTTCCATACAGACCTGGCTGTGGAGCAGGAACAACATGAACTGTTGGTTCCCTGTACTGGGGGGCTGCAGGACTGTGATTTCACCAACTGTGATGTTTTCCTACTCTGCCACTTCCCACAAGGATTGCTGACTCCTGTGAGAGCCCTTCCTTAATTGCACAGGTCTTTTCCACAAGGAAAATGTTCTTCTCTTGGAAACTCCACTTGTATAATCCCAGGATGAAGGGTTGGATATGTTTGTTCATCTTCCAGAAGGCTCTTAAGAATCTGAAGAAGTGACCCTGCTGTGCTTTCCAGCAGGTACCCAGCACTGCTGGGGAGGGCAGTGTTGTGTTCAGGCTGCTCCTGAGCTGACAGTGCATTTCAGGGACATGTTCTGGGATTTATTTATTCTCACACCTTAGTTAAGGACAGCTGGACCTTTCACTAGCCAGAATTGCAGTGGTGATGGGGATTGGCAGAGCTGGACAGAAGAGGGGTTTGGGAGTCCTTTGTTTGCTGTTAATTTCTAGAAACTGTGACTGAAGTGAACTTCAGGCTCCCAGCCCTGCTTTTTGTCTGACAGAGAGGTTGCTGGTTTTACTTTCAGCTAGAAAACTCACCTTTCCTGTGTTTATATAACATGTGGCACACTCTGTTCTGCATGGCACCAACCCTTAAATCACTTCCAAGTGCTGGAACAGAGTGCAAAGGTTTGCTCACAGGTTCATGGGTGAAGTTGAAGGTGTTGATTTAGATCTGTTGCATTCTGAGGACTGTCTGCCTCTCTCTTGAGTTTCCTGACCTGTGTGTCCCTGATGAAAAAGAAGTCACTTGGTGAGGTGTGTGCTGTGAAGGCTCTTGCAATGTGACCTTTCCTTTAGTTTGAAATAGCTTAAATTCAATGTATTTTTTCTGGAAGTACTGAAAAAGTCATCTGTTCAAGTGAGGACTCCAGAGAATGCTAAAGAAATTGTTCCCAGACAAAAGGAGAGGAGTTGTCTGAGTCTCTGTAACTGATTCAGGTGCTGCTGGGACATTTTATGACTAGAAATGTTACAGTGTGAATAAACATCTTCAGATGGCTGCAGCCTTGGGAGAGGCATCTTTATGATTTTAGAACTTCATAAATAAATAAATAGCTGCATTTGAGGGATCAGGCTCACAAGATAGCATTAGAACTGTACTCTCTTAGAGATCCAGCATTATAAGCAAATTATTTTCCTTTTTGCATTGTCTTGGCTTTCATCTCCATTCTGAAAGAGTCAAATTAATGAGCAGTATTGAACTGTTTGTTTGGCAGCAGATGTCAACCAGCTATTGATTGTGATCTGAAGCAGCTGACTCAAGTGATTTCGTTGTTTCCAAGATAATATTTAACACACATGGAATTAAAACAAGGAAAAAATAGAAGAAAAAAAGTAAAAACATGCTTTAGATTAGATGTCATGTGTGAGTTTTGTGGATTATAGATTCTATCCCTCTGCTGTCACCAACACTCAAGTCTTTTTATAGACTTAACAAACTCCATTTTGAAAGCAGGATGGTTTTTCCACCTTGTCTCATCGGAAGTCCGCTGTGGAATCTAATTTCCTTCATTCTTTGTGGAATCCTGATTTTCCCTCAGTTGCAGACCCTCAAATTTGAAGCCTGATTTGTAGCTATGGGTGGTAAACTTTGTATCTTTAAATGTTAGATCTTTTCACCTGAGCTCCTCCCAATATATATTTATATTCACACTAGGAGTTGAATTGCTAGGGCTGTGGAGAAAAGCACCATAACATAAAATACTAGAGAAGAATTAAAGGTTGCCAGTACAGTCCAAATTCTTCCTTCATGGGCTTTTTCCTCCCTGATAATTAGCTGCCTTCAAGCTAAGTTGAGGAAAGTTAAAGAAGGGCTAAGATCAATCCATCAGCCAGCTGAAGTCATCACATCACCTTGTGGTGACTGGTTACAGTTACTTGCATAATTAGACCAAATTGTCAGAAGGAAAACAAGTATTTGAAAAAAACCCAAACAAACTAAAAAACCCCAGAAAAAGAACGCACCAAACACCAACAACTAGGTTCTGTTGAGAGATTTAGATTTAACAGTACTTTTTATCAGGTACACAAATAACTGTGCCTGCAAAGTGGTGTGGTTTTGAGGCACTGGTAAATAGTTTTGCTGGTATCAGTAGGAGCTGTATTTTGTTTGTACATTTAAATTAACTGGTCTGCACTGGCTTATTAATCCACCTTGTTGAGTGGCAAATATAAAACCTGATTTGATTAGGGTGGTTTCATCTTGTCTGCATTACAAAGGGTAAAAGTGAAGAATAAAAATAGTAAAATGAAGAAAACCAATTTTCGTTTTGACTTGGTAATGGAAGAAGGGAAAAGGGTTGTCTCTGAAAATCAGCAGAAGGCACTTGTAATTCATTGTTAAACTTAGCAGCTTGGAGAATAATCTCATGATAGAAGTAAATCCTTGGCACCAGGCTCTGAATTAAGCCGTATTTTTTCCTGGGGTAGTTGGATTGTAACAATGGGAAATACATCTGTATTTGTCTGAAATGTGTGTGTTCTTTGGCTTTCTGGTCCCTCTTCAACCTGGCCATGTATTTGTTTTCCACATTATATATTTTATGATTTGTATAAATCCTTTTTTTCTGTTAAATTTATATTTGCCATCTCATCATGTTTTATTGGTCTGGCAGTGATTGCACATGTAGTCATGACAGTCTGCAGTTTTAGTGAATAATATTTTTCTCAACTTTTATTTGTTTGTCAAACATTTTTTGCAAATGTTGCACATCTGTAATAGTCCAAAGCAACTAGTTAATAAAACCAGATGGGCCATTTGGAGTAATTCCTCTCTAGTGAATTGGAGGTCAAGAAGATAATAGTATCCAGAATTTATTATTTAATATTAAAGAATTTATTGCTAGACCAGGCCAGTTTTTCCTAGATGGCAAACAAACATGACATTTCTATCTCTGGGTGTTACCATTCCATCAGGTTCTCTTCTGATCTTAAAAGTATCATCTTCCATTTCTATTTATTTACTCTTGTTTCTTTCTCCAGATTTCATTTCCCTATCAGGGTGTGGTAACCAGTTGCTTCTGTATTAAGAAAGAGTGGTGGTAAAAGAAGTAACTGATTACCTTTAAAAAAAAGCACCACTCCTGGATTTACTCTGAGCTGTCCTGTATAAAACCTTTTTGTTGACTTACAAATTCATGGGCCTTTGTATCTCAGAGGCTGCAAGTTCAGAGTAGATTTTGGGGTTATTTTTGCCCTGGAATCATCCAGTCTTTGTTTCACATGATGTAACCACATTATCACTTCTAATAAGACTAAACAATGTGAGCACATGCAGGTGGCTCAGTACTGGCAGGGAGGGGCTGCTGGTCAGCACAGTCTGTGACCCCAGGGACACCTGCAGTTTGACAGCATAGGAGACCCTTAGAGCCTGGTACATCTGTGTTTGAGGCTCAAGAACATCACCAGAGACGCAGAAATGTTGATTTTGTTCTTTGCATCTCCTACAGGCAGCACCGACGATCCTTTAGCTGATCTTTCGGAGGTCTTAAACACTGATGATGATATTCTTGGAATACTTTCTGATGATTTGGTAAAGTCTGGAGATCATTCAGGTATGTATGTCCATAGGGTCTCTCCCTATTGTTTCCTGTTTTTTCTCTTTATTATAGATGTATTTGTTATACTGTATCTGTAGGTTCTGCTCTAGGTCATTTCAGATACAATTTTCATATCTTAAGAATACCTTGGTTTGGAATGATTTTGCTTTATTCTGCCAAAAAAATGCCCAAACTTGTCAACATTTTGTTTTTACTTGGCTCTTTGCTTTGCTGCTTAAGAAAGGATAAAATGTAGCTGCCGTTGTCTCTCATACCTGCGTAGCTTTTTTCAGCATGCAGCTTTTTCTTTACTTTTTTTTGTTTTCGTGTTGTAATCATCCATTTTATCTGGTTTGGGTCCTGTAGGTCTTGATTTATGCACTTTCCAGGTTGAGAACTCACCCTCCCCATTTGGTAAGAATCTAAACAATGGATGATCCATGGTTAGCAGTAGCCCTCTTTTTCTAGTGGTTTTAGCTGAAAGAACTGCATGTGTAGAAATTGCTTCTCCTTTACTGTGTCACTAATTCATGTTTCATTTTCCACTCTGTGGTGTTTGAGTCTTAACACGACCTCTAAACTCTGCACTCTGCCTTTAAGAGTCCTGCATTAAGTTTTGCTTTTAGCTTTTGAAAACCTTCCTTAGTTTTTTGTGTTTCATTGTAAAAACCCATGCATTTTCTTGCTGCCACTGTAAATATTACTTCCTGTAGTAGTGTGTAGTTTTTATCATAATGGTATATTTTGTAAATGAAAAGCATTTTTATCAGTGTGAGTATATGAAAGCATGATTAAAGCAGTCAGTATCCTTTTGTTTTCGCTGGATAATGGTTCATCACTTTATGTAAAAGACAGGTTGACAATAAATAGAATGGCATGTTTCATTATTTTAAATTTGGGGTTATTTGGTAATTATTGCAGAAATATATTTTAAATACTAAAGGACACTACTCTTTTTTTCCCAGATTTTTCTCATTTGAGAGATTTATTGACTTGTTTGGGACGTTAGGAAATTTTTGTAGTGAGTTCTGTTTCCTTAGTGCCAGCAAATCACTTTGATGTAACCCATAATAGTTAGGATTTGTTTTTGAAAGAGAAACTTCTCTAACTTGTTTTATATTGGCTACACCTCAACGGAATTTCAGTAAATAATTTGTGTAATATTTGAAGTGAACCTTAAGGTACATGTGGATGAACCATGTTTACTACTGGTGTGATTCTTTTCAAAAAGTGAAAAATAGTTAAAGTGGAACAATATTCTGAAACCCATACATTTAAAACCATGCTGAACCTAAACTCAGTAGTCTTACTTCCTGTTCTTCCAGTTGCATTATATTCAATTAACATTCCTCAAACAATACAATAAACTGGAGGTAAAGAGTGGGAAGGTTTTTTTACCTTTTCCAATCAGTGTTTTGTTTTGCCTTACCTTTCAAGTATTAGTAAGTCCTGGTTTAATTGACAGCTGAATTCTAGGGGGAGGAAACAGGGTTTATGCTCTTTATTCAATACTAATAAAATTTGCTATTCATGTCTAATTTAATATTCTTTCTTCCTCCAGCTGGATTGGATATTGGCCCCATCTCTGATGATCCTTCTTCCCTGCCCCAGCCGAATGTCACCCAGAGCTCACGGTCACTGAGTGAAGAGCAGTTAGATGAAATCCTCAGTCCAGAGCTAGACAAAATGGTCACAGATGGTAATTTTTTTTGGTCTTTAATCTTGGTGTTCTACAGAACTTATGTAGAAATCATCTTTTCTTTTTTCTTTCCCCCAATGACACATCTCTGTATTGTAACAGACCTGTTTGGACTTGGTTGCACAATTACTTTCATTGCTTCCTCTGATGGTTACTTACCTTGTGTTGCCTTTGCTTTGTCCAGGTGCTATTCTTGGCAAACTGTACAAAATCCCAGGTATGTGTTCTGATCCTCCTTGTCTTTTATGGAACACAATTCACAAGCAATGCCAGCAACTCATGCAGAGTGTTTTTTGCAGAGCTGGGAGGGAAGGATGTTGAAGATTTGTTCACAGCTGTGTTGAGTCCAGCAGCCCCACAGCCAGCTCCTCTGCCACAGCCTCCTCCCCCACCACAGCTCATGTCTTTGCACAGCCAAGGTATGTTCCTCTGGTGCTTCTGTGGGCAGCAGCCTGGCCAGGAGAGTTGTGCACCTTTTAGTGCTGATGTGGAAGTAGGATTCATCTTATGCTGTGCAAAATTGTGCAATCTGCCATTGTTAATTTGTGAAATATTATTCTAAACCTGTTCTGAAGGGAGTATCTGATTAACATCCATGTAAATGTTGCTAATAGAAAAGGACAGTTATCTGAGATTTTTCTGACATATTGGTGCTTTTACTTTAGCTGACACTTAGATGGTTTGGAAATTAGTCTGTGATATAGCATGTGTTCTATTCTGACTTCGCTCTTTAATTACTTTTGAGTACCTCCTCAAGGGTAAGGCAAGTCTCTATGTAACATTGATTTACTGAGTCTTAATATCTGTAAGAATGCAGTTTTATGTATTAGCTAGGCCTAACAGAATGGAGGCTAAACAAATTTAAAATTTTTCTTGGAAGTGATACTTCATTTTTCTTCATTACTACTAAAATTAGCATGAGTTAGATACAGCATCTTGCTCTGGTATTGAAGGGAAGAGATAGATTGATTTTATTAATGTTATCAGTAGAGCTGCTTTTTTCAGCAGGAAGTGGGAATACGATTGAATGTGCTCCTTTTCTCTTCAGACATCACCTGTAGTGGGTTTTCCATGAGCTCATGTATAGAGTGGCCAGTCTTTGATACTGGTACTACAAGAAGGACTATGCAAATTGATTTGACCAATGAATTAATCATAAGAAGAAAACTGATTTGTTTCCTAGTTGGATCGGTTTTCATAAAAGCAAAATACTTCAAAACCTCTTAGGAGAGTGTTTTAAGTAAATAATGAGTTGATTTAAAGCAAAAGATCATATAGATACCATTGCCTGTTTCCCAATTACTGGAGTACTTGTGGATAGCTCCAGCATGTGAGCTCTGTGTAAGAGTGTTCGGCTCCTCCCTGTGGGAACTGCCATGATAACAAAGTTTTGGATTTACAGTTTGGTTCTGCTCCAGTGGAATGATCCATAGATAAATGCTTCAGTAGTGGTGCAGCTTGCATCAAGTTTCAGCAATTTCAGATAAAATTACTGCTCTCTTCTCCTAGATGTGTGAGCACAGTGCAGAGCGGAGCCCTGACTCCATCCTGTTTGTTTGCCAGGTCTTCAGAGTTAGTTACTGTGTTTACCAGCACAGTAACATTCTCTGAAATGTTGTGTTACAACTGTGGTTGCTGCAGCTTGCATAACCCTTAGATCAGAAACAGTCTCCTACAAATGGGAGAATGATACAGTATCATCCTGCAGATACATCTGATTCCTGAGCTGCTTCTGTGCTTTTAAGGAAATACTGGGGCAACAGTTATAATCTCACTTAAGTGATGGGATCCAAAGGCCAGAGTTAATTCTGTGTAGTAACATCTGCAAATACCATCTGCTGGAATGAATCTGCCTGTGCCACATTTGTAATACTGTAATCAAATAAATAACATTTTCTGCCTTCTTACTGCTAGACTGGACATTTAATTAGAAAATGTTAATGCTCATTTGAGAAGAGTTATCTGTTTCATTGGTTACAAATTAGGGAGTTAGTAGATAATGAGGCTTACTTTGGTACAATGCTCAGGAGTCTCAGAAGAGGAGATGTTTAATTCAGGTGGCTAATGATCATCCTGCAAGGACTGAAAACTACCTTCTCCATGGCTCGCTGCTTGTGTCTGGATCTAACAAACATGAAGAACATGAGCTTTTAAGTTTATTACCTCAATGTAAAATGCAGTACCATGGCTTGGGCTATTGCAAAAGTTTTGAGAATCCATTTTTGAAAAAAATAATTGTATTTTAGACAAGAAAAAAAAAAGTGCGCAGGGATGTAATAGAGTAGAAAAGGATCCTTTAAGCTTACAGAGAAGGATTTTAAACTGATATAAAATCTTTTCAAAAAAAGTAAGGTCAGCACTGAAAAATTTTAAAGCAATTAGTTTTTAGAGGAGACACTGTTTTCTTAGTGAAGGTTCCACCTCTGCCTTAGAAACAGTCACCCTTGAAAACTTAAATGAGTGACTTAATCTGCTTCTTTCCAGGAGAGAATGCATTTCCAAGAGTGCCCCTCATGAATGGTCTGATTGGCCCCAACCCTCATCTCCCTCACACGGCTCTGGCTGCTGGAGGAGGGCTGGGCACCTTCTCTCCCATTACACAGCAGCCATACACTGATGCCAGGTAAGTCCAGATGGAGAATAAAAGATATTTGGTGTATTTCGCATTATAAAAAAAATCTAAGTAACAAAAACAGCTGGAGGGTGTTGTTGGTTACTAATAATGTGATATTATTAGTTCTTGACAGCCACCACAAAACCTTGTGTATTCTTGCAGTGTGTTCACTGTTGAAATAGCAAACAGAATGAGTACTTTGCTAATTGAGGGTTGGTTTGTTTTGTTGTTTTTATACAATCTGTAAAACAAATCCCTTTTCTGGTCTGTCAGGGATAAGAATCCAGCCTTCAATCCAATGATGAGTGATCCCAACAGCTCATGGGCACCAGCTGCTGCACCTCTGGAGGGTGAAGGTGATACCATGTCCAATGCTCAAAGAAGCACCCTGAAGTGGGAGAAAGAAGAAGCTTTGGGTGAAATGGCAACTGTAGCACCTGTTCTCTATACAAATATCAACTTCCCTAACCTGAAGGAAGAATTCCCAGGTGAGTGATTTACTGAATCAAGTTGAATATTTTGCAGCAATTGGTGCATCTTGATTTGAAAGTATCTCAGCTAGACTTATCATAGCCTTGTATATTGACACATTTTTTGGTTGCAGATTGGGCTACAAGAGTGAAGCAAATTGCTAAACTGTGGAGGAAAGCAAGCTCTCAAGAGAGGGCTCCCTATGTGGTAAGAACAATTCCCACCTGCATTTGCATGCTTCTAGCAAACATACATTTCATTTATAAGGTTGTGTTGTTTTGTTCTGTTTTTAATAACTCAAGTTCAAGGTTTAGTGATAGTTCCCTTACTGCAAGAAAACCTTTTTAATTAAACTTCTAAGTCTGAATACTTCTACCTGTATTCTTTGTTTTTCAGTCTTGGAATAAGCTCGATTAGTACTGTGCAATGTAAAGACATCAGCTGAGATGAGAGCATTTGTGGCTCCCACTGCCTCTCAGCTGCCTTTGATTCATGCCTCAAGTCATCTTTGCTCTGTCTCTTCTACACAGAATCTCACCAGTTTCTTGAGAAGGATAATAACAGCTGATCATGAGATTCCTCTCCCTTTCATCATCCCCTCTCACTGGGCTATTCTTTTTCCCCTGTTAAGAGTTTGCTGAAGTCTTTCAGCTATTGAACTAACAATTCCAGAGGTGTCAGTGCTCACACCTCTGTTTTCCTCATTTACTCTTCATGTTCTTGCTTTACTGCTCCCTTTCTCTGCTTGCTCTCTTGTATTGCTTTGTATGGAAACTCTCCTGATATCTTCTGCTATCCATTTTTCTGGTACCATTTTGTGGGGAGTCTGAAGGACTCAATTTTTCTCTCCAAAATCATTCACCTTCTTCACATCTGAGTTAAGTGAACACACAGGTACTTGTAGCAGCTATCTGGAATTACGTGGTCATTGATTTCACCCTGCAGTACTTCTGCCATTCACAGGGGGTGAACCTTAAGCTCTGTTGAGGCCTGTGTGTATCCAGAGTATTATTGATTCTTTTGGACTTTCCCAACAATTGCTGGCAAATGTACTTTTCTTTAACTTCCATTCTCTCCTGGTTCTCATGTTTGTTTCTTCACAGCAGCAATTGGATGATCATTCTCACTTTGCAGGTTTCTGTGGATTTTGCAGTTTTCAGTCTCATAGCCTTCCCCTACCTGCTCTTTTTTCATGTAGTCCCACCAGTAAACAAACTTCATTCCTTTGCATGTTGATGACTCAGAGTTTAGCAGTACTACATCATCTTCTGCTGTCCAAATTCAAAATTGCTGTGATCTCTGGCTTAAAGGGATAAATCATATCCCAAACTCATTGTGAGAAGTGGAGTTCTTGATCTTTCTGAAACCCTTTCCACTTGAAAGAATAATTCTCTCGTTTATTCTTTGTATCACTGAGGCATCATCATTATTCTGCTTTTTGTTCAGTGTTGCAATTTCAGCACTTTTGGACCTCTATGTCGCCTTGCCCATGCTGTAGTTAATCTTGGTGAATCCTTCTTTCTGGTATTTATAAGATGATACCCACTTAATGGGTGGCATTTACCACTTTACAGTTATTTCTGTTACTGATTGCTTTATTTTTCATTGTTCTTAAAAAATGCAGTCATATCCTTATGATGGGTATCCAAAAGTCAGCAGCCAAAATTACTTCCCTTATGTACAGGAGGAGAGGGCATGCTCCTGCACACCAGTATTTACAAAGTAAGATATGGTTAATTCCTCTCAGAGCAGTCCTTGTGCTTCTGCCATGCAGCTCCTGCTGGTGTTCCTGGCATTGTGCACACAAGAAGCTGCTGTGGTGCCTCTCCTGAGGGACTTACACTCTGAGAGGTTGAATGAAGGCTGAAATGAAATTCAGAGGAGTACTAGTAAATTTTCACTGTAGGCTTTTTACTTTACTTAGCATGCACAATCCCATCACTTACAGGGAGAAATGACAGTGATTTTTCTGCTGCTGTGACATTGGTGCTCTCATCCATGTCACTATTTCATTGCTGGGGGGAAGTATTAAAGCCTTTTCCTCTAGGCAACCCCTACTTGACAGCTGCTGATAAATTTGAGAGAAAGAGGATGTGAGGGTTTGGTTCAGAAAAGAAATCACATCCTAGATTGGTGGTAAAACAGGCTCTTTGAAACTTCCATTAGATACTTTAAAGTGTCACTATGGCTGTAAAATGCCTCATTGAAGAGGAATTGCTGTGTCTCCATACAGTTTTTCCTGATCCATAAGCCCATATCCTATGTTTATACTGTTAACTGTTAACAGACTCAGATCTTTAGAGGTCATTTAATGGACTAGACTGTATTTTTCTTGTCATTGAAGTTCTCCACATTAGTGGCCTTTATTGATCCAAACATCATCTGCTGTGCTCAGCCTTCACGTTGTAAGACCACACCAATATGTGATTTGAAAGGTAAACTGGTGCTATTAACGATTTCTTGGCACAGCACAGTGCCTGCAACAGACACCCTCCTGTATAGAAAAGCTTTGCTAATAGGTTTACTAATTTACTAATTGCTAGTAGCCTCTTAGTTCCTTCCATATATGTTAAACACAGAATTTCCATAGAGGTGTGAAATTTTCCTGTTTGGAATTCTTTCCGAAGTGCATAATGTCATTTCCACAAAGATGTGAGTGATTAAAACGGGCCGTACAAATAATTTGGTGATAGATTTTGTAGGAATAACAGGTGCAGTGTGCACACTTAGTAGAAGAAAATAAGTCTAACTGCATCTTTTCTCTTTTTTCCAGCAAAAAGCCAGAGATAATAGAGCTGCTTTGCGCATCAATAAAGTACAGATGTCAAATGACTCCATGAAAAGGCAGCAGCAACAGGATAGCATTGATCCCAGTTCCCGCATCGACTCCGACCTCTTTAAAGATCCATTAAAACAGAGGGAGTCAGAACATGAGCAGGAATGGAAATTCAGACAGGTGTGTAGCATTTAAGGTGTTTTGTTATTTTCTCCCTGCTTTTTATTGCATTGTAGGAATCTGTTGCAATAGAATCAATTTGAATCTTTCTTTGTGGAAGAGTATACAGTCAGCCATTCTGCTTGGGAAGAAAATAGATGTTATCAGGAGATAAGCTGTTTGTAAAAAACCTTTTCTTTAAATTTTGACTCTTAAATCCTGTGTATTATAGAAACAGGTTGTTCTTTCTCTGCATGGGTGGTTGCTGCAGTAGGTTTTTATTACATACCCTGTATTGTAGTAACTTTGTCCTGCAGACTGCTGCCTCACATGGGGCGGGATGTCTCTCAAAGCCCACACCAGTGCTGCATGTCAGTAACCTTTGTCTCCGGAGTATAAGGTTGGAAAGTGGTGATGCTCTTTGGGCAACCTGGGAAATGCTTATTCCCAGGCAAACAAGATGCGTGTCAAGGTAATTGAACTTCACAAATAGCTGGGCTCTCTACTCCCTTTGCATTTAGAATGTGCAATTATTTGTAACTGATATTGGATGTGTCCTGAAGTTTTAATTATAGATTTAGTCATTAGAAAGATTTTGTATACCCTAAACTTAGAAGTGTAACATATT
Source organism: Fringilla coelebs (assembly GCF_963513975.1). Lineage (NCBI taxonomy): Eukaryota > Metazoa > Chordata > Aves > Passeriformes > Fringillidae > Fringilla > Fringilla coelebs. Next base: position 146,737,111 of record NC_140028.1, read on the forward strand.
TTCCTCATAATTTTAAAACAGCAAATGCGGCAAAAAAGTAAGCAGCAGGCCAAAATAGAAGCCACACAGAAGCTTGAACAGGTGAAAAATGAGCAGCAGCAACAGCAGCAGCAACAGCAGCAGCAGCAATTTGGTTCACAGCAGCTCCTGAACCAGTCTGGGTCAGACACACCCAGCAGTGGGATCCAGAGCCCCTTAACGCCACAGACTGGCAATGGAAGTATGTCTCCTGCACAGCAGACATTCCACAAGGATCTGTTCACAAAGCAGCAGCTCCCTGCTACACCCACGTCAGTGTCCTCAGATGATGTGTTCCTAAAGCCACAGGCCCCACCTCCCACTCCCACCCGAATCCCAGTGCACGATTCACTGTCTCAGTCTCAGACTCCTCAGACATCATCACAACAGATGTTTTCTCCAGGTTCCACTAACACAAGGCCTCCTTCTCCTTTGGATCCTTATGCTAAAATGGTGGGAACACCCAGACCAGCACCCATCAACCAGAACTTTGTCAGAAGGAACCCCTTAGATTCCTGTGCAGCACAGCCCTCCATATCTCGGGAGCCGTCGGGAAGCAGGCCCTCGCCAGTCAGGGACTCATGTTCTTCATCCCCAGGTAGCAGCGATCCCTATGCAAAGCCACCAGACACACCCAGGCCTGTCCTGCCATCAGAGCAGTTCTCCAAACCTCTGGGAGTCCCACGGTCGCCCATAGTTATGGAGCAGTCAGGGAAGGTTCCTTTAGCTGCTGGAAGCAGCGATCCGTTTACTAAGCCGGCTCCTAGGACTGACACCTTTCAGAGACAGAGAGTAACCTCTGCTGATGCCTATGCACGGCCTCCATTGACTCCCACTCCTGCTCCTGTGGATGGGAGCCCTGGACCTTTCAAAGCTCCTCTGCGCCCTCCTCAGTCCCCACAGGATCCTTATTCCTCCATGCCAGCCACGCCCCGGCGCGTTGCCGTCGATCCCTATGAAAGGCCCCCTCTGACACCCAGGCCTGTGGATAACTTTTCCCATAGCCAGGCCAATGATCCCTACAGCCAGCCTCCCCTCACTCCCCACCCTGCCATGAAGGAGCCTTTTGCCCCACCGCCGCGGATAGTGCGGCAGCAGGGTGATTCTTTCCCTCAGTCTGGGCCCATTTCAAGGGCAGCTTCTCAGGACCCTTACTCCCAGCCTCCAGGTACTCCTCGGCCAGTTGCTGATCCTTACGCCCAACCCCCAGGAACTCCTCGTCCCACCACGGTGGATCCCTATATGCAGCAGCCACCGACACCAAGACCTGCTCAACCGGCAGATCTGTTTGCTCAGTCCCCAGCAAACCAGAGACATTCTGATCCCTATGCCCAACCTCCTGGAACACCACGGCCAGTTCTCAGTGATCCTTACTCTCAGCAGCCAGCAACCCCAAGGCCAGGGATTCCTGAGGGTTTTAACAGACCTGCCATGACGAGGCCAGGACTAATAACAGGTAGAGATCCTTTCCTGCAGACACCACAGAGCAGGTTGCAGGGCACTTTTGTCAGGCCATCAGACCCATGTTCTCAAACTCCCAGGTCTGCAGGACCTGCAATAACAGATTCCTTTAGCCATGGTGCAGCTACTCCAGCACATGACCCATATGATCAACCACCAATGACTCCAAGACCTCAGCCAGAATCTTTTGGAACTGGTCAGCTGGCCCATGATGCTGCTGAACAGCCACGGCCGGGATCTGAGGGCACCTTCAGTGCATCTGGAAATGCTCCCATGACTTCTCAAGGACAACAGTTTCCCAAAGTTTCACAAGTTCCTGGCCCAGCACCCACCACGGGAGTAACAGATACACAGAACACCATGAATATGTCTCAAGCAGATACTGAGAAGTTAAGACAGGTGAGAATTCTGATGATATTAAAATTCTGGAAGTAGAAGAATTTCTCCCATTCTTGTTAATACTTGAAGTTTCTTGCCATTAAACATAACTATGTTTAATATTAAGATATTAATATTAAACATAGTTATTAATAGTAAGATATTAATTATCTTAGTTTATTTAATATGTTAGTGTGGTCCTTCTGGATAGAACCACAGTATGCAGAATACAGAAACATCAGTAATTTTTAAGGCGTTTGGACAAGATCCAAAAAAAAGAAGCAAAGGCTGTATTTGAAGTCACTGAAGACATAAATGGTTAGTCTGTAATAGTGCTTTTAGCTACAGTCTGAGGAAAAAAAACATTTTAAAAGGTCGATTTGTTCTATTCTGTAACAAATGAGGTGTGGAACTGATTGTCAGTGACTTGTTCACTGGCTGGAGAAGGAAGTACAGGCAAAGATCTCAGACTACATGTCTGACTTAGCAGTTGGCCCATGTGTTTAGGTGAATCCTTCCCTTGGTCGCAGCTCTTCTTGAGCCACATTCACTCCAGGTTTCTGTCCATGAAGGTCTGGCAAACAGCTCTTGCTAAGAGATTGAATTACATTCAGCTTGGGGAAAGCTGTTCAATCTTTTGTTTGGAAGGAGGGATGGGAAGTGAATTTAATGGAAAACCAGTGGTTTATCATAGTGGTTATCATACAGAGTTAAGAGTGAATTCTGCAGCTATGGTGTAAAAACCTTTGGCTGAATTTTCTTCAGTGGACCTCTAGTCACGTTTGTCTCAGAATGCACTTTTCCTGTGGTGAAAGGGCCTGCAGTACTGGAATAGAAAAATGGAAAGAGAGTTGCATCTATGTTAAATGGTAGAATGGGATCACACCATACACATTACCAAGAGGTCCGGACGTTGTGTTGGGTTACCAGCACCCTCCACCATTTGACCCTCCTTCTCGTTTCTGAGGTGTTTGTTATATTTTCCTGTTACAAGTGAAGAATTTATTTCTTCCAAAAGGCTTAACCTAGCAGAGTGTAACACTTCAAAAGATGTCAGTTGCAGTGTCAAGTATAATGATTTATTTTCTTGTAAACAGCGCCAGAAGCTCCGTGAGATTATTCTACAGCAGCAGCAGCAGAAGAAGAATGCAGTTCGCCAGGAAAAGGCCTTGCAGGACGCAGCAGCTCCTCCCCATGCAGCCCCTCTTCAGCATTGGCAGCAGGACAACTTAAATCAAATCTTTAACCGCCCTCCTCCTCCCTATCCTGGGAATATCAGATCCTCTGTGGTCCCTCCAGGTGGGCCGAGGTTCTCCATGTACCCGAAGGACCAGCGGGGGCCCTTCCCTGGGGATGGGCAGTTCAACAGGCCCCAGTTTCCAGGAGATATGAACACCATGGGGATGAGGCCTCACGGTCTGAGGTGAGCTCTTGGATCTCTTAAACTCAGGGGTAGTTACAGGGGGCATTTTAAACAGGCTGAAAAATCATCGTCTGGAGCTGGCAACCATCCTGAACTCTGTACGTGCAGTGGGTTTTCCTCTAACATTAGAATGTGTGTATTACAGTAAGTATTTCACACTGTTTTGTTGGGAGTAATTCAGAAAAATAAATGGGTAAACTGCAGAACTAACCAAACTTATGTGACCTGAAACATCTTGTTGTCCCTGGCTTTTGGGGCATTTCTAAAAAAAAGTAAAAGACTTTATTTTTGATGTCTTAATAATGAATAATTTCTAATGAGTATGTGATCAAACATCAGCTTCTGTCTGTGGCATTTTTACAGTGAATGCTCCAATGTAAAATTAATACCAGTATCAGCATACATTCTCAGAAGTTAATTTTTTCAGTATCTGGATTTATTTCAGTAATTTCTAAATCCACACACTGAGGTTTTTTTACTCTGAATTGTATTAACATGTATTTTAATTACTAGGTTAGTTCTGACTGTCAGAGTTTTCTATCCCTTATTATTATTATTGAAATTGAAAACAGGTTGTTTATTAAACATAATTGAAGCAATTATTTTATTGTAGTCATAAAGCTCATTTAAATGTAAGTATAATTAGTCAAAACATTGATTTAAATATCTTGATGAATGCATCGTGTAAAGCATTTTGGTGAACAGTTACTTAGTCATGTGAGACTGAGAAAAAAAAATCATTTGCCTTTCATGCTTTATTTTAGATATGGATTTCCAGGAGGTGGCCATGGTCCGCCCTCGGGCCAGGAGCGTTTCCTTGGTCCTCAGCAGCCCATGCAGCGCCCTGGAGTTCCCCCACAGCTGAGGAGATCCCTGTCTATTGACATGCCCCGGGCCGTGAACAGCCCACAGATCAATAACGCATCCGGGATCTCGCAGCATTTCCCCCCGCAGGGAATCCCGGTGCAGCAGCACAACATCCTGGGGCAGGCGTTCATCGAGCTGCGTCACAGAGCTCCTGATGGCAGGCCAAGGCTGCCCTTCAGCCCTGCTGCTGCTGCCACCGTGCTGGATGCAGCAGCTCAGCACCAGAGGCACCCCGGCTTCCTGCCCAGGCAGGATTTCCCAGGCCCAAGGCAGGCAGAATCGCTGAGACACAATTCTCAAGGAATACCAAACCAGCTGCAGATGGCTGCGGGTTTGGAGCACATCTCCCAGTCCCAGCAGGATCAAATCAATCCTGAGAACCCACCTGCACTTGTAATGCGTTCTCTGGGTCAGCCGGTTGCTGATGCATTCCCAGGAACGTCTTTGTCTACGTCTGCACCAAGTGATGAATCTGCAAACTTGCAAATTCCCAACCAGCCAAGTGATGGTCTAGAAGAAAAGCTTGATCCTGATGATCCTGCTGTAAAAGATTTGGATGTGAAAGACCTTGATGGGGTTGAAGTCAAGGATTTAGATGATGAGGATTTGGAAAATCTGAACCTGGACACAGAGGATGGGAAAGGAGATGAACTGGACACTCTAGATAATTTGGAAACCAATGATCCTCACCTTGATGATCTTCTGAGATCTGGGGAATTTGATTTAATTGCATACACAGACCCAGACCTTGATGTGGGCGATAAGAAAGGAATGTTTAATGAAGAACTAGACCTTAGTGTCCCCATTGATGACAAACTAGATATCCAGGGCAAGGCAGAAGAACCCAAACAGAAAGAACAAGGTGCTACAACTGTTGCCCCTGCTGAGACCCAGTCTCCAGCAAAGAAGTCACTTACAGAAAATGAAATTAAAACAAAAGTACTTTCCCCAAACGCTCAAGAAGAAAAGAAGAATGAAAATGAAAAAGGTGATGGAAATACTGAGTCCACAAGTACTCAACAGGCTGCTGAAGTGGAGTTAAAGGATGGAGAAAAGGCTCCTGGGCAACCTGCTAACCCAGAATTCCCTGACAAAACTCCTGCTGTTCCTAGTCAAGATACAACTGTGCCTAGTCCAGATGCTCAGGGATCTGCTCCACTGCCTGTTCAAGGAGCAGTAAGTTCCTGCAGTATTTCTGGGTCCACCCCAGTCCTCTCAAGTTTGCTGTCTAGTGAAAGCTCAGACAATGCTGAAGCAAGAACTCTGGGATCTCCATCTCAATCTCTGCCACCCACACAAATGAACCATGGATCAGGTATTCCACAAACACTCATGACACCTGCTGGACAGATCTTGGAAAACACTTTAAATTCCAATCTGCCCATGGTTCCAAGAATGAACCATAATTTTTCTCAAGGGTCACCAAATCCAGGATTTATTCAGGGTCAGTCATCTAATCATAACTTTGGGACAGGACAGACATCTAATCAGACTGTGGCTGTACCAAACCGTCCTGGTCCCAGTAGCATCTCTGGTCCCCAGCAGATGATGCTCCCTCAGCCATTAGCTCAGCAACAAAACAGAGAGAGGCCACTTCTGCTGGAGGAGCAGCCACTTCTTCTGCAGGACCTCTTGGATCAGGAGAGGCAGGAGCAGCAGCAGCAGAGACAGATGCAAGCCATGATTCGCCAGCGTTCGGAGCCATTTTTCCCCAATATTGGTATGTGGGTGTCCTGTTTGTGTTCTGGTTGGTGTTCTAAAAATGCAGCAACAAATAGTTAAATAATCCATAGGGCTGCCAGAAGCAGGTAAATATGTAGAGCTTGAAGGTGGCATAATAAAAATCAGCCTGCTTATTAGGTACAAAGGGAGTATGGAAATTGAGCATGTAGGTGGAATTCTGAACTCTGGCACAGCTTCTGTTGTCATTACCAGGATCAGGGTAACTCTGCTTTACTGATAATGTTTGTGACATCAGCTGTGTCACATACTCTCTTTATACTTCAGGTTCTTGTGAGATGGGGAGTAAATGCCTCCTTTGTAAACAAAATAAAATGTTCCAGTGTAATAGCTGACCTTCTTGATATTTCATCTATTAATTTTATGTTTATGGTTGTTTTATGACTTTTTTTGGAGTACTTGTTGTGTCATAAGGAAAGGGATTATCAAAAGCTGTTACTAACCCACAGTCTAGGGAAGGCCCAGAAATATCACATGTAATTCTGCTTGTACTGAAAAAATTTAAGAAAAGCTGTGGTTGCTTGTTTAATATAACCTAGCAGTTTGAGCATTCAAATCAAGACCATCACCATCATTTAACTGATAATGAAACACTAAATTTTGAGAATTGTTTAAGTTGTAACTACAGTGACCATCATGACCATTCTCATAGTGCATTAATGATGGTGTGCCAGTTGCCAGTTGAGATCACAGGAACAACTCCTCTTCCTGAATCTTAAACCTATAAATAGAATTTATTAATCTGTTGGGTCTTAGGCCAGATTTGGTCTAGAGCCCTTCTCAGACTCTCGGGCTGACTTGCTTTTGCTTGTGTGTTGTGGCTGAAAGCAAGGACAGCTGTTGCTGCACCAACTTCTGCAAGATACATGACACTGCTTATTAACCTTGAATATCAAAGTGGGGAGGACAATTAATGTGAAATAGGAGTGCAGTTAATGTTTTACCGAAGATTTACACATGAACTAAATGTAAACAAGTAATTTCCATTTAATAACTCATGATGTTCAGCTGTGTGATTCACTGCTGCTGATTTTGTCTTACAGATTTTGATGCAATTACAGATCCCATAATGAAAGCAAAAATGGTGGCTCTTAAGGGGATCAACAAAGTCATGGCACAGAGTAACATGGGGATGCCACCAATGGTCATGAACAGGTAGGCAACTCTTGACACCCTTCTTTAGGACTACAGAATGTAAAAGGAAATGACAGAGCTCAGGGAAACTGTGCAGGAAATGAAAAAGAATTTTTTCTGTCCTGTAGTTCGCATTTGATGCTAACACAGGCTTATCTCCTAGGAATAAAGCCAGTAGGAGCTATAAAAGGTGTTCAGATGCATCAGATTTGTGTTCCAGTTGTAATGTCACGGGTCAACATGGCAGCATGTTGATGCTTTTCTTGTTTTCCCACTTGCTAATTAGGTAATGACACATCTCCCACGGGTTGTGCTAGAAAACTGGGGGTGGTCATGGAACAGTGGAACCTCATGTTGCAGCAAATCATTTAATGCTGAGTATAAGTAAGATTTTAGCCCTAGTCATGGAAGTTCCATCCTCTCCTTAAATACCTTCTGAGGACAAAAGGAGCCATGAACTGTGCAGGCTGCACCATGACTGTCCTTAGGGTAGGTGGGGAGTCCATGGGCCAGGGAGGATCTGTGACTGTTCTTTTTGTGTGCCCCTTCAAACTGGATTTTCTCTGTCCAGTGCCCCATGATAATAAGCAGCTTACCCAAGGTGTACATTTACCCAGCTGGAGTTGACTGTGATGGTGGCTATGAAATCTAAATACATTCAACTGTTTTTCTTTAAATTATAAAATATTAAAATACAAATACAGACTTTGTGTGTGTTCTTTTCACTGCTCTAGCACAGTAGGTCATGTTTACATCATCTTTCTGAAAAATGTAAAATGCAATGGTTTCAGCCAAAGGCAAAATTCTGTCTGTATTCTCCAGATGTTGAAAAGGTTTGGTACAGAAGTTCAAGTGCATGTCTGTATAATATTTGGGTGCTTTGTTTAAGTTGAACATAATAAAGTTGTCTCTCTCTTCTAAAATGCTGGTTTGCAAGGTTATAATTTCTCTTTCTGTTTTTCAATAGGTTTCCCTTTATGGGTCAGCCAGTGCCAGGGGCTCAGACCAGTGAAGGCCAAAATCATATGCAACAGGCAATTACACAGGTAATGCAACTTGATATGGGCTTGAAACAAAACTGTTCAATAATGATCCCTAGGTTTTGGGTATTTTAATTGAATCATGATTTAATACCCTTGTCTTTGTTCTACTGAAATTTCTAGGATGGAAGTTTGACACCTCAGATTTCTAGACCTAATCCTCCCAATTTTGGTCCTGGTTTTGTCAGTAAGTAGAGGTTTAATAATTTATTGTATGGGGTTTTTTTTGTTGTTGTTGTTGTTGGTGGTTTTTTTTTTCATTTTACAGTTTTCTTTAAAATGAACTATCCATAAATGGATCCTGTCTCTCAAAACAATCATCCTTTTAAAATTGAGTCATTTCATCATTACAATGCCAGGTAGTGAAGGGGATATATAGTAATTGCTGTTAACATTTTTTTATAGTAGCTGTCATCAACAAAACACCATGAGGAAAGAGGGAAACAGAAAATTAACATTATTTGGATTTGTGTGAGAGCAGTAATTTATTAACTGGCAGACTGCTGTATCAGAAACCTGGTCTTGGGTTGTGTTGCAATATTCTGAGCTCAGTGAGAACAGCTGTGTGTTGATGGATTTTTTTATTTCAGAAGCAGAAAGTTTTGTGCTTCATTGTCATTTGAACAAATACCAGAAAAAGCTTTCCAGGCACTGGTTGGGCAAGCCTGGCTGGTGAAACACAGTTGTTGAAAGCAGAAATACACTGCACTAGCTTTTTGCATTCCATATTTCTGGCTGCCCTAGATCAACTGTGAATCCTAGTCTCTGTGATGGGAAAGATTTATTAACTGAAATTAAACTGAGCATTAGTTGGGAGAGGAAGACCATATGTAAAAAAGTGTTTCTATCATTACAAATACTTCATTTGATATTTGTGAATAAGAAACAGAAGTAAACTCCTTCACATTTTCCAGAAGCTGAAGTAGCAGCACTGAGTATGCAATAAGGAGCTTTGGCAATATTATCTCTATTAATTATTTGTGGTGTGATTCCACATGGCACTCAGCATGGCCCTGCTCTGGTTGGGTGGTGGTGGGTTCTGAGCACTTGAGTAAACCTGGTTTTCACTTCAGTAGTAGTTACTCTTACCTGGAACTCATTAAAATTTCAGTGCTTTCATGTTTCTCATTTTACTCTCAGTGTTTCCACTCAATTGTCCCCTCCGTTTTTGGGATTGGTTCTGCAGAATTTTTCCCTGAAAGCACCTTGAGGCTGTAGCTCACCCTGAGTGGGTTTAGTTGAGGTGTTCAGTCAAAGCTGTCACTGACACAGTGACTTGTGGAGGAGAAGGTGGCAGGGTCTAGAGCACAAGGAGGACGTGGTTATATTGAAATCATGGAGCTGTGTGGTATCTCTGTCAAACAAGGGTCTTCACAAGGAAAATACTGTCTTATTTGGGGTGTCCCAGCCCACTGAAAATGTGATCAGGAGACAAATGACACCATCACCACTGTTCTCTCTTGCTTTCTGTGCTTAGTGCAGGTCAAGTGTTATCAGATATGGTTGTTTTGCCTCCGGAAAAACTTCAGAGAGCAATGGCCTGCCCGTGGCAGACGAGCATTTCTCATTTGAAAGAAGAGCAATGTCTCAGTTACAGCCTAAATGAGAGGCATTTATTTTGGGGGCATGAAATGGCACTGGTGCTGAAGGCCCCGTGCTGAGGGCTGACACTGACAAAGTGACTTTTACAAAGACACAAAGACAAATTCTTTCACTTCCTGAATATTTGATTGTGTTCATAATTTTAATATTTTTCTTTGAAGTTGTAATAAAAATAAATTTTATATGTACAACAGTTTTCTGCAAACACCAGAATTTATCAGGCCATGTTTCCTTTATGTCCTTGTTGCCTAATCTCTTTGTACTTGAGTACTTCCAGAGATCTTCCATGTCTCCTCCTCTGTGGCAGGACAGGGAATCACTGGGTTCTGCAGCAGTTCTCAGAGCCACCTTTGCTCACTGGCAAGTGTGTTTCCTCTCACAAATGCAGTAATTTGGTTATCTGCCTCATTTACTCACATCACTCCAAGAACATACCACTTCTTGAAATACCAAATTCTCTGTCAAATTTGGCTGAATTTGACCACTAGATTCTTAAAATAAGGAGGGGAACTTGATGGTTAAACTCAGGCTTTAAAGAGTAGGATGAGAGCTCATCTCCAGGATGAGATCATATCACACTTCATTTCCCTTCTCTCCAGATGATTCACAACGAAAGCAATACGAGGAATGGCTGCAGGATACACAACAACTTCTTCAAATGCAGCAGAAGTATCTGGAGGAGCAGATTGGAGCCCACAGAAAATCCAAGAAGGCCCTTTCAGCCAAACAGCGCACAGCCAAGAAAGCCGGCCGGGAGTTCCCAGAGGAGGATGCAGAGCAGCTGAAACATGTTACTGAGCAGCAAAGTATGGTCCAAAAACAGCTAGATCAGGTAATCATCTGCAATCCAGACTGTTCACCTTGGCACTGAGCTGTCACAGTGGTAGTAAGTCTTCCCTATAAATCTTCTGAAAGACACAGTGGAGCTCTACCTGAAGGAGCCACTCCCTGTTTTGTTCTGTGTGTGTAACAGCGTTGCTCTGGAGTGAGGTGACACTGGAGCTGTAAAGGAATATTCTGTGGCAAACATTATGACTAAAAGCTGGGTTAGTACTTTGGGAAGAGGGGAATTCCTTGGCAAATGACTTGCAGCAGAGTTCTTGGCACCATGCTAAGCAAAATGAAACATTCAGAGAAAAGTTTTAGCATGCAGGGCTTTGTTGCAGGCTTGAGTGAATGTTCCAACCCAGTCTTCTTTTTTTACAGTTTGAAAATCTATTCTTATTATATCTTTAGTGTTACACTAGTTTTATGGTCTGTCATCATTCCTAGATGCTGATCCATCAGTATTGTGTCATGGAATAACACAGGTCAAATGGATGTCTGGAGATCTTTTAGTCATGATCAAAGCAGAAGTAGCTTCATGATTAAATCAGGTTACTCAGCACCTTGTCAGTCAAGTTCTGTAAGTCTCCAGGGGAAGAGATTTCCCAGCCTTTCTGGGCCCCTGTTTCTATGTGGAACCGCTTTCACTGGGCTTTGTTTTCCTTTCCTTACATTCAGTTGGATTTTCACATATTGTAACTGTGATAATAGTGAGACAAAACCTGTGATATTTTTGTTAATATGCTTTGCCCACCAGGAGTTAATGCTGTGTTCCTCAAGACTTTTATTATAAATTACCTGGCATGATTGTCAGGATCACCTAGTCCTGATGAAAATGCTTTAGAATTATCCTTTACTAGTATGAAGGAAAAAACTTGGCAGCAGACAGCTTGGAATGAAGTCCTGAGCAATATCTGACCCTCGAGCTCTCCTCCATGCTTCAAGACAAAGCATGTGCTGGCTGGATATTAGTTGGCTCATCTTTCCACTGTGTGGAAGAGGGATGGAGTGGCTAAATTATTTCTATATAATTTTTTTTCCCCTTCCACAATGAGTCACAAGTAAAACAAATGCAAAAAAAAAATACCCTTTCACCAATTTTTATTGTACATATGACAGTCTAATCTTTTGGTAGAGTTAGACTGAAGTAACAGCTGTTAACCATGACATTGCTGGCAGATCCATTTACTGCCCTATAATTAAGGTTCTCCTATTTGTAATTTTTAAATTTAAGTTTAATCTACTGCTAGCAGAAGCCATCCACTGCCCTTTAGCCACTGATTTAGACCAGTGGTTGATTCATCCACATCCTAAGCAGCATTTTGTTCTGTACCTAATAGGAGCTTAAATGAGGTTTAAAGCATAGTTTTAACCACCTTCTATTGGAAGCAATTTGCCACTCTTTCAGATCAGATCAAGTCATTTTTCTGCAATAAAGCTCCTGTTAGTTTTTGAAAAATCTCTGTGTGTATGGAGAGAGAAAAGAGCTCCTGGATCCCTGGGAGTGGCTGGTCCTGGACACAGGCACAGAGAACACGGAGCTGAGTGTGCCCCAGGAGCTGATGTCAGCCAGGGTTATTGGCCAGGCATGGAGCCACACAGACACTGCCAGATGGCCCCTGTGGCACTGTGCCTGTGCTCACAGGCTCTGCCCTGCCCTCCCTGCACTGCTGAAATCTCCAGCTCAGCTCAGGGCCTCTGGGTGTGCTCAGCTCATTCCAGGGGCAGTCATGGCTGATCCACCCCTGGAGGTTGTGGTGCTTTGAGTGCCTCATGGTGCAGCCCCACAGAGCCAGCACAGGTTCAGTGCTGTAGGACCACAGAGGAGCCCTGGAGCACGGGGTCTGTGCAGTGCAGATGGATCCAGTCAGTGGCTCTGTGCAGTAGCACTGTTTATCCAGCAGTGTCAGTGCCAAGGCAGAGCTCATAAATCATCTTGGACCTGGGATTATTGTGTAAATAACCTTTTGGGTGCATCTGTCCTGCAGCATGAAGGACATCACTGTTACCCTGAGATTTCTGTCTTAGTCCTTGCTTCAGATAAAAGAGAGGGCTCTCACACAATTCAGAGTTACACATTACAGAGTTTTTCTATCCCTACAAAAGCTGTGGAACTCATAATCAAATGAACAGAAGTGAGAGGGAGATTTTCCATAATGTATCATCAAGCAGTGGATTGCAAAGCCTTCTATTTTTGTTTTAGTTGGGTCTCTGCAGTGTTTCTGAAAGGTTCTTGCCTGTCTAGTTGGCAGTGTTGTGTCCTTCCCTTAACTTCTCCTGTTTGTCTAAGCTACATGGCATAACTTGCAGTGCCTATGTTGAGTTTATTTTGATCATAAAATCTTAAATTTTCAAGCAGCAGTTGCAATTTTCATCTGACATGAGCTGTTTGAGGATCTGCCTGTGAACAAATGGGAATATCCATCACTGTTTTCCTGCAAACCTTTCTTTTCCACTTATATCTTTTTGAAATGTTGCTGATGTGTGAACATCATCCATCTCACTGTTTCCTTTTCCTGTCTATTCCCAACTGTTGTATTCTGTGCATGGATGATAAGATCGGTAGGACAAGGATCACTGCTGATTTAGGTTTATGTATTCTCCAACATAGTCAGTCTTGATGTGTAATTAGAACTTGGAGGCACTGCTGTTTTGTCTGAGGTCTTGGTGAATTAATGACTGTATCAATGTTTAGATCCGGAAGCAGCAGAAGGAGCACGCGGAGCTGATTGAGGAATACCGGATCAAGCAGCAGCAGCAGTGTGGGATGGCCCCACATTCCATAATGCCAGGAGTCCAGGCCCAGCCTCCCATGGTTCCAGGAGGAACAGCACCAGCTATGAATCAGCAGAGCTTCCCCATGGTGGCACAGCAGCTCCAGCATCAGCAGCACGCAGTGGTGATGCCTGGGCAATCCAACCCCACCAGGATGCCAAATTTATCCGGATGGCAGCCTGCAAACCCTGCGAGTCACATTTCCATGAATCCGGCAAGGATGCAGCCTCCAATGACGCCACTGCCAATTACTCCTGGTGCACCAGCTCCTGTGCCTGGCCCAAATGCAGCTGCACAGTCAGGGCCACCCCCGAGGGTGGAGTTTGAGGACAACAACCCTTTCAGTGAAAGTTTCCAGGAGCGGGAGCGCAAGGAGCGCTTACGGGAGCAGCAGGAGCGGCAGCGCATCCAGCTGATGCAGGAGGTGGATCGACAGAGAGCTCTGCAGCAGAGGATGGAGCTGGAGCAGCACACTATGATGGGGCCTGAAATGAACAACAAAACATCTTTATCTCAGATACCTTTCTTCAATTCTGAGCTGCCTTGTGATTTCATGCAAACCCCTCGGCCCGTGCAGCCGTCCCCACAGCAGCAGCAGCAGCAGCAGCAGATGGGGCAGATCCTGCAGCAGGGTGCTGTGACCTCCCCTCCTGCCACCAATTTTATGCAAAGCGCTGAGCGAAGGCCAGTGGGACCTGCAGCTTTTGGACCTGATGCATCTGCTGGTGCAGGTGGAGCCCCCAATTTCCATAATGTAAAACAAACTCATGGGAATCTCCCTGGGGCTGCCTTTACGCAGAACCAGGTCAGGCCTCCGTTCCCTTCCGCTGTCCCTTCATCTCCAGTGCTGGGGGGCAGTGCCCCATGTGGGTCGGACACTGGTGTGCCCCAAGCTGCAAACATCCCTGGATCAGGCCAGTCTCTCATCCAGCTGTATTCTGACATAATCCCAGAAGAGAAAGGCAAAAAGAAAAGGACACGGAAAAAGAAAAAGGACGACGATGCCGAGTCCATAAAAGCCCCGTCAACTCCACACTCGGATATCACTGCACCATCAACCCCAACCATTTCTGATGCTACCTCCACCCCCACAGTGAACACCCCCAACGAGCCACGGCACCAGGATGAGCTGGAGTCCGTGGAGCTAACGGGCCCCTCGACATCCAACACGGGAGAGAGCTCCCCGGAGCTGGAGGGGAAGCTCCCCAGCAGCAGCAGCGTGTCCCAGAAACAGCCCGGGGGGAATGCAGAGGCTGAAAAGGCTAAAATGGACACACCCACCAGCCTCCAAGAAGTTAAACTGGAAAAGGCAGAAACTGATCAGTGCTCAGGTCAAACTGAGCCTAAACCAGAAAATCCAAGCAGTATTAAGGTGGAGGAGGATAAGGTCACCTCACAGCCAACCTCTTCAGCTCCGAGTCCAGCACAGCCACCCGGTGCTCTGGCAGCCAAAGGGGAGTCAGGGAATGAACTGCTGAAACACCTGCTAAAAAACAAGAAGTCCTCATCTCTTCTAAATCAGAAACCAGAGAACAGTGGCCGAGCAGAAGAGGAGGCTTCTGGGGATAAAAAGTTAGCAGAGAAGCAGAGTCCAGCTGAAGGAATGGTGAGCCTGGTACTGGTTTTGTTACACTGTGGTCAGGAGCAGTCCAGCCTAGTCTGTGCCTTACTGTGGGCATGTGTGGGGACATAACCTACCTGTACAGGGGTGGAGGAAACAGCTTTATGGAACTTTAGCCTCTTTCCTGCCTTTTCTCCACAAGTAAATCACCTGTGTTGAGCAAAGAATGAATTTTAATATGGCTTCTTAGGTGAGCATATTCAGAAGCCACTATAAAGCAAAAAAAAGTATTTTTGTACAGAAAATTGTCTTCAAAAAATACCACTTCCTAGTATTAAGGCAGGATTTTACAATATGATTCCTAATTACTGACTGGTATGTGTCTGTACAGAACATGGTGTGTCTTCTTTCTCCTGTGACTCTACCTGAGTCGACTGTATGATTTATTAATTTATAAGATCTTTAAAAACAGACCTAAAGAAAAGGGCTTTATGTGGAGGTAGATACACTTTACACTTAGACTGGTTGGTCATTTTATTGTAATCTTAATCTCTGCTTTTGGGTTTCGACTGCCCAAACTCTAAATTCATTCTTAACACAAAATTTAAATGTGTGTAAAAGAAAAAAATATTCATAAAAGCAAAGGTAATTGTGAACAGTAAGTAATTAACTGTTAAAGATCCACAGTTAAAACATGTGATAGGAATATTAGAATACTGGTGGTAGAGTTCATGTAGGACTGTTTAAAATTTTGGCTTCCCCCTGTAGCATTAGAGTCCCATTCTGATCCCTTTTACCCAGCTATGCTTCCATGGGAAGAAAGCCTTTGCAAATTTGTACTGGAAGTATTAAATAAGTGCTACAATCCAGGAAGGTTTCACAACACTTTTTTTGCTGCTAACCTCAAAATACTTTTGTATTATATTAACTTCCATGCCTCTCTTCTGCCTCCAAGTCTGTCTTTCATTAGGCCCTCGTGAACATCTCCAAGGCTTCATGCACATGTAACTTTATCTTAGGGGGTATTCAGAAGAGAATGTTACTGGCCTGTGAGTTTTTAATGATGTTTTCAGATGTCAGTGGTGTTAATGGGAGGTTATAATTCTGCCTGTAGGGACAGTTTAGCAGTTCCACCTGCCAGTAAAATACACTTTGTTATCAGTGAGATTTATTACTCTGTGCCTGTGCTTTCAGAGTCGTGCAGTAAATTGGAGTGAACTGTGTATTAACATGTCAAAAATTCTGCTGCACTTCCTTTTTTCACACAGCAAACTGCAGGAGCCCAGATGCAAGGTACATTTGGGTGCAGTAACAGCCAGCTCCAGAGAACAGATGTAGGACCTGAAACCAAGAAGCAGAGAAACAAGCGGGCTCAGAGGACAGGAGAGAAGGCAGCTCCTCGGTCCAAGAAGAGGAAAAAAGAGGAAGAAGAGAAGCAAGCAGTTTATCCTAATGCAGATACCTTCATCCAGCTGAAACAGGTGAGTGTGCAGGGGCTGGCAAAGGCAGTCCAGAGGCCATGTGGAGCTGTGGATTTCTCCCAGTGGAAGTGAAGTTGATGCTTAAGTTGAATTTTGATCACAGGGTGGGGAAAATGTGAATTTCCACAAAATCAGGGAATTTAAAGTTTGACGTTTAATTTTGGAAGGTGGGCTGACATGGCAGGTAGTCCCAAAGCCACAGAGTTCCTGGCAGCTCTGGCAGCCTCTGAATGAGCTGGCAGGGAGCTGGAGCTGAACAATTTCCTGACCGTGGATAAATTCCAATTCTTCTTTTAAATTAAAAACCACTCTGCTGACTGGAGAATTGCAGTGTTCTGTCTTAGACTTAATTTCTGACTTTTTTTTTTCTTTTAATACAGCAACTTTCTCTTCTGCCTTTGGTGGAACCAATAATTGGTGTGAGTTTTGCACACTTCCTCCCTTACGGCAGTGGCCAACTCAATGGTGGAAATCGACTTGTGGGAAGTTTTGGTAGTGCTACTCTTGATGGGGCTTCAGATTACTACTCCCAGCTCATTTACAAGGTATGGTTTTAACCTGAATTTCTGTGGTGTGCTCTCTGTGGGAAGAGAAATCCATGTTATTATTACAACTAGTCAGAGTTCTTGCCTTTTATGCAACTAGAAGAAAAATAACCTTCTATTGCTAGGCTAGATAGTGTGGAACAGTCACCATTGTTTTATTCTCTGAAAGTGGATATTGGTTCTGGAAACTGTGTTCTTGTAAACTAATGAAAAACTACAAATACTCTTTTAACAAATAGATGCTAAATAATGAAAATTGTAATTACAGTTTTGTGGAGCAGAAAAGACTGAATTCTCAGTATTTTGCAAAGTCATTGAAAGCATTGAACATTTCTTAATGTGAATTAAATAAGAAATAGACTTTTTCTCATTTGCCCACCAAGCCCTAACTAAGACCCTGGGAACTCTGATCAAAATAGACTGTTTGTTAATGAGTTAATAACCCACAGCATTTAAAACTTAGTCTCTGAGATCAGAGTGGCAATACTGGGAGGGCAGTACTGAACAGTCAGAATCAAATTTGCTGCTTGGATACCCTAATATAAAAACCTATTAAAACCAGTGGTGTTTTCTCCAGCCTTACACAGTGTGTAAGCTGAAAATGGGACCTACAGAAATAGTTTTTGTGGTCAAAAGTAAGTAATGAGGATTAGCTTTGTTGGCATGACTGCAGGAACAACAGATACTGAAGTTCTCATTTGATTTTCTTATAAAATATGGGCAGTTGAATAAACTGGTGAGAAGTAGCCTAGAGTATGAACTTGCAGAGTATCTGCTGCTCCATGGTGGCTGCTTCAGTCACAGCTCATCCTGTGCTGAAGGTGAGGCAGCTTCCCCTTGAGGGGCAGTTGGGGAAGCTGACTTGTTCATGGTGCTGGAGAGTCACTGTGGAACAGCTCTCTCAGCATGGAGTTTGGACCTCTGCTGAAACTGTAGGAACTTGTTTGAAATCATTCCTTACAATGTTCTTTGTGCATTTTTGTCAATCTTTTGGTAGGGTATTTGGCAGTGTTTACTCATGTGAGCTGTTTCTCTGATATCCCTGATACAAGAAAGGCCAATCACTGTGTCTTGTACAGTAGAACCTTTGTGTCTCATGCTTGGGTCTCAGCTATGGCTGCGTGTCAGTTCTGCATCTGGGTGTAAAACTCTGAGTGGGTTGCACTGTCTGGTACCAGAGCAAGGCAAGTTGTCTGCCTGTGTTCCCTCCTGATTGATGGTTCTTTAACTCCTGTCCTACAGCAGAACAATCTGAGCAATCCCCCGACCCCCCCTGCCTCTCTCCCTCCCACGCCGCCGCCCGTGGCCTGCCAGAAGTTGGTCAATGGCTTCGCCACCACCGAGGAGCTCGCGGGCAAGGCCGGAGTGCTGGGAGGCCACGATGGTAAGGCTCCTGGGTGTTGGTGCTGTAAGGTCTGTCCTGCTCCTAGCAAATGGCAAAGTAGATCTTAGAATCACAAAACAGGCTGAGTTGGAAGGGACCCACAAGGATTACTGAGTGCAGCTCCCAGCCCTGCGCTGGACACCCCCAGCAATCCCACCCTGTGCCTGAGAGTGTTCTCCAAATGCTCTTGGAGCTCTGTCAGCTTTGGTGCTGTGACCGCTGCCCTGGGGAGCCTGTTCCGTGCCCAGCCACCCTCTGGGTGAAGAACCTTTTCTGATATGCAACCTAAACCTCTCCTGGCACAACTTCAGGCCATTCCCTTGGGTCCCTTCACTGGTGACCAGAGAAGAGATCCTCACCTGCCCCTCTGCCCCCCATCATGAGGAAACTGGAGGCTGCTTGGAGGTGTCCCCCCAGACTCCTTCAGGTTACCTCCTAGGATGTTTCTCAGTTGCAATGCTCCTTTATGAAAACAAAATGCCCAGAATTTTCAAGGTTATAATTATGACTAGCCAGAATATTTTACACCATTATAGTGTCAGGTGTTAGTGCCTTTGCCTTGTTCCCATTCAAAAATATTTTGAGAGCTAGACACACTCTCAAGAAATGAGAAAGAAAACCTTAAGATCAGTTTTTTGGGTCCAATACAAATGACTGGCATGAGCCCCTTGGTTGAGTGAGCTCAAAGCAGCCTATCTTGCATGTGTGCAGTCAGTATGTATTTCCTGATACTTAAAATTTGGACAGTTAATTGCTTTCTGTTCTTTATACTGGGTCTTTGTAAAGACTATTCAGTGATTAAAATCCTTTTTTTCACACCCCCTTCCTTTGTTGTTGCAAAATTGTTGATTTTTTGTAGTTCTATGGGTTTTTTAAGTAAGCAAACATCCTCTCATAGTGGCAGAAGACGCACTCAAAAGTCTTTCAGGCCTTGTTTGCTCAAAATTTGCAGGTTTTTGTAAAAATGGAAGTTAAGTGAGTGGTCACAATATTTTGAACTCCCAAATGTCTTGAGAGTGGTGTCACCATCAGGCCCCACCCACACCCAGCAGGCAGCATGTCTATCACTGAAAGAGCTGTCCAGATGTCTCATTGTGCTGTGCCTCTCTGGTTTCAGTTACCAAAGCTCTGGGGCCAAAGCAGTTCCAGTTGCCTTTCAGACCACAAGATGATTTATTAGCCAGAGCAATGGCTCAGGGCCCCAAAACCGTGGATGTTCCTGCTTCACTTCCAACACCACCTCACAACAACCAGGAGGAGTTAAGGTAGGTTTTACTTGCCATCTTCAAAAAGGTATTTGGAGCAGATTCTGTGATCTTTCATTGGATGAGACTGTGAAGGTGTGGAGATACAAAATCCTTTTTGCACAGAGACAGAAGAGCAGAGAATGGAATGGTATCATTTTAACTTTTAACATTCCATGTGTAGAGAGCAGCACAGTGAATAGGTGATTCCAGCCATTGCTAGACTCTAGATTCTGCTAAATTGTTAGGGATTCCTTACTTTGATATTTTAGAAGTGGAAGAGAACTATACAAATAGGTGCATTTCCTGGAGCAGTGTGGTGCTTTAGTGACAGGTGACTGCTATAGCAGCATCAAGACTGTGCAAAAGCCAGCCTGAAATTGCAGAGCTCCACTCACTTTCCCAGGTGAGAAACACTGGCTTGAACATGAGTCTCCCTGTAGAGATCTTCCCTTTTGCCTCCCTTTCACTTGCCTGCCCAAAATATGGGTGTCTGTGAAGCACTGGAGCCTGTACGTGGACATAGGCCAGACAGTATTATTTTTAAATATTAAAACAGTTCAAATATTAAATACTCATTTTTTTACCCTGGTAGATAGAGCCATGGGGAACAGAGGGTTTGGCTTTGTTAGTGTCTTTGTTTTCTTCATGGATCTTTCCCAAGAAATGGCATATGTGTGCAATGGAATATGAGATATCCAGAGGTGATGGCCAACCACCTACTTGTGTTCCATGACCAGGAGCAACCAGCAAGTTCATTTTAGTTCCCTGTCATGATTTATAACTTTGGCTTACCAAAAGTTTAGTCCATTTCCAAAAGAGCTTTTTTGGGTTTTGTTCCAGGGTTCAAGATCACTGTGAGGACAGGGACACTCCTGACAGCTTTGTTCCTTCCTCCTCTCCTGAAAGCGTGGTGGGGATGGAGATCAGTCGCTACCCAGACTTGTCGGTTGTAAAGGAGGAGAACCCAGAGCCTGTCCCATCTCCCATCATTCCCATCCTGCCCAGCAGCACTGGGAAAGGTGAGGCTGCAGCAGAGTGAACACTTAGGGCTAGGATTGGTTCTCTGTCTGTTCCCATAAGTGTAGGATTAACGTGCTGTATTCTGGTTTATTTTCAGGTTCAGAAGCCAAAAGGAATTATATAAAATCAGAACCCGGGTCAGGAGCCTTACCTGGTTCTGGCTTCTTCTCCTCCCAGCTTGGACCATCCCAGAATGGTCCTAAATCTGGCCTTATCTCTGTAGCAATTACTTTACATCCCACAGCTGCTGAGGTAAAAAGAATAAGCATGTATTACATAGAGTACAACAGCAGTTAATTTGGGTTATGTATAGTGACTCTGAGGGGGTTACAGTGCAATAACGCTGCAGTTGCAATCTTCTAATAGTTTGTGTCTCTGCTGTCTGAGCTGCTTGTCAGATGTAAACAAATTCTTTTGGTTTTTATTCCTGTTCTTAGAACATCAGCAGCGTTGTAGCAGCATTCTCCAACCTGCTCCATGTCAGAATTCCCAACAGTTATGAGGTCAGTAATGCTCCAGATGTCCCATCCTCCATGGCAGCCACCAACACTCACAGAGGGAACCCATCCATGGAGTACAGGCAGCACTTGGTCCTGCAGGGTCCCCAGGCAGGATCCATGGGACCTGCCAGGATGGTGGGGCCCTATGGACTGAAGCAGCCCAATGTGCCATTCCCTGCCAACAGCAATGGTGAGTGGGCTTCACCCTCCCAGGTTCACTACCAGAGTTTAACTGAGTCAGTATTGATGCATCTCAGCCTCATAAATCCATGCTCTAGAACTCAGTAATTGATTCTTGTTCTGAATAAAACTTTTCACTTCTTACATGATCATGTGGATGCTCCTGGATTTAACCATGAGTAGTTCTCATCCATCTCTGATTTCCATTGTCTGTTTATATCACTGTCAGTGAGGCATTTCTTCCATAATTCCTAACATGATTAGGGTTTTTAATATCCAGTCTGGTTTTAAATACATAATCCAGGAAGATTGTTTCCATGCTAGAAAGCTTGACATGGTTGTTCAAGCCTATATTCCTGTGTTAGTTAATTTTGTGATTTTTTTACACAAGAATGTGTTTTTTCCTGGTTTGCACAGCTGATTTAGGTCTGATTTTTACAATTTATCTATCAGGTCAAGGTTTAAAGCCCTCCTTCCATGCCCTATTCAGGAGGGTGCTAGTGCTCTACACCAGTGAAGAATAATACTGTGATATCTCGTCAATTTGGTTTGATCTGATCCAGCCTCTGACAGCAAATCTGTTCCCTAGGTCTGGCTGGTTACAAGGATCACAGCCAGAGCATGGCAGAAGGCTCAGCCCTGAGGCCTCGCTGGTGCTCCCACTGCAAGGTCGTGGTTCTGGGCAGTGGTGTGAGGAAATCCTTCAAGGACCTGCCCTTCCTCAAACAGGTCAGTGCTGAGGTGCCAGGGCAGGGCCCAGTGCTCAGCTGGGCTTCTTAAAGCAAGGGATGGCACAAAGCCCTGCTTGTTCTGCCAGCCAAGAGCACTTATGCTTCCTGTGTTCTTCCCCTTCCTTGTGTGTCCTGATTCAGGGCAGGACATTCAGGCACATCTGCGGTACAGCTGAAAAATGGCAAAGTTGTTGTTACTGATACAAAATGAACCCAGGACATTTCATAAAACAGGTCCCATCGATGGGACTTCTCAAAGCTCTGCTACCATCCTCCTTCTCTGACTTCTTCAGGGACCTCAATTCAAAAAAAGCTCATTTGTGAGGCAGCCACGTTGCAGTGTGAGGAATTACTGTAAGAGCTGGAATACTTGCACTCCTTTTGGGCAGGAATCAGATTACAGTTGCAATCTCTTGTCCTTACACTGGGAGCTGTCATTCCTTCAAAGAATGCCGTTGCTCTTCAGTGACCAGGAGGTGACTACACCACAAAGACACAGCCAGAACTTGCATAGAGTAAAGTGTTCATGCAGACAGGAATGCACTGAATTCCCAGTAAGGTTTTGCAGATGGATCAGTAGATAAAACAGCGTGATCTGGCTTTGATTAGGCTGAAATGAGACATTCTTTTTGCCATCTAAAGATAAAAGAAAATGGATTTTGCTTAGCAAGAGTGCCTATGGAGCAGATGGGTGCATGGTGTAGAATGCTTTATTTTGATTGTTAAACTTCTGTGAAAGGCAGGAAATGCTGAAGAACAGGGGTGTAGGTGGTGGCAACGTTAGATCTGTCAAATAATCAAGTATTTATATCACAGCATCCCTCATTATTTCACAAATGTTCTACAAATAAAAGAGTTTCCAGCCAGATTGGAAGACTTGTTTCATTACACTTACTATGTGAAGAATGGTATTAAAATGCACTTCTTACACTCTTCTGTGTTTGATTCCCAGGATTCCCAAGAAGGCTCAGATAAAATGAAGGACATTGTATTCTGTAGCAACAACTGCTTTGTTCTTTATTCAGCAGCTGTGCAAGCAAAAAACTCAGAGAACAAAGTAAGTATCAAACACTGGCAGACCCAAGTGAGCTGAAATTATTGCAGCTATTTGTTGGAGAACAGAGAGGGGCCAAGGGGGAAGTTTGCACTTCATTTGAGAGGTTTATAAATTAATTGCTCTGTATTCAGACGTTGAGATTCTGAAGCAACAGCATGAATTAAAAATCATATTTGTAGAAATTTGTGTCTGACAGATGCATGGCAGAAAAGCCATCACCTTTGGCTCCCCTCCCAGGCTTTGAAGATGCAGTCTCAAACAATGAGTGATTCAAGTTCTCTGGGCATTGTAAACAGCCACAGACACATTTTTAAGGGGTATATCCTGCGTTTGGATTTGGCTTGTACAGTTAAAAATTAAATTACAGCTGTGAAAATAATAATTGAGCAGCAAGTTTGTAAAAAGAGTTTCATTTGTTCAGTGTAACTGGGAAAATAGAATCCTGTTGCCTGACTTTATTTGGGTAAAGCTGCCATTTTAAAGCATTGATTACCAGAACACCAGTAAGGAGCCTGTGAGCTGACAGTGACCAGGGAAAGGAGTTTTTTATTACTGGAGAAGTACATCTGAAGAAGTTCGTTCACTGAAGGTGGAATCAGGCCAGGGAATTTTCTCAGGTGGTCCCCTGAGAATAATTCTGCTGTAGTTCTCTACCTGCAGACACTGCAAGGGGTGTCCAACACCTGAGAGAAAAGTGGCATAATTTCTTACTGTCTCAAGGGTCCTTCAGGGTCAGAAGAAGGGGAACTTAAATTTATCTAATTATTTAACCACTAAAAGTGAAATAGTCTTCACTGAAGACTGAATGATGTTGTTGAGCTTCTCACAGTTAAAATTTTTTGAGTACTTTAAGTAACTTGTCTTCTGCTGTTTCTAGATCAAATGTACCTTTTCTTCCCTAAACTATTGGACAGAACAGGCTGTGTCCTTCAAGCTTTACCTTATTGATGTGTTCCATAGTCCTGTATAGACTGTACAGTTTAAAGCCTTCCTTCAAAGGCATCCTACTTACTTTCTCAGTAGGAACTGAATTAAAAACATAGAACCTGGAGAAGATAACTCTGTGTACATCTATATTCTTTTAGTGTCCCATGTAGCTAATTTTCAGTTGTTGTATAAACAGTGTAACATTCCTCTACAAGTGCATCAGCATGTACCTAATTAAGTTAATTAAATGTCATGTTCAGCCTCTTGATCCTTTAATTTACTCTTTCAAGATTAATCACACAAACCACGTTAAGCACTTCATAATATAAACTTCCTTTGTTGTTCTTGTTTTCTCTCTTAGGTTTTTGTTTTCTTGTTTTTGGTTTTTTTTTTTTTTCCACAAATCTCTGCAGGTATAATTCTTGTTTACTGTGACTGAATAGTTTAGGTCCTCAAGTTGTATCTAATCCAGAGCCCTGCAGAAATTCCTTCTCATTTGTTTCCAGGAAAAATTTATGTGGCACTAGTTCTAAACTTTCCATTTCTACCATGTGTCAGATTCTTATGCTTTATATTAGTTCGTGACCCATATTTTAAGGTTACTTTGTGTTTTAACAAAACTTTCTAAGAATCCCTAGGAGCTAAAGCTGGCAGTCAGCTCACCAAGGGCAATTGAGGAGTTCTGCATTCAGAACCTGGATGAAGGATTATTTGTGCTTTCTCTCATGTATCAAAGGGGCACCATGTTCTAGGTAGGCTGGGAGTTTCCTGCTCTAAGTCCTGGTCCAAGCTGTGGTAGCATGGGTCAGGATAATTTCATCTTTCTCTGTTGCTGCATCTTGATTTTAGGCATTTGGAGAAGCCTCTCCCATACTGATCTGCCCATGTTTTCAGGTTATAGTTAATGATTAACAGGTTTGGGATCTTTTTCTTAAAGAGTTTTCTGTTGATTATCAGGAATTGGTCCCAACCCTGCCACAGTCACCGATGAAGGAGAGGCCGCCCAAAGCATTCCATCAGTACAGCAACAACATCTCCACTTTGGATGTCCATTGTCTGCCTCAGCTGCAGGAGAAGGTTTCCCCACCCTCATCACCCCCCATCATGTTCCCCCCTGCCTTTGAAGCAGCCAAGGTGGAGGCGAAACCAGATGAACTGAAGGTAACGGTGAAACTCAAACCCAGGTTAAAAGCAATACACAGCAGTCTGGAGGACTGCCGGCCTCCCAGTAAGAAATGGAAAGGGATGAAATGGAAAAAGTGGAGCATTCAGATTGTGATTCCTAAAGGATCATTCAAACCTCCTTGTGAAGAAGAAATAGATGAATTTCTTAAAAAACTGGGCACAACCCTTAAACCAGACCCCGTGCCTAAAGACTACAGGAAATGTTGCTTCTGTCATGAGGAGGGTGACGGATTAACTGATGGACCAGCAAGGCTTCTCAACCTGGATTTAGACCTTTGGGTCCATTTGAACTGTGCTCTTTGGTCTACAGAAGTCTACGAGACACAAGCTGGTGCCTTAATAAACGTGGAACTAGCACTGCGGAGAGGCCTGCAGATGAAATGCATGTTCTGTCACAAAATGGGTGCCACCAGCGGTTGCCACAGGTTAAGGTGCACCAATATTTATCACTTTACCTGTGCCATAAAAGCACAATGCATGTTTTTTAAAGACAAGACCATGCTTTGCCCCATGCACAAACCAAAGGGAACTCACGAGCAGGAGCTGAGTTATTTCGCGGTGTTCCGGAGGGTGTACGTGCAGCGCGACGAGGTGCGGCAGATCGCCAGCATCGTCCAGCGCGGCGAGCGCGACCACACCTTCCGTGTGGGGAGCCTCATCTTCCACGCCGTGGGCCAGCTGCTGCCACAGCAGATGCAGGCCTTCCACTCCTCCAAAGCCCTGTTCCCCGTGGGCTACGAGGCCAGCCGGCTGTACTGGAGCATGAGGTACGCCAACAGGCGCTGCCGCTACCTCTGCTCCATCGAGGAGAAGGACGGGCTCCCGCTCTTCGTCATCAAGGTGGTGGAGCAGGGCCACGAGGATCTGGTTCTGACTGACACAACACCTAAAGGTAAATTTTGTCAGCTAAGATGATGACTTTGTGGCTTTGCTGTTCGTTGTGGTACTCTGATTGCTGTGGTACAGTACCTGTTTGAAGCAGCTGTTGCAGGCACTGTTCTAACATAATGTTTATAGTGAGCTTCCAGGGCCAATTTTAATACCCTGCTGTGAAGACTGTGATCACCTCTGAAGAAATTGTGTGAGCTGCAGATCAGAAGAATTGTCCCAGGTCCACAGAGGAGACCCAAGATTGAGTGTTGAAAATGAACTAAAGCAGTAGGAAAGTCAGTGCAGGTTTCATTTCTTGAAAAGTGACTTCGTTTAAACACAGAGCCACTGCTGAGTTATCTTAAATCAACTGGGCTCAAGTTAGGGAGCTCTAAAAACAGCTGAGTGACCACATTGTTCTCAGGGTGGGTAATGTCTGTCAGGTTGAAGAATGTCAGGGTGTCCATAAACACTTAGGCAGGTCTTGGAAATTGGCTTGTGGATGTGCTGGAGGCCTGTAACCCTCCGTGTCTCAAGGCCTTGGTGCTGTAGGTGCACAGAATGAGCACTGACTACGAACAATCAGTGGAAATAGAATATATTGTTTATTTTCAGAAAATCTTACTTTTGCACGATTTCTCAAGAGAAACCTGTCCATGTTCCTGTCAGAGGACCGAAAGTTTCCATGCTGAGAACAGTGAAAGCTTCATTTCTGAGAACTGAGGGTGCAGAATCAATGGTGGTTTTGTTTGGGATTTGTTAAATCCCAAAAATTAGCAACTCAACAGTCATTCTCCACTTCACTTTTTAGATCCTGTTTGTACCTCCAAGTCCTCCCAGTACCTCCTGTTTGTACAGGCAATCAAAGACAAAAGCTTTCTCAGTGCTGAGTTCTGGTTCCCACATCCTCAGGCGTTTGTTTTAAAACCAACTGTGCAATAGTTTTTATTTTTTTGATCACTGTAATTCTCTCCCAATGGTTGTGTAGGTGTGTGGGATAAAATCCTGGAGCCCGTTGCTTCTGTTAGGAAAGAATCTGAAATGCTCCAGCTGTTCCCCGGCTATCTGAAGGGTGAAGACCTCTTTGGTTTGACAGTCTCTGCAGTGGCCAGGATTGCAGAATCGGTGAGTTCACCACCCCAGTTCTTGCTGGATCATCCCACTTGCTGGATAGACACACGAGAAGGGCACCAGAAAGAAGTGTGGAAAAGCAAGCATTTTGTTACACATGTAATTAAACATGTAATTATTTGTATTTTTTCTCTTTCTCTCTGTTTTGTTTTTTTTTTTTTTGCAGCTGCCAGGGGTTGAGGCCTGTGAGAACTACACTTTCCGCTATGGCCGAAACCCCTTAATGGAACTTCCTCTTGCCATCAACCCCACGGGCTGTGCCCGTGCCGAGCCTAAAATGAGTACCCATGTCAAGAGGTTTGTGTTAAGGTATTTTGTTTTAATTTCACATAGTACAGCCCAGGGTTTATAGGCTGCTTTAGGGTTATTTGTGCTTTCGTCTGCTGCTTACAAACCCTGTCGTCCTTGGCTGTGAATGTGCATGCCCCGGTCAGAGGAACTGCTTTGTGTCTCCGCTAGCTGGCTTTAAGTGTCTGTATGTCCGAGAGGATTTTTATTGGGTTTCCTGGCTGTTTCAGAGAAATCTTCAGTTTTTCTTGTATTCTTTCCTGTTACATGCCCAATCCCTACAGGCCTCACACCTTGAATAGCACCAGCACATCGAAGTCCTTTCAGAGCACAGTCACGGGGGAGCTGAACGCGCCTTACAGCAAACAGTTCGTCCATTCCAAGTCCTCCCAGTACCGCAAGATGAAAACCGAGTGGAAATCCAACGTGTACCTGGCTCGCTCTCGCATTCAGGTTGGTTCCCACATCAGGAAAGGCAATTTTAAAAATTGTGTTTTACAGCTAAATTTTGTAGATGTCATATATATTTATCCAAATCCAGGTGAAAATTTGAAACTAAACCTGCAGCAAAATTCCTTCCAGTCTTGTTCCAAATCTGACAATTTTTACGTGGCACATCAATTGCACAGATTTACCTTAAGTAAGATTTGTTTCTAATTACTGTAAATATCTTAAAAATTCCTTTGTTATTGTCATCTAGAAAAAGGATTTTTTTAAAGTTCTGGGGTGGTTTGTTGTTTGGGTTTTTTTTAGCCTATTCTTCAAAACCATAGTAAAACTTAATAAAAATAGAAATACACAGTGGAAGCATGAGATGCTCAGGCCAAGTTGATGAAGTGCTACAAGACCAGCAGGAAGAGCTCAGTACTTGTTTGCCTTCTTAAGAGTATAGAATCCATTGCTGCTTGTGATGCTGCTGGTTTGCCCCACAGTCTGCTTTGGAAAAGCTTTGTTACTAATCCTGCCGTGTTTGGGCACGGTTCTTGTTTATTTCAGGCTGGACTTCACCATGCCTGGGTTCCTCGCAGAACCCACTTTTATTTCTCAGTGAATTTATAACCTTTACACAGTCAGTGTCAGAGGGGTAAGAGCAGCTTTCTCACCAAGACAACAGCCCAGTTTTCTGGGATCAGTGTGATGCTGGATTCTGCACTGGGCTGTTACTGCATCAATTGTTAATCAGTGCTGCTTCTCTCTCTCCCCTTTCCTCTGCTGGTTTGGGGCACAGTGTGAGTGTAAAGTGATTAACTCTCAGTGTACTTTCTGTAGGGCCTGGGCTTATATGCTGCTCGAGACATTGAAAAGCACACAATGGTCATTGAATATATTGGGACAATTATCCGGAATGAGGTGGCAAACAGGAAGGAGAAGCTCTATGAGTCTCAGGTAAGGCTGTTGGTTCATTCTCTGTTTCCCCTTCCCCATTCAGACATTCATAGAACAAAACAAATGCTGTTCTGCCTGATGAATTCAGGTCCCCGATTTGTTTTCTGCTGTGCCATAAATGCAAATAGGCTTAAAATGAAACTAGAGGAGTCTACAGTGGTTGTTATCAGAGTATTTCAATGTTTATTAAATCTCAGCATCCTGACCAGGTAGGGAGGACACATCCTCTTTTTCAGAGGACACAGTTCTGCCAGACATGTCAGGACCACAGTTTTTAATGAGAACTTCTTAAATTTAAAGCCACTTCCTTTGTATAATTTGATGGCATTATAACAGTTATTGCCTGTCTGGGAGGCAGTCATATACCCTGGATGAAAGGCAGTAGGAAGCTCTTGGGGAAAACTGAATTGTCCAGAGGTTTGTGTTTATGACCCATCATCCCTCACAAAGCCATGGGGACACAGGCAGTAGGTGACAGTGCTTTCCCTCGTGAGCCAGTGGGCAGTGCCTGATCTGGAATGCAGAATGGAGCTGGCCCATGTTGTTGGCTCATCACTGGCAATGCAGTAAAACCTTACCAGAGTCCTTGTGCACTTGTGTCTTCCAGAACCGTGGCGTGTACATGTTCCGCATTGACAACGACCACGTCATCGACGCCACCCTGACGGGAGGCCCTGCAAGGTGGGTGGGCCTGGAGGGATCCCTGACCTCCTCCTGGGGCATCCCCCGTGTTGGCCTGGGGCTGTTGGAGGCTCTGAGTTTGTGGGGTTTATTCTCTGAGCTGGCACATTCAAACTGTCCCACTCTCTCTTCCATCAGCCTTGCCCATCTTTCAGTTACGTTTCATGGCAGCTGTGAAGAAAGGAATTTTTTTGATCCTTGATTTTTTTTTACATTTTTTAGGTAAAGAAACAAGTACAGAGTAATGTAATTGTATGTGGAAAGGCGGTGAGCCCGTGGAGCTAAGGCCATCCTGAGGTTTGGTTCAGATTTGCCTCAAGGGATGGGTTTTCCTAAGAGGTTTCATCTGTCCCACTGTCCTTTCGTAGGTACATCAACCATTCGTGTGCGCCCAACTGCGTGGCTGAGGTGGTCACTTTTGAGAGAGGACACAAAATTATCATCAGCTCCAGCAGAAGAATCCAGAAGGGGGAGGAGGTAGGGCAGGTTCTTTACACCCCTCTTGCCACGTGCATCCATTCTGTGATATTCCTGGCCAGTGGCACAGCTTGTTTGCTCTGGGGAGAGGTGACATTTCCCCTCCCCTTTCCTGTAAAACCGTGCTCATCCCTTACAGTGCAGCCTCTGCTGGCTTTTGCTGTTTAACCTGTAGCTACAGGGAAAGCTGTGGCAAATCCCAGCTCTTTCAAAAACCACTCTTGTGTCTTTCCTTCCAGCTTTGCTATGACTATAAGTTTGATTTTGAAGATGACCAGCACAAGATTCCATGTCACTGTGGAGCTGTAAACTGCCGAAAGTGGATGAACTAGAATGCATTCCTTGCTGTCTTTGAGGGTTGCTTGTCCCTAGGAAGAAGTGATTCACATTTTGATTTTGTCGACGGAAAATTGTTGCCTTTTTAAAGGGGGAAAAAATATCACTTCTGGAAATACAGATTTTTACACAAGTATTTAAAAAGAAAAAAAAAAAAAAAGAAAAAAAAAAGGAAAAATAACCCACCAACCAACAAGCACCAGAAGCAAGCCGGCAAAATCTGAAGCTGACTTTCCAGACATGTGGAGGTGAAACTGAGTTAACAGAATGGTCCAGCACTTTTGTTTTTGAGCTCACTAAGGAGAAACTGTTTAACTTGGGCAAAGAACCGCTGGCTGACCTGCAGGAGGGCAGGTGGCCACTATGAATGTAAGACTGAAATCACCAGCGAAAGGGAGAAGTCCAAAGTGCTGGCCACAGCCTTATTTGATAAAGGGGCAGGCCCTCTAATTAAAGAAAAAAATTTTAAATAAAAGTAGACACCACTGAACAAGGAATGTACTGAAACGACTTCCTTAGGGATAGAGCTAAGGGAAAAAATAACTTGCACTAAAATACATTTAAATACTTGATTCCATGAGTCAGTTTATTGTAGTTTTTGATTTCTGTAAAATAAGAGAACCTTTTTGTATTTATTATTGAATAAGTGAATGAAGCTATTTTTAAAAAGAAAGTTAGAAGAAAGCCAAGCTGCTGCTGTTACCTGCAGAACTAACAAACTCTGTTACTTTGTATAAAAGTGTAAATATTTTGAGAAAAAAAAATACAGTATAAAAATAGTTATTGACCAAATGCTACCAGACTCTGCAGCAGTTCGGGTGCTTATTCTCAAACGTTGATAGGGATGTTACAATATGATCTCATGAACTCACGGACATGCGATTCCCAGTTCGGAATAACCAAAATCTCAATTTAAAGAGAGGGGGTTTTGTATGTTTAAAGCAGTCTCAACTGTGGTCTTATGAGAATTTTTTTAAGTAAACCTTAAGCCTGGTAAAGGCAGTGTATATTACAACTCTGACTTTTGTAGATGTTTGGGTAATTTAGATTAATTTTATTTGTATTATATTGTTGCATCCCTATTTCTTAAGTCAGGTTTTTTTGTGCTTACAATTTGTGATAACTGTGAATAACTGCTAAAACCACCCAAAATAGAGGCTGGACATGGTTTTTATTCTTCAGCAAAAGTAGTCAAGGATTAGGTGACTGTTCAGCCTACAGAGTAAATCATGTAAACAGCATAGAATGAGTTGGAGCTTCAGTCTCATGCGATAGCCTTCTTAAAAGGAAAACAAGGAAAAAAAAATTAGGTGTAATGTGCTTGCAGCTGCAGGACTCTGGCAATAGGATTTTGGAAAATGTAATTTAAAGATGTGTTTGTATGGATTGTTTTTGTTTACATTTCTTTAAAAAAAATAAACACTGTTTTGTGTTTGCTTGTAGAAATTTAATCAGCATTTTGAACCAGGTTAGCTTTTTATTTTGTACTTAAAATTCTGGTACTGACACTTCACAGGCTAAATATAAAAAAAAAATGAAGTTTTTTTTTTGTGTGCACAATTAAAGTGGACTGTAAACTGTTGGTATATTCAGTAATACAGTTCTGAACTTGTAATGTATATGGCATGATGTATTTTTATCTTACAGAATAAATCAATTGTATATATTTTTCTCTTGATAAATAGCTGTATTAAATTGTTTCTTGAATATTTTTCTTCTCTTGTACAATATTCCAACATCCTACCAGTATTTGTCCTACAGTTTTTTCTGTTCTGTATAATAGTATCTAATGTTGGCAAAAAAAATACAAAAACAACACAAAAAAAATGAATTTTTTGAAGTATACAGAGTGTTATGGGTTTTGGAATTTGTGGAAACAGATTTAGAAGATCAGCATTTACGAATAAAAATATTTTACATCTATAAAGTGCATCCTCCTGTTGTCATTTGAGGTGTCTGGTTTCTGCTTCTTCCAGGATCTGTGTCTGCTTCCACCACTAAGTATTTTGCCTTCCCCCTTTTCCAGTGCATCCTAAATTTCACAATGGGTGCCACATCCTCATCTCAGCCCATGAGGTGGAACACTGAACACCCTTCCCCAGTCCCCTCTGGAATGAACAAAAAGGACAGAGTGGGGTTAAGCCTCCATGTTGCTGCTGTGACAGTGCTGGACACCAGAGACATTCCCAGCAAGCTCTAAGAATGGGTCCAGACTGAAAAAAGGCTCCAAGACTTACCATGGAGCAGCGGGAAGCAGCCAGGCCAGAGCTGTTCCCTGGTGTTGCTGATGTGGTGCACTTTGGCTGCTGCAGGATCTGCCTGTCCACGGCCACCACCCACTCCAGGAGCCGGCGAGAAGGAAGTCCTTGACACAGGGACTTAAAATTCAGCCCCAGACAGAGTTTCCTTCTTTACAAATAATAAATTCTCAGTATGACAGCAGCAAGCTGGGGCCTGTGACAGTGCCTGCCCTGGGATGAGGCTTTTCCTCCTGTGCTTCCTATTCACCAGAGCCTCCTAGGTCAGCTGGGAGCAGTCACTCAAATACAGGGCAGAACTCTGAATTCCTGCTTACACCAGGCAGCCCAGCTGGGAACAGGACCCTGGCCCAGGGCTGGGTTTTCCCAGCAGAGATCTCTCCCCCTCAGGTGATGGCCTGGCTGTGTGGCTGCACCCGGTCTGTCTGTGTCTGTGGCCAGGAATGCCCTGCAGGAACAACTGACACCATCCCAAACGCCATCACCTCCATCTGCTCCTGGAAACCAGCACTGCTCCCACTGACAGCAGCCTCCAGCTCTCCCCACTGGGAGCAAAAAGATCCAAAATTCTCTGTAGTGACCAACTCAGACTGTAAATAAAGCAAGCTGCTGCTCTCCCTGTTTGAGGATTTGTTTCTGTTTCCTGATTTTTTACTTTTTTTAAAAAAGACAACAAAAAGGCAACAGAAGAAAAGGCCAGGCGAGGCTTCTGCACAATGTGGCTCCCACCACCAATGTCAGAGAGAATTGTGCCCCTGGACACAGCTGGGAGGAGCTGTGCCACCAGTCAGGGTGAACCAGACAGGCATAAAGGAAGCTGCAGCCCATCCTTTCACCCCAGCAAAGACTGGAATTCACACACAGCAAGCACCCAGGTTGCCATTGCTGCCAGTGAAAGGGCTTACCTGGGCTGACACCGTGTTCCAGCCCTACCCTGCAAGCCCTGCCTGACTGCAGGAGTCACCTGAGAACTGATGGCAAGAATCCAGGTGCCCCTGAGCAAGGCACAGCACAGGCTCAGCTGACCAAGGGGGCTGAGGTTGGTTTTAGAGGCTTTACTTGGTAGGTGTCCTATTTAATTACTCCCATTGTAATGCTTTATCTTAAATAACTTCAGCCACTTGGTTCTGCTTTTTAAACCCTTGTACCTGGTTCTCCAGTGAGCCAGGGGCTCACTCCCTCCAGGACTAGTGGAGGAGGCAAGGCAGCTGCCCTGTGGCCAGGCCACTCTTACCTGCTCCTTTGCATCCTCTGCTTTTCTTCTCCCAGGTGCTGGCACTGGCAGGGGCCTGAAGGACCAAACAGAGTCTGGCACAAGGAAATATCTCTGCAGAAAGATGTTGGTCTCTAATTATTCTAGCATTATTTTCTTCACGTTGCCCAAAATGTCAGTAAGTGGATGCTGGAGTACTTGTGCAGTTGGAGAATGTTTCTGCTACCCAAGGCTGTCCGGGAGCTTCCAAAATCCGAACTGCACGTTCCCAGGGAAGGCTGTGGCTGTGGGGTGGGAAACAAGGCCAACAACAGTGCTAAGAAAAAATACACTGGGTAAGAGCAGCTTTTCTCTTCTGCAGGAGCTCCCACACACTGAAGAAGCTGAGGCAGGAAGTCAAAGAAACAGTAAAATAAATGAGAAGAGAGAAGTGGAGTAAAAAAACCCAGTAATTATCTGTCAAGCCTTCCAAGACACGAGGAAGGGAGAGAAGGAGTGAAATCAAGACCCAAACTGTCTGAACATTAATTTCCATCAGTGTCTAAGTTGGTGCTTTCTGGTCTAACAGCTACAGAGAGTAAGGCCATACAAATTAATAAAAAAATGATAGTTTATTTTAAATGCAGCTACTGTCATGAGTCATCAAAATAGACTTTGCAATAGTTACTTTGTTTTAAATATGAGGTGACGAATGACAGCAAAGAACTTAAACTACATGAAATGTCCTAAAATTAAAAGAACTAAATTTAAATATTTCAAATGACAATTACCAGAAGATGAAAAGGAATAAAAATATTTTCCAGAAAAAGTAAAATAATTTTGGCCAGTAATCCCATACTAGAAATGTAAATTACTGAGATACTGCACATGAAATAGTCAAGGAGGACTCCTTTCTGTCATTGTCATTTAGAAGATCCACAGAGCTGAAATCTCACCATTTAAATTACATTGCTCTAATGATTTCTTTTACGTAAAACCAGTCCAATAATAATCCAGGACCATCCAAGGAAGCAATGATAAATTTCACTTCCTGGTGCAGTGGGGCTGCTGCTCTCAGAGTGTGACCAGGGAGCAGTGACCACCCCGACCTTCCCACGCTCAGCTCCTCAGGGCAGGGCATCTCCAGCAGGTCCTTCCATGGTTGTGCCAGGTGTAGCAGCCAAGGGCTCCACACAAACCCCTCCAGAGTGACTTCAGATCGTGGCTGAAGGGGACCCAGGGCTCAGCTGAACTCTCCTCAGCCACCTCCTGGCTGTCTCAGCTCTCAAAGTGCCACTGCTGAGGAAGGGACCCGTCGCAGATGGCCACGGTCACGTAGCCCTTGTGGCTCAGGGGATCCACCACCTTCAGGCACTGCCCCACGGAGACCTGGTACAGGCGGTTGTTTTTCTAGAGCAGACAAAGACAGATGGGATTTATTTACGAAAATTTCTGTTCTCCATTGTCAAACTGGAGCTGGAAGTGATGCCCAAGGGGAGGGGGTGCTCCTTCTGACAGATGGGCCTTTCAGCAGCCTCCCTGACACACCAGACCCACAGCAGTAGTGGAGTTCAGCCCACCCCATAACCACACCCAGACTTTGAAACAAAGGCTCCTCACAGGCCCCCAACTGGGATTTTGTTTATACCACTGTCTTTTAATGAGGTGGAGGGATGATCAAACCCATTCCTCAGCACTCTGTGCCCACTACAGCCACCACTAGGCTGTAGTGGGCACAGACAGGTCACAGAATCCTAGAATGGTTTGGGTTGGGAGGGACCGTAAAGATCGTTTATGTCAAACCCTCCTGCCATGGGTAGGACACCTTCCACTAGACCAGGTTGCTCCAAGCCCATCCAACTTTGCCATGAACATTTCTAGGGATGGAGCATACACAGCTTCTCTGAGCAACCTGTTCCAGCATCACACCACCCTCACAACAAAGAGCTTCTTCCTTCTTGCCCTCTGTCAATTTGTCTATCACTCCATGCTCTTGCAAAAAGTCCCTCTCCAGCTCTCCTGGAGCCTCCTTAGGCACTGCAAGGATGCTTTAAGGTCTCCCTGGAGCCCTCTCTTCTCCAGGCTGAACAGAGGTCCCTGTTTTGCATCTGACCATGCATTAGCAGTGCCCCTGTCCTCAGCAGCCACACGCTGGGGAGTTGCCACATGTCATGACAGGCCTCATGCATGGTGGGTGCCCACAGCCAGGGCAAGGCCAAACCCCAGGCAAGAGTGACAAGGAAACAGATCCTATTCTTTTATTACCTTTAAAGGACTGTGCCATCTCCTCTACTAACAGCCTGTAGCAGCAGTCTGGAAAGGGCTCTCTGCACAGCCCCAGCTGCTCCCATGGGCAGCCACCTCCTGCTCTCCTGCAGAGAGGGAGCACAGCCACGAGAACAGCCATGCCAGGCTCTGCCACTGCCTGTGGCCACAACCAGATGCCCAGTGAAGCAGGAGGACATGGTAAGAAAACAAAACACTCCTCCAAAATACCCCCCCAAACCAAGTCTGGTACCACAACTGGCAGTGCACAGTCAGTATTTCCCTGTATCAATGACTCACTCAGTGGAGTTCCCTTTGTTCCAAAAGGCTTGATATCTAAAGTGCCCCAGCCAGCTCTCACATTCCTCATGGGAAAGGTGCCCCACACCTTCCATTTGCCTTTCCATGCCCCTCTGAGCCTTCAGCCCTAATTCAGCCTGAGAGGAGGGGACAAGCACGTGCAGTACAAACTGCCATGGTGTGCTGAAACTTCCCTGCTTCAGTTTCTATCCCTTCCTAATCAATCCAAGTGTTTGAGTCACTTTCTTTTCTTGTGGATCACTGATGTGACCCTGTTCAGATCCATCTCCCACACCCACAATGGCCATGGCCAGCTCAAAGCCCACGTGTCACACATGAAGTGCAGATTCCTCAGCCCTGCCACAGGCATCACCAACAGCCACATGCACCCAATGCCAGTGGCCATTCTCCCACTCCTGCTAACACCAGCTGCAAAACCTTCAATGACCTCTACCCAGCAGAACTGCTCAGCTCACTGTTCCCACTGTCCCTGGGGGCTGTGGCAGTGCTGGTGCCAGTGTCAGACACACAACCCTGGGCTCACACAGGATCTGCCTCTCTATCTCCACACCATCCTGGGCTGCAACAGGACTTGTGAGACTCCCCTTGGGAACTCGAGCTGCCAACCAGCAGCATGGTAGGAACCTGAAACAGGCTGTGCAGAGCTGTGCTGGAAGCACCACTGGCAGTGCTGGCAGGGCTCTCCCTCCCTTTGTTCAACCATGTTGGTGCTACAGACTCTCAGCTAGGCTGAGGGCATGTGAGGGGCAGTCCTGAGTGAATACCCAGGAGACAAATTCCATGTGTGAGCAGCACTGGCTCAGTTTTTTGGAATGGGCCACTCCTGGTCTTAACAATTCAACTAATGAGATCAATTGCAGGGCAGAAGCAACTGCTCTGCCCTGTGCTTCTTCAAGCACTAAGCAGGAATCACCACATGGACTACTCCTGTCCCCCAGGCCTGCAAACATAACACAACAAAGTTCTGGGGTGGATTTTGTTCTCTCTGGCATATTCCAGATGAACCACAGTGCTGTGGGTGGCTGTGGCAAAAGAAAGGCTCAGTGGAGCTGCAGAAACCTTTCTTTGTTGCAAAGGGCCTGCATGTCCCAGAGCACAGGAAAAGTCTTATTAAGACTGAAATGCAGCCATCAAAGCCTGTGCAACTTCTGGGCTGGGCCTGGTACAGTGCAACTGCCTTGGTACATCTGAGGTTTGGTCACAACTAAACTCAGCCCTGATATGCTGTTAGTGCTGCTGTCCCTGACTGAGACACTGATTCCATGCAATGTGCCATATGGCAGCCTCTCCCCTTACCCCAAATGTCCACTGCTGGGAGCCACCAGAGCCGTGGCACTTCATGAGACGAGGGGGATCGGACGAGCGAGTTTCAGAAACATCCAAGCAAAGCAGATTGTTTAAAATCAGCTCATGATCCTCGTTGTAAATCCAGACCTGCAAGAGAAGGTAGAAAGACATTTATTGCAATGTTTCAGGGCAGTTTCCTTGAATCTTTTGTTCACCTACAGAGATGTTTCAAAACCTGGACGTCTGAGATGGGCCTTGCAGTGAGTGGTGAGAATTGAATGCAGTCCCTTCCCTGGGTGCACCTGCATGAAGCAGGAATGCACTGGTTCATATTTGCAGCTTCAACTGCAATTGGGCTCCTGAATTTACATGACAGAAGAGTTTCTCTGTGATCACAATGAAAAAAAACAACTGTCAGCTCTGACAAGCAGCAAGGACACACTCAAGCTGCCTCCTGTCTGTCCTCTCCCACACATTGCTTGAACAGAGCAGGTATTTTTATTCTTGGTACCAGAAATGTGTCAGGCACCTTCAGCTGCTGCCATTCATGACCAAACCCTGCTGGCCCTCAGCAAGGCACATCTGGCACAGCTGGACACTCAGGGAAGAAGGAACAGCTGCCTGGTCCAACTGCAGGAGCCGCTGGTTCTCCTTCCCTTGGCCAAGATCACATCTGTAGAAGACCTGGAGCTCTCATAACCAACAGGAGAGTCTGAATCCCAAGCCAGAAAGCAAAGCAATTAGGAACTTGGGTGTGTGCACCTCAAAATATCAGAGGGGTAGAGAAAAGAGAAGTAAATGGAAAGTGTGGCCCTGCAGTGCAGGGAAGCTCCTGGGAGCATCTGGCTCAGCACCCAATGACAGCTATTCCCAATGCACAGTGCAGCCCTGGCACTCACAGGGCAGCTGGACAGCACTCCCCAGCCTCAGGGGATGTTGAGCAAGGCAACTCCCTTCCCCAGACATGGGAATCTGTCAACAAGAGGAGCTGAGCCCCTCATACCTGTCCCTGAAGTACCTACAGACACACAAAGTTCTTGCAGTGTGCTCCTGTTCCAGACCTGCTCCCATTTCTCAGCTCAGTGCTGCACTTGCCATGCCCACTGTGTAATTTTTTTTTTTCCATTAAGTCTGCATGAGTTTCACAGTCAGAATATGGCATATCAAACTCTAGGCAGAAAATAAATTTTGCTTTGTCTCTTTTTTTGGCCTATGAAACTAAAAGCAGCCTTCTGGGGGGTGCTGGGATTTGGGACACAGCCTCAGTTGGACAGCGTGACTGGAAAGCACACAGTTCATTATCACAGTGACTATTATAACACAAGGAAGGCCTCCTTGGAAGAAATCACATTAAAATTCCTTGGAAGAAATCACATTAAAATTTGCTCCAACCTCAGGCATTTTGTGCCTTCTAAAATAGTCTTTTTCATGGCAGGCTTTAAACAGAAAAGAAAGCATAGCAAGATTAAAGAGGGAGGAGAGAATGGAGAAATAACAGGACTTGCCAGAGAGAATTACTATTGAAAGAACAATGATGGAGCCAAGTCCAAACAAGAGATGAACTGGTAAGAATGGAGAGAGAAGACTGCAGTGACACAGGGAACAGATCTCCAATCAAAAGCTGAGTAATGGCGAGGAACACAAGGCAGGAGTTAAATCCAGTGTGATACTTCTCCAGCAAGGCTTACACAAGACAGCCAAAATTAATTTCAAACTAATTATGTGTTTAGTGTAGAAAACAAAGGAAAGAGGAAAATGGGCCCAAATTTGGTTCCAAATCCAGATTAGAGTATCACTATGAATTTGTAGATTATTAACAGATTCAAGCACCAGTAAAGCAAAGCCACCCCATGAGGTTTCTTTGTTACACAATTGCAAGCCTTAGCATACTCCAAAAATTATTAACTAATTTTCTGCTGAAGACTGAAAGGATAATGTTCAGCTCTTGTTGTTAAAGGCTATCAAGGAGCAACAGCCCCATATAGGAAAGAAACTCCTGGCAGGCAGCACAGTATCTGAAGTCTAAAAGCAGAAAGGTGCCTTCCCAGGATTTATGTCTCATTTCTGAAAGCTCTCTTCTTTTATCCTCCTATGTATTTTCTAAAAAAAAAAAAAAAAACAAAAAACCCACAAAAAACAAACCAAAAAAACCCCAAAACAACAAAAACAAACAAACAAACAAGACAAAAAACCCAAAGTAACCCACAGCCATTAAAAAATCTAATCTATTAAAAAAAAGAGGCAGAGGTGCAGGATATTTTCCACCTGCATGCACTTCCTAACTAGCAGAGTTAGGAGATCATCACTGTGAAGACTTTGGTTTCTAAAACTGGGATTGTGTCCAGTCCCCAGAATTGTCCCAGACTGTTTCTACTGCAGTTAATGGAGCACCCTAATTTTCATTATAACTAACAGACATAATTTTTAATATATTTTCTAGATACAAAAACCACTTCCCCTATTATTTTCTTTCTATAGCAAACATATGAACTGAATGTCAGTCATGTCAAGCCTGAGAAAACAGGACAGTATGATGTGCTGGACTAATTTTCAACTCTACTTAATGATGACCATCTAAGTCAACTACAATGAAAAGGATTGCCCATAATGCTGATACAATTGAAAGCCACAGAATACCTGTATTTTCTTTTAAATCCAAGTTAAATAAGAATTTGAAATTCCTTAGCAGCCATGAAGGCTAGAGAAAACAAAGCAAGCATAAACCAAAGGTAAAACAGAATTGTTTTTAAGGCCAGTGCCATGACTTTAGAGAAGGTGGTCAACTCTCACATGCATTAATCAGACCAAACACAGGCCTTTTTCCTAGGACAAAGGCATAAACCAGATAATTCTAGGGCAAAACCAGCTGAAAATGCCAACAAGCTGAGTGAAACTAGTTAAAAGCTTCCAATAGTCAGGATGTTTCTTGCTATTTTTATAAGAAGCTGCTAAATAAATGTCATCTTTCTCTACATTGTTCTCACATATCTATAGCAAGATTGTTCAGGAGGTTATGACAGCAAGTTGGCTGAATGCACTCTTGAGATTTATTAAGAAAACAAAATAAGTGTAATAGCAGAAAAACAGTGTTAGTTGACATACTTGGTTGGAGAACAAAATCATTGTGAAAGAAGATAGCACAGCCAGTTTTTTTTATGAGAAATAATTGCTAAATTTACCACTAGTAAACCAGATTCATGAGAAAAGCAGACAAAGATCAACAATCAGATCACAGATTTGTCTTTCTCAGCACCAAAGGGATAACTGAAATTTGTTCTCCTGGATTAAAAAAAGTCAGAAAAAAGTTTTGATGTGGAAAATCAACTGAGTTTTTCGTTCAGGCATGTGGCACTTCATCATGAGAAATATTGCAGCAAGGAGAAGGGAAGCATAACTGTGTGGACATCATGCCCAGGCTCTCTCACCCAAAGACAGAATGGCTCAGAATTGCAGCTTTGGCACTGCAAATGTACAATCACTTGGTGATGATGGTGCCCATCAGCCACTATTACACTCACACAGCCTTTTTTATTTATAAGACTTGCTGACTGTCCTACAGCTAATGGAATAGCTCAAATGGGAAAAACTCCATTCTCATGCCAGATTTAATTAATCCACCCTTAACACAGGAACTGGCAGTTTGGTCACAGTGATGATTTCTCAGTGCTCCAGAGGTGAAGTACAAGGATGTATTTGTACTTGCTCCTGTCTGAGAAGTGGACCTGGAGGCCACGTGTCAGGAGCCAGCCACACTTATCCAGAGAACTGCAAACACCCCTCTGTCTTCCTCTGTCACACTCAGCTGGTGAGGCTGAAAAGTCCCATTAGGTGACAAAGCACACAGCATTTTGCTGGGACTATCACAAATCATTCTGCCTCCACTGCTGCAGTTTCCATACCCTGAAAACTGTTGCCTGTGTCATAGAGCATCAAGTTAGTCCAGCACTACCCACCTTTACTAAAGCTATGCTGCTTTACATCCCATGCTCCATTTATTCTGTGTCTTTCATTACTTTTCTCTTTAGATCCAACCTAGCTTTTAGAATTGGGTCCCATGGGCTCCTAAATCATAAAGTTCTCAGAATAGTTCTTAGCTATTTAAGCCTTTATGGTATTAGCTGATGATCTCTCTATCCTGGAGACTTTTTATCCAAGTCCTGAATTTCTGTCACCTGCAAGAAGTGAAACAGCAAAGGCCTCATGTAGTGATCCAAAAATTCTCATTAGGTTTTAAGATCTATCCCTAATTAATCCTCCGATCAGCAATTCATTCACCTGTAGCCAAAGAATCTTCTGAATTCCTTTTATTTAACAACAAATCATTCATTTATCCCAAACTGCAGCCACTCCAGCAGCAGAGGACTGGATGTGCAGTACACAAACACCAGCAGGCAGGAAAGGGCTGCTTTAAATTCCAGTATGAGGAACCAACCTAAAGAGCTGCTACAAATTCTGAAGTGCCAATCAGTGGATTATGAACCCATCAGGAGCCACTTTAGGGCAGCCTTCAGCCAAATAGAGAGATTCCTGCCATAGGGACAGGAGATTACAACACCCTACACTCAGCATTAGCAGGAGCTCCACAGTGCCCATGCCCAGCCCTGTGGTTTGAATGACCCTCTGTAAGCAGCCTGTCTGCTGATGAGATGTCACACCAGGGCACTTTGCCAGCAGGAAAACATACTGGTCATTTTAAAGACATGAATTAATTCTATATAATTGGGAATCCCATACCTGGTTCTGATCATTGTAGTCACATTCCCGAACCACCACCAGGCCTCCTTTCTGACTTGGGTGGCCCTGGGCAACCAGGCATTTGTTGGTTTGGAGGTGATACAGCTATGAAAGGAAAACAGTTTGACAGTCAGTAAAAAACAGCCCTAGATCCCCAGTGTGCTCAAAAAAACTCAGCCAACACTTCCAGTAATTAAAAAAAAAAAATCTTCCCTTTTAAAATGCCATTCTGTTTTTCTGATAATTTGGAGAAAAAACTGCACCAAACAGTTCCAATTTGCTTTCTAATTACATCAAGATTTCTCTCTCTGGTACAAGTATAGTACACACATCCTGGCTCTATTCTGTCAAGGTTCTTTGCCTGCTTCACTATCCATGGAAGTCTAAGGCCCAACAAATTCTGCTCAGGAATATTGACTGTACTGTATAAACTGCATTTTACTACAGTTTAGTTTAAACATAAGTCTCCTCCTACAGCTTCTTTTCATGGAACAGGACAGCCTCCCTGAGAAAGGAGAAGGAATTACTGAAATAAAAACAATTTCAGAGATTTATGTTGTTTGCAAGTTGATTTTCAAGAGCATTTACATAACTGAAAAGCCACTGTTATCAGCTACGGTATTTTACTGATGGATCAGAGAGAGAGAGAACAAGCATCTAAATGCTATTTTTGCTCTAATGCCCTGCCTAGTCTGATTTAGGGGAATGGTGTATCAGAGGACTGAATTCAGGTCAGAAGCCTGTCCTGTGATGCAGAACTATAAGCACCTACCATCAAAGCAAACAAGGAGGCTCTCAGCAAGCTGGCAGTCTCTCCTGATCTGAACAATGATGCCCACCCTAAGAGACATTCAAGACATTTTCTGCTGTACAATGTTTAGGTTGTTCTATTTCAAGAACCAAAAAATCATTAAGATCGTGATGTATCCCCACAGAGGTACTCAGGGAGACAAACCACCTCTAATTCTGACTTTAAATTACACACATGCTCTGAGCTAACTGCTGGCCAGCAGATGACTTCTTTTCAGCCTGATTATTTTTCTCCCCCTGATGTGGTGGGGACCAGGCTCTGCAGGCAGCAAACACTGCCTGCACACTATGACCTGAGAGATGGCAGGGCCTCAGATCTGACACCCACATTAAAAATACTTATTTCCAATCTGGAGCTGGATGTAGAGGAAAAAAGAAATTACTGTCCTGAACTCCAGGCCAGGCTGATTAACTAGCCAGCTGAACTTTATTATGAAGGCATCCATAGCAGTCTTGGCATTGCTATTGACTCTACAAATTTTTAGAAACCAAAATACACTTCCAGTAATAAAAGGAACAAACTGCTTGATCACATGATAGCAAAAATTAGCACAAATACCAAAAAATATTTTTACTAAACACCATTTCTGGAAATAGCTGCCCCAAGGCACAACAACAATTGCCTTGAGTGTACCATGCTTCTCCTGTTCCCCACACACATCTAAAACAAATTACACAAAACATTCTAAGTAACATTTCCTCACACCCCAGATCTAGCACAGATCTCATTTTCATCATTCCTCACTCAACAGAAGGTTTTTAAACCATAGAGTGCATGAGTTTTGTATGATTTTTGTCCTTTTTTTTTATTGGCCATGATGGCCAGCATTGGATAGCACTGGTAACAGCTGCAACCATTTGTGATCATTACATTTCTTCCCAGCTGTCAAAGCACCACTTATCTGTGGCCCAATTAGTTTTTGAGAATAAACTGAGATTTGGAGTGATTCCTCCCAAATCCTAAAGAGTCTGGCACACAGTGGTGACATTGGCTGATCATTCTGTTCCTTGCAGGCATCTGGAAATAGTTTATACAGCCATCAGAGCCAAAGCTGACTCTCTCATACAATGCTGGGTATAATTCTTGAACCCCAGAGAACCAAGCCAAAGAACTGCATTTTTCTGCTTCTTTTCCCCATTTCTTAAGGGGTGCACAAAGTTTTTTCTCAAAAATAAGCCATGGTAAACAACTGCTGTGAAGAGTTGACCTTAAGTGTTCAGATCCCTCAAGGAGTTCTCTCCAACATCAACAATTTCTCAGTTAAATTTCTGTCTCAATGACAGCAAAAAGCTATTAAATTTTAAAAAGAAGA
The DNA here is from genome assembly GCF_963513975.1 of Fringilla coelebs. Taxonomy (NCBI): domain Eukaryota; kingdom Metazoa; phylum Chordata; class Aves; order Passeriformes; family Fringillidae; genus Fringilla; species Fringilla coelebs. The sequence continues at coordinate 146,781,541 of NC_140028.1, forward strand.
AGAAAAGGTCTGACTAGGGGAGTAACAGCATCCAACAACTAGGGGAATCAGCCCATCAGTTATATTCAGGGAAACCACATAACAAACTTCACAGCTTGGCTGGAAAACTGCTATAAAAATACTGCACAAATTGAGGATTCCCAGACAGCTGCTTCCAAGAAAAAAATCTAATGGTGTCAAGAGGTCCTGCATGAGCACAGGTCCTCCTGACTCACTTCTTGCAGAACCAGCAGCTACTGCAGCCTGGGGGGACATCACTACTAAATGATTCCAACTACTGAGTTAAAAGGGAACCTGCTAACCATAATCTGTGTGCACATGGAGCAGTTTATTCTAGAGTATTGCCTTCCACAGGGAAGACATTGAGATAGCTGTCTTGGGTTTGAAACTATCCATTATTTTTGGGAAGCATAAAAAGCACACATCAAGTGAATTTGACCGTGGAAAGAGCAGATGCAACTGTCTGGTGACTCTGCCTGCATACAAACCCATAAGCAAAGGTGTCAGAGCTAAGGCATGAATTTAATCATGATTTCCTTCATGAATACACAAAAAATTCTTTCTTCACTTCTACTTTGAAGAAAAAAAGAGAGGAGAAAAACTCATCTTTTGTTCATTAGCTAACAGCCAAGACTAGAAAAGCCATCATCAGCCTCAGATGCAAATGTTCACCTTTGCAGAAAATGACACAGTAAAAGCAATGAGTTTGGAAACTAACTACACTGTACTCTTATCATAAACCAACAGAACATGTATATTTTGAGGCCAAATTTCTCTCTATCCAAATCCATCTTCAGAACCAGCAGCCATGAAAACACATTCTAAAGACTGCAAAACTTCCTAAGTCAGAACTTCAAGGTAAGAAATCTCATAGAACAGTATCCAGTCTAAGGATGACCTGAAATATAGATCAGGCTGATTTGACAAAAATCCTGTTATTTTCAAGACAGTTTGTTGCAAAACTTTTGGAAACAGACTATTTTTGTTGTATTTGAGCAAATCTTTAAGGGGAAAAAGTCTCATAATAATTAACACACCAGAACTCTATATATTTAAGTTTCTCTTACCCTTCCACGCTGGATTATTTTTGGTCGTTTCTGTGCTCTGTTAATAAAAACTGGCTGTGGAGCTTTGGCATTGGGCCCAGATATTTGCATCTCAGGATAGATATTATCTAAATACCACTTAAAGGACTTGCAGTTCAATCTCTTCCTCAGTTCTACACGGTCGGTGATATTTCCATAGCTCCTCATCCTCAGCTCAGGTCTCAAAGCAAAATACTGCTCCTGTTTTTAAGAGAAACAGGTTGGGGAAAAGAGGAGAAAAATTTCAGATTACTGATTCCCAATTTTTTCCTGTTTCTAGCACTCCCAACATTTTGTTACATTTTGCTAGTGCTTTCAACCAGTAGGTTTGAAACTGGCAGTAGGAAATTGCAATGCTTGCATTGTCACGGGAAGTGAGATTTAATCTTGCCTAACTCTGAGCTAATCTTTCTAACTGAGGGGTTTTTGATGAAGATAATTCTTGGGTACAAATCTGTTGAGCCATTTCAGATGCCAACTTGAGGAAGAAACAAATCAGTCCCTGACTTTATTCCTTTGGCAATAGAGGCATCCTAAAATCAGTAAGTAAAAAACAGATGCATGTATCATCAGCAGCCTCATCTGACAAAGGTTTCTTGAAATTATTTTCATTGTTCAATGGATTGTTTTCATTGTTGTGGGATTCCAGTGTATTTTGTCTTGCAGTTTCCAGCCTTCCAACTTTATGATTAGGGCAAAACCATTCCAGAACAGACCTATAAATGGGACTCATATAATGAAATTCAATGGGAACACACCTTATTCACCTGGGCTATCTGGGAAGCCCAGCTCTTTCCATTCATCTGCATCATCTCCAAAAAGGCTCCCACAATGTTATTCTTCTCACATTCTATTTTATGACGATACACAGATTATGTGAAGATGGATTAAGATTCCAACCCAGTCTCATGTGCTGTTTGACTCCAATGCAGAGACAACAATGGGGACTAACAGGAACTCATGAATGTACAACACAGCACAAATACTATTGCTAAAACTAGGAAAAAAAAATCCCCTTTTAACATTTAATTCCAGATAGATTTACAGAGCCCACAAAAAAGGCATTGTATTTGCATATGAATTTGTTTACTAGGTACCATTTAGAATTCAGTTTTCAGGGCACTGAACTATGGTATTTTGCTGGATTCATCTCTAGGAGACATCTGGAATTCACCCACCATGATGTGGTTCAGACAGTTTTCAATTATTTCCTGCTCTCTGATACTCAGAAAACAGACAGCATCACCTCTGGACAAGTTACAATCTCTCCTCATCAAGGTCCTTGAGCATTTGGATGTGCTTGCTTTTAACAGCAGAGGAAGAGGAAGTGTGTACTTGGTATACATTGGACTGTTGGCTAGCTCTGAGGAAGTTTGGAGACAGACTGGACATCACAATCTGGCCTGCTTCAAAAAGTAGCTCTGCTATTCCAATTTCCTCTTTGCTGGCTGAAGTTCAAATGTTGGTATTCTACCTTGTATGTGTTATCTATTACCACTTACTATACATGAACTTATACTTTTGCATTTTACTTTGGACAGTTAGAAAAAATTTGCTGAATCATTTCCCTTATGCCATTTCATTTCTTAAATACTGATATTTACTCTAAGTCTTATCTTTGTACTGTGCATTGTCAGATTGCTTTGGTAAATTATACTGGCTCTAAATATTTGCATTATTCTTATAAAACAAAAATATTTCCAAGCTTGTCTTCCATACATTCTCTGGCAGCTATCAGAGAATCAGACCAGGAACAGCTGGAAGAGTTCTGGACACAAATCTGTGATGAGAGACTACTAGAATCAGCAGCTCAAGAGCTTGCTGGATAAAGCAGTTCAACTGGAAATTATAATAAAGAAACAATTCCAAGCTTCAGAGAAAGCCATCATTAATCACAAAACAACTGTGCCCAGGCATTGGTAAAAGGGAAGGTGATAGATCAGATCCACCAAAGCATTACAGAGATTAAGAATGAAGATAAAAATTAATAGCCTCTAATAGGTTCCTCAAATTGAAGATCAAGGTAAAGGATGGGGAATGAAACATAAACCTCTAAAGAACATAAAATTAATAAAATCTATCTTGTATAGAAATTGTAGGGACCACAGGAACTGAGCACACAGCAAATCCTGTGGTCTCAGAGGGCAAAATGTCATTAAGTAACCCAAAGATGAGGGACTCAGAATCACCTGATCTATGTTTCAAAGCATCAGTATCAAGATCTGAAGACAAGGAAGGAATACAGTTGCCCTTGAATCCAGAAGTTAATCCTGATTGCTCTTCCAGGGCAATGACTTCCATAGTCTGTTTTCCAGACAGACTGTGAAGCAGATTGCTAATTAAAACAGAAAGCAAACAAGTAGCCAAAAAAAAATCCCTGTCTCATCAACATGGAAACTACCTGAAGGCACAGTACGTGGCTGCCATGTAATACTGATTTGGACACAAAGCAATGCAGAGCTTACAAAAGCTCATCCATATTCTTTTACTTCACTAAAAAGGCATAAAACTCAATCTCTGAGGACAGTAAAGTAACAAGGAGGAAACTGAAGGACTCAAAAGCCAAATTACAATGCTACAGAATTTAGGAATTCCTATCAGAACTAACATTAGGAGTTCAGACTACAGAAGGAAAACCATATCAGAGTTGTAACAGATCTCACTGTGACACAGTTCTTTGACAAACAAACCAGTCAACATACATTCAATAACCTTATTTCACAACCTAGAACTGCCTCTTACCTTGTATTCATCCATCCACACATGTGCCAGCCTCAGTGAGTTATGAGCCATAGTGTCCTGTCCCCCAGGTGAGCCATAGGGACGCCTCTTACGGAAAATGTGTCCCACCCTGGAGCAGGGGATGATCAGAAGTCTGCCCCCACACATCCAGATCTGTCCATAAAAAACCAGAACATGTTCAGATTGCTCACTCACTGTTCAGATTGCTCACTAACTTCTCCCCTTCTTCAAGGGACACCTTGGGATGGTTATACATTATACAGGATTAGGTGTCAGCAATGTTGGCCATCATGTCATGTTTTCTGACAAATTAGATTTTTAGATCTCCATGTTACAGAAGATTATTTCTCTCATATGACCACACTTTCCACAAATCACATCATGGCTTCAAAGAGACAAGCAGAAAATTTTGCTGTTTTGCTCTAATGACCTATCAGAAAACACTGGGCTATATGGGCTAGGACTCATCCTGCAGACTAAGTTACCTAAATTCATTTACCTGCATGAAAATTGTCCAAATTCTGTGACAGATAAAGACCAGTTTTTGTCATCAGGGGAACCTGAAGAGCTTTTCAACTAAGTATGGAAACTTATTGGACAGAACTGTTTGTGTTAAGATAGAGGAACTCAAACACTGTTCCCATTCAGATGCTACATTTAGGAGTCCTTATCAGTGGCACCAGGGATCTACACTTTATTTACACTCTACCTCCATTTCTTTATTTAAAATTGCTTTTTTAACTTCATCTTCCAGCAAATTACCAGCACTGGCCCTTTGCTGGACTAATATGTTTTTCAAGCCCAGAAAAACACCCCACATTAGCAGTTCATAATCAAGACACATTTAAAACTCCTTCTAGACAAGATAAAGACTCAACTTCTTTCCAACCCTCCCCCAGATAGATAGGGACTTCCAAAAGCTCTAAATTCTCTGAATGTGTTCCAATATTTCAAAGCCCTTTTTATTGAAACTGTGTATTACAAGATAACAACAATAATCTCCTCACACTCCACATATTTCTACTCAGATACCTAATAATTACATTGAAAGATTTTATTTATTCAGTACACACTCCTTTAAAGTCACTCAAATGTACAAAGTTCCAGTTCTTATTTTTGAACCCTAATCTTGATTTCTCTGACAGATTCGCTAAAGTTTTGGGGGCTTTGTCTGGTTTTAGGTTTGTTTGGTTTTTTATGCTAACTTCACCTTTTAATCCCCTTTTCATATCTGTCATGATAGCATATAATTTTCAGGCAGACTCTTGTCAAACCTGTTGATGAATGCCCTTTACAAAAATAAAGAGATAAGCACAACATTAAGCACAATAAGTTGTTTTTCTTTCAGTGGAGTGACAGGGAAGATGAGAGAAAATACAGGAAGCCCAATGCAGCTCCATTTTCAGATCTTCTGATTATGATTTTCTCATTACTTTTCCAACCAAGATGACTCCTCTCCATGACTCTCAATTTAGTTCCTGAAAACTTTACATTTCCAGGTCCTCAGAAAGGAGGCAGAACTGTCCAAGCAAATACACTAAGATGTAATATACTTACATCTTAGCAATATTGCTGTGAACCACTCATCTCTAATCAACTTGTGAAATTCATTAGACATTGCTCATAAACTAATTTCAAAAACTTGCATAATTCTTCTTTCCCTATGCTTCTTTACAGCTATTATGAAAAGTTCCACCACCAACTCAAGAAAAAGCCATAAACATTCAAGTACAGAGCTGTAAATTCTCTGCTCACCCGAAAAGATATTTCCAGGTTTTCTCCTCCCCAGATGTCCATGCCACTGTCGTACTGCCCAAGCTCATTGAAGTACTCTCGATCCATGGCAAACAGCCCTCCAGCCATGGTGGGTGACCTAAAAAGGTACATGGAAGGAAGTTCATTTTCTTTTAGACAAAGAAAAAAACCCCACACAGTAATTTTTGCTGAATCTGTTGGTCCCAAAGTCCAAATTTATAAACTGACATAACACAACTTAAATCCTTCAGTCACTTAGACATGAGTTCTGGTCTCAAAGCATTTGCAAAAGCAGATCTGTAAGTGAAATTGGTGTTCTTCCATTGTTCCAATATCTATAAATCATATTTCTTTACCTGGTAAACTTGAGGAAAAGGGAGAGGACAGAGAAAGAGGAACAACAAATGCCAGAGGCAGCTTTGTTTCATTATTGACTCAATTATCAGTTTACTGGCAAGTTATTTACACTTTGTGTATTTATACAGACGGTCCCTCTGGCATTTCCCAGTTTTTTACCTTGTCTGTACGTTACTAGAATGTGTTCTATTCTGTAAAAATCTGCATATGATCTTCACTGCTCAGTCTCTAGATTGAATTCCTACTGTATCACAACACTAGAATATGTGGATCACCTACAAGAGTATAACAGAGTAAAAACACTACATAAAAACATGATATGATAGGTGGAACATCCCATGGGTTGGAAAAAGCCTTTTTCCCATCCTTGCAAAAACACCCTGCGATGAAACCAAGCCTAGGCCAATATTTCATTGCTTGTTCTCACACAAATTTCTACTGCAGTTTCAGTCACCTTAAAAACTGGGTTAAAAGGTTACTCTCAATTTTCCCACTCTGACACCAAAATACTTCACTGTGGAAAGTCTCTAAAATGCAATACTTTCTGTTGGATGGAAAGCCTTTTTCACGGTTAAGTAGCAATCTAGGCTCCTTATTCAAAGGAGGCAGAGACCTTTAGGTAGGAAAAATCACTTTCATGCTCAGAAAAGGTAATCTTTTGAAATTATTACACTTGCTTTAACTATAAAGTTCTCTGTCTTTTTAGCACAGGACTTTTCATAAAAGTGAGTTGAAGGAATGCAACAATAGTGTTGAACACAACAACAGCTAACCTTCAGCCACTGACCAAATTAAATGTGAGAATAGCTCTTAACAGAATAAGGATTTTAACACTCAAATAAGGATTCCCCACTCAGATTTTTTCAGTCTGTCCTTTCCTTCCAAGTTCAGAAACTGCCACAGTGACACTCTTTAAACAAGCTAGTCATACTGTTAAATAACTTATTAATTTTCCTGGCTTCTCAGACAAAATCTTGGGATGGGAAAACATGGGAAGGCCAACTGCTGAGCTGTCAGATGACAGCAGAGAACCTGTGCTGGAACTGAAATGCAGAAATGCTGTGAAAGCAGAAATGCTCTTCATTTACAGTCCAAGAAAAGAGAATGAGAGAGAAATGAAAACACACCCAATTTCTGATTCACTTGGCAAATCTGATCCACAAAGAGTTATTTAGTAAAAAAGGGGAAGCTCCTCCACCTGACAAACCTGAATTTTGTACTGAGATTGATGTCTGCAACCAGAAAAAGCACAGTGAGCTTCTTGCCTTTGCTGTAGCAGCTCTAGTTCTTTTCATGAAGGGATTCACTTGGGACAGTTCTATTCTTGTGTCTGAACCATACATGTCTGTTCCTAATAAAAGGTGCCTGCTGACACCATTTTACATCAGCAACACATCCACTAGAACCAGATATTGCCAGCTCTGTACAGGTCTCACAGCCATCAACGGTTAAAAGATAAGGAAGGTAACTTTCAAGTCCCAGTGTTGAGCTTCACTGAGAATTTTGTTTCAAAACAGCTCTCAAAAGACCTCAAAAACAAATTCCTATTACCACAAACAGATTTTCTCAATCTAGTAATTCTTCAGCATTTCATCACAGAAATTATATAGTTCTTATTAGTGGTATATGGAGGCTACTCCTAGAACAAAGGCAGTATCAAAATTATCATTAAGCCAGGCACATCAATAGACTGGAAACAAACATCAATGCATAGCTCAAAAGTGAAACTATTGGACAGATTTAATACAAACTACCATAAGCTCCTTCAGAATTTTGCCTTCAGCAAAAGCTGCTATTGTATAAGCATTTTCTAGAAGTGTGCTTTCTTGACCTAATACAACAGATATATCTAATTCATGATTAAATGCCAGAAATTAAAGTGAAACAGTTTTGGTTACTATTCCCTATTTCTAAGTGACATAAACAAGTCAGGTATCTGACAGGTTAGACACCTGCTCCTAAACAGCCAGAGAACACTCCCTACTGCTTAGGAAGAGCTCCTGATCACCCCTGTGTTACACAGAGCTTCTCACCACACAAGAGGAGCCTTACTTGATTGGAGCAGTGGCTCCCTCGGGTCCTTCCAGCTCTGCCAGGGGCACCAGATCCCATTTGAAGTGCAGGCCCCAGTTAAAGCCCCCCCGCACGACGGGGGAGGAGCTGTAGGTGAGGGTGTCGGCGCTGATGATGTCGATCACGGGGCACACCACGGTCCTGTGATCCTCCCTGATGGGAGTCAGCAGAGGCTGCAGCCACATCTCATTCACCTCACAGTGACTGTCCAGGAACACCAGCACCTTTCCTGCAGAGCACACAACACAAAGTGCCAAGAATGTTCCTCAGTGCCATGGAACACAAACATGCAATTCAGTGCATTAGACAAAGCAACCTTTGGCAATTTACACGGAGATTACCTGCCACAGTCAGTAAGAACACTTTGATCTGTGACACACCCTCATGCTCATTTGGTCTAAAAAGGCACCAGCATCTTTATGACACAACATACAATGTATATAACACTAGAATAACATGGAAAAGATGGGAAACAGCTTTAAAGAAAACAACTTTGGAGCATGCAAATACAACAAGTCACCCCAGAGACAGTATTTGACTGGGCATGGGGATGGAACTCCTGCAGTTCAGAAGAGCAATAAAATTACTTAAAATTGCACTAACTGAAATGAATTTTAGCAGAGCTTGGAAAATGCAAGCACAGTCTTCTCTCTGGATTTTACCATTACAATGCTAATGAGTAAAAACCAATTAAGAAACTTACCTGCCACTCAAAATTATTTAAGAAAGTAACACACTTTCTCAGATGCCAGAGAGTTTAACTGAAAGCACATTCTGGTAAAGGTTCTTTATTAATCAAAAATATTGGTTTTCCCAATTAACACTCACTGCAACAGAAGAGCTATTGCAGAAAAACACTGCTATTAGATTTGAGCATTAAAAACTAGATTAGTGTACCTTAAAAGGGAGCAGATTTCATTTTAGAGCAAAAATTTGTACATAAAACATGCAAAAAATATTCTGCAACTACAGTATCTTGACCACATGGAGATGCTCCTGAGACAACATTCTTTCAGGGCAAGAATAGGAAAAACTCGACATTGTCTCACTAACACTGCAGTCACTGTTTGAGATATAGTGCAGGGGAAGATTTGGGATGATGATAACTTATGTTCATAACTTTCAATAAAATGAGGTACTTTTTTAGAGCACAATACTGGTTTTGTTTCACAATTTCACTTACCCACTCTAAAAAAGTACCTCATTTTATTGAAAGCAAATGTCTCCAGGAAAAAAAAAAAAAAGAAAAGAATCAACAGCTGAGACACTTAAAGTATCTCAAGGTTTAAAAACCACTCAAATTTAGAGCCAAATTTCAGTTATCACTTGAGAGTGTAGGGGAAGAAAGATTTGGGATAAGTTGTAGAAGTATACAAGTATGTAAGTATAAGTTGTATAGCTTAGAGTGTGGCATGACATGCAGAGCCCCTTTAGGATGCTAAAGTAACCACAGGTCAAACATCCAACATCTGAAAAGGTGCACTACAAAAAGAGAAGTCACCCAATCAACTAATCATCAAAGTATGCAAGGAAAAGAGAGAAAAGCAAGTGTACCTGTGGCATGGGAGGCTCCAATCATCCTTCCTCTGATCAAGCCTTCCCTCTTCTCATTTCTTACCAATTTTGTGGTTTTGGGAAGCTGAGTTTTAACATACTCACTCAAGTCTTTTTTCAAGTCAGCTGAAAAAAGGAAAATACAAGTTCAACAACAGGAAAAAATTCTGAAAGCTCTGTTTAAATCTAAAGACATTTAACTCAAAAATGGCCAAAATCTTGATCCAAATGTTACCCTGACACAGCAGAGCTTCAAACCAAGACTATCATAAGGACAGTACTCCCACATCCTATACTTCTCCTCCAATGCCTTTAGTACATTACTCAAGTTAACTGGAACTACTAGACGAAAAAAAAATTGCTGTTCAAAGAAACACATTTCCAAATTTTTCTCATGGTGACTGGCATTTGCAACAGATGCAACAATAAACATTTCACGCAGGCAAATGATTTAAATTACTACATTCCATACATGAAAACAAATGCTGACACCATTCAAAAGAGGCAGGAAGACACCTAATATTACCTGTGCCTGCTTAACTGACAGAACAACAGATACCAAGTACAACTCACTCACAGCTGGTTGCTTTTCTAAAACCCAAAAGGATCAAAGATTCTGCTGGCAAGCCTGTGCTTTTGAAGGAGTGCAGAGTTCACTGGAGTCTATGGGCACTACTGTAACTTAGCTAACATTAATGGCAATTTTAAGAGTAATAATAGTTCTTTCACCCAAGGTCAGTGGTTTCTAACATTAAAGCAGAATTACTGAAGAGAAGATGGACAAAAGCATAAGTTAATAAGCTTATGGAGAAATAAAGAGGAATATAAAATGAGAAAGAAAAGTAAAAACCCAACTCAGACTTGATAGAGAACCTTAGTACAGAGAGGCAGACAGACTTTTGTCAGAGGATATGCCAAAATAAACATTATTCTGATGAATGTCAGCTCAAACATTAAAGTTGCTGTTAACAAGATTAAATGCCAATGGAATATACGTGGAAGTCAGAGCTGTAACCCTAAGGAAGAATAAGAACTTTCAGGTAGAAGATTCCTAGATGCCATTCCAAATGTTAAGATCTCAGCCTTTGCACTGCAAGGAAACATGGTGGATCAGAAGTGAGAAGGTAATACAGAGAAAGTATGATGCTAGAGAATACTCTAAGACAAAGGAAATTCTCTGGGGAGATACAGACAGAATTCATTTGGGTCACAGGAATTCTCTCCCCTGGTCTGGAGTAATAACATCATATGCCAGAGACAACAGGGAAAATGTTTTCAGAGAAAATCTCCTAGAAATTTGATTAAATAATCTCTGAAGTATCTCCAAATGAGATACCCAGACAAGCAGGGCAGATTTGTAAACCTAAAATAAAATAGTGTTTGAATCATTATTCACCTGATTCATTATAATAGGAGAACAACAGTGTACACTTGCAGAAACTATGGGACAGCAAAAAGCAGAAAAAGCTCAGTTATCAAATTCAACTCTTACAGCAGATGAGGCAAATAAACAAGGAAGGAATTTCACATTTGCAAACTTCTGAAAAGAATAGGAAGGAAAAAAAAAAAACTAAAAGTTGTCACATCCATACCAGGAGCTAAACCAGGTCCACAACATTGGCTTGAGCTGCAGAATGGAAGGGCCAGCAGAGTTTTGACCCACAAAAAATGGTATTCTGCTGGCAACTGTGCCCATATCACAAATCATTCTTAACAGGCAGGTTTATCTCAAACACATTTTGGGATTTTTGCTGTTAATGGGTTCTTGTGTGTAACCTTCATGTCCACTAGGAACACTGACTACTTCTGATACAACCCAAAAAATTGCTTCAATCCAGCCTGAGAAATTTTCCTCCAAAGAGAGAATTACTCCCTTTTAGCCAGTCTTCAAAAATTACTTCAGGCATTACCTTCTTCCATATCTATGCAATGAAGGCAAAATGGGCTCTAGGATGGGAATCTGGAGTGTTATTATTTTAAACTACTCTAAAGTACTGAGTTGCACACAATTGGCTCCTTTTCTGTTCCTCATTCTCCTTCTACACAGAAGGCTGTTACTGCCTCCAGTAACAGCCTTCAAAACACATTCTCAGGCTTTTCCATAACAGGTTACGGCTAAATCAGGGAGAAAGAGGTTATACCAGAAAAAGAAATCCTACCTTTCAGAGAATGGAGAAGAAAATACAACAGTGGGCTCAGCTGAGCCATGGCAATGCCTGCTTGGCAGTAAAACTGTTAATGATTGAGGTTAAGAAGTTTTTTGAGGCAAAACTAGGTGCAAAGGCCCAAGGTTTGCACAACAGCACTGATATGTACCATGGCTCTCATATTTGCAGGTAAAGAACTAGAGAAAATTTCATCTAGAACACCACTTCAGAAAGCAGGCAACGGAAGGAAAATTAATCTTTAATTTAAAAAAAAAAAAGGGGGCATAAAGATCAAGCAATCTGCCTGAGCCCATGATATCCATAGCACACCAAAGTTTTTATCCATTTCCTCAGTTCCCAAACCATCCCCAGTCCCCACCTTTCTTCTGCTGTAAGAGTCCATCCATCAAAATTAAGCAGCAGCAAAACCATAGGATCATTAGCATCAAGAGCAGTAATTCTGTGTAAACAATACCTCCTCCTGCCTTTGGCTTCAGAACAAGTTCATTTGAAGTCAAAAAGGCAAAAATAGCTAGTTGAATGTTTTGAACTTAATTTGGTTCAAATTCACTAATTGCTTCAATTTAACAACAGACCAGGAGAGTGATGGTATTGCTGCCTCACAGGCAGCAATAGGCATCAATCAAATGCATCCTTGCATTCAGAAGACTGAGTTTTGAAATAAGGCAAGCTCTGAATACACAGCAAATTGCACAAGACACTATAGCAAGGCATATGCCCCCAAAACACAAAACAAGCTTTTAATTACTACACATTCTTATCAGCAAAGAACAGTGTTTGATCTTTGTTCTCTCTTGTATCTCGACATTTGATCTGACCTCAGAGAAATCCACTTCCAGCATAACAAGGGAATGCCATTCTACACCAGACATATCTAATCAGTCTCTTAGAGCAAGTGAGACCTTGAACCAGAAACCAAACAATGAGACCAAGGGAACTATAATTATATATATTAAATAAAAATACAATCTAAAAAAAATCTTTAAAATGCAAAAAGTTGTGGACTTGAACAGAGGTGAGCAGGGAACCTGCACAGTCATGCTGGCAAGAGCTGCTATGCTAGCACATTCCTCAACAGGCATTTGGCTTTTGAAGAACCAAAATTCAAGGCTTTTTGAGGGCCATGCTTGAATTGCGTGTCTGTCTTTGCCTCGTCTGTCAATCGAGAGAAAAAGGAGGAAAGCAGCTTTGCAGGGTCTACCCCTCCAGGGCCCCTCCATGCCTGCAGGAGCAGAGGCTGCTTCCAGAGCCAGGACAGCCGCTCCCGGCGTGGCCACAAGAGGCTGTTCGAGAGCCACGCTGAGCCCCAGGGCGCTGCTGCCGGTCCGGAATGCTGAGTAGAGGACACACTGCATCGTGCCACAGCAACCCATGGGCAAGGCTGCAGCCAGGAGCGCCTCCAGCTCCTTTCAGATACATTCAGAAGTGGCCTCTCTGTGACCTGCTCTGAGCACCTGAGCAGCCCAAGCAAAGAACTGCTAAGAAAACACAAACTATAAACAACTGCTTCATGACCCCCCGCTCATCAGTGTGTGCAAGAGGTGAGATAAGAGTGGAGCCTCTCCCCTCTGAAGGTAGGGGAAAACTGGGGCTGTTCAGCCTGGAGAATAGAAGGTTGTGTGGAGACATTGCAACCTTCCTGTATCTGAAGGAACCCTATAGGGAAGCTGGAGAGGGACTCACCAGGAACTTTATGACAGGATAAGTAATAATGAGTACAAATTGAAAGAGGGATAATAAGGGTTAGATATTAAGAAAAAATTCTTTTCTGTGAGGTTTGTGAGACACTGAAATAGGTTGTCCAGGGAAGCTGTAGGTGCCCCATCCCTGGAAGCATTCAAGGCCAGGTTGAATAGGGCCTTGAGCAACCTGGTCTAGTGGGAAGTGCCCCTGCCCATGACAGCTGGAGTTGGGACTAGATGATCTTTAAGGTCCCTTCCAGCCCCCTAACATTCTTTGATTCTCTGATTATTAGCTTTAAAACCCGATTCTGAATGTTAAAGCCTGGATGATACAAAGCTCATCAGAGGCAAAGAGGATGTCATCTTGGGCATCTCTGCACACCACACATCTCTACTGGCTGGCACTCTGCTGATGGGCCGCAGTACAACTTGTTTTTGCATCATGACTTCCACAATTTCTTTGAGCAGTCAGTAATGCACAATAATGCAGGAAGGCCCAGCAGGGTAATATTCCCAAAGAGTGTCTCACCCAATTCGCTGTTGTCATCCACCAGAATGATTTCGTGCAGGAGGTGGGCGGGGGTGCGGTCCAGGACGCTGTGCACCGTGCGGAGCAGGGCGGACAGTGCCTCGTTGTAGAAACAAATCACAACGCTGGCAGAGGGCAGATCAGCAGGGTAGGACTTCTCTCTGCATCTGCAAACAGGAACAGAGGCTTTGGCGCTATTTACAGAGGGGTTTCCACAGGGCTGGGTCGCTGCTGAAACTTCCTGAGTAACAAGCAAACATTAAATGTGTAGGAGGAGCCCCTAACGTGAACATAATGAGCCCAGAGGTGTAACAGCTATAGGAGGGCTCAGCATAGTAAATTATTTTCCACATAACACAGACTCTCTGCTGCTTGTTAGGTAACAGACAATGCGATGCACTGAGGTGGGAATAAGAACCAGAGATCCTCAAGACAGAAAACAGAAGATAGTGAGGGCTTGTTTCAGCTGTCAAAACACAGTCTAGTACCCTCAGGTAGCTCAGACAGCTCAAATATGACATGAGGCCCACAGAAATACCACAGCTTTATTGGCCAGCTGCTGGAGACAGAGTTGGATATCCCAGAAAAACTCCACTGGGGCTAAATACCTATTTACACAACCAACACTGGGATTCAGAGGGCAGATTAAGACACTTAAGTCTAGTCACTGCTGTCAGTGCAGTCTAAATAGTGTTCAGCTCACCCTAAGGCTGTCAAGTGTGTTTTGTCAGCTGAAGAGCTCTGCATGCTTCATTAACTCCACTGACTGGATCTCTGCTAATTATAATAAAAGCAGAGACAACTGACTAACAAGCAGTTATCTAAGCATCTTAATCTGCAAGATGAATCCCACTCAAAGCAAAAGATCATTCTTTATTTGCAAAGCTCGTCACTACTTCTAATAGGGCCAGCTATCACAGATTAATGCCATATGAAGGTGCCAGGCATAGGGGGATCCAATAAAAATAAGAAATTATAAATGAAAACCCAGAAGTATAGAAGAAAAGCTTTCATTTATTTAAAATGAGCTCAATTCTGGGAACAACAATCAGAAAGTAGAATTCATTACATTCACCCACACCAGAGAAACCATTAGAAAAATTTATGCAAGTTTATTTATTTTTCAGTGTTTGGAATTTTTATTGTTACAGAAGTGAGTTGTTCCCCTGTCTATCCACCAGGTAGATTATAGAAAAATATCTATTCTTTAATAGAAAATATTCAGAGCAGTGCACAACCTATTATCTACCTTTAGCAGCTGACCAAAAAAATTACATCTCCAGAAATAATATTCAGTAAAAAAAGACAGAAAAGACCTAAGAACAGAAATAATACTTCAAGCACTCCTGTTAAATAGCTGGAAAATCCATCTTCAGCAACACATGGGGATGGAACAGTGTATGACAGAAATATCAAAATACCAAAAATATTAAATACTGCATCAGGTGTAACAAGCCATTGAGCACATGAAACTATACCATGTTCTCTCCAAAAATCAGCACCTACTTTGCATCTCTTGTATCAGGCACCTCCCTGTGGTATCCCAGTCGATTGCTGATAAGCATATTGAAAGCATGCTTCTGATAGCCCAAGTCTCTCACTTCCTGATCTTCTTCATTAAAAATCATTCCTGCAAAAGAAACATGCCAAGATCAGCTAAAAGGCTCAAAAACATAATTTGAAAGAAATCAAGGATTGAAAGATATGCTTTAACCTCTTCTAAAACCCATTATGCTCTTCAAAAACCCTCTGGTTTTGCAAAGTGTGTGTTTGTGCAACTAATTCTGCTCCCTCTCACAAACAGGCAGCACTTATGAGCCCTTGCAGCTGTAATAAAATTAAATCCTTCTCCAAAGACTGCTGGCTCCACTGTGTTTATTGCCTCCCTTCACTCATATGGTCTCTAATTCTTAGCACCACCTAAAACCAACATCAAACAAGCAACAGAGGATAGACTTTGGGATACAATGAATCAGCATCTAACCCTACAGGTGACGGGTGTGTAATGGGATTTTTGAGTGAGGAAATACATTTCAAATGGTAGAAAACTCCTCACAATAGCAGCTCCCATTTCATGCAGTTCTGAAGTCCGGTAACAAAAATAGTTATACAAGAACTGTAAACTTTAGTTTATCTCACTTGGGACTTCCACAACAAGTAAAACACCAGCAGAGCTGCTGTTTATTGATTATTTTAGCACAACTGGCAACTGTTACTAAGCATGGCAGAAGTAACTTGGTATTAGGAATGCACTGCTATAAGGCAAGATGAAATTTTCAATGCCATCCTGCCTGCCTTGACTGGGTGCCATGGGCTTCTCTCACTGAGCCACGCACTCACCAGCATGAACAGAACCAAAACATTGTGGCACTTCACACAACTCCATGAGGGAGAGACAGCTGGTGTCTGCCACCACCTGTGCCTCCAGCCACTTCTGCAACAATTCAGGTAGAAGAGTGATTACTTTTTATTGTCTCTATTCAGCTGGCTGCACAGAATGAGATGCCTGTCACCTCTTCAGTAATTATCAACCTACACAAGCAATTTTACTGAAATTTCAGTACCAGAAGTGAGCAAGGATCATGTAAATTACCTACTTTCACCCTGCCCATCATCTCCATATCATTCAAAATCTGCAGAAAATAGTTAACAAGAGGGTTCCTCATTCAAATGCTACTGCACTTCCAGGAAAATATGTTTCCTACATTCACAGACTAATTCAGATTGAAAAGGACCTGGTCTAATCTCCTTCCCAAAAGCCCCCAAAGGGGCCTGGTCTAATCTCCTTCCCAAAAGCAGGTCCAGCTAAATCAGGTTGCTCAGAACCAGTGCAGTTAAGTTTTAAAAGCCCTCAGTGTCTCCAAAGATGGAGACTCTACAACCTCTCATTTCCCTTTTCAAGCATTTGACACCATCACACTGAAAATGTTTTTCCTCTTCCATAACTGAAATGCCCTCTCTCCAATTTCTTATCATAATCCCATGCACTCTGGAAGGAGTCTGCCTCCATCTTCCCTGCAGCCTCCTATTCAGCTGCTGCTGACAGCAATAAAATCTCACCCCTCAGCCTTCTCTCTGAGGCAGAATAGGCTGAGAGGATTGAGTTTGTCTCCACACCTCATGTTCTCCAGTTTTCACCAGCTATGCAAAAGCCAGCTGAGCTCAAGCCTGGAGAAAATGAATTGAGTTAAACGCAAAAGAGAAGTAATTTTAAAAGTTTGAAATGGAAAAAAGCTTCAAAACAAGTAATCCATCTGGGCCTTCTGAGCACAGCTGTGTCTCAATGACAGTCTACCCACAGGTACCAGATAACTTTCAGGAGGGAATTCCATCCACATTCCCACATTTACATTTACCACCCTGTGGCTTTTATTCTCGAATTCAGCAATGGCAATGCAGCTGCACTGTCAAACAGCTCAAGAGTAAATGCCCTGACATTTAAGCAGGACAAAGTGGAAAGTGATGGGTAGTGATATCTGTGAGACAAATGGGACACACCCACACAGTGTCTTGTGACTGGCTGCGCTGCTCGGGGATGAGTGTTTGCCCTGTGGGGGTAAGAATGAGGTCTGTTTACAGCGGCAGTGTCACTCCCCCAGCCCCAGCAGCCTCAAGGGGTCAGTCAGTCCCCTAATGAACCACATCCATTCCCTAAGAAATGTCTCCATCTGGTCAGTTCGTGCACCCAGCTCCTTATTCTGGCATAATCAGTGGTACCTTAAAATGTGGTCACCTTCAAATGTTTTGTTCACACCAAGCATGAACTTAAAACACATCCCAAATGTTTCATTCTACAATCCATCCATAGCCAACCACTAACTACATTTTTCTGATCTTATGAATATATTCAAGGAGTGCTACTATTTTTAAAACCTTCTCATGAAGAACAGTATCTAATGCATGCAAAAGACCTGAATGATTTCAGTTCAAACAGCAGATAGAAGCCCTTGGAAAACAAGGGGCTTGCAATCAAAACCCCATTTTAGCCTTTCCTTCAGAAGTTTTATGTGGCTCTCACAGGTTAACAAAAAAAGACAGACTGACCTACCATATGACAGTTTGATTCTGACTATCATACCCAAATTTCTTTTCATTTTTTTATTTTTTGCTTTTGTGTTTATCATTGTTCTACCCTAGACAGACATCACAAAACCCCTTCCTACAACACCTCCTCTTAAGAGCTGTCTTCTGATGATTCCTGTAGAATTTATCCTGGCACTGTAACTCCCCTTGGCTTTCACCAACCAAACCAGTCACTTGGTTTGAAGATCAAAGGACTTCTCAGTTAAAAAGCTCCATTTCTTTCCTGGCCCAGACTGAATAGTTGGAAAGAAATGGCCACCTCTGGACTGGCCTTCACCTCACTTGGCACTCGGGCTTTTTGCAGTGAACTGAAAAACACTTGTGATGCCACAGGGCAACATGAACTGCCATTTTTCTAACATCTACAGAGGTCTAATGACCAACTCAGAAAGTGAAGTTCTATAAACTCACTAAGCTCATGATTCACCATTCATCCACAGCCATGACAGGGGACTTCACTGAGTTCTGAACATTAAACCCTGGCTATGAAGGTTTATTTCTGTGTTCTATACCCCAAAGCAGCAGCAGCAGAAGCCAACACCCCAACACTTTGCCACAACACTTCTGCCTCCATACTCAAGATATAAGCCAATACACAGTGTGCCTGCTTGCACATCTAAACCCAGCAGTGAATATGCTGTAAGCACCAGAACACAGAAAGCATTTTATTTTGGAACACAAAACAAAACCACCTCATTGATGAAACATTCTCCAGTGAAACATACAGACCTTTGCTGGTACAAAGTAAGCAGGATTTGGCTCTATCCGCTGTCATCTCAATCTTGCATTGCAAGTTTGGCCCACATGCATTTCTTGTAGATTAAGTTATACTCCAAGAATAATCCCCAAACCAACAGGTCCTCTTCATTGTTCATTGATATCAAGCTATTTTTAATTACTGCATATAAGTACATTTTCTCTGTAGCTAATTAAGGCTTACGCATTTGAGCCCAATTAAAACAGGAGCAAGATGTGAAACAAACACACACTGAACCTTCCAAAAGCAAGATTTAGTTCATCAAGGGCAGACCCTGCTGAAACCCAGTTTTCATCAGAACTTACACAGCATAGATGTAAATGTTAGAGTGTATTTTGGATTAAGCACTGTAAAATAAATTTCAAGTAATTCCTAATGAAGAGAGCCACGAGTACTACCTGCATTTTAACAAACAAAACTTCTTCATTATACACTTCCCCCTGAGATAGTGTTCTGTAAAAAAAAAAAAATCTCATTTCTCCTTTTGTTTTACTAAGTTTGTCACTAACACTAAAAACCACTTACCCATTTCAGGAGAGAATTCTATCTCCCCCTTAACTGGATCCTGGATATGATTTCCAAAAGAGTTTCCTATCTTATTCTCTTTCTGTTGCAATTCAGGTATATGAACTGGCCCCCGTGTAAAACGGGGGTAGAATTTTTTTGGAAATGGCCTCTGAGGTTCCAGCCCCTTGATGGGCACATTCTTGAAGGATTGGTTCTCTTCGCTGAAGTTGAAATAAACAAAGAGCAGAAGCGTCCAGGTCACAGATGTGAAGAGGCACCCATAGCAGAAATAGCGAAGTGTGACACTTCCCATTGTAGACTCAGCATCCTTGAGGGCCCATTCTCAATTACCTGAAAAAGAGTGAAAACACACATTTTGAGAGTGCTGCCTATTACCTCATACATTGCAAAATACATTCAATAGGTTATTCCTCCATTACATGATTTTTAGAGCTTAAACTTCAGGCACAGACCATAAGAAGTAAATCCCTTTTCACTGTCTCATTCATAAAGTAAACATGACCAGTTTTCACATTTAATGTGGATACCACTGCTTTAAAATATGGAGCAAACAATCACTAAGAGCCCAGTGACACACCACAATTAAAGGTAAAAATGATTAATTTTCCTCAGAATAGTTATGTAACTATCTCTGTTCCACAACAGTGTACTTCTCCTGCCTTGAATTAAACATATAACTATATAATATACTCTACACAGGGAATTGATTCTCCATGGAACTGTTTTGGCTAGAAAGGACAACTGGAGGTCACCTTGTCCACCCCCCTTGCTCAAGCAGGGCCACTCTGAGCCAGTTGCCCAAGAGTAGGTCCACATGTACCCATTTTCATAGCTCAGATCCTACCCCTAAAGCATAGAATGAGATACCATAGATTCAAAAAAGCTACGTGGTTCAGTTCTTCTTACCCTAAATTTAAGAACAATTCTCATGAATGTCTCAGGAGTTCAAGAAAACATGGGATGCAATTGAACAACACAGCACTAAGACAGTCACATTTACAGGTAATCTTCTCCACAGAAAGAAGACAGATGGTACAGTAAGAAAAAGCTCTAAGGTAATTTACTGGGTTCCTCCAGGCCTCTGCAGACTCCAGAAAAGCTTTCATATTCCCTGAAGGAGATGCCCATCTAGAGCTGGAAGGAAGCAATCCTGTCTGGAGTTTTACTTTAAACATCCATAAGATAATTTTCCCCAAAGCTATACTGCATAAGCAAAAAAAGTGAAGCAAATGAAGCTGGTGAAAGTATTTTACTTATGGGCCAGGAGAACTGGGTAAATTTTCTGGAGTTCCCCAAATCCAAAAAATGTTCAGCACCTTTCCCCCACCCTGCAAACAAAACCAACCAAAACAAAACCTCCAAACAATATACAAAAAACCCCACACTAACAAAAAAAACACAAAAAAAACCAAAAAAAACCCAAAAAAAAAACCCGCACGCTTTAAAAACTAAACAGATCAGTTCCTCAAACTGAGGGGGGAAAATGCTGACTCAAAGAATTAGATTTCTTTCATCACTATCTAACCACAACAAAGTCTTTGCACAGTAACAAAAAGTCAAGAAATTATTTAATCACCTTTTAGTTAGCAAAACTTTTATTTTAAAAAAACAAATATTGGGGTAGGAGTCAATAATTTATGCTGATATATTTTTCAAACTACTCAAAAAGTCAGAAACTACCTGAATTTTTCAGGTCAGTCTGGCAAAAAACAAACCAGAACATTTATGAGTACAAACAAATTATTCCTTATCAATATGGGACACTATTAAACAAAGGTAGAAGCTGTTAATGATCCCAAAGAACATCATAAAGACACCATCTACTTTGGCAATGTAATTCTGAGTCCTTAGTGATTGCATCCAAAAAGAATATATGTCAAAATTCAAGCTTACATTTTCCAGACTGCAGTAGGTCTTCATCTCCCAAGAATAAAATATCCACAGAGTAAAGCAAAAAACCAAATCCTACTCTCCTCAAAAATAATTTTCCCATTGTTCTTGCCATGTCAAACTCCCCTCACTTCTACAAGGCAACAATCTACGGAGCAGTTGAGCCCAAGGAGCTTAAAAAGGTCTTACAGAGGGTTTAAATCTCAGGCTGACCCTGTGCATACAGATGAATTGCACTCTCTGCAAAACAGGCTCTCTCTCTAACACTGTCACACAGAAATCTCACTGCAAGGCCATTAAATCAGGCAGGCATCAAACTCTCTGGGCAGAAATGACCGAAGAAAATCCTCATTTTTGCTAGCAGAATAGGTTTACCAGTTAGAGAAGTACAGATGACCAATGCCCAGTGTCTCATGCCCTGTGCTAACACGACCACACCAAGGTGAACCTTGGCTCAGAACAAGTGTGTGAGGCTGCAGAGGGGCAAGAGCAGACAAACACTTATATCCTCTCATTATAATAATTCTTCTTGCTCAGCACTCTGCAGACAATTAATGCTTCTCCATAAAAGAAGATCTGGGTCCTTGCCAGGTTCTTTTTGCATGGCCAGCAGAAGGTCATCTGCAGTAAGATTTGTCCAAGCCTAACATACTGCTCCTCAAAAAATGCTAGAGGTGTTTTTCCATTCACTATGGTAACACAGATGGACAATCCTAACATGCACTGACACTTTGGAACAGAACTGTCCTAGCAAGCTAAAAATTCCTTTAACAGGGAAGGAACCTTTTCATTTCAGAGTTGTTTAAAGAGACATCTACACTTCAGTTTGGACAGAAAAAACAAACATAATCTATTCTATCTCCAGTAACAGAAGACAGGCACTCAGAGCAGAATTCCTCATGGATTAAATATTTCCATAGTTCCTTGCACCTCTTTCATAGCTCAGACCTACACCCACTGCTGTGGCACTTCCAGCCACGGCAAGGTTAAAGTTTGCTGTGACTGACATTAGGCACACTCAGATTAAAGAGGAAGGGATAAATTACTGATCACCAGAGTGAGGACACTGCTGTACAACCCTTCCATCTCTAACCAAGCTAAAAGCTCATGCTTGGCTACTGCTACAAAAGTAGCCAATGCAAACCAAAGCTAAATAAACCAAGTATTATTTCCACCTATCTTTGCTAGATTTGCTTCTCCTTCTTTTCCTCTCCTTCACTATTCTGGCATTTTGCAAAATGATAAAGATGTTGAAATACTGCATTTTAATCAAATTACAGAACCTCCACAATGCTCAGCCTATGCCCGTTCAGTACCTTGCCATTCAACCAAGACATTTGGTAACTTATTTGGCAGGAAAATACAGACTCACTATGCAGACCACTCTGAAGGCAGAACAGGAAAAAAAAAAAGGTTAACCCTGTGTATGAAAAGCACATTGAGGCTTTTTAGTTTACTTTATTCACCAACACATATGTATTCACAAACACCGTCCTTTGGATTTCAACCACTTCCAGCATTTAAGCAGACAGAGTCATGATCTGTATCAGAGCTGCACACTCCAGTTTTAGACAGTTTTAAATTGATTGCCTTCTTACAGATGTGCTTTAGGCCAGAGGAGGTTTCCAAGTCCTCAGCCACACGAGTCCTGCTTGGGATCTGCCCTGAGGAACCAAGAGAATCTTCCCAGCCCTACACTTCCATGCATACAGAGCACAATCACACAAACTCTGCCCTCCCCAATATACCAAGAAACAAGAATCCCTCCACTCATTTCAGTGTGCAACAAAAAATAACCACTTTGATAAGTGCAGAGAAGGAGAGGAGACTGCAGCTGGGCACAAGGACACAGGAGGAAACATTCAGTTCACAGAGCTGACACTCAACCTTTGATTCCTACCTCAGCCATCTCTATCCATGAACTCCTTCCATGCAGAGACAGTGAATAAAAGTCTTACTCTGTCCAATCTCCTTTTCTCTCCAGTGTTGTGAAGTCTTCTAGGAAATACATTTTGCCAATTTACCCAACAACTGTCTCAGCCTATGGATGTTCATAACATTTTGATGAGTGTCTTAAACATCCATCCTCTCCCAGCTGGTTTCTCCAAGCAGGAGAAACTTAAGCAAAGCCAAATCTTTCTTTATTTCTTCCTCATTTTTCTTCCCCGCCTTAAATAGAGAAAACCTGTTCCTGAAGGAGATGCAGGAGATGCAAAGGACATGACTTTCAAATCCAGAGTATTAGGATCTTTCTAAGCCCTGATATATGCTGCATGAAAAAACAGATTATATGTATTTTTAACTCAATAGCCTAAAGCTCTGCTAATGCAAACACAGCTGGCAGGTTTGAACAGTCAGATAGAAACAACTGAAATGAAAAAAAAGCAGAACTGCATAATTCAGATAACCAATGGGCGCATAAGAATAATTTTCACTTATGCAATACTGTAACAATGAGTCCAGTCACCAATAAATTGCTATTTGGACAGTACAGTTAAAACCCTTTTCTACTTATTTAATCAAGTTCAAGCAAAAATACTAAATGCCACAAAAGAATAATTCATTATTTAAACACAGCAAGAAGAATTGTTTCACAGTACATTTCCTCACAAATTTTCCTGGAAAGAGACTAGACTTGAGGGTCTATCATGCATCTCCCCTTCATTTCTGAAAACCAGTACAGCTGCCAAAAGTAAAAAAAACCTCAAACAATTCTTCTTTCCAAAAACTCAAGTAGTAAAGAACATCCAGAATAAACAGAAGGCATTTCCTTTCCCTTGGCAAGATAGGAGCTTCCAGAGCAAGTAATAAATGATAACACCTTTAAGTATTTTACAGGCATTCATCCCCATGCCCTAGAGATGCATGGAGTTCATGGCTGTTCACTCTGGTGTCCTCAGGAATCCAGAGACACTTCAACACAACAAACACAAATCATCCAAGGTGGCAGTATCTCCTACATCAGGAAATTACAATCCAGATTGGAGGCAAGAGAGGAAAAACATATCTTAGAAGGTGCCTCCATCAGCATCAGCTCAGAAGAGACCAAGACTGAAAGGAACAGTATTCTGAGAATTTCTAACCAAATATTCAGCCTTTCAGCGTCCCTCTTGTTGCTCTGTTTTGACTGCCATATATTTATTGCATGACAGTTTTCCTTTGGCAAAGCCTTGGAACTCAGTTTGCAGACCCACATACCAGAAATGCCAGGAGTAAAATACTGCTCTCTAATTTACACAAATTCCAGTATATAATTCTCAGTTCCTTGCACAAGTAGTAAATCATTGATTTTTTTTAAGAGAACTATAAAGGTTAAATATTAGTAGCTCAGTAAAAGTCTCTTAAATTCAATCACAAAGCTGAAAAACTCTCCAGGAGCCCACCTGCCAGACCCGAGCTGCAGCACTCACTGTGCAATAGGCTTTTCATGTCACAGCAGCTTCTTTTAGCAGCCTTACACCACCACCATGACATTCATTTCATACATTAAACCCAGGAATATTTACATTCATTTAATAACTGGCCCAACAAAGATATAACTGTGTTCCCCCCACAGCCCAGGAGGGTTTGTTGTTAGTAACCTGTGCAGCTCTCAGTAACACTGGCCCAATGTGTTGGCCCTGGATATTTTTAAAGGAAGCAAAAAATGTCAACCACAATCCACAATATTTTGGCTTAAAGAGCAATATTTGCTACAGACTCTATGACCTGCCACTGCTTAAGCACTGACATCTGCTTGGATTAGCCTCAACAGTTTAGTAAACACACCGTATGAGTAGATATTTCATAACTGTGCCAGAACTCATGTTTGTCAGAGGTCAAACAGAGGATCAGACTAACCTCAAAATTTTTGAAATAGGAGTAAAAATTATTTGAGAAAACCTTAAAGTCTGCTTGTAATTTTTCCAAGAACAGCTTTTCTTTAAAAAAAAAAAAAAAAAAGAAAAAAAAAACAGGAAAAGACAGATACTCAACTCATACTACTCAGGTCCCCTGCAAGACTACCTGTGTATTTTGGAACTACATTGAGGCAAGGAACAGATGCGTATAATCTTCATTTCTAAGAAGCATTCTACCAAAAAACAAAACCAAAAGAAAAAATCATTAAACTACTTTATCTTTCTGCAGAGTATTAGGATATTTTGCTGCATAACCTTCTATAGATGCTTCTAATTTTTACTTTCTTATTCTTTGGGGAGAGTAGAACACAAGAATATAAACCAACACTACTCATGAATGCAACTTTGCTCTTTTAATAGCCTAAACCCTTCCTACATTTCTTGGCCTCCAAGATGTTATAGCTACCCACGAACAGGCTTTCCAATTCACTGGCTGAATCACTATCAAACAACAGCATTAACAGCGCAAAGAACAGAGGCCAGATTAGGAGGAATTAGTACTGCAATAAGACACACTCATCACACAAACAGAGATGCCATTCACACACCTTCTGCAGCTGCAAAAGATTTTTTTCCATGCAACCTTTCCATTAGAATCTCTCTCTTCAGGGAAAGTCACTGTTAACAGACCAGCAAGATGAGAAAAGGACATCTCGGGCTGCTTTTGCTTCAGATCCAACACACATCACTAGGAGCAACATTCACTGAATATACAACCAGAGCAAAAGTAATAGACACTTCCAAATAAAAGTGTTTCATGTGCTCCAGAATCTAAGCACCAAGCCAGTTTAACTCCTTCTTTTAAACCCCTCCTACAGGATTGTTTTATCACTAAACTGGATCTACCTACCAGTTTGTTTTTAATTAAAAAACACCATTAATTTTTGACCTCACAGAGGGATGGGCGATTGCACTTTATGAATTAAGGGATTTTTTTTTTTGACAGAATGCAGGCAGGTAACTAGTCATGTAAAGATAGTTTGGGCCTACAGGAACCTAAATTATTCAGCAGGGACAAGTGCCAAATCCTGCACCTGGGACAGACAAACTGTGGCTGCTGGCACAGCCTGAGGAACAGCTCTGCAGACAAGGACCAGCCAAGGCCTGGCTAAGCACGAGCCAGAGCACAGCTCTGCAGCAAGGAGAGCTCAGAGATGGATCCACAGGAGCACAGGCAGCTGACCCAGGAGTGCAATTCCACAGCTCCCTGAGACCACAGGCAGGGACAGCACCCAGGGAGGGATTTGCCAGTACAAGACAGACATCAGGAAACTGGACTGAGGTCAGTAAAAGACCACTAGGATGGTCACAGGCTGGAACACTTGCCCTGTGAGAACTGAGGATGCTGAGATCCTTCAGCCTGTAGAAGAGACTGCTTTGGGATGAGAATTAAAATAGCAGCCTGTTGCTACCTATGGGGATGTTACCAAGAAAACAGACCCAGGCTATTTAGTGAGGTGCAAGGTAGAAGAAAAAAAGAACTAAAAAAGACTAATGTTAAATCATGTTAATGTTCAGTCACACCAACACTCATTCACAGAAATATCCTGTGGACCACAGGCTGTCCTCTTGCATAAGACCACTGTTCCCATTCATTTTAATGAGATGACACATTAAGATCTATTTTTAATTAGCCTCAGCAAGTCCCTTCTAAATTCAACTTTCAAAGCTTTGAGAGCCAACAGTTTAGTCATTTCAGCACAGATATACAAATCCATGTCATACCTCCTAAAATAAATCCTCCTGGAATGAATACAAAATCTTGAGCAACACTTTACAGATAATCTTAAAATACCAATAATATTCATTATATTTTAAAGATAAAGAAAGGCACATAGTTGCCTTAGTTGCATGAATTGTTGAAGATCTATGAAACTACACTCCAAGTATATGAAGTCTGAAAAGCTTTATGTGCTTTAGGACAAATTTAAAAATTCATCTTGTTAAGTCTTTATGTTCTCAGCCCCGACTATTTTTCCAGTGTCAAATTACTCACTCATATACTGATTTGTATTTTGGTTTTTGGGCTTTAACCAGAGATGTCTAAATATTGCATAGTGTCATTTTCAAATCTGTGAACTATACATTGAAATGCCTCCTCTAGGAACATAAATTTGCTTATCAAGCTTTTTGGAATTTCTCAACTCCAGTAAAAAAGCTTTACTTAGCAGGCTGCCATTCCAGAGTGTATGCAAACACTTTGGCTTTTTTATGATAAAAATGTGAAATTCCTATGGGAAAAAAAAAAGCACCCTTAAAAAAATGTTTAAGTATCTTCTGCAGTAACATCTTCCACTTCTTGACAACATTAAAACATATTGAGTTTTTCCTTAATTGATAAAGGATTTCTTTCTCCCCACATATTGCTTCACTCCATGAAGTGAGAGTATCTCACGAGGGCTCTAATTTAAGGACACAATTTAAATGGCAAAAACAGTTACAAGTTTTGGAAAGAAAAACTTTTCAAAGTCAGGATCTCATGTTAACAAACAGCTGAAAAGAACACCAGGTTTAGTTACAACCAGTGGTACAACATTGCATCAAGAAAAGTAACATAATAGTGCAGCCTGATTAGAGAAAACAAGAACTATTGGATTAGAAATACAAGCTTACCAAAATCCTAGCTCTCAGTTCCGGGTAAATAAGTGCTATACAGTACAGTTTCAAGCTGCTGCAGTGTCCTCATTCCCCTCAGAAAAAGCTTTTTATTTCCCAAAGCACAGTTATAAGAAAGAAATTCTTACCTATCCCCCTGACAAACGTTCAGGCTGCTGGGCTGGATGTTCCTTTAAGCCATCTGGCTCACAAATACATGTCATGCCATTCCCGGAGTCCTAAAAATACCTTCAGCCTTTCTTGTTGCTAGCAAATACTTTCTTCTAATTCAAACAGCAAGATTTTATTTTCATCAATAAAACCAGCTCTGAAAGAAGCTACAATGTCTCCAAAGAAAGCTGCAATGCATTTTGTAATACAGTCCCTTCCTTCTTCACAGAGCTTAGAAAACAGCAAGGTTAAAGACCCCACAAGTTGCTCTTCATTGCATCTCTCTCACATTAAAGATCCATGCATCCAAATATTAGTTTAACAAACCTTCAGCACAATATACAAATGCAGAATGTAAGAGAGCTTACAAGGTCAACTACACACAAATAAGCTGCTTAATACCTTTCCTAAATGTTTAAAATCTGCTTAGCTGTTCCTCACATTTTATGTCCGCAAAGCTTACCAAAATAACAACAAAAATGCAGATTCATGCAAAATAATTAGATTATGACACTTCCACAGGAAGAGCTGAACTGTAGAACCCTCACCTTTTTCCAGAAGAGTCGGCACTAAAGCAGAGCAAGGTTACGAAGGGAGAGCACATTGACTGCAGCAGCGTCGGTGTCTTCATTCCCAGTGAACAATGAACCGCTGAGCCAGAAACTTAACACTTTGTTGCTTGCAAGTCCTGACTGGGAATGGGGTAACAAGCACAGCTTTCTCTAGGAAAACAGGCCAGTTTGGATGGATCTGAGGATACCGATGCTGCATATACTCACTTGGCTGCATTCACTGCCCCAAAATCAGCAATATATTTTTCTTTTTCTAATTATTTTTCACATCTCTTTTATTATGTTTTTTTCAGCTGATGCATGATCCATCTATCAATCCATGGATTTGGCAATATACACATGGTCATTTTCCTGCCACTCACATAATCAATCACTAACATTCTTCATTATGACTAGACCACAGTAATGCTAGAGAAAATGATCATTAAGTTGTATAAAAATTCCCTTAGTTCTCATTTCCCAAATCCCTAGGAACTTCATAAGACTTTCATAAGACTCCCACATTTCAACAGAAATTTTCTAGGTATGTTTTCTGTTAATTTTCAGAAATTTTCATCAGATGTGCTTTGGGCTTTTTTTCCAGTCTTTTACTAGGAAAGTGAAAACACATTTTCTTAAAAAAAAAGACCAAAAAAAAAATTTCAGGCCGTTTGTGCAACCCTCCTGACAAAAAAAAAAGCTGGCAGCAAATCTGTCAACAAAACAGACCTCACTGAAGGACTTTTTAGTGGGACAGTGGTAAAAAGTGGGGTTGACCAGTCTGTGTTTAACCTGTGACTATCAACCATGGAAACTGCACTTGGCACAGGTTCTGCAGAAGCTCCCAGAAGACATCTACCATCCACTTGTGCAGAACTCGGCTGGTATCAACAGCTAGGTACAAAAAAATACACAAAAGACATCTGCCAACTCACGCTGGGAACTTCCAAAGACTCCACCTGAACACGAATCAAATGCAAAATGGCTGCAATTATGTTACTATTTGTACCAGAGGGTTGGAAACTGCCTTAATGAGCAGTCACCTTATCCTGCAGCCTCAGATCACAGAATTCCTAGACCTCCGTGCCTACTCCCACAAACCATACAATTCTACTTCATTTCTATTTCTGCATGGTTTTCCTTTTCAATAGGCAGAAATTTACATAAAAATACTTGCTTCAGTCAGACCAGAATCAAACATCTTTATGGAGCCTGAGTAAATGATATAAGGATTTATTTGTGCAAAAACCCCAAACAACAAAAACTAAACACAAACAAACGAAAATATGAACAATACATGAAATGTAGCCCCAGAATTAGATGTGAGGTTAAAACAAGTTACAGTTTAAATCCCTAGATCGCCTCTAATAGGAAAATATTTAACTCATGCTAAACTGCTCAGAGCTCTTAACCCTGCTACATTTCTCACTGCTGTTAAGGATAGCACTATCTTAGTGATTTCCTCAATGTACCATGTTCTGTGGTTTTCCATGTTGGAAATGTTAGAATTTGTGGGAAATTGTTGGAATGGCCATTGTTAAAAAAAAAGCATGAGTTGAACTTAATGTCCATCTGCATTTCTCAGGTCCAGAAACAAACATCACTTGGAGTTTTTCACTCCAAGCTTTAGCACAGAGTCCACAGTATCCATGCCACTTGGAACTTTCATTTTTCCCCTGTAAGAAATCTGAGATAAACCAAGATAACCCTGCAATCTTCCTGCATTGGATTCATTTTCTCATCAGAAGCTTAAAGTATTTTCTGCACACTGGTTTCTCTCTACCTCTTTTATCTCCTCACAAATGTCTCTAGACATTAATAAAAGAGAGGAATCCTAAGGATATAAACCTACTTTGTGTTCTCTCTTCAACTCACTGACTGCACCAGGACAGGTACCAGACCAAACCAAAAAACTCTCTGGTTGAAGTGTTTGCTCTGCTGCAGATTTTGCTGAGATTCTCAGCAATTCAATCTCTCAGCTCTCTCCTCATGCATTAAGGAAAATACCTTAACTCTTGGATTAAAACAAGTCACTTGAAGAAACAGATTCTGCATTGCTTGTAAAGACAGCAAACTTCTACAAGTCATATCAAAAATTAATTTTCTTAGTTTTTCCTTCCTTCTCTGATCTTACAGACTCAGTCTTCCCTTCTCACAAGAAATCCCTTTGAGGAAAGAGTTGTGGACCACTCCTTTTCCATCCCCTCTTGGTCACTTTTCTTCTACTTATCTATTGCCAATGTTTCTAACAGGAAAAAATACTCAGGATTTTGATGTTGAAATCATGGATGTTGCAATAAAATGAATAGCAGATCAAAAATACATATTCCTACTTCAGTAGGAGCCATGCCTCCCAACACTTTGCTTGCACAGAAGGTTAATGTGCAATCCAGAACTTGGCCATGTCCTGGTTTATAGGTGATGAGTCTTGACATCTGCTGACACCAGAGATAAGAGTTTCATGCTAACTGACAAAATTAAGGTATTTCAGGAAATGGAAAACTAAAGGAAATACTTCTAGAAAACATATTCAATAACAAATATGAGAAGTATCAATAGAGACAGTGGGACTCTTTGTTCTTGATGTTATGCTTCAGGAACTGGCAAAATAGTCAAAATACCTACAAAGATTGATTCATAAGGGGTTTTGAATCAAAACAAGATAGTTTGTGCTTCCTGGAAAAGTATCTGTGTTTTAATTAAGGCCACCTTCAAGGTTTAAAGCATCCAATTTAATTCTTGTCTGCACAAGAAAATCTGTGTCATTTAGCCAAGCAACATTTGGATGGTTTTACACAAACTAAAAAGACCTCCATGAACATGCCTCTAACATTCATAAAGTATTTGCTTAAATCAGTCTGGCACATAGCAACCCTTCACTGAGGTACCTTCTTTTCCGCATGCCTCTGCAAGTTTATTAGCTTAGCCTGTCAATTTAAAATCTGACTTCTTAAATGGTGCAGTGTCTCCATAGCTGAAGTCTTGGGAATGATAAGAAGTTATTGCAGGTGGGCAGTTGCCACTCGTGCACATATTCCTTCCCCCCTCAAGCAGCAAGAGGAATTGCTTTGGTCTGCTCCATGGCAAGAGAGGCTGGAGCACAAATGTGAACAGACTCTGTAGAAGAGCTGGAAAGGTAGAACTTGTCAGTCAGAGCCAACCTCAGAAACACAGAACTTGCAATGCCACTACTGCCATGAGACAGAAAACCACAAGAGCTTACCTGCTCCCAGCTGAACTTCAAGCCACAAAGACATCAAAGACCTGTGAGCACTGTGGGGTAGTGGCTCTGGACTCCTCCCTGGCCTGCACAACTTCTTGCTCACCCCTTAAAGCACAGAACAGGCAGCAGCAAATCCTACATCAGGGGTCTCTAATCAGTGTCAGCAGTGGAAAAGCTGATTCACTCCTGAGTACTGTGTTCCAGTTTCAAACATGCAAAGAATCAGGCTGCCAAGCCAGACTGCACAGGAAAGGGCTGAGATATGACACATAAAACACATGTTTACAGGCACTTTAATCCTTGCTCTACATTTCAGTAACACCATCAGTTATTTAATCTACAGATTTAACATATTTTCACATCTCAGGGAATAAGCTCAGAAGTTCCTACACCAAACCATCAGAAACTTAGTATGCTTAAAGTCAGTTTTTGAATGATACAGTACAATCAGCTTCCTAATTTTCTACCTTTTCTGCTGCAGTGTATTTCTAGTTTTTACAGAGTCTTCAAACAGAATATTTACACTAATTCTTACACAATGCTGACTCACATGAGAAACATGCTAGAACATGGCTGAAGGATGTAGTGCATACAACCCTCTTTCATAAAGAGAACTAAACAAATGCTTTCACTCATGCTGCAAAACCCTGCTTGAAGAGCCCAGACCTTACCACTGACGCTACTTGATACATTGACACAGTAGCTGAAACAGCAGATGCTTCCATCTCCATAAACCACCATATGTTTTAAAAAGAAACCTTAGATAAAAAGACAGTTTATCTGCCTCCCACACTCTAACAGGGATTCAAACAGACTTCACCTCTGTAATACTTTTTGAGAAGGAAAAATCAAATTCATTTCTGCACTTAAAATACAAGAACATACTTTTACTCTGCAACAGTAAGCAGTATCTCTCCAAAATGAATGGTACCAAAGGAAATTGCTTGATTTTGGGGATACCTTTAGCTGCAGTATCACCTACCAGGCAGATGCAACTTTTTAGGAAGTTGACAAACAATCACAGAAAGGAATGATTGTAATCTTGGAAGTTTTACATTTTCCTTTCAGTGGAAGTCTCACTTTACTTCTCCACTTCAAGTTATCAACACACAGCTGACACAGTGCCAAACTCAGCCTGCTGGCTGCTCTGACTGCAACCATTCTACAAAACTGTCAAGGAATGTAACCAAAGAACCATCCTGCCTCTGTTCTTTCCCCCCCCCACAGTACCCTGCTCTTTGTCACTGGAGGATCTCAAATCCCCACTTTTACTATCTGCTCAGACACTTCTAACCCCATCCACGTGACCCCACACCACATGCACACCTTATACCTACCAGTAAAAACTTGAGGTTTCCATAACTTATTGTGAGGAAGCCTATTTTCTGTAGATAAATTTTCAAAATACCAATAATTTATCTTTATTCCCCTTGCCCTGCTGTTTCTGGGCTTTCTGCCACCTGCTGAAGTGCTTCAATCACACCTATTGTTATTTTACATCACTATGAAAATGACCAGACTCACCCATTCTCATAAACTACAGTCACACAGAAGCTTTTCAGCAACTTTATCCAGTGCTACTCCTGTGCATAATGCAGTATTGATTTGTATCCTCTGAGAATGTGATTAGATAGTAGAAGCCAGGCCACAGGCCCTGAAATCTGCAGTCAGACTCTCCTCCAGCAGAACAAATGCCACTTCCCCTGCTGGAATACTCATCTGAGGCTGGGAGAAGAAGGCTCATTAGAGCTGCACTGTTATTTCTTTCCTTCCCTGCTGCAGAAGAGCTCCTAAAACTCTGCAGGAGCTTATCTTACCCAGAGATGAGGAAAAGCTTACGCAGAAGGCATGCAGTTCTTCAGAGACAGTTCTACCAGGGGAGGCCAATTGCTTGTTAATCAAAAGCCTCTTATCTGGAACCACCTGGACATTTACGCTGTTCTAAAATGAGGCCTAGGAATCCCAGCTGGACTATTTCACATATTTAGAGGTTCTGTATGGGGTAGCATGGCAGAAACATACTGGCAGGAAGAGATTGGTACCATCCTTTCCTGGGCACAGTCTGCATTTGGATCAGCTTAAGCTAATCAGAGATACCCAGGAATAGTTTCCTATTAAGATGACATCCAAAGGAAAGGAAAAAAAAAAAAAGACAACCAGATTCTAGTGCATAAAGTATGCAAGAATACTTAATGTAACTTGCAGACTACCAGACTACTCTTTCAAAGGAAAGAAGGGATTTGATCTTATTTTGAAATACATTTTCCAGGGAAAAACAGCATGTTAGCAGAGTGCTAACAACCCTGCCCACCTGCACAATGGCTGTCCTGGCACTGAGATATTTCACCCTTCCTTTGAACAGAAAGCAATGCTCCCAATACTTTGGACCAAATGAAGAAAACACTGATTGTTTACAGAATAGCAACAAAGCCAGGTCATGAGATATTATTTTTTTTCTTTGGAAGAGTAGGGGCTGCACTTTAATTACATAATTAAAATCCTGTAGGGTCTACTGCAGCTGCCCAGTAACTGATATTAAAAACAACCCACAATACAACTTGGCAGAGATGCTGTAATAGAGAGCATCAGTGTTCTAATTACTTTCAACAGCAGTTTTAAGGCTGACACCTGTGACAAAGTGAACAAAGGTGAAACAGCTGTCTGGAAAGGTGGATTCTAAACACAATGCTTGCTTCCAGTACCACAGCAGAGATTTCTGACCTTCTAGGCCGCCCACTACAAGCAGCACAGGACTTTTAGTGGCTTATTCAGATCCATCTGTTTTCTTGCAAGCAAGGGACCAGAGAACCTCTATTCTGCCTTGTAGGTAACTTTGAGATAGTCCATTTGCTACAGCATGTTCTGCAGCAGCTTTCCTTACAAGCTTTAACACACACACAAAAAAAAATACCACATGGCAATAATGAACTGACTAAAGAGCTGGAGACCAGCCACAAAGAATAACACATATTTGCTAAGAGGAAGAGAGATGCTTCAGTGTTGCATATAAGTATATACTGAAGAACAAGGAGGGGGACGGGGAGGAAGGGGGGGGGGAGGGCGGGAGGGGGAAGAGGGAAGAAACGGTTTTAAAATAAATTTCTCAGTCATAAAGAAAGCTTTAATACTTCACGGGGTCACACAGCCCTCCAAAAAGCAATGCCTGACCTCGCCCTACAAACGAATCAATGAACGGAGCAGCGCCAGCAACACCAACACGTAGCGATCCTCACATTTCGGGTCAGATTTACAGAGTTTCAATCTACCTGCAGGCGGGCTGCTGCTGCTGTCTCACATGCATTTAAAGAGTATAAAAGCAGTAATTACGTTATTTCCCATCCCGTGTAGCACACCCCGCTGCAGCCCCTCGGTCTCCCCCCGGGCTCAGGTTAAAGCAGGAGCCCCCAGCAAGGGGCCGGGTCAGGCGGGGACCCGGCCGGGGCAGCCTCCCGCTGTCACCTCACCCGAGACCCCAACAGGGGCAGCCCCGCACCAGCCTCTGGGGTTCAGGAACCGCTGCCTCAGGGCAGGCGGGAAAACAGAATCACACAATCCATTCGGTTGGGAAAGAACCTCTGAGATCATCGAGTCCAGACTACGACCGAGCACCACCGTGCACAGAGAGCCCGATACCGCCGCTGACCCGCACCCGCACCCCCGGGCTGCCCCTCACCCCGGCGCCGGTTCCCCCGCCGGGGCCGCCTCCCCTCACGCCGCCACCGCGGCCCGTGTCCCGCACAGCCCCGCACTCACCGCGGCGGTGGCATCGCCCCTTCGCCCGCCCCGCGCCCGCTGTGGCGGCGCTGGCGCCATGTGACCGCTGCCTCCTCCTCCTTCTCCTCCCCATTCTCCTCCTCTTCCTCCTCCTCCTCCGCCGCCGCCATGACAGGCGGGGCTGGGCAGCAGGAAAGCGTGCTGAGCCCTGAGGGGTAGAGCTGAAGGGCTGTGCGGTGTGTTTTGCACCCCTTTTGCCGCGCTGTGAGGGGAATCAGGAGTGCAGGGCTGTGGATGTGCGGCTTTCACTCTTCTCTTCCCCTCAGATTTGCCATGAATGTCTCTGCTCATCCCACTGGGTTTACACCGTGTCTGTGTAAATCACAGCTCTCTGTGACGATTAAAGCCTTTTCCAGCCCCTGGAAGTATTTGTTTCGGGCTTTTCGGCCTTAAATGGCCCCATGGAAGTACAGAGTCACAGAATTGTTTGGGTCATATCCAGCCCAAGCCTGCCAAGGCAGGTTCACATGGAGCAGGTGTCGCAGGAATGTGTCCAGGTGGGTTTGGATCCAGTGAGGGGACATCCATGATCTCCCTGGGCAGCTGTTCCAGTGCTCTGCCACCCTCAGTGTAAAGAAAGTCTTACTCATCTTGAAGTGAAACTTCTTGTGTTTTAGTTCACGGCCATTGCTCCTTGTCCTACTACTGGGCACCCCCAAAAAAAGTCCAGCACTGTCCTCTTGGCACCCACCTCTGAGATACTTCTATGTATTATGAGATCCCTTCTCAGTCTTTAGACTGAACAGGACCAGCTCCTGCAATCTCCCCTCATAAAAGAGATACTCCAGTCCCTGTACTTGTCCGGGGGCTTTGAAGGGGGGGAAAAAAGGCATGTAGGTCAGGCTGATGGAGGATGTCTGGGCTGACCAGCCATGGATCCCTCACCCCACAGTTTGAGTTACTGTGTGGTGTGTGAGAGGGTGCTTTCTTCAGCTGGAAGAGGGAGATAGCAGAAGAAAATCTACCACAACTACACTGAAATAAACTGAGATTGGCAGTTAATGTGCTTCCACAGCAACAAGATTTACATCCTCAGAGGTAGGGAGTGTTCTAAATAAGTAGCTTGACTAGGCCAATATTCAAGCAGCAATCAATTGATTAATTAATATGGTAAAGTATGAGCAACACAGTGCTGGGTACAGTGGAGGCAGTTTTCCTCCAACTGCACACCAATATTTGGGCTTACAGGTATTTATAGGGGTACTCATAAGCTTTCTCAGCAGTTTCTATTTCAATGTTTTTACTCATCAGCAGTTTCTATTTCCAGTTTTTATGTCACAATTCTATACACTATTGTGATTTAGTTTTTCTCAGGATGTGTCCCAAAAAGGAGGATCCCCAGATGGTGTTGGTAGTTTCAGAGATGCTGGTCCAGTTTCCGCAAGAATAAAGACAAATCCCATCTGGTGAAATCCAGCTCCCCAGATGTGGGTCCACTTTTTTAATTACAATGACTATAAATCTCACAACAGTGATGTCCAGCTTCCCTTGGTTGAAATTATAAATCCTTGAGATGATGTTCATCTTCCTTTCTCAAGCTGTTTTTCTCAGTTTTGTTAAGGCGTGAGATAAATGTATTTCCTTTATATATATATTCCAAAGCTATAGTTTCAAGGATACAAGCAATGTTCTAAAATTATACTTCAAAAGGTTATTATTGCAGCTCTCTTTAGGCCTGACTACAAGCAAAATGCAACACCCTTGAAGCTTTAATTCAAATGCTCCTAAATCAATCCAGGTTAATTGCAAACAAGAGCTAGGTTCAAAGGCCTTCTTCCATGCTTTACTTTCCTCAATTATTAGCATTCACAACTGTCCCATGGTCAGTTTCCACACATATCACAATCACAAATACACACATTGCCTGTCTGTACCTGACACGAAACACAGTTTTGTATTTCACAGGAGTCATGCTGAAATCTCATCTTTGATATCCAGAGTAAAGGGTCAAACCACTGGATTGCTAAACCCACCACACCACAGATCCATCTTTGTGCAGGACTGACTTGCCAAGTATCATTTCTCCTGGCAAAGGGGTGACCCTGGAAGGCTTGTTGGGTTGTAAACCCTTGTGAAGTTTAAGAACAAACTTGATGTCATATTTGCACAGCATAGGCAGGACTGGGAGCTTATTTTATAAATACCCAGATTACAGCACTTGAGCTCCTGAATGACACTTTGAAGATGGCAGGTTTTATTTTATTGAAGTGAAAATTAAACTGGGTTGACACATCCAAGCCCATTCTTTGGTGGATATTGCCCCCAATATCCAGAGATTATGGCAAGGTGCTTTATAATAGCAAAAATAGAGCAGAACCCAGAACCTGTCAAAGAGCTGTAGCTGCAGCATTAGAGTACAGAGGGCAAAAAGGCAATCCATAATCAGAAGCTGCAGTGAGAGAAAAGGGAGTTACAGCCTGTGGAGGGGTTAGTAGGTGGATGGCAAGGAGGCAGCAGGGATCAGGATGAAAGCAAGGTGCAGTTAAATGAGATAGCCACACAGTCAACCCCCCATCAGACGGCTTTTCAGAATTCCAGCTTCATAATGGCCAACATGGAGCTTTGATCTCTCTCTCATAATAATTCAGCCCAAGGACTGCAAGTGTGTGTTAAGCTCTTTTAGGTAAAGCAACCTCAGCATATATGATATCTGTTTTCAGCAGAACCATTATCCTGGAAGTCCTAATTTGGCCAGTTGTTGCCCACCTTGTAATTTCAGCTATTTCATCTCTTTTAATTCTTATTAATAAGAAGTTCCCTGGTGCTTGGATTATCATTTTATTAACAGAATTAATAAACCTATACTTTTTTTGTGTCATTTACTGTAAGGTTTTTGAGATGTGTTTCATTTCTCAAAATTCCTGATAATGATAATCTGTCCAGCCAAATTGCTTAATAAGATCTGTGATAATTCCTTAGTGTTAACTAATTGACCCACTTCCTATGTGCTCACAGCAAGAGGCAAGAACTCTTATAAAAGTCCTGGCAAGAAGCCTGTGTCAGTGTGGGTTGGGGTCAAAGTAATCCTGTGTCAAAGTAGGTTGGGGGTCAAAATTTGGGTTCCATATGTTCTCAAGCACTGAAATTTCATTTCTGTTGTTGACATGTCTTGGACACAGAAATTACACAAGAGAAAAGAACAGACAGCAACAAAAGATATTCTTTTAATCCTGTCTCTTTTCTTAGATTGACCCATCCATCTCCTTTGTGAAAAAGGAGGCAAATGTCCCCAAAACCAAACAGAATTAATGTGTGTTGTTTTTCCAAATCCAAATTGTTCAGAACAAATTTCTCCAGCTGATATGTAGTGCTCGTTGACCAGCTGCGATAGAGAAGTCTGGAAGAAACTCCAAGTATTCTTTCAATAACTGGGAGGACTTGCATTGTTTTCAGTGGTTTCCTGTTACAACTGTTTGCCTTTAGACTCTCTATGACTGAAGTCAGTCTGCACATCCCCTAGTAGAGTTTCTAAGTGATTTTGGTTCTGAGTGGCATAGAAAAGCCCTTGTAAGTGCTGGAGAGTTTACTTGGAGTGTTTGAGGAAGCAGGACATTCGTTCGGTTGCTCTCAAACCTCTTCCTTCCCATTGTTACTTTTGCTTAGTACCACTTGATGTGGGTTTTTTTGCCTGCTTTTCCAAGGGAATAAGGTCAAATGACAACTCAGAATATGTATATGGGTTTATCTGTCTGCTGTTTCTTCTCAAGTACTTCTGAAATCTTGGGCTATATGTATCAAATTTGACAGTGGGTGGAAATCTCAGAGGGATTATATTCTAAAGAGTTTTGCAAAAAAAAAAAAAAGTCTGAATAGGAGAGACTGTTATCCACCACCAAGGAAAAGCCTGTAGAACAAGGTCATCCCACATGCTCTTAAATTTATTAGGAGCACTCAGGAAAATCTATGGAGGTCTTGTGGCTCATCTATTGAAGGCATCAATTCTGTGCTTTGAAGCGGGTGAAAAGGCAAAAAAGGATGTTCAGTACATGAAAACCAGAATATAGAACAAAATGGGAAGATTTGTAAAATCGAAAATGCTTTCACATCTTGAATATTGTATGGAATTCTCCCCAAAGCACCAAGAAAGGTACCTCTGTACCTTGAATAGCAATGAACTGATTGGAATTGCTTCCCTAAAAAAAAATATTGTTTGAATACACTTGAATGGTTTAATTTGGAAAAAGACCATGAAGGAATATGAATGTGATAGTGGTCAAAAAATCTGTTGTAATAGAAAAAGTGAATTCTGTGTTTCTTATAGCATAAGATTTAGATGTCCTGAGTGGAATTTCCAGGCAATACATTTAAAATAAATAAAAGAAAGTATGTTTTCTCTAGAGTTACAGTTGTAAATTGCTGCAAGTGTATCAGAAAGGCCAAAAGTATAAATGTTCTCATGAGTGGATTAGAAATGGAAATGAGAAAAATGTCCACTGAAGCCTCTTAAGCATAATACTAATGCAGCTGCCAGCTGAGGAAATCTCCAAGTAAAGGGGTGGATTCAGCCAGCAGATTAAGGCACCTAAATTTGGTTTTCCATGTGTAGGTGTCTCCATGTGAGCCAGATGTCTAAGCTCCCCTTATACTCAGCAGAGAATTAATGTGGGATTTAGTTACATAAATGCAGGCACCGAGTGCCAGTTTTGGCACTGAGGAGTTTTCTACCTGGCCTCCTGCTCCAAGAAGCAGCAGGTATCCTAAAAAGCCTCTTCTGGCTGAAATCTCACATGGAAGTTGTTGATATCTCAGTCCACCACAGTTGTCACTGAGCACAGGTGGTTGGCAAGCTGAACCCTGCTCATGGTGGCACAGCAAGCTGTTCAGAGCACCTCAAGGCAGATAGATCAGTGTATTCTGAACAGCTCAGTAGCTCCTTGCTCCATCAGCTGTACTGAGTAGTTCTGTATCGACTGTAGGAGGAATTTGCATGTAGATGAAGACATTGGCATGGGAACACTTCAGTCTAGGTGTCAGAACTTGTAGGTTCTGCCAGGCTGTACAGAGGGAATATTGCTTAGCCTTTCATGCTGTCTCCTTAGCTAGCCAGACCAGTGAGTTGATGCAGCAGGTATTGATTTAGGGGAGGAATCCAAGAGATTATGCATGAAAAGCCATCCTAAAATACTCAGATCTGTTGGCAATGAGGCTCGTGTGAAGGATTAGTGACAGCGTGTTGTACCATGGTGCAGGGATATGGAGTGACACTTGGAACACAGCTACATGACTCTCTCAGCCTGGAAGACACCCAATGGTCAAGAGTTCTGGGGCAGCCACAGGTACTGCTGCTGACATCCAGAACGGCCAATTCTTAAGCCATTCAATCCTGTAGCTGAAAGGGATTTTATTTTTTTTTTCCACAAAGGGAAATCAAAACGAATTTGGTTGATGACAGGCTTTGCACGCTGTCATCTGTGAATCAGACCAGTTAGGTCTTGTTAGAGTAGCACAACTTGTCTTAGAAGAATTTAGGCTAAGATTCAGGGCAAAGAAATCAAAAAGAAGGATAACTAGAAAAGCCAGATGATAATTAAATGAGTTTTGGAATGCTGAATCAGTTTTTTCCTCAGTCTCTCATGCTTCAAATTATTTACATTTTCTTGTTGGAAATACAAAACTTTTAGCACTAATGCTGTCCTCTTGGGTTGACGAAAGTTCTAACGAAACAAGTCAGCAAGCTCAAGAGTTTCTTTTTTGGACATCCTACAACAAGCTGTGAAGTTTTTCTCAAATTTCATTGGACACCAGCTGTGGTCCTGCATTTTTGCTATTTATTGACAGAATGCTTTGATGGTGCAATAAATACTAATAAATAATAAAAAATAATAAATACCTTCTAGCATTGCTGATGTCAGGAGAGCACTGTACTCTCAAATATCCTGCTCAGACAGAGATGAGAGCAAACAAAATACATTACAATAAACAGGTTCTCTCCCTTTTCCCAGACACAGACACAGATAAGATCTACAAACCAGCTAAATATATTAACCCATCCTAATGTAGCAGGAATCAAGCAGTAAACTGGAATGATGAGCATGTCTGATGTGGCCCTAAAATCTGCAGGAATATGAGGAATGAGCCAGTTGTGTGACATACAGTGCCTGGGAGAATTCATAGATCTGAGGATCTTGCTAAGAGTTGTTTTGTCTTATCAAGGATTGCAGTACTGAGCACACAGAGTAGTATTGTAATGCTCTCTTCAATTCCCTTCAAATTTTTGTCTTTCATTTTCCAGGCAAGGCTGTGTTATTTTTCTGCACTTCTTAACACTTTTAAGTTCTCCTGTAGAGTCTCTCCAGAACTGTGGAGAAGTTGTGTTTTATCTTTGAGGTGTTGCTGACTAAATTCCATCTAGTTTTCATGTTCAGAAGTTCTCACTCTTAAGATCTTTGAGTGAGATGCTACATTTTCTAGAATTTCTTTTTACTGAAATAAAACTTTCCTTGGAATCTGTGGAGGGAGGTAATTGGCTAAACATTCTGTCCAGTGTTGCTCAACTGTGCTCAGATCACTTCACAGGCTCTGGAGTCTGGGCCAACCTGGGCTGATTTCTTTTCCACTTTGGACTGTTTTGCAAAGTTTGAGAATGAAAACAATCCCATAAACCCAAGAAATCTCATAATTGAATTGGCTTTTTACCAATGAACTATGTTACAACTCTACCAAGAGTCTCCTTCCGTCGTTGTTTCAACTCCCTGATAAGAAAAGGAAAAAAAGTTAATTTTCAGAGGAGTTCAGTCTCATTATCTTCTTTTTACAGATGTGGAAGTTAAGCACAGAAAGATGAAGTTGTTTGTTCCAGGTCATTCAACAAAGCAGTGGCAGACAAAAAAATTGAAGTGAGTCCTTCAGTGCTTTTTCTGTTGCATCACTCTGTCTTCCTGTTTTGATAAAACTTCTAAAATGTCATATTCATAGGTAAGTATGTGAAAAATATTCAGACTTCCTGAACAGTCTGACAAACCTTTAGTTATGTCACATAAACTGAGGTTAGATAGAGTTCAGACTGAGACTAGGACTCCAAGCCTGAATTGGGGCATTTCTATTATACAGGGGGTTTATTTGGTAATTTTTTCTCGCAGCAGGTATAGTCTTTCACCAAAAGATACCTCAGCCTCTAGCCCCAAATCTGTTGTACAACAGGATGCTGAGCCTTTTTGCTTTTTCATACTACAGGGTTTTCCTGCATTTTCAGGAATGGGCTTTCACTTTCCTAGAACTGAGAAATGCATAAAAAAGATGTATGTGTAACAAGGAAAGGACTATGAAGAATTATGAATATCCAGTAATATTCATAATTCCATTTTAAATCTATTTTCCCATTGGTTTAATTAAATTTATAAAATTATTCTGATTCTCACTAACTGGGGGTAGTTACTACTTCTCTGTAGCAATTTTAATCAGAGTGGTACTCTTCTTCTTTTTCTTCTATTCCCCCTTCCAATTTGTCTTTTTTAGTCTGTTTCAATAAAACATGCAAAAAAAATTTCATAACTTGACTATTTTCATGAGCAATCAGACAGTGATTTACAAACTTGTACTTTAAATCATTCTTCTTTTTCAGAGGCCTGACATATGTTTGCAGTAAACCTCATCTTTTTATTGTTTTTTCAAAGAATATGTGAAATTCAGGAGTAGTTGTGTTTCCTGCCTTATGCACATGTGAGAAACTGCAGAGGAAATTATATTCTTATAGCTGAGAGGGCAAGAATTAGGAGACATGACTGTCCCTTGAGGCACTCTCTCCATAAATCTGGATTTATTGCTTGATGTCTTCATTTGTTCTATACAGTATGTTGATAAGATTCTTACTTTCACAACCTGTGCCTACTTTATCTGTCTAGATTAGAACCACTTGCAGCCAAGCACAGTTTCTTGTTGGGCAAATATCACTACAAGCAGGGATGCCTAACCTCTCTCAGAATTCCCAGGCAAATTGAAAGCAAAACAAGAAAAAAAAAAATCCCAACCAGCAAGGTACTCTTTGTCGCACCACTAACTTATGGTTTACCAGAGAAATATGTTAGAGTAGGCTGTAAAAACCAGTATTTCTAAAATGCAAGTTTTAAAAGTGTCATAGACTTAATTTCAATAAATGATGAAAACAAAAATAAATGTTCTAATTGGTCTATACAGTACCCAAGAGCTGTGCAGTTACATGTACATTTACTCCTTATTTTAGTATGAACAAGATTGGTATGATTAAACCTTGAAGGCAATTTTGGGGCCTATTAAATTAAATGAATGACTGGAGGAAACCATTATTTCACTATCTGAAAATGCCAAGCTCTGAAAGAAGTGAGCTGCCTAAGGAAAATGGTGACATTGGAAGATAAATACCACAGAGATTTATCCTGAATAGACATTGTGCTATTCTAGGCAATAGAATTTTAATAGCAGGAAAATTCTGTGTGAGCTGTGAGATGCCCCCTGGTGTATTTCTGCTGAGAATTTGTAAATGGTCAGAGCAGGAGAAAACACCAGGACAGAACACCTGAAGTATTGACAGAGGAAAAGGAAGTGTAAAAGGCACAGGAAGCTATGTAAGGACACAAAGATGCAGAAGAGGGATTGGTAGCAATGCCATTTAGCATCTGCCATTTACAATAAGAAGCATTAGTTGTAAGCTACTCAGATTTAGGTAACATTTTCAGCAGTATAGGTTAGAGGACGCTGTGTGGTTATGGGCATCCAGCTGGGGAAGGGGTCAGCAGCATTTTATGGATGCTATAGATGGAAGGGAAGTTGGAGAGGCTTTGATGAGCCCCAGAGAAAGGAGTTCCATTCTTCACTGTGATGTCTCTTTGATAGAGAGCATTGTGAGGGTGTTATGGGGATCCCCAAACTTGCCTGTGCAGTCTGAATTTCTCTCACCACAAATTCCAATATACTCTTCCTTCTTCCTTTTTCTTCTTTCCTAGAAATTTCTACTTGTTTGGGGCTGCTAAGAGGAAGAAGCAGGGAAGGGACAGGAGAAAAGGAACTATTTTAGCAGAGGGGAAGGGAGGAATAGAAGCCCAAGAGGAAGGCTTTAGAGAGCAAGGATTTCTGTTCCTATTACTGGGGTCAAAAATTACTGCTCCCAGCAACAAATGCTCTGACAGTAATGCCTACTGCCTTTGCTTTCAGGGACAGCAGTGGCTGGGAAGGTAGAAATCAAGTGTGACCTTGATGTTTGTGTGTAATCCAGAACCCTGAGCAGAGTCCCTGTGTCCCAGGCAGTGGTGCAGTGACTACTGGGACATGCTCTTACAGCAGTCCTGGATTTCAGGTAGAATTTTAAGTGTCATTTGTTACAGAAATGCGAGTAAGTAGCAATAGTATCTTGAATAGGATAAGAAGAGAAAGATGTGGAAATATTCCAAGGTCTGAGATTGGGCTGGTTGGCACGCAGAGGACTTAGAAAAGTCAGGATTTTCTTGGAATAGTCTTGTCAAGGGA
This sequence comes from Fringilla coelebs, assembly GCF_963513975.1. Lineage (NCBI taxonomy): Eukaryota > Metazoa > Chordata > Aves > Passeriformes > Fringillidae > Fringilla > Fringilla coelebs. Next base: position 146,826,395 of record NC_140028.1, read on the forward strand.
GAGAGAAGAAAACTGTGATTGGGGTAAGAGAAATTAGAATTCTGTTGCCTCTAAATCGGTATGGATGGCTCTTCTCCAAACTTAAGTGGCAGTTCAAGATGCTAGGAAGTTGCTCTGTGGTGTTGATTATCCAGAACTTTTCAAGAAATAAAGTCACATAAACCATAAGGACCTAAATATGTGTTCACAAGAGCACAATCAAAAGCAGGTGATTCTAAGAGTTTGAGGAGGAGCTCCTGCACTATAAATTACCTGTTCATAATTCAACTGCAATTCAGTATTTGCAACTCTCTTTTGGAGGATGACAAAACAAAATGCATTTGTTGCCTCATTCAAGGAGAAATAGTATTATAAACTATTTTCATAATTAAATTAATCTGAACCTCAATCCTTTTTCTATGCCCTTGTGATGGAAAAAAAAAAGAGTATGCAACTTTGTATCATTAAGAGAAAATGCCAGTGATTGAGCCATGATTTTAATGTCTACATATTTTGGAGATTTTTTTACTAATGAAAGCTTTGGTTCTCTTGTGGATTAAATAAGTGAGGGCAGGGAACTGAGGAAATGAAGGCAAAATCCCTTTGAACAGATTGATACTGGCTGTAACAAAATTTCATTTCAGCACTTTATTGCAAAAAAATCTGTTGTAAACCAAACAATCCTGGTGGTGTTCTTACAGCCTTTGTTGCCAAAAGAAAGAAAATAAAAATTTCAGCTTTCATTGTAATGAAAGCCTCCAGTTCTTGTGATCACAGGAATACAGCCTTAAAGATTCAACAAATGCATAAAATGATGGCTCATCCTACAGATTCAAATTAAAAATAAAAAATAAGTGAAGAGACAAAGGAAAATAGATTCTAGTATTTTTTAACAAAGCCATTCTTTTGATTTTACAAAAACCAACTCTGGGTTTTGTTAGTGCTCAGGCTGGTAATGCTGAGCATAAGTCTCAAATATGTTGTCTGGCAGTGCACCAGTTTGAGTTAAACCCAAATATATTATCCATTCTCCTAAATGCAAGCTTCTGCTGCACCAGATTTTGAAACCAAGTTATCTGAGAGTTACAAATCAATACCAGATGGTGACTGTAGGTTGGCTGGAATTTGTGGTCTCTCGTCTTGCCACATGTTTCACCACTTGCAATATACTAAATTATATTGTTCAGTTATTTTTCTCCTTGGCTCAATATTCCCTTTCTTTCATGTTCTGGACTGGTGCAATTCTTCCTGGTTTCACTAGGTGGGTCCCCACAACAGTGCACTGGGGAAGGAAATTGTTGAACAGGCTGAACACACTCAGGTAACTTCATCTCCCAGTCAGCTTTATTTTCACTTCCTTTGGCAGAAGTTCACTACAGCACATGTTTGATGTACAATCTGGTGATCAGTGTGTTGGGAAGTTGTCATAAAGAGGCTGCTTCTTCCTAGGACTATTGCATCTCAAACTTACCTATTTCAAATTGAATTTGAAACTAGTGGAGGGGTTTTGATAGCCAGTTAGGATCAAGCCCATCATTTTTTGTAATTATTTTATCTCTCAAAGGGTAAGAAAAAGCTAGTGATCAGCAGCTTTACATATATCCTTCCTTTCTAAAATAAAATAATTTTTAATGTTTTGATACTTTTTATACTAGTCAAAACCAAACAAAAAATACTTTCCATGTGTGTGAAGTATTGATGCCTTAAAGATCTAGAAATAAAGCAAGACACTTTCGAAACAATATTAGTATAGGAGGTATTATAAAGGCTGGTCTTTATTGGAGGCCTCCAAGGGGCAGATATGGAAAAGTTTCCACCCCACATAGTGCAAATACAGTTCTATAAATTTAGCAAATTAGCATAGTTGACAAGAATCACCAATTAGAAGCATAAGTGATGAAGTAATTCCCTCTTTCTGGTTCCACAACTTCTGTAGCCCCCTTTTAGGTAGGAACTGAATTTTTTTATGAAAATGTGTCTCAAAGAGCTGGTTTCAACCTTGGCTCCCAGAGAGCCAAGATAGGATAGGGGCCTTGGACCGTGGGGTTTGGAGCCTCTGGAATGTGTTTTGTCTTTCTGCCTGTCATGGTAGAGAAGAGGTAGGGAAAAGTATGGGAGCTAGCTACAAATACAATAATAGGCTACAGAGCTACAAATATATGTGTAAAGAATATAGAGAATATATAAAAGCAAAAAAGGCAAAAATCAATTCAGCATCAATTGATTTGTGTTAAAAGAAAGATTTTTTAGCTTTAGTCTTCAAAAACTTTTTTCCAAATGTTTTATATGTGTATATTTAACATGGAGAAGTGTTTACCCCCTACATCTGACCAAGACAAAAACCCAACATAAAGCTTCAGATCTCTGTATCCAATAATGTCCCATAGAGAAAAAAAGAGCAAAAAGAAATAATAACAATATTTTTCATGTCCATGGTGCTCTGACTGAAGAGGCAAGTGGCTTCTCTATTGTCTCAGATTGTGTCTTCACCCTGCAAAGAGACAGGATCCTTTAACCTGCAGAGAGCTCTGTACTGTCATGTCCAGTCTGTTTCTTACATTCAAACGTGTACACTCAAACCCATGGCTCTTTATCATGTAGTCTGTAATACTGATTTAACTTAGTTAGCTCTTACTCTGGGAGACTGATCTAAGGAGAAATTCAGTATCCACTTCTCATATCTTGACACCCACAGGAAAAAATCAAAACAGACAATTTCCATTGTGAGGTTTGGGATTTTTTTTTCTTCCTCCTTTGTTCCCCTCTTATCCAGGCTCACTAAGTGCATCTGTTTAATCTGCTTATTTGACATGATTGGACAATTCATGTAGAAGCCTATCAAGAAGCACAAATTTTGAGCTAAAGGTTTTATTCCTTGTGATTTATGTTTAAAGGGCAAAGAAAGGTTTAGAAAATTCTTACATTATGTATTACAGAGATAAACTGAAAATTAAAATTGTTTTCTTGCTCAGTAACCAACCTGCATTAAATAAAACTCATAATCATTATTGGCTATGTTTAAAGTCAGAAAATTTTGGTTTTTTCAAATGGAGGATGAGAAAGGCTGTCACAGCACACATAAACATGGTAGAACTTTATGTCAGAGATCTGGCTCAAAATTCATCCTCAGGAGTGACTATAACATCTGATTTCCTGTTTTTAGCAAGTAGGGAGATAGAACCTTCTGTGTTTTATCCAAACCAGTTTTAATAGTCTCCTTCTCCTCATTTCAATGGCAAGACCCAACTTGGAAAAAAAATAACTTCTGTACTGTTTTAGTTGACTTATGTCTCTAAATGATAGTTAAGAGCTCCAGCAGTTATCTCCCCATTATCAAATTTGCATTGGTTACAATTCCCCTTCTTCAGCTGGGGTCCAAATCTTCATTTAGGCTGAGTGCATATGCTCTAGGAATCCAGGGCAATGAAGAGCAGTGAGAATTCCAATAAAAGCCTGATTCAGATTTGGAAAGAGCTTGTGTGTCTGAGTCTGGAGATTTGATGTACATAGGGGGATCTCATGGTCTCCTGGATTAGAGTCACCCTTCTGTGTCCCTGGGCAATGACCAGAGTGTGGAGGGAGTTGCAGAGTTACAAACCCCACAGCCAGACGCACTGTATGAGCTTGGTCTGCTCACACTTGTCTGGCACCATCACTTCCTCTGGGAAAATGGCAAAAGCAAATAGCAACTTGTCTGTTTGCATGTAGGCGTGAGCCTCCTGAGAACGCAGAATTTGGCACCGTGCGCAAGCGAAGTTCAAACGTCCTCGAGCTATGAGTTGTTGACATCTTCTCTCAGAATTGACATATAAACTACTTAAAGCAGTTTTGGTGCTACCTTATCTCAACATTACCTTCAAAACCTATCATGATTCCCAAGTCACCAAGTCACCCTGACCGGGGAAATGTGCTTACGGCAAAGGGTGTTAACATTTGCATCGTCCCACTTGTCTGCAGGCAGAGGGTAAAAGCACTTACAGGCTCATCGGGAGGGAGCCTGGGAGAGGCAAAGCACACTCCATTAAATGCTTGTGTCTTGCTGCCCCACAGTGGCTGTGTTTACAAAAGGAATAATCCCCACAACAAAGGCAATGGTAAGCACTTCAAATAGTAGTAGTTTCTCAGTCAGGCTATAACTCTGCAAAACAGACATTGCATTTGCATGTTTCTGTGTTTGCTACTCTGAGTTTGAATGCAATTAAGCATGGCTGGTGTTGTCACGCTTATGTTACCGGTTATGGACCTGTCCCTCCTCTAGAGGAGTAGATAAGTGCCAAGTATCACTCTTGTAATGAAATCAGGGGAAGGTAAATACACCATCCAAATATTCCAAGGCCTCTTGAGGCTGAGAGTCAGCAAGCGAACCTTGGCTACACCACCAAAAATCTGAGTTGTTAGTAGAGGATTAAAGTGGTAGGCATCCTCTGGGCTACAGCAGGATTTAACAAATACCTGTGAATGAAACGTTCAAAAGGACTCCAAGGCAAAGCTTGACTGCAACTTAGAGTGTGCACAGAGGGAAAAGAGAAAGCAGTCCAGGATCATGTTACTCATCTGATTGCAATGGGCTCTGTTTTCAGCGCTGCCCCCAGGGCTTTACCTGATCTATCCAAATAAGTCTGCCCTTCCCACCCTGCAATCATTCATACATAAACAACTCTAAATACTTTTCTGACTGTTCTGCCAGTTTCAGCTCTTCTTGCTTATTCAGTGCCTGCTCTCCTGCCAAAACAACAAACTGAGCTCATGTGGGTTGTGGCTGGGGGCAGAGTCAGGCAACAGTGGTCTGCCCATTTCCTTTGTTTTCAGTGTTTCTCTTTGGCCTTTCCTTGGGTAGAATCCAAGGGATGGATCATTGCTGGTTCCATCATGATGCAGACGGAACAGACATCACTTGTCAAACAATGACAGCTTTATGAAGCTTAACAATCTCAGCCAAAGTCTTGATGCTATCATCAGTCATGTCTTTCTTCCCAGTCCCTGCAGGTGACTGCAGCTGGCAGCAGATCTTTTGACAGTCAGATTCTCTATGTTATCTCTTTTGGACCAAGCCTTTAAATAATTGGACAGGAAGATCTGGAAGGAGATATGCTGTTTCAAGGGCATAAATAACATCCTGCTGAGTGCTACAGAAAGCTTTTATTTAATTTAGTTCGATTTGATTCAAATGTGGTCATCTGGTTTGGCGTCCAACCATGATTTCTGTGGATTTATGCTCAGTTTCTTCTTAGACCACTGTCTGACGTATACAAATCATTTCATTGTACCTCCATTCCTCAGCTCTTCAGTGGAAATAAGATGTTCTTAATTTACAGGAAATGGAAATAAAGAGTGATGGGATGAGGAGTTTGTGATATTTTCTGATTTTCTACTAATAGAGATCCATATACACAACTGAAACCTGGAGCTGAAATGCCAAGAGTCTTTGCTACTAACAACAAAGAAATGTGGAGAGTCTTGCTGATACCCTACCATCAAATAATGTGTTCCACCCCATGGAGAAAGCCAAAAGTTAAAACTATTTAAGCTTTCAGAGATCAAGTGAACTTCAGTTTTGGGTACTCTGTCTGAAAAAGTCACTGTGATTGTGATAGGTATAAGGAGGAAATGTTTCACAATGAGGGGGGTGAGGTACTGGCACAGGTTGCCCAGAGAGGTGGTGGATGCCCCATCCCTGGAAACATTCAAGGTCAGCTTGGATGGGGCTCTGAACAACCTGGTCTGGTTGAAGATGTCCCTGCTTGTTGCTGGGGCTAGATAAGCTTTAAAGGTCCCCTCCTACAACCCAAAGCATTCTATGACTGTGGGCTTTAAAAAAATTTAATTCTTCAATTTCCTTTTAGCCAACTGTGACGATGACTCAGAGCTTCATTTTAGGTCACAAATTATTTTTGATAGTGATCAGCTTCACCTTTTAATCTGCACGTATTAGCCCAAGGCTGTTTTTCTGCTTCTAGCACACCAAAAACATTCACCTAAAAGGAAAAAAAAAAAAAAAAAAAAAAAAAAAAGAGAGAAGGAAAAGAACCTCGTCTAAGGACACACACACATTCACATTTGCCTTTTTTTATTCTCCCACCCTTTTTCACAAAGGGGCAATTGCAGCTACCTGGCCTTTTCTGGAATGTAATGTGGGAGGGGATTTCATTTTTCCTGTGGTAAGGGGAACAGCACACTCCTAGCAGCAACAGCATCCTGCCAGCTAGTGCTGCCTCCAGAGTATCAGCAGGAACTGTGAGCCTGAGGAGAGCAGCTCCCCAACAGCTACGGATCAGGGGCAGTAAAGCAGCATTTGATGGTTTGACCTATGGCATTTTATGATATTTACTTGCTTCCCAGAAGTCTGGGAGGCTCTGGATTCCTTGGCGTCTGGCTGAGCCAGGAAGATAGATTAACTGAAGGACTGTTACTGTTTTGTCTTGGGTGAGGCCTTGTGGGCAGCCAGCTGTTTTATTTTGTGTGTTGCACAAAAGGTTCCTTTAAATCTGTGTGTTCTAGGGATGAAGGCTTGGAAGCGAGAGGGTAAACTGGGATGTTTTTTTCTTTACACAGCGACCTTCACTAGCCAACAGAGCCAACAGAAATTCCCTCAGAGCAGTGCTCATGCACACTGCCCTGCCATGGAAAGTTTAAACCAGAAGGGTCAGTCCAATATGACTGACCCAATATTACAAAATTCACTTGCTGTTACAGGTCACTGCTGGAGCCATGTAATATGCTGAACATATTTCAGAATCCAGAAATCTAACACTGTAGCTGGACTAAAATTACCATCCTTATGTGTACACAGGGAGCTCTGCTGACTTCAGTGAGACAAAAGTATTCACCTAGAATTAAATGCTTATCTGTTTGCAGATGGTAGATAATGGGTGTCCTCCTGTCAGGAGGCAGTCTGAACAAAGCCAGGAGACACTGTGGGCTTAGTGATATTTGTGCAAACCACATGCAGAGGGCTTTCTTAGTTCATCCTTTTATACTGCCATGCTCCTGTAACACAGTCCTTAATTTTTTCACATTTTAAACCAGAAAAATTATTGTGTGCTCTTTGCAGTACAGCTCTTCCTGCCAAAGCTGCCTCGGAACAGAAGGAAAAGCCAGCTTTGCTTTTTCAGCTATGGCTTTTTAAAACATTTTTGTCTGAATCTGTTAGGCTCCCAGAGAATGTTCCATGGATATGTGGCATATTATGTTATTACTGCAGTCTATCTGTGTTAAACCCTTTATCATTCCACAGCCCTTTGAAATAGGGAAGGCTTGTAAGTCCTGGTTTACAAATGAGAAAACAGTAGCACGGCACTTAACCCCTGTAAGATTTCTCTTGGGCAAAATTCCCACATGGGAAGAGCCCGTTGCCTTCTTTGTCCTTGCCTCAGACCACTCTTGTCAGGGATGTGAATGAACCATGTGGGACTGTGTCCATGCTGGAGACAGGGGCCAAGGAGATATAACCAGACCTGCTCCCACATGTGTCAATAAAACCTGTGAGCACACAGCACTCTGGAAAGGACGATCTTAAGTGATTTGAAGTAGGTACCCTCTAACAGCTTGTAAGAAAACTGCCAGGGATTTTGCTGTTTGTATGTAAGTCTTGACCTGGTTTTCTTTTCTTATGCAGTAATGACAAAAATTAAAATTGATAAACATATTAATAAGTTAATGAATAACTTTCCTAACAATGCTGCCCTTCAGATTGCCATTAGGAAGCATTTAGGCTAAAAGAATAGTCTCAGAATTCTTATTCCAGCTTCCTTGCACACCTGTCTGTCTGTCCTGATCAAATCTTTGAGGTTTTCCTCACAGCTGTTAAGAGAAACTTTAATGACATGTGTACATATGTTGTACAGCTAGGTTAAAGTCCATACAGATAAAAGAAACTCAGGTCTCAGGTTTCCAGGTTTTTACATAGATTTTTTTCTGATGCAAGAAAATGAAAAACAAATCCATAAAGCATGTGGACCCATCCCAAATTGCAGGTGAACACACTTTAAACCCCAAGACAGTGTAAACAGAAAAGTGCTCACTACATTCAGGCTTCTGTCCTAGATTCACCCAGGCAGTTCCAAACTGGAGCTTTTGGCTTTTCCTGTCAAATTTCTGGATATACTCAGATAACTGATATCTCACTAATGCATTAAATGAAATATATAACACTAGAAAATCTCACCAGTATAAGTTGAGATGTAATTTATATTGGCAGTGTAAAAACTGGCATGGCAGTGGTGACTCTCAATCTCCAGCCCTCCTTTACTTCACTGTATGCCTCTGCTTGGACTAAAACTTGCTGAGCAAGTGTAGCTTTTCACCCCAGGAATTTTTGCTGTCTGCCAGTGGCTTGGGCCTTGCAACTCAGTGGTAAATTTCCCTTGTGACTTGAGCAAGTCCCACAGCTGGTGTGCAATAAGTATTCCAGGAGTTTGCCATTTACCCTCCAAGGAACAGATCCACAATGCTGAAAGGAGTGCTGAAATTCATATGCCACCTGTGCAGAATGTGTTTTACCACTAGAGAAGATCTGGGGATAAAATAATACTTAAACCCATAAGATTTTCAATAATGGAAAAAATTACAAAAATATGCAGGATGGGTCACTAGGATTATGTTTGTCAATAAAGCCCTTTCACTGTTGTTCCAACATCTCATGCAGTAGGATGCTGACATCTTGATTAGTTTTTGCTGTCCACATCAGATTTGGCTCACCTAGAAAACTTGAGAGCTGCCTTTTTCCTGTCCTGGTGATAAAGAGGTTACTCAGAGTCTAGAAAGCTGTTCCAACCTGAAGCAGAATATCTTGTCACCTACTCCTGATAACACTTTCTCTTATCTCTTGCAGTAGGGCGCTCAAATTAATGAAGGAGATAAAGTCATTACTGTACTCTGTAAAAGCCTTATTTTCCTGTTGTACAGTTTGATTAGAACACATTCTTGGTTTCAGTTTTGATTTTGTTTTGGTTTTGGTTGGGTTTTTTTTTCTCTTACAGGTCCCTTCAGACAGGGTAATAATTTTTGCAAATCATAGCTTATAAATATATAATGTGCAATTCATAAATAATAAATTATTATTATAATTCCATTTTAAAATACAGCTGAAAATTGCTCATTTTTAGGAATTCAATGCAGTTAATTTTTTAAAAATTTAGTGAAGATAAATGGATGGCAAAAATGGGAATTGAAGTGTTTTGAAGTTTCAAGTTTCTAGGAACTCTTAATTTCAAGGACTTTTTTCCTCCTTAGCCCCTGCTTAGCAGAGAGATGTGAGAGTTTAGCCACCAGATATATTAAACACAACACCCAAGTGCTCTTTGGTTTTGTTTGCAGGGTTGTGTATGGGAGTGTAGAGCCCTTGGACCTTTACAGCTCTGCTGTCACCTTTCTCAGGTGTTTTTACTTGGTGTGACTTTGAACTTGGTACAGAATAAACTGTTCCCAGCATGGAGTGAAGCCCTGTAATACAGTCATTGCATTAACATTGCCTCTACCAGACATAACAGTACAAAGTTCAGGCAGCTTGTTGAAGGCTGAACTGGACTGTTCTGATATGATTTTCATATCTTATCAAAAGTCCCCCAATGAGCTGGTGAGTCCAGACTGCTTCTTGGTCTCTGGTTCCTTGGCTCAGTCTGTCTTCAGGCTGCATGAATCAGTTTGTAGTTCTCTGGATACTGTTTTCTAATTATCTGCCTATTTTTTCTCTGGTCATTTTTATCTGTAACTATATGTTAGAAATATTTTGGTTCACAAAACTCTGACGTGCCATGATCCATCTCAGAATAAAACATTTCTCTCACACATTTTCCTAGTTCTGTCTCTGAACTTAGCCACAAAAATTTTGATTGCTGTGTTTGATTACTTACCCTGACTATTTTGAGTTCCCTGTCACCTCATTTTCTGTGCACAAAATCATATTAAACTTGTTTGCTGTTCCCCATTTACAACTTCTACATCCTCAAAATGATAATTGGATATTAATTAGCAATTGCAGCTTCACAGGGACAGTCAGAGCTGTGGTCAGCACCAGTAGCCTGAAGCAGAGGGTTGTAAACTTGGCCCATGACATTTATTACATCTCTTAGATCTGAGAAATACTCAAATCACAGTTTAAGACCATTACAGACAGTTTGTCCAGACTTAAATGAGGCTGATGGATGCATGTCAAATGCCAGCCCACTACAAAATAAAAATCATTTTCATATGTTTAGTTCCAGTTTTATTTCTCATGATGTGTGACTAGTGGCTCTTTTCTTCTGAAAGGCCTGTCTTTGGCCACTTACTTTCCAGCTGACCTTATAAGATTGCACTGTGTGTCTGAAAAATCAATTTAAAAAGAACTGAAATACACTTCTATTATATATTAACACGTGTCCTTGTAAAGAAAGGCTATGATCTGAGTATGCAAAAGCTAATAATTGACCAACTTGTGGTGCCATACTATTTGTTCTATTTATTTTCTTTGCAGAAAGCATGCAAGCCCTTCACAGGGGCACAAAAAAAATCTGCAGAACACCCACACCAAATTTAAATGGGCACATTTTAAATGTTGAGCAATGATTATCAGTTTATATCACCAAGGCTGCAAAACTCTTCTAACAAAAGAGAAAATTCAGATTTTATAGGTTCATAGTAGTGCATGAAAAATAGGTTTACTTTGGCTCATTGTAAGACTTAAAAAACCCCCAACAACTCCAGATCTAATGTCATAAAGGCACATGAAACAACAGGTTTGTGGTTTTATGTTACAAGGGACAAGTTCAGCACTTGACTTCAGGAAGTTTCTGAGGGCTCCATGTGGCATCCAGCCTTTACTCAATGTGTCTTCAAGCCACTGGAACACTGAAGCTCAGCAGAGACATTTGTCTCAGAGCAGAATGTCCTTGTGGTCACTTGAGGGGTCACAGTACACAATGCATTCCTGTGTCAGCTGTACTGGCAGAGGGGACACGGCTTGGAACTGGTCATGTCCAGTGGCAACTGAGAACTGATTTGGCTTCCACCCTTGTTTGCCTTCCTCAACATGTCTGCAGTCTTTTGTACTCCTTTTCCTCTAAGAATTGCCCTGTGCCCTGGAAGTATTTCACTTCCACAGATTTTATACCGCAGCACTATTTTTTCACTAAGATGCTTTCACTATAGTAATCTTTCATAGAATCCTTAGCCTAGAACAGCCTGGGTTGGAGGGGACTTTAAAAATCACCCAGTTCCAGCCTCTCTGCCATGTGCAGGACACCTTCCACTAGAGCAGGTTGCTCAGAGCTCCATCCAACCTGGCCTTAAACACTTTCAGAGATGGGATATCCAAAACTTCTCTGGGCATCCTGTTCCAGTGCCTCACACCCCTCATAATAAAGAATTTTTTTTTCAGTTTGAGGCCATTCCCCCTTGTCCTATCAGTACATGCTCTTGTAAATAACCTCTCTCCATGTTTCTTGTGGGCTCCCTTCAGGTGCTGGATGGCTGCAATTAGGTGACCTCAAAGTCTTCTCTTTTCCAGTCTAATCGTTATAATTTTGAGAATAATTTTGGGTTTCTGTGCTCATGGTGGTGCCACACCTTCTTTGGCTTCACTGTACTTCCAAAACCTCTGGAAAAGTCTCATAATCTCACAGTCTGTAGGACTGAGGTCAAAATGAGTCACTCTTGCCCTTTCTCAGTAATTTTTGGGAGAACTCACCTTTCCTTCCAGACAAGGATATATATTCTTGGAAAACATCAGAGGACTTGGAGCATTTGAATAGTTGACTTCTATTCATGTTGTTGTAGGGGAATAATGGTCTTTCACCCAGATGAGTACATTCTTTAATTCAACTTATAACTCACAATAACCATGAGAGTTGAGCTAATCTATGGTGCTTTCAATTCCAGTTTTGTAGCTTGAGAGCACCAAGATTTAAGGGTTGCTTTTTTTTCCTCTGACAAAGAGTTAAGCTGCGGTTTGTATTTTAACAATGTAATGACAGGGCAGAGCCAGCCCTGGTATCAAGCTGAGAATTGGACACTAATCTTTTGGTAGTCATACCTCATTTGGCCTAATTCTCAGATTAACATTTCCATTCTGGGTGGGAACATATTCCAATCACCTGTTATTAAACCTGTTATCATACTGAATATAATCCCTTTCATTAATATATTGCCATTATCTTTTTTGCCCCTGTTTCTCATTGAAAATCTATTCCAGAACTTACTTGCTCTTATACATAAGAAACTTCTTCCAGTTCTAGATGTTTTCATTACTGAGTTATTTAAAAATATTTTTTCTTACAGCTACTTTAAATTTTAGCTTAATTGATTTGGCAGAGAACACTCTCAGAGTCAGGCTGATGTTTTTTGAAAGAGCTTATAAATCTGTAATTCCAGTGCTCTCCAGTTTTCTTCAAGGAGAAAGTACATGTTTCCTCCTGCCCAGCACTCCTTTGATACCAAGAGCTATTTATGTGCTTAGAGCAACTCTTCAGTTTTGGGAGTTTCTTTTAATTTTGCTTTTGTAGCTTGAAATATGTGGTCTCTCATAGCAGATATTAAAGAGAAATTCAGCACATACTACCCAGGAGCAACATTGCTACTAATTGCTTACCCAGAGGATAAAAAATGAAGCAGCTTTACTGTGAAAAGAATTAATGAGGGACATAATTTTTTATGGATAAGAAAATTATATCATCCACTCAACTTTACCATTGAAGCTGTAATTTTTTGTGTGATTTGGTGATAAATATTTGTGTGACCTTTGATGTGTACTTGTTTGGGTATTGGGATTCCCTCAGCTTCTCTTTTAGTGTTAATGAGCAGAATGCACTAAAAATATTTTTCCTGAACTTGCCCTAATTTTATGGGACATCATTGCTCTGGTGGGACTAAGCCTTTTGCTGTGGGATTACTGTCAGATTCTGTGGACATGAATGGCAAAAGTTCTTCCTTTATCTCCAAAAACCTTAAACTGAGTTTCCACTCCCAGGAGTGGAGGCCTTGCTGATGAGTTGAATGACAGCAAATGTCACAGAGTACAAGAGTAGCTAGCATAAATGTTTTCCAAACACCAAAAAGTAAATTCTGAGTATTAAAAGGCCAAGAGTGGCATTTGACTATACCTTAAGTCAACCACATTGTACCAAGTATTTTGTATTTTATTTTGGCAGTGAAATAATATTTGTTGAATATGGATCCTCAAGGCCTGATGAAAACAAAATTTCTGTTATGATAAGATTGCAGGATTAACCTCAGCTTTAGTAATTAATGGCCTGCTTCCAGCAAATTTCATATGGAATGCTTGAGACTGGTTTGAGATAGATATGCCACATATGTTTATGTCTGCATATCAGCAATTCTGTATCTTTAATATAGTATAAAATTATTATATGTTTATGGTGAGTTTTACATATGGGTGGTCCTCTTATATTCTTAATTAGTTATACATAATTTAATTGCTCTTGTAGTATATGCTGTCAAAATACAAATGTGTACAGTCCTGATTGGAAGTTCCCAGACACAAAATGCTTGTCATTATAATCATCTAGATATTAAATACCAGTTCAGATATTCATCATTCTGATAATGCTGAATAACTGATAATTTTATTAGTTCAGATAGTAGAATAATGCTCAGTAGAGCTTACTACTGTACAATAAAAATATCTTCCACATGATCAGCCTCATGCCATCAGGAGCAGTGTGGATGGGCATGAGGAAATTTGACAGGAGGATGACTGCTCTCCCTGTCCTTTCCCCCAAAGCTGTTGTGGTCCCAAAGCATCTTACCAAGGCCCATGGAGTGCAGCACTAAGGCTCTTGGGACCGCTCAGCTCATGGACAGCTCCCAGGGAAATGGGTCTTGTGTGGACTACAGTAATGCTGGGCATAAAGAACATATTTCACTCAGCTTAAGAGAGCCTCCCACATTTCCCACCCACATTTTTCTGCATACCAGAAAATGAAATAAATTTGTATTTAGTTCAAAGACCATAAAGTCAAGATTATACTCTTCCTGTCATCTGTGAAGCTTGCAGAGATGCTTGCAGAAACAGAAATCAATTACATCTTACCTTATTTAGGACTTTACAATTTTTTCAATCATCCCCCGGATCTTCACCCTCTTTTAGTACATAAGTTTTGTGCCCTTCCTGCACATGATTCCTGATTTTATTCATCCAGCAGTAGCATTTTTCCAAACTTTGGGGCAGACTTCCTTGGACTGTAGAAGTGGATATGATCATGACACTTTGTGTGAACTTCGGACTGTATCCTCATTCACTAAAACAAGAGATATTCCTGCTGGTTGCTTGTATTGGTTTGGCTCTCTAAGCTGATTGTTGAAGAAGGAGTAAAGACCATGTACAGAGAAGTCAATTTGACTTCAAATAACCTAAATTCAAATGGTTCTCTGTGCTCTCCCTGCAAAGTTGAGTACCCAGAGAGCTGAGAGGTTGCTTTCTGCTGGAAGTTACTAAGTTGGCCCAAAATGGGGACCTATCAGTTACTAATTACAAAGGTAAAAGCTACTTTCCTTTTATTTTATAGAGAATATTCAGTAGAAAATACTCTGCTTGCGTGGCCAGCATAACTTTGAGGATTCACGTTAACTACTTTGTGCCTTTATATCTAGGAATATTACAACTATAACCTCTTCATCAGTAACAGAACACAAGCAATTAATGATCTAATTTGTTTTGTTGTCTGTCTTCAACACCTGGAAGTTCTCCTTGAGCCATTCACTTTTCTTTTAACTCACTTTTTACCTTCAATGTATCTACTGAGTTTGCACATCTCTCTAATGTTACCTTGTAATTTTTCATTTAAAGACTTTAAAGTCCAGGTACTTCGCATAATAAGACATAATAAAAATTTTAGTTGAGAATAAAATAATAATCTTAATGAAGCTACACTGAATTACATTAAGTATTTTTGAGAACTCTTTGGATTTATTGTGGGGACCACTTTTATATTCTAGGGTCATTTCCAGATATTTGTTGCTTCTAAAGCTCTTCTGATAAGATTTTAGACCCTCTTCTTAGGAAAAACGATAAAAATATAATGATTTTGAGATATTTTGAAGCAGAAGTTCTTCCTGACATGAAATTATGTTATTAAAAACCTTTCTTTATTGTCATTTTCACCATTTTCTAACCTGTTAGTCAGATTGTCCTGGCTTTAGAATCTGACTGCATGAAATTTGTTAAATCTGTACTTACTGTCTTTTATATATACTTACTTTGTAATTACATCCATGCTATGGTAATGTACAATCTGCAGTCTTTAACTGGATATATCCCTCACCATTCATGTGTCAGAATGATTTGCCAATAATCATGACCCTTGTTGCCTTCATCATTGCACATCTGAGATTCCTCCTTGTACAGCTCATTTTCTGCCAAAACAGGAGCAGTACAGTGGGAACTGTGTTGGCCTCCTCCTATGGAAGTGGTCTGCTGACAGGCATTGAAAAGACTGAGGAGCAATTGTAATTTAGTTTTCAGAGAGCCCAGGCATGCAGGGAAGCAAGGATCTAACATTTCCATCCTCTTGGCACAGGTCTGAGCTGCAGATCTCAGATGGTACAGCAAGGCTATTAGGAAAACTCTTACCTCTCAGACAGAGCAGCCATGACCAGGTTGCCTGCTGGCAATGCTCCCTGACTGGTGTTAATTCCTGAGCCATGCCTTGGCAGGGTCTTGGAGAGCTGCAGTCAGCCTGAGCCAAAGCTCTGCAGGGTCTGTGAACAGTTTAACAATCAGGACAGTTCCAGGACACTGCTCAGGCCTGTGCTCTGGTGCTCTGGTTTGCTGGTGGAGATCACAGTTCTGAGCCACCTTTCCTACATGTCACCTTTTGTCCTGGGGAGATGTCATCTTGGATCTGCATGAATTCACACTAAACACCTGCTCATCATGTTTGCCTTTGCCCATCACACATGGAGAAGCAGAAAAACAAATCCTGCAGCACATAAATTACACAGACTAGAAACCTGGGATCCAAAAAATATGTTGGCATAGTTGCAAACAAGCCTAGTTAAGAAAGACTGTGCTCTCAGTCCAAGAGAAATACAATTTATTTATGAAAACAAGGAGGAGTTGCCATTCACCTCTCATGCTTTTCAGATGTTTGGTTCTTGTTGCATACATTGTGATATCCACAGGTCCTGGATACCAAGGTGTGTAGCCAAGCAAAGTTGGAGCATTCTGATCCTTTGGAAGCCATTGTACAGAGGAGATTTCATATCAATCTTCTCTTTCTTCCTGTTTTTATTCAGTCCTCTTTCTCATGCATAAACTATCACCTTCTCATTGCTTCTTCACACATCATGGGATTTCTAGTGCTCTTCTGTTACTAGTTGCTACCAGGTGAGAGAACCTTTGGGTTGTTTTACAGTTGTTGCAATTTTGCCCTCCCTAAAGGGAATATTGCCACTGGCCTTGGCTGGAGGTCAAGTGGAGAACACTGCTACAGGTGTGTTCTGGGACACTGTGCCACCAGTACCTTGCAGCATAACAAATTTGAAGGTAAATATGCAAAATTTATTTTCTTTGAGAACTTACAGACCACCCTGGAATTGACTGCTTATGATTGCTTTGGAAACCTCACCCCTCTTTGCATCTGCACCACCAAGCAGTGACAGACGGATGTTTTGGGGCAGTCTCACCCCCTCCACTCCAGAAGGAAAGTGCTCTTTCTGCCCACTGTCCTGTCTGAAGCCAAGCACACTCCATGCCCAGGAATAAATTCTGATATTATCACACAGAGAAGGCTCACAGAAAGTGAACCTTCAGCTCTCTGAATTCTTCCCAGTGAACTGGGAAGAACATGGAAGTGCTTTCAGATTTGTGCTGCTGAAAACACTTTTTGTTCTTATGCCCACACATACCTGGTAGAACCATGTCTCTGCCTCCTTTAAATGTTCTTTTAGCTAATGTACTGCATTATGCATATTGTTGGAAAAGAAAATGAAAAGCAGACTCCTCTTGAATTCTATCTGTAATTCTCTGTGTTAATTTGCACAACTGACAAAAATCACTCAATATGGAAAATGAATCCTTTCTCACTGGTTTTGCATATAATCTGTTATATTAAATTTTGATTGAGGTTATCTGTCTAACTTGTAGGCCTACATATGCAAATCAAAGGTTCCAAGTATTGTGTTTGGCTAACAGCCAGAAATTCTGACTCACAATCAGTAGGAAACACAAAAGAAATTTTCCTTTATCAGTAAGGAGGAAATTAGCTACTTTAAAAAGTCTTTGTCATTTCTTCTTCATGACTCTTAAGTATTAAGAAAACTTGAGGCTTAACAGCATCATTCCAGTTAATGGAATTTTTTCTTATATATAGAAACCAATATAAAAAGATAATGTCTCATAGGGTACTTCAATCTTTGGAAGGCTCTTCTGGCTCTCAGGACCAACAGAGGTTGTGTGAACTTTGAAAATCAGCCTCAAGGTCTTTTATCAAGCTGTTGTGGTTCAAACAAGAAAATGTGTTTTCCATGTTTGTACCTAGTCAGGTCTCCCAGATGCTTTCTAGCAGAGATGACAGAGTATTGTTCTTATTTGACTCTTTTTGACTCACAGTGTAGTGATACAAATGAGAAACAGAACTTACCTGTTGGCACAGTCTATAGAACAGTGCTAATGCCACCACACAGTGGGGTTCAGGTCACAGCATCATGCACCATCTGATTTCCTGTGCCTGCATTTCCTGTGGGGTCAGTGCTGTGCAGCATGAGGGCAGCCTCGTGGGGATTATGGTTCTGGAGCCATGAAGATGGGACACAGTGAGACCCTGCAGCTGCCAAACAGGGAGCCTCCAGCCAATCCTTGCACCAGTGCCCATCCACAACCTTCTGTGTACCAAACAAACCCAGTCTATGAGCCTGCTCATTTGAATGAAGACTTCTGAAACTTTTTGATACCCAGCATCAGTTGTCAAGATGGTCAAGACCTGCAAGTGAAAAGGAAGTAACCTCAAAAAACTGCCTCTTCCTTTGGCAGTTTGAGAGAAATTAGCAGTCAGATTAAATTAGAGAAACAGCCTGGAAAGGTCCTATGAAACTGCTTCTCTCACACTTCTTCCTCTGCACTGTGGTCTGGGTGAGAAGACATCCCAGTGACTCAGTGGATGAGCAGTGCAGCAGCTCTGGAGGGAGTGCCCAGCACCCAGCAGAAATTCTTGGTAGGGATTCTGGTGACACTGGGGAGGGAGCTGCATGGCAGACTATGCTGCTGGGCTTCAGGTGACAAGAGAATCCATTGCAGTAACCACTTACCTGCCAGAAGGTGTCTGACAGCCTGGAGAGGAAGCACAGCCACCTGTCCACACAACCTTTCTTTCAGCATAAATATTTGTCACTCTTTGCTGCTGTTATGGTCCTGGATACCTTCTGAGGACAAGAAGCTTCTCTCATTAACCTCATCACCTCACCTTGCTTCAGCCACTCATGCCTTCCTGGCAGATTTACAATTTCTCCTGCAAATTTCCCCACGGAAGGCAATTTTAATTGCAGTTTTGCTGCAAGCAATGCAATTTAGCTGTCTGCAGGAATTTCCTCATGTAGAGCCTATATTCTGCTTGACTTGAAATTTGCACCCTGCGCTGTGCTGAGTGTCAGCAGGTGAATGTGGGTGTGGGCAGACAGATGGCAGGACTGTGTCCTGTCTGGCCCCTACAGAAGACTTGTGCAGGGACTATTGCATCCCAGTACTGCATCAGGTTAATTAGATTGTACTGGTAATTAAGTTAAGGAGCCCTATGCAGCAGGGTCGAATTCAATCTAATAAATGTGTTGAACAGAAACCAAGCAATCCACTTCAAGCATGCTCTAAGAACTGAGTGGCAAATTAAAGAAGAGAGAAAGATGGAGAACAAAATCAGAAGGATGAGAATAAGAGGTGAAATGTGAAAAGAAAGGGACAGCCAGAGGAGGAAGTGCAGAAACCAACATGGACAAATATTAATATAAGAAGAGAATAAAGAGAAAAATAGCTATAATTAAGTGTTAATGCTGGGATACTGAATACCAATAACAGCCAGACAAGGTGTTGGGCTTCCAGACTTCAAAATGTCTTGATTCTTAAGAACTTTTCTCTAAATCCTGGAAATATTTTAAAAAGGTTTGAAAGTCCCAAATAAGAATATGTGTATATATACATATACTTAAGAAATAATGTGGTTGACCTGAGAAATTACAATATTGATCCTGGTATGGAATACACACATTATTTATGGTAGGAAATTTAGTCACCTAAAATGAGACTTCTGAAGGGGTTTGTACCTAAAATATACCTAAAGGTTGCATGTGTGAAAAATCTACATTGAATGCTCACAATCTGATTAATATATCATCTGCAGAGAAAGAATAATATTTTTTTTTCACAGATAGCTTTTTTTCTCTATGCAATATATATGGTATTACCATCAACAAACTATAAAGCATTACCAAAAATGCTGTTTTTAATAAAGATTTAAAACACACCAACAACTCACATAGCTCTCCCCATTCACCACTTTTTTTTAGATATGCCTTTACAGTGAAATGTAAAGTCTTTAGAAAATCTCTACATATTGCATGTGGAACCTCAGCACAAAAGTTTGCTGGTGCCATATTATTTTCCTTACAGCAACTACAATAGGTACAACCAAGGCTCAAAGCAAAGTTTTATGGCTATTTTAGAAACATAGCAATGTACTCAGGGAAATTTATTCTGGAAAAATTGACTCAATGTGAATTTAAGGATTAAGTAGGGCAAGTCCTGTGGCAGGGTGTAGCCCAAAACGTGCTGCTTCTGCTGAGTTACAGCTAGGGCTGAGTTATAATGGGGAGCATTCAGGTGGTGCTGGGGAAAGGCAAAGGGTGGCTGGTGTGTTTGAAATGCTGTTCTGCTTTGGCCCCCTGAGGGATCGTGAAACCTGGAAATATTTGGGTGATAAATGTGATGCCCCATCCCTGGAAATGTGCACAGCCAGGCTGGATGGAGCTCTGAGCAAACTGGTCTAGTGGAAGGTGTCCTTGCCCATGGGAAGGGGGTTGGAACCAGATAATCTTTAAGATCTCTTCCAACCCAAACCACTCTGTGATTCTATGATATTCTCCAAAGTGTTTTAGTACCCATTTGTCTGTGAAATTAGTAATTTAGATGCTTACATGCATCTGAAAACGTGGTTGTTGGTAGTCAAATCTATCAAAGTGTTGTTTGTTCATATGCTGGCTACATATATTCATGAAATATAAAAAGCAAAGAGGGATAAAAACATGGTGCCCTAATGTCTGAAATATTTGGTGATTATTTCATAGCAGGGTCTTATTAACACTTGATTTTACAAGGAGTCAAGCTCCTGAAGTCTAGCAGCTGTAGGAGGATTTAGGCTTTGTTTTGCTGTTTGTTGTATTTTTTGTGGTTTGTTTCCTTTTTTGTTTGTTTGTTTGTTTGTTTGTTTGTTTTAACATGTCTCTAATCCTCAGAGCTGCAATGAAAAGTTTAAAAATATGACTGGAGAATCAAAGGTCATATTTGAGATCTTAGAGGGTCAAAAGAAAAAAAATAAGGATAATTCTTTATTGTGGTATTCTGAAAGTGATAAACATGCTTAAGGCAATATCCTGACAGGGGGAGGTTGATTTGTGGATGTTTTTTAGGTTTGGGAGTTTGGTCATGCTGCCTTTATGTCCCTGTCTGAAACTTCTTTTACAAACACCGCAATTACTCATACAAATAATCTAAAAGAAGAAGAATTAATTTAGATTTAAAATACTAAATGTAGAAAATAAATTATAATATTGTGAGAAACAATTTTGCATGAACAAGGGAAAGGAGTATTTATATGTTAGATTTTATTCCACCTTAAATTAATTAATTAATTTAATTTAATTTAGTTAATTTAATGAAGAATGTCCAGGAGATCTGTGTGCTTACAATACCAATTGCTAAAATACTCCTAAAGAAATTCGACCTTTTCTTCCCTGATTTTTTAACTTTCAAGACTGCAGTAGCTAGAAAAACCTTGTGAGTTTTTTCATAGGTATGCTTCTTAGTAATTTTTTCATTTCTTTATTCCAGTCATTCCCATATCCCTTGGCAACAGCACTTTGTTGGCAGAGTTTATATAAATTCTGGGAGAAAGCAGATGTTACAGACCCGTCCACATCCCTTCCTGAGCTGGTGTCAGTGATGTTAACCCCTGTTTCATTTCTGGGTCTGTTTCCTTCCATGACATCCTGTAGAGACCTATAGGACAGTTGCCTATTTCATTAAAGGGGTCATATATTTATTTAATTCTGGTTTTAGAGAAGTGGCTACAGGCTTTACACCCAACCAAGCTTTGCACCTGTTAAATCCTGAACTTCCATTAGGCAGGAAATAAATCTGAATTCTTGTAATTTTTGATGATAACCACTGCAACCCTGTATTTTTTCAGAAGATAAGATTTTTGAGGAAAATTCTTCTCCCTTCTCTCCTCAATCATTGTTTTATAGAATCCCCTAAGATTTGTTGGGAGTGATTACAGTGCCAGCTTTGTGAATCCATACACGCACATCTTTGAACCTAGGGAAAATCTGAGTTTGAGCGCTGTGATCAAAGGTCTGTGCCTGTAACGGGCTTGGCCTTATCCTCAAATTCAGGCACTATAAAAAGATGCAGAGGTTGTCAAGGGAAGAAGAGGCACTTTTGAAACAAACCCTCATATTTTGATGCAGCACGTATGCTTGTTTAAACCACCTGCTGTCCTAAAGAAAAGACACTTCTCTGTCCTTGCTGTCCCAGACTCTCAGCCCTGGTGGCAGCCTGGCAGCAGGGGTGGCATGCCGTGGGGGTGCTCTGGGGCAGCAGCACAGCCACAGGTGGAGGGATATTGGAAACTTTTCCTTCTCTGGGACTCGGTGACGCCAAATCCATTCGCCCGCGGGGGCTGAGCCGCTCCTTTCGCTCGGCTGAATCTGCAAGCGCGCTGAAGGCTTTTTGGAGGGAGGGAGCGGAAAAATCTACATTCAGGAGTGGACTGCGGCCCTCCTGGGCTTGGCACGCTTTCCCAGTCAGCCCGGCAGAGGCAGAGCAGCCTGGGGTTTTGCCCAGAGGGAATGAAGCCCGGCGGGGCCCCCTCCTTGCCCAGCGCCATCCCGGGCTGGGCTGCGGGTGCGCGGCTGGGAAGCGGTGCCTCGGGGGAAAGAAAGAAATACCCCTCGCTGGCTTAGGGCACGGCCAAGAGCAAGCCTGCGGGGAGGGAGGCGAGAAAACAGCCTGGGAGGTCGGGAGGGAGAGGAACCGCGCCGCCTTTGGGCGTTTTTGGCAAGGTGAAACGCAGCCTTTTCGCCCACCTCCGTGCTCCGGCAGCGCGGGGAATGCAGGCACAGCTCCAGCCGCTCTCCTCTCGCCGGCGGGGCGGCCCGGGGCGAGCGGCAGCCGGGGCAAGCGGCCGGACTGCGGGGAAGTTGCCTGGTGCTCGTTTCGCAGCTCCTGGGGACCCTGCCGGGGCTCTCGGAGCGTCCGGGCACCTCCTCCCACCCTCCTGCCCCCCTTCCTTCCCTCCATCCCTCCCCGGTCGGGCTCCCCGCGGGACTCCCCAGTCTGCCAGAAGCGTCGCCCGAGCGCTTCCCCTTTTCGGGTTTTGTGGCCTTTGAGTGTCTGGGGGGTTGTTTTTTTATTATTTTTTTTCTCTCTCTCTCTCTCTTTCGGTGAGAGTGCGGCCGAGCTGGGCGAGGGGAAGGAAACTTTCTCCCCCCCTCCCCCAGGATGCTCCGGATATTTTTGAAAGGGCGGAAGAGTGAGAAAGGGAGCAGCGTCTGTAAGGGCATCTCATGCTCTTGCGAAGGTCCCCCCTGACACCTCGCTGCTGGGATTAAAGACCGGAGCTGGAGAAACTCCTCCCCTTCCCTCGGCTTCTCTCTTTCTCCCCCCCTCCTCTTGCTTCCCCCCACCCCCACCCCCCCAAATTTCCTAAGGCTATTAGGAAGAGGGGGGGAAAAAAAAGAGAGAAAAGAAAAAAGAAAATAAGGATCCTGGAGTAACTGCGGCCCGTGGGACGGTGCGGAGAGGTGGAAGAGGAGCCTCCCTCTCCAGATCCATCGCTCAGCACCACGCTTGGGTGAAGGCATGGGAAGCACTGCCATGGACAAGAAGAAAGATGCCTCCAGCAGCAGCAGCAGCAGCAGCAGGAAAAGCTCCAGCCACAAGAAACTCATGTTGCGAGTGCACATCCCCGTAAGTGGCTCTTCGCTCTTCCTCCCGTTCGGCAGCTGGCGTGGCTTAGGCATGTTTTTCTCTGCCATGGAGCGCAGCGAAAGGCAGGGAGAGGTGTTTCCTGCCGAGCTCTGCAGTTTGGGGCATGCTGGGCTGGGGGTGCCCCCTGCAACTGGCGAGTCCTCCACACCTGGGGTGGGCTGACGAGTGGGGTCTTGGCTCCCCCTGCAATGCTGGGAGCCCAGGATGCGGTGTCCGTGGCACGGAGGTGTATCCCCCTATCCCGGTTTCAGAAGTGACTCTTACTCCCTGCTGAACAAGTGCCCTGGGCTGTGGGTTTGGCTCAGTTTGTCTCACCCAGTTCCCTCTCGGACTCGGAGCACGGTATGGCTGAAGGTCTGCTCGCTCCCAAACGCTGGTCTCAACTTTCCCAGCTTTGGCTCCGGGAACTGTCCCTGCCCGTGGCTGAACCAGCGTTTAATCTGGTTCTTCCCTCTCGAGACTAATCCACTTCTGAATTTCCCAGGGCTGGGGAACCCAGAGCTCGCTCAGATTTGGATCCAAGTAGTCTGGTCACTGCTAAAAGAGCAGGGCAGTTGGATTCACAGCGGAGCAAACTAGTGAGCTGCGTAGCCTCTTCACCAGCTCTGTTCTATATATTCCACTACATAGTAACATGTAAGAAATTCTAGATACAGATACAGAATAACCACAGATCAAAAGTTTCTATTTCCAGTGAGAACTAAAATCCTGACTGGCTCCATCTTCAGAATTACATACCTTTCAAAATTTAAATTACTGGGTTTTTTTACTATTAGAATGTTCTTGTGATCCATGTAGCTATTAGTTTTCTATTCTCAGTGCTGATGTACTTTTGGTTTCAGTGCTTCTGGCAAGAAATGGCAAAGTCCTTGTATCTTCTCTGTGCCCTCTGTTGTTTTATTGCTTATTGGTCTTTGGTTTCTTTTTTTTTTGTTGTTGTTGTTGTTTTGTATGGTTTATTAGTTTGTTTTAAATCTCATTATATAAAAGTGGGAAACAGTTCTATCCGTATCTCTGCCAGGCCACCAAGGAGCAAAAAGATATTTGTGGTTCTAAGATTTTCCTTTGTTTTAGGAAAGAATAAGAAGTCAAAGCAAATTTATTAGGTGTCTCGAGTGTGTGGAATAAAATGGAGGAAAAGTACATGACTCTTCTGCAGATTTTATTTTTCTCTGGGGAGGAATGCAAGCCCAAGAGCCCAAGCCAAACTTCTGGAGCTCAGAGTGCATGCAGTCCTAGAAGAAAAGAGTCTGTTTCTGCTAACAGAAAGGGGTGTTGCCTATGTATTTGTTACAGAAGATTTTAGGCAATAAACTTTACCGTGTTGCCAGTAGTACTTCACAATAGGGATGTAAAATACCAGCAAATAAAATGTACCACACCAAAGCACCACTCCCCCTGTGCTCATTATTCCTTCCCACCCTGCCTGCAATATTGTGTCTGCCATCTCTTTCCACTGCCCCCCCACCTCTGACTCAGTCTGGCCAGAAACTCTTGTGCAGTTGGATCCCCACTGCTGCTCTCAGGAGCTGTATTTTCTGCCTGCTGAGGAGCCATAGGTAGTTTTGAATTTTACTGTGGTTGTTGCAGGATTTTACAGTGTCCACCTGGTATTTTTGGAATACCTGCTGATCAGCAGATATCTCTGACCATACCAGAACTTAAAACAATTTTCCTCCTTTTATGGTGTGAAACTAACATGAAAAAAAGTACTTAAGGAGCTCATTAGCACTAAATCATTATTGACAGAGGAATGCTAATGCTTTTTTCCTAATTTCCTGCCTAATCCATAGGCAACCTTTCTTCATGAGTTTTAACTTAATTCTGTCTTGGATGGAACATTTTTAGTAGTGAGTTATAATTTTTCATGTTCATCATCTCTTGGCTTTTGGGTATGCAGTTTGTCACCTGGGTAATGGTAGGGACTCAGAAACACAAGCCTGCAAATGCCTGATGTTGCACTGAAGTCAACAGACATTTTGTTGTTCACCCAGTTGTAATGAGATAACACCTTCCATCCTTCCTCTCCATCCTCAAAATATGACCCTTCTCTTCCATTCTGCATCATTCTAACATTCCTCAAATGGACTACTGAGCCCATGGTTTTACTCTTATTTTTAGTGGTTTTCTGTAATCTGGCAGAGTTTGAACATGGCTGTGCTATAAGAAAGAACATTTTTCACATTCTCCTTACTTGACAGAGGAATCTGCATTTGAAAAGATCTGTTTAGGCTGGGGTTTTTTCTCTTTCATAACGTTTTCTTGGCTGTTGTTTTGAAGCATCATTTCTATTATTTCAGTGGCGCCTGTCAGTGTAGCTGTAGTTGTCAAGGGAGCTTTCACCAGACTGTAATTTTTATTTTGTTCATCCTCTTCTTTGTGTTTCTGTGAGATCATGTTTATTGCTGAGACCAGTAATTCATGCTCATTTGGATCTTCAAATTAGGAACAAGAGAAGAGCTAACAAGGTCTGAGTAGGAGGGGAGAGAGGAGTCCATTCTGAAAGAGAAAGCAGTGGGACAGAGAGGTACTGTTGTGATGCAGGCTGACCTAAAACATGTTTATTTGTCATGCAGAAATGCTGATTGAAAAAATAATATATATTGTGGGGGAAAAAAAGGGGAAGGATGCAAAATACACTATAATTAGGTTAGAGGATTCTAGAATAATAGGGATTTCTGAAAAGAAAGCTGTATGCATTTCTTCTCTCTCCCACATAGTTTTATTGTTTTGGGTTTGTCTGTGACAGTGGGGACAAAACAGATCAATTTAACAAAGCAGGTTTGTGACTTGCAACACTCCAGGACATTTCTCAGGTACACCTTTCTCAAGAAAGGACAAGACATGATACAAAAAATCTGGAAACTCTATTTTCACTTTTCTGTGCTTAGTCTCTCTCAGCGCAGGTGAGTAGTGCCCTACCTGTACTTCTGGAAGTGGTGGTGGATCACTAAATTCCTGCAGGCTGGCTTTCCTCACTGCTCTCAGCTTCTGTTCAGTAGCCAAGAATAAAGTAGGAGCTACTGTATTCTGTAGCATGGCAGGGGAGTGTTTGCTGAATGGCTGGAATGATGGAACATCTTCTTGTTTGATTGTTATTTTCTTTGTTGATACACAACTGCCTCAGACTAGTAATTTAGATGGAACAGAATATAATTGCAGGAGCCTTTGTAAAGGTCATATCAACCTCTGTCTGTCCCAGGAGCACACTCAGAAGTCTTGAAATAAGAGATGCCTAAATGGAAATTTCTGGTCCAAATAGCTTTGAAAGCTGCTACAGATTTAAATAGAAACCTTTGCTTTCAAGACGCATCATAGCTGTAATATAAAGACATTAGCATTAGAAAATTCCTTTTTAAGCCATTTAGAAGTTAATGCTTGCACATTGCTTTGAACATTTTTAAAACTCTATTCTGAGATGGGATGCAATTGTCTGCTGAGTAGGAGCTCACAGCAGTGAGATCAGAATGTTCTTTTGTCATCTTGCAAAATCGATCTGTTCTAATATTAATGTTACCATTGTAGGCCACTGGTGCTGAAAAAAAAAATCTTCTGCTCTTGTTTACTTTTAATTTCATCTGGGATGGTTCAGTCAGTGCTAGCAAAGTTATGTTGTATTTACATGAGCACGACTGAGGGCAGAACCTCTCTCAAGAGCTTCGCTATGCCAGGTGCCAAGCACCTGCTGCTCCCAGCAGGTGGGAATTGCAGGCGCTTGGCACCTCCTTGGATTTTTCCCAAATACATCACAAGGTGACTTTTGATTCCAAAGAACAAAGAAGTTTTTTTCACAATAAGCACAAAAATAACATCTGTGAATGAATATCAAAACACCTTTCAGTTCAGTGAGGTGGCTCTTGCCTCTGGTACTTCAGCCCTGACAGCAGAGTTGGTGCAGTAGAAGGATGTGCTTGGAGATCAGGGTTCTTTATTTTCCATGCCACACAAAGAAACATCTCTGCACAGTTTCTCCCTTTTCTTTGTCAACCTCTGTGATTTTGGAGACTCCTCAATGTCAAAATTTATTGCTGTTTCCAGGCTTGGTGTTATGGGGGGATGCCAGGCTGAGCATCAGATGGGTTAAATATTTCTAACCCGATAGATGACAATGATGTTCTGACAGCTACTGTTGGCTCAGGCTCTGCCCCTCCATCTTGCTTTCCACATTTGCAAAGTCATTAGTGGCTGCATGCCTAATAAATCACTGTGAAATTATTTTGTTCTGTCACAGTTTTTGCAGGGTGCCTCTTGTCTCCCAGTAATTACAGGGTGGGCTGATAAGAACAGCACTTCAGTCTAGGAGTCGCTTTAGGAAGCTGCAGGTGGGAAATAATCCAGTGAATTCTTTCAAAGGTGAAAAGAAATCAGCTTCCAGTGTGTTCTAAGAATGAAAGAAATGTTTGTTTTCTTGAGAAAAGGAGGTGAAGGGAGAAAGAGACAGAGAAAAGAGAAATGTTTCCCTAAAATTAAATCACAACTGTTCTCCCTCTTGCTCTCCCAGGGCAGGCTCTGAGTTGTCCTGAGCCTCTGTGG
This sequence comes from Fringilla coelebs, assembly GCF_963513975.1. Taxonomy (NCBI): domain Eukaryota; kingdom Metazoa; phylum Chordata; class Aves; order Passeriformes; family Fringillidae; genus Fringilla; species Fringilla coelebs. The sequence goes on from NC_140028.1 coordinate 146,854,095, forward strand.
CCTTGAAGTTTAAATTTGGATTCCTCCCTCAAGAGCTGATATATTAAGACAGGAAAGGACAAGAAGTATTTGCTCAGGAGTGTTGAGATGGTACTTTGAATTATCTGAAGGATAAAAGAAAGGATTCATGTTTACAATCATAATAGCTGCTGCTGCAATTAAGGAAGCATTAGTCTTTTTGTTTCTAAAGCATAACAGAAACAGACCATCAGTATATAAAAATGTGCTGTGTCTTACAAAATATTACTTTTCCTGGTTTGAGATTCTGCTCCTAAAGGATTTCACTCAACCTCCTTTATTTATACCTGAGCCTGTGAGGACTGTGGGTTCAGAGGAATATGAATTTCCTTGGAGAAATAAGTAATGAATGTGGAAGGACCTCACAGAAATGTGGATGGTGAGACTTTTGGGCTCAGGGAAATTTACACTGTGCTTGTATTGGGAATTAGTGGAACAGAAGAAAAGTCATGCTCCAGAGGGATCAGGAGTAAAGTGAGGGGTAGTGATCTCCACCTAGGAGGTTCCAGCTCCTGTTCACAGACCCACAAGGTTTTAGCTTATGCTCAACACATTAAATTCAAGGGAGCTACTCAGATGTGACTGAAGCCAGAATTGAACCCTCATTTTGTTGATGATGTATGGACAGTCATGGAAGTAGGTTGGTGTGCCCAGGTGCTGGCTTGGCAGAACTAATGGGAGGAGAAAGGAGGCAAAACATTGGTTTCCAAAACTGTGGACATTTATGTTGAGTGAAGTAAGACATGTAATTCTCATCTCTTTGAAGAAAAGAGGAATTTCTGTCAAAAGGCATTCCATGCACAGGGAATAATGAAAGAGCAGAGTTGGTTACAGGAGAAATGAAGCATCAAGGAAGACATCAACAGCAGACAAAAGATGCCATAATGTGGGCAATTTTACCCTAGACTGATCACCAGGCTTTGGGAATTGGCTCCAGGGTCTGATCTGGTTGCAGGGGGCTGCTGTCTCAATTTTGTACTCTTGTTTGCACTGTAAACACACTGGAGAAAGTGTTGCAGTCTCACAAACAGGGAGAACTGGGGCTAAAAGGCTAGAGGCTAAAAGGAAAAGATTTCAGTCTTGAATGGAGTGTGTTTTTTCTCCTGAGAAGGAAAACTTATGTACACACCTGAATACATGATGCCATCGTTAAACATAAAATATTATTGTTGGTGTGGTGATACAGTGCTGTACTGCTACTAAACTATTTCTCATACCAGAAGTGAGCTGAAACACCAATGTATGTTAGATATGCAGAATGATTTTTGTGTTTATTCTTTATGTAGTTGTAGAAACTGGAGTATAATGCTTCAGTTTAGTGTTTGTTTCTATAATACTGTCTCTCTCAAGTTGCTTGCATATGAAACCTTTAAAGCATGAAAGCATTATTTACACAGTAGAGAACAGAAATATAACCCCATACTCCAGCTTTTGACATTGAGGATTCAAAGAATGGTTTATAACATCCTACAAATTTTCATAAAATTTAGCTTGACAGTAAATTACATTATGTAGGCGTGACCCAGAGGGATGCAGAGCAAATGCATTGCAGTGTGAGTTTCACGGTTGTCATTCATTTCCCACACCGTGACTCCTCAGACCTTATGGTCATTATTGCAAAGGGTGCCTGTGACCTTCTGCTCCAAAAACAGAACCTATGTCATAAGCTGAAGACTTAATCTATTTTTGTGACCAGGGTGAGAGAGCTATGTGCCTTTTTTAAGCTGCTGGAGAACATGCTTACACATCTGGGGATTCATTAGGAGGAAGTGTGTGCATTATAAGCATTGTCTGCCGTGTTATGAAGCCTTTGTCATCATTTATGTACAACAGCCATTCTGCAATTTTCAGTCAAATTTCCATGTCAGGAATGCTAATGGAACAATGAAAATAAGAAAATACTCTGCTTTTGCAAGCTGAAGAAAACAAACCTCTCTGAGTGGTTGGAGTGCTTCCTGACAACATGACAAAACACAGGACTTTCCTGCTCAGTTGTGGACTTACCACGAGTTTTTTATGAATGAATGAAGTTTGGGTCTGGTTTGTGGAAGGTACATTCATGTTGATTCCTTTAGAAGAGGTTGGAAAAGTGGTTTTAGTGGAATTGGAGAAATCAGTACTTGGTGAGCTAGATTAGGGGTAAAATCTGAGTTCAAGCACGAAGAAACTTTTTGGTGAAGACAAGTTTTCCATAGATATGGGATAGTTTTAGGAATGTAGTGGACTGAAGAGGTGCCATAAGCATTGTCTGTTGCCTGTCTAGTGGAAGAAATGGATTGTTACCTGCTTGCCACTTATTTTGAAGGGGCTCTACAAGGAAATCTGAAAAGAGGAGTTGTGTAGATGTTGCTCAAGTGCGTCACAATGACTCTATTAAGGCTACCTAGCCCTAATCCTTGACAAATTTCCTCTGATACAGAACTGTTCTATGCCTTTAAGTAGGTGTGCATATAATGTGTTTGCTAGGCCTGTGCTGCTTTGCTTTTGGCCATGTAGCCTTCAAAAGGTGTAAGTACAAACAAGTGTTTTTACAGAATCATGAAATTGTTGAGGTTGGAAGAGAGAGGTCTGGAGGTTGTCTAGTCCAGGTGTTAAGGCTGACCCAGTGGTCAACTGGAACAAGTTGCTCAGGACTGCGCCCCATCAGATTTTGAATTTCCCCAAAGATGGAAACTCCCCAGTTTCACTGCTCTGGCAGAGCATATTTGAGCAAGTGAAAGTTCCTGGAAATAGTCTATTGTTCAGCCACTCCACAGGCACATGGAATTGAACTCCACAGTTGGTTGGATCTTGTTCCAAAAGCATAGAGCCAGTCTGAGCAGTGAAATTGAATTTGGCTAGAAGGAGTGTAGAGACTTCTGGGAAAAGGATTCTCTGAGATTATATCAAAACTGGAGGCACAATAGTCTCAAAAAGACTTGACAAAGGAAGGAAGAGTAAGGAAGAGGTAAAAAAAGGTGCTTAGTCAGTGCTACCATGCTGTGTATGAGTTTGCCAGCTTCTCAGTAGATCACTGCATCTTCTGGAATGTGGTTTTCATCATGTGTTGTCATTCCTTTAGCATAAATTCATTAGAAGGGGATTTGCTGTTACTGAGTATTAATCATGTGTTGGAAGTGTGATCTAAAGCAAGAAGCATGAGGAAAGACAGTTCAAGGATAAATCCTCAGCAATCTGAGTCTCTATCTGCTGTATGGCCTGAGGGCAGAGGAGGTGTAAGCTGTGCATTGATGAATGGCTGAGGCATGAGGCCCACAAAAAATGAACTTTTAAAGTGTCAGTGTGCCACACTGAAACACCAAAACAGCTTGTGAGATCTTCTTTCCATCCATGACTGAATTCTCTTAGATGTCTGTACATACATTAGTAAAGACAAACTCTCTGAAGAATTTAAAGCCTTGACAAATTGTAGTGGCTGGAGGAGGTGTGAAGAAACAACTTCATCCCTGTAGTGCTGATATTCAAGGAGATGGCTGGAATTAAAGCAACTTTTCTCATCTTGTATAGGAATGTGACAGTTGTACTCCTGAAGTTTTCAGACCCAGTTCTCTTACCTTAACCATAAGCCAAACCTCCTTGCTATGGTATTTGTTCCATAAGGATCCATGTACAAGCTCAACCTGAGTCAGATCCGTGTATAACATTAACCTAAGACAGCAGTCATGGGAAGTAGCTTTCCTTTTTCTTTTTGAAAATATGTGTGAAGTGAAAGGATTCCAGCCTAATGTCTACAGGCAGTCATGCCAGGTATTAAAATAACACTATTAGGACTTTTGGCAGCCTGATCAGGAAGACCAAGGATTGAGGATATTAGATAAATTAAAGGAGACTATTTTAATTTCCAGCATCAAAAGTGGTACCAATGAGTGTGCCTAATTATCACATCCTCCATGTGGTTCGTGTGGTTGTTGAAAGCTGTGCAATGTTGCTCTTTTATTTTCTGTATAGCTGGTGGCAGATCAGTTGTCGAATTCTTGAAACAAGGCATCTACAGTATTTCCACATGTAGTCCATCTACATTGTCAAGAAAATGGAGTTTGGGTACATATAAAACAGCTCTTTACCAGCCATGTTCAATCTACATCTGTCTCCAAAGAGTTTGCAGGCATTCTTCCTCCTTTCCTGAATTCCACTGGCTTATCCTTCCAGTTGCTGGAGCTGAGCATTCTCTAATGCTGCTGCTGGTTAGAGCAGGAAAGAGAATTACCAGCATGGTCTCAACACCATTCTTTGATACTGCTTCCACTAGTCCTAGATCAACTCTACATTTTTATGGGAAAATGGGGAAATTCTGCCATTTGAAAAGTTGAGCTAACATTATTCTTAAACATAAAATTTGGAGCCTGAAAAAATGGGAGGTAGAAGATGTTATTCAGCTGTTTCCTTTGCTCTTTATTTAGTGACTCAATATTCAAGGTAAATGCTAATTTAAGAGACTTCTTTTAGTTGGATGATGATTAATTATACATTTTCTTTATATTTTTATGTGTTTTAGGATGACTCTACATGCTTTAAGCTGTGCAGAGGCAGGAAAGTACATGTCAGCATTTTTTCTTTATAAAGTAAATCCAGTCATTCAAAAAGTGCAATTACTTGAATTCCTTTTTTTCTGTGTTGCACTAAGAGTTCTGGCTCTTTTCACTGCTGCAGATCTGTGGACATGTCATCAATTGGCATTTAAAAGTTGCTGTTAATGCAACTCTTCTGATTTTCAGCTGTAAAACACTGGAGTCAGTAAAAGAGGAAGTGTCTTACTTAACCATGCACAGGATTGGGCTCATCTCCATTACTTAGTCAGACAAAACTGTTCTTCACCCAGTATTCCTCAGTTGTCCTGGTGGACCTCAAGCATTTACCAAGGCAAGGGAAGCTGCTGTTCCCCAGCTGGATTTCCCAACAGACTGTGTGCATCCTCCCATCCTCCTGCAATGCTGAACAAAGCCTTACAATGCATTCCTACTTAGCCAATCTGTTTCATTTTCATGGTCAGATAAAACCGGTAGAAGCTTGGTCAGCCTTGGTAACTCACTCACTCTGATGCCCATCTGTCTGTAGTCTCAGGTTCAAAAATCTCCTAGCAGATGACTCAAGTTTACTTAAAATGCCATTCACAGGATTAAACCTTGAGAAAAGAAAATAGGTGCTAAGAAGGGTAGTAGCTCAAAGAGATGTGAGTTTCAAAGGAATCTTAGGTTCTTCTACAGTATTTGAAGATCCTGCCAGTCCATTTGCCTCAGGATATCCTTAATTACATTTGCAAATTAAGCTTTACATCTTTCAAACATTCAAGATGCCATTCTTCCCTCTTTGCTATTTATACCTGCATTACAAACAAGCTACTTTCCTACTTTTCCACTTCCAGTAACATTCTCTTGTGCCTGATAGCTAAAATGGAAAAAACAAACAGACAAACAAAAAATACAACAAAAACAAAACACCAAAAAACCCTAAACAAATCAGAAATTGGCTTTTAGTTCAATGGAACAGAGATTGAAAGTAATACTAGGAAGTAATTTTGGAAGAGATAAATAGCAGCTGCTCTCCTGATGATAAAGACTGAAACTAATACTGATGCTTGGTGCATTGCAATCTGTTGTGACACATAATAAAGTCAGTGTATGTTTGTCTTATGTTTGACTGAGAGGACCAAGTATTACATGTGATAAAGACTTCAGAAAGAAATTTCTTTTCAATGTAACTTGAGAAAAGGCTGTGATAGTTTAAAATTGTCAGAGGATTTTTTGTTTATATATTTTTTACCTGGGTAAAATTCCAAGGTTTTGTGAGCTACTGTAGGCATTTAATATGTTCAGACTCTCTGTGGGTAGTTATTTCAAATTTGTTTCAAATATAAATGTTTAAAAATTTAAAAAATATATTTCACTGCCATAACCCACATAAACCTTTTTGTCAGCATGTTTATGAAGCAGATTTGGGTTGAAGTAACCAAGGAAGAGGCACACATGTAAAGGCAAAGGATGTAAGATCAATGGCATTGATCACTATATGCACTTTAATGGGTGAGAGTTGGGACACACAGGCTGAAATCTGGGGACATATGTCTGGGGATTGATCACCTTCTCTTGGAGGAATGGTAAAATCAAAGTTCTTGAGCAACAATATGAGGGAAGATATTAACTAATGCACTCTATATATTTCTGAAAGTTCATTTTCAGAGGGCAGTAGGTTCCTTTGTTTGTGTTTTATGGTCTTGAATGTTCTATGTATCTGACTAGGTTAATTTAAAAAAACAGGTAAGGAACATGACCATACTGACCATGTGGAGTTCAACAGGAGAAAGTTCTGGATTCTGCCCCTTGGATGGGGCAGCCCTGGATGTACAGGATGAGAGGCTGGAAAGCAGTGCCACAGAAAGGGACCTGGGGCTCCTGGTCAATGGCAAGCTGAATATGATCAGCAGTGCCCTGGAGCCAGGAGGGCAACAGAGTCATGGGGGCATCAGCATTGCCAGCTGGGCAGGGAGGGATTGTCCCCCTCTGCTCTGGGCTGGGGCAGCCTCACCTCGAGTCCTGGGGACAGTTTTGGGAGCCACATGACAAGAAAGCCATTAAAGCCTTAGAGGCCATCCAAAGGAAGGCAATGAAGATGATGAAGGAGCCTTGAGGAGAAGCTGTGTGAGGAGTGGATGGGGCACTTGGTCTGGAGCCTGGAGGAGACTGAGGGGAGAGCTCACTGCAGTTACAGCTGCCTGGTGAGGGGAAGAGGAGGGGCAGGCACTGATCTCTGCTCTGGGTGACAGTGACAGAACCCGAGGGAATGGCCTGAAGTTGTGGCAGGGGAGGTTTAGGTTGGATATCAGAAAAAGGTTCTTCACCCGTGTGGTGGTTGGGCTGCCCAGGGCAGTGGTCACAGCACCAGCCTGATAGAGCTCAAGAAGTGCTTGGACAATGCTCCTGTTCACATGAGGTGACTTTTGGGGATGGTCCTGCACAGGGCCAGGAGCTGGGCTTGATGATCCTTGTGGGTCCCTTCCAACTCAGCATACTTTGTGATTCTGTGATGAGCAGAGCCTGTGTGTTTGGAGGGGAGCTGCCCTGTCTGCAGCTGTTTGCTCTAAACTGAATACATCCAGTGTGTATAGATGAGCAGGCAAATTGCTCATGTTGCAGAGGAATGAGCTGTGATGGAAAATACAATAGATATTTAATTATTTCAGGGGAAAACCCCATGTTAGGAATATCCTGTGTTTTCATGTCACAAAACAAACAGAGCAATGAGCCTGACCTTTAGGCTGTTTTGATTTCTGGTGGTTTTTGGTTTACAAGATTTAAGTAATTTAAAGTTCAATCACCTGGGCTACTGTGCTAAGGGATTAACACATAGTGACTTGCATCTTACTGTGCCAGATGTAACCAGGACTAACTTTTCCCTTGCTTCTGTCTGCTTCCCTGCATACAGCCATTGCTGTAGAAGGCCTCCAAGTCATGTCATGTCAAATAATGCATGGTCTTCAGAGCTCACTGGGGGAGAGAAAAGTCTGGGAACAATGTGAGCAGGCACAGCCAGGCATTTCCACTAATTGTTGATGTGGACGATGGAACACAAAAGCAGAATAAGGGAGGGGGGAATGGAAATGTGTCTTGGTGTGGAAACAACTGTGTAAAAACAAATATGCCTGGACTTGCTTTTTGGGAATGTAAATGTAGCACAGGAGAACTCCCACGACAGGAATCTTCTGCTTTAATCTGCCCCTGCCAGATAATTTTAGAAGGTGTCTTTTTTTATTTATGTACTTCTAGAGACTCTTTTGGCTATTGGGGGTTGTGGACTTCAGCAATTTCAAATTGTAACAGGTAGTTGCATTTTACTGCTGAGCTAGCTTTAAATTATCTGTTACTTTTTGTTTCTGGTTATTTGATATTGCCTTAATATTGGAAATTGAAAACTTTAATTACTTAATTGCTAATGTAACATGGAAGTGGTGTTTCAAAATATATCCTGGTGTAGTTAAATATCTGACTCCCTTCCATACTGTGTACTCTAATTCAAAGCAATGTGGAGTGATTTCCAGATCAACTGTATAAAATAAGTAAAATAAAATGTCATATTTGGTTTGGGGGGGGGGGGGGATTATCCATAATAGCAAAATAGAATTTCCTCTTGAGAACTGCCATGCAGAAAATACCTATAATGCAATTTCCTTAAACTTAGAAAGACAACAGGTAAAGACAGTAATGAAGACATGACCATTTGGTAGGATGAGCCTGAAAATGGCACATTTACCCTATAGAATGGGAGCTATATGGAATTAACTGAAAATGAAGTTAGTAAATTTAGTGAGATTCATAAAGTAAAATTGGTAGGTTTCTGCTTCAACACAGTGGAAATTTTTGTACACAGGTAAGCCACCAACCCATGCTGGGCTTCCTCATCCCCTTGAGATGGAAAGGTTTTTTTACATCAAGGAAGCAGAAAACACGAGTGATGCACAGGGCACTTGCATGTTCACCTGTGCCTGAAGGATCATCCTACCTGCACTGAAAAGCAGATATTTCTGCAGTGAGATGCAACAGCTGCAATTAGGAATCAGCACCATGCAACACAACTGGTGTAAATCCAAATGCTTACTTTGTCCATTTCCTAAATGAATTGCAAATGCCTGAATGAGCTGAAAACCATTATGGAGGCAAGAGGAAAGGGAATAGCCATTGAAACCACCAATTTGTTGATTATATAATGGATCTGTCATTAGTAACTTGATCATGCCAACTCAATTGCTTTTTTTCCAAGACAGATACTTGTTCTTACCAGGACTGATTGAAAAGCACTCTGATTGTGCCAAAGTGTGCTTTAAATGGAAAGAGGGAGATGGAAAACTATTTAACAGTAGAAATATGATTGCTGATAGCATTGCAGAAAAGTGACAAAGCAGAAAGATAGCAGGGTTTTATCCAAGCAGTTAGACTGATCCCTTTTTAGTTAAAAATAAACTCAGTGCTGTGAAAGTTATCACAAGGCAGCTGTAAAGACTGATCATGGGTCAGAGTGAAAATTGAGTTCATTCCATGAAATTCATCACAACAGTTCATTGTGGCATTTCTATTTTGACAGGCAGGATTGGCCTCCCAGCAATTACCATTGAAAATATTTACCATTGTAGTGTGGAAATCTGACTTCCTGGCACGGGGCTGGGAACTTCATTTCACAGTAATCTCCTGAACATCTTTGCTGACTAAGGCTGATTCTGAGCAGGTTGCCAAAAGATCTCAGTGTCTCTACCTTCTTCCCAATCTTCCAGTTTTTACATCAGATTTGTCTTTATTATGTGTTCCAGTTTTTGTAATCCTGTGATTTCCAACAGCCACTGTAACCTCCGCACAAGTAGTATTCTTTATTTAAACTTATTCGTCGCGCAGGTGACGACACATTGAGACAGATTGTCCAGAGAGGAAGTGGAGTCTCCCTTGCTGGAGATGTTCCAGAATGGTCTGGACATAATTCTGTGCATGTGCTCTGGGATGACCCTGCTTGAGCAGGGGAGCTGGACCAGATGTCCCTCTGTGGTACCTTCCAATCTGACCTGTTCTGTGATTCTGTGAATATGCCCTGAGCTGTATCCCCTGAGCCAAAAGCAGTAGCTGCTACTTCTAGAGTTGCCAAAACCTACTACAAAATATGAAGAACAAAAATCAGGCTCACAGAATTACATATTGGGTCTTTATGGAAACAACTTTTAGATTTGTTTACATTCCTGAGACGTGGGTAAACTTTAGCGGGTGAATATCTTGTTTTTCAGAATTTTGGTGTCTTTACTCACAGCTGGGGTACTTAATGCTAATTTATGCCACAAGGTTCCTGCTATTTCATGGAGGATTCCCACAGTTAGCATTTATGGGGATTTAAAAATTATTTTATATGGCTAAGATAACGTGCAGTGCAGAACACAGAGCATCTTCCTCTGATGGAGGAAGATTTTTGAGCAGGTTTCTGAGCTGCTCACCACTAGATCTGCTGAGTCTGGTGTTACTTGCCTTAGCAGGAAGTGAATTTTCTCTGTCTCTGGAGCTTCTGTGGACAGTAGGGCTGGAACTGGAGAAGCTCTTTCTGCATGGAATGGAAGTGTTAGGATTTCATTATGGCTCTGTGCAGCTTAGAGGGATGGGAGAAGGAACCACCTAAAGCTTGTGAGTGTATAAAGTGAGAATGAGCAAAATATGATGTACCAGAAACATCTCATGAACGGATACCAAAATATCAGTATTTTTGGTTTTGATTTTGCAATAATTCCATTTGACAAACAACCAGGTTTCTTCTAGTTGTTCTGCTGAGACCTTTCTCTCCTTGCAGAAAAATTTTACAGCTCTGCTTACCACAAGTCTTACCACATGTGAGAGGATTGTGCAAAGTGTCTGATATAAGACAGCTGTGATGGAGATGGGGGAGTGAAACCAGGGTACAGTGGTAATGTTTATGGCTAATGCTATATTGCATCCTCTCTGCTGTTCTGACTCTGTTCCAGCTTTAATTCTGTAGCTGTGGTCTAAAATGGGGAGGCAGGTAAGAGGCTGAACCCACTGTGAGCCAGGAAACCTAAAATATCTCTTTTACTTTTGGCCAGCTGCCCAGACCAAAATAAATGCATTCAGCCTTTCTCTTTCACATCCCCATTGTAGAGACAAAATACAAAAAGGCCAAACAGAAATCTGACAGACCATATTTTGTTTATATGGAGGCTGGGTAACTATATGAGATGAAGAGACAGTTATCAAGCTAAGTCCTGTACTTTATATGGATTTATAACAGCCATTTAAATAAAGTATGCCTTGTGCTCAGGCTGAGAATTTGTAAATTCAAACTGTTTTATGCATGTTTCCATAATATATGAGGGGGTTTTATGTGTAGTACATATACTTGCCGAGATGTTTTTGTCATTGGAATGATCATGGTGATTTAGTTAATGTTGTTTTCTTTCCTAAGCATCATCTCAGCATTTATCACAATTTCATTAACAGGAAAAAACCCTTCTTTTATCTGTCCTAATTTGTACATAAGGCCAGTTTGAGGGAAAGGTTGACTTTTCTGAGAAGCTTCTAGAAGTTCCAAGAAAGGTTTATTTCCATCTGGTTATTTCCACCTGGCAATTAATTAAAAATAGGCCTTAAAGCTTCCTATTTTCCTTTCTAGGATATTCAGTTTCTCAGGCTTTTCAGCCTGGCTATGGGTCTGATGGTGTATTACTTTACAGAACTGCTCTGTAGTCACAGAAAAAGATCTGTGACACCAGTGTAGGGACAGGACTTTCCCCTGATGGCTGGAGCTGGAATTCTTGGTCTGGCACATTGGCTGGGCTTCACAGGAAGTTTATAGCTTTGGGAAGGAAATTTTATTATATGTTCTGGCATAAGCCTTAACATTTTTCTTGCTCTTTTTATTGTTGGGAAATTGCATGTAAAGCAACTGCAACTGGTGCAAGATATTTCTGTATTTTATGTATAACTTCAAAGCAAAGTGAGGCCAAATGTTTATCTCAGCTAAGTCTTTTCCAAGTACATGTATTCATTAAACTGACCATAGAAATTCAGTCAAACATAAGCTCAGCTATGGCTGGTAATTCATTAACAGATTCATCTAAAACTTTGTCCAAAGCTTTAGTTTCTGAATCAGGTCATGAACATGTCATTTCCTCACCAGTCCAAAAATACACAGTCAATTTGGTGGTTAAACTGAGTTTAGCCAGACTGAGCAACAGCACAGCCTCCTAACCACAAGCTTGCTTAGTCTTGGATCCAGCTGTGCTTCTCCTTCCATGTGGCAGGGCTGAGGAAGAAGAGCATATCCCTGAAGTGTGAACATGGCAGTCTTGACCCTCACACCCTGATGGCTTTGTTCTTCATCTTGAAGGGAGTGTGTAGCCCAAACCAAGCTGTCACTCCACTGACCTTTGGGTGGTTCATTACTTGGCTGGGAACAGAGTGTTTGGAGTGAACTCTGGAGCTGATACAAACTTTTGCATATGAAAAGCCCTGAAGTGCTTTAGGAGTTATGTTTTGTCATACATGACTGACATATAGATAGCTATCTTAGATATCTGGGGCAGTGATCACTAAATGCTTGCTGGTGTTTAGCAGTGCTAGGAACATTTATGCTGGAATTCAAGGAAGTTACTTCATCTGGACTATATGATGGGGAGGACTTTGCAAAAAAATGCCAAGTGGGGAACAGAGTTTAGAGTAAATGTTCTTTTTCTGAAGGAAACTGTTGTGAGATCCTGAATGAACAAAAAAGTCTATTTCTCTGTGTCTGGAGAAAACATGGTTTTGTTCATTCCATGTAAACTCAATTTCCTCTGTAGCACTTTGCCTGCCTGTACTGGCCCTGGCTTGTTTCCTGGTGAACCCAGTAACATCAGTGCCCTAACAAATCTGGATCAGGAATGTAAAGAATCACCAGTCACTGAACTGTCAATTCTTGGACACATGCAAGATCCTGATTTCCCCCAGTCTCATCTTGTTATCCATATGGTGTTCAGTTTATCCTCTTGCAACTCTTATCAAACAACTGTGCCTTCTAATATCAACCTCCTGTGCACTCAAGGTTTCACTTACACCTGAAACACAGGGAGACCTGCTTTATTTGCTCTCACCAAAGAAGTGGACTCTTGGAGGATATCCAGGTTTTTATTGAACAAGTATTTGATCCAAGCATTTCTTTTAAAACTCTCCTCGAAAGAAAGCCTGGGGAAGAGCCAACATAATAACCCTAATGCACTGCCCCCATCCATGTCCTTCCTTCTGCAAATTTCTAAATGTTTAGGAGAAATGGTTGATTTAATGTTGCCCTGGAAGTATCATTATTTCTGATGTGAAGCTTGGAAAGAAAAAATTGAAGTAACTTGCCCAAGACTGTAGCATGCTGGAAAGTAGAGCTCAGTGGTTTCCTAGTCTTATGTGTAAGCTACAATCCCATCATGCTCAAAGCCAGACCACTGTAGGTAATTCAGCACTGCAGATGTCTTGGCCCACTCCACTCCTGATTCTGCACTGTGTGGAGCTTTCCCTATATAAAATCATCTATAACATGGCTCCCTTTGGCCTCAGGACTTTACCTGGGATGAGGTCTGCTGCCAGACTTCTGTGTCAGTACATTTACTGCCTTCAGTTGTGGATGAAGCCAATTTGACTCACTTGAAGCAAAATCAAAGAGGACCATGAGCCTATGGCTGCCCATAAAACCTCTCTTCCCTGCCATTCACTGTTGTTAGGGCTGATGGAAATGAGCCAGTGTTAAATAAGGGTGGGAAAGCATCGCCCTGCCTTAAACTGAGTACAGCTGCACTTTTGTTACTCCAGTTATATGCAAGGGCAAGCAGTGTTTTGGCATGCTTTGGGCTCCTAAAAGCACTGCTGGGGCAGCAGAGGAAGTGACTCCCACTATTTTAAAAGGCAGGTCACCAGAGTCCCAAAGTTGCAGCAGCTGAAGCCTCTGGAGAGCCATGTGTTCCCTGAGCCCTGGGGAGAGCTGAGGAGGAGCCTGTGCTGCCAAGGGAACTCACCGTGGGAACTGTGCTTGGAACCTGCAAGGATGGTGACAAACCCATCCAGAACTCCCCAATGAGGGCCTGATTTTTCTAATTGGGATAAAAGAAATCAGCCAGGTGGCTCAGGTAAAAGTCGGGACTGTGGTGGTGGCTGGTCAAATGCTGGAAATTCCAGTGCTGTGCATTTCTAGGTGGCCTTTCCCATCCATTTTCAGGAAGTTGGTTTTTTTTTTTTTTTTCTTTTCTTTCTCTGTCCTTGTTTACTTGTAATTTCACTTTTAAAGCTCTTCCTTCCTCTTTCTGGGCTGCTCTTTCAAATCTGTTAGCAAGAAATTTCTTTCACATTCACAGAAACAGTGTTTGCTTGCTTGTTTGTTTTCCCAGGCTGTTCAGTAGGCTACAAAGATAATTTCTGCTTGTTGATTAGTTTACATAGGTAAGATCCTCTTGTTTTCCATTTGGAGTCATTATACAACCTCTTCATCAAAACTTGGGACATTTGAAACTCTTAAATAAGCAGATGGCACATTTTTATGAGCAGTATCCCATGTTATGTATATGTGTAGGTGGGTGTGCCTGCACACACCCATATTTCCATGTGTATTTTTTGCATATAATCCTTGGGGCACATCTGATCTGAGGCTTTTGAGAAGCACCAGAACCATGGCATCAGGGAACAAGGATTTCTTCTGAGACATCTGGTATGTTTTGGTGCAGGTGTAGCCAAAGAAGATGGTTATCACACTCTGAATGTGGAAAAGGTAACATTCTGACATAGAATGTAGCCACAGGTTGTGTACCAGACTCTTTCTAGATTTGGAAAACAGTTCAGAATGAACCTTTCTGAATCTTCATATATTTTTATGCTGATCTCACATTATACCTAGAATGACTCCTTTCCTGTGTCTGTAGCCCTTCCTCATCTTTCAGTCATTAGGCATCAGAGCTGATTTTCTTCTGGAGATCAGTCAGTTATTGGGTCTCAACAGGAGGATCAGAGTTTCTTGAGTCTAGAAAAAAAATGCTAGAAATAATTATTTATTTCCCTTCTTGCTCTAGGGGTTACATAAAGCAAGAAGGAGCCTCCTTTAACTTGCTACCTCCTGAATGAAAACCCTTTAGGCAGTGCCATCATATCTTCCCTGCAATTAACTCCATCAGTTTGCAAAGTGGTGCTGTTTCTTGCTCTCATTAGAGCTTTCCTCCAGAATGTCCCTGTTCCTAATTTCCAACCTCAATTTATGCACAATAATTTCCCATTTTCTAATTGTACCCACAAAGTGTCCTTTTTCTCTTCTCCCTTGTTGATGTTTATGCACCTCATGTAACTGAGAAGAAGGATCACACACACTATCAGCTGTCAGCTGCAGAACCCAGAGAGCCCCAAGCTGCTTCAGTCACGTCCCACAAGAGAGAATCTCTGCTCCTCTCACCACCAAAACAACCTGCTAATGCACCTGTTACCAGCTGAATTAATTTTCCCTGAGCAGATGACCAGAACTGCACACATTATTCCAGATGAGCTTTCACACTGCTTATATATATCAATATGGGATTAAAGCTTTTTATCTGTTCTGGAGGCCTCCTGATGCCTCTTCTGATCTGTGCTTTATCCATGGCAACATTACCATGACAGCTCCCAGGTAACCTTTTGAGACAGGTGCACTTCAGTTTGTCTCTATCCAGCTGTGGAGTGCTCAAGTTTTAGACAAAATGATAGTCCATGAATACATAAATGAGGGATTAAGGACTAAACTAAAATAATTAAATTAAATTGATTGAATTGACCTGATTTCTGATCCTCTGCTTGTTCAGATTATCCAGTCCTTTTCATGAGAGATCCTCCTGTTTCTCTTAGGGAGAGAGCCCAGTATCTTGGGATCATCACCAAGGTGTCTGGCTTAGCCTAACACACTGCTGTTGTTTACCCAGGTTTCAGGAAGTTGTTTCATGGAAAGATCATTGCTTCTCTTTCCACTGGGGACTTGAAATTCCTTGTTGTCCTCCAAGATGCCCAGGATACCAGCAAGAGAGAGCACAAGAGACTTCCCCTCTTTCTCAACATTGTTTGCTGGCACTTGAGTGGCAAAGAAAAACAGCAAGAGGGAACAAGGGTTTTCTGGGTGCAAACTAAATCATGGCAGAGTTTAGTCAGAAATTGAGATGTCTCCCACAGCTGTCTGGTTTGTTGCTAGGCCAAAGTTGGGCAGAGTCTCACAGAGATGGCATACGACAGACCAGGTGACCCTACCAGTTTTCATTGTCATAGTGACAGATCTTTGTGATTCCATATTATATTTTTTTTTAATTTTACAAATAATATATTTTTCTAAATTTTCCTTTTTTATCTTAATTTTAGCTAAAACTTAGCTTGAAAAAATTTATACCATAATGGAACACCTGTCATTTTTGTTGAATTACAGCCCATTAAGACAGGAGTTGTTTTCTAAATATTTGTGTAGCTACAGGTTTTATAGCCTATAGACCTCTTGCTTCAGAATTGTGAATGAAAATAGATCAGTTTTGTGCAGGAAGGCAAAATAATTACCTTACCAAGTTGTTAAGATGATATTAACAGCTTTACATGATTAGTTAGGACTACATTTGTCCTCCTTGCAGCAGTAGTAGCTGTCTAGAGCTTTAAATTTACAGCAGCGAGAGTGACTAGAGCAAGTAGAGGGAGTAGATGTTGGGTGGTTTGACTAAAACAACATAACCTTTGAAGCTAAACCTGCTTACACTTTTTCTCCCCCTGTTCAGGCTAACCTGCTTTCCACATTTTTTTAATTGATGGGTGCATACTTTTTAAAATTAACTGAGATCATGTAAAGTAGAAGTTGCTGGGATTCTTTTTCAGGGTTTTCTTCAGCTGTCTCGAGAGGCTGACAATGCTTGGAATGATTTTTAAAGTTTTGTTTCCTTTTTTTTTTTTTAATGCTGCACTTTATATTTTTTATTCCCTGTTTCCCAGACCTATCCCCTTACTTTTTTTAAATTTTATTTTTCCTATCTCTTTTCTAAGGTCTCTTTGAAGGGTGTGAGCTGTCCTTTTTAAGTGGTGATATTCAAGGGAAATAAAAGGTTAATACAAGATCTGGGCAAATAATGATTCATTTCCAACAGTGCTACCAGCAGAATTGGCTTTCAGCTGCATTGTGTGCTGAAAACTGATGACTTACAATTGGCTAAAGCTGACAGTGGGGCTGGAACAGCTGTGGTACAGCAGGGCAGCAGAAACTTGCAGAAACAACTGGATTTGTTAAAGCTGAAAAAGAATGTCATTTTCATCCCCTCTTGTGTAAGTAGGTGCTCTGAAGGTTTTCTTGTGCTGTTAAATACCTGCTGAGGAACAGCAGGATTTCAGGAACAAAGCTGTTTGCATGTATGTATACTTATTTTGTGAAATGTTTAGATAATTGATTTGGTAATGCTTAAGTTTTAGTAAAGTTTGGGGTTTTTTTTTCTTTTCTTATGGATTTAGTGCTTGTGGCAAATTTGCTGGATGGACCTCCCTGTAGTTGTCCATTTATCCAAGGAGCAGGTCCTGCCCAGCCCCTGTCCTGGCATTTCCTGTGGCTCACCTGCCAAGATTCCCTGGAGAGAGAATCTGTATCTCCATCCCACCATCATCCTATGGAGATGGGAGAAGTTAGGCTTTGCTGAAAGCTGTGATAGTTTTGTGTTGCAGACTCTGGACCATACAAAATTCAGCCAAGTCCAAATTCATCTTGTGGCAGTGAAGCTGATTTATGAGGGCATTTGCTGTGCCAAGGGAGCTGAGTCTGTGTGGCTGGTGATTCTGGAGAGAAACCAGCTGCTGCTCCTGCCTGTTATTCCTACCAGTTCCTCTTTCTGCTCTGCTTCTATTAGGACCAATATTCTACCCGAGAGATAGAACTCTTCTTCTGTGGGAAAAAAAAAAAAAAAAGTTTTCTTGAGTGAAAATGCATTGGTTTGGCTTGGTTTTGTTTTTAGCACTACCTAGAGTCCTTTCATCTGTCCTGGTGATGTTGCTGCTGCTTCCCCCGGGGCTGCAGCACCCTGAAATGCGTCAGTGCTGCCAGGAATGCTGAGAGCTTCGCTTTCCTTAATCCCTGCTGACTCTGTGGTTTCTGGCTGTTAGCAGGAGAGTGCTCACCTCGGTAGCAATTCCACATGGGCCACTGGGCTTCATGGCCTTGCCTGTGTCACCACATGGTGTTAGAACTGGAGAGATCTTCCCTCCAAAGAGAGAAAACAGAGGGGAAGGAAGAGCATAAGTGGCTCTTATCAGCAGAAAAAGAGGATTTGTTTTCGAAGGCTAAGCTGCTAATGCTGAATGACATCAAGAAAGAGATAAGAGAGCTGCTAAGTCTTTGAGGAGGGTCCTGGGGACAAAGTGCGCTCTCCAAGGAGGATACAAAAGACAAAAGAAAGGAAAATCAAAGCAGTTCTGGAAAGAAAAAGTAAGGCACTCCAAGAGGGAGCTTAGCAGAGAAGATGGGCAGCAGTGAGGAAAGTTGTGATGTCTATGTGAAGGAAGACAGGGCTGATAGAGGCTGGTGAAGATCATCCTCCACGTAACAGGGATAAGATCCATAAGCAGCAGGAGAGAAATGTAAAAGGTAAGGGCCCTGATTTTTCTCACCTTCCTCCAAGCTATTTTATTTTAGCTGCCCTCTTTGGAAGAGTTGCATGGGTTGTTCCCATATAAACTCCCCTGGCTTGCATTTGATTGGGAACAAATAAGCTTCCAACATCAAAGGTAAAAAATATCTTCTACTGATGTAATTATTTCCTGAAACAGAAAGAAGTATATGAAATAGCAGAGAATGCTATCCAACACAGAATGTCTTTCTCAAGGGAAAGTAGTGAAGAACCAGTAAATGAGTTTGAGTGCTCAGCTGGGAATCCTAAATTACCTTCAGAAAACATTAAAAGAAAGAAAAAAAATTTTCAGTGTGATGAGATTAGATGAACTGCCTGATGTAGAGGTGGCAGAAAATCTGACCTTTGCTCTTGGATGAGTGGCCACCAGATTATCCATGGAATGAGAAGCTTCCAGGAAAGGCTGTGATAAGATACCTTTGCATTTCTGATAAACCTGAGAACTTTTTCAGAGTCAAACAGGATATTCTGAATAATATCCAGATCGTTGATGTTGTTCTGAGTAGGACATGGTGGAAAGAACTTGGGAAAAACAAGAGCAGCTGACTTGAAGAATTCACCAGGATTTCTGGAGTAGGTGATGGCTGTTACTGAGTCATTTTACCTCATTTCCTAACGATACCCAGTAATGCTGGAAATGGAGACCTGACACAACACAGCCGTGCACAGCCTTGTGTATTTTGGTATTTCCCCCAGATTAAGTTTATTTTAGCGGGCTGAAATTTTGACATGGGCATGATCTATCCTTACTTCTTGCCATGGATTTTGCTATATTTGCCATCTGAGCTTCTTGTGTGCTGGACAACACAAAGCAGGGCTGCTTCAAAACATAATAGTCGACTTGTTATTAGTAGCTTGTTTGTTTGTCCTCAGGCCTATTTATAAAAACAGCCCCAGGCAGGGAATTCTGCCAGCAGCCCAACCACTAAACAATTACAGATCTTTTCTTGGAGCTGTGTTTTCCAATCTATGCAATAATTCAGCAGCAAACCATAGTCACTGCTCACAAGTGTATGAAAGTAGCCATTTTTCTGTGTGGCACTGTTTCTGTTGGTTTTTAAAAAAACAAAAATAGAGTCTCCAAAGGTATCCCTGTTAATGCTAAAAAAATACAAACTTTAACTTACAGGTATTGCTGCCAGATTAGTAAAACCAAGCCCAGTATGATATGTAGAACTCAAAAGTAAGTCAAAGTGGTCAAGTAGATATTCATCAAAAACTATACATAGGGTGCAGTCTTGAACAAGGAATTCAAGGTTCTGGTACTCATAAAGAACCAGGCTTTCCAGATTCCTCCTGTAAAGTTTAATAAAAAAACAAAAAACAAAAAAACCCCCAAAAAAACCCCAGCCAAAACAAACAAAGGAGCAGGAGAGGCACCATCACCAAAACCCAAAAACAACTGTAAGGAAGAAGATTCATCTAATTTTGAAAGGACAGTGTAATATCTGGTTTTATTGGTGCTGTGATCATAGAGTTCAAGTCACAAGTGTGACAGGTGGTTGATTGGGTTTGCATGGTTGCAATGCAGATGAGATGCACTGTTTAATTAGTGGATAGGAAACTACAGGGAGCAAATGATAGGCCCTTGTTGGCCAAAATGGGATGGGAGGAAGTTTAAACATTTGGTTTTGTTCAGACTCCTGTAACAGCATAATGAGAGTATTTTGTGAAAACAGCCTGAAAAACAAGTCAGCAAATGAGTCTGGTGAGTCTTATGAAAGGTGGGAATGGCCAAATGAGACTTTGGGGGAACTCCTCTCCAATGGAGACAACTTTGCACAAGGTTGGGTCACTTCTTTGTACAAAGTTCAGAAGTCATGAACCAGAACATCTCTGCTTGGAGAATGTGGGTTTGTTAAACAGATTGGTTGTGTTTCAAGGGTTTGAAATGTTCTTTCTGCACTTGAAATATGTGTCTGTGTTTGCTAGATATGACGCAAGGTTTTGGCAGTTTTGCACTTGATTTATAATGTAAGCCTTAAGGAAGACCTAGAATTTGGGATTTAACCCCAAATCATCATGAAACTTGTTAGGGGTTTTGGTGCTGGGGTTTAAAAAACCTGTTATTTTATCATTATTTTACTTTATTCTTTCTTGGAGGGAAAACAAAGGTAATCTGCCTGGCTGCTGCCATTGAGAGGTGTGGCAGGGACAATTTGTTCCTTAGATAACTTAGGCCTGCTTATATAAATACAGCCTTGAAACATTCAACCCCTCTATTGATGTCCGAAGATTGAGGCAAATTGTGAAGTAGCTTAAAAATCAGCTGCCATGCAGAGCACAAGGCCTGGAAATGCAGAAACTCTGTGTTTTCCTGTGTACATGTGAAAACACAATCTGTTAAAGGTGTGACAGAAGCTGAGCCACTGCATCTCCAGGATGTGCAGCAAATTGGAGGGATATGGAGCGTGGATGTGGAAGCTCATCATTGTCTGCTGCTTCTCCTTCACAGCAGCCTGGGACTGTGGTTGAGAAAGGTTTTGTTCTAGGAAGCAAAGTCTGTCCCTGTTAATTCCTCAGGTTAATGAAAAAACACCAAATATGTCATGCTTTGGATGGCTCAAAATCAAAGTCAACCAGAGCAGGGAAGTGTCTATGAAGTGTCTTGAACTAGGATGTGTGGGAGAGGAAGGAATCCTGTAGTATTTGTAGAGGCTTTTCTCCTATGACTTATTTACTTTCTCAAATGAAAACGAAATATAAATATACAATATATAATATATAATATTGTATTAAGGAGTAGATGCAGACTTTAACAAAAAAGTTTTAAGTTCTGCAAAGTTAGTGACCCTTTATATTTTTATTTTCTTTTCATCCCCTCCCCCCTGCCTTTTGCTTTGTCTTCTTTAGAGTTTAAAATGGGGAGCAGCAGAATTGTAGATTTCAGTCTCAGTTCCTCCTTTTTGCACAAAGCCCTTGTTGGATTGCCCTGATCTCCTTCCCTACAGATTATTCAGCCACTCTTCTTATAAAAGGTTAAGATCTGATGGTGTTGAAACCTCTTGTTTACAATCATTGCAGAACTGTAGTATGGAAATTTCCATCTGCAGCAAGATTAAAAAAAAATCCCTGCTGTTTTTGTGAACATTTGGATCCAAATAAAGAAATAGTGGTTGAATCAAGCATGTTAATTCTGACTAGCACATACAGTGTGTTCAGCCAAAGAGGTCTAAGCTAATACCCCCAGACTCTGAAGAAATTACCTTATTCTGCTTCTGCAGGAGCCCCTGTCTCACTTGCAGATGTATCAAAACTGCTCTGATAATCTTTGTGTTGAAGTCCTCTAACATGCAGGGCTGCCTTCCTTAGGGAGATATGATCATGGTAAAAAATCACTGACTTTGGTGCCAGCTATGGGTTAATTTTTCTGGTTGTTTAGCTCTTCCACCTGTTTGGGCAATGCCATGTGCAATGATGCCAGTACTTTTGGAGAGTAGTGTTCATAGTGCAAGGTGCCTGTGACTGATTTAAGTCTATGATTTGATTGTTTTGGGAAGGAAGAAAAGCAACCTGTGGATCCTACAGGCCTTTTGGAGAAACCAGACAGTTACCTTCTCTAAAAGCAACAGCAATGCTCCCTGTAATTCACATACTGTGCTCTATACAAATCCACTCTTACAAGGGGTGTAATTTCACAGAGAACTTGGATTTTCAATATCAGTTCAGAGCACACACTGCCCTGCAGCCACAGCTGCCTCTCCTGCTCCTTCCAGAGCCCACCAGGGCAGCAGTTGTGCAGGGTTTACACTGGGCACAGAAGGGTACCCTGCTTGCATTTCAAACTTGCTCTGAAGACTGATATTTCCTCTTAACACAGCAACAGCAATTTAAATTCTGGGGTTAAGTTCCTGACAGAAGCAGATGACAAAAAGCAAACTTTATGACAAAATGCAGGGTTGTGGTTTTGGGAAGAGGTTCTTTCCTAGGTTGATGCTTTTCAGTTGTGTACAAGTTAAGGTTTGTCACTGGGCCAGTCTGAGAAGGAGCATTTGATACGTTGGGGAAGCTGGTCCATGTGCTGCTGAGAGGCAGGAGCTCAGGATCTGACTGATTCCTGTCTTGTGGCCGAGTTCTCAATGCTCACTGGAGCACCCTTGGCCACTGTCTAATGAGCTCAATGATCTCAGCATCTTCAGGCTGCTCTAAGTGACCATGGTTTTGCACAAGAGCAAAATTAAGGGTGTTCCATGTTCTCCTATTTTGCTTTTGGGACAGGTTATAATTACTCTCCTCTTGCCTTTGTGAGCCCTAACCCAAAACATTGCATAAGCAACAATAATCAAGGTTAATAATTCTATACTATAGGGATTGATATTTTCAGAGCCCTTTACCAGCATTACTCAGTTAGCTGTCACAACATTTCTGCTGTAAATGAGCGTTAGGCTCATTTTTATGTGGGAAACCTTTTGCTGAAGAGCAGGGCTGTGTTGAAAGCATTAGTAAAACAAATGGGTGTGTTGGCATGAATTCCAACCATGCCTTTTGCCAGAATAAGGCAGGATGCCTTGGGTTTACCTGGCAAGGGAGAATATATATCATGCATAACCTCTACACCTGCTGGGAAGAGCAGGCATCTCCCCACAGCATCCAAGAGGGCTGTGCTGTGCATGTTTGCAGCTGTGCACTGACAGCTACAGGTGCTTTCCTGTCAGATAGCATGGAAGGTGCCTGGCTGGCTCTCTGCTGCCGTGTTGATCACTTGCAGAGGTGTTGCCTCGTGCTCATTAATTTCCTGGCGCAGGGCACGCTGGAACAGACAGGCAGGATTTGTCTGCGGGAACGAGGAAATGCTGTAAAAATCAGGAATTTACTTCTAATCTGACTGCCTTTGGGCTCCATGTGAAACTTTATCTGTGGCACATGGAACACTCCAGTGGTTGGTTTTAGACTGTTGTGGGCTTTTTTCAGTCATGCTGTTGTTTCCCTGGCAGCATCCCTGTGGTAAAGGCAGGTGGATGTTTAAAGGGAGAATGTGGATATGCAGAGGAAATGCCAGTGTGAGCAATATTCCCACCTCAGCACTCAGGGTCTGGATTTCTGGATCAGGTCTGCCCTGTCTCAGGGTACTTTTCTAAAGGATGCTCTCCAAGCTCCTGTGTGGCAGGATACCCCCCTTATGCCACTACTGGAGTTGGACCATGGTCAATTCAGCTTCACCAGTAGTGGGAAAGGCAGTGAAGTGGGAGGAAGATTTCTGTACTCCATGCTATTTCTTAAGCCCCAGCTTCAAAAACAACAGAGCAATCCATTTCACAGCTTTTTTTCTTCAGAGAGTTCCATTGTTTTTGTTTACATCAAATCTTCCTAGCTTGTATAGGAAGAAAAATCAACAGTGGAAGAGAGACTATCTTAAAAATAAAAAAAAAAAAAAAATCCCCACACAGCTCTGGAGGAGATTAAAAAAAGTTTTCCAAGTTTAATTGTTGCAGAGAGATGCACTTGTAAGGTACATCTGGGTCTGCATGTGTGGCTTTGCCTGGTAAAACAAAGACATGTTAGAGGCAGAATCCTGGCAGTGGTCAAGCCAGTGGGATTTTTGCCAGTGATTTTAATCAGAGCCAGAATTTCACCCTAGGTCTATAATCTTGTGTAATCTCCCTTTGAAGTCACATGGATTTTTAACCAATGTCTTATATAACACCAAAACAATTCACTATCCACCCAATAATGTCTGTTTTCTTTTGTAACCAAAACGAAATGTTCCAAATCACGTTTTCCAATACCTGAGATGAGATTGAATTAGAAATCTTTCTCCCCCCATTTTTCCAAAATATTTGGTGTTTATAGAGTCACTTTGAAGCTATGGGTGTAGTCTTCTGTTAAACCCCTTGTCTGACCTTACAGCTAACCACATTTAAAGCCTGATGTATGGGACAAAGATTTATGTCCTTCCCTTCCAACCTGAACTCTTCTCTGATCTCACAGTGCTGCTTTAGATCTTACAGAAATGTCTTTTAGGCTCATCTGCTGATTAAGAAAATGATAGACTGCTGAAAACACAGTTTGTCCCATAAAAATGAATTAAATTATCAATCCTAATAATTCCTTGTAAGGATTTGAATTTGGGGTTTTTTCTCTGCATATTTGGGGTCCGTTAGCTCTACTGAAACCTGAGGAAATTCCATTTCTCTATCATCAATGCAACATCTGGGATTTTTAAGGTTCCACATGTTTCTTGAGTCTGCTGAACTAAAAGAGAGAAGGTGATATGAAAATATGTTCAGTACAGTAACAAAATGCTTCCATGTCAATTAGAGGACAGTTCGAGGAGTATCACACAAAACCACTGTTTTGAGACAAGAGCTCCTGTGTAATTTTGAAAGGAATTGTTTATTTCAATTCTCAAAGATTATGAAAATTTGGAGGTTTTCAAGACAAGGCTGACCAAAGCCCACAAATCTGCTTAAATAAGCATTAGTAAATGCTTGTCAAACACAGACTATAAATTATCAGGTGACAGTACACATCTTGTCTTTCCAGTGCATTTTGGCTTTAAATTCTGTATTTATAGGAAGCAATTTTGCTTTGCTTTAATAAAAGTCAGAAGCTATATCAGTGACAGAGGCAATTCTCAATTCCTGACCTGATGACCTGATAATACAGTCTTCCAGGACTGAGGAATTGTAACCTACATCTGGGAAGATTTTATAATTCACAACAGTACCTTAATTCACAAGTAGAATTGCTGTTGACCTGGTTTATATACACATATTTTAATTTTAAAACAGTTAAGAAAAACTTTCTGGCTGTGTTAATCTATTTTTATTGTCAGTTTAATGAGTTACCTTTTTTACCTTATAGCAATACCGTGGTGGTTTGGGTTTTGTTAAAAATAACTGGCTGACAGTTTCTGTTTCTTTGTGGCTTCTTAATTTGTATGATTTTTATCTTAATATTTTTTTAACTGTGTGTTTCCTTTTAGTTCTTTCATTAAAAGAAAAACTTCTGCCTTTGCAGTTCAGTCAGGTTTGGATGAATTTGCAAATATCTGACTCAAGCTAAATTTGCTGTAGAGCACATCTTTGTAAAGCCATGAGTTTTCTTTGTTGAGGGTTAACTTTATATTACTTGGATTTGAATGCCTCAGCCTGGGAATTGTTTCAAGTGGTGGATTAAGAGGTTTGTCTAAAGTACTTAGGAATGCAGGATTTGCAATAGCAGGTGAAATAATTTGTCAGCTACATCTGGTAACCTGCCTGCAGCAGTTGTCAGTCTTTGTGGCTGTGGTGAAAATTTGATCTCCTTTTCTCAGCATCCCTTGTACAATTGGGCTGGTTACTTGTATAATGCAGTATAGGATAACTGAAGGAAAACAGATTGTGTTTTTATAGAATTATTAAACTCCTTACCCTGCAAATTTGACCCATATTTTAAAATTTCAAATTTTAAAGACTGTAAACCTGGTTTTTGTTCTCCTCCCCTCAAAAATGGACAGAAGGCTTTACCCAGTTTTCTAACTGTTCTGAAGTAATGTGTTTTTTCTATAGAAGTCAATATAGTTGAGAGCAAAAGAAAGCATTAGGTTTAGTGAAATACACAAGAACTACTTTAAGAAAAGAATTGCAAATCAAGAGATGACCAGAATTAGAAATCAGTGAATCAAAATTTGTTTGGTTGAAATAAGGCTGCATTTCTAGATGAGAAGATGACCATGGGCTCCGTACCACTTCTGGGATCCACCATGGGTAACCTGAAAGTTTAGATCTGCATCTGATATTTGGGAATTGGGAGCCAAAGCAAGCATGTCCTGCTGTCCTGACTGCCAGCTCTGACCTGTCACCACAAAGGCCTTTCCTTATTGTCCTGAGGAATGCTTTCATCAGGGACAGAAAGATGGACATAGAATGATATCATCTCTCTGTCTAGCTCCCAAATGACAGCCAAACAGGGATTTTTTTTTCTCCATTTCTCTTTTGATTTATCTTTTGAGAGAGTGCAGGCTGTAATCAGTCATATGTCTTTTCTTTTACTGTCAGCACCTGAAGGAAAATCTTAAATTGCCAAGCACTGCTATAAATTGGACAGGTTGCTGCATGGCTGGTTGGGCATTGTACCATGCCTGTGTTTCTCCAGCTAAAACAAAAAGAATAAAGAATTGTGTTGAAATGAAAGCTTTCCATTTTTGGCCGTTTTGAATTCTCTTTCTTCACTTCTACATTCGTAACAAAACCCTTTTGAAGACAGTGTTTGCTACTTTGATACTAATCAGGGCAGTGTTTCTGTATCTCAAAACTCCAAAACTTGCTTAATTATTAAATCTCATACTATGCCAGGGTCATATTTCACCCTTGCACTCTCAGAAATTCTTTGCTATATAAATATTTTCACAGCAAGTCCACTGTGGTAGAACAGGGCTTTCCTCAGCGTTACCCAGAGGGCGCGTGAAGGAAAATCCACAAGCAGCAAAGCAGACAAGGGCAGTGCTGGGACTGGGTGTTACAGTGCAGCCAAAGCCAGTTCACCTCTTGCAGCTGCAGTCTTCTGCCAGTTCCACAACCCATGAGAAGATTCAGAAGGGTGTGTTGGCTGAGGAACATTCATGAGTCAGGAAGCTTTTAGCTCTTGAGCCTGTGATTGACTTTATGGACACTCTTTGAGCTGTGTTCTTACAAAATGAAATGGAAAGTGCTCTTGGGTTTTGCAAGAATGCTTAGAGGTAGCTGGAGTGTTTGATGAACAGCCTGGGTGGGATCTTAGCCTGCTTGGAGCATTTTGCTGTGTAAACATAGCATAAAAAAGAGATCTGAACAGAAGATCTACTTGACCTTTTTGTGAGTTGAACTTTGCACTTTTTCTGGAGCTCTCTTTCCTTCGGGTGATCCCTGGGTCTTGCTGGAGGGAAGGTACAGTTTCTGCTAAAATAATGCCACATTTCTGCTGCCAAACAAGAGGAACTTGAGACACAGAGGTTAGCACCTGCAGCACCCTGCTCATTCACTGTGGGAGCAGAGGATGGCCCAACCCCTTCTGTCCATCAGTCTCACCTGAGGTTCTGAGTGCACAGGGAAAGTGGATTTGATGTGTTTAAAGGAACAAGAATGGCTGTCAGTATGTACATGTTAGCTCATGTACTTCAGGGGTTATTTATTGAAAACTGTAGACTTTGCACAGAGTCCTGTTTGTGGAATGTTGTTTGATACCACAAATTAAATACCTAAGCTCTGAATGAAAGGCAAAAAAAAATTATTACAAACTTTGTTCTTATTAGAATATATTGAAGACTGCAGCATGTGAGAGGGCTCTTGGGACACTTAAAATCAGGACTCTTCAAATATATGTTTTTCTTTCATTTGTTATATGGGGTGAAGGAAACCAGATCTGATGTTACAGAACTGTATTTCATTCCTGCTGGGAATCATCAGATAGTTCATGATTGTCTGTTGTGGGAAAAAACAACTGAAATGGATTCAGCCTTTCTGAAATCAAAGCCAAGCTCTTCAGCCCCTTGTTGTGACACACAAGATCTGGAAGGTGGCCTCCCATTCTGGATCCTGGGAGATCCCTCAGTCCAGGCTCTTGCATTAAAGCAGGATAGGTGCAGCTGGACTGGACTGAGACCATGCATGGCAGATGGGTCACAAAATCCCAGCAGGATCAATGAAAAGAGGGAATGCCTGCTGGAGCAGCAGAGGGTGCTTCCACAACCACCTCTCCCATCCTGGCCCTGCACACACAGGTGTTCAGGTGAAACTCTGCCTCTGCTGAATCCAGGTGGGAAGAGGAGATAATGCTGCAATTTCCCTTATCCAAGACAACCCTCTCCATGAAAGTGGAGTGTGTGGGGTGCTACAAAATGGAGATGCAGCCTCCAAAGCTAGCAGACCTTCTCTGGCTAAGATCTTTTTGATAGAAGCTCTTACTAGAAAGATCTACCACTTCCCAAAGCAGCAGGTTCTTCAGCATCCCTTGGCTGTCTCTAGAATTTTGGGGTCATATTGACAGGAAATTATCCCTGCTGTCCAAACTAAATCTTACTTCCTGCAAATTAAGTTAATTTGTCTTTGTTCTTGGCTTACTGACCATGGAAAGCATTTGACCAACCACGGACATGTTTATTTCTTGTCATCTCTTTCCTAGTCTGGAAACCCCAGTTCTATCAGCACACAGACCATATGTGATAATCCTCCTCTGGTTCTCTGCACTGCTCCATTTTGGAGCACTGTGTTTTGAAGATGCTCTGGACAAACAAGATCTAAAATTAGACTCACAGAAGTCTTATGGAGTGGGAAAATTGTCTAAATTGCCTGTCTGACGGCTCTCCTAATGTGTCCATTTGGATTCATTTGGGGTTTTTTGCAGTTTCATGTCACTGACTCCTCCTGGAGTAGTTCTCCCTTTTAGCAGCCTGGCTAATAGCCAGCTGTCCCCTGCTTCATATTTAGGTGTGGTCTCCCTTTTTTCTCTAACCTGTTGAAGTTGAAATTTTCCCCTTCAAGGGGACATGGGTTTTTTTCAGCAGGGATGGGATGTGTGGACCTTCACAGAGGCACTAAAGGGCAGCCTGTCCCAATCCCTGTCCCTCAGCCCAGCACACTGAGCAGCACCAGGTGCTCCTCCAGGAGTCAGACACAGCCCAAACTCCACTGAGTTCTCCACTGTGGAGAAGGTCACTCAGTGAGCACTGAAATGACCTTCTCCACATTCAGGGAACATTGAGTTCTATCACACACACGGAAAGGTTAAATGAAAGACATCTCAGCAACCTCAGCTTTTTAGGCCCAGTCTTGTAGCTGTACAACATTTCAATAACAGGTTCACAGCTCCACACCAGATCCCCTAAGTGGGAATGCACAGATGCCCTTGGGGAAAAAAATTCCACAATATCCCTAGGGTAATGCCACTAGGATAATGCCACTGTGTCATCCCAAAACTACTAACATCCAATATATTTCAACTGACTTCAATATTCTGTTGCTATTTCTTCTGACCAAAACTTTTTGGTTTGTTGCTTTCACTGAAGAAACAGGATGAGAATAAAAAAGCAGGGAACAGAAGAGAGAAGTATGGGATCCCAAGATAAAACAGGAAGAAATTTGCTTTGATTTTCTTCTTGTCTCTCTTTTTTTTTCCCCTCCCATATTTCAATTGTTTATAAATCTGTCATTGTTCTTACAAATTCATAAAAGTGGTAGTACAGAATAATTCTCTAATTTTTCAAATTAATTTTTAAAATATTATTTCTCTACTGTTTAGTACATTGTGTTGTTACTTTGGGAACATCTCTCCTAGGTTACTCCATTTGCAAGCACATAGTTTTAGCCCCAGTGAAAAGCAGATGTCTCCAAGCAGCATCATACAGGAATTTTTTCAGTTATCTCAGCAATGCCATTCTTGCCTTAACCAGCAGTGGGTATGTAAAAACCAGCTTCATCTGGTTATGATGCTCTGCAGTTTATTAAACTGTGTAACTTTTGGCAGTACTTCATTTTATTTAGTTGAACTCTTGATACACTGCAGTCAACTCAGCTGGCTGATTTTTGGTTATAACTCATTTACCTGTGTTTCTATATACCACAGTCTTTAACCTTCATCCTCATTAGATATCTGTTCCCCATTAGCCACTATGCTCATTAGATATCTGTTCCCCATCTCTTAGGCTCACACTCTAGCTTCACATACATGGTACAATTTACCCCAAAGACATCCTAAAATGCACATATTCCAGCATGATTACATCTCTTCTCAGTGTGAGTGTTGTTGCCATGTAGATCAAGCCTATGAGATAAATTTTAGTTCTTCAGGGGCTGAAGTAAGCCAAACACCCCAGTAAAGTTGTATGTGAGAAAAACAAGGCAAAATCCCAAAGTTACCATTCAGAACCACAAAAACAACCTAAGAAAAGCACATCACCCATGCAAAGCTTTATAGGCATCATTACTGGCCAGAGGCTGAGCAACTGAGATGTGCACATTTCTTGTAAGAGCTACTAAAGGAAGTGACAATCTATAATTTAGCTTATTTTTCTGTGTAGGAATGCAGCATGAGCAAAGGCAAACATGATTGACAGCGCACATATAACTCAATATGCTTCACTTAGGAGATCTTAGAGCATTGTAATTAGTGAAAAACAAAATACATGTTTTTGCTGAAGAGCTGTCACCAGCTCAACTCACAGGAATTGCATTTTCAGTTTGAAAGAGTGCAGAGTTAGTTTAGAGAATTCAGTTTAATGTTATTCCAAATGACATTGAGCTTTGCTAGTGAAGGAGCCAAGAAAGCCCAAAATGACCCACAGCATAAATACTGTTTGCTAACAAGTATCATACATTAATATCAATAGCAACCCAGAGTCTGTATTACATTGCCAACAACAGCAAACGCCACAGGTCATGTTTCCCTAATGATATTCATGAATATTTTTGACTACAAATAGTATTACATAAAACTAAAGGAATATTTGTATCAACTATAGCAACTAAGAACAACTCCTGGAAAAACATCCTACTTGCCTGTAGTACCTCAACACCTTAAAATGGTAATTTAGGTCTCTTTGTTTATCCTACATGGTTAAAAGGTTTTTGAGTAATTCCTAAATAATGCCACCTTCAAGCCAAAAAGATCTGAATTCTGGAGCCAAGGCAGCCCAGCAGACAAACCCTCAGGGTGCTGGGAGCAGAAGGAAACTCTGAAGCCAAAATGCTATTCAGAAGTTTGAAAATCAGCTAGGAATTTCCCCCAGAAGAGCTCTGCAGCAAAGAGGCCTGGCTGAACTACCAGCTGCTGGGGAAACGTGAATCTGGACAGCTCTTCCAGGGCCAAGGCATTCACCTGCTGCCAAGGAGCAGCAGGTCTGCTCCCATTCCTGAGCTGCCAACAGGCTGAAGTAGTCTTTGAAACACACAGGGTAAATTAGCATTAAAATGAAAAGCAACAAATTTAAAATGTTATGCAGATGGAGGCAGAAAGTGGCCTCAAATTAGGATTTTCCAGGCTGCAACTGATTTGTGGCTTGTTGTTCAATTACTCTGGGTTTATTAGATCATTACTATGAACAGACTCATTAGGCCACTGCAAAACTTGGTGGAGCTGCTCACCTGGCATTCATTTCTATGGAATCACATGCAATATTTATAGGCCAAAGATTGCCATCAAAGTTCAGAGATGTGCTGGTGGGTTTAATAAGGAGTAACACTCAAATAAAACCTCTCATGACCAGAGTTCTACAAACACGTCCTAATTCCAAATAGCTCCATCAGGGAGACAGCGACAAATGCTTCTATTTTTAGAAACTAAGGAAAGAAAAGCAGAAAAAGTCATTCCTCCAGAGTCACTGCAGGGGCAAGCAGAAGGTAACAAGCTTTAGATCTTTAGTCACACTTGTTGGCACAAGTGTTGGATCTACCCACTCTCACCACAGCTCCCAGATCTGAGGAGAATTCCTTGTCACCAGCACTGCGTCAGTGTCAGCACTGCTGACTGAAACTTCAACAGGAAGACGTGGAAATTCTTCCTAATGAAACAGTTTGGCGGCAAGGAGAATTAAGGGCCAATTCTCCTTGCAGGCTTGGCACATAAGTCTCATTAAAGTTAACAACAGATATGAGACTCGTGTGCAAGGGAAAGTGATTAGAGCCTTAAATCCAATCAATGTCAGGTTTGCCACATTGTTCCACTTCAACAACTTCTTTACTGCCCACGCTGGTGCTGCTTTCCCAAGGAAGTTTATTTGTACTTACAGTTTTCTTTCTGTGGCCATTTTTTTTTTAATGAGAAATTTAAACATTATGTGTTCAGTGTCTCACAGGCTCTTGGTGGTTGGGATTTTTTCTTAGGTAAACTGGTAAGCGATAAATCATCTGCATCTTTTTTTTTTTTTTTCTTTTTTTTTTTTAAGCTAGCTGACAGCTGATTTCCTTCCTCTTTCTCTTTGAAGATCTGAACTCTTCTTTTGTAGTTGTTTGTTGAACTACTGGCCTAAGGTCTGGTACAGTTCTCAAACTTTTGCAGCTCTGTGGTTACAGAACTTACTCTAAGATCTCAGGAACTGCAAACTCACGCCAGAAAGTAAACAGCTCTAACAGCAGGACAAAGAGCAGGGTTTTCTTTATTCTTTTGCACACAGGTTGGTGATTGCCAAATATCCGCATCAGCTTTGGGGCCTGAACTGCTTGAGCTTGTGTTTGAGATTTCAAACAAAAACTGTTCATGATTAACATAGTGCAAAGCATGTATCTGTTTCCAGTTGTTGTCTTCACTAACCTTTTCACAGCGCTTTCAGCTTCCTCTTTGGTCTCCACAAGTTACACAAAGACTTCTCAGTTTGAATTCCTCAAGGAGAGATAAACAGGAGGCAGAGAAATCAAACTAGACTGGCCTTGCTCTCAATGCCTTGCTATTGGATTTCATAAACCATTTGTTTAAGCATATTTGTCTTTAGTGGTTAGGAAAACCATCTCTGGGGTTGCTTTAGTTGGCAAAGGTACCTATCTGTAGAGAACACACTGTGCATTATGGTTGCCTAGTGCTGCTTTATGGACTATCACAAATCAAAGAAGACTTCTTTGAATTTCATCAGATGCTTCTGGCTACCCCAGTCCAAATTCATATATAAGGCCTTTATATAAGAATATGCAAGAAGTGTTGAAAGAATATTGGTAAGGTTACAGTCAGTGCCTCAAAAGCTGAGAAACATTTGGACACAAGTGGCTTGTCCAACTTCAGTTCTGTTCTCTTCTGCAGATCCATCAGGATGCCCACTTATAGACCTGTAAGCTACCCCTGGCGCTGTGCTGAGGTACCCTGCCAGGCCTTCAGCTTTCCTCATTGGCACTGGGACACTGCTGCTGTCCCCTCTCTGGAGAGGATCTATCAGTCACAAACAGTGGTATATTTTCTGCCAAAGGACTCCAGGCAAATTGGTGAAGTGTTTTCCCATAGGGTGCAGGCCCCATGTGGATGCTGTGGCGGATGTCAGCCTTGTGCCCTCACCCAGGTTGTCTCAGATGGCAATAAGGACCTCTCCTTCAGCCACTGAATGCCCCCCTTCACATCTATTTTCTATCCTGGGAATTCAAACACTAGGTTATATGTAGGCATTTGTGGTGAGACACCTGAATTTAGGTGTCTCAGTCTTGGTTGACTCCTGTTCATAATGTCAGTTTACCCAGTCCTGTTGCTTTCTTCAGGAGGAATTTATTCTGTTTAATCTTCTGCAGGTGGACAGGAAGTGAAGTCTCTTTTGCCCCTTCCCAGGAAAGCTGTCTCACTCACACCCTATGCCTTCAGCCACTTTGCCCTGTCCCTGCCTCATGTCTGCTTCTTAATCCCAACTTCCATTCTGTGGAGGTCTGAACTCAATTTCAGTCTCCTTGTCCAGCAAGTATTAGATTCTGTCCTCTACCTCTCAGTCCCTTGCTCCTTTTGAGATATTCTCAGGTACCACAGCTGCTTACTTGTTAGTCTGGCCACATTATCTCCCACATTTTTACTCCCCTTATTTGAAGGGGCTCAGTTTTTCAGTCCCACTGCTGCCAGTGCTTGTCCAATGTAAGCATCCCTGTATAAAGTAGTTTAATTTAGGTTCATTTTTGTATAGAGAACAGAAATGCTTGCCTTATGCAGTCTGTTCTGCCAAGTCATAACTCTTAAAACCAACCCAAGGAGGAACTAGAAACCTCCCTCTAAAATTCACCAGAAAATTGTTTCTTATATAGAAATAATCTCTGCAACATTTTTTTAGGAATGGCTTAAATATTTTGGCTGAAGTTTTCTCAGATAGTTCCTCTTTGGGCAGACGCAGCTTTGGAAAATTGCTGCTCTTTCTCATTACAGTTTGGCAGGACTTGAAGGCAACTTAAAACAGGTTGTTAAAATAGCAATTGCAAAACACAGATTCAGATGCAATCCTTGTTTTGAGCATGTGGCTGTAGCTGAAGCCATACATCAAGCATATGACTTTACAACTTTTGTGATGTATTAGAGGCATTGGCTTTCTGAACAGCTTTCTGAGTAGCTGACACAGAAACTACCTCTTAGTGATTTTCATAAACTGAAGAAATTTAGTAGTGGGATAAGATCAATATGGACTGCTCTGCATTGTCCTGTTACCTCATTTCCACAATGGAAAAAAAAAAAAAAGACATGAAATTGGCCAGAGAGCTTAGCTTAATCTGTTGAGTGTTTGTGGTTACATCTGGAGGAACAAGCTGATCTGGTGGTTGCTTAGGACAACAAAAGGAATGTCTCAAAAATTCTGTGTGCAGTGGCACTGGTTGCCATGAGCATGTTGGTGGGGTGTGTGCAGGGATGTTTGTGAGAGACAGAAACTTGGAC